>NC_051322.1:28933042-30183042 GCF_015220235.1 Choloepus didactylus | reverse complement strand
AAAAGAGTGCCCATCAGAGTGACTTCTTGGCTCCTTTTGGAATCTCTCTGCCACTGAAGCTTATTTCATTTCCTTTCACATCCCCCTTTTGGTCAAGAAGATGTTCTCCATCCCACGATGCCAGGTCTACATTCCTCCCCAGGAGTCATATTCCACGTTGCCAGGGAGATTCACTCCCCTGGGTGTCTGATCCCACATAGAGGGGAGGGCAGTGATTTCACCTTTCAAGTTGGCTTAGCTAGAGAGAGAGGGCCACATCTGAGCAACAAAGAGGCATTTGGGAGGAGGCTCTTAGGCACAATTATAGGGAGGCCTAGCCTCTCCTTTGCAGCAACAGTCTTCCAAGGGCAAATTCCGTGGTAGAGGGCTCAATCCATCAAACTACCAGTCCCCTATGTCTGTGGGCATGTTAGCAACCATCGAGGTAGGGCAGGCCAATACCCCTGCATTCTCCACCAGCTCCTCAAGGGGGCTCTGCATATTTTTTTCCTTTTTTTTTTTGTTTTGTTTTTTTATACTTTTTTTTCTTTTCTAAATCAACTGTATGAAAAATAAAAAAAAATTTAAAAAGAATAAAAAAAAAACATACAATGAAAGAACATTTCAAAGAGACCATAACAAGGGAGTAAGAAAAAGACAACTAACCTAAGATAACTACTTTACTTCCAACGTGTTCTTACTCTACCCCAAGAAAGTAACCTAATATAGCAACATTTCTGTGAACTTGTTCCTACTATACCCATTAGAAATTAACAGACCATAGTCATTCCTGGGCATTCCCAGAACATTAAATTTACCCATGATAGCTTATCTGTTCTTCTTGGATTATTGTTCCCCCTTCCTTAATTGCTTTCTATTGCTAGTTCCCCTTCATTCTACATTATAAACCATTTGTTTTACATTTTTCAAAGTTCACATTAGTGGTAACATATAATATTTCTCTTTTTGTGCCTGGCTTATTTCGCTCAGCATTATGTCTTCAAGGTTCATCCATGTTGTCATATGTTTCACGAGATCATTCCTTCTTACTGCCGTGTAGTATTCCATTGTGTGTATATACCACATTTTATTTATCCAGTCATCTGTTGAAGGACATTTGGGTTGTTTCCATCTCTTGGCAATTGTGAGTAATGCTGCTATGAACATTGGCGTGCAGATGTCTGTTCGTGTCACTGCTCTCCAATCTTCCGGGTATATACCGAGAAGTGCACTCGCTGGATCGAACGGTAGCTCTATATCTAGTTTTCTAAGGAACTGCCAGACTGACTTCCAGAGTGGCTGAACCATTATACAGTCCCACCAACAATGAATAAGAGTTCCAATTTCTCCCCATCCCCTCCAGCATTTGTAGTTTCCTGTTTGTTTAATGGCAGCCATTCTAATCGGTGTGAGATGGTATCTCATTGTGGTCTTAATTTGCATCTCTCTAATAGCTAGTGAAGCTGAACATTTTTTCATGTGTTTCTTGGCCATTTGTATTTCCTCTTCAGACAACTGTCTTTTCATATCTTTTGCCCATTTTATAATTGGCCTGTCTGTACTATTGTCATTGAGTTGTAGGATTTCTTTATATATGCAAGATATCAGTCTTTTGTCAGATATATGGTTTCCAAAAATTTTTTCCCATTGAGTTGGCTGCTTCTTTACCTTTTTTGACAAATTCCTTTGAGGTACAGAAACTTCTAAGCTTGAGGAGTTCCCATTTACCTATTTTTTCTTTTGTTGCTTGTGCTTTGGGTGTAAAGTCTAGGAAGTGGCCACCTAATATTTAGGTCTTGAAGATGTTTTCCTACATTAACTTCTAGGAGTTTTATGGTGCTTTCTTTTATATTGAGATCTTTGGTCCATTTTGAGTTAATTTTTGTGTAGGGTGTAAGGTAGGGATCCTCTTTCATTCTTTTGGATATGGATATCCAACTCTCCCAGCCCCATTTGTTGAAAAGACCATTATGACCCATTTCAGTGTCTTTGGGGGCCTTATCAAAGATAAGTCGGCCATAGATCTGGGGGTCTATCTCTGAATTCTCAATTCAATTCCATTGATATATATGTCTATCTTTGTGCCAGTACCATGCTGTTTTGACAACTGCGTCTTTATAATAAGCTTCAAAGTCAGGGAGTGTAAGTCCTCCCACTTGGTTTTCTTTTTTAGAGTGTCTTTAGCAATTCGAGCATCTTCCCTTTCCAAATAAATTTGATAACTAGCTTTTCCAAGTCTGCAAAGTAGGTTGATGGAATTTTGATTGGGATTGCATTGAATCTGTAGATGAATTTGGGTAGAATTGACATTTTAATGACATTTAGCCTTCCTATCCATGAACATGGAATATTTTTCCATCTTTTAAGGTCCCCTTCTATTTCTTTTAGTAGAGTTATGTAGTTTTCTTTGTATAGGTCTTTTACATCTTTGGTTAAGTTTATTCCTAGGTACATGATTTTTTTAGTTGCTATTGAAAATGGTATCTTTTTCTTGAGTGTCTCTTCAGTTTGTTCATTTCTAGCATATAGAAACATTGCTGACTTTTATGCATTAATCTTGTATCCTCCTACTTTGCTAAATTTGTTTATTAGCTCTAGTAGCTGTATCATCAATTTCTCGGGGTTTTCCAGATATAAGATCATATCATCTGCAAACAATGACAGTTTTACTTCTTTCTTTCCAATTTGGATGCCTTTTATTTCTTTGTCTTGCTGGATTGCCCTGGCTAGCACTTCTAGCACAATGTTGAATAACAATGGTGATAGCGGGCATCCTTGTCTTGTTCCTGATCTTAGGGGGAAGTCTTTCAGTCTCTCACCATTGAGTACTATGCTGGCTGTGGGTTTTTCATATATGCTCTTTATCATATTGAGGAAGTTTCCTTCAATTCCTACCTTCTGAAGTGTTTTTATCAAAAACGGATGTTGGATTTTGTCAAATGCTTTTTCAGCATCTATTGAGATGATCATTTGATTTTTCCCTTTTGATTTGTTAATGTGTTGTAATACATTGATTGATTTTCTTATGTTGAACCATCCTTGCATGCCTGGAATGAACCCCAGTTGGTCATGGTGTATGATTTTTTTAATGTGTCTTTGGATTCAATTTGCAAGTATTTTGTTGAGGATTTTTTGCATCTATATTCATTAGGGAGATTGGCTGGTAGTTTTCCTTTCTTGTAGCATCTTTGCCTGGTTTTGGTATTAGATTGATGTTAGCTTCATAAAATGAGTTAGGTAGTGTTCCATTTTCTTCAATGTTTTGAAAGAGTTTAAGTAAGATTGGTGTCAATTCTTTTTGGAAAGTTTGGTAGAATTCTCCTGTGAAGACATCTGGCCCTGGGCATTTATTTGTGGGAAGCTTTTTGATGACTGATTGGATCTCTTTGCTTGTGATTGGTTGGTTGAGGTCTTCTGTTTCTTCTCTGGTCAGTCTAGGTTGTTCATATGTTTCCAGGAAATTGTCCATTTCCTCTACATTATCCAGTTTGTTGCCATACAGTTGTTCATAGTACCCTCTTATAATTTTTTTAATTTCCTTGGGATCTGCAGTAATGTGACCTTTCTGATTCATCATTTTGTTTATATGGGTCTTCTCTCTTTTTTATTTTGTCAGTCTAGCTAGGGGTTTGTCAATCTTGTTGATTTTCTCAAAGAACCAGCTTTTGGTGTTATTTATCCTCTTTATTGTTTTTTTGTTCTCTATGTCATTTATTTTGGCTTTAATCCTTGTTATTTCTTTTCTTCTACTTGGTTCAGGATTGGTTTGCTGTTCATTTTCTAGCTTTTTCAGTTAATCCATTAGTTCTTTGATTTTGGCTCTTTCTTCCTTTTTAGTATATGCATTTAGTGCTATAAATTTCCCCCTCAGTACCGCTTTTGCTGCATCCATAGGTTTTGGTATGTTGTGTTCTCATTTTCATTCGTCTCTATATATTTAGCAATTTCTCTTGCTATTTCTTCTTTAACCCACTGATTGTTTAGGAGTGTGTTGTTTAACCTCCAGGTATTTGTGAATTTTCTAAGTCTCTGATGGTTATTGACTTCTAATTGTATTCCATTGTGGTCAGAGAATGTGCTTTGAATAATTTCAATTTTTAAAATTTATTGAGCCTTGTTTTATGTCCCAGCATATGATCTCTTCTGGAGAAAGTCCCATGAGCACTAGAAAAGCATGTGTATCCTGTTGATTTGGGATGTAATGTTCTATATATGTGTGTTAAATCCAATTCATTTATCAGATTGTTTAGGTTTTCAATTTCCTTGTTGGTCTTCTGTCTTGTTGATCTATCTATAGGAAAGAGTGATGTGCTGAAGTCTCCCACAATTATTGTGGACACATCCACTGCTTCCTTTAGTTTTGCCAGTGTTTTTCTCATGTATTTTGTGGCACCTTGATTGAGTACCATGCTGTTTTGACCACTGTAACTTTGCAATCTGCTTTGAAGTCAGGAAGTGTGAGTCCCCTAACTTTATTCTTATTTTCCAAGGTATTTTTGGTTATTCAGGGCCCATTACCCTTCCAAATAAATTTGATAATTGGCTTTTCTATTTCTGGAAAGCAGGCTGTTGCAATTTTGATTGGGATTTGTATTAGTCAGGGTTCTCTAAGGGAACAAAGCTAACAGGAAATATCTGTAAATATGAGATTTTATAAAAGTGTCTCATGCAACTGTGGAGATGCATGAGTCCAAATTCCGTAGGGCAGGCCACCATCTGGCAATTCCAATGAAGGTCTTTGATGAGCTCCCCAGGAGAGGCTGGCAGCCTGAAGAAGAAATGAAAGTTCTCTCTTCCCCTTTAAAGGTCCTCAGCTGATTGGATTAAATCCAACTAATTGGATTCTCTCATTATGGAAGGCACTCCCTTAGTTGATTGTAGATGTAATCAGCCACAGATGCAATCAATTGACTGATGACTTAATAACCAGACTTCTGGTTTATTAACCAGTCACAAAATGTCCTTGCAGTAATGATTAGGTCAGTGCTTGCTTGACCAGACAACTGGGCACCATCACCTGGCCAAGTTGACACATGAACCTAACTATCACAGGACTGAATTGAATATGTAAATCCCTTTGGGTAGAATTGACATATTAATGATATTTAGTTTTCCAATCCATGAACACAGAATATCTTTCCATTTATGTGGTCTTCTTTGATTTCCTTTAGCAATGTTTTGTAGTTTTCTGCGTATAAGTCCTTCACATCCTTGGTTAAATTTATTCCTAGATATTTGATTCTTTTATTTGCTATTGTAAATGGATTTTTTTCCTTGATTTCCTCCTCTGATTGCTCACTATTAGTGTATAGAAACACTGCTGATCTTTGTGTGTTGATCTTGTACCCCACTTTGCTGAATTCATTTATTAGCTCTAGTAGCTTTGTTGTTGATTTCCTGGACTTTCTAAATATAATAGGATCGTGTCATTTGCAAACAGTGAACATTTTACTTCTTCTTTTCCAATATGGATAACTTTTATTTCTCTTGCTTGCCTAATTGTTATGGCTAGAACTTCCAGTACAATGTTGAATAACAGTGATTAC
Source organism: Choloepus didactylus (assembly GCF_015220235.1). Classification (NCBI taxonomy): domain Eukaryota; kingdom Metazoa; phylum Chordata; class Mammalia; order Pilosa; family Megalonychidae; genus Choloepus; species Choloepus didactylus. Next base: position 30,177,517 of record NC_051322.1, on the reverse strand, counting down.
AGTGGGCATCACTGTCTTGTTCTGGACCTTAGAAGAAAAGCTTTCAGTCTGTCACCATTTGGTATGATGTTAGCTGTGGGTTTTTCATACATCCCCTTAATCGTGTTGAGAGAGTTTACTTCTATTCCTATTTTCCAAGTGTTTTTATCAAGAAAGGATGCTGTATTTTGTCAAATGCCTTTTCTGTGTCAATCAAAATGATCATGTGGATTTTATCCTTCATTTTGTTAATGTGGTTTAAAACATTAATTGACTTTCTTGTGTTGAACCACCCTTGCATACCTGGGATAAAATCCACTTGATGGTGTATAATTCTTTTGAGGTCCTGTTGGATTTGATCTGCAAGTATTTTGTTCAGGATTTTTGCATCTGTACTCATTAGAGAAATTGGTCTGTAATTTTCTTTTCTTGAAGTAACTTTATCTGGCTTTGATATTAGGATGATGTTGGCCTCATAGAATGAGTTAGGTAGGGTTCCCTCTTTGTGCTGGTTTGAATGTATTATGTCCCCCAGAAAAAGCCATATTCTTTGATGCAATCTTGTGGGGCAGACATTTTAGTGCTGATTAGATTGGAATTCTTTGAGTGTTTCCATGGAGATGTGCCCCACCCAATTGTAGGTGATAACTCTGATGAGATAATTTCCATGGAGGTGTGGCCCCACCCATTCAGCATGGGCCTTGATTACTGGAGCAGTATACAAGCTCAGACAGAAGGAGCCAGCTTGCTACAAGCCAAGGGGGACACTTTGAAGAAGGCACTGGAACTGAGAGAGGAGCTTCATCTTACAGAGACACTTTGGAGATGGCCTTTGAAAGCAGACTTTTGCCCCAGAGAAGTTAAGAGAGGACAAATGCTCCAAGATCAACTAAGAGTGACATTTTTGAGGAGCTGAGGCCTAGAGAGGAATGTCCTGGGAGAAAGCCATTTTGAAACCAGAACTTGGAGCAGACACTGGCCACGTGCCTTCCCAGCTAACAGAGGTTTTCCGGACGCCATTGGCCATCCTCCAGTGAAGGTACCCGATTGCTGATGTGTTACCTTGGACACTTTATGGCCTTAAGACTGTAACTGAATAACCAAATAAACCCCCTTTTATAAAAGCCAATCCATCTCTGGTGTTTTGCATTCTGGCAGTATTAGCAAACTAGAACACTCTTCTTCAATTTTTTGGAGCAGTTTGAGTAGGATTGGTTAATTAGAATTAACAGAAACAACTTTTGATTTTGTTTATTCTAATTTTTTAATTCTCATTTTCATTTGTTTCTGCTCTAATCTTTATTTCTTTCCTTCTTCTTGCTTTGGGATTGTTTTGTTGTTCTTTTTCTAGTTTCTCCATGTGTGCAGTTAAGTCTTTGATATTAGCTCTATCTTCTTTTTAAATGTAAGTGTTTGGGGCTATAAATTTCCCTCTCAGCACTGCCTTTGCTGCATCTCCTAAGTTTTGATCTGTTGTGTTCTCATTTTCGTTTATCTCAAGATATTTACTGATTTACCCTGCGATTTCTTCTTGGACCTAGTGGTTGTTTGATGGAGTGTTATTTAGCTTCTATGTAGTTGTGGATTTTCCAGTTCTCTGGCTGTTACTGATTTTCAGCTTCATTCCACTATGGTCAAGAGAAGATGCTTTGTATGATTTTAACTGTTCTAAATTTATTGAAACTTGTTCTGTGACCCAACATGTGGTCTGTCCTGGAGAATGATCCATGTGTACTTGAGAAAAATACATATCCTGCTGTTTGCGGGTGCAGTGTTCTGTATATGTCTGTTAGGTCTAGTTCATTTATCATATTGTTCAAGATTTCTGTTTCTTTATTGATCTTCTCTCTAGATGTCCTCCCTATTGATGAGAGTGGTGTATTGAAGTCTCCCACTATTATTTTAGAGGTGTCCATTTCTCCCTTCATTTTTGCCAGTGTTTCCCTCATGTATTTTGGGGCACCCTGGTTAGTTGTGTAAATATTTATGATTGTTATTTCTTGTTGGTGGATTTCCCCCTTTATTAATATATAATGTACTTCCTTGTCTCTTTTAAGAGTTTTGCAATTAAAGCCTACTTTTTTCTGATATTAGTAATGCTATCCCAGCTCTTTTCTGGTTACTATTCACATGGAATATCTTTTTCCAATCTTTCATTTTCAATCTATTGTGTCTTTCATTCTAAAGTGAGTCTCTTGTAAATAAGATATTGCATCATGCTCTTTTATTCATTCTGCAAACCTGTGTCTTTGATTGGGGAGTTTAAAACATTATCATTCAGTATTATTACTGTAAAGATGGTGCTTGCTTCAGCATTTTCCCTTTGATTTTTGTCATATTTTTTTCTGTTTTATTTTCTTTTCTTTTATTGCAACCTCCTTTTATGTATAGTTGATTTTTTGTTATATATATGACTGAGCCCTTTCTCATTTATGTTTCTATATATTTTTAAAATACTTTCTTTGTGGTTACCCTGGGGTTTATATTGGACAAACTACATCTATAACCTACTAATTTGAAAATATACCAACCTAGCTTCAATATTATACACGTTCTCCGCTACCATATCCCTCTGTTTCCCCTCTTTATGTTGTTTTTGTCCCACTTTACCACTTTATAGTTTGCATGTCCATTATCAGGGAACATACCTCTTTCATATTCAATTGTATTATGATTCCTATATGAATTAAAGAGTAGAGTTTTATACTGAAGATATAGTACTTTTGGGTTTTGTACTTGGCCTTTTAGTTACCCCTATTGATGATCTTCATTTCTTCACACTATGCTAACCCACTATCTCCTGTCTTTTCTTTTCAACCTGCAGAACTCCCTTTGGTAATCCTTGTAGGGCAGGTCTTTTGTTGATGAACTCTCTCAGTTTCTGTTTATCTGTGCATATTTTAAACTTCCTCATTTTTGAAGGATGGTTTTCATGGATAAAGTATTTGGGGCTGGCAATTTTTCTCTTTCAGTATCTGTTCCAGTTTGCTAATGCTGCCATTATACAAAATACCAGAAACGGATTCGCTTTTATAAAGGGGGTTGATTTGGTTACAAAGTTACAGTCTTAAGGCCATAAAATGTCCAAGGTAAAGCATCAACAATAGGGTACCTTCACTGAAGGATGGCCAATGGTGTCTGAAAACCTCTGTTAGTTGGGAAGGCACATGGCTGACCTCTGCTTGCTCCCAGGTTGCATTTCAGAATGGCATCTCCAAAGTGTCAGCAAAAGTCTGCTTTCAGCAGCCATCTTCAAAATGTCTCTCTAAGCTGCTCTAAGTTCCTTCTGTTTGTGAGCTCTTTTATATGACTCCAGTGATTTAATTCAGACCCACCCTAAATGGGTGGGGTAACACTTCCATGGAAATTATCCAATCAAAGGTCTTGCCCACAGCTGATTGAGTCACATTTCCACGGAAACACTCAATCAATAGGTTCCAACCTGATCAACACTAATACATCTGCCTCCAAAAGATTGCATCAAAGAACATGGCATTTTGGGAGACATAATACATCCAAACTGGCACAGTACCTTAAATATATCATACTACTGCCTTCTTGCCTCCATAGTTTAGGATGAGAAATCAGCACTTAGTCTTATTGAGGATTCCTTGTATGTGAAAAAACACTTTTCTCTTGATGCTTTCAGAATTCTCTATCTTTGGCATGTGACAGTCTGATTAGTATGTGTCTTAGAGTAGATCTGTTAGAATTTATTCTGTTTGTAGTATGTTGTACTTTTTGGAAATTTATGTTTATGTCTTTTATAAGAGTTGGGAAAGTCTTGGCCTTTATTTCCTCAAATATTCTTTCTGCCCCTTTTCCCTTCTGTTCTCCCTCTGGGACACCTATGATGTGTATGTTTGTGTGCTGCATGCTGTCACTCAATTCCCTGAGACACAGCTCAATTTTTTCTATTCTTTTCTCTATCTCTTCTATATGATTTCAATTGTCCTGTCTTCTAATTCCCTGATTCTTTCTTCTACTTGTTCAACTCTTTTGTTCTTAGCCCCTAGTGTATTTTTTTATCTCTACTATTGTAACTGTCATCTCCATAATTGCTCTTATGTTTCTTTTTAGACTTTCAAATTCTTCTTTACATTCACACATTTTCTTCTTAATATCCTTTATCTCTTCATTCATATTTTCCTTCATCATCTTGAATTGATTTAGGAGATTTGTTTGAACATCTTTGATTTGTTGTTCCAAATCCTGTGTCTTGTCTGAAGTTTTAATTTGTTCTCTTGACTGAGTCATATCGTCCTGTTTCTTACTATGGCTTGTAATTTTTTGCTGATGTCTGGGCATCTGATTATCTTGATGAGGTAACTCTGAAGGTCAGTTTCTCCCTCTTGTCTAGGGTTTTATTGTTTATTAGTTTTGTGTTAAGGCTCTTCTTTGACATTTGATCCAACTTATTCTAGACCTTCAGAATAGCCAAAATTTAACTTTTCAGATTTTCTCAGCTCTTCTTCATCTGATTCTCACCCTGGATATGTGGTACAATTTTTAAGATTTCCCTTTTCATGTAGTATTTCACCTTCAGGAGAGAGCTTCCTTTCTTCTGTTCCTTCTCTGGGAATCTTCATCTGTTCTTTTCAGTTTTGTGCAGATTTTTCTTCTCATCTCCTATGGTTTGTTTAAATTCTCTCCCTCATTCAGTGCCCTATTTCCTTACCCTTTTCAGTTCAGGGGCCCTCTGTCTCATAGCAGTTCAGTTTAATCCCCCCTCCTTTTTTTTTTTTTTTCTCTGTGAGAGTGTTCTGCTTCTGGTTTCTTCCCTGTTAGGGTATCTCACCCTGGGGGGGTCATATGGGGTCAATCCAGAATGGTGGATCACTCCAGAAAAGTCTGTTTTCCATTTACATAGTCCAGCTGAAAGTAGCTGTATTGAGTGAGTGCACCACTTGGCAGTGGGAGAAGTCTTTCCTCCTCTTCTATTTTTTGGAAGAGTTTTGGAGAATTGGTGTTTGGAAGAGTGTTGAAGAATTTGTATTAATTGTTCTTTAAACATTTTGTAGAATTCATCAGTGAAGCCATCTGGACCTGGGCTTTTCTTTGTGGGTAGTTTTTTTTTTTTTTTTTAATTGCTAATTCAATCTCTTCATTTATTATAAATATATTCAGATTGTTTACTTCTTCTCAAGTCAGTCTGGTAGTTTTTATCTTTCTAGGAATCTGTCTATTTTGGCCATGTTATCTAAATTGCTGACAAATAATTGTTCATAGTATTACCATGTACTCCATTTTCTTTCTGTAAGATTGGTAGTAATGTCTCCTCTTTCATTTCTGATTCAAGTAATTTGCATCTTCTCTCTTTTTTTCTTGGTCAATATAATAAAGGTTTGTCAATTTTATTTATCTTTTCAAAGGACAAACTTTTGGTTTCATCGTTATTCTCTATTGTTTTTCAATTCTCTATTTGCTTAATTTCCACTCTAATCTTTATTATTTCCTTCTTTCTGCTTTATTTACTTTAGTTTGCTCTGCTTACCACAGTGTCTTAAGGTGGACGGTTAGTTTATTGAATGGGGATCTTTCTTCTTTCTTAATATAGGATTTAGAGCTATGAATTTCCCTCTAAGTGCTGCTTTAACTGCAGCACTTAAGTTTTATTTTTTATGTCTTCATTTTCATTCAACATAACTGTGTTGTTTAACTTCTACATATTTCTGATTTTCCCAAATTTCTTTAATATTCTAATGCATAAAATATGGCAGAAATTTCAGATATCACATCTGAAATTAGATTGTATTTCAAAGGCTGTGATTTCTGTGTTGTTTGCACACACCCTCCTTGGTTTTTTCCACTGTTCTTTGATGAAGCAAACTGCCATGTTATGTGCTGCCCTATGGAGAGGCCATGTGACAAGAACTGAGGACCACCTCTGGCCAACAACTAGTGATGGACTGAGGCTCTCAATCCAACAAACTACAAGGAACTGAATCCTGTCAAATACTGTGTGAATGAGCTTGGAAGTGAATCCTTCTCCAGTCCAGCCTCGACAGGACACCACAACCTCAGTTGACTCTTTGATTATAGCCTTGTGAGAAACCCTGAGTCAGAGGACTCAGCTAAGCCATGCCTAGATTCCTGACCCACAGAAACTTTGAGGTAATATATGTTATTGTTTTAAGCCACTAAATTATAGGGTAATTTTCTGCACAGCAAATAGATAGCTAGGGCCTGAGTCCTCTTGGGTCAGCCAGCCATTTCACCCATCATTTCCTGTCTCCGTGAGCTCAAAGTCCTTTAAAAGACTGTACTTTACACATTCTCCCTGTGTTCCATCATCTCTACCAGGAACTGAATGATCAATCAGATTAGATTTGCTATGGGAAACTGATCATCTTAGATTCAAGGTTGGAAGAAGGAAGAAGTCTCTTCTTAAGTTTAATTCTCCACCACAGAATTCAACACTGGGATGGGGGTGGAGGCTGCTATTTCTAAAATGTTCCTTTGTTTTTCACTTGGCTATTGTTCCTGGTGGTCACATTTGCTTGTTTATATTCCTGAGGGAGGAGGGAAATGGGATAGAGTGGGACACCCAAACCCTGCGCCAAACCCTTGACAGAGATAACGTAAGCAGAGCACTTGGCACATAGTAGGTGCTCAACAAAAGATAATTTTCCTTCATGTCATGTTCCTCTATCCCACCCAGTCTTCCAATACATCCTCCCCGCAAACTGTGGCATACAAGAAAGACTCAAACTGCTTTCAGTATACCTGGAATCATTTTCTAGTGAGAGATAGTATAGTTCTTAATTTGTCTGCTGTTGGCATGCTTGTTGATAACATTTTTTGAAAGAGCACTTCTACAAAATTCAACCCAACATACATCCAAGTGATTGTATTATGTTGGGGCTAAATAAACAGAGATGAATCAAAAACAATTTCTCCCCTTGGAGTTGACAAACTAGAACTAGTGCATGGAGTAGAAGAAATTTGTCTTTATAGATTGCTGGATGATTTAAAGTTCAACTTCTAAGAATCCACTCAGTTTTCCCCCCGCATTTCCCTTAACCCATACTGCTCAGTAATAACATGAGGAAAATCTAATACTACCTCCACTTTACATCTATCCTGGTGATTGGTCTCTTTTAAGGCTACCCATCCAGGTATCTCCTGGGCCACATCCCCTGGAACAGGGCCTGCCCTAATGCAACTCTTGGGAAGCCCCTCCGCTAGCCAATATGGCAATTTTGTGCAAATTAGGAAAAGGAACCTCAGGTCACTTCACTGATATTTGCCACAAAATAATCATGAAAATGGTGCAACTCTGAAACCTATGAGATGAATGGTGCTCTGCAGTTGTGTCATGTACACTTGTACAATCATAAGTGGGGTACAACTTGTACAACCATAGAGTGCAGTAGTTCCATGGAGAAATGATCTGGATCTATGAAGCTGGGATCCAGGGATTCTGTTGAGAGATGGGGCATGGATGTAGGAGAAGTCCTCCCCACCATGTGGGCACAAATGAGGCCTAGCTAACATTTAACACATGAATGAATCCACATATGAATTTTCTAGCTCAGCTCAGAATTTTCTAGTTCCCAATTAATTCTGGATTGTCTCAGGTGTGTCCCAGACCAAATTGGGTGTTGCCTTCTCATTGAGATTCCCAGCCCACAAGCCACTTGTAGCTGCTGCTATGCCTGCTTTCCAAGAGCAATGGCTTGCCCCTGCTTTGGGGCTGCTGGGTTTCCTGGGGATCTCAAAGCTGCAAAGCCCTTTGGATGTCTACGCTGCTGTTCATGTTCCCCTCAGTCTTTATCTGTGCCCTGCGAGAGCAGTGCTGTGTTGCAGGTGGAAATCTCCAACCCAGATTCACCCCCAGCCTCCTGCTTGCCTCAGCATGTCCTCCCTTCTCTAGTTTCTCCCGTTTGAACTTACACTTCATCTTCTTCCTCACAGACCAACTATTCCCTCCAAGCATCAACTGGTGCAAAAGGATGTGTGGGGGTCACTGCCCCCACCCCACCCCAGTTTGTTAGATGCAACCAGATTCTGAACACCTCTCATGGGGTGTCACCTACACTTCGAGCATATCATAGCAGTAATTCTGGGAGGGCAAGGCTCTCCAAAATTTAGTAAGTTGGAATGGCTTTTTCACCCTTTCAGTCATATTATTACGGTACAAGAGGTAGATATGGCTGAGGACAACTAAAATTCTTCATCAAATAGTGTGTGAGCTTTGTGTGTGTGCATGTGTGTGTATGTGTGGGATGTTGACCCATGGTTACCATAGTGGAAGATTTGAATGGAAGCCCCTGCCAGCTTCATGTTTTTCCCTTTTGAAAATCCCTGGGGGAAGATGGGTCAAGGACAGTAACCATCTTTCAGAACAATTGGATGGAGCTTTTTGAATCTCACTTTAAGGAGTTTTTTGTGCTAGACACATAGGCTGAGTCAGGGGACCAGCTTCCAACCAGAAGAAAACCTAAGTGCAGATTTCAAGTTAGCCAAATAACTGTATTTGGATAAATAACTGTCAGCAAGATGTCCAGATACTTGTCTGAAAACTTGCTGTTGCTTTTTCCTAGCCGCCTTAATACACCCAAACCTTTCCCTTGAACTTTTCTAGGAGGCGGTTGCTGCTATTCTCACAATGAGCCAACCCAATTAAAAGATTAATAAATGAACTTGCATGGTGGGGTGGAAGGAAAGAAAAATGAACAAAGGTTTGGGAGACCAGGGCTATGGGTGTTCCCATTAACTATTTGGGTGACATGGTTCAAGTTATATGCTCTGTATCTCAATTTCCTTGCCATTAAAATAAGGGTTAAATTAATGTTCTTCAAGGCAACTTCCAATTCTGATGATAGATATTTTCTCTGTCCCCCCCTTCCCGTCTTCCCTCATTTCCCTCCTCTTGCCCTCTTGCCCTTTTCTTTCTCCGTTCACTCTTCTTTTTCCTTTTTTCCTGAGCCTGTTGTTTTTATTCCCGGACCTTTACACAGGCTCTTTTATTTTCATTGCTAGGCTGTTTGTGCCAGCGAGTGTGATGCAAATAAAGTTAGACAAGATTTTGGTTCTGACTGAATAAGAATTGTTCCACTTGAATTAAAAAAAAACCCAGTCCCTCTAAACTGATTCTATTCAAAGTTTCTTGGCTTCTGAATTTAAAGAACAAGTTGTTCTTGTGGGAGGTTAATTATAAAAAGTTCAGTCCAGCCCCCTCCCCATCCATAACTGACATACACAAAATGAATCCCCAAAAGGGATGACCCCTCTACTACTAAATCAGTGAACCCCAATTTAAAGTATTAAAATAATCTCTGAATCCAAACTTATCTAATGATACAATTTAAGGATTCTCCAGAACCTTTAGCATCTTCTGGCGCGCACACACACACACACACACACACACACACACACACACACACAAGTCTTTGATCACTGCTGTCAGAACAGACTGAAATTAGCAAAACTCAGACTTTCCAAATAGTTCTCTCTTGCTTATGGAAACAAGTGATGGTGCTGGGGTGGTGACATTGGGAGGAATAAGAAAAGCCACAAAAACACGAAGCATCTTCAACATCCTCGTGTAAGTTGGTGGTGGGATAGTATTCACTTGCTTAAGGTGGGCAACATAATATGAACAAAAGATGGGAATCAGTAATAACTCTTCCCTTTCTCACCATTTTGTTCAAGGAAACAGAAAAATCAATTTGGAATAAATGAAATAAACAATACCTTGGTGCCTGAAGCCTAGGATAAGTGAGGAGAAGTTAAGAGAGCTCCTAGTTGCCCAAATGCATTACCTCCCAGGCAGGCAAGATTGTGAAAGCACTAGTAGCAGATGCTGTCGATACCTTGCCCCGTATCTCTTGCACCCATCTGAGTTTGCATGCAATTGTTCCAGCACACTGATGCCTCCCTACTGCAGGCAGCCATGCCTCTCTTCTCTGCATGGAGGCTTTCTCTGGCACCACTGGATGTTGCTTAGCTGCACACAGGAACAACCTAGAAAGGGGGAGGTGGGTTAACACCCCCGGAAGCAACTCTGAACAATGGAGGTTGGGATTCAGTAGATAAATGCTGCAACCTCCCAGTCCTCCAGGGAGACATCTTAAGTCATGGACCATAGTTTCCGGGAGTGTGCACAGAATTGAACCTAGTTGTTCGCCATGAGACCCTGCTCATTCACGCTTCTCTATATTTGCTTTTTTTATTTTACCTATCTCACCTTCCATATTTCCTCACTGTGCTTCCTGGGCTCACCTCCCAAATAAATGACCTAAACCCAAGTCCTTGACTCAAACTCAGTGTTTCTGGGAACCCAAACTGACTACTGTATGTAATCTTCAAGAATTCATGAAGAACTCTGAAAGGTCTAGTTTTTTCCAGTTTTCAAAAAGGAGAGTGTAATAGTTTTTGCTATACAGCAAACAATTTCAAAATCACAGTGGCTTACAACAACAAACAGCTAGTTATTTTTCTCACTCACCAGCCCGTGGGTGAGCTGTGGCAGTTCTGCTGTGGGTCAGTTCAGCTCTGCTCTGTCTGTCTCTCATTCTCTATGGACCAGCAACCCCTGGGCTCGGCGATTTTAAAGGGCAACGGTAGAGGTGCATGAGGGGCGAGTGGACCCATAATGCTTTGAAGGCCTCAGTCTGCACCTGGCACACAATCCCTTCTGCCTGCCTTCCTCCCCTTGGCCAGAGCAACCACGTGGCCATGCCCAAGTCAATGGCTCAGTGGAAATAGAACCTACCTTCCCCCCTCACATGGCAAAGGCATGGATGTGTATTAGTCTAATACAGGAAAATGGGGAATGGATAGATTCTGGAAAATACAGACAAGTAAGCTTGATGTTGATTCCCAGTGGGTGAAAAGAAAATGATGGCTATAAGGAGCCAGCATAACTTAATTAAGAATAAATCATGGCAATATACTTTCAGATCCTGGTTGTTGATGTTTTGTTTTGTTTTGGTTCAAGATTTACTTAACAACTAAATCAAGGGTATATGGTAGTTATGTTGATTTGGATTTTAGAAAGACACTTAAAAAATTTTCCCTATGATATTCTTGAAGACAAGATGAAGAAATATAGATTATGTAATGGAGTAGTTAGATAAAGTTACAGATGTACATATGACCATTCTTAAATACTTTTGATTAATAGGTCATTTGTCAGCCTGGAAGGAAATCTTTGGCAGAAAGCTACACAGCTCTGCCTTTAGCCCTGTCCTGGCCACCATTTATATCAGTGATTTGTGTGAAGATAGAGGTGTGAGTGAAGCAAGCACAGGCTGGAATTAGAGATAAAAACAAAAAGCTTGAAATTTAACAGTAAAAATACTGGCAAATACTCTATTTAGACATTGTGGTGGTTTGAAGCTGTATGTACCTCAGAAAAACATGTTCTTAAATCTAATCCATTCTTACAGGTGTGTACTCATTATGAGTAGGGCCTTTTGGTGAGGTTATTTCGGTTGGGGTGTGACCCACCTCATTAAGGATGGGTCTTAATCCTCTTACTGGAGTCCTTTATGAATGGGATGAAAACAGAGAGAGGGAGAGAAAGCCATGAAATCAAGAAGCTAAAATCAATGACGCCCACAAGAGAAGGGAGAGGCCAGCAGATGGCAGCATGTGCCTTGCCAGGCATCAGAGGAGCCAAGGATTTCTGGCAGCCTGTCTTCGAGAAAAAAGCATCACCTTGATGATGGCTTGATTTGGACATTTTCACAGCCTCAAACTGTAAGCTAATAAATTCCCATTGTTTAAGCCAACACATTTCATGGTATCTGCTTTAAGCAGCCAAGAAAACTAAAACAGATTGTTTGTCCCAGGAAAGTGGGGTGTGGTTATTGCAAATACCAAAAATATGTAAATGGCTTTGGAATTGATTAATGGGTAGAGGCTGGAAGAATTGTGTAGTGCTCGATGGAAAAGACCTAGCATGCTTTGAAGAGACCGTTTGTAGAAATATGGATACTAAAGGTACATCTGTTAAGGCCTTAGAAAAAAATGATGAATGTATTGGAAACTGGAAGAAAAGATGATCCTTGTTTTAAAGTGGCAGAAAACTTGGCAAAATTGAGTTCTGACGTCGGATGGAAGACAGAATTTGAAATGATGAGTTTGGATATTTAGTTGAGGAGATTTCCAAGCTAAGTATGGAAAGTGCAGGCTGGTTTCTTCCTGCAGCTTATAAAATATGCAAGAAGAAAGGGATTAGCTGAGAACTGAACTCCTAGGGACAAAGAAAACAGAAATTGATGGTTTGGAAAATTCTGAGCTTCCAGAAAGCAAGTCCCCAGAGAATAGTGCTCCACATGAGGGTTTAACTGAACATGGGTCCAGTCAGCCATTTCAGTGCATGTCAGGATTGGAGGTGCAGTTACCCAGGAAGGATCTGTGGAAAGTCCTACTGTCTGATGGTTTGGACCCCTGTGTACTAGATGCAAAACTGACAAGTTTTCTGTGAGATCTGTTTGAACAGAACCACTGCTAGCCTAGACTAAAAGAGACAGATTGAAGGAAAAATCACCTGGAAGGCAGGACCATGGAAGCTGAGGTCTGGACTGAAGACATGTCTTGGGCCAAGAGAGTGGACCTACCCTTGTGTGTGGAAAGAATGTGTAAGTCCCGGCACTTGGAGAGGGTGGGCCTTCCACCTCCTTGTTCAGAAAGAGTGCTGTTGCTCTGGTTTTCAGAGAGGGAGTAGCATAATCCCCAGGGATTGTGGAGAGTCTGGCCATCACCCCAATGTTTGAAGAGGGTGGAACCTTCACCCCAGTGTTTGGGGAGAGCATGGCTGCTGCACAAACACTCAGAAGGGGTGGGGCTGCCACTTCAGAAGGCCTAGAGGACAAAACATTGTTCCACAGATGATTCTCAGACCTTGAAATTTAATTCAGTATGTCCTGCAGGTTTTGGAATTGTTTGGGGCCCATGGCCCCTGTATGACTTCCAATTTCTCCCTATGGGAATGGAAATGTTTATCTTACACCTATCCCTCCATTGTACATCAGAAGCAGATAACTTGTTCCCTATATTCCACAGGTCCACGGACAGGGGTCTTGTGCCCCAGGACAGACCACCCCTATCACCAATTTTGATGAGACTTTGTACTTAGTATTGTTACTGAAATGACTTCAGGCTTTGGGGGGTATTGTGATGGAATGGATGTATTTTTCATATAGAAAGAACATATCTTTTTGGAGTCTAGAAGGTGGAGTGTGGTGGTTTGAAGCTGGATGTACCCCAGAAAAAAACATGTTCTTAAATCTAATCGATTCCTTTGGGTATGGACTCATTGTAAATGGGGCTTTTGGTTAGGTTATTTCAGTTAGGGTGTGACTCACTCATTCAGGTTGAGTCTTAATTCTCTCACTGGAGTCCGTTATGAATGGGATGAATACAGAGAGGGAGAGAGAAAGCCAGGGAATCAAAAAACTGAAATCAACAAACCCCACACGAGAAGGGAGAGACCAGCAGATGCCACCATGTGCCTTGCCATGTGTGAGAGGAGCCAAGGATCGCTGGCAGCTGGTCTTTGAGAAGAAAGCATGGCCTTGATAATGCCTTGATTTGGACATTTTCATGGCCACAATCTGTAATGGTTTGCCATTGTTTAAGTCAACACATTTCATGGTATCTGCTTTAAGCAGCCTAGGAAATTAAAACTGACATTTTTTAAAACACCAAATAAACAAAACTCAAATACAGGATGAGGAATTCTATGAAAAATGACACAGGAGAATGAAGTAAACTTTAAAACTCTACTGGAGATCATAAAGGAAGAATTGATAAAAGGGAAAATATAAGTAGTTTTTACCAGAAAGACCCAGTGTTATAAAGATGTCAATTCTCCCTCAATTGATAATGTATTTTAATAAGTGACTTTAACCCATTCATATTTTGAGAAATTGATGACATATTTGGACTTCTTTTTACCTGCTCTTGTAATTAGGAAGGAGTATGTGGGTTGCTTCCAGCATACTGGCAATGTTCTATTTGTGGAGCTGGATGGGTGGACTAGGGTATTTGCTCTATAATAATGCCTTGCATTTTACATTTGTTTTATGCCTTCCCAATCACAACTCCTTCCTCTCCCCAGAGGCAGCCACCAACTTTTATAGCAATCAATTTCTAGTTCTTAGTTTGTTTGTCTGGATAAGATAGTTTAGTTTTGTCTTAATTTTGAACTTAATATAAATTGAATTAAATAGTATATATTCTTGTAGGTCTGACTTTTCCTCAATACTATTTTTTTCTATTTTTAACATACCCACACCCTCTTAACAGAATGAAAATCAAGGTCCTAAACAATGTCTCATTAACAATACATCTGTTAAACTTTTCACATTAATATTTAAAAGATAGTATAATTGAACATTTACTGTGACAAGCACTTCTCAGAAGCTTCACAAGAGTGGTGAAAGATGACAAGATAAGGCTTTGTATTTTTTACCCCACACGTTATTTAATTCTTACAATGACCCTTAACTATAGGGGTAAATACTACCTCTTTTAACAGATAGGAACTGAGTTCCATGGAATATAATTCATGAATAACTGGTAAAACAAAAAAGGTATTTTTTTAATCAATAAAGATTGATATACAGAATATTTAAGAAGTTAGAGTTAAGTATTTCCCACAATTTTATTTGCACTTTCAGATTTCATTATAAGGAAATGTTTCTTAAATAGCTTCAACACATCTTTTAGCACAAAGTTTTTATTCAATGAAATTTTGCTGTATATGTTGACCATAGCTGAACAGCAAGTCAAATATTCTGAGTTTTATGAGAACTGAGCCATCAAAATTAGACAAGAAAATGATTGGGTAAAATCCTATACATTTAATGAGATTAATGCCTACAAATGAATTCTCATTGGGCATCTTAATTTATAAAAGAAAACATCTTGTATCAGAAAATAACACAGTCAATTATATAAAAGTAACAACAAAAAGGCCCAGGTCTTCTCATTTTGCCCTTCAGCGTTGTTTTTAAGATTCATCCATGCTGTGGGCATGTTGCTGTAGGTCACCTTTACTGCTGTTTAACGTTCCGCTGTTTAAATATAATGCAATGTGTTTTCGGTTTTATTGTTGATGACTATTTTGGTTGCTTCTAGTTTTTGAATATGAAGAACACTGCTATATGTATGGATACATATCTAGGAGCAAAATTCCTGGGTCACAGGTATGAGAATCTTAAATTTTAGTAGGTAATACCAAACTGTTTTCCAGAGTAGATGTAGTAATTTTTACTCCAGAAAAAGTGTAGGAATGTTCTTGTTCCTCTGCATCATTGTCAACTCTTGGTATTGTCAGACTTTTAAATTTTAGCCAATGTGTAGATGTGATTTTAAATTTGTCACATGCATACTTAAGTTTATATTATTCTTAAAAACTAAAATTAATTACTGTGTATTACTGTGATATATGATGAAAGCTTTAGTATACTTTTAGTTTGCCCTGCTCCCTGCTGCCCCCTGCAACCTTACACATACCCACTCATGTTGTTAATCATTGAATTTTAGATCAAGTTATTAAGTAATTTATGATAAGCAATTTTTGTATATGTGTTAATTTTTGTTTGTGTATTATTACTCCCTCTGTATGATTACTTCTTTCTGGGTTTACTTTTCTACTTGGTGGAGAACATTCTATGATAGTTCTTTCAGTGAGGGTCTGTGAGTACTAAGCTTTCTGAGTCTGGATATGTCTTTATTTCCTGAATCTAATAGGATATCACTGGAGAAAAGATGGATTATTTAACCAATGATAGTTTAAAAATAGATGCCTACTTCATTATTTACAGCAAAATAGTCTTCAGATGGATCCAAGATTTAAGTGTAAATAATGAAACTGTAAAAATTGCTAGAAGAAAATGTGGATGATTTTTTTTTCTGTACCATCTTGTAGTAGGGAATTCCTTAATATGACAAAAAACTCAAAATTCAATTTTCGAAGAAAAAAATTGCAAAGTTAAAACAACGTTGTGAAACTGGGAAGAAATAATTGCAACATATTTAGCAAGCAAATAATTGATTTTCTTAATATACAAAGAAGTATTAAAAATCAATAAGTAAAATAAATCTATAGAAAGTAGTTGAAGAAAATGAACATAAAATTTACAGAAAAATAAGTATAAATTATCAAGTTTATTTCAAGATAAAAATGGAAAATAAAGCAATGAGAAGCCATTTTTTTTCTTACTGGCTGACAAAGAACTAGACGTTTTCTAACCTCTAGTGTTAGCATGGGTGTGAAGTAAGCATGGCATGAAGACAAATTTTCATAACCTTGTTGGAAGGTAATTTGGCATTATCTATCAAAATCTAAAATACACACTTTTAATTTAATAATTAAACTTCTATGAATATATCCTGAGAACGTACTCACAAAACTGCCCAAAGACACAGAAGTCAATCAATAACGTATTGGCTTTAATAAGAAATCAATTAAGGAACATCTTTAGAGATAGTGGACCTCTGCAGGCATTAAAGATATTTCAGTAGGTCTCTATGTCCCAATATGAAGAGATACGCAAGATATATTAAGTGAAAAAGAAAAGGTACATTAAAATATGTAGCGTGATCTTGTTTGTTAGAAAATATTATATCTGCTTATGTACCTACAAAATTTCTGAAAAGATAAAAAGAAACTTCTAACAATGGTAATCTCTGCTAAGTAGGTCTGGGGATGGGATGTGGGAATTGGAACTGGACATTTCATTTTATATTCTTCTTTACTCTTTGCACTTTTTCACCATATACACTTGTTTTTTAAAAAGCATTTTAGTTAACCAAAAGCTCAATTTGGTCCCATTGTGTGACTTGATTTCCCCAAAACTTAATATTCTTTTAGCTACATTATTAGAAGTACATTGTCCAGAAAAAGTAAAATAATTGTATCCCATCAGGGGTGTCAGAGGAGCAGACTGAAAGCAATATAAAAATCTTCCTGGCCCCTGAAATGTCCCAGGGATAGCAGGACCTGCCACATGAGCTAGGGAATTTCCATGACTTCCACAGGCTCCAAGAACTTAAGTCAAGGTGATGGAGAAAAGACTGTTTGGATGGGAGACTGAACAAGCCTCAACACCTTTTCCAATTCTATGATGCTATGATTCTAAAATTTAGAAAAATCCAATTAGCATTCTGAGTTTGGAAAATGTCTACTTTATAAGACTACTAGGGTCATGTCAAAACATTGCAGAGGAGCTCATTTCAAAGAGCACTTCCTGGCCAAAGAGCAACATCTGGAGATGAAAAAGAAAAATAAGTTCAAGAAATTCAAACACATAAAATATTTACAATGTCATGAGTTTTTAATGATAATATCTGTGGAAATTGCTAGGGTACCAACTTTCCAGAAAATTCATAAATAAAAAGAGAAAGAATCAAGCATTTATCCTGCTTTTTTTTAAAATTCATTTTTATTGAGATCTAGTCACATACCATGCAGTCATACAAAGTGTACATTCAGTTGTTCACAGTACCATTATATAGTTGTATGTTCATCACCAAAATTAATTTTTGAATATCTTCATTACCACACACACAAAAATAATAAGAATAAAAATTAAAGTGAAAAAGAACAATTAAATAAAAGAGAACACTGGGTGCCTTTTTTTTTCTTTTGCCCCCATTTTTCTACTCATCCATCCATACACTGAACAAAGGGGAGTGTGGTCCATATGGCTTTCCCAATCCATTGTCACCCCTCATAAGCTACACTGTTATACAGTTGTCTTCAAGATTCAAGGGTTCTGGGTTGTAGTTTGATAGTTTCAGGTATTTACTGCTAGCTATTCCAATTCATTAGAACCTAAAAAGGTTGTCTATATTGTGCGTAAGAGTGCCCACCAGAGTGACCTCTTGGCTCCTTTTGGAATCTCTCTGCCACTGAAGCTCATTTCATTTCCTATCACATCCTCCTTTTGGTCAAGATGTTCTCCATCCCACAATGCTGGGCCTGCATTCCTCCCCGGGAGTCATATTCCACGTTGCCAGGGAGATTCACTCCCCTGGGTGTCAGATCCCATGTAGGGGGAGGTATCCTGCCTTTTTTTTTTATGGACTGATTTTCAGAAACATGAAATAGTGATGAGGAAAATTCTTCTTTGTAGATGAATCACAGCCAATAATTGCAGGAAGAATGACAGAAATAGAAAAATCACAATTTTCAACCTAAATAAAATAATGGCTATAGGCATTGCTCATCAATAATTGTTAAAACCATTTAGGTGAAAGGCTGATAGGAGGCTGCATGATGGATGAGATAGGGTTGCCATTATCTGAACCAGCTGATCAATCTTAGCATCACTAAAAGGGAGCCATCCAGTCATTATGCACCTCCTAGGAAGTCTTCTTCTTCCTCTACCCCAAATTGAGTCTAAATCCAATCAAATTCTAGACACACCTACCAGTTCACAGGAAATACAGGAGAGAGTGGAAAATGTTCAGCAGCCCCACCAAGACACAATCAAGACCAAAAGTGGGAAATTCTAAATTCCGCAAATAAATTATCCAGCTTATTAAAAAATAAGTGGCACACACAATACATGAGAGGGAACTAGTGTGGGTTAAAAGAGACTCAGAAGTAATGGAAAAATGCAATATGTGGACCCTTTTTTAATGCTGAGTTGAACCTAAATGTGAAAAGACATTTTTGTGACCATCAGGAATACTTGAACATGGACTGAGCATTAGATGAAATTGAGGAATTATTGTTAATCTTTGGTTGTGGTGAGAGTTTTGTGCTTCAGTGAAAAAAAAAAAGGTCCTTATCTCATAGGAGTATTTATAGGTAAAATGATATGATGTGTGGGATCTACTTTAAAAAGATTCATTAAAAAAAAATGGGGAGAATGCATGAAACAAGAATGACAGAAAGTTGATGGTTTTTGTATAAGGGAGGAGGCTAGATTTTGCTTTTGTGTGTATTTGAAATTTTCTGTAATTAAATGTTAGAGAAAAAAAAAAGCTACCCTGTATAAAGCATCTACCATTGCACCGAAGAAGCGTTCAAAAATGTTAGCTATAACCATAATAATTACAAGACAGAACTTTAGAAAAATATTCTACTAATTTTTACACACAAATTTAATAAAAGATATTTAAGCTGATAATAGTGAAGTGGTTTTTGTTAGCATTTGTCTTAACTAGGAAAACCAGGCTTGGTTAAATAAGGGCTCTGACTCCCAATTTAACATATTTATTTAATGTCTCAAATACTGCATATAAATAAGTTCTTGGACTGTGATTAAGAAACTTAAAAAAACAAAACTCTGAAGCTAGCAGTTTAAATTTCCTTGGTTTAGTATTTCTAAATGACAGTTTATTCCTGGCATTTCCTGCTTAAATAATTTCTTCCTTTTTCTCATTAATATTCTCATACTTTCAGAACTCGGCTATAAAGAAAGAAAATAAACTAAATTTTCTGAATTTCTTTTTCAAATTACCATTACAAGATTAAAAGCAAAGTGTTCTGTCTGATAAGAAGATTTTAGGTCTACTTTATTTTCCCACTCTTTTGGGCTTGTTTCACTCTCTTAATGTACAATTACCTCAATTAACTTCTGATTAGTCCCTAATAGATTGGGTGGGTTCATCATTACATTCTGAGGACCTGTGCAAAACAAGACGAAAGAAAACCTCCCTGTGTTTTTCATCCCCACAGTCTACCCCTTCCTCCTCACACATAGGTCCTATGACAAGGTTAGAACAGAAGAAACCACGCTGAGAAAACCCATGGATCACTGACTGTAGACGCAGTCTCTGGAAGCTTCAATGGGCCATGCCATAGGAGGCCCTATGTGAGCCTCAAAACCTTAGGTTTGCTTAAAGGTAATCATTAACTTCCAAATTTCTGAGTCTAGGACTTTCTGGAGCTCCTTGATATTTTGAAAATACAATATTGTAAGAAAGGGAGGAAATGCTTTTCAAAATCACGACTGTCTTACAGGTGTGTGGGAGCTGTGACAGCCAGGCTGGAGCCTATGCCAGTCTTCTTGCTAATGTGGTCATGAGCCTTTCACAATGGAGCACCATGATGCTTTTTTATATGGGTCTGGTGCTGGGTTAAGAAGTAGCAGCCAAAGAGGTAAACTGCAGGTCTTAATAAATAATGAGAAGAATTTGGAATTCCTGGGGACAATTTCTGGGAGAAGGATAAGGAAGAGAAACTGAAGAGGGAAGAGGGAGCCAGCTAGTTGGCCCAAGGCTGAGCACATGTGTGGAGGGAGCCTGGCCAGTGAAACATCACTGGTGGCAAAATGACCATTAGGAAGTGGGAGGGCTAATATGCAATTTAAAATTGTTTGTGTTTCAGCAGTGTAAATACTTTGGTTTCCCCAAACGTCACTGTACAAACAAAGGCCCTTATGAACAGATTGTGTTTATTTCTTGCTGTTTTCTTAGCAAGAGAGGGATGAAAGAGTTCAAATAAAAAGAAGAAGTTCCCTGTCAGGGTGGATCCTGTATGGAACAGTGTGAAGTGGATAAACTCAAGTAATTCATCAGAAGGAAAAAATGAGAGCCAGGGGTGACCATGAGAACAAAAGCCTCTGGGAATTTGCAAAAATTGGGGGTGGGGGGATGGGGAGCTTAGACTTTCTACAAGCTGTGTAGTGGGTGTTTGAGCAAATCTTCTCTGGCTGTTGAGACACAGGGTTGTTTCAGCTAATAATGAATCACACTCCCCTGCTGTTTGTGCTTGTCCTAAGACAACATTGTCCAGACTTCAAGGGGGGTAATTTCTTGTTTTTAATGTGAAATGAAAGCTTGATTCCCATCATTAGTCTCCTTCAGTCTGTTCCCCTTGAGCCTAAATTGTTATAATCATTTCAGTCTATCTTCCTATGAAAGTGGGTCGATCTCCATAAGCATTTTTGTTGAGCTTCTCAGATTCGTTTCTATTATAGTATATTTCTTATATACTGCTTTGTTTAAAACAAATATTATCCAAGTTCAATGCTTCTAACCATTACCACTGGCATCAAGAGAGTTGAGTGTGCCCTGGATTTTGGAAACTCAGGCAATACAGAAAGACTCCAGCCACGAGTCTGAAGCCCCAAGTCTTGGTCTCAGCTCTGCCACTGGGTGACCTTGAGCCCTCAGTGTCCTTATCTACAAAATAGAATGACAAACCTGCACTGCACACCTCATAAGTGTGTAGAGAAGATTAAAATAATAATAAACATGTTTATTACCTATGGTTTTATGCAAAGCACAGGGTTATGCAAATAAAGGTTAATCGTTGGGCTGATGATATTTGGACAATAAAGGTAAGGAGAGGTGTTTCCTTTGTTAAGGACTATTTAATCTAACAGTGTACCTGGGAAAAGAATTCCTGAGCCCTGAATATTCTTTATTTCTCAGTGGGTGATCTGGCAATGGTCTAAACAAATACAAAATTGGAAACCCCTTTAAATCTTCATAGTAACTAATTTTCCTTCACACATTCAAGCCAGCCAACAACTCAACTGACTTCCAGTTCCGCTCCTGTGAGCAAGCTCTGCACAGGGAACTTCCACCAAACTTACTTCAGCCGTTAATACCCTGAGACACTTGACGGTTTCAAAAGGAACGTCCTCTGTAAGCCAAAAATCCAATCTTTAGAGAGGGCCAATCTCAATTAAATAGCCCCAGCCCTGTAGTACTTCAATTGAGTAAGAGAAGCACCTTACCAGCAATCCTAATGATGCACAGTGTGTAGTTGCTTTTCTCAGCTGTCATCACTCTGGTTGAATTCTCTTCCTTGTTCCAAGGAACAAGATTGAAGACCCTTCGGGGCTCAACCATGCAAATGGTTATCGGGTTTAGGTCACTGGGGCAGAATGTTTATGGTAGGGTAGCGAAAGTCAACTATTGTGAAAGAGTGAAAATGCAAAGTAATTTCAGAGCAAGCTCCTTACTTATCTTTTAAGACAGTCTATGGCTCTGGGTGAATGGTCTGAGCCGGGAGCTAGCATGCTGTTGCCCAGCGCCACTGGCTTCCCAAAATCTTAATCTTGAACATCCAATGGTTGTTGGGTACCAGGTATGGCTGCTCATTCCCTGAGAATAGAACCCTGTCTTCATTCCTCCTTTTTTTGGTCTTACAAGTGTCCTTTCCTTGGGATTACTCCTTTCTTCTCCTCTTTTTTTTCCTGACAAGACCAAATGTAATCTATTTATGCCCCATAATCATATATCCAATCTGTTACACAAAGCGAGTTAATAACGGAATGACTGTAAAATGCAAAAAAGTATAGTCAGGGACATGAGCAGATGTAAGTAATTATAAGACTTTTAATGACTTTTTCTTTTTTACACAATCATAGATGTTCATCACAGAACTTGGCAAAAAAAAATGTCAAAAGCCTCAAAACCCTTTTATTGGAGATGCATGGTTGTGCATGTGGCTATGGGGCTCAGATGGAGACACATTTTGCCCAGAACACCTTCCTCCTTACAAGGTACCCACAGGGGAAACAAGAGGCCAGGGAAAGCGACGCCTCACTATTAGGAAGGGCTTTGGCTCCAAGCCCAAGGTAGAACTCCAGTACCTGTGTAGGGTTGCACAAGTGCTCCTTTTTCTGAAAATAATTTAATTGGGCCTAAATGGCCTTGAACCAAAACAGGCTATTAACCTGCTCTATGGGGCCTCCAATCCTGCACCCATGGGAGAGGCAGCTGCCTCAGGGGAGCCAAGGAGAGAGAGGAGGAGCTGGAGCAGAGACCGCCAGGGCCTCTGCGCTAGACCTTCTACAGTGGGCAGTAGCTCTGGACCAGCCCTGGGTGGAGAACGCAGCTCCAGAGGGAGAATGTGGTCCACCCCAGCCATGTGCACTGACCTAGGAAACACCGCTCCTCGCGACCCAGGGTCTGACCAGTGCAGGTCTACACCTGACCTCCTTGGGGTGATGTAAGGGGATCCTTGGGAGAGAGAGTTGGGGAGGGAGCAGACACTTTCACCTCTCACTCTATAACCTCATTTCTAGGGATTCTACCTAAGGAAATAATCAGGTAGATGTGAAAGGTTTTGGCTACAAAAATGGTCATTACAGCATTATTTATGATATCTAAAAATGTTAAATGTTAAATAAATAATAACTAAATTATGAGGCTTTCAAAGGCAGACACTACATGTTAAAGTGATATCAAAGCCATTTTTCAAGGAGTTCAGTTCATAGTTCAATGATGTTCATTTCTCTAAATTTCACATGATTAATCCATTTTCCTACAAGTAAAGCAACAGAAAAAAGACAGTGAAATGTCTTTCATAGATCCGCAAAGTAGAGAGAAGGCCCAGAAAAATCTCATAGACATTTGGAGCTGGACTGGACTTCAGAGATAATTTAGCCCAATACCCTTCCTTCATACATATAATAAAACTGCCCCAGTGGTGGGGAGAAGTGACTTACCCAAGGTTAGGACAAATCTGGAATCTAGTTTCTTTGACTCTGCCCCATTACTCCTGCTGCCTTTCCCCGAGGCACAGGCCCCTTGACGTTCTGGGAAAGATGTAAATCTCTCCTAATGACACAATCTCTGGTTAAAATTGGCATTCAAGTAGGGTTGCTCAATTTAGCAAACACAAATGCAGGCCATGAGTAAAATTTGAATGTCAGATAAACAATGCATAGTTTTTTAGCATAAGCATGTCCCATGCGTACACACACACACACACACACACACACACACACACACACACACACACGGTATTATTTATCTGAAATTCAAATTTAACTGGACAAATTTTTGTTTCTAAATCTGGCAACCCTACATTCAAAAAAGAGATGAGTCAAAGATTGTTAGAATAAGAAAGAATCATTCATTCCTAGTTTCTGAGTTTTACAGATGAGTTAACTGATAAGTAGAGAGAAGCTGTGACCTGCCTAAGGTTCCATAGTTGTTTGGTGACCGAGTTGAGACTAGAACTCATAGTGGATGACTCCCAGGGTCCCTTCCAAAACACACTACAATGCATATGTGCCTTTCATTGTGATAGTTTAAAAAAAAAAAAAAATCCACCCTGTAAATGTTTTAAGAATGAAATCCTAAGGAGATGGTCTCAGGTTCAGACAACCCCTCCACCACGCCTCTTAGGCTACATCCAGCATCACGGCGAGGGTGTGTACAACAGAGGTTTCTCTGAAGGTCTTTTAGACTTAGGTCCTCAGACTCCAGCATGCATCAGAATCACCTGCAGAGCTTCCTAAAAAGCAGATCTGGTGCAGGAGTTCTGGGGTGAGGCCTGATAATTTGCATTTCTAGCAAGTTCCCAAGTGATGCTGAGGCCACTCATTTGGGGACCACAATGGGAACCACTGATTTAGTTGATGCAGCCATGCCTGAGTTCCCCAATTTAACAAGAAAAAAGTAATCCTTGTCTTGGGTAATGTGCCTCAGTTACATAAAATCATATTGCATGTGTTAACAAAGACATTGTTTCTAGGGGGAAAACCAGTCTAAAGAAGTTTGCTAAGCTGAGACCAGTGAGATTGGACCTCAGCAAAGAATTAAATGATTTTGAGGCAAATTTGGAGCTGAGGGAAAGGGGAGATCAGGAACAATAATTAGTCTCGGGACTGAGGAATCATGTGCGCCACTTGAAAATACACTGCCGTCAAAATGTTCTGTGACTATTTCATAAATTTTTTTTTTTCAAATTCCACTATCCAGTTATGTGCTAATTGCAGCTGAATGACACAATTTATTGAGATTATTAAGGCCAACACACGAAATTTTGAGGTCTTTGTTCAATCGCTTTTGTGGGAACCCTATGCCCTATTTCCACCCGTCAGAATTGGAGGTTCAAACATGACTTCCCGTTCCCCAGTCCTCTTCCTAGCCAGCACTGCAGCCTCTGCTCACCAGCCCTGAACAACAAACAGCCAGGTTGCTACACCTTTCTTGGCTATTAGACGAAACCACCAAACTGAGGTTTTCACATCTACCCTTCTGGTCGTCTCCTCCACTGGCCACTCAAAAGCCCTGACCACCAAGGCTGAGACAGCACATCACGTGTCAGCACTCACCTCACGCGTTGCGTGTAGCAGGGCACATAAATAATGATTGCTTGATTTTGCACCAAATGGCATAGCTCAACCCTAAAATCACTAGGAAAATGCTATAAAAATCAAATTTCATCTCCAAACCAAGGAAAGAGCAGTCTTTTCTGGGAAACTCAGGTGGCCATGGTGTAATTCCATTGACAAACACTAATTTGAAAATATCCATGGCAGTAAATCAAGAGCAAAGAGGACATAAGGCCCTGCCAGAGAGCCTGCCCTGCTCAGTGCTTAGGGATTCCCAGGCCCCATCCTGAGCAATCAGTGGCCCCATGAAGTGAGGAGAAAAGAACAAAGGGAAATGATTCCCTTAATGAAACTCCACAGCCCAGCAGCCATCCCAGGTAACAAGAATCACACCTCATTTTGGTGGAAAATGCAGTAAGAACAGATTTCAAATTTCAGCTGGGAATTAAGGAGATGGAAATTGGAATTAACTCCTTAAGGGATACCAGTGAGGTAGACCACTGAAACCTGGGTTCTGGTTTCCTCTCTGTCTCTCTGTACTGTGACTATCACTTCTGCAGTGAGCCCATTGGAGGCCAGGAATAAAGATTAGTAATATATTTCCGATAAATGAGACATGATGAGCAACAGCATTGGCATGCAGGATTAAAGCATTGGAATGTGAGGCATGCCCCTCTCTTGGTAGCATGCCCCAGCCTTCGTGGAACCTGGTAGATACATTCCTGGGGAGGGGTTGGGCACATTATTCTGGAGGTCACAGTGAGTTACTCGTCAAATTGATCTGCAAGAATGAGCTGTCTTGGGGCAGAGAGCCTGAGCAACCCATCAAACATGGTCCTGAGACTCAGAGCTCAGGAACCAGCCATCAAAGGACTGGAAAGACCTGGGGTTGCTTGTGAGGTCAGAGCTGGCTTTCTGGGCAGGCCCAGGAGCCAGCTGGTTACAAGGCATGATATGGGGCCTTATGAAAACCTTTCAGTTGCCAGACTCTCTCTTTCACTAATTCTTGAAACTCAGCTACACATTCTTCTGTGATTTATTACCTTCTCTGAAATTTCTTTTTAAAATAGAAATCCCCTTATAAGTATGAGCTCAGCCCTCTGTGGGGGGTACTTATCATATTTTGAACCCCCTCCCTGACAACTTCCAACCAACTTTCCAGATAGCTATAAAGATATTGAGGGACTCTCCTGTCCTGCTCTCTGTATAGTGTCTTGCGGTCTGCACCCCACAAAGGGTTCAGAGCCTTGCTCTCCCACCCCTGTACAGTCAGGGGTGGGCTCCTGACCTAGCTGCAGCCCGGGGCATGCTCTCTCCTGGGATTCTGGGTCTTGTGTGAGTAGTTTCCCAGATGCAAGGACTAGACTCTCTCCACAGGAGCGGTAACCAGGCTCCGCCGGCCTTATGGCCACTGCTCTGGCTCCTGCTGCCCCTTCTCCAGGCCTGGTCCAGCCTTTTGTGACATCTGTGAGCCCAGATAGGTGCCTTCTGCTGGAATTCACCAAAACTGTTTCTGTTGCTTGCAGCTGAGAACCTTGGCTGGCCCCTAACTCCTAAGATAAATGAGCTTGCTTCTCTCATTTAAGAGATGGTGATTATAGGACACAGGGGTCTTGTCAACAGGGGTCTTTGCCTGAAGGGACAAAAAGACATCTCCCTGGGGCGTGGGGCCTGAGGACAAACCTTCCCAACTGCATTGAGTTGTCCCAGGTAATAAATAAAAAGTAATGAGGTATGTATAGTACTTTGGCGCTTGTTGAACATCTTTATAAAAATTTTCTTATTTGATCCTCACAACCACTCTGGGAGTTAAATTGAAGGAGAATGATATCCATATTTTAAATGAGGAAAGACATTCAGGAAGTGCAATGTATCACCCATGTTTGAGCAGCTCTCAGTGGCAGAGCTCCAACCTGAACTGAAGTCTTCTGTCTCCCTGTCCCATGTATGGTCCACACCAGCCACAGAAAAAAAATAGGTGAGAAAGGAGTAGATTTCTGGATTCTCCATTAATGAAGAGATCCAAATCAGCTCCCTCTAATCAAGCCAAAGATGGTGTGGACAGAGCAGGTGAAAGAGCAAAGCACAAGAAGAGGGAAACAGAGTAGCCTAGAACAGAAAAACAGAACATAGAGATGCAAAAGCAAAGGGAAGAAATGATGACTAAATATAACAGCAAACGTATATGTAAGTGTTTGTTATGTGATCGATGCTCTCCAAAGTGCTTAATCTATATGAAGCATTTATACTACATAATCTTGCAGTAGCGTCATTTTACAAAGAAGCACAGAGAAGTCAATTAACTTGCCCAAGGTCACAACGCTGGTAAGTAGCAGAGCCTACATTTGAACCTATATAGCTTGGAGCCACCATCTGTGCACCTAACTTCTGTGCTACCCTGGTTCTCCCAGTGAGTAAGTCGGTTCTGAGAATTCCATGGAAGTGGAAGGAATACTAAGGCTTATGAAGTCCTGGTAAAAATGGTCCAGATGGAACTGGTTGTCAAAGAGCAGCAGTAAAGGATGAGTTCAGCCGGTGTATGAGTGGAGAGACACTTCCTCTCCACCAAGCCCGGGAGCAGGCATGTCTGAGCAGAAGGAGCCTGGATTTGGAGGCTGCTCTGCATCGCGGGTACTGTCTCGTCTTGGACAAATCATGTAACTCTTTAGTCTTAGGTTTTTCATCAAAACATGGATCAGTAATACCTCTTGGTGAGAAACCCAATATTCCTTACAATATCGGGCAGTGGTAATTAAATAATATTGCTCTGTTGCTACCCCTGTGGATAGTTAATGGTATTTCAGAGGAAGAGTCAACAAATTGAGTTATTAGGGATTGAATTGTGGATCCCATGCCAAACTAGGAAATTATTCTTCTCCCCCAAAGAGATTTCAAACACTCATTCTGTTGCTCCTGTGTGCAGAAAAATGCTGGCCCTGCAGAGAGAAAGCAGCCAGCAGGGAACACATCCACACAAATCATCCATATTAGACAACTGGAGACATGTGACTTTGTTTATTCTTGGAGCAGGCAGAAGGTCTATCTCCCAGAAGTATCAGTGGAAACAGCTTTTGTAGAAACCACTGGATAATGACTGAGATTAGAGAGGAATTTACTCACATATTTGGTCAGAAAACTTAATACTGAGGACTCAGTGTAAAGCATGCAATAGTGCCTCAATACAGCCCTAGGGGAGGGGAGCAGGGTGTGAGAGGTGAGGCATAGAGAGGAGCCTCCAGACTAATTCCAATAGAGCATGGTCTCAGCTTGACCAAGGCTTATGAACTGTTCCTTGAGAGAAGGAACTGGAAGCTGCTGTCAGAATTCCTGACTCTTCAAAGTTGTTTTGTAGATAGCCATACTGAAGTCTGTCAGTCCATCTGGCCAGAAGAGTGTGGGTTCAGTCCTTTGGGGGTTGAGCCCCAAGCTAAAGAAACCAGCCAGGAATGTTATGTATAGTTGCCTGGACTTGGGGAGCCCCCCACAGTCACAATTCTGGTGCCCAGAGTGGGAAGATAGGTAAGTGGCACCCAAAAAAAATTCTTTATTGGTAAGATTTATGTTTATCAGTATTGGCAACTTGTTTAAATATTATATGCAAGGCACTTGAAATAGTGGCTTGCCCAGAATAGGCTCTTTCTATGAGTAAATCTCCCTGGCAGTTTCATTTGCTAAGTGCCCTAGCAAATGACTGCATTTGCCTTGATGCAGTGTGCAAAGGAAGGCTGTAGTCCCTGCTGTCGGTGACCCAGGATTAAAACACATAAGGGCTTTGACGACAGACTGCCCACAGCTGATCACACATATGCGTAATTCTCAGTGGCTTTCTTGGCCATCAGATTGGGAGCGCCCAGTGGAATCCATTAAGGAGGACGTTTTGGCAATGAAGTGCATGTTGAAGGATATAATCTGATGGAGAAGGAGGGTTTCAGGTTAAGAGAGTGGGATATATGGATACCTGAAATCTGGCAGAGGCAGGAGGGAGAGTAAAACACGAACAGATAAGATAAGAAGCTAGATAAGAAAGGGATGGCAGCTAGAACACATTGTTGGGGCCCACAGTCAGGAGTGGTCAGGCAAGGCACAGAGAAAAGGCCTTGGCAGATCTGCAGAAAGCTGTGTCTTCACCAGGGCAGGAGATGGGCTTTGTGCCAAGGCTGTGGTGTGTAGGAGAATGACGCACATTTCACTGGAGGAAAGGAGGATGAGGGTGGGGGATGGGGTGCAGAAAGGGCTCCCAGGAGAGTCTGCAGTAGGACAAGAGCACAGTCTTGAGGCAAGCAGTGCCTCCCTGGCAACGGGAAAGATGAGTGTGCACCTGTGGCCAGGTGACAGAGGAAAAGGAGGGGTGGGGAATGTGTGCTCCTGCTGGGGTTGGGGTGGGGATGGACATTGGGGTTTTACACTGGAGTACCAGCACCTCCAGGGAGCTTGGGCCATAGGAGCCAAGACAAACACAGGATAAGGGGGAAGAAGGACTACAAAGCGGAAGAGAATCCAGTGAGAGATGCAGGTAGAGTGAGGTCAGAGGAAGCAAGAAGGATAGGCTTCGAGGAGCCCACATGTGACCTGGCTTTTGAAGGAGGGGCAGGAAAATGGGCAAAGAAAAGCGTGTCATTCTGCTTGACATTCCAAATCTGAAACTAAAGTTGGATCACAAACTTTAGCAAGTGTCAGAATCACCTGAAGGTCTGG
The DNA here is from genome assembly GCF_015220235.1 of Choloepus didactylus. Classification (NCBI taxonomy): domain Eukaryota; kingdom Metazoa; phylum Chordata; class Mammalia; order Pilosa; family Megalonychidae; genus Choloepus; species Choloepus didactylus. Next base: position 30,147,848 of record NC_051322.1, on the reverse strand, counting down.
CTAAAGCACAGATTTCTGGTCTCCAACCCCCAGAAGTTCTGATTTAGTAGACCTGGGATAGGGCCCTAGGATTTGCATTTCTAACAAGTTCCCACTGATCTAAAACAGTGGCCGGGGAGAGTTTAAAGGTTTATTCTGCAAACTTGGCACATTCATACCCATGAGAAAGCTCAGAATTAGACTTGGTAAGGGACAGGAATAAGAAAAGACCAGGGTGGTGTTGGAGGTGAAAGGAGACAAGGAATCCAATCCCGAACCAACTCAGGGAGCAGAGTGGAGAACCAGAAGGGCCTGCTTCTCGGCCAGCCAGGGAGACCAGTCAGATGTGGGGCATTGGCTTAGACATTTGGAGTCAAAGGACACTTAAGAAAGGGCTCCTGAAACCAAAAGGATTTTGTCCATAGCCATGTCACAGGTGTCTGAAATACCACTAAATTTCCATTAAACAACAACAGCCAAAACATAACTCTGGCCATGTCTCCCTGAGTGGCTGAACAACTCACGCAGAGTTTTGTCAGAGTCTACATTTTTATCCAACTGCAATTCTGACTTGCAATGGGAGATCCTGTTCTCTTCTAGATCCCCCTCAGCACGTGGCCCTGCACTGATCTTGGGAGAGCTCCCGCCTTCTGAAAGGGCCCTCAAGGCTGAGCTTAAGCCTTCCTACCCCCTCCTCCTCAACACTGGCTATTGTGATTTACACATAATAGGCTGTTTTCAGGGTTTCCAGTTGTTAAATATTAATAGTTAACAGTTGTTGAATAAAACAAGTACACAGGAAACTTTTTCATTAGATGATCTCATATTTTCCCCAAGCTTTTGTGTTTTGTTTTTGCTGTTGTTGGGTTTTTGTTTTTGTTTTTGTTTTTTTTGTAATTCAGTTTTTTTAACGTGATTTTATTGAGATATGTTCACATACCATATGATCCATCCAAGGTATACAATCAATGGTTCACAGTATCATTACATATTTGTGTATTCATCACCATAATCATTTGCATTACTCCTGAAAAAGAGATAAAAGAAAAAAAGAGACCCCAAACATCCCATACCTCTTACCTCTCCCTCTTATTGATCACTAGTATTGCACTCTACCCAATTTTAAGACTTACAATAGAGGTAGGTTAACTAAGACAGTGTAGTATTGTCAGAGATAGATATAAAGATGAATGGAACAGAACAAAACAACCAGAAGTAGATCCACACAAACACAGGCAATTGATTTTTTTTTTTTTTCCTATATAGTTTTACAAACATTATCAAAGATCAAGGCTACGGGATTACAGTTCAGCAACTTCGGGTATTTCCTTCTGGCTATTCTAAAACAATAGTTACTAAAAAGAAATATCTATATAATGAGTCAGTATTGGCAGTCATTTGTTAAATCCTAGTTTCTCAGTTACATCTTTTTTCTCTCATGTGATCTTTCTCTCAATCTTCAGGGATATCTGGGCAATGACCATTTTAACTTCTTTGTGGAGGAGAAGGGTTGTTGACCTTGTGGGGTAAAGGAATGAAACTGGTTGATGTTCTTGGTGAGACGGTACCTCTGGTTTCAGTGTTTATCTGCAGTAAGATCAATCTGGAGGCCTTAAGTTTCTGAAAAAAATAATCTTCCTAAGAAAAATTTTTTTAGTGACTTAGGTAGAGCCCAGTGTACTCCCTAGGGTTTTCAGGAGTACCATTGGTTGAGGCTTGGCATACCGTGTTAGTTTGCAATATCTGGCTAAACCTTGCATAAGAGCAACCTCCAGAATTACCTCTCAGCTCTATTTGAAATCTCTTAGCCATTGAAACTTTATTTTGTTCCATCTCTTTTCCCCGCTTTGGTCCAGAAGGCATTTTCAATCCCACAATGCTAGGGCCAGGCTTACCCTGGGAGTCACATCCCGCATTGCCAGGGAGACTTACACCCCTGGGAGTCATGGCCCACGTAGGGGGGAGGATAGTAAGTTTCTTTGCAGAATTGGCTTAAAGAGAGACGCCACATCTGAGTTACACAAGAGGCTCTCTGGGGGTAGCTCTTAGGCATAATTACATGCAGGCCTAGCTTCGCCATTGCAGAAAGAAGTTTCAAAAAGATAAGCCTCAAGATAGAGGGCTTGGCTTAATCAATTGTGAGTCCTTAGTGACTGAGAGAATATCAGGAATTCCCCAGGTGGGAACGTTTAATAGTTCCACACTTTTCCCCAGTCTCTCAAGGAGATTTTGCAAATACTTTTTTTCTATTTTATTTTTTTTATTTTCTGCCCAAAATTCTCTGGACCGTATCTGGGTTTACGTTAACCTGTACAGAATAATAGGATCTTATTACCCATTCTAGGTTCCCTGTATTTGGATTGTTTAAATAAACTGACCAGACAGGTTAAATTATATAGTATGCTACAGAAAATCTAAATTTGGGACCAAATAAACATCTCTTCCTTTGGTTTCACACAGAAGTTGAAGTTTTAAAATACAGACAATATCATCCTTTACCCTGTATTCTAATCAACCTTTGTCCTAACCAGGTCAGTTTCATTCATTTCTCTAGTTGGAGTCTGATCTCTTATTCAGCTTCTTTAACAGTTGATGTATGCAGTAATGCTGACTTTCAGAGCTGCAGAATTCTAACTCTGAGTCTCAGGTGTTACACAGATACCCAAAGTTCCAGGGAACTACCAGGTTATACACAAAGAGCTCAGCATCTCAGAATTTAGAAATAACAGTTTAAAGTCTGGAATAAATGTGACCACTGTAAGAGCTTACACCCTAGGAACCTTTACAGTGAGCCTTGTTTGAACATTCTGTACTCCTTAATCATCAATTGCCCATTCTCTGCCCAGTTTCTATCCCCTGATAACCTGTGCACTCAAATTCAATTCTCAGAGTTTGTTCATTACAGTTAGGTTATGTTAGTGAGACCATACATTATTTGTCCTTTTGTTTCTGACTTATTTCACTTAACATAATGTCCTTTAGATTCATTCACCTAGTTGCATACCACATGACTTCATTCCTTCCTGCTGCTGCTCATTGTTCTGCTGTATGCATACAGCATGATTTGCCCTTCTGTTCATCAGTTGGTGTGCCCTTAGGCTATCTCCATCCATTGCAAATCATGAATAATGCTGCCATAAACACTAGTGTGCAAATGCCTATTCGAGATGATCTCATTTTAAACTATATATTGCAGGCCCGCATATATGCAGGACAGTTTTGTATGCAGAGAGGTGAACTTGAAGTAGCAACTGGGCCCAGCTCTGACACTGAGAAGCTGAGGTGGGGCACCTTTGCTTCTCTCAGGTAATCTGACACCTCATCTGTCAACTGGAAACACCTGGCTGGCTTATCTCCTAGAGTTGGGTAGAAGAGGATCTAATGAGATAGAAGAGAAAATGCCTTTAAACTTTTAGGACTGCTGCAGATACAAGGAGCTTCTCTCCCCTCATTCCCTTTCGTGAGCATTTTCGGCTGGGTAACTTTGATTGGATGACAAATGCACAAGACAGCCACACTCCTGCTTGTCCTTGAGAAAGGAAGCCAGCTTACACTCATCAGGGAAACAGTTTATACATGAATCACAGTCAGGTCACAGATCCCTTGAAATCTGATAATAAAATTAATAGACTTCATATCAAGGAGGTGTAGAGGTCACACGGCATCGAGATCTCCAACAGTAAGAACTTGCGGATTCTTGCTGAATGAGGCAAATAATTAAATCTTGAGAGTTTTAAAGTGCCACTCAGGCTAAAGCACATCTTTCTTGTGTTATGGATGTGCAGCTGATTTACTGAACAAAGTGCAGGATCTATCCCCTTTTTATTTACTTTGATTAAATGTTCCCTTTGGGAAGTGTGGACAAATTTGGGCTAGGTGCAAGGACAACTAAATTTAGTGGTGACAGCCTTGGGACAGGAGCAGGCTGAAGCCAGAGCCTTGAGGAATGGCTCCAGAACTCCATCTCCGGGTGGTCATGATGCCACTAATTGGGTGGCTTTGCAAGGGTGCTCTCAGGTGTCCATAGCAGCCAATCCTTTGCAGAGTCCCAGAGGCACCTCTGGCCCTATAAACCTGTTTCCAGCCCAGAAACTCTAGTAACTAGGGAGATAATGTTAAGGTTTCCATGCAGGTTCTATGATCACTTCTTTCTCTACTCATGCCCACACACCCTGACTTTAATCGTGTGAATTAACATCGACTTCAGTCTGTTTCTACTCTTCTGGCACCTCCCCCCTTCTCCAAGTTGCTTGAAGTTTTTGCCTGGGCTGATCCGTCTCATTCATGGGTCCTCTCATTTTTCTAGGCTGCAGCCTATCCAGGCCAGGGGGCTCAAGCTGCTTGGGCCAGCTGCTTCGTACCCTCAGGCATGCTCTCCACTCATCTCTGGCTGCCTCACCGATGTTGGATCTGCCCTTCTCAGCCGGAGGCTTGTTCTCCTTGCTGGAGAAAACGGAAGTGCATGCGTAAGGAGTTAAGGAATCTATTTGCTCAGTGTCATTCCCAGCACATCATTTTTAGCTTCAAACAGTGAGCTTATGGAAATACTTCTGCAGATTCCTCAGTGATAACTGGTTTCTACAAAAAATACCAAATTATGTCAAACTCTTGGAAAAGCTGAGAGGTTGGTAAAGCTTCTCTGTAGCCCCCTTCCTTCTCCTGGATTAGCCCCTGTTTCTCCCCTCTGGTGTCCACTCCTTCTAATGCCTCGTCTGTGTGGGGTATTCTACCCTACTTTTTGGAGTTCTGCCTGGCACACACTGAGGCTAAAATACCAGAGGGGCCATTCTCTTGAGCATTATCATGTTCAGGAGATATGTCGCAGGAGGTTAGCCCTGGTGGGTGAGAGATCTGATTGTTTATCCATATCTCCTCCTGATGTTGGATCATGAGGGTCTACCACTTCTCCCAATCCTGGGACTCCCACCCCTCCTCCTCCACCACAGTGAACCTGGATGAAGCTGAGTGATTGACAAACTACACTGGCAACTGAACACGAGAAGACATGGGCTCTGGGGTGCGGAGGGAGGGGGAGGAACAGAGGAATTACAAATGACTCAGAGGCTGTGGGGAAGCAGGTGAGAGAGAAACAGCGAGGATTCCAGGACAAAAAGTTTCTCTGCCCCCGGCAAAGGGGTGAACACTAGAGGTACCCGAGAGTCTAGAAAAAGGCCCCAAATGTATCAACCTCTGGGAGGTCAAATTGAATAGAATAGATAATCCACTCCCTGAATTCCACTGTCCTGGGAATGCTGTGTGGGTGTAATATGCTGCTCAAAGCAGGAGTGAAGGACTGTTCAAATGTTCTTCTGTGTTCAAATAGGGCTGCCGGGTGATGGCGGCCCCATCCCCACCCCATCGCCCCATAAGGGGCATGCAGTGAGCAGCACACCTGGGCCACATTCTTTCTCTGGAAACCTTCCAACTCATCCTTACTAAGGTGCCAACTGATTACTAAGGTGTGGGCTGTAAGCCCTAATCGCCTGCCATAACATTAATTCCGGAAATAACTAGTACTCCCTGTCTGTATGCAAGACACTGCGATTGGTCTGGGGAGGCGGCTCTGAGCAAGATGGCACCTGCCCTCATGGGTCTCACATTTTAGTGGGGAGTCAGATATTGAACAGTTACACAAATTTTAAATCATGGGAGTAATGTACTATGAAAGGGGAGAACTGGGCACTTAAAAAGCCCACACAGGGGAACTTAACTGAGCCTGGGTGGGTCAGACATCCTTCCGGAAGTGGCATTTTATCTGCATTTACCCAGTGAGTAAGATGGGGTAAGTGCAGAGAGGAGAGGAGGTGGAGTGTTCCAGAACGAGGTGGACAGAAACAGAGAGAAAGACGCCTTTGCTGACTGGGTGTGGTGAGTCAGGTGGGGAGGCTGGAGAGGTGGCAGTGGCTGGGTCCCCCGGGGACTTGTAGGCCATCTCAACGGCTGAGGGTTCTACTCTAAGAGCAGTGGGAGGCCAATGAAAGGTTTCGAGCAGGAGAGTGAAAGAATTAGATTTGCATTTTCAAATGAAAATGCAAGTGGACGTAGTATAGAAAGACTGAGAAAGGTCCGGAGAGCACGTGGCGAGTCTCTTGCACTAGTTCAGGTAAGAAATGGTGGCATCCTGGACTAAGGCAAGGGCAGTGGTAATGAAGAGAAAGGAATAGATTTGAGAGCCATGTAGGAGGTTACATTGTTAGGACATGGGGATTAATTGGACGTGGCGTAGGGAAGCTGTCCAGAATGGTGTGCGGAGGTGCCCTTTACAGATGTGAGGGTGGTGGAAGGAGACCAGGTGTGGGCAGAGATCAGTGGTTATGTTTCGGACATGTCACATTTGCGGGGCATTTGAGACAAAGTACACATTTCATGTAACAATCCGAACCTGCCACCAGAACCCGCTGTAAATGCCACTTAGAGATAGCTCCAATTGCAGAGCAGCTTATGTAATCATCTCAGCTGGATGTGGAGTTACTGAGGAATGTGTCAGAGGCAAAAGAAGAATTGCTGGGAAAAGCTGCAAAATGGCTTTATGAAGCCAAACCACAAGAAAGCATGAAAATCCTGCGCATGATGCTCCGAAATCCATCCTATAATGTGTCTTTGCCTAGAAGAATTATGGGCCTTGTGTGATGGCAGAGTTTGTGATGGCTGATGTTCTAGTTTGCTAATGCTGCCAGAATGCAAAACACCAGAGATGGATTGGCTTTTATAAAAGGGGGTTTATTTGGTTACACAGTTACAGTCTTAAGGCCATAAAGTGTCCAAGGTAATGCATCAGCATTCGGGTACCTTCACTGGAGGATGGCCAATGGTGTCCAGAAAACCTCTGTTAGCTAGGAAGACACGTGGCTGTTGTGTGCTCCAAAGTTCTGGTTTCAAAATGGCTTTCTCCCAGGATGTTCCTCTCTAGGCTGCAGTTCCTCAAAAATGTCACTCTTAGTTGTACTTGGGATGTTTGTCCTCTCTCAGCTTCTCCAGAGCAAGAGTCTACTTTCAATGGCTGTTTTCAAAATGTCTCTCATCTGCAGCTCCTGTGCTTTCTTCAAAGTGTCCCTCTTGGCTGTAGCTCCTCTTCAAAAGTTCACTCTCAGCTGCACTGAGTTCCTTCTGCTTGTCAGCTCATTTATATGGCTCCACTGATCAAGGCCCACCCTGAATGGGTGGGGCCACGCTTCCATGGAAATATCTCATCAGAGTTATCACCTATAGTTGGGTGAGGCGCATTTCCATGCAAACAACCTAATCCAAACGTTCCAACTTAATCCCTACTAATATGTCTGCTCCACAAGACTGCATCAAAGAATATGGCTTTTTCTGGGGGACATAAAACATTCAAACCAGCACAGCTGATGAGAAACAGAAGCAGAGAAGCTACACGCTGCTGTTAGCATGCATAAGGACTGGCACTGTCCATGTGGTGTGACCAGGGGACAGAGATGCACACACATGGATGGCATAAAGAAGGTGGAAACGGGAAGCTCCAACTTCAGCCACTTCCTCTCACTTCTTCCTCACACTACCCACCTTAATTAATAGTAATAATTGAATATTATGTGGTTGACTCTTTTTTAGTCACTGTTTAGGAAATGAAAGAAACAGCAAACTGCATCTGTACCCTTAGACAATGTCAAATTTGCCTGAAACTGTTCTGGAATTAATATTGGGGAGGTGGAGATGGATTGCTGTTATGTGATTAAGACTCTTCTTTAGGAATTATAGGGACTAGACCTGCGCTGTCCATTATGGGAGCTACTAGCCACATGGGTTTTTAGATTGATCTTGTGTTCCGCAACCTTGCTAAATTATCTTACTATTTCTCATAGGTTTTGTAGATTCCTTAGGATACATGATGATTGAAAAATGCCTTTGCTTTGAATTCCATGCTTCTTCATGGGGTAGATGTATCATAGTTTATTTAACCATTCCCTTTGGAATGAACTTAGGTGTGTCCATTCTTCTGCTAGCACAACCTACGCTGCATTGATCCTCTTTGATATACATTAACTATTTCACATGTGTGCAAGATGGACTTTAGATAAATTCCTAAGGGTGGAATTATTGGAGCAAAGTGTATATGCATATGTAATTTTGGCAGATATTGCCAAATTTTCCTTCACAGGTATGTACAACTTTGCCCTCCTTAGGCAATAGGGGAGTACCTGTTCCCACAGCCATTCCAACAAAGGCTGGTCAGCAACTACAGACGAATGGTTCCCTTCCCGGGGGGCCTCCTCCACTGTCTGAGCTGGGGGTGGCTGTCTTCAGGTTGCCATCCAGGAAGGACTCCCTTCTGTGGCAGGCAGCACCCCCTCTGCCCACCAATAAAAGTCTGCCCAACTGAGCTCTGACACTTTGCTCAGTGCCAATGTCACTTATCTGCCCCCTCAACTTGCCCTTCCAACCAGTGGCCAAGATGGAGAGGATGTGGGTGAGAGAGAAGGCACCGCAGCCTGACTCACAGCTGTTCTTGTGTGAGACTGAAAAGTACCAGCTTGTAACCTCCTTTTGACCAAGGGAAAAGGAAAAACATGTCCGGCGCCTTCTCGCTCGGTCCCACGCGTCCTGTCCTCAGCCGGCAAGGAGAACAGAGGGAAAGAGGGAGAGACACAGACAAACTGACACTTGAGGCACACAATGGCAGTGAATGCAAGCCTTTTACTGGAGCCAGGAAGAAAACTTTCTCTGTTACATATTCCACACGAGGCCCTACACCCCGTGGGAGAACAACCTCTATGCGGCTGTCAGGCACGGCTCCCTGTGGGCTGTCTCCCCGAGGCTAGCCCGGGCAATTTCTTATATACAATAGTTACAACCAATGTGCTGGCACTACGTAAGCGTGTACAATAGGCTAGCAGCAACCGCTGCCTCATGCGTCATATGCGGAAGCAGGATACGGGCGCCATCTTGGCTCAAACGATGGGCGGGGGCTACTCTAGAGCAGGTCGCGGCGTGTCCACCAGGCCCTAACCCGGAAAGCGGCTCTCCACATCTCCCCCCTTTTAATATATTTCAACCCAGTGTCTCCATTGATGAGTGTACTCCCGTGGGCTTGAGTGACCCACTACATGCTTTGGTGCTTTGGGGAGTCTGGACTAGGCCCCTGCCATTTTACGGCGGAACCTCTGGCACCGACCAGAATGCTTACCTCATATAGAGACCGGAGAGCCCGTGAGCTGGAAACAACGTGACTCTCCCTACAGTACTTCGCCTCGTAACTGGGGAAAGACGGTTGGGGCGGGAGAGTGGCAACCAGTGTCAAAGGCGTCACTAGGCGTCTCTGTGCAATGGCCAGAGCCCAGTCTGGCCACAACTGGGACCCCGCCTAAGAGACTCGCCTGAGACAAAAATTAAGACAGCTGGAGCTATATGTTATATCCGGGATACGGCCATGGACTTTGCCGCGAACCTGGCCCCAGAGCGCCCCACCCCGAGTGGCCGGGACGGGGATCGATCAGTATAGAAGCTGCTGTCAAAAGTACTACAGGTTGAAGACATAGCCATCATAGTGGTAACACGCAGTTGCTGCTGTGCTTGAAACAAGCGTTCTAACAGGCATTTGACGATTACTAAACCCACCAACAACCCTACAGCGAGGAAAACCCAAGTGGTCAGATTGGGCCATGAAAACCAGGAGGTAACTCGGTTCCACAGGTCAGTTACCAAACTGGCAAGGTTGAACTTAACGGGGGTCAACTTAACGGTTCCAATCTTGTCCAGGCTGACGTCCACCTGCTGGGTAAGATTGGCAAAAGTTGGCAGATAAGTATTTTTAAGCCAGTCAGAGACTTTGTGGGTGTTAGTAGTTACATTGGCCCTGACCGGAGTGACACAAAGTCTGAAAAGGATCCATCGGGTGTCACACAGTTGCACAACTGTTTTCCAGAGCCCATCTATCTCTTGTCCAAGTTCCTGTATTTCACTTTGCATTTTCTGGATCGCTTGCGAATTCAACTCTAACATTAGATTGTGGGCGTGCAACGCGTCCCGGGTGGCATTGGCTAAAGTGTTGACTGTTTCCATCGTCAGGGAGATCTGCTCCGTTGTCCAGGCTTGAAGCACCGCATTCCCCACTGCTGGGACGAACACTGAAGCGACGATGCCGCCGAGGTTCCACAGCCAGCTTTTGACACTTCTTGGTTTCCTGTTAAGGGAGGGATTAAAAGGCCCAGAAAACGGAAAGTTTTCCGTTGACACAACCTGGGTAATAGGGCCTACCCAATCAGTGGTATTGACCGGAACCCAAACATAGCTGGGACGGTAGGTTAGGATGGCGTAGGGAGGGAATCCGTTCCAGCATTCAGACAGGGTACAGGGGACGCTAGAACAGTTGAAGGTAGGCTCTGTAGAGAGTAGAAAGGCGAAGGGAGGGAGCACACAAACCTGCCTGTGCAAAGGGAAGGAACAATTTTTATCCGCATATGTTCCCTCTGCACCCGAAAAAGAACAATTGGAAGAGTTACCCGTCGCGTCGGTTGACGTGTTGGTAAGGGTACCATTCAATAGCATGAAATAGCGCAGGTCCAGACATGCCCCCAGGGGGTTGCAGGCCAAATGCTGAGCGAAGGTTTGGATACGGGAGGCTATGGGGTCAATTAGCGGTTCTCGACATTGGTTTACGGTACCCCACGCCGATGCCTCAGTATAGTTTCGGATCTTGCTTATTGCTGTGAAATTACGTATGTGAGGGCGCACGGACCAGAGCCACCAGTCCTCACTTAAGAGGAACGGGTGTCTCACGGGCATACAGCTGTGCCAAGAGAAGTCCTCCAGAGTGGCTTTCCTGTGCAGGTCATGCGCGCAAGGAGGGAGAGAAGGCTGCGGGACATCAGGATCTCGAGAGCAGTTAAGGACTGTTGGTCTAAACCCAAAAAACTTGAGGCATCTTTTCGTCTCATTTTTGTTAAGCAACCCCTCACAGTCCTGTTGATAGCCAGCTGAGGTATTAAGAAATTCTAGCAAGACTCCAAAAGTCACCTGAGTGCAATGGGTATCACAGGCAGTACTTGTGCTGTTTGCGCAGGAACAATTAGCTATAGAGCGATTAGCAAATGAAAGGATCAGCGTATCATCGGTTAGAGGAAAGGTCTCGTTGAAGGTTATGGAGGAAGCATTGGCAGGCAAAGGTAGATGATGGAGGCTAAGAGTTAAATTAGGAGTGAAGAACTGAGGAGAGGCGGGAGACCCCGCAGAAAAGGGAGCTAACGTCGGGGGATGGTGCCAGAGGCCCCAGAGGAACTGATCTTCTCCCTGGACCACTGCAACACTGCTGAGAAAGAGAAAACAAATCAGGAGGGTATTTATAGGAGAATAGGGGTTGGGATCACCGGTCCTCCCCCTGGACGACGGGGAGGCGGTCAGGATCATTCTCATCATCTTGCTGGTCATCTTGCTGATCGTCACCAGCGTTGAAGGTTGGGTCTCTTGTGTCATATTGGGGTTTTCCCAATTGGTCAGGCTGCAGCTTCTCAGCGCTCTCGGGCGTTGATACGGTTCTCACCAATCTCTCCGGAACCCACACCGGTTGACGTCCTGGTTCCTGTGGGAAGACACAAACAGAGCCTCTGGCCCAGCTGAGCACGGGGTCAGGGCCTTGCCACTGTCCTGACAGGACATCCTTCCATCGGACTAGACCTCTATGTGGAGGACTCGGGGTGGTGTGTTGAAGGGCAGGTGTCATGCCCTGTGAATTTTCATTTAAGAAATTATACGTGAATAAGGCTACAGACAGTTGAGCCCTTGGGGATAGGCCGTGACCTATCCCCTCTTTCTGTTTGTTGAGCAAGTCTTTCAGAGACCTGTGTGCTCTTTCAATGATACCTTGTCCTTGAGGGTTGTAAGGGATTCCGTGCTTCAATTGTACTCCCATGTTATCACAAAATTTTTGGAAAGTTTTACTGGTATAAGCAGGTCCATTATCTGTCTTTAACATTTTTGGCTTGCCCCACGCTGCCCAAGCGGCAAGGCAGTGTGCAATGACTTGGTGGACTTTCTCTCCTGTCTCAGCAGAGGCAAATAATATTTGAGAACATGTGTCTACTGACACATGCAGGTATTTGACTTTTCCGTACTCTGAATGATGAGTGACATCCATTTGCCAAATGTCTCCTGGGACGAGACCTCTAGGGTTAACTCCCACAGATGGGATATGCTGTTGAGTAACACAATTTCCACAAGCTCGGACTATGTCTCTAGCGGCCGCTCGCGGTATACCAAACCGCTTAGCCAGGGTACCTGCATTGATATGAAATTTGGCGTGGAACTCTCGGGCTTGCTGATATGGTGTCAGCACGGGGAAGACGTGTGGCTGTCGAGTGGCCACATCTACTATGTGATTTCCTTGGGCCACGGGACCAGGTAGGCCTGTATGGGCCCTAATGTGAGTTGTGTAAAAGGGATGTTGCCTAGTACGAATCGTCTTTTGCAGCTCGAGAAAGAATGTGCTTACAGTGGAGGAGCATTTTATAATGCCCACAGTTTCTAGGATTTGTAGAGAATTTACGACATAAAGGGAATCAGAGACAATATTCAGGGGGCCAGGAAACTCTCTCAGGACTGTAATAGTAACCTGCAATTCAACCCACTGCGGTTTTTTTGGTTGAAAAAACACTGTTTTGGGAGTGTCCCCTTCCACACAATACGCCCCTGTACCGGAGCTGGAGCCATCCGTGTACACGGTGAGGGCGTTCGCTAGTGGCCTAGACGAAGTCACTTTGGGAAAGATTACCGGATGTTGGGTGACAAACTGTAAGAGGGGGTCTTTGGGATATTGGTTATTAATACATCCCGAAAAGGTGCATCGGAGAACAGCCCACTGATCTATGCATCCGGTAAGCACCTCAATTTGGGGGAGAGAGTAGGGTACTCTAAGGTTTTTTGGTGGTTGGCCAAAATGTTGGATGGCCTTCTTGATGGCCTCCAGGGCCAGATCTGCAACTGCGGTAGGGTAATGCTCTAAGATCTTTTTTGGAGAAACTCCGGGGTGGATCCAGAGTAATGGCCCCTGTTGCCACAGCACCGCCGTGGGCTGTGACACCGTCGGCAGCAGGCAAGCTTCGAAAGGCTTATCAGGGTTTATTCTTTTTAATGTGGCACTACTGAGTGCCTGTTCTACTTGGCATAGTGCTTGTCTCGCTTCAGGGGTGGAGGACCGGGGCGAAGCTAAGTCCGGATCCCCTTTAAGCAAGTCAAACAAGGGTCTTAATTCGGCATTGGGTAACTTCAGGTATGGGCGAATCCAATTTATGTCTCCCATGAGCTTTTGTAGGTCATTGAGGGTGTTCAGGTTATCTAACCTGAGAGACACCTTTTGGGGGGAGACTTGAGTAGACGTAAGTTTCGCTCCCAGGAAGGTGACAATCTCGGTCATCTGGATCTTCTCCGGGGCTATTTCGAGATTGACCTCTCTAAGTGTAAGAACCAAATGTGATAGTGCAGCGTTAAGGAGATCTGGGCTTTCATGAGTCAGCAAGATATCATCCATGTAGTGAAGGATCCTTACTTTGGGGAATTGCTGCCGGGTATCGGCCAACTGTGCAGCGACATACAACTGACACATGGTAGGGCTGTTGGTCATGCCCTGGGGCAGGACTGTCCACTCAAAGCGGTGACAGGGCCCCTCTTGGTTTAGAGAGGGCACAGTAAAAGCAAATTTTTGGGTATCCTCTGTGTGAAGTGGGATAGAAAAGAAACAGTCTTTGATATCTAAGATGATAACAGGCCAACGCTCTGGCAGGGCCGAAAGGAGGGGCAACCCCATCTGAACGGGCCCTAAAGGCTCCATGCAATTATTGATGGCTCTTAAATCGTGCAGCAACCTCCACTTGTCTGATTTTTTCTTTATAACAAAAATAGGGGTGTTCCAAGGTGATGTGGAGGGAATGAGGTGGCCCTCTCTTAGCTGATCTGACACCAGAGTGTGTAATGCAGAGAGCTTTTCCCGTGATAAGGGCCACTGAGGCACCCAAACCGGAGATTTGGTCTTCCATTTTAGCTTTATGGGTGTGGGTGGGAACATTCCCTCAGTGGCCCCCAGGAAAAACCCAGGCCTTGCTTGGCAATGTTGGAGGTAGCTTGTATGGGCTCTACACGTCCCTGTAACGAGGCTCCTAAGCCTTTGCCAGGGACATATCCCATTCCTTTTAACAATCGCTTAGAAGTTGGGGAACAACCACTGGTCAAGGTAACGTCCATCTGGGTAAGAATGTCTCTTCCCCAAAGGGAAACAGGCAGGGCCAATACATATGGCTGAAAACTACCCTGGTGTCCTTCTTCGTCTGCCCAATGAAGGGCAGCGGCACTCAGCATGGGTGCCGAAACCTGGCCTATTCCTCTGATGGTATCTTCCGCCTTGCACGTCGGCCAGGTGGAGGGCCAGTCCTGTTGTCTTATAATTGACCGATCGGCCCCGGTATCTAGCAAGCCTAGGAAAGATCTGCCTTGTACCTTGATAGTCAGCATGGGTCGAGACTCCAGAGACATATGGAGGCCCTCAAAAACTTCCCCTGAAGACCCAAATCCCTTATCTCCTCTCTGTCTGGGTCTACTCTGAAAGAGTGTATGCAAGCTGGGTAGGAGCAAGAGCTGTGCCAGCTTGTCACCTTTTGCAATGACCAGCGTACCTTGCTGAGATTGTACCATAATCTGGACGTAACCTGTGAAATCTGAATCCACAACACCTGGTATGACACTTAGTCCTTTCAGGGCTGTGGATGCTCTCCCAATTATGAGCCCAACAGTCTTTGCTGGCAAGGGCCCTTTAAAGGAGGTCCCTACCAACTGGACACCCATGGAGGGGGTCAGTACGAGTCTGGAGGTGGCACAGAGGTCCAGTCCCGCTGACCCAGGGGATGCGCGAATTTGGGCGGACTTCGTGTCGCCGGATGGCATGCAGGGGGGCCCACCGAAAGGGTGGACCCCCCCTGCCCGTTTTTTGGGTCCTGTTCAGGACGGCCAGAAAGGCGCACACCTTGCGCATCGAAGGCTGACCTACAGTCTTCTGCGCGATGAGGTCCCTTGTGGCAACGGCCACATAGCCTGGTTGCTGCATATGGTCTACCAAACTGTGGAGTGGCAGGTGGTTGACCTTTATTGGGACAGTTCCTCTTAATATGTCCCAGCTGGCCACAATGAAAACATCCTCTGGGCTTCATTTCTAGTTCTTTAGATTTCTTTGCAGACACTTGTAAGGAGTTGGCTAGCATGGCAGCTAGACCTGCATTAGTTAACGGGCTGCCAGCATCTCTGCAAAGCCGAACCCAGTCCGTCAGCTGTTTTCCTCTGTTTTGTGCTAGAATAACTTTACATTCTTTATTACACTGTTCAAATATCATTTGTTTAACTACAGTCTCTGCCACCCCTGGATCTGAGAAAATTCTCTCGGCTGCAGTCTGCATTTTGGCTACAAAGTCCACAAAAGGTTCTGTGGGGCCCTGATGAATATTACTGAGCGATGCTTGAGCCTCTCCCTCACCTGTCAGCTTTTTCCAAGCTCCCACAAAACAACGGAAGATTTGGGCATAGACCTCTTGAGGGAACCGCGTTTGATTTTGGGCATGGGCTCCCCTTCCTAACAGCATGTCTGTATTCCATGCGCCATGTCTTCCCGCTGCGTTCTTAGCCGCTTGTTCCTCAGCTAATTCCTCAAACCACGCTTTCCAATCTATAAATCGACCTGGTGGCAAACAAGCACGGGCTAACTGAACGATATCTGCGGGCGTATGATTTAGGGTGGAGAGGTTTTCAACCATGTTCAGGGTATAAGGGGCATTGGGGCCGTACTGATGGACGGCCTGCCTTAGCTCCTTCAAAAGTTTGTAATCATATGCTTCATATTGATTGTTGCCTTGGTGGTTAATAATAACCGGGTACATTTCTGGGGATGGTTCTGGCTTAAGTGGTTGGTACCCACCTAGTATACCGAAAGGCCTAAAGGTGAAAGAGGGGACCCATTTCCAGAAATGCCTCCCTCCACATTCTGATGATATGGGGTCTAGGGGGCCTGAGTATTCAGGTGGGGGATACGGCTGTGAATGCCCCTCCCCCGGCCCGCCTGCAAGGGGTTCCGGGTCCCGCAAAGGCGGACCATCGTGATTATCGGATTCGGGCACTAGTGGGAGCTCTCGGTAAGGGCCTTTGACGGAACCGCTCAACCAGCCCACCGGAAGCCGCGGCGTTTTTCGTGACGCGGCAACAGGCGCCGGCGGGGCGGAAGGCCGCGTGGGTGGGGCGGGAGGCTCCTCCCAATCAATTAATGGAGGCGCTTCCGCTCCCTCACCGTCACCGCTATCCGATTCTGAGGCAGAGGTGTCCGAGCTACCACCACTCAACTCTGGCTGCTTGCCTTTATGGGAGCCGACCGCAGATGACACCGACTGGGTTTCTTGGAGAGCGTGCCGTACCTCTTGCAAGGCGGAGGACGGACTTAGGCCTGTAGTCGACTCCAGTTCAAGGACCGCGCGGACGGTCTCCCATATAGGGACTAGAATTGGATCCAGACAAACGCCCGTCTGACGCGCCCGGTCTATATCGTGACCAAGCTTCAGCCAAGAGGGCAGACTGAGGCTGCCGGTGGAGGGAAACCAAGGGGCAAAAGTTTCAACATCATCGAGAAACCTCTGTAGGGAGCTTTTCTTAACTGAAATACCCCTCTGCTTCAGGAGGGTTTTTAAAGGAGCCAACAAAGGTGAACTTCCAGACTGCCCCATGCTTGCAGTCGGCACTGTACTTTAACCACTCGGAGAGCTCTTCCGAGTCCCCGGGACCGCCTGAGAACCCACGGGCCCTGACTCTCACGTAAAAGGAACACTCACCTTCTCGCGCTGATCAGGCGCGGGAAGTCCGCTGCAATGAAAAAGGAGCGAGGCGAAAGGTATGTGTGTCCCCGTACGGGCCACCACTTGTCCGGCGCCTTCTCGCTCGGTCCCACGCGTCCTGTCCTCGGCCGGCAAGGAGAACAGAGGGAAAGAGGGAGAGACACAGACAAACTGACACTTGAGGCACACAATGGCAGTGAATGCAAGCCTTTTACTGGAGCCAGGAAGAAAACTTTCTCTGTTACATATTCCACACGAGGCCCTACACCCCGTGGGAGAACAACCTCTATGCGGCCGTCAGGCACGGCTCCCTGTGGGCTGTCTCCCCGAGGCTAGCCCGGGCAATTTCTTATATACAATAGTTACAACCAATGTGCTGGCACTACGTAAGCGTGTACAATAGGCTAGCAGCAACCGCTGCCTCATGCGTCATATGCGGAAGCAGGATACGGGCGCCATCTTGGCTCAAACGATGGGCGGGGGCTACTCTAGAGCAGGTCGCGGCGTGTCCACCAGGCCCTAACCCGGAAAGCGGCTCTCCACAAAAACATCCTTGCCTATGGGAGGACAGAGGAATGAGGACCAAGTACCTGTATCAATCACAAGCCTATTAAATGAAAAATTAAGAGTTAATGACACTTAAATTAAGATCTTTCCATACTGATTATGCCCATTTCCTAACCACTGGAAGCTGTCAAATAGGAAGTCCAGGGAGAAGAAGACAAAGAAATTTGCCATCACAATTACTTTTTAAATCTGCTGGGCTTGTAATCACAGAGACTATAAAGAAATTTCCTCAGATCTCTTATTTCCATGCCCTTCAACCCAACCCCTCCCATAAGGCACCATTTAGGTTTTTTGTAAGCCCCACCTCTGCAAACCCCACTTCCTCATTTATCTGCTGACAGTTGCTCATGGGGCATCTGCAATTCCCACTGATGACTACTACACAACACACCTGATGCTACTGGAACAGCCCGGTCCCAGCTTTTCATTTGTGGAATGCAGGTGTGATGCAATGGCCCATGCTCCACCTGCATGAGCACACAGGATTAGCCTCAGGGGCATTTCAAAACCTTTTCTAGGATGCAATCAAGGCCTAAGTTATTTCTCCAACCTTGATTTCCATTGTTCCCCTACTAGAGTAGTACTGTCTCTTTTCTGCCCCCACATACCAAATTCATTCACTTGTGCTGGCCCTTCCCCCAAACATGGGATTGTCCCTCTCTTCAGACTTCGATTTTTGTGCCTTCCTCCAGATCTAGGTCAGCTTGCACTTCCTCCATGAAAGCTGCCCTGACCTTTTAGTCCCAAATCATCTCTCCTTTCAACTTCTAGCACTTTCACTGGGAGCCTCACCTGTTGCTTGGCTCCTATGCCTGTGACATCATCATTTTGTCATCATTCTTTGCTGTATTAAATGGTTTAACTTCTTTCGCCTACTGGCTTGTCAGTGCTTTCAGGGAAGAAGCCATGAATGATAGATCATTTTATCATTTTCACTCCTGTGACTAGAATGTACTACGTACATAGCAAGTGTCCAGTAAACAAATGTCAAATGAATGAGCAACTAACTTTTCTCAAGGATTGGTGACCATGTTAGAGAACACGGAAGGTAATAGCCACTCAGTTTTTACTCCAAACAAGGCTTTTATCCACTGTTTCCTCACCCATGAGGCCAGATTCATTTATGGTCAACCAGCACTTGCAGCCATTTTCTCTTACTCCCTAACTGAGCACCTCTTTGGCCATGGTTGCTCCAGGACTGAGCTCTTCTCTTGGCCCCATAGCAAGATCATCTGCTCTCAGCAGCAGCGTCCCGCGGCCCAGCTGACCCTCCCTGGCTTCTCTCAGAGGCACTGACGATCAAGCTGCTGAGTAGATCAGCCTTGTTCCCCAGATGTGCCTTACCTTCTCAGATGAGGGCTTCCCACCCCTACCCAGGCTAAAGGTTCATGATTTCATAGTGAGCACTAATCTGTGTTAGTGGAATTTAAGTAATTACTTCAACAGATATTTTCTGAGGGGCAAAGTTGTGGCACGAGAGATTCCTGGTGAACACTCCCATTGGCCCTCTTTTCTTCGTACTAAAACCATCACTCACTCTGTGTTTAGTCCTATTGCATAAGGGATTTCCATTTTAAATGGTAATTTTGGGGCAAGCCATTTGCTAAAATAAATTGACAGCAATACTCAGGCTCTAGGATGAGCTCTTTGCTTGAGGATTTCTTCACTGGCTTAGAATCAAGCAAAGTTAGATGGGACAGCGTTCTCCATAGAAGAAGAAGAAGAGCAGTAACTTACATTCAAACATGGTTTACAAAATGTTTGCATATTAATAATCTCATTTCAGTCTTAAACCTCCCTGTGATGTGCAGACCAAAGTGTCTGTCATGGGGGGAAGTGGGAGAAACCTCCAGACTTGGGTGCTGGGCACTGCCGTGCTGACTGGTTTCCCTGCTTGAACATCGGGATACGTGCCCATGTGTGTACTTCTATTAAAGAATTAGATTGAAATATAAGATGGCTGACAACAGATTTGTTTGATCTCTAAACTGTGTTCCTCACTTGTTCTTAAGGAAAGCTGGAGAATGTACTAGAATGAAGTCTGTCCAGAGGAGAATGACTATCATTTCACTGGCCATGTGCCTTGAGGGCCTCTTAAGGCCCAGATGATGGAAGCTGAGACGTGAGGGCCCGGCGCCCTGAGGGGTGGGTGGGAAGGCGTGCAGCGAAGGGATCGTGTGTGTTGGAAAGCGCCTCTCCCGGCTTCACCTGCAGTGCTGCCTCCCACCCGCCTGCACAGCCAGCCTGTCTTGATGCTGGAGAAGTAACAACAGCTGTGGCCCAGGTACCGTTAATGGCAGGTCCTTGTCTTCCCCCTTTCCAACCCTCTATCATACAGTGAGCTCCAAGTAGGTGGGGATTAATTGTCCACCTGCTGTATATCATTTTTGATCTACATAAAATCTCTGGCCCGAACCTTGCAATAAGGAATATTTGCCATCTCTTGCCTGTTATCCCTTAGCTAAGGGCACTTTGGGCTACAGTGGGAGGCCCTGAAACTTCCCACTGGGCTCAGTTATCCAACGTTCCTCTTATTTTTGCAGATGAGGAAACTGGGACTCAAGAAAGGGGATAAATCATATAATGTAAAGAAAAGAGAATAATATACTTGTGGCTAAACATCAGATTGGCTTCTGTGATTCCTGGCAGCCTGACCTAAAGGGGAAATATCTTGAGTTGCATAAACCTCATTTTTTGAAATTAAACAACCTACTAGTTCTTCAGGTATGTGTCCTTCCAATGCCAACTCCATAGCCACTGTTCTATTTCTTTTCCTTCATAGCAAATTTCATTCTTTTTTAAAAAATTAACTTTCCTGATTATAAAAATAATAAATGCTAATTTTGAAACATAGAGGAAATATAAAAATCAAGAGGTTCTCCTGAAATGTTTGATATTTTTATGTATCTCTTTCCTGTTTTTCTTTTTGCATATGAATAATCTATATTATATATAGATTAATAATCATATTGTACATTTAATTTTATAACCTGCTTTTTTCACTTCATCCATTATGAACACTATTCCACGTCATTTAAAAATTCTTCCAAAATATCATTTCTTTGAGCTGGAACAATAATATTCCATCATGAAGACATACCATAATTGATTTAATAATTTACCTATTGTTTGATATTTATGTTGTTGCCAACATTATAATCATCCTTTGTCTCTAGTATTTCATCTTTAGTATCTCTAGTTATCTAGTTGTTTCATTTTGATAGACCCCTAGAGGTAAAAAATCTAGGTCAAAACAGCAGCATTTTAAAGGCTTCTGATACAAACATATTCTAACTTTTTGAAAGCATGGTCAGTGGTTGATGGCTACACTCCTTTCTCCATTTCTCCTCAGCCCACTGACATTTGCCTTTTGCCCCATCAGACTCTCTGAAAAAACTCTCACTGAGGTTGCCAGTGACCCCTTATTTGAAAAGTCTCCTGCATGCTTTTCAGTCTCATCTGACTTGACTCCTCTGTAGCATCTGTACTGACAGCTGATTGCTCCTCCTCAAGATAGCTTCTTAATTTCTGAATCTTGGTCTTTCTTTTTTCTCCTCCAGGTTCTTTCCCACATCTTCCTAGGTTCAGGAATGATTTTGGCTGCAAGTAACAGAAAACTCTACCAACAGTGACTGAAATAAATAAGGATTTATTTTTCTTACATCCAAGAATTTCAGAGGTACAGCTGCCAAAGTTGGTTAAGTAGAGCAGCGATGCTAGGACCTGCATCTTGGATATTCTCTTGGTCATCCCCTCAAGCTAGTTGCTTCAAGATCACCATGATCTGCTTTAGCACCAGGCATCGCATCAGCGTTCCAGACAAGAAGGAAGACGTAGCCTGTGCCTCTCTGCAAACCTTTTGTTTGGGAAGGCAGTTCCCTTTAGTAGACTTCCAGCTATGTTTCATTAGCCAGAACTGGGTCACGTATCAACCTTTAAACCCAACATGATTCATCATCTGGAGCAAGGGAAGGTGCTAACCTTCTGATATCAAGGGACCTCAACTACTATTGAACAAATAAGTGTTGCTCTAGTATGAAAACAGGACAGTAGGGCCTGGAGAGTACCTTCGGAGGGGCAATAGAGAGAGTGTGTTGCAGTTGGTGATCTCCAGATTCCCTCCTCAATCCTGCTCTCAGTTGACTTGCTTCCTGCAACCACAAATGCTCCACTTCTGCCCACTTGGTATGACAAGTTCAAAATCTGTATCTCCAGCCCAAAGTCCAACTACCCTAACCTATATTGTCCTTGGGCTCCTCAGGCACCAGTGCTCCCTGCAGTGCATTTAGCACCTGCCTTCCAAAACCTATTTCCCCTCTGTGAGGACATCTTCCAAACTTCCCCCAATATCTAGTCCAGGAGCTTTCAAATACGTTTTAATGTCAGAACTTTCTTTAAAAAATGAACTTTACATGGAAAGATGTGTACAAAAAAGAGAACTTGATTTCTGCCTTGCTGTCCCCTTTTCTTCATAGGGTGGGTGGGTGTGGGAGCCAATCATCTCTGGGAATCTTTAGGACATTAATGAACAGAGTTTATCTTTGTGCCTTAGTCTGGAAAAGCAGAAAAAAGCAGAGCCCAAGACAAAAGCTTATATGTGGTTACTTTATTAGGGAGTGCAGTCCCAGGAAAGCAAGAGTGAAGAAAAGTGGAGCAGGGCAGGGAAGAAGGAGAGAAAATATACAAGTACATTAAGGAGGCCTTTAGCACTTGGTATTGAGTATTATGAATTGCCAGATCTTGCTGGGCCTGAGTGGTCATGTGACCTGGGGAGCAGGTGAAAAGAATTTATCTGCTGGCTCCCAGCACCCACTGGCCAAAGATTCCCCCAGTGTGCTGTAACTTCTCTGGTCCATCCTATGAAAGGGTGCCCATCGGATCCGGGGACATCTCACACTCGGGGGCAACAGGTAAGCCTTGGGCAGGAGGTGGGGTGCTGCTGGAGGTACCTGAGCAAGGACGGCCACGAGGGGGCCAGACAAAATAAGGTGATGCCACGAGGATGGGAGGTAGTGCCCAAGAGGCATCTGATACACATGGCGAGGATTCCTACTTTACAGATGCAAAAACCATAACCCAGGGAGGGCAATGCCTGACCAGAGTTACACAGCTGGTTAGATGACGGCAGGATGCTGCACACCAGACTCTCAATCTCGTGCTCTTTTCAGTATACTGAGCTGTTATGGCGTGAATTTTTGGCTGCTCTTTCTCTTGAAGACTGAAGAAAGCAGATTCAAAGCCCTGACCTTTTTCAGCTGAGTTTTCTAAATGGTCTTGGCACCACCTTCATCCATCACAGATTGTGTACATCTTAATTGGAATGTTACTTTTTTGTCAGCCAGGTTCCTTTACAGTTAGGGGAAAGCAATCCTGTAAAAGCAAAGCAGAAGTCTATTGTCGTCAGTCATATCTCTCAATGTTAGGCAGGGGCTTTCTCTATCTCTGTCAGAATTGAGCAGCAGCAGTCCTTATTTTATAAAACATTGAGGATAATTCTAAAAAGACTGATGTACCAAAAACTTAGAAACGTGCTTTATAGCTTTATGTGTTTTTAATATTGCAAATTGTCTTAAATCTCTTTCTATAATCGACAGGGTATAAATCAAGCATAACTATAATAATCATAAACAGACTTGCTTCCAGAAAAACCAAACCAAACTGGGGAACAGGTATGAACAATTCATAATTATGTCCTATTTGTAGTTCTACAGAGAAAGATGGTCATTTCCTACCCCATTTTAGACCCTGGAAATTCCTGGGAAATGCTACTCTGTGAAACAATTTCTTGAGGCTGAGACTCACATGAAATAAGCCTAAGTAATCCACACATTCTTGGAGAAGTTACGCACAATCCCTCCAACTAGTGACAACACCAGAGTGGTCTCTATAAAAACACACCGATGACAATGGTTACCAATGTGCAAGTACACACTCCTAATAAATTTACTAATTCTTGCTTTTCTTTCCTGCTGAACATGAATGCTAACCAAGAAATACCCTTTCTAGGGATTCAGGTTTGTGCAGACTCTTTTCCACAAGTAATAACACTTCCTGAAAGACCTTAGGTTGTTGTGTTCTTGAGTCAGTTGGGTAAAATCTGTGTTCTGGTATTTGATAGTTGACTGCCTCAGTGAATTAAATGGAATTTATTAAGCTTTCACTGGAGATGTGTGTGCATGTGTGTGGGTTGTTTACATTTAAAGTATTAAAAACACATTTGTATTTAATCTCCTCAGACACAAATTATTTTTTTTTCCATAAAGATTACTCAAACAAACTAGACTGCTCATAAGAACTGCCAATGCTAGTAAAACCCTTGATGCATCAAACAGAGGCTGGCTTCCACGTGTGACATGGTCTTAGAAGCTACAGTCTCTTCCTGCCTGTATAGTCATTTTAAGATGATGGACTTCGTAAAGCCAGAAGCAATTTCAGATGATGCAAAAAATTATATCAAAGCTTGGGAAAAAAATCTCCTGAATCTCCCTTGAGGTTTATAGTTCATGTAAAACCACAGCAGCGGAGGCGGGGCAAGATGGCGGATTGGTGAGCTGTATGTTTTAGTTACTCCTCCAGGAAAGTAGGTAGAAAGCCAGGAACTGCATGGACTGGATACCACAGAGCAATTTGACTTTGGGCATACTTCATACAACACTCATGAACACGTCGAACTGCTGAGATCAGCAAAATCTGTAAGTTTTTGCGGCCAGGGGACCCACGCCCCTCCCTGCCAAGCTCAGTCCCATGGGAGGAGGGGCCGTCAGTGCTGGGAAGGAGAAGGGAGAACTGCAGTGGCAACTCTTACCGGAAACTCATTCTACTGATCCAAACTCCAACCATAGATAGACTGAGACCAGACATCAGAGAATCTGAGAGCAGCCAGCCCAGCAGAGAGGAGACAGGCATAGCAAAAAACAGCAAGAAAAACTCCAAAATAAAAGCGGAGGATTTTTGGAGTTCTGGTGAACATAGAAAGGGCAAGGGCAGAGCTCAGGCCCTGGGGCTCATATGCAAATCCCAAAGAAAAACTGATCTCTCTGCCCCCTGGATCTTTCCTTAATGGCCCTAATTGCTTTGTCTCTTAGCATTTCAATAACCCATTAGATCTGTGAGGAGGGCTTTTTTTTTTTTTTAATCTTTTTTTTTTTCTGTTTCTAAAACAATTACTCTAAGAAGCCAAATAGAGAAAGCCTCAAAGACTTGCAATTTGGGCAGGTCAAGACAAGAGCAGAACTAAGAGAGCTCTGAGACAAAAGGCAATAATCCAGTGGCTGAGAAAATTCACTAAACACCACAACTTCCCAAGAAAAGGGGGGTGTCCACTCACAGCCATCATCCTGGTGGACAGGAAACACTCCTGCCCATCGCCAGCCCCATAGCCCAGAGCTGCCCCAGACAACCCAGTGTGACGGAAGTGCTTCAAATAACAGGCACACACCACAAAACTGGGCATGGACATTAGCCTTCCCTGCACCCTCAGCTGGTTGTCCCAGAGTTGGGAAGGTGGAGAAGTGTGAATTAACAAAGCCCCATTCAGCTATCATTTCAGCAGACTGGGAGCCTCCCAACACAGCCCAGCAGCCCAGAACCACCCTGGGGGGATGGCACTCACCTGTGACATAGCACAGTCATCCCTCAACAGAGGACCAGGGGGTGCATGGCCTGGAAGAGGGACCCACTCGCAAGTCTCAGGAGCCAATACCAAGGACTTGTGGGTCAGTGGCAGAGACAAACTGTGGCAGGACTGAACTGAAGGATTAGACTATTGCAGCAGCTTTAAAACTCCAGGAACACCAGGGAGATTTGATTGTGAGAGCCATCCCCCGCTCCCTGACCGCCCAGAAACACGCCCCTTATACAAGGCAGGCAACACCAACTACACATGCAAGCTTGGTACACCAATTGGACCCCACAAGACTCACTCCCCCACTCACCAAAAAGGCTAAGCAGGGGAGAACTGGCTTGTGGAGAACAGGTGGCTCGTGGACGCCACCTGCTGGTTAGTTAGAGAAAGTGTACTCCAGGAAGCTGTAGATCTGATAACTTAGAGATAAGGACTTCAATTGGTCTACAAATCCTAAAAGAACCCTATCAAGTTAAGCAAATGCCAAAAGGCCAAAAACAACAGAAAATTATAAAGCATATGAAAAAACCAGACGATATGGATAACCCAAGCCCAAGCACCCAAATCAAAAGATCAGAAGAGACACAGTCCCTAGAGCAACTAATCAAAGAACTAAAGATGAACAATGAGACCATAGTACGGGATACAAAGGATATCAAGAAGACCCTAGAAGAGCATAAGGAAGACATTGCAAGACTAAATAAAAAAATAGATGATCTTATGGAAATTAAAGAAACTGTTGACCAAATTAAAAAGATTCTGAATACTCATAGTACAAGACTAGAGGAAGTTGAACAACGAATCAGTGACCTGGAAGATGACAGAATGGAAAATGAAAGCACAAAAAAAGAATGGGGAAAAAAATCGAAAAAATCGAAATGGATCTCAGGGATATGATAGATAATATAAAATGTCCAAATATAAGACTCATTGGTGTCCCAGAAGGGGAAGAAAAGGGTAAAGGTCTAGGAAGAGTATTCAAAGAAATTGTTGGGGAAAACTTCCCAAATCTTCTTAACACCATAAATAAACAAACCATAAATGCCCAGTGAACTCCAAATAGAATAAATCCAAATAAACCCACTCCGAGACATATTCTGATCACACTGTCAAACATGGAAGAGAAGGAGCAAGTTCTGAAAGCAGCAAGAGAAAAGCAATTCACCACATACAAAGGAAACAGCATAAGCCTAAGTAGTGACTACTCAGCAGCCACGATGGAGGTGAGAAGGCAGTGGCATGATATATTTAAAATTCTGAGTGAGAAAAATTTCCAACCAAGAATACTTTATCCAGCAAAGCTCTCCTTCAAATTTGAGGGAGAGCTTAAATTTTTCACAGACAAATGCTGAGAGAATTTGCTAACAAGAGACCTGCCCTACTGGAGATACTAAAGCCCTGCAGACAGAGAAACTAAGAAAGGAGAAAGAGACTTGAGGAAAGGTTCAGTACTAAAGAGATTCGGTATAGGTACATTAAAGGATATTAATAGAGAGAGGGGAAAAATATATATGACAAACATAAACCAAAGGATAAGACGGCTGATTCAAGAAATGCCTTCACGGTTATAACATTGAATGCAAATGGATTAAACTCCCCAATTAAAAGATATAGATTCGCAGAATGGATTAAAAAGAAATGAACCATCAATATGTCGCATACAAGAGACTCATCTTAGACACAGGGACACAAAGAAATTGAAAGTGAAAGGATGGAAAAAAATATTTCATGCAAGCTACAGCCAAAAGAAAGCAGGTGTAGCAATATTAATCTCAGATAAAATAGACTTTAAATGCAGGGATGTTTTGAGAGACAAAGAAGGCCACTACATACTAATAAAAGGGGCAATTCAACAAGAAGAAATAACAATCATAAATGTTTATGCCCCCAATCAAGGTGCCACAAAATACATGAGAGAAACACTGGCAAAACTAAAGGAAGCAATTGATGTTTTCACAATAATTGTGGGAGACTTCAACACATCACTCTCTGCTATAGATAGATCAACCAGACAGAAGACCAATAAGGAAACTGAAAACCTAAACAATCTGATAAATGAATTAGATTTAACAGACATATATAGAACATTACATCCCAAATCACCAGGATACACATACTTCTCTAGCGCTCACAGAACTTTCTCCAGAATAGATCATATGCTGGGACATAAACCAAGGCTCAATAAATTTAAAAAGATTGAAATTATTCAAAGCACATTCTCTGACCACAATGGAATACAATTAGAAGTCAATAACCATCAGAGACTTAGAAAATTCACAAATACCTGGAGGTTAAACAACACACTCCTAAACAATCGGTGGGTTAAAGAAGAAATAGCAAGAGAAATTGCTAAATATATAGAGATGAATGAAAATGAGAACACAACACACCAAAACCGATGGGATGCAGCAAAAGCAGTACTGAGGGGGAAATTTATAGCACTAAACACATACATTAAAAAGGAAGAAAGAGCCAAAATCAAAGAACTAATGGATCAACTGAAGAAGCTAGAAAATGAACAGCAAACCAATCCTAAACCAAGTAGAAGAAAAGAAATAACAAAGATTAAAGCAGAAATAAATGACATAGAGAACAAAAAAACAATAGAGAGGATAAATATCACCAAAAGTTGGTTCTTTGAGAAGATCAACAAGATTGACAAGCCCCTAGCTAGACTGACAAAATAAAAAAGAGAGAAGACCCATATAAACAAAATAATGAATGAAAAAGGTGACATAACTGCAGATCCTGAAGAAATTAAAAAAATTATAAGAGGATATTATGAACAACTGTATGGCAACAAACTGGATAATGTAGAAGAAATGGACAATTTCCTGGAAACATATGAACAACCTAGACTGACCAGAGAAGAAATAGAAGACCTCAACCAACCCATCACAAGCAAAGAGATCCAATCAGTCATCAAAAATCTTCCCACAAATAAATGCCCAGGGCCAGATGGCTTCACAGGGGAATTCTACCAAACTTTCCAGAAAGAACTGACACCAATCTTACTTAAACTCTTTCAAAACATTGAAGAAAATGGAACACTACCTAACTCATTTTATGATGCTAACCTCAATCTAATACCAAAACCAGGCAAAGATGCTACAAAAAAGAAAAACTACCAGCCAATTTCCCTAATGAATATAGATGCAAAAATCCTCAACAAAATACCTGCAAATCGAATCCAAAGACACATTAAAAAAATCATACACCATGACCAAGTGGGGTTCATTCCAGGCATGCAAGGATGGTTCAACATAAGAAAATCAATCAAGGTATTACAACACATTAACAAATCAAAAGGGAAAAATCAAATGATCTTCTCAATAGATGCTGAAAAAGCATTTGACAAAATCCAACATCCATTTTTGATAAAAACACTTCAAAAGGTAGGAATTGAAGGAAACTTCCTCAATATGATAAAGAGCATATATGAAAAACCCACAGCCAGCATAGTACTCAATGGTGAGAGACTGAAAGCCTTCCCTCTAAGATCAGGAACAAGACAAGGATGCCCGCTATCACCACTGTTATTCAACGTTGTGCTGGAAGTGCTAGCCAGGGCAATCCAGCAAGACAAAGAAATAAAAGGCATCCAAATTGGAAAAGAAGAAGTAAAACTGTCATTGTTTGCAGATGATATGATCTTATATCTGGAAAACCCTGAGAAATCGATGATACAGCTACTAGAGCTAATAAACAAATTTAGCAAAGTAGTGGGATACAAGATTAATGCACATAAGTCAGTAATGTTTCTATATGCTAGAAATAAACAAACTGAAGAGACACTCAAGAAAAAGATACCATTTTCAATAGCAACTAAAAAAATCAAGTACCTAGGAATAAACTTAACCAAAGATGTAAAAGACCTATACAAAGAAAACTACATAACTCTACTAAAAGAAATAGAAGGGGACCTTAAAAGATGGAAAAATATTCCATGTTCATGGATAGGAAGGCTAAATGTCATTAAGATGTCAATTTTACCCAAATTCATCTACAGATTTAATGCAATCCCAATCAAAATTCCATCAACCTACTTTGCAGACTTGGAAAAGCTAGTTATCAAATTTATTTGGAAAGGGAAGATGCTCGAATTGCTAAAGACACTCTAAAAAAAAAAACGAAGTGGGAGGACTTATACTCCCTGACTATGAAGCTTATTATAAAGCCACAGTTGTCAAAACAGCATGATACTGGCACAAAGAGATATAGATCAATGGAATCGAATTGAGAATTTGGAGATAGACCCCCAGATCTATGGCCAACTGATCTTTGATAAGGCCCCCAAAGTCACTGAACTGGGTCATAATGGTCTTTTCAACAAATGGGGCTGGGAGAGTTGGATATCCATATCCAAAAGAATGAAAGAGGACCCCTACCTCACCCCCTACACAAAAATTAACTCAAAATGGACCAAAGATCTCAATATAAAAGAAAGTACCATAAAACTCCTAGAAGATAATGTAGGAAAACATCTTCAAGACCTTGTATTAGGCGGCCACTTCCTAGACTTTACACCCAAAGCACAAGCAACAAAAGAAAAAATAGATAAATGGCAACTCCTCAAGCTTAGAAGTTTCTATACCTCAAAGGAATTTGTCAAGAAGGTAAAGAGGCAGCCAACTCAATGGGGAAAAAATTTTTGGAAACCATGTATCTGACAAAAGACTGATATGTTGCATATATAAAGAAATCCTACAACTCAATGACGATAGTACAGACAGCCCAATTATAAAATGGGCAAAAGATATGAAAAGACAGTTCTCTGAAGAGGAAATACAAATGGCCAAGAAACACATGAAAAAATGTTCAGCTTCACTAGCTATTAGAGAGATGCAAATTAAGACCACAATGAGATACCATCTCACACCAGTTAGAATGGCTGCCATTAAACAAACAGGAAACTACAAATGCTGGAGGGGATGTGGAGAAATTGGAACTCTTATTCATTGTTGGTGGGACTGTATAATGGTTCAGCCACTCTGGAAGTCAGTCTGGCAGTTCCTTAGAAAACTAGATATAGAGATACCCTTCGATCCAGCGATTGCACTTCTCGGTATATACCTGGAAGATCGGAAAGCAGTGACACGAACAGATATCTGCACGCCAATGTTCCTAGCAGCATTACTCACAATTGCCAAGAGATGGAAACAACCCAAATGTCCTTCAGCAGATGAGTGGATAAATAAAATGTGGTATATACACGCTATGGAATACTACACAGCAGTAAGAAGGAATGATCTCTTGAAACATATGACAACATGGATGAACCATGAAGACATAATGCTGAGCGAAATAAGCCAGGCACAAAAAGACAAATATTATATGCTACCACTAATGTGAACTTCGAAAAATGTAGAACAAATGGTTTATAATGTAGAATGTAGGGGAACTATCAATAGAGAGCAGTTAAGGGAGGGGGAACAATAATCCAAGAAGAACAGATAAGCTGTCATGGGTAAATTTAACGTTCTGGGAATGCCCAGGAATGACTATGGTCTGTTAATTTCTGATGGGTATAGTAGGAACATGTTCACCGAAATGTTGCTATATTAGGTAACTTTCTTGGGGTAGAGTAGGTACATGTTGGAAGTAAGGTAGTTATCTTAGGTTAGCTGTCTTTTTTCTTACTCCCTTGTTATGGTCTCTTTGAAATGTCCTTTTATTGTATGTTTTTTTTTCTTAATTATTATTTTTTTATTTTTTTATTTTTTATACAGCTGATTTAGGAAAAAAAAAGTTAAGAAAAAAAACAAGGAAGCAATTATGTAGTGCCCCCTTGAGGAGCCTGTGGAGAATGCAGGGGTACTGGCCTACCCCACCTCGATGGTTGCTAACATGACCATAGACATAGAGGACTGGTGGTTTGATGGGTTGAGCCCTCTACCACAGGATTTACCCTTGGGAAGACTGTTGCTGCAAAGGAGAGGCTAGGCCTCCCTGTAATTGTGCCTAAGAACCTCCTCCCGAATGCCTCTTTGTTGCTCAGATGTGGCCCTCTCTCTGTACCTAAGCCAACTTGAAAGGTGAAATCACTGCCCCCCCCCCCATGTGGGATCAGACACCCAGGGGAGTGAATCTCCCTGGCAATGTGGAATATGACTCCCGGGGAGGAATGTAGACCTGGCATCGTGGGATGGAGAACATCTTCTTGACCAAAAGGAGGATGTTAAAGGAAATGAAATAAGCTTCTGTGGCAGAGAGATGCCAAAAGGAGCCGAGAGGTCACTCTGGTGGGCACTCTTACGCACAATTTAGACAACCCTTTTTAGGTTCTAAAGAATTGGGGTAGCTGGTGGCAGATACCTGAAACTATCAAACTACAAACCAGAACCCATGAATCTCGAAGACAATTGTATAAAAATGTAGCTTATGAAGGGTGACAATGGGATTGGGAAAGCCATAAGGACCACACTCCCCTTTGTCTAGTTTATGGATGGATGAGTAGAAAAATAGGGGAAGGAAACAAACAAACAAAGAAACAGACAAAGGTACCCAGTGTTCTTTTTTACTTTAATTACTCTTTTTCACTTTAATTATTATTCTTGTTATTTTTGTGTGTGTGCTAATGAAGGTGTCAGGGATTGATTTAGGTGATGAATGTACAACTATGTAATGGTACTGTGAACAATGGAATGTACGATTTGTTTTGTATGACTGTGTGGTATGTGACTATATCTCAATAAATTGAAGATTTAAAAAAAAACAGCAGCAGCAGCAACACAAAACCATTCTGCTTCGTTGCAATGACAGCAGTGTATTTTCCAGTTGGAATTGGGAGAATGGGGGGTTAGAGAGAGAGAGATTGAATTCCACATTTACTGAGAGCTTACAGAGATGGTGAGAGAGGTTGCTGCCCAATTTGCCAAATCCACCTGTATGTTCAGAAAAGCTGGGGCCATAATAATACCAGGGGGGAAAGAGCAGGGGAGGAATGGAACAAAACAGGCTGAGTTTAAAGTATTAGATGACTTGCTGTCTTGTCCATCAGGTGTCAGTCATCAGGGTACAAATGCAGGGCACCATTCTAAGCATGTAGTAAGCACTCAATAATTGATTGACTAGGGTGAATATCAAAGAACTTGTTTTCAAGGTTCCTGGATGCCAGCAACCGTATTGGCTTGGCATAATGTTTGTTCAGATATCTAGAACAACAGTGTATGCTTACTGAAGGCTTTTGGAATTGAAGGATGAAGGTCCTGGACCACTCTGTGGCTGATTAGCTCAATTAAGTACCAACTAGACTCAGGCAGCGAGTTTTATGTCCTTATGAGTATTGGCTACTCATCACTTGGGTCACTTTTAAAAGCATGAGCCACTGATAATGAGGAGGAAAAAACCTGAAATATATTCTAATAAGAGTCAGTTGTCTGTAAGAGAGAAAGCATATTTTAACAGATCAGGAGACGAGGAAAAGTAAATGGGAGAAATGAAATGAAATGAGACAGAACAATTGGGTCTTAGTATGCTCAAATTTCTATACAGAAGGGAGGGATTAGGATAGTGAATGTCAAACTTTTGATCATGACCCATAATTAAGAAAACCATTTAATGGTGTGACTATGGTGTGCACACAAACCTTCCCACATGTATTTAGCCGAAATAAAAATGTCATAAAGTGATACTGTTACAACTTAATATGAACTCTGACATTTTCTATTCTGTTTCCTTGTTTGAAAAATACTGGCATGAATTACCAAATTAATTTCACAGCCCGTGTTGGGTTATGACCTATAGTTTGGAAAATACAGGAATGGGTGAGGTAAAGACAGGACAGGGAACATGATATTAGAATTTTTGTGAGATCTTGTTACAAGTTGGAAGAGGAGAATACAGGGATGGTCCCAGCCAGTCAAGAAGTTTCTAGGGAGACAGCAGGCTGAGAGGTCTGGCCATACCTGTGGGTATCAGCCCAGAGTCAAGATCTGCCCCAAATCACTAGATGCAGGACACCTGAGTTGATATGCCTTGAAAGCCTGACAGAATTTCCACCAAAACCTGGAAGATAAGGTGTTCTGGGGAGGCCATGGGGGATTGGTGGCTGGTGTCACTGAATGATCCTTGCAAAGAATGCCTTGTGCATGGTTACAGTCTTCACAATTAGTTTACACATTAGGGCCCTGCATAATGCGCCATGCTTCCCTCTCTAGCTTCACTTCCAGCCGCTGTCCCTATCACACACTTTCCTCAGGCTGGTGACTCAAATGCTCCAGCCTTTCCTCATCCTGTTCTTCTACTTGAGCTACCTTACCTCTGGTCCACATCCAACTTGAACAGGGCTCCCCCAGGAAGCCTTTCTTTCTTTTCTTTTTTTTTTTTTTTTTAATTATTTTTTAATTCCGTTTTATTTTTATTGTGATATATCCACATGCCATACAATCATCCACAGTGTACAATCAACTATTCACAGTACCATCATATAGCTGTGTATTCATCACCACAATCAATTTTTTGAACATTTTCATTACTCCAAAAAATACAAAGAAGAGTTAAAATAAAAGTAAAAGAGAACATCCAGAACATCCCATTACCCCCATTCCCATTATTCATTTAATATTTGTCCCCATTTTTCTATTCATCTGTCCATATACTGGATAAAGGGGTGTGAGCCACAAGGTTTTCACAATCATATAGTCACACAGAGTAAGCCATATAGTTATACAATCATCAAGAATCAGGACTACTGGGTTGCAGTTCAACAGTTTCAGGTATTTCCTTCTAGCTATTTCAAGACACTAAAAACTATAAAGGGATAGCTATATAATGCGTAAGAATAACCTCCAGAATGACCTCTCGACTCCATTTGAAATCTCTCAACCACTGAATTTTATTTTGTTTCATTTCTCTTCCCCTTTTTGGTCAAGAAGGCTTTCTCAATTCCACAATGCCAGGTACAGGCTCACCCCTGGGAGTCATGTCCCATGTCATGGGGAGGGCAGTGAGTTTACTTGCCTGGTTGGCTTACAGAGAGGTGACACATAGAAGCAACAAAAGAGGTTCCCTGGGGGTGACTTTGGAACAATTATAAGTAGGAGGAAGCCTTTCTTGACCCCCAGATGAGATTAAGTTTCCTTGTATTAGACTCTTAATACAAGAAAAATAAAAAATCAATTATTTGTGTAAGCATGTATTTTAAAACTGTAGGCTCCATTTAAAATCAGGGGATATATCTGATAAAAACAATTGTATTATATTACACTCAATTTTCTTTGAAAAATTTTTAGAATATCTTTTGAATCTGTGTTTGTATTTCCTTTCTCATTGACAATGTTCTTTATTTTTGCTTTCTTTTTTTTCCTTTATCAAGCTTCTGAGGAGTCTATTTCATTACTCTTTTCAAAGAAGCAGCTTTCAGTTTTGTGTATTCTTTCTACTATTTCTAGTCACCCTACCACATTCTTTTATTAATTTGAGTAATTTTTAAAAAAGAAATACAGTACAAGGTTTTTAGGGGTACAATCATAGCATCCACAAAGTTTTGCCTCTTCCTTTTCAATATTTGTATCTATTATTTCATTTTCTTGTCTACTACTTCATCTTAGCTTCTAAAACAACATTAATAATAGTGGAAGCAGCAAGCATCTCAATTTTGTTTCTGAATTTAGTGGAAATGGCTTTAGTAGTTTTCCATTTTGTGTGATGTTTGCGGCAGTGTTTTGACTCACTAGCATTTACTGTTCCCTGAAGGGGATAAGGTTGGATGAAAACCAGAAGAGTGTGGAGTCCTGGGAGCTGAGGAGATAAAAATGTATTTCAAGAAGAAAGGATTGATTAACTATGTGAAATGTTCTATAGGTCAGTCAGATAGAGCCTGAGAAGTAGATTTAAAGACATGAAGGTCACTGATAACCTCAACAAGAGCAATTTCCATGGTGTGGTGATTAGAATTGTTTAAAGAGAGGAGAGGAATTGGGAACAGCAGTGATGGGTGGTCAGGTTTTGTTGTAAGGGTGGAGAGACGGGGAAGCAACTGGAGAGGAAGTGGAGTCAAAGGTTTTTTTTTTTGTTTTTTTTTTTTAAAGATGGGAAAAATTAAACCTTGTTTCAAAGTTGCTTCTTCTGATCCAGCAGTGAGGAAAAACTCACTGATCATAGGAGTGAGGTCCTCGAATAAGTGAGAGTGATGAGTGGGATCTTGTATACAAGTGGAGGGGGACTTTAGACGGATCAGGGATAGTTCTTCTACAGTAAAAGGAAAGGCAGAAAGGGACAGATGGCAACAGATGTTGGGAGGTGAGTCACTGTAGTTGCCTGTTGCTTCTATTTCTCAATGCCCTCAAGGATTTCCTTAGGTGATTCCAGTGAACATTCAGGACTGGAATCACAGGTGGATAGCTAGAACCAAAGCAACTCAAACAGCCTATTGCTTCCTTCCCCCAAGTCCATCCCTGCATCTTGGATCTCACTTCTCTTCAGGTGAAGAAAGGCAGTTTCAGAGCAGCCTGGGGCAAAAGTGAAGAGGAAGTTCACTCTAATTTCTAAGCCCTAAGTCCCAGGCTCTGAGAACAGCTTCAGACCTGTCTCACTCCTCTTGTTGGACAAGCTGGACATGTGGTGGAAGAGAGAGGAGAGAAAAGGAGAGGAAGAGAAGAGAGGAAAGGAAGGTAGGGGAGGGGAAGGGAAGGGAAGTCAGGCCTTTCCCCAAGGGGAGCAACTTGAGACAAGAAGGGCATGTGACCCAGCATTGGCTTGTTTATATGCCTCTGCTGTGGGGGTCCATCTTCTAGAAATCGTGGCCCAGTTGGGTCCTCAGAGGAACCAGTTCTTACACCTGGGAAAGAGGCCACATGCAGAATCACTGGCCCTGGTGCCAACCCCTCTTTCGGGTAGAAGGGCTGGGGAAAAAACGCGTTTAATAAATTTAAGTTGCCTCCCCTCCTCCAACAAGGCCCGAGTCAAAAATGGGTGTCATGAGAGGAGAATTTGGCAAACATTGCGAACGTAAGTAACAGCACTAAAATACATATCTGAATGTGGTTAAAGGGGGAAATGTTAGGTTGTGCATATGGTAACAGAATAAAAATTAAAAAAAAAAAAACCCATGGAACTACACTACACAGTGAACCCTAAGATAAACCATGGACTATAGTCAATAGAGCAATTATAAAAATGTGTTTTCATCAATTGCAACAAATGTTCCACACCAATGCAAGGTGTTGATAACAGGGTGGTATATAGGGCTCCTATATTATGCATGATTGTTCTGTAATTCCACAACTTCTTTTAATAAAGAAGAAGAAAATACAAAAACAGGTGTCATGAGAGAATTTGGCCGGCATACTATTTTTTAAAATTACAACTAAATACCCTAAGTGAGGCAGGCAAGGCACTTTTCCTGTTTGATGCTACAACCCCATACCCACCCCATACCCTCCAGGACCACCCAAAACACTGGTATCCCTGGCCTAGCCACTGAGGAACAGCTTGCAGTATCTAGTCATAGGCAGTGTGGGGATGGAGAAGTACTGGTATAATTTTTCCCAGGAATAAACAAAGTCCTAAAACAGAATGACCTGGTGACTTTCCCAGGTCCTGACTCTGTGCAGTTATTTTCTGGGGACTTACCCCAAACTCAGCCAGCTATTTCTCTGAGTCTTCACTACGGGGTAAAGGTAAGGAATAATCTGTTTCCTGACAGCAGCACCCAAAGGAAAAGGACGCCAGGTGATATAAACCCTTTGGAGGTGCCTGGGTAAATACCCCAGTTCCTATTCATTTCCCCTCACATTGTGTGGTAATGGACTCTGATATGAAAAGGCATATTTCACAGTCTCTTGTCCCACAGTTTGGAGGAGGGCCATTCACTATGCATGAGCCATTCACTCATGCTCATCACAAAGAGAAAATTACATTCTCCTAGTTGCTAAATGGAAGAGATAAATCATCACACTGGACAAGCACATTGCTCCCAAGAGCAGTTTCACACTGATCTGAAACACTGATCTGAAACACCCAGAAGGGAACCTTGCCGAGCTCTCCTGGTGTTGTCTGGGGTCAGTCTCTCCATTCAGATGCCCCAAACCCGCTCCCTGCTGCTGGTGGGCTGGCTGTGATGGGCCCTTTTCCTCTCTGTCCATTTGGAATAAAATGTGCATCCTCCGGGCCTCTTATTCTTCCTTTGTAGAAGAGATGTTATAAAAAAGAATAAATCAACAAGGAACATTTTATACTTATGCATACCCACTGAATTGATAATACTTATTTGTAATGAAAATCAGGGAAGCATAAATAGTTTCTTTGGGGAAGATACATTGAGATGTCTTTCCATAGACTGGTTTCCAGAGATACACACTCTCTCCTCATCCTTTTAGACTAATGAATGCCCAGATAACAGCAGTCTATAATTTAGCTTATAATCCTAAACATATTACCTATATACATTGGTATGAATTACATTATATTATAATTATAGCTAACATTTATTATGCTTTGTAGGGCCATTGGTGTGCTACCCACTCAATTTATTTTCCATTATGATTTCATAATTTTTTAATCTTTTTATTTTTGCCCACATTACAATTACTGCAATTATATGATGCATACGTCAATTATTTCAACAAGTATTTATTGAGCTCCTATATGTACCTAGAATTGCACTAGGACGTGGGGATTGGGGGATAACACAGAAATAACCACAGTACAAAGCAGACCTTATGAAATGTCAAAGTGAGGTTCCCACTTAATGCTTTGGGAGTTAGGAGAAGGGATGGCTTGTGGGCAGCTGGAGCCACTAGTGACTTCATCATACAATATTTAGGTTTTCACATTTCTCTCTTCCTATAAAAGCGGCTCCTCACCATCCGAATGGGGTGCAGGTATTCAGTAATGCCCCTAATTAGTGAGGACCGCTTTGGGCTTTCGGGAAGGCACCACATAAACACCCGTTACCACCAGTGTTGTGGATCTTGTGGTTTTTCCTGTTCCTTTTCTCTGGTTTTCAAAGTGTTTGTTCCAGAAAGCGCAACGTTTAGTTCCATCCTAGAGGGGCAAACGAGCGGACTCGAGGCTCGCTCGGGACCCGCGCAAGTGCGTGTGGTCTATGCCCCTCGCCCTCCGCCCCGGGTCTCCCCCGTTCCGGAGCCGGCCGGCCACGGATCCCCTCCAAGTCCGCAGCCCGGTTCCCTCGGGCTCCTTCTCTCTCACCCCTACCCGGGCCACTACACCAGCACCCGGCCGACCCGGCGCATTGGCCGAGTTTCGCCCGGGGCTGGGGAAGACCCCGCTTCCCGCCCTCACGCGGCTCCCTCCCTCCCGGACGGCGCCTGAGCCGGAACCTCCTCCGAGCTGGAGCCAGGAAGGGTTTCTAAGGTGTCCCGGGACTCCACGGACCGTGCTCCAGGGCAGGAAAGCCAGGCTGCCCCGGGACTCGACGAGCAGAGTCCGAAAACGCAGGCGCCCGGCTCCTCAGGTGAGGTTTCCTCCGAGGGGCTGGACGGAAACGGCTGGTCCACACTGCGCGCGCTCAGCCCGGGGGCTGCGCGGCCGAGAAGCCCGGGAGGCTGCGGGCGGGAGGAGAGGCCGCCCCCCGCCGCCCAGGGCCCAGGCGCCCCGCGCGTCGGCCGCCGCAGCAGGTGGGGGCCGGGCGCTGACTGGCGGCTCTCGCAGCGCGGCGGGGGCGGGGCCTGGCTCGGGGCGGAGCCGCGGCGGCGGCGAGTGCGGGCGGCACGGGCGGGAGCCGGAGCGGTACCCTGAGCTGGAGCCGGAGCCCGAGCGGGAGTCGCCAGCCGGGCTGTCTGGGCGCCCGCAGGAGCTCGCCGCGCGCCGGGGCTGGGACCCGCCTGGCCGAGCGCGCCGGCGCCGCGGCCGCAGACAAAGGCGCCGCTCGCTCCCGGGCGGCCGCGCTCTCGGGGTTCTGCCGGGGGTAAGTGGCTCCCCCTTCTTTTGCTTTCTTCTCCCTCTTGCCTGCTGCTTTCGGAGTTCAGCCGGCTCTGAAGAAGACGCGGAGCAAGGAAGAAATGATATTCTCTTGCTCTCTCCGCACTCTCCACCTCATCTTAAAAAAAAAAAAAAAAAATTCCAAGCAAATACTAAACTAGCGCGTTTCCAAGCGGAGGGGTGTTTCCCGCAGGAACGACCCCAGCCGCCCTCGTAGACCCGCACGCGCCGGGTCTGGTTCCTGGATCCGCGGTTTGGCTGGGAAGATTGCGGGTGGGCTTCCTGGCGGATGCGTGTGTGCGTGTGTGTGTAGGCGGTGGGGGTGTGGGTGGGAGGGGCGGGGTGGGTGGATAGGGACTGGGCTCCGCCAAGGGACCCCCACTACCAGGGTCAGTCCCGCGCTTTTGGGGTCGCGGAGGAGCGCTTCTCTTTGCGAGTTCAGATTCGGATATCGCCCAGGGCTCTGCCCCAGTCCCCTAGCATCCTCCCCTTCTGCCTCCTTTCCTCCCTAAGGGTTAAGGCAGCGCCCCCCACGCCCCGCCGGTCCGAGGCGCCCACACTCTCTCTCCGTGGCCCCAGGGCGGGGGCTCGCGGCGGGGTGCCCGGGAGGGCCGGGAGTGAGGAAGCCCCGCGGCTTTTCCCCGACTCGGCGATCCCGAGCCCCAATTTGATGGGGAGGGCGAGCGGCCGCGGGCAGCGGCTTGGCTTTGACATCACAGCTTGGTCGCGGGCCGGCTCCCCAGCCTCTTCCCGAGCTGCTCCCCATCAGAAAAGCAATCGGGAAGGCCGGCTGGCTTTTGCTTTTGTTCTTCCTTCAACTCTCCAGAACCGCAGGAGAAGCCCGGGTGGGCGGATGCCCCGGGATGGAGCTGTGGCGGAACCCCAGTGTGGCCCCCGAGTGACAATTGGAGGCGGCGGCCGCTTCCCGCCCCCGGGAGGGGAATGGATTACGATCAGTGATCGATGCCGGGAACCGGCAGTGGGCTCTCGGCGTCTGGAATGCGCGTGGTACCCGCCGCTACCACGCGCTGTCACGCGCCCATCCAGCACTCTAGCACTCCGGACGCACATTTCCATTCATGGGTCTGTGCAGGGGACTTGATTAATGTCACCTCTGCCCGGGTTCTCTGAGGAGTCCGTGTCTGCTTCTGTTGGATTTAATCGCCATTTCCTGGGGGCTACTATATGCAATATACCTGTCCTACGATCACCTCAATTTAATAGATGTTTATTGAGCACCTACTGTGTGCAAAGCTGATGTGCCACGACCGTCTCAATTTGACAGATACTTATTGAGAACCTACTGTGTTCAAGGCAGCTGTGCTATGATCCTCTTATTGTATTATTTACTGATCACCTACTAAGTGCAAAGCGGCTTTTTGCTGAAGGGGTGCCCAGTGAACCATTAGGAGGCATGTGGAGATAAGGGAGAGAGAATATAATGTCTTCAGACATTTGAATCTTCAACTCCTTTAGGAACCATTCTCTTACCCTTTCTAGACTGCTCATTGTGTGGTGTAGGAAGGTGTGGCATGAGGGTTTGGGAGTAAAGTCAGAGCAGAGCAAGGTGGACCAATTTCCAGTTCAGTTTCCTTACATAAAATAAAAATAATAATAAGCAGTGCCTTTGTGTAAAGTGCTGCACTAGTTATCACAGGGAATCCAAGGTTAATAAGCCAGAACCTTGACACTCAATGGGTGCAGTCTGTGGTGTGCATGGAAAGATAGATAAAGGACAATCAACTAAACAAAGGAATTAACCCATGG
This sequence comes from Choloepus didactylus, assembly GCF_015220235.1. Lineage (NCBI taxonomy): Eukaryota > Metazoa > Chordata > Mammalia > Pilosa > Megalonychidae > Choloepus > Choloepus didactylus. The sequence goes on along the minus strand of NC_051322.1, from coordinate 30,107,216 downwards.
GAGAGGGAATTGTGAAGCTAAGGATAGCACCTCCAAACTGGAGCCAGCAGTGTTGGGGTGATGGTGTCTTGAAAATCCCATTTTTGCCCATGACTGGGAACAAAGGTGTGGAATAAGATGGTCTGGGGGCTCTTTCTGCTAAGAGATTTCGTGACTCTATTACTCAGATACTCTTGGGATCCTGAGGTTCACTAGAATATCCAGATTGGCAAGAAAATTGTGGGTCCTCAATCTACTGGCAAGTATTTGAGCACTTACAATGTTGCACAGGCTGTTGTCAGGGAAATGTCGTTTAAGATGTAGTCTTTGTCCTAAAAGACTTAATGGAGTTCTCAAGGAAAACACAGAAAACTACAGCTTGGGCAGCATGTATGAAAAGCCAGGAGTAACTTCCTTCTAGAATATAATGTCAGAGAAAGCAAATCTCCCCTCGTGGAACTGAGGTTTTCCGTTTATCATGCAGGGAGAACTCGTTTTGTTAGTGTCTCTCTCTTTACCTTGGTCCCCAGAACTCCCTGCTTACTGCTTTGTCCCAGCCTCCTGGTATAATGACCTTTTTTTTCCTAAATGGTTTCTGATCTCCCTTTTAAGTTCTTTTTAAAACTACGTTATGTTACTTTTGTTGTGAACTCAAAAGCCCCGCTATATCTTTCTTTTTTTTTTTTTTAATCTTCATTTTATTTATATCTTTCTTGGAAGTAGCCCCATTATAAAAGATAAATAAGAAACAGGGTAAACACTAGCTGAATGGACTTGTTGGCCCTGTATGTGCTTATAAGAAGAGGGGAGGAAACCAATGGAGGCCCGAGTCAGGAATTTATGGAGAAAACATAAACTGGCCTTGCAGGATGGAGTAGGATTCAGATAGGTAAAGAAGATGAACAAGACTCCTCCCCGCCAAAATGAGGGAAATGCTGTAAGCAGAGGTATCAGTGAAAACAAACCATCTTTAGAGATCTTTAAGAATTTGATAGAATTCATCTGCAGTAGTTTCCATTCATTCAACAAAGAAGTGTTGCCTCAGCGTTTTCCAGGACTGGGCTAGTGGGGGGCCTCTGGCAGCTCAGTTTGGGGTGCACTGTGATCCCAGAGTCAGTAAGGACCCTTAGCTCCTTTCTAGCTCTGGGGTGAGCACTGTGTCCCTACCATTCTTTAAAGCATTCCTGGAGTTTTTTCACCTGAGCTGAACTTGACTGTAATCTTCAAGGCCAAGAATGTGACTTTTTTCTCCTCTCTCTTGCAGGCTGAGGCTTAAACAGTCTGTAGAGTAGGTGACATTTATTTCAGTGTCTCCTATGCCCATTTCGTCACCCTCTCCCTGCCTTATCAGGGCCTGTCCTCCCTTCCCCTCTACCACTTTCAGCTAATCCAACCCTTTTGTTGTATCATAACTGGTATCAGGGAAAAAAGAAATCTGTCATCAGTCACTTGCTCTTGAATATGAATATAGGTCACTGTGTTCTCTGTTCCAGGGGTCTTTGTACTTTAAGCCTCATTATGCAATGAAAGGCTTTGTCCACCATGAGAAGGATTTCAGGCACAGACAAGTGGGTGTTGGAAGTAATTGGACAGGCAAAATGCCTTTTCTGGTGCTCCTGAAATTGTGCCACCACCTACTCACACAGCCACCCTTGGCAAGGGCCTTTACAGTCTCATAATCCCTAAAAGTCTGGACTCTTCATTGCTTTTCATTGTGGTGTGGTGGCTGAAGTCAGATAGTAGCTCTCGGTGAGCCACCTGTCAACCTGGTGTTCACATGCCCTACTCTAAGGTTTAAAGGTTTATCACTTTTCAGAGGGAGTCCTTGCTTCTTTACTAATGCATGCCGTTATTTTAGGGCAAAACCTGGGCACTGTTGACATCGGGGGCTGGAGAATCCTTTGGAGTGGGGGCTGTCCTGTGCATTGTAGGATGGTTAGCAGCAGCCCTGGCCTCTCTACCCACTAGATGTCAGTAGCACACACTCCCTAACTCCCCAGTTGTGACATCAAAAATGTCTCTAGACTGTGCCAGGTGCCTCCTGGGGAACAAAATCCCTCCTGTTGTTCTAAGGGGTATTGGTTAATATATACCATGGTGTATAATTGTGCCCACTTTTCTGGGAGGGGCCTTATTTATTGTACTTGATTCTTTTCAATAAAGGTGACTTAGTAAATGTATAATTAACTTTGTATAATTAACTTTGTAGAACTTTCTATATAAGTAAATTCCTAAATGGGAGTAAACATCCTTTGTCAGACCATATGTTCCAGTCTGGTCATCATGTTGTTAAATCAGTCTTTTCAGGCAGGCACCGCTACCAACAGCAAAACAAAACACTCAGATTCTTCCCCTAGCATGTGACTGATTTATTACCAGAAGTGTGGATAACACAGTCGTCATTGCCCAAACTCTTAGAAATTACTCTCAGCAGCCTACAAAGTTCTCCTCACCTGCTGCTTGGGAAGTGGCTGGTGGGGGTGGGAGGAAAGGCTGGGCAGGATCCAGGTTTGCTGGTATTTGAGGCTTATGTAATTTGAGGCGTCGTCTTTAAGAACAAGACAAAATGACCAGGTGACCATGTTGCCAGGGCCCCTCTCAGGCCTTGGAAGGGTCCTGCACTTGAGGGGCTCTGAGGTTTAAGTATCATTTGCTTCCTGGTTAAGTTGCCTCTGGAATAGATTTTGAGGACTGGACTGGACAGCTATGGCTGCTTGAGTAGGAAACCTGGGACTGTCTTCCACCTCTGATTGGCAGGAGCTCAGAGAAGCTTCTCAAAGAATCAGCTTCAGTAGAGAGCATGGATTAAAATAGAATTGTTAGATACAGGGTGACCTGTACTTCTGCTAATATCTGCCCTCAAAATTAAGGACTTCTATATCTTCAGCAACTCTGGTTCAGCATCAGCAGCATCTTTCTAGGGTAGAATGAAAAGGGCAAAATGAGTTCAAGTTTAGCAGGAGGATCTGTGAGTTCACTGGTGGATAGAAGTAACTTACTGCACATTGTAAGCAAGTCTCTCCCAGTGTCCAAGTTATTGCTTTAGAAAGCCAAAGAATCTCTTTTTCAGGTCACTATAATGGTATTTGAAAAGTTTACAGTAAGATTTCATTTCTAATTTGGAATACCCAAGCTTGGAAAGAGACTTTTCCTTGCATTAAAATAGTCCAATTAGCATGGGAATATCTTTTATGGCAACTAACTCAAGTTCTTAAAAATTAAAATAATAAAACATAAAAACAATCTGTAATTCAGACTCTGATTAATTCACTCATTTTCCTTAGTCTGATGACCTGGCTTCAATGAGAAAAAGGGAGTGCTCAGTCATTGCTGTAGTATGTAAATGTGTCTGAGTCTTTGTGAAACCCATCTGCCAGTATGTCAACGTCTAGAGTTCATACAAATAAAAAGACTACAACAAGATTTGCTGTGGGAGGGATTTTTTTTTAAAGCCATTCTTCCATGTGCATTTAAATGGATTTGATTTTTATAAAACTTTTCAGGAGTTGAGATCTGTTTGGAGATCTTGGTTCAAATCTATACATGATCACAGAGAGTGGGAGAGTAGACTTGGAAGGGATTTTAGAGGTCACTGACCAGCCCTCCTCTCGCCCCATTGTATAGATGGGGAGACTGAGGCTGAGAGAGGTTAAATGGCTTGCCAGAGTTACAGTGGTCAGCAAGACTGGGGCTAGAAACCAGGAGTTTGTTCCATCCCACTGACATTCAGTGCTGTTCTGTCTTCTTAGCTGCCAGTGTTTGGTGGAGGGAGGCCAAGGCAGGAAAAAGGTTTGATGCTTTGTCTCATTTCCAGGTTATCTAATCCTGATAGAAATAATAATTGATTCAGACTGATTATATTGGAGCCAAAGGTGTGTGTGCACACCAGATAAAACTAAAACAACCATGAAAAAATTGAACAGTTTGTTTGGTGGTTGAGATTATTTTATAGAACTTCCTTTAATGCTCTTTTACATTGTCTTTACTATAAATAATTAGAATGAAATATTTTTTCTCTATTTAGTAGTCAGTAATGCATACTCACTATGAAAAGTAGCAAGAAGAATAAAATATCCTGCTTGTGTTCCTTGGACCCCGATCATATGTTGGCATGTTTATTTGTAGCATTTTTTTTCTCAGCTCACTTTAAAACACAATTGAGATCACATGGTATATATAACTTTAATTTTTATCTTGATTTAAAACAAAATTTAATGGCTGTGTAATTCAGTACTTGGCAGTGCATGCATTTATCATAGCATTTTGCTAGTAATGGACTTGAGTTTGTTTCCAATTTCTTACTGTTATGTCATTGCAGCAAGCAACTTTGTGTCCACATGTCTTCTACGGTTTGTATTATTTTGTTAGCATAAAATACCAGACAGTGAAATTACTCTGCCAAAGGGTGTGAATGTCCTATGTTAACAAATTGCTTTCCAAAAATGGTGTACTGGTTTACATTATATTGATAGCATAGAATATTTTGTTTTTAAACAATTACTTATATGCTAAGGTGAAAAATATGTCTTTGCCTTTATTTACATTTTAGTTGCCAATGTGGCTAAATATTTTCCTATAAGATTGTTACCTATTTGAATTTTTTTCTGAATTATCTGTTCATTTCTCTATTTGAGTTTAGTGTTTGTTTTTTTTTAAATCTGTATGTAGAAAATCTATTTTTCAGGGAAAATAATATACGTCTCTGATCTCAAAGGTATGGTGAGCATTTTATGAAGCATTCCATCCAACCCTAATGGCCCATGATTTCAACATTTTGAGTGCCATGTTTCAGGTCTGTGAAGAGGTGCTGTTACTATTTCAGTTTACATACATGGAAAGTGATGTACAAAAAGGTAAAATAACTTAATGACAGTTACATCCACATGTAACCACTGTATACTCTCTCTGGATCTTTGCCAAAGTGACCTGCTTCAGTTCTGTGATTGGAATTTGAGGGAGCTAGGTTTAAGAATATTAGCAACTTCCTCTGAACTCTACTGCCTATTTCTGAGAGAACTAGGGTGAAAGGTAATTTTACCACCTTAAGTGTCTTCCCTGTATCTTTTATATCTTATCCTCTCTTCAGTATTTTCTTCTTTTATTTCTCTCCAGACGACACCCTTAAATAGTTTCTTCTGACCTAACTTTCAAGTCACAATTTCTCTCTTAGGCTGCATCTAAATTTCGATTACTGAATTTCAGTTCTAGAATTTCTAATTCTATTTCACATCTGTAATGTTAGTTTATATAGTTTCTGGTTCCTGGTTGGAAATTTTAAGTCGGGCTTTTATCACCATGAGATTGTAAGCATAGTTTCACATTCTTTGTCCAGTAATTTTTCCATCTGGAATACCTATGTGTTTCTTTTGTCTGTTGTTTGTTCTGAGTCCAATGCTGTGCTGGATGTTGCATTTGAAAAATTATTTGAATAAATGCCATGTTTAATCAATTTTATTATGTACATTTTTCACATTTTAATTTTTGAAATCAGAATACATTTTACAAGTGATAGACTTATGATTATGGTTGGTAGCTTTTTTTCACTACTACGTAGAATAATAGTGCATCATATAATAATACATCTCACATTTGATGAAATGTAGTAATTTGAGGCTTGGGCTGATAATGGTAAAGGTGACAAGAGTTTTAGAGAGGATTTAAATAGTTTACACAGGCCTTTTGAGGGTATTAGCAATACTGGATCACATTAATCCAATTTGGGGCCTTGAGATTTTCTAGGTCACCCAGATAACATGAAGCCACACTAGTTTATTTTTTGTTTTTTTTTACTCCTAGGGTCTAGCTCTTTGGGGTCTCAACTCTGAATGTGAAGTGGTTCACCAGGACCTTAATCCTAGGGAGGCTCTGGACCCCTGACCCCATGAGGCTGCCAGAAGTGCTGCTCAGGCTCCACTGCCTCCTTTGGGTTGACAGGTCCCCCACACTGGGTAAAACTGGCCCCTAATACACAGGCTCCTGTCTCTGGATCTCCTTCTCCTAGATCTTCAACCTGAAATCCCTCCTATCTTTTTTAGCTTTTCAGTGCTTTGGGGAAGATTTTTAAAATATTTCATCCAGGGTTCTTTGTAGTGTTCAGAGGGAAGGTTGGTTCAGGTTACCCAGTTCCCTGCTGCTGGAAGGAGATGAAGAGAGTCTGGTCTGATGGAAGGGAGATGGAAGGAAGGAGTATGTTAGGAACTGGCTGGAGAGGGCATGAGTCACCAGCTCCTCTGCCTGCCAATGACTAGAGAACCTTCTCCTCCATCCACCCTCAACATACCGTCCCAGTCACAGCTGGAAAGCAGAGTCACAAACTGGACCCAGCTGGAGGTAGATCTATTCCCCGACATAGAAGGGGTTGATCCTTCAGGCTTTTCCAGGTAAGGCAGGTGGCCTTGCAGAGAGGGCCAAGGCAGGAGTGGAGTCTGGAGCCCCATCAGCCTCCACCTGGTATCTCCCTCACATCCATACCGTCCTGAGGAAAGATGAGAATTGAGGACCAAAATGCTTTCTATTTCAGCAACTGTTAAGAGAAAAAAAAAATCTGTCTATCTATCTATCTGTCTGTCTATCTATCTGTCTGTCTATCTATCTATCTATCTATCTATCTATCTATCTATTTTAGCTGGGAAAGGTTTTTTTCATTCAACATGGGCTGCCAACATTTCCACATGAAAAGCAGAATTTCTCCCCCACAGCCAAGTCTACCCCCTGTGGAGGCTGATCGGGTCCAGGCTCAGAAGTCGAGGTGGCCTTCCTAGATGACTCTCCTGGAATATCGTGTTTCAGAAGAGACTTTATGATCCTTTCTGGGTTTTAGAAGCCTTATGCCTGTCCACATATCCTTGAGATCAGCCTCTGTATGTATTTTCCCTTCTATCCTGCTCCAACTTATAGATGTTTTTTCCCCAACTTTCATGAAGCCGGAGAATTTTACAGTGGGAAAAATGTATTTTCTGAGATATAAAAGGTTTGGAAAGGGGCATGGAGTGGTGGGAGTCCTCCTCAACCATGTACCAGAGCCTCGTCTGGTTTTCCTGGGGGCTCTTGTCCCAGCCCTCTCCTCTCTGGAATCATGGCTGTCCTCTTTCGGAAGGTAGCTGCTGCCCAAAGAGCAGCAGGTCCATCTCACCCTCCAAGGTTGTGGCCTTTGGGTAAAGGGAGGGAGGTGTGGGCAGCAAGCACCTACTTCTCTAGAAGGGCCTGTCCAGAGGGGTTTTCCCTACCAGCATTTTGGAGACCTTCCCATACCATGGAGCCTTTTGTGTGTTCCATGATGATTTATCCAGCAGGTTTTCATTTAAATTTTACAATATTTCACACATAGAAAAGAATGACTATAACCTAGTTCTCTATATTGTTAGAAACAGAAATCCCCCAATTAGGTTTTAATTTGTCCTTCAAGGAGCAGATCTGTCCCTCCATTCCCAGGTAGTCTAGATTGTGACTGATCCCTTTGGGAAGAAATGATAGATGACTTAATTAACTTTAAAGGGACAAATTTTCTACCCCCCCAGAAATGGTACCCTTTGTGATTTTGTTTGGAGGCAGAATCACGAGAAAGTCCCACCAGCTATAGGAATTTATGAGCTATGATGTCTGAAAACTCTTGAGCGTGAAATGAAGTAAATTAATTCCTCCAGAACGATTCACTTTAGGTACAAGTCCAGCTTTCTTTTATTTATCAGTAACTTGGGCTGTTAAAGCTGACTTTTCTAAAGAGGTGTACTTATTTGAGATCCATCAGGGCCACTTTCTATATTTCTGTTGTCAACTTTTCCATTTATCTGAATTTGAGTTTTTTCCCCAGCCATTTTGAGAATAATAAGAGATATTATTCTTCAGTCTCACTTAACGTATGTGAGAGCCATGGGGAGTTCAGACAGAATTAACTGACCAAATTCCTGTACTTGTCATAGGAACCAGGACGTTGTCTTCAAGATGTTGTGGGTTTTAACAAAGCATCTGGGACTTTTTAGAAGACTCAGAACAGTAAAGTATTACAGCTCTTTCAAAAGAAAAGAAGGGATGGAGTAGTTCAGCAATATGAAATGATTTTATTTGTAAAATGAGAATAAGGAAGCTGATTGCAGTAAACCATTTAGGAAGTGGAGGTGAGAAATATAAAACAATGATACTACAGTAAACTGCTTTGAGCTTTTTGGATTGGGGAAGATAAAATGAAAAATTTCTTGGTTAATTATCATTGAGTTCTAATACAAGCAGTGTACACTCGAAGAGGGCTGTAACAACCCCCCATCTGCAGTGTAATAAAGTCAGTGATGGGTGTACATCACAATGACAGGGCGAAGAACGTTAGGGTTGCAAAGAAAAGGAGAGATACCATTCTTTACACTGTTGATGAGAATTTTTTCTGGTAACTAGTTCTGGGCATGCTTGTCACCTGAATAACTGCCCATTTTTCTATGCTTTACCATTTTCTTGAGCTGAATGGAGATTAAAGACAAAAAAGACTTAGATACTTATTAATTTTGTTAGGACTCTTGATGAAGGATGATAGGGAGTGTGAGTCCAAAGTGAGAATGCTCTTGGTTTATTAAAGTACTTCAATTAAAAGCTCAAAGCTTGGTTTCTAAATCTGTGTGCACACTTCATTCTTCAAAAGTTATCCAGTGAATTTGTTAATCCTAAAAAACCCCTTATCTTGTGAGTAGTCTTTGAAAGTGAAGCTGAAATGCATTTATGGAATAAGAGGCAGTAAAAAATTCCCTGGCTTCTCTCTTCAGTTTATTCAAAGGCAGATCCCCAGAACCAAAAATCTATTTCTCAGTCCTTTTACTGCTGACTTTTCTCTCTTCTTTAGCCAGCAAACAATACAGTGTTTTACTCTACACAGCTGATTTCAGGATTTGACTTCCATAATATATTAAATAACCTCCTTGTCTTCCATTCCACCTTTCCTCTTGGTAAGAAATAATCAGAGCAGGATTTGGTTCCATAATATATTAAATTTAATTATCACCACCAAAAGCAATGCCAGATTTCAGTAATCTAAAACTATATTGACTTAAACTTAGATTATTTGAAATAAGATCTTTCCTTTCCAGAAATGGATACCTAAAACAGGGGGTGTTGTAAAGCTGTAGATCCAGGGGCAGGCCCCGGGAACGCACGCACACATACAGGGCTGATTATGGTGTGATCATAAGCTTGTTTCTGGAAGGGCACACAAGACAAATTTGATTCCAGGTTGTTCAGGTTTTCCCATCCCCGATGGAAGTAACTTTATTATTTATTCTGGGCATTCTTTTTTAAACACTCCAAGCTGCCTCCTCTGTGGTTTTGTGCAATAGCACCTCTCTTGTTCTGTCTAGAATCATGATTCGATGCATAATTGTTTTCCTCATTCATTTTATCAGCATAGGCTATCTTTCTTGTCTAATGTACTATGGTGCATGTATTAGTTACTTAATCTATGTTTTATGGAATTGGATACTTAAGGTACTCTCTCCCAAATATAGAAATATCCATTTCTAGGAAAACAAAAGTAATAAACTCAGCCATTTCCACAAGACTGATATCATTGTCCACCAGAGAATGAGAACCGCATGATGTTTGAGCTGGAAGAAGATCATCTTCAAGAGTGTTTATTCCTTTGTTTTATAAATGCAGAATCTGCAGATCAAATAACTTGCTCAAGATCATCCAGGGAATTTAAGGTGGCTCAGCATCTAGAGCCCAGTTCTCTTAACTTCCAGCCCATCCCTAATTAAAACACCAGCTGACTGAAGAGGTCATCTCAGAAAGAAGAGACTGAGCTCATTTTTCTAAGTTTTAATTAATGATTTTGTAGGCCTAACTCTTTTAAAAGGAAGCGTACTCTATAAGCATCAGTATTTCCACAGAAGGATTCACAGTAGAAATCCTTTAAGTATTCTCCACCATGTGCATGTGCAACAGAGTAAACTCACCCTCACTTGTTAGGTAAATCAAGGTGCACAATGTCAGGGTTGTGAAGTGAGGGATTAATAGTGTTTTCCATCCATCTTATCTGCATGCTTCTTAAAATGCGAGCCCTTTCTGACTGGTGAGTGAACCAGCCATCTTCTGCAGGGAGTAGAGATCACTCTGATCCTAAATTCACCTCTGGGCACCAGAGTGCTTAAAAGCCATCCCAGTTTTCAGATATGCTGAGGAGAGGGAGCTGGAGGGGTTTTTGTCTGAAGCCACCAACAGGAGAAACAGCAATGCCTAGGACTGGGTTTGCCAGTAAGACAGCAGAATGCAGTTTGTATGAAATGTATGCATTCTGTGCCAAGCTTTGTTGAATTCATACCATCCCAGATGGCATGGGCTCCAGGAGGCATAGTTAGTTGTAAAGGACATCCTGATAATGGAGGTATCTAAAAATTCAATTCAGTTTAACAAATAGTTAAGGTAGGGGTTGCAGGAAAATTATAATAAAAATGGCAAGAGACAGACGAGGCTTTCTTGGAGCTTAGAGTCTATGCTGTACTTTCCAAACTTATCTTCACCCTGGAATCACCTGGGGAGCTTCAAAAAAAAAAAAAAAAAGCAAAAAACACCAGTGTCTGTGCCTGCACCACCACTGCAGAGCCTGTGATTTAATTGGTCTGGTGTAGGGCTTGAGCTTTGGAATTTTTAAAAGGTGATTCTAAAGTCCAGACAAGTTTGGGAAACAGTGGTCTATGTCGTGGTTCTTAACCCTGGCTGTATTAGAATCACCTGGAGAATATATATATGTGCGCATGTATGTATATGTATCTGTGTGTGTGTGTGTTACACATACCTGCCCAGGCTCTAGCCCTCGAGACTAAATCAGTAATTGGTCTGGTGTGGGTCCAGACATTAGTAGTTCTCAAAATCATCTAGGGAGTTTTAAAAATACTAATGCCTGGGTCTCACTGCAGAGCCTCTGGTTTAATTGGCGTGGTGTCTGGCCTAGGCATTAGCATTTTTTCAGAGGTCCTCAGGGACTCTAACATGTAGTCATGGTTGCGATCCACCTGGTTTGTGGGCTACAGCAGGCTTTTTTTGTGCATATTAGGTGCTCAGTAAAAATGATTAAGTATAAAATGAAAGGAGGGTTTATAAGAAATGTTAGTGCTAAAAAGTTTTACATTTCTGTTTCTTTGAACATTTCAGGAAGCCTGAATATATTAGCTATGATCTGGGGTAGGGTGAGTTGCAAAATCTAGTAAGTTCAGCTCACAACTATAGTCTTCATTGTGGCTGCCTGTGGAACTTTCAGCCAAAACTGACAGCCAAGATCTTTCTAAGTGCTTGGCTCCACTGTATCTGCCTCAGGTGGGAGTGACAGATCTGCCTGTCATGCTCTTCATGTGTCTAACATTCCCTGGAGAAAAATAACCAGAAACTGACTTCTATCAAATCAGAGATGAGATTTAGCCTTAGGTGAGTTCCATCTGCACTGCCCAGGGTTAGCAGTGAGGGGGCGCCCCAGAGCATAGAGCACCTGTGTGCCTAATGAGGCACCTTGGTTCCTTACAGGATGCTTGTTTAGTCCTAGGGGGGAGGGGAGGGAAAGTGTTTCCACATCTGGCCCCCAGCTCAGTGCAGTGGCTCAATAACTGTAGAGAGGTGTGACTGTCCCATAAAAGGAGTAAATAGCAGGCAAAGAGCTCATGGTACAATCTGAGCTGCTGCTAATGGTCTTTGGAGGGTCTGGGGCAGTGGTTCTAGAATTTGAGTGTGCATCAGAATCACCTGGAGGGCTTGTTAAACTACAGCTTGCTCAGCCAACCCCCAGAGGTTCTGATTCAGTAGACCTGGGATAGGACTCAAGAATTTGTACTTCTGACCCCTTCTCAGGTAATGTTGATGCTGCTGGTTCAGGGATTACCCTTTGGGAATTGCTGCTCTAGGGGGAAACTTCTCCATACAGTGTTGGCACTTATATTGTTAAGGAAAAGAAAATTGTACGTTTACTGCAGCATTACCTGATGGTCACCAAGATCAGGAATTGAAATCACCTCTCAGCCAACTGTAAGGTTGATAGATTAATTGCTTTTTTTTTTTTTTTTTTTAAGTGAGAACCCCCTACCCTGTGCTAGGTATTGTGCGGGGTGGTGATGGCCCAGTAGAGAGGGCCACGGCACGGTTCCCTTCGTGCTCTGTAGAGGGAGCCTTTGGGGGTGCTGCAGGACACACAGACTGGGCAGGGTAAGGCAGGAGGGAGTGTGGCTCAGAGGAGGTTCCACAAGCAAGTGATGCCTGAGCTGAATCTTGGAGGAAGACCAGGAGTTTGCCAGGTCCTGAAGGTGGGGTATTGCCATCCCAGGAGCAGCGTGGGCAAAGGTGAGAGAGAACACGAGCAAGCTTGGAACCACACGCGGTTTAGGATGACTGGAGCTTAGTCTGGACGGGCAGGCAGAGGCCAGATCCTGGGGGCCTGTCCTGCCCATGGTGCTGATCTGAAAGTGAGGGAAGTGGCTGAAGGGTTTTCAGGCAGGTGAGCAACAGGTTCAGATTTGCCTGCTCACTGCCTGCAAATTGGAAAGGGGCATGGAGGGCACCGGTGCCTGAGCCTGCAGGATTTGCAGGAGGCTCTGGGGAGCCCTGGGGGAAGTGAGAGGGCTGATCCGAGGTTGTCTAGAAGGGCCGTAGGGGATGTGACCAGTTACTTTTACATCATCTTGTCCTTGCATCATCTTCTGCCTCTGCTCAGTATTTCAAACTTTTAAAAGCCATTCCCGATCAATCCATTAACTGGCCTTCAAAGCATCTGCAGTGTGCTTTAGTGTGGTGCTGGGCAGTCATTCTTGTGATTTCCCTAAACAGATATTTTTATCCAGGGACAATTCAGTTGAAATGAGCGTCAAGAGCAGCCATGGAGCAGGTGAGCCATAGATACACAGCCACGTGTGGAACGGGGCGGGGCAGTTCCACCTGCCTACCCTAGAGGAGGTGGGAGAGGAACTCTTCTCCACTTATGGTGTATCCGTTGGGGAGCTCTAAGTTTTTCTTTTCTGGAACTAGCTGGGAGGCAAGCCTCGCTCTCCTGCTCCTGCCTTGGGGACACTGGTTACAAACCACCCAGCCATCTGTGGCAGCAGCCGTTCCCCACCTCCTGCCACGTCCACATTCACTTTGGGGACTTACCCAGGTCAATCTCCTGGACTCATAGAACCCTCAAGATGGCTCTAGTGCTGGGCAGTAGGAGGGCATAGGGGTGTCCACTCCATGCCCACCTCAGTTGCATGTCGCAGCCAGTTGTGCATGAAGAAAATGGAGATGAGAACAACAGTAAGCTAATTGTTTCATAGGGACAAAGGCAGAAGGAGTTAGGGAAGGGAGTGGGTTCTCGTTTGTCCCTGGCCCATCTTAAAAAAAAACCCGACGGTGATGGATTTCACTTGTGGTACTTCTCACTTCAATCTGGTAATGAAAATTTGATTTGTGGTTTTCTCTCATAGCGCTCTTCATCACACGGTACTTGATATATCTCCAACAAGTGGTGCTTGAGGAAACCTGACAGGTCTCAAAAGCACCCAAGAGTCTCTTGGGGATTTTTGCATGCTCTGTCTCCTCCTTCCAGCCGGGGTGGTTCACCGTTGGCTGAGGGAGGGGTCCCGCAGAAGCCTTGAGTGGGCTGCTGTTGGGAGGCAGGGGTTACCCTGGATGGATTGATGACCACTGCCAGTGAGCAGAGTCTGTGCTCTGAGGAGATGCCATCAAGATTTATAGTCACCTTTGTCGAGGTGGCTTTCCTGCTTCAAGTCAGCAGAGGAGATGTGGGAGCAGAGTGTCTAACGGAAGCTGGCCACCCACCTCAGATTGCAAGAGTGGATACGAGTAGAAGGTAACGGGCATGACCCACTGCTGACATTCTCCTTGGTAACCGGTCAGGAGAAAAGAGATGCTGTCCAAACAGACACCTGAGTGCCACACGGAGGGCTGCCCCTGACATTTTGCTATAACATGCCCAACTTGGGATTCTCTTGCTAGGAGGTTGCTAAGAATGTTTGGCCAAATGTTCAAGGGAATTTTCATCAATCTTTGGCTGGCTAAGGCAGAGCTGTTTTTTCCTGATTTCACCTGTGGTTTATCTCTGAAGCTTGCCACATACTGGGTACCATCTTGAAAGTTGGTTCTTTGGGTCATTTGAGAGGAGCTTTGCCTTCTCTGTCTCTTTCATGGTGTTTACTGTCAGCACGGCTCAGCGGACTCACACTAGGACATAAATTGTCTGATTTTCTAATAATGTCCATTGTGCTAGTTTTGCCTTCTCAGATGCTTAGTAAACCTTAAGGGCAGGAACTTAAACCTATTAGAGAGCTTCTTTTATACCACATCCTGGCTTCCCACTTTGCCTGCCATCACATAATATCTGTTACATAACTGGATGCTTGATTGAGGTGCCTGAGTTTTCCTTGGCTCTATGTCAACTAATTATCCTAACACATACGCCTTTCCGGTACCCATCATATTCTGCTCCCAGGGCCTGTACTCACCCAGGTAGACTGGAGAGGAAGAAGAATTAAGTGCCTCCTTTGGAAGGGAGTGTCAAATAATCTGTGGACATATTTTAAGCCACCACGTAAGTTACAGCTCCTGGATCTAAGGATAGTCTTTCCCACATGGGTGGTTTGCAGCCTGCTCTGGGGGAGCTCTGTTCATCCATGGATTGAGAGTGCCAGAGAGTTGGGAACCCCAGCTAGAGAATTTCTAGGTATTCTGACAGCAGTTATCAAATAGGTTGTATTACATATTCTGTGGGTTTAGGTATATAGGAAGGACACATGTAGTCTTTTGCCCTTACAGAGCTCCCAGGAAAGGGAAACCCTTAATTATATGCATCGTATAATTACCATCATCCATGTGACAGCACTGTCTAGTGACTAGACTTTCACTCTTTCTAGAAATATGAAGAATGGGCAGTTTAAAGAAGAGGTCAGTTAATCTGTTAGAAGGATCTAGTCAAGTAAAGAGGATGGACTAGTTCAGTCCAACTGGCTGCCTGTTGGAATCACCTGGGCAACTTACTGAAAATACCCCAGAAATTCTGATTCATTCAGTCGGGGGTGAGGTTTGGGCATAGAAGTGCCTCAGATGGGAACAGCTGGGCTAGCTGATTGTGCAGAGCCTGCCAGCTCTGCCATTCTGTGGCTCTGAGTGGTGAGCTCGCTGTTGTGTGGCATCTGGAGGATGCCCAGGCACCTTTACTAAGGAGCCTGAATCCGTAAACTACCACCCACCTCCAACCCTGTCATCCAAAGCAGGCACTTGGCATTTTGCTTCCCCCCAGAGTTAATAAGTTAGTGAATTAATGAGCTCCCTGCACCAGAGCAGCTTACCCTGTGACCAGGGACGCTATAGAAGGGTTCCCTGCATTTGGCAGGTGGGAAGACTAGGCTGGTGATTCGCAAAGTGTGGTCGTCGTGTAGACCTCAGGGTGTATCAAGGATTGAATGAGATCATGTTCATTACTTCCACCAAAGAGGGCCTGGAAGACTCTTGTTTCTGGGGAACTAGTGCTTGCTGGGAGTTCAGCTGGGGTTGATAAAAAGCAAATATAGTTTGTCACCCTTAAGCATCTCTATACTCTTTGCTACTTTGCACATGTATTAGCTATTGTTTGCTACTGTCTAGGGAGATAAGTCTATCTGAGATTTTTACGTGTTTTCTTCTCTTACGGGAGAATCATATTGACCTACAGTGGAGTTCTGGGAATTGGGGAGGAGGGCATCAAATCAGAGGGTGCAATGCTCATTTCCCATCCACTTCATGTACCCCAGGCAGCACAGGATGTGAAGCTGATACACTGTGGGGCTGAGCCTCTAGTGCATGCCTCATATTCTTTAAAAAATAGTGAAAATTTGGGAGAGTGCTGAAGGCTACCTCCTGGAGTTAATACCTTCAGGGTGTAGAGAAGAACTTGAACTCTACTTGGGCTATTAGTTTTGTTTTCCCTTTGCTCCATACTGATCCTGCCCCCCCTTCCCAGCCATCTTGCAAATCTGTCTTTGTGGCACATGCTGAAACCCATTTGGGAACAAACCTTAGTCAAGTACTATCCTCGAACTTCTTTCCACTTAGAGCAGAAGAATCTTGACTGCGCTTGTCAGTTGTGTCCATCTTTTCCTGGTATTCAACAGTCACTAAAGGAGCTCACTTAATTCTGGCGCTTATAAGGTTAGTAAAAGGAATGGATTAGAATTACTAATATGAAACCAAGAAACTGACCTGCACACAAAGTACAAAATAGTCAAGGCATGCACACTGGCTGCAAGCTACAAAGATCGACAGCGTTAACTCCAGACTTCTCTCTCCAAGTTGTTGATAATACCCACAGCCTCACACAACTGAAGGAAATGTCTTTGTCTTATTACTGTTTAAATCTTTGTCTTGTTGCTGTCTGTCATTTGGGTTTTGTGTTCCAATGGTTATTTTCTTATGTAAAAAGATTGTATTATAATTGCAAATTATTCTCAGTTTCTACCTGTGTGTTTAGGTTCTCAGTCTATGGCATTCTCGAGGATACTTTAAAAATAATGCAGATGCCTAGGTCCCAGACCTAGAGATTTGGATTTGGACCCAGTGATCCTAATGTGCTGTCGGGGTTGTGAACCACTGGTTTTAAGTTCTCATTGATTGCATTTTGATGGCCTTTGATGTGTTTGTCCCTAATCTGCTACTGTACAGGTTCACCCCAAACTTGCCTTTAGGGGGCTCCTTCTCTTCGATTGTGTGCTCGTTAGGACCAGGCAGAACCTCTCCCTCTCTTCTCCACTCTCTCTCATCCTCTCTTTTGGCTCTGTGCCTAATAGTGGGGTAAGTTATATATTGACATGTCTGGTTTTTGGTATGGAGAAGGTTGAATGCCACCAGATAATTTCCCCCATGCCCAGAAATTTGACTCTGACATCACCTGTATTTTCCACTTCCGATAGAGTCCGGGGTGTGTTGTCTAGTATTGAGGTTCACCTACACACAGGCTACTCTTGATTGTAAGGGGCCCAGGTAGTGAGTGTGACCATCTCAATAATGACCAATTACTAGTCGAGTGTGCTTGCTCTGTACTGAAACGGGTGCCTTTTATCCATTCATATAGAACTTGAATGCCATCATTGCAATATTTGTGCAAAAGAAGCTTTTAAAAGTTAATTCATGACATTTTCTTGTGTGTAGTAAACAATTTCTGAGGAATTTTCTAATTGACATTGGTTTGTCAAAACTGCCAGATTTGGCTAGGTCAAGTTAGCTAAAAGATCCTCAGTAATTACTACTCTCCATATTTTAAGAAATTACTCTTAGCTAGCAGTCCTATAAGACATGCTACTTGTAAAGGGTGAGAGGTACCAAAATATTGCTATCTGGCAGTGATGTTCTCAAAGTTTTTTCAAGTTTCAGTCTGAAAAACTTAAGTTATGACATGACAGCTCACTAACAAACTCAATCTCATTTGGTTACTAAGAGGAGTCTGTAGAGTAAATAGTGTAGGTACTATCTCTTCTAGATGGGAAATTGAGGCAGAAAAGATTAATTGCCTTGCCCAAAGTAAGTGAGTCAAAAAGGCAGGAATCAGAACCAGCGCTTAGGCCTCCCAAGTTTATGACATCTGTGCTTTTCTTACATCCCATTAGATGTAGCTGTTATATGAAGGTGTGGTAGATGCTTGCAAAGAGCATTTATCAAGCAAACTAGAAAGTAGGAGCATATTAAGGACTATTTAATCTCTCAAGAATACAGCTGAGTAAGAGATCTTAGCTATTTGCTGCACAGTAGGGTTTGGAATTCTCTGCCTGGATGAATATCAGTGTCTCTGAGTGTCCTTTTAATGGGTGAATGAGGAGATACTGATGTGTCAGGTATCTGTTTGCATGACAAACCACTCTGAAACTTGGTGTCTTTTTAATTTATCTTTTCTTACAATTTTGCAATTTGGACAGGACTTGGCTGGGTGATTCTTCTGCTCCGTGTGGCATCAAATGGGTTTACCAATTTAGCTGCTTTCAGCTGCTAGCTAGGTTGGGCTGGACCAGAAGGTCCTGGAAGTTTTCACTCACATATCTTCTGCATCCATGCTCCTCCACATGTCCTCTTCATGTGTCTTGCCTGGGCCTCCTCCTAGCATGGTGATCTCAAGGTAGCTGCACTTCTTACATGGAGCCTGGCTTCTGAGAGAGTAAGAAAAAGTTGCCAGTTCTCTTAAGCGCTGGGTTCAAAAGTCCCAGAATGGATACCTTCTGGCACATTCTGGCACATTCTGTCGGTCAGAGCAAGTCTGCCAGCCCAGATTCACAGGGAGGGGGAATGGTGTCCACCTCTTGATGTGAGGGGTGGCATGTGCCCTTAGCGATGGGAGGAATTGTTGGCAGCTGTATTAGGAGTCTACCTGCCCTGATAATATTGGTGTGTTCACTTGGTAAGAGAAACTCAGTTATTTTTACTACTATGTGCCATCCATTGATACGAAGAAGACTTAACTGATAAATCCATCAAGTGGGCATGAGGCAATTTTAAAAATTCAGGAACAGTAAGTTTGTTCCAGGTGAAAATAATGTGGAACAGCCCTGGAGCACCAGTCCCCACTTGGCTCCTCTCTGGGACTTCCCATAGCTCCAGGAATCATGGCCTTGGTCTGAAAGATTACTTTACACATATCACCCATATCAATTCAGACAGGCATTTATGGATAGAGAAGAGCATTTTGGAGAAATGACAAAAATATTAGCCAGTTAGATTGTAGAAAAATATTAACTCCAAATGTCATGATAGTGGTGTGCCCAGAGCCTTTTGGAGCCGAATCGTGGTTCAGTTCCAAATAATCTGGTAGCCAAAGATATACTTATCCATTGCCTGTGGCCAGAAAATGGTCCTCTCTTTTAGTTTCAGTCCATTTTTCCTCTGTCCATCCATCTGTCCATCCATCCATCCATCCATCCATCATCCATCCACATTCTTACTTCCTGAGCAAGCTCTTGTTAGCTCCTATTTGCACTGAGAGAATTGAGTACAAATTCAAATTGCAATTAACAGAGAATTCACATCTGGGGCTTCTGTTACTCTTCATGGTTGTCTCCTCACCTGCCAATTTGCATTGCCAATATAATTCATTAAGGTCATATCTGAATATGGCTTGGTATGTGAGCACTTTATTCTGTCAAAGAACTTTTAGATGCATTATTATGCTTAATTTTCATGGCAGCTCTCTATGATAACAGAGTATGGTTGCCCCCTTGTAGAAAGAAGGAATCTGAAGTCAGGATGGTAAGAACTTCACCAAGGAGTGGCAAAGCCAGACTTATGTCCTCTATTCTAGTGTTTCTCCTTCTGTTCCATACTTCCAGCCTGTGATATGCTTATTCCAATGCCTAGGAACAATTCTTGAAATTAAAGCTTCTGTTAGTATCATAACCATAGCCTGGGTCATGAAATCAAGATGCAAAGATATTCATTTTCAACTTGGATTTCTGTTGTATATATATGAATTTCAGTGGTGTGAAAACTGGCTCTTTGTGGCCAGTGGAGAGGCCCACCAAGAAACATGTTTTACCAACCCTGATAATGCTTTTCTCCTTGGAGGGGTTATGAGCTCAATCAGTCATTGACCCGAGCGCCGTGTGGGGTGGAATAAGGGCATGCTAGCGTCTCTTCCATGACTGCCCACTCAGACCAGAGCCCATCAGGAGACGGATGGTTCCAGTGCCCATTAGCAGCCATATGGGCCTGTCAGTTCAACTGAGAACATCTTATGCAAGTTAACTTGGACACTTTCTCAATAGCAACTGATGGGCTTTCTCATTGGGCTAAAATTAGAGCTGAAAGCAAAACACAAATATAACATTGGAGTGGAATTATAATAATGTTACACCATATGGGAGAATTAGAGTGCAGATTAATGATTCTATTGTCCTTGGAGTTCATCAGAACTCTACGAGCCGTGTAGAGATGGGGGACAATGTGTTCTGGTTTGCTGTGGACAGTCTAATACAGTCTGTTGCTGCAGCATAAGTATTAATATGTCCCCCTTCACTCTCAAAAGTGCCTGGGTTTAGATGGTGTATGGTCCCCAAAGTTTGGAGCTCAGGATGTGGCAGGAACTCAGTCAAGGTTAGTTCCCATCCTTTACAAGCCAGTAACATCTGCAGTGAAGTAACCACACAAACATCTGCAATGAGGTAACCAGACAAATTGTGTATTTTGTTTAATAAACCTGTTCTTCTTGAACTAGAGGTTGAAATCAAGGCTTTTCCCTAAAGAAAAGTTTTCTTTTTAAATGTTATAATGCCTATTCAGATTCATATAGGAACAATAATCATCCTGACTTCTGCGGCTTTTGGATTTTGTTGAACACATAGGGAAAGGTGTCTCTGGTTCTTCATGGATAAATCAATAACATCATCATAATATTGGCCACTCTCTTTATAACTCACTGTGCTACTTCTTTGCATACATGACTGAGTTATAAATAGAGTGTAAAGTAAAGGTAAATGGAAGAGATCTTAGTGTCACCAATTTTTCCATAGCAGAGGAAGAAAGAGGCTCAGAAAGATTAAGCAAATAGCTCAAGGTCTTGCACCTAATAAATGGCAGCTCATAGCTCAGAACCCAAGTACTTCTGACATCTGGACCTCTCCTGACTCCTCGCCTGATTTAAAGGAGCTTCGCATCAGGTTATCAAACTTGGGAGAGATGGTTTGATTCTAGGGCCAGCAGGGCTCATAGTAAGTGCCTCATGAAATGCTGGGATGATTCCCCTCTATGAGGAGGGACAAGAGTGGTCTCTGACTGCCCCAGTGGGTAGAGGTGCAGCAGCCTCGTACGTCGCATGGATGGTTATAACAGCTGAAAAAACCGAAGAGGCCTGGAAAGGTAATTAACCAGCTTGTTTTCAAATGGCGCCAAGCCGGCAGAATGCAGTTAGAGAAGGGGAAAGGATTTAGGAGTGAAAGTGTTTTTAATGCTGCAGTCCCTTCCTGTCATGACAAGGAAACATGATGGAGGGAACTGCAGAGGCCTGCAAGGCTTAGGGAAGATAAATTAACGGCCCAGAAAAGGACTCAAGGACATGCCAAATGAATTCTCCTATAGGGAAATTGCATTTGGTTCCTATCTGGTGCAGTAAGTACTTGAGGGGCAAGAATTTTTAGGCAAATAGAAATCTGTGAAGAACAAGGCTGGAAAAGAAACGGTCACCAATGTGGAATTGAGGCCAAAAATATCAACTTTCTCTGAATTAGAACCATTCCCCCTTGCCATTAATTTAATAGATCTCAATAAGAGAATCAAAGACACTGGTTCTCAGGCCAGAGGACGCAACCAACTCACTGTTGCAAACAAATCAATTGTAACTTCCCTACTCGGTCATTTCATTATTTTGGTTTTCTTTTTTTTTTTCCCTATCACTCTTGTGGGATAAAAAGTATGAGCAGTTTTACATTTGTTTATACCAGTTAGAGGCTTTTGTTTCCAAGCAAGCTGGGAATTTATTGATTAGATGAGGCAAGAACGTATTGATTGAGTCTAGACAGCAGTCATGCCTGTTGTTTTCTTCAAAACTTTTGAAGGAGTTGACTTAGAACCCTTGGATGTTAGAACTGAAAAAAGGAGCCTTAGATACTGTGTAGCCCAACTTTTCATCTGATACAGGAGTCTTTTCTGCAGCTACCCAAATTCAGAACAGTTTGGAGTCACTTTCAGAGTTAGTCCTGACCCCCAGTTCTATGGATGCATGCTCATTTGTAAATAGGATCTTCAAAGATCCTATTAAAATGAGGCCACACTGAGTCAGGGTGGGCTTTACTCCAATGTGACAGGGCTCCATAAGCAGAGGAAATTTGGACACAGTGGTAGGAGAGAGGAGACAGGTCACTACGTGATGGTGGCAGAGCTTGAGGTACAGGTTTTTGGCAGCCACCACCAGAATGCCACAGAGTTTGGATAAAGCATGGCCTGCTGATACCTTAATTTGATTGTCTGGGCTCCAAAACTGTGAGACAATAAGTTGTTTAAGACTACCAGTCTGGTATTTGTCAAAGCAGCTCTGGTAAACCAAGACACCTGTTAACCTGTATATAGCACCTGTTGTATATGAGACACTGGCGTAAGTACTTTACAGCTACTAAGTAGTTGACTCAGCACTGCTTTTATCCCTAATTCAAAGATGACAGATTTGATACACAGAGAGTTCAAGTGATTTTTCCAAGGCCACACAGCTGGTAAGTGTCAGAGCTGTGATTGGAACCCAGGCAGTCTGACTTCACAGTCTGTACACTTAACCACCAGCTTTGCTACCTCTCTAAGACATCTCTAGTATTCATTAAATTTTTTCTTACTGTGCATCAAAATTGGCTCCTTGCATTTTCTAGGTTTTCTGTGTGATGATTCTTCAAGTATTTTTAGACTGACTATCATATCTTCCCATCATCATTACTTCTCCAGCATGGCAATCCTTAGCTCCTCTAGCACTTTCTCATGGAGCGTGATTTCCATCCTCCTGAGACTTTCCCCTGGCTGCATGCCAGCTTAGGGAAGCCTGGTGAAAAGAACCTGAGATTTAATGTCAGGCGCCCCTTGGCTGGAATCCCAGCTTCCCTATGTATTGACTGTATAAACTTGAACAGGTTACTTAGTAGTTCTCATTTGTGAAGTGGGACTAATTCTGAGCTCCCTGGGTCACAGTAAAAATGAGCAAAGGGCAAGGTTCATGGTGTGAACTCCATAAAGGGTGACAACTACTGTTGTTATAGACAAATACAGCTATATCCATTACCCCCAAATTGATCTCTGCAATCCCAATCAAAATCCTGGTAACCTTATTTTAAGAAATTGACAGGTGGATTCCAAAATGTATATGAAAATGCAGAGGCTTTAAAATAGCAAAACAATATAGAAAAAGAAGAAAAAAGAGAACTCATGCTACCAGATTTTAAGATTTACTATAAAGCTACAGTAATAAAGACTGTACAGTATTGTCATAAAGATAGGTAAACAGATCAATTAAACAGACTAGAGACTCTAAAGTAAACACACACATATACAGTCAGTTGACTTTTGGCAAAGACACCAAGTCAGTTCAACAAGAGAAGTTTTTTTAACAGATGGTGCTTGAAACAAATGAATATCTATCTGTAAATAAAATGAACCCAGACCCTTACCTCATTCTCCCCATCAAAACTAATTTGAGATAGACCATAGACTTAATTTAAAGCTAAACATAAAGTTTCAAGCAGAATGTCTTTAAGATTTTGGATTAGGCAGAGATTAGGACACAAAAAGCACTAACAATAAAAGAGGAAAAAAGGATAACTTGGACTTTATCAAACTTAGATATTTCTGTTCATGACAAGATGTTATTAAGAAAAAAGGCATTCCACAGACTAGGAGGAAATATTTGCAATACATGTAAATAAATTAGATTTAAAATGAAATATTTAAAGAACTCCTACAAATCAATAATAAAAAGACAAAACAGCCCAATGGAAAACTTGGGTAAAAGAGTTGAACAGACATTTGATGAAAAAAGATAATGCAAATGGCTAGTAAGGGCTTTAACATCATTTGTTGTAAGGGAAATGCAAGTTGAAGCCACAATGAGCTACCATTCACAACCACCAGAAGACCTGAAATCGGGTTGGCAATTCCAAATGTTGGCAAGGATATAGAGCAACTGGAATGTTCCTACAATACTGGTGGAAATGTAAAATGATACAACCATCTTGGACAACTTTTGGGCTCTTCTTATAAAGTTAAATATGTATCTATCCTGTGGCCTGGAAGTTCTACTCTTAGATAATTATACGAGAGAAATGAAAATACATGCCCACATAAAGATTTGTATTCATAAGCAGCTTCACTCATATAGCTCCAAACTAGGAAAAAAAACAAGGGCCAGTCGACAAAGAATAGATCAACAAGCTTTGATCATGGAAAATGGAATAATACTCAGCAATAAAAAGAAATGGAATATTGATACATGCAACAGATTATCAAAAACATGAGTGGAAAAAGGCAGACAAAAGCGTATATCCTAAATAATTCCATTAACATGAAATTTGAGAACAGACAAAACGAATATATGGTGATAGAAATCTGGACAGTGGTTGCCTCTGGTGGTAGTAGATGGGAATTGGCTAGAAGGGGATACTAGGAAATATTTTGGGTAATAGAAATGTTCTGAATTTTGATTGGGGTGATGGTTACAAGGGCAGACACAATTGTCAAAACTCATCATATTAAACACTATTAAGGTCTATATAAAATTTTGCCTAAATCTAAAATAAAAGACATCTGAAATTGAGCATGTTAAGATTTGCTTCAAACAACAACAGGTGCACTGGGGCTGCTATTCTCATGATTTGAACATTCAACTTCGATTAATATGGCTTTAGCTTTTTTTTTTCTTTTAAAGCAGCTTCATCACACTCTTGGTATTTATTGAGTTTGTGGCTAACAATAACTGCCAAGACTCTCTTCTTTTTAGGCATGAATGGCTACCAAGCAGTGCTTTCTCGTTCCAACTTAATACCATTGATGTTTATTTTGGCAGATACGTAGGACAGCAACATACACCTCATGGCTAACTGATGCTATCTGAGGACCTCTTTGAGCTTTGATGTGTGGAGAGAGACTGTGAAGGCTGGACTTGGGATGAGATCCCTTAATGTGCACAGTTGTTCCTTCATAAACAGGTTCTCCCACTAGAGACCCCATAAGGAATTCATAAAAGGCTGGGGCATGATATTCCGTAGGGGAGTGACCCAGGCTTGAGCTATTATAACAGGTTAACCAGAGCCAGATCAAGTTCCAGGTCAATTAGAGGCAGAGCATCAAGCAGAAGAAGCAAACCAACAAGCAGGCACAGTGTAGCATAGGAGGAAAGAGCACGGATTTAGTCATCAGACCCACCAGGGTTCAAATTTCATCTTCACCCCTTACTAGCGATTTGACTGTGGACAAGTCATTTAACCTTGCTGTATCTCAGCCCACTATAAAGTGGGGATGATAGAAGCACCGATCTCCGATTTGTGTGAGAATAATACTGGTGAATATGTGTAAAGCGTTAGATGCATGCTTGTCACCAAGTACCATTTGGTTGTAAGCGATCATCATTATTTACAGCATAACTCTTTCCAAAATAGCTCAGAATAAATCTTTGTTTATCTAAGTTCCTTCAAGGGACACATATAGACCCATTTTCTCCATTAATCTTTGCCAACCATCCTCCCCTTTGGGTCCTGTTTCCCTACCCACCCATCAGTTTTTTTCTAGTCTTATTTTTTCCCCTCTCTTTTTGTCCCCTTATTATTTTCTTAACTATTTTCTTATGTAAAAATTTCTGAAGGGCTGGGGCTGTGAATTCTGCATCCCTGGGTATCCTATAGTATCTTGCATACAGGAGGCCTTTGATAAATATTGGCTTGATTTTAGGGAGAGGAAGCACTCCTGCTTCTAGCTGTCTCTTTGGTTCTTTGTTCTAGGTACCCCCAGAAAGATTCAGGAGGGCCCAGCACTATCTAATTTTCTAACCAAGGGGGTAAAGCTAACACCACTGGAAAACAAGGATGTATTACCCTGGAACACCACTCCCGAGTACTATAGGAATTTGAATAAGGGAGGTTGCAATGTGAGGGGGAGTTGATGGGGAAGGGATCATGGAGATCAAATTGGAGTGGGTGCTTGAGTGCTTAGTTTTCTTTTTTCTTTCTTTTTTTCTTTTAATTCTTCATATTTTGATCGAGAGAGAAGATGACTTCTGAACCAGATTGGGACTTTTCCTGACTAGACTTTCCCAAGCATTTAGTACACTTCCTGAACACTTGAAAGCAGGTGGAATGGGCTAGAAGAGACAGCTCATTCCAGAGACAGATCCCGAGGGCCCTGCCATCTGGAGACATGCAGAGCAGCCGCCCACCCCAGCAGCCAGGCCTGGAAAACTATTCCCAGCACAGTGCTCCCCATCCTCTAAAGTTGTGTTCCTTTTCTTTCTAGACCAGGGGCTCCAGGAAGTCTTGCTGGATCAAAGCAAAGGTTTCTGGTTTAGGATCGCAAAGAAAGCTGCCATGGTGCATTTAATTAATTAGAGAGTTCCAGGTGGTGAGTTATAAGTCTTTAGACCTTTTCAGTAATCTACATTCTTAATAGTCTATGTCAAATCGGCCTTGGTAGCTACCTTTAAATTGCTTAAATTTGTACAGAAAGAAGACAGGAGCACAAGCCCATGCAAGTTGGAACCAGGAAGCACCCACAGGGCATAGCATGGTGTTAGCTATGAGGAAGATGCCTAATATCTAGACTTGTTGAGAAGTGACGCCTAGGTTTTCCCTGGGGCTCCATCATGGCTTAGCT
Organism: Choloepus didactylus; assembly: GCF_015220235.1. Lineage (NCBI taxonomy): Eukaryota > Metazoa > Chordata > Mammalia > Pilosa > Megalonychidae > Choloepus > Choloepus didactylus. The sequence goes on along the minus strand of NC_051322.1, from coordinate 30,080,942 downwards.
TGGTGTAGATCCTAACTTCTCTGGGCTGCAAAGTTCTCATATGAAAATTGGGACTAATGCTGTTTATCTCAGGATTATTGAGAAGATTAAATGAAATATTAAGTAGTTAAAGCATTGAAAATCTGTAAGTGATATGCTGTTACAGAAAGCATTGCCTGTTAAAGCCAGCACTAGGGCTACTCGAAGAAGCTGAGCTGGTGGGGAGAAAGAAAGCATGGTGGAGTTGAGACCCAAAGACAACTTTCTCAGTCCTTCTGTGTTTGAAAATTCACCCTGTCCCATTCATCTTTTCGGGTTTTAAAGACTTCCCAGGCCTTCAGGACATATCCTTCTCATCCCACCTTCCTTCTATCTAAAACCTCCTGAGAAATAGTAGACCTTGAAACTTGATCTTCAAAATCGAGTCAACTGGCTTCAATATTAAGCATCTACTTCCTGCCAAGCCTTGTGAAGATTATAAAAATGAGTAGGAAATATCTCTTGTCTGCCGGGAATTTACAACTTTGTCACATCACTGACGTCAGGAGAAGAATTCAAACAAATCTTGCCCCCTGCTTTGTTCACTGCAACACTGCTAGCCTTCTTACCAGTTATCTTGGTTTGTCCACATCCCGCTTCTTCCCACGTTAAGTAATTCCTGAGTTTTCTCTCTTCAGTAAGCAGTGACCTATACAAGAAAGAACCAGTACAAACCTGGGAACGGAAGCCTTTCATCAACTTCCAAGATAAACCCAAAAGATCAATAAGTACTGTATCTTCTGAAACAGTCACAAGTAAACTTGATATTACTGTGTCTGTTCTCAGTTTATGAATGGATTTTGTTTAAAGAATTTCCACATAACTTTATCTTCATGATTCATACCTTAAACTGATTTTTTTTAAAAAACAAACTGCACTTGATTTGGATTTCACCAGTTTTCCCATTAATGTCCTCATGCTATTCCAAGATCCATTCCAAAGTACAGCAATGCACGTAATTGTCCATTGGTCTGTGACAGTTTCTCAGTCTTTCCTGTTTTTTTTTTTTGTTGTTGTTGTTGTTGTTTTTAATGACCTTTACCAGTTTGAGAAGTGCTGACTCAGTATCCTATAGGATGTCCTCCAATCTGGGTTTTTCTGATATCTTTCTCATGCTTAGACTGGGGTTATGGGTTTTGGGAAAGAAGACCCCTGAGGCACAGCACCCTTCTCATCGCACCTGCCAGGGGCACATGACATCCACGTGGCAACTCTGGTTTTGGAAATTCTCACCCCTTGGGGACAGTGGTCAAGTACCAAATGCAGTGGACTGTGGTGTCTGCCAGGTGTCCACATTGCAAACTTTCCAGGTTTCCCTGTCCTTATTCCTTGCTTTGGAAGTGCCACGCTAAATCTAGCACACTCTCAGCTTTACCTCCTGCAGCAGGGAGTGTCGACATGTGTTAATTTGATGAATATGTTTTGCACAGACTTAATATTCAGGCTCTCTACTCCAGTACAATTCAACCTTGGGCTACATACAGTTCATCCTCGCTCTGTGCTTTCAGAACATTAGCTGATTAATCCTAATTGGAAATTACAGCAGAATCTCACTAATTCCCACTTCACTGAACTGTCAACAGAATGGTTTTTCTAAAAGTCCATCAGTCTTCACCTCACTTCTAAGCTGAGATTTAATGGCTAAAAGTGGCGATATGTGCTTGATCAATGAAATCTATGTCAGTGAGTATATTTCTAAAGAGCCATTCTGCAGAGCCTCAGCATGAGTAACTTTCCACAAATATTTTACTTTGTATTTTCTGCTTTCTTGTGGAGCATTATCCTAAGTCATTTAAAGAAAATATGTTTGTGAAAATAGCCTAGGATTTTAATCTGTTTATTATATTACGATCTCTAAATGGAACCCTTTTCTCTAAGGAGTACAAAGCCGATTAACATACATAATTAGGTAATATCTGCATTCTCAAAAGCACTGGTCTTATGATTTGGTTTCCAGTAGAGTTTGGTTTAAGATGATTCTGTCTGGGATTCTCTCCAGTACAGTCCATTGCATTTGGTACTTGACATACGCTGCCTTGTGTATTATAATTATTTTCCCATATATATGCATATTTGCTTTTCCCCAACTGCACTCTAAATGTTTTGAGAGAATTGTCTGGGACATGTACCTTTGTCTCCTTTAGTGGCTAGCATGTGGCATTTGTAGTAGATGTCTTTGATTGTCTAGACAACATCCATATGTGCCTTTTCTGCTATCCAACAGACTCCCAATTTATTCCCACAACCTGGTGGTTCAGGGGAAATGGACCCAGCCTCAGCTCCAAGGGTGGGTCTGTTGGCTTTAAGGGCATCGATCCTCCTTGCTCATTAGTTTAGGAATGTGCATGTGACTCTGAAACAGACCCCGAGAGGGGTTTGCTGAGGCCTTCTTGGAAAAGTTTCTTCCATCTTAAGAACAAGCTATCAAGAGAGGGGAAGTGGTCTTCCTGCCTGTGGATATTGCCCTGGGCAGCTGTGAGGGGCAGAGCAGCAGGGACCACGCACCTCCCATCAGAGCACAAAGCCAGAAGAGTCTCAAGGAGACAGCTGCGTCCTGTGCCACACTGCGGCTTTCGGTTTTGTGAAACAATAAATTACTGTTTAAGCTAGTTTGAGTTAAGTTGGTTACTTGCAGCCAAAGGCATTCTGAATGATACAGAATTATCAGCAAATAATTTTATTTGATTGATTTCAGGTTCAAAGGACCTCTTTGCAAGAAGAGAATAAAACTGTAAAAAAACAGCAGTTTGCTTTGCTTGGGAAAGTAATTTCATCCAGTTAGAAAATTTTTAATAACATCTAGTTTTTATTTCTTGTTCAAAATTCATTCCTTGTTCAAAAACTTGTTCATTAAATATTATTTTAAGCTTTGGAATTGTAAATGGTTTGGGGATATAAAATTTAAAATGAGGGTTTACTAGATTCCTCTTTTTTATTCTAGTGTGATGGGATCATGGATTCTAGGGACAGTGAGCCCTGTGCAGGGCTCTCCTCTCAAAGCTGTTTTGTCTCAATCAGTCCCACTGTTGCCTCACTTCTCTCCCCTTTTCTTTTGGGCATCCTCCTAAGGGTAGATGTCCATGGAGGTGTGTCTTCTCAGGTGTACTTTTAGCCTCTACCACGGCCTGCCTGGCTCCTTTGATTAGGACACTCCTCTTCAATGCTGGACACCAACATTGAGTTTGACCCTACCATATCTTGAAGATGCTATTTGCGATATTATGGTATTATCTTCTGACTATTTTGTTTCTTATCATGGCCCGGCACGCTAATATCTGTAGGTATTCAAGCCCATGAATGTTGCCTCTCACCCTTTTCCCATCTGTTGCTTGATATGAATCACCAGACATTCTACATTCTTATTCCTTGTCCTTGTCGTACCTGCTGCCCACCACAGTGACTCATTTTGCAGCATTTATGAGGAAAGCTTTCTCTATCCTTCTCCAGTGGACACTGACGTTTGTTTTCCCTCCATCCCAAGGAAGTACCCATTATTTTGTATCTTAAACTTTAGCCCATTAATAAATTTCGTTTTTCTCTTCAGCAGACAGCCCAATATCCAGCTTTTTTTCCCACTATATTTTAATACTGTTTCTTAAAATTATCTTCTTCAGAATATAGTCCCTTGAGGTGCTCTGTGGTAAAAGGATTCCATAGAAAATATCATTTCAGAAATGCGATAGACCTTCCTAGAGAATTGGTGTGCATTTTGGCACACTATAAGTCCCAAGGAACCCATATCAAGATAGCTGTTTAATTTGTTTGACCACAACTCATCCACCTCTGTTTTTTATCCCCTCCCCCCAATACAGGGTCTACTCAATAGCCTGTGGACCACCTGGTAGAACTTTCAATTCCCTAAACCCATTTGAACTTTGCTACCTTGAAGCTGCTGCTTTAGGGGTTTCCCTTGCCTGGAAGATCTTCACTCCTTGTCTGCGTTTATCAGTCTGGCGAGTCCTGCATCTTGAGCCTTGCTCAGTGAGACTGTGTGACAGTGTACTTTAAAGTATTTCCATATAAAAAGTGCAGTCTTTGTGAACACAGGTTTACTCTAAACTACACCCTAGGGTTGAGTAGTTCACATTTGAAATATCCAAATCAAGACTCCATATTCCACAGATTGTTTCTCAGCATTCCAAGTATCGTTGGAATCTACACCAGAGCGTTTGTTAATGAGCATAAGTTGAGCTAGAAGTACATTTTCATTGGTGTAGGGAGTGGTGGTCACAGTTAGCGATTGGTTAGCAAGACTGTCCAGGCCACACCTCCTGATGAACAAGGTATAAGGACTCGTAAGCCCATAAATTCAGTGGAGGCAGAAGCCGAGTGCCTCTCAGTTCTGAGGACCCCCACTTCATGGAGGATCCCTGCTGCCTGAGTCCACTACAGGCTTGGCTTCCTCCAATGTCAGGTGCTGGCTGAGGAGTCAAAGGGCAAGAAGGGGATTTTGCTGAGCTACAAGAACTGTTTGTGTGACTGTTTTTTTTTTTTTTCCCAACTAAATTCAGTTTTATTGAGATATATTCACATACCATACAGTCATCCATGGTGTACAATCAACTCTTCATAGTACAATCATATAGTTGTGCATTCATCACCCCAATCTATTTTTGAACATTTTCCTTACACCAGAATGAATAAGAATAAGAATAAAAAAAAAAGTAAAAAAGAACACTCAAATCATCCGCCTCATCCCACCCTATTTTTCATCTAGTTTTTGTCCCCATTTTTCTACTCATCCATCCATACACTGGATAAGATAAAGGGAGTGTGATCCACAAAGTTTTCCCAATCACAGTCACCGCTTGTAAGCTACATTGTTATACAATTGTCTTCAAGAGTCAAGGCTACTGGGTTGGAGTTTGATAGTTTCAGGTATTTACTTCTAGCTATTCCAATACATTAAAACCTAAAAAGTGTTATCTATATAGTACATAAGAATGTCCACCAGAGTGACCTCTCGACTCCATTTAAAATCTCTCAGCCAGTGAAACTTTATTCTGTTTCATTTCGCATCCCCCTTTTGGTCAAGATGTTCTCAATCTCATGATGCTGGGTCCAGATTCATCCCCGGGAGTCATATCCTGTGATGCCATGGAGATTTACACCCCTGGGAGTATCTGTTTTTTGTGCCTGCCTTGGTAATAAATATTAAACAATTGACTGAATTTCATCTAAGACTTGCTTAAATCATGTCATGCCCCCTGGTAGGGAAGTAGGTGGTGGAGAGGGGATGTTTAGCTCTCAGCTGAACCAGAGGCTGTAATAGTTATGAGAAGAACCTGGCCAGCCAGTTTGACAGATCAGCAGGTAGGTCAGTGCCCCACAGGCTATGGCCACGGGCTCATCCTTGGAGGTTTTTGAGGTGAAGCTGGGCTTCTGATAATGGGCAAGCCACTTGCTCTCTATGAGACAAAGGAAGTGGTGAGCCAGGGAAGTTGAGAGAGAAGGGAATGTGCAAGAGAAAGAGCCAGAATGAGGCATTGCTGGGCCAGTCACTCCATGGGGGAGGGCGATCTTTAAAAAATGTTGCTACTTTTTCCTCTTGAGTTATGTGTTGCTGTGAATTAAATCCTTCCATCGTCTCCATCACCACCATTTTCATCATTGAAACCTTGAGCCGAGTTCACTAAGCTCACAAACACTTAGTGTACTGATGCTACTGAGAAAACCCAGGCAAGGCCTAGTTTCATGTCCACACTGATGTAGCATGGGGCAAAGGCAGCCTGCGAACAGGCAGGAGACCTAAGACCGAGGAGGCCCTGAAAGCGTGGGCCCTCTGGGGGATTTTCAGAAATCCCAGCAGGACTTTGGGCTTCTACCCGTTGAGGTGCCTGTGGAGTTTGAGCTGACATGGCCGTCTTGAGGAACGGGGAGGCTTCAGCTGACACCAGGTGTGTTTGGGTTGGAACAGTCCTAACGGCACATACAGCAGAGGGGAACCTCACAGATCCTGCCATCGGGGCCTTGGATGGTCCGCTCCGGAGACAGACTCAGGAAATGGGTCTGGTGAACCATCCTTTGATCCCCAGCGGTGGACTGAACACAGCACTTTACAAGCATCTGGAGGCAAGGACAGGTAGGGGAATGTAGACAGTACTTGCTCATACAGTGCACTAGCAGATCCCCCTTTAAACACACAGGGATATTATAATATTGACCAAACAACAGTGGCCCAGGGTGGAGGTAAATGAGCCAAATTTATCATGGGCACAAAGCTTTGAGCACTTACTGTATGCAGAGTCAGGGATAAGTTCTGTACCCTCAGAGTGCTCCCTTAGGTCAGGAGGAGAACATCTAAGTGAAAAGGAGAAGCGGGGGTGGGGAGGGGGGCTTCCCTGTTAAATCCCAGGGGAGGGCATTCAGAGGGTTTGTTGGAAGAGAGGTGACCCCAGGTGGACCTGCCAGGTGAGGGAATGGTTTCTGCAGAGATGAGGAAAGAGGTGCGCCTGTTGCCTGCCTATTTGAGGAACGGAGAGAAGGTTCAGATTCACAGGAGACAGGTTAAGAGAGGAAGCCCGTGGCCTGCCTGTGGCACAAAGATGCAGTGCATTGACTCTGGAATAGTCACTATGCAGCAGTGAATTGGGAGGTTGAGGCAGGAAACTGAGGCATGGAATATCCTCATAAGTGAAGCTTCTTAGCACATTAATTTGTTCCTCATTATTCAGAAATCATTTATGGGGCCATTTCAACAACTTGGAAGAGTCCGAGACTCAGGAAGCTGAAACAGTCTTTTGTTACCCAAGATGGATGTCACAAAGACCCTGTAGCAGTGTTCAGTTCTCCTGGAAGAGTCCCTTTGGCCCTTACTCAGAGCTTATTTGCTCTTATTTTACTTGGCATTCTAACAAGCTTGATTTGCTGTCCTTCTTCATAGACGATTAGACACAGCAAATCAGAAGGAATTTGAGGCGGGCATATTGAAAGCACCAAGAAGTGACTGCTGATAGTAAAAGAAAGTCCTAAAACTATAAAAATCAGATGTGAGAACCAAATTTGGAATCATTTAGGTAAAAAAAAAGCTAAAATGGTTCCATGCCTTGGTAGATCTTGGTTAATGTTACTGTTCTGGAGCCCAGTGTCATGGTTAATGTTTATAATGATGGGCCTGAGTTTGGGGACATGATGAAACGCTATTTAGCATGCTTTGTTTAACACGATGGGAAGGTATGCGATACGCTGTAGAACTTCCAGCAAAGTGATGAATGTTAAGGTTTTGATGCTGAAAGTGACAAATCTTCTTTTGTTATTTGTTACAGCAATTTATATAACCTACCCAGTTCCCAAATTTTACTGGATAAATGAGGCACCACTTTACATGACAAAAACAGCTAAAATTTGTATGTTCCCTAACCAAGAGATGCAGTCTCGCTTACTCTCTTAGAAGAACAACTCCTGAATGTGGCTCCTGAGGAGTTGTGCAGACACACATGAGAACAGATAGAGCTTGCGGGAAAATGGATCTGAGGAAGGAGCCAAAACTTACAAATAAAGCAGCCCCTTTTCTAACTTTTATTTTTAACTCCTACTTTTTTTGTCTTGCCCCAGAAGGCTTTTATCCACTGTGATGTTTTGCTAATTTGGGAGCAGATATATTTTGGAGGTACCAGGAAGGAGGGTTTGGAATATTTCACTTTGGGCTCCAGAGACTGTCCCTGGGTCCCTGTGCTCAGATTTGCCTTGGCTTTTTGGGAGCGGTGGGTCTCAAGGGTATGTGGGCAGGAGCCAGGGGCTTTGCCTCACCAGTGCCGAGGATGTCACCCAGTCTGGATTCTGGTTTATGTCTTCTGTAGGGATACGCAAGTGGGTAAGGAGATTGTGACAAAAGACAATAGTAAGAGGTAGAGCTTTAAATCACTGAAAATGTTTCCCCATCGAGGAGGAGAGGGGCAGGAGGCTGTAATTGCAATCTGACATTACAGGTGTAGCCACTGCTGTTTATTGAGCTCTTACCATGTGCCAGGCACTGTGCACACAGCCACACTGTAGCTGAAGTGCCGCAACAAGGTGCTTATTTTACATCCTGATGAAATCGAGGGTCCGAAAAGTTGAATGAGTTGTTCAAGGTCACACAGCTAACTACTGATGAACCACCAGGTCAACACTGGGGACACATTCCCTGCCCTCTAGGGAGAAGAGAGCTAAGAGAAGGCTCCTGGGAGTATGCAGGCACTCCCTGAGAGAGAGAAGTGCCAGGAACAGGATACGGATCCATTTAGAGTGGGCTCTGATAAAACGCTGCCTGGTTAAAATACTTCTCCTAGACATGGGCCCTTTGCTCTGGGAGCTAGAATAAAATGTCAGCAGCAGAAGCAGCCTCTTCCACTGTGTAGGAACCCCTTTATGCCTCCTCCTCCCATGGCCAATGTGTCCTTACCCAAGGGCTTTTCCAAGGTCACTTCTAACTGGGCAGTTGGATTGCTAATCTCCTTAAATATTCAGTTCAGGCTTAGGTTTGTGCTCCTTTGGGAGGTCTCTAAGGGGGCAGCTGAGCTGACGTTTCTCCCAGGGAAGGCACTGTGGAAGCTGAGAAGAGGAGGCCTGGGGCCCAGGCTTCCTTCTGGAGGGTCGGACCTCCGTAGCAGGGTGCCTGCACTCTTGGGAGGCCTTGGCTCTCCTGTTCCTTCCAGCTGGCCTGGCTGCCACACTCCTTCCCCAGGGAACGTGGCAGCCTCTGACTGCCACCTCAGCCTGCTCCCAGGCCCTCCTGGGTCTTCTTCAGTCAGAGGGAAAGACTAAAGGGTGGATTTGGGCCATGGATCACAAAAGGGGTGAGAAGTAAGGGCGGACAGTGCGTGCATCACAGCCAATGTGGGGATTCTGGAGGCCTATGTTGAAGTGAAGTCTCTGGTAACCTGGGACCCCCAGTGACAGTGTAAATGACGTCCCTGCTGACCCAGGTTGGACACATAGTGTGAATAAGAAATAACCTTGACAGTGTTAAGCCAGTGGGATTGTGATGTCATTTCTTACTGTAGTGTGACCTCTACTTCATGATACGCCATCATCTCAGGATACAAAGCATTACCACTGACATTGTCTTAGTCCTTGGCACCAGAGAAGCATGAAGAAAAAAGGAAATATTAGACCTCTAGATGCTCACTAGCAAGTAGGGAGAGGGGAAGAGTAGGATGAACTTGAAAAACGACATCTTTTTGCCATGATAGAAACCTAGGAGAGGGGATAAATGGGGTACCATTCACCCTCCTGGACTGTTCAATCTTATCACTTTGCAAATAAAGGAATGGAGGCAGGAAGAGGGTGAACCATCCCTTCCATGCTTTGCTCAGTGATGCTGGGCTAGAAATCAGCAAATCTACAACTCACATTACTCCTTTGACAGCTGGCTCCGTTAGTTTCTGCCAACAGGCGGCGCTCGATGGAGACAGCAAGGCAGGAGGTGGGCATCCCCTGAGCCAGGGCCTCTCACCTGACACTGGAAGTTGGTTCTAGTTTCCCATTTTCCCACACCCCCAGAACCAGCCTCCCAGCACCCCTCAGAGGTATCAGCACCATCTGGGCAGGGTCCGCTTCTCCACATTGGAGTCCAGGCCCTGAGAGACCCTTCCTCCAAGCACCTGTGATAGCCGCACAGGTAAGTGGCGATCTCTCTCCGAAGTCTAAGTCACAAGGCCCTCTCTCCAAGCTTCTTTCCTCTGCTCCCTCAACCCTGCGGGTGACAGCTGCTTCCCGTGGTGATGGTCTCGGTATTACCTCCAGACTCCCCTTTGCCCCTGCAGGCCTCCCACATTCGTTTCGCCAATTCTCTATATTAACGCAGCTGTCTGTCAGCCTGTCAGAAACCATACGGCTTGAACCTAAATGTGTTTTTATGCTTTTCATGAAGTTTGGATTGTGTTCCAGTTCTGCCAGTGAGGGGCTGAGAGAGACTGGGCAGGTCACCTCCCTTCTGTGCCAACCAGGGTCCAGTTAGAAGAATTGAACCACATCAGTTATTTTAATAGAGAAAATTTAATTTAATTGTTGGATTTTGACATGTGTCCAGTCACCGGATATTCACTGACACAGACTGTTCACAATCCTGGGTCAGGGACTCTGGGGAAGCAGGTGGAGTATGAGACATGGCCTGGCTGCAGATGAGCTTACAATCTTGTTATAGGGAGGGAGAAACCCAATAAGAGAGCAGCTTATTAATTGATGAAATGTCTCAAGTACTGGTAGGTTCGGAAAGAATTTGAGTTCAGAGAAGGGAGAGAGATAGACATTGTTTTGGAGTAGGAGATTTTTGAGAGGAAGTGGTCTCTTACCCACCTTCAGCATACCAACTTGGAGACATAATTTTTCCAGAATTGTGTTTGCTTGGGAGAAGCTATTTATTATGCCATCTTTGGGGGCTTCCAGCATTGTGCTCTTGCTCAGCATCATCTTTCCATCATGAGCCCAAGAGTGTGTAACTTCTTATATCCTAAGAACATCCAGAATGGTTACTTGTTTGGGGCTGCAGAAAACATACAACAGAGAAGTCCCCTTGGGGGCAGCCCTGGCTGTCTCCTGCCATATGTGCACCCTCACCCCCACCAAATGAGTGAGCAAAGTGCACCTTTTGCTACAGGTTGTCACTGGGCTCCTAATCCAGGTCTGGGCCAGAGTGTAACCTTGCAAATGTCACCCCAGGGAGAGCCGCCCATCTCTCTGACAACTGAAGCATTGTTCCCTGGCCCCAAGATATGCTTCAGGGAGTCATTTAATGAAGCAGCATTTGATCTTCAAGGTCTAAAGAGAAGGATAAAGTGGCCCAGAGGAAAAGCTAGCATTCCTCTGGAGGTCTCTCCCCACGTCAGCAAGACGTGGGGACACTGAATTAGATAACTGAGGACTCGGGTGCCTTTGAGATGATCACAAGGCTGACACCACTTTCCTCTGATAATAATACACTTCATGCAGAAAGGGCTCTGTTCTTTACACAGAGCTCTCAGGCACACTTCCCTCATCCACTTTTTTTTAAAACCTGTATTTTTAAAAATTGAAACGTAAGTTATGTAGAATAAAGCTCATGAATCTTAAATATACAGCTTGGTGATTTTTTAAACTTATGATATACTGTGTCACCAGTTCTCTCCACTCTCCCATTCAGACCAGAAATTAGTTTTGTCTGGTTTTGAACATAATATCAATGGAATCATAGAAGAAAATACTCATTTATGTCTGTTTCTTTTGCTGACTATTATACAGTTCCATTTTTTATCTACTGAGAAAATTGGAAACAAGTTCAGAGAAGTGGCACTACTACTGTAGTGCTGCACTCTTTCCATTTCACAGCTCATTTGTTTGTGTGCCCAGCCATCTGTCCATCCATCTGTCCGTCCGTCCATCTGTCCAACCATCCATCCATCCACCCAAACCTGTGTTAAGAGATGGCTCCACCTCAGGGATGGTCCTAGTTGTTGGACTTGTAGGTAACAGTAAGTCAGCCCTGCCCTCTGGGAACTCCCAGCCTAATTGAGAGAGAAGGATCTGGGTAGATAAGAACTCTGTGCAAGAGGCTGCGTATGTATGGTGAGGCCCAGAGGAGGAAGCCTGTGACTGGAGGGCTCAGGGAGGAGGAGAGGACATTAAAACGGTTTCATTCTTGGACATTCTTCTTGTCTTATCTTGCCAGTAGGGCTGCAGACTCTAAGAAGGACAGGTAGGGCTGGTTCACTTTCTTCATCTATCCTATAGGACCATGCGGTCCTGGAGCTAGTAGGAAACTGTACCTGAGTTCATGTCCCACAACCCCATCTTCAAAATGTTCCTCTCTGTGGACACAAGTAGCACAAACCTTTCAACTTTCTGTCTCGGTAAAGAGTAGAAAGTGACAGGTTACCTCTGAGCCTGATTTGGTGGGATATCTAGAAATGCTACAAAGATCTGTGGCAGACACAATGCCAATTTCACAGGGTCTTTGGCATGGGAAGTTTTAGGGTAAACACAGTTTTGACCCTGTATGAATATCTGAAAATTGTGTCCATCAGGTTGTTTCTCCAGGTAGGAGGCAATCTTTTCAAGATCTCTCCTTTGAGCAAGGACATGGAAATATATATACACTGTGGCAGATGCTTCTTTTTTATCATTTTTTTTATTGTAGAATATAAATATATACATGAAAGTGTTAACTTTCCAAGTCCAATTTAACAAGTAGTTAGCAAATTTCAAAGAATATTATAGGTTACAATTCCACAGTTTCAGTTATTTCCTTATTATGAAACATAGCATATATACAAAAAGGTACTATCTTCCAAAGCATGATTTAGCTAGTAGATGTATAGGAAATTTCCAAAGTTATTATGAGTTATAGTACCATAGTTTCAGTCATTTTCTTATTGTGAAATCTAACATATATACGAAAAGGTATTGCTTTCAAATTAGAATTTAACAAGTAGCTATATAACAAACAAAGGATGTTATGGGTTACAGTTCCACCATTTCAATTTTTTCCTTCTAATTATTCTAATACCCTAGTAACTAAGAAAAAGGAAATTATATAAAGATTCAGTATTCATAATCTTTTGTTAAATCCCATCTTGTCTGTTGCTACCCCTTCCTCTAGTTTAATCACTTTCCTGATCATCAGGGATGTCTAGGCAGTGACCACTCTAACCTGTTCATGTTGAAAAAGGGTGTCAACTTTTTGATGTTTTTGAAGAGACTATTGCATCTGGGTTTCAGAACTTAGCTGGCATAAGGGCACTATGAAGGATTTAAGTTTCTGACAAACTTAGTGAAACTTTTTATAGAGTATGGTATTCCTATTAACTATAGTCTCTGGTATGCAATGTGTAGATTTTTCCCATGTACCCTTCTGTTGTCAACTCTCTGTGCCAGTGTCAGGTGGACACATCTTAAGGTGGTGCCCAGTGAGTCATGCCTTTGTATGTGTGGCCAAAACCTGGGACTTGCTTCTAACCAATAGAATATGGTGCGGTCGCAGCTAGGGGCAGGCAGCCACGGAACCCTCTACGCTCAGCGTTGCTTGAGGGGTACCGGCGGCAGCTCTTCCCGGAGGCGAAGGTGAGGCGGGGGACTTGGCCGAGTCCCCGGCGGAGGCGTGCAAGGTGTGGAGGGCGGCGAGAGAGGGACGCCAGACACTCTCTTTTCAACGTCGTAGAACAAAAAGCCTTTATTCAGGGGTGAGCACAAGTTATATAGGGTGGCATAGAGGGCGGGGTCGGTGTTAGGGGTGTGGGGTCCTTACATGGCAATGTTGAGGGGATAAAGGCTAGGATTGGTTCTGAGCAGGCGTGGAGGTCGTTTGAAAAAGGGCGGGAGTTGCTCTGGCAACGGGGAGGGCGGGAGTTGCCTTGGCAACGGTGTATGCGCACTGGCGGTGGCGGGAGTTGCTCTGGCAACGGGGAGTGTGCGGGCAAGATAAAGGGGGCGGTTTTCTCTGGCAAGCTTCCTCTAACGGTTGTATTTTGGGTGAGGGAGATGGGGCCTGTAGCCGGCTCCACTTTCTCAGGCCCGGGGGGCTGTGGAGGGTATTACTGCCCATGCCCACTACCCTCTCCAGGGGCTGGCCAGGTTCCCTGGGGGGGGGGGCTGTGGAGGGCGCTACTGCCCATGCCCATCGCCTCCCCCAGGGGCTGACCAGGTTCCCTGGCCCCGGCCCGCCAAGTTGGAACTCAGCACCAGCAACCCGCAATATGGCAAAGGTGAGATGTTTCCTGACTAAGTTATGTTACATAAGACACTATTTTAGCAGACCGCAAAGAGTCTCCTGCTGGCCTTGGAAAGCACACGGCTGTGTTGTAAGAGAGCCCATGAAGAGGGCCACATGGCAAGAAACAGGGTGGCCTCTAGGAGCCTAGTGGCCTCCAGTCAGCAGCCAGTAAGAAGCTGAGGCCCTAAGTCCTGCAGCTGCAACGAACTGACTTCTGCCAACAACCTTGGTGAGCTTGGATTCCTCCTGAGTCAAGCCTCCAGGTGAGAACGCAGCCTTGTGAACCCAGCTAAACTGCATGGGCTCCTGTGCCGGTTTAGATGTATTATGGCCCCTAAAACGCCATTATCTTTGATGCAATCTTGTGATGGCAGATTAATCTTTTTGATTAGGGTGTGACCTTTTGATCAGATATTTCCATGGAGATATGACCCACCCAACTGTGGGTGATCACTTTGATTGGATAATTTCCATGGAGGTGTTACCCCACCCATTCAGGTTGGGTCTAAATTGAATCACTGGAGCCATATAAATGAGCTGACAAACAGAAGGAACTCAGTGCAGCTGTGAGTGACATTTTGGAGAGCAACTGAGGGTGACATTTTGAAGAAAAGCTGCAGCTAAGAGAGGACGAAATGCCCAAAGAACAACATTTTGGAGAACGCCATTTTGAAATGCAACCTGGGAGCAAGCGGGCGCCAACCACGTACCTTTCTACCTAACAGGTTTTCCAGATGACAATGGCCATCCTTCAGTGAAGGTACCCTATTGTTGATGCCTTACTTTAGACACTTTATGGCCTTAAGACTGTATCTTTGAAATCAAATAAACCCCCTTTATAAAAGCCAATCCATTTCTGGTATTTTGCATGACAGCAGCATTAGCAAACCGGAACAGCTCCTGATCCACAGAAACTATGAGACAATAAACATGTGTTCTTTTAAGCTGCTGAGTTTGTGACAATTTGTTATGCAGCAATAGATAATTAATATATGCACTTATCTGCAAATGTTGGTCATGTCAAAATGACAATTGAGTGACATGCAGCTCTAGAGACACCCATAGAGAGAGGGGATGTAGAAGTAGCCAATGAATTCCTTTAATGAGAGCCATTTAGCAGTCTTTCACATTACTGTGGGCTCTGACTTACCTAAGAAGAAAACCAGAGCATTGCATTGTTTATGACCCAAGTTTAGTTGTGCCAAGGGAGTCCTTAAATCAGCCCTTTTTCTAACATTTGTAGGGCCTGGAACAGGAGTACAAATGGATGACATTCCATATATCTAGAGAATTAAAAGTTTAAAATCAATGATAAATATCATATGCTCTATTTTGCTACCTTGACAAATGTACCTTTATAGTGACAAAATGTATTTAAAGCTATGATTTTTTATATAACTGAAAGTTGCCAAAATATTAAAGATGACTGAATTTAATTATTATTATGCATGCTTGGGTGTGCTGCTGATGGCCAGGGTTTGGAAGGAGTAATGAAATAGACATATAGTTAATATGTCATTACATTCCATAAAATAACATTTCCTTGCCTTCATTTCAGAAAAATCACTAATTATGCCATTTAATATAACCAGTATTCAGCTGAAGTAAGAATCTAAAGGATTAAAAATTTAAATTATGCCAAATATGAATATATTTCATCAAAATGTAAATTTAAGCTTATAAATTTAAAAAATTAAAATGGTTTTAAATGACTGTTTTCAAAAGGTTTTTTCTAACATTTATTAAAATTAAAAAGCAAAAATACATACAAATCATGTCAAATTTTAAATTTAAATGGTTTAAATAAAGCTAAAATTGTTACTTAATTTCTTTAACATTTAATTGAATCTTACTAAACGTTTTTGTAAAAAT
Organism: Choloepus didactylus; assembly: GCF_015220235.1. NCBI lineage: Eukaryota > Metazoa > Chordata > Mammalia > Pilosa > Megalonychidae > Choloepus > Choloepus didactylus. The sequence goes on along the minus strand of NC_051322.1, from coordinate 30,065,386 downwards.
CACACTGTTTATAATCTAGCATTTGAAGTCCATCTGCTGCCAATGTAAAGAATCAGTATCACATTTCACTTATATTACCTCTAGACCTGTGTAGATGTGTATAAATTTAAGGGTTATATGAATTGTTTAATATTGCAAATGATTCGTCACCTTCCATATGCAACTCTTGTGAAATCACACTAATTCATTGCCACTGTTGGAACCAAGAATCAGAATATGAAGAGAAGTAAGCAAATGGGTATTCCCCTTCTGGGAAATACTTCTGCATTATGCAGGAATCTGTACATCCATGCTGTTTGAGGGAAGGATTTGATGAGTTAATTCTCGTGTGGTGGCACTGCCCAGATTCCCTGTGAACTCTGAGGCTGTGTCTCTCTGCTGTGGGCAGTGGCACGGCTTTCAGTGTTTGGACACAGTCACCTTTTGTTTCAAGGACTAGGGCAAGGAAGTGTTCCCCTGGGGCTAGAACAGTGCTTGTCGTGTGAGCAGATGTTCTGGATACTGGGTCCTTAGTGACAGTAGCACCACGTGTTTTTTAATAATTATGTGGCGGGGTGGGAGGGGGGGAGAGCAAGCAGGGGGCTATATCCAGGGCAGTGTGAAGTGTGGGGGCCAGTGCGCATGCCCCTTGTGTGTGAGTCTAAGGTGGGGGAGTGCTGCCCGAATCTTAGTTGTTTGAACATTCAGCTGTCTGCTCCCTCCCCTGTAACACGAAGCAGAGCCTGAGTAGCCCACTGCGGTGCATCCCCACCCAGGCTCCTCTCTTGTTGCTCCCCTGTCCCTAAGATGTTCACCCTCATCTACATGGCCCATGACAGTTCTCATCACATTCGCAGTTTAGCTAGAAGGAAGAAAAAGGTGAAAAGCAGGTATGCCCCTCTTTCTAAGGGTTGGACCATGAAGTTGCACACTGATTTTGCACACCAGCTGTTAAGAAATGCAGCCTTCCCTAGGGTATCCTCTTGTTCGACTAAAAATTGTTACTATGGAAGAAGGAGAGAGCATGATTTGGGTGACAACTTGTGGTCTCTGCCACAAATGTATATCGTTTATATAAACTTGGAACAAGGAATGATTTAGGCTAAAGGATACAAGGTTTCCCAAGTTCAGTTGTCCTTTGCTCAGAATAACAGACATCTAGGAAAGAGCTTTGGGCAGTTTTTTTTTTTTTAAGATGGTTTTGTTCACACACCATACATTCCATCCTAAGTAAAAAATTGATGGTTCCCTCTATAATCATGTATTTATGTATTCACCATCACCACCACTATCTATATAAGGACATCTCCCTTTCTTCCACAAAGAAAGAGGAAGAGTCAAAAAAGATAAAGAGACAAAAGAAAAGAGAAAGAAAGAAAAAATGACAGCTAAAAAGCAACCAAAGAAAAGATAAAAATAAAGTACAATAAAAGAGTCAGACAACATTACCAATGCCAAGAATCCCATACCCATCCCTTATATCTCCCTCATATAGGCACTCAACTTTGGTATATTGCCTTTGTTGCATTAAAGGAAGCATAATACAATGTTTCTGTTAACTGTAGACTATTGTTTGCATTGATTGTATTTTCCCCAACACCACCCCCTTTTCAACACCTTGCAAGGTTGACATTCATTTGTTCTCCCTCCTATTGAAACATATTTGTACATTTTATCATAATTGTTGAGCACTTTAGGTTTCACTAAGCTATACAGACCCAGTCTTCACCTTCCCTCTTTCCTTCTGGTGTCCCATATGCCCCTCACATTCCTCTTTCAACCATATTCACAGCCATCTTTGTTCAGTGTACCCAGACTGTTGTGCTACCATCACCCAAAATTGTGTTACAAACCTCTCACTCCTGTCTTTTCCTATCTGTCTTTAGTACTCCCTTTAGTATTTCCTGTAGAGAAGGTATCTTGTTCACAAACTGTCTCATTGTCTGTTTATCAGAGAATACTTTTAAACTCTCCCTCATATTTGAAGGACAGTTTTGCCAGATATAGGATTTTTGGTGGCAGTTTTTCTCTTTCAGTATCTTAAATATATCAGACCACTTCCTTGCTGCCTCAGTGGTTCCTACTGAGAAATCCACATCAAGCTTCCCTTGTATGTGATGGATCACTTTTCTCTTGCAGCTTTCAGGATTCTCTCTTTCTCTTTGATGTTTGATAATCTGATTATTAAAATGTCTTGTTGTAGGCCTATTCAGATCTATTCTGTTTGGGGTACGCTGCACTTCTTGGGTCTGTAATTTTATGTCTTTCATAAGAGATGGGAAATTTTCATTGATTATTCCCTCTATTACTGCTTCTGCCCCTTTTCCCTTCTCTTCTCCTTCTGGGACACCCATGACACGTACATTCATGCACTTCACATTGTCATCGTCATCCCTGAGACATTGTTCATATTTTTCCATTCTTTTTCCTATCTGTTCTTTTGTGTGTAGGATTTCAGTTGTCTTCTTCTCCAGTTCCTGAGTGTTTCCTTCTGCCTCTTGAGATCTGCTGTTGTATGTCTCCATTGTTTTTCTTCTCTTGTGTTGTGCTTTTCATTTCCATATATTCTGCCAGTTGTTTTTTCAAACTTTCGATTTCTACCTTATGTTAACCCAGTGTTTTCTTTATATCCTTCATCTCTTTTGCCATATCTTCCCTCAACACATTGATTTGATTTTTGGAATGTTTTAGGAGATTTGTTTGATTAATAATTAGTTGTTTCAATTCCTGTATCTCGGTTGAAGTGCAACTTTGTCCCTTTGACTGGGCCATATCTTTGTTTTTCCTAATATGATTTGTAGTTTTCTGTTTTCTAGGCATCTGGTTTCCTTGATTACCCCAATCAGATTTTCCCAGGCCAGAGCGGGCTCAGATCTCAGAAGAGGGAAATATTCAGCATCAGGTTTCCCTGAGGGTGTGTCTTAGAAGATTGACAGACTTTCCTGTGGGGCCTCTAGCCACTGTGCTTTTCCTAACCTGCCCAGCAGGTGGCGCCTGTCAGCCTGTCACTCCCGACTGGTGTAAAGAGGTGTGGTCCATTTAGTTCTCAGCTTAGGTTGTTTCTGTTTTGACTGTTTTCCCCCAGGCCCTGGGGTCTGAGTTCCTAAGGGAGGGCCAGCACTTGGCTGGGCCCTACCTCTCTCCTTGTAGGGAAGATACACCCTCTAGGGAGTTAACCTCTACATTTGAATTACTCCCCTTTTTTTCTCTGACTCTGTTAACTCCACTCCTGCCTGGGTCAGAGCACTGAGAACTGAAAATGCCTGAGGCTTTCTCCACTTAGCCACTCAGGTTGAGAAAGGAAAAAAAAGGGAAAGAAATCTTTTCAGAGCCATTCTCTGGCCCCCCAGTTTTGCCTGTCAGCCAGATAGTGCCTGGTCTTCTGTGCTCCCTTTTTTTGTGCACATGCTTTTTGGAGTATTCTGAGTACAGTTGTCTCCAAAAGCCTCTGTATTTTTTTTTTTTTTCCCATCAGCTCTACCTCCTCTCCACTGGGAGTGACCTCAGGGCACTTTGCTGCTTGTCAGGGGTTTGTCTGTGTTTGTAGCTTGTATTCAGCAGTCCACATTTGTTAATTGAAACCCGCGTTGGAGCTAGGTTGAGCTATATTCGCTTGCTTCCGAGAGGGACTGCTGCTTTCTCCATAACGAGGTTTTACAGCTCAGTCTGGCATGGGGGGATGGGGCTCCTGGCACAGTCCGCAGTTTTTATTTACAGCTTTCATGCTGCAATCTCAGCCATTCCACCCATTCCAGGCTGGCATTTGCTGTGTGGACAGTCATGGTTGTCCACCAACAGTTATTCCAGACTATATTCTAGTTGTTCCTGGCTATTTACTAGTTGCTAGTTTACTAGAAGACTAACTAAATTCCATACCTCTCTATGCCACCATCTTGCCCCACACATTGCAGGCCAGACGCTACCTGAACTGTTAAGCTGAGGGTCCCAGTTCTTTCAGGAGACCTGGGGTGGGGGGAGTGGGAGGACTGAACTGGGTTCAGAGCCACAATCCATCACAGACTAGTAAAATGACTCTGACTCAGTCACTTTACTTCTCTTGGCTTCAGTTGCCTTTTCAGTAAAATGAAATCTTTGAACTAGATTGTTGGTTTACAAACTGGGTTCAAGGAACCCTAGGGTTCCTCGGTTTGACTTCAAGTGCTGGAGGTCTGGCTCTGAACCTCTCTTCCCTTTGTATCAGCCACAGAAACTCCACTTTTCTTGGTTGTGTTTCTTAGGGATCTGCACAAGTTTTCTTTGGAAAGGAAAAAAAAGAGGGGATGCTTCTACTGCTAAAAAGACAGTTTAAAAATGCCTGAATAGTGTGATTCCAGTGGAGGTAGCCTGGTGTGGAGTCAGAGTCTGGATTTAACTCCCACCTCTGCCACTTCGTGATCCTCAGTTTCTTCAGCTGTACAATAGTGTTAATTTTATTTACCTGTCAGGATTGTCTTGAGGCTTAAAGGAGATAATATGTTTATGAGGGTTTAACAGAGAGGCTGGCATAAAAGACATTTAATAAATGGCAACTGTTATTATCATTTTCACCATCACCAACCTCATCTCTAAGGTTTTGGCTTTGGGCTTTAAGGTTTTGAGTTTCTATGAATTATTTTGCAAAATGAAAGGCCATTTTATGAAGTGAATGATTATAAGTGGATATTTCTTTTTGCTTTTGGTTTTTTGCAGGTTTTCTCAAAATGAGGCACATTAGAGTCAGCTCATTCTGGGTAAAGCAATTCAAAACCAAGTAAGATGTAGACATTTTTTGAAATAACTCCTGCTATTTCAGAGACATTATTGAAATAGCATTTTTTTTTTTTTTTTTTTTTTTTTGAGAGAGAGAGAGGAAAAACAATTTCAATTTCCTATCAAGGAGAAAATGATTTCATTTGTTAATGCTACACATAGCAGTCCAAAGTTTAAAGTAATCAGAGATGGATGAGCAGAAAAGCCCCATAGTATTACCTTGTCAAGCATGACTTTCCAGGGATTAAAGCCAACTTTGATTTTAGACCCTGGTTTATTCCATGTGGAAGAAATATGACAGGCCTTCCGATCCACTCATCCATTTTATGATTTAAAATCCTCTCTGGAACATTCCCGTTAAATCTTTACTCCAACTAGTAACCACAAGACTTTTGACCATATATCACCCATCTTGTTTTCTATCCCTGTGATTATTCTTGTTTATAGAATCCTGAAGTCTTAGCACTGAATGATGCTCACAATTTATCCTGTGCCAGAGCCTTCTCCATATTATCCTTGACAGATTGTCTACTGCTTCTTTTCAAGCACACCCTGTGATGGGGAGCTCACTACTTTAGTAGGAGTCAGCCATTCCTTTGTAGGAGAGCTCCAACTTATTCGGAACTTTTTTATTTTGCCCTGAAACTAAATATCATATATGTACATACATATCTAACAGTCCTTTTTTCACCCTTTGGATCAACCCCAAATAAATTTGAGCCCTCTTCCACAAGGAGTCTTTCAAATGTTTGAAGCTAACCCATGTCCATTTCTAGGCTTAATATGCTCAATTTTCCAGCATCCCTGATGTGTCACAGCTTCTATTTTCCTCACCTGCCTAGTCATTGACCTGTTGGGCTTCCTTGGTTTTGTGAAAATTGTTAAAGTGAATGCACCCAAACCAGTTACTCTACCCCACACCTTCTCTGCATTGTGTTGTTTTTCCATTTCTCTCCATTTCACTTTTATAGCTCCACATGATACCTCTAATATAAAGATTTGATTTATGCTGAGAAAAATCAGAGAAGGAATTTATACAGGCTCTTACATTGTGTTTTTCTTCATGCATTTCTATATCAAGATGACTTTAAAAAATAGTTTTCCCACCACAAGTCAGATGTAAATTTGCTCCCCCCTCCCATAGTTCCTTGGGCAAGTTCCAGTAACTGTCCCTATATTTCAGATCCTTATAATAAAACTGACTCGGAACTGAGATGGCGGCTAGCTGAGACAGGGCGAAAAAAACACCTCCGTGAAAAACACTAGCTAAAAACCAGAACGTGACCTAGAATACCGGTTACAGCGATGCACCAACTGGATGAGGGCTCCTAGCTCCAGAGGGGCTGTATACTTGGTGAAACCGGGAGTCGGCATTCTGAAACGAGTGAGTAAGCTGGCTGGAAGACCCGCAGCCATGTGGCGGGCTGGGGAAGCCAGGGTTCAGCGTATGGAGACCAGCTGGCTGGTTTTTTTTTTAAAAAAAGGAGCGGCTCCAGTAGCAATTGTGGGAACCACACAGTAAAACACAGCAAGAGGGGGCTGGGCTGGCCTCTTGCTGTCTGGCTGGGAAGATAGCCCGCAGCAGATACCCTTGGGTTCGGGGGAATGGAGGGGAGAGCCGGAAGCAGAAAGAAACCCCACGGCTAGCAGCTGGCTCCCCGGAGGGCTGGATAAACTCCTGCCCGGGGCCGTGCCCACAGCCCACAGCCCACAGCCCCGCCAGTTGTCCCGGAGCTGGGAAGGAAGAACGGTGCGAGGAGGGGGGTGTTGAGACGCCCTACTCGGCCATTTTTGCTTTGGGCTGGGAGTGCGCCGCCGCACGGCCCGGCGGCCCGGGGCTTCCTTTGAGGGATGGCGCGCACTGATGACGTAGCACAGCCTTCCCTTGGCTGAGCTACTGGAGGAGCGTGGCTGGGAGGGGGGATCCTCCTGGAGAACCCAGGGATGCTACACCAAGTCCGGTGGTTTATGGATCAGCGAGAGAGAGAGGCTGGGGCTGAACTGAAATGAAGGCTTAGACTTTTGCGGTGGCCTTGAGTCTCCGGGATCCTGGGGGATTTGAACATTAGAACTGCCCTTCCTCCCTGGCTACCCATACACACGCCCCACGTTCAGGGCGGACAGCTCCAGCAACACACCCAAACTGAGTTCTCCAACTGAACCCACAAGAATCATTTCCCTACACAAAGCGGAAAAAAGATTGAGAACTGACTCGAGGGATATAGGTGACTCACAGACGCCATCTGCTGGTTAGTTAGAGAAAGTGTACGTCACCAAACTGTGTTCCTGAAAAATTAGATCGATATCCCTTTTTCTTTACAACTTGAAAGAGCCCTATCAAGCAAAACAAATGCTAAAAGGCCAAAAACAACAGAAAATCTAAATGCATATGATAAAACCAGAAGATATGGAGAATCCAACTCCAAACACACAAACCAAAATATCGGAAGATACAGTATACCTCGCAAAATTAATCAAAGATCTACAATCAAGGAACGAAAACATGGCAAAGGATTTAAAGGACATCAAGAAGACCATGGCCCAGGATCTAAGCTACATAAAGAAGACCCTAGAAGAGCATAAAGAAGACATTGCAAGAGTAAATAAAAAAATAGAAGATCTTATGGAAATAAAAGAAACTGTTGGCCAAATTAAAAAGACTCTGGATATTCACAATACAAGACTAGAGGAAGCTGAACAACATCTCAGTGTCCTAGAAGCCCACAGAACAGAAAATGAAAGAACAAAAGAAAGAATGGAGAAAAAAATCAAAAAAATCAAAATGCATCTCAGGGATACGATAGATAAAATAAAACATCCAAACTTAAGACTCATTGGCATCCCAGAAGGGGAAGAAAAGGGTAAAGGTCTAGAAAGAGTATTCAAAGAAATTGTTGGGGAAAACTTCCCCAACCTTCTACACAATATAAATACACAAAGCATAAATGCCCAGCGAACTCCAAATAGAATAAATCCAAATAAACCCACTCCAAGACATATTCTGATCAGACTGTCAAATACTGAAGAGAAGGAGCAAGTTCTGAAAGCAGCAAGAGAAAAGCAATTCACCACATACAAAGGAAACAACATAAGATTAAGTAGTGACTATTCAGCAGCAACCATGGAGGCGAGAAAGCAGTGGCATGACATATTTAAAATTCTGAGAGAGAAAAATTTCCAACCAAGAATACTTAATCCAGCAAAACTCTCCTTCAAATTTGAGGGAGAGCTTAAATTTTTCACAGACAAACAAATGCTGAGAGACTTTGCTGATGAAAGACCTGCCCTACTTCAGATTCTGAGGGGAGCCCTGCTGGAGGAGAGACAGGGAAAGGAGAAAGAGATATAGAGAATTGTAGCAGAGATATATAGTACCTTACATCCCAAATCACCAGGACACTCACTTTTCTCTAGTGATCACAGATCTTTCTCGAGAAGGGACCATAAGCTGGGACATAAAACAAGCCTCAAGAAATTTAAAAAAAAAACATTGAATATACTCAAAGCACATTCTCCAACCACAATGGAATACAAATAGAAGTCAATAATTTTTGAACTGTAATTCCACTAGTTACTCCCTACGTGATATAAAATACACAAACTCTAAGGACAAATCAGTGGTTTTGAACTCAATGTAAAATATGTAATTTTAGACAACTATATAAAGGTGGGGGAATGAAGGAGTATAGGAACATAGTTTATGTGTCCTATTGAAGTGAAGGTGGTATCAAAGAAAAACAAGATTGATATGGATTTAAGAGGTTAATTTTAAGCCCCGCAGTAAACACGAAGAAATTATCAGAGAATATAACCATAGAGATGAAAAGTAGAGTTTGGGTTAAGAGAAATGGGGGAAGGGGCAATGGGGAGTTAAGAAATGAGTGTAGGGTTGCTGTTTGAGGTGAAGGGAAATTTCTAGTAATGGATGGTGAGAAAGAGCATTACAATATTCTAAACGTGATTAATCCCACTAATGAAAGGCTAGGGAGGGAGTGGAATGGGAAGATTTAGGCTGTATATATGTTTCCACAACTGAAAAAAAAAAAAAAAGTCTAACTAGATCTCAATTGAATACTAAGAATGAACTTGGATGGGACAGGAGGATAGAGGACAGGTGGCTCACAGGGACACAGTTGAGACATAAGGAAAAGGAAATATAGAATGTAAGCTTTTTATCATTATTGAATCTATTGTACTTCTTAGCTGCGCTTAATGGGATTGCATGAAAGAATGTTCTTGTTCATAGGAAGTGTATACATGAATTTTAGTGAATGCTCAAGGATGTGTGCAGCTAACTCTCATATGTTCAGACGACAGAGCAATAGATGATGGATGATAGGGAGGGAGGGAGGGAGGGAAAGAAATAGCAATGCGACAGCAAGTTAAAGTTGGTGGATTGAGCTACCGGGGGAGGGGGTTCAGGGTATGATGGAATTGTGTATATGGGGCTAGTATTGTTTTTGCAACTGTTTATATAACTTTGAATTTATTTCAAAAAACAAAAAAACAAAAAAACTGACTCTGACTAAATGTTCCTTGGCTTTGAGGATGCTTGAGTTTTATGAATGATATCTCAAACATATCCTGGTAGTGTTTAAATCTCTTTCTATCTTTAGTGTTAGAAACCACGAGCAAGTAGGCTTCATCTACCAGCCTGATGAGAAAACGTTTGCTCCGTTTGTGAGAGCAGAATCATCAAAGTCGAATGAGCCTCACGTGGGACAGGTGTTTGAAAGGGTGCAACAAGATAAATAAAACCATCCCAAGCCCAGAGAGGAAATGCAAAGACTGCACCCTACACGATACTGTTTGGAAGTCAGTGTGTTGCACAGTCCACCCCTCCAGGACACAGCTGTCTGGCCTGGACAACTGCCTTTTTCTATAGCATGCCTTTCCATGACCCAAGTTAGTTAAAAATGTTACTTAGGCAAGAAGGTGAATGGAGCAGTGGGAAAATGTGTCATTTTAATTAGAACATCATGCTGTAAAAAGAAAGAACTGTTTGAAGGGTCTTTTGTGAAGACTCAAATTTCTGTAAATCTGGATTAACAGGATCCAGCCAGAGATTCTTGGTTTAAGGTTACAAGGTCTGATATTATATAGTAATTAGTCTGCATTTGTGAAGCCTGTCGCTCCTTCCTCAGAAAAAATTAGATGATCGGCCATGTTTTTTTTTTTCTGTGAGTCATTACAGTGTTTACCCGATGTATGAATGGTCTCATCAAAATTCCAAAGGATTTTAAATTAAACTGGACCTAGAATCCTTGACTCATCCAACGAGACAGGTAAATCTTAATGATCATTGAAGACTACCCTCCCTGCCTTCCTGCATGTTTTCAGGAATCCTGTATCGCCCAGTGCAGAGAGCAAGCTCACACTCCATGGAAACCCACTGATAATGCTGATCCTCCTTTTAGTCATTGTTTTTAACCACTTTATCCTTTTACCAAAGCGAGAACCACAAGCCAGATGGAGAAATGTTTCCCTCTTTTGACCTTCTGCAGTACTCTCTCTCTGCCATGCCACTCAATGGGGAGGTTGGTGTGAGGAGGGATGTTGGACTGTGTTGCAGACTTGCCAGCCATGAAAAGAAATGGGATATTGGCTCTCCCAAGGGAATGCAGGCTGTGCAACGTCTTTATTTGGGTTGGCAACAATAGGCATGCACTTTGCTTTTGCTGAGCCTGATCACTTGCTGAATATTTATTTGTCCCAAAGATTATTTAGTTATCCTCAGGAATCCAGGCTCTTGGGCCAACTTTTCTCCTTTGGCATGGGTTCCCAGAAGGGAATGTGACTGACTCCTTCTCCTCCTTTTAGAAGGGGCCTCAACGATCATTGAGTTGGAAGCATTTTAGTAGAAAAGCAAAGTGGGACTCCAAGAGGACACATAACTTGCTTAAAGACAATTAGCAGCTGAGCTAAGAACAGAACTTGGGTCTTCTATCTACAAATCCAGTGTTCTTTCTAATAGACTAGGACCTCTCAAACTTGAGAGACTTATAATCACCTGAGGAACTTATGTAATAAACTGCAAATTCTTAGGCCCCCACTTCAGAAATCCTGGCGTGGAATCTGCCTGTTCAACATGCACTCCAGGTGACGCGGTGCAGGTGCCACAGGGACCATGATCCGGAACCCTGCACGTGCTGGATCACTCTGACTTCACGAGACCGACCTTCTGCTTGTGTTTACCTGGGGAAGAAAGTGATGTTATGCCATGATATATGAGGATCTTCATATGCCTTTGTTCATTTTTAAAAACTACAGCACAAAGGACATTATAACGATGTTTAACTTGCAGAAAGAAAAAATCCACCCACAACCTACCCTGCCATCAAGCCATCTGTCTACTTTCCTTTCCATCTTTGGAGAGGTTATCCATGTATTTAGGGAACTGTCAACCTGATAATTATTTTTATTTCAATTGATCAAAGTAACCTCTTAGTTACTTGACTTGCTAGGCCACATAGCCCTTTAAAGGCTGTTAAAAAGGGAAACTAATATTTTATTTTATTGAGCATTTGCTACATTTCTGGGCACTCTGCTAGGTGTTTTACATGCACTCCCTCATTTAATCACATTAACTTGAAGAAGGTCCTATGATCCCCATTTTCCAGATGAAGAAACTGAGGCTTAGAAAGGCTAAGTAGCTTGCACAAAGTTTCCTGGTTAGCGAGGCTGAGAAGCAAACCTGACACCAGAGATTATGTTCTTCCCTACCATACTGACTTCCAAACACTCACGGAAACAAAAACAGGTAAGATATCCGATCTTGGGGTGCATCTCCATGAAGGCAAGAGATCTGAACAGGAAACAGGTAGAGAGAAAAAATAACAAAGGTACTAAAGTACTAAAACGTGTGCTATAGATACATAGGACTGTAGTTAGTAAGAGTCAGGAAATGTCTCCGTGAGCTGAAGCCCTGGGTGCCAGGGAGACAAATGGGGTTTTATCCTCTTACAGGTTTGGGGCATCAATTTCTGCTGACTCCCCAACCAGACCTTTGCCAGAGCTACTAAAGATTTGAGATCTTATCTGCAGAGCTTTTAATCAGCACAGATAGAACCCCAAGTGGTAGGTGAGAGGGGCGATGAGCCAGAGAATCCAGCTCTCACTAACAGAGTATGGGTGTTACCAGGAGCAACATTTTTCCCAGAAATGAAATCTCCATTGTCACCAGAGAGTTGGAGTTCATATAAAAGCTTTTCTTGTGATTTCCCTGGAGTTTTCTTCCGTCTCCCTCTTCTTCAAGTATCTATGGCACTTTCTAATCTGTACCATTAATTTGGCACTTAGTCTTAGCAAATGTGACCATTCCATGTGCTGCTCCTAATAATCTGATGCCAAGTGACATTTTCTATCTTATGCCCTACACTGTGCTAGGCATGGAAGAGATTATATATCCCTGCCGTTGGGTGTTTACCATCTGTCTGGGGAGACAGGACACATCCATAACACCAATTTACAGACCTTACAGTTCATGGTGACCCAGTGGACTTTATTATTAAGTGAGGCCCTCATTCCTGAAGGGGGTCTTGGATGGCACGTCCACTGCCCAGTGTGCCCCATGCCCATGACAGAGGCTCTCACTAAATATTTGATGCAGTGAGAACAGCTTATCCCCTGATGGTGTGGATACCTGAGTCGTGACGCTGACATAGGCAGAGTAGATTTGGAACTGCAAATGGTAATTTACCAAGAGAGACCATTTTGTGAATGGTAGAGTAGCAGCCACTGTGAACTGCCAAGAACACGGGTTTCAGAATTTAAATGTGAGCATGATTCGTGATAAGAGTGAGTGCCAGTGTTTCCAAACCAATTAAAGATTGTTGGGGAGGAATTAGTGACCTGTACAGTTAGATACATGGTATTATTTTAAGATATTGTCCTCAAAAGATGTTTGTTGTTTGTTTCCAGAGCAGAGCTCTTAGAATAAAATAAATATCTCCTTGGTATTCACAACTGTTAGTTCAGAACACAGCTAAGAAAACAAAATAATTTATAGTATGCCTCCTTCGCAGGAGCGGAAATAGCTTTTTAGGCATCATTTATCAGCTTTGAAGAGAGCTGTAGGAATTAAGAAGGTGGCATTTATTCTCTCTGTTTCAGAGATTGGGGGTGGGGGGTGGGTAACCCAATGGGGTGAAGTAAATGCCTGAAGTCTCGGGTCATGTGGCTAAACCAGCACCAGGACCTGGTCCAGCCAAGCCTCAGTGCTTTAATCTCCAAGTTCTTGGAACGAAGGGGAAGCTGGATCTCAAAAGAACCATAAACATTGTGCAGCATTGTCGGTTTTTCAACAAACTCATTTAGATTCCCCCCAAATCTGCTTATCCCCTAGTCTTTCTCTGTAAATGGTACCATAAACAGCCAGTCAGTCAAGCAAAATAATTAAGAATCTTTGTTTACTCCTTCTTTGCAGTGAATCAGTCATCAAATCCCTTTGGTACTGCTTCCAGAATACATCTTGCATCTCTCTGCATCTTCTACCTCCACCCTGACGTCAGAGTCCCAGCCTTTCTTATCTCCCAGCTCTACCACCTCAGGGGCCTCCCTACTGCTCTCCCCATTGTTGCTTGTCTCCACCCCCACCCCCACCCCAGTGCATTCCTCACATTTCATGTATCAGCCAGAGGGATCTTGTAAACATGCAGATCATACCTTCCCTACTTGGAACACTTCATGGCTTCCTGTTGCACTTGGAGTAAAGTCAGAACTTCTTAAAATAACATACAAGTCTCTGCACCATCCACCTCTTCCACCTTGTCCCACACAATTCTTCTTGTTTCAATCCCCCCCGGCCCAGCTTTTTCCTGAATAGACCAAGTTCTTTCCTGCCCCCGGACCTTTGCACTTGCTTTTTTCTTTGCCTAAATTGCTCTGCCTCTAGCTTTTTACATGGATGGCTCCTTCTTATCTTTCAGGTCTCAAGCCAAATGATTTTTTTTTTTCGGAGAGCCCTTCTGTTTAAATAGTCCCCTCCCCTGAAATATCCCATTATATCACCTTTCCTTATTTATTTCCTTCATGGCCCTTTTCACAATCTGATCTTATTTTGTTCATCTCTGTTTACTTATATATTGTCTGTCTTTTCTCAGTGCAGTGTAAGTTCCACCAGGACAAGGATTGTCCATCTGTTTTACTTCTGTATCTCCATTACTAACACAATTATGGGGACAGAGTTGGCATAAAATCAGCATTTGTTGAAAGAATGAATGAATATAAAAGTATACGGGGTTTTAGGGCCTGTAGTACAAATGGACGCAGAATATAAAAGTACCAGCCAACTTATGATTTCCCAATTACATTCCTAAAGATTTGTACATTAAATTATAATTTACAAATTTATAAGAATTTTATTTAAGGTTCTAGAAGAGTACAATACTTAAAATTGATGCACAAGTAAATTGGAGTTATTAAATAATGTAGCAGTCTCCTCGCTTACAGAATTTTTTAAAATAATGTATCACTTATATACATACTGTATGATCCTATTTCTATTAAAAAATATTATTATATATACACAGAAATGCCTACAAGGGTATATACCAAAGTGTTAGCCAGGTTCCTCCTCATTGTTAGGACTACTCTGTTTTGTTTTTGCTTATTTTTATTCTCTGATTTTTAGATGGGGAGTTTGTAATTTAAAAAAGCAGCAATTGTGTTTGTTGTTTTACTTTTTATGCAAAACCAGTGATGAATCCTTTTGTGGCATCAAGAATGATCATCATATTTATTTTTTTGCCGAAATCCAAATTGGTGCACTTTGGTTTACTTGCTTTTTATAAGTAAATTCTGAGCCAGGAGTTTGGTGGTGGGGCTGGTGTCACTGATGATAATTTTGTTTTAAGACAAATCTCTTCTAAGATATGCAGGTGCCTCTCCTGGAGTCCCGAGCTGGTATGCTTTCCTGGTGCTGCCACCTGGGACATTTCGGCTGCCTTGGAGTTTTAGAGAACTTGTAGTGGTCGGAAAGTGACACTTGAGAGCACCCAGTGGCATGCTTAGAGTGTTGAGTCAGCCGAAGGCCTTGTCAAAACACACGGCCAGGCCAGAACCCTTGTCTTCTCCCTCAGCCCGTGGCACTACATTCCAATTCTAATTCACTCTCCAGGGTGCTTGGAAGATGAGAGATAAATGGAAATGAAACTTACATCCTGGCTGACTTCCGCTTGCCCAGCACGCCTGTGTGGAGAAGCCCAAGTTCAGGCATCCTGAAAACCCAGCCAGTTTTGTTCTTTCACTGAGCTGACTCAGGGCCCAGGGGAAGATGCTGGAGAGGGTGCAGGTCAGGAGGAACCAGGACTGGACTCAGAAGGGATAGCTGGCCTCCGTGACCTTAAGAGACCAAGCCTTGGGCCAGTGGAGCCCTGGAATCCTCAGGGAGAGTGAGGGTGCTCGCCATGGAATGTGGCAAGACTTCTCCTTCCTTACGCCACCCTCTCATTCTCCCTTTCTCCTTTCCTCAACTGCTAGCATCATTTCCAGCCCCCTGCCTGAAAAGGCCCACTAGTCAAGAGCACACACACATTGAACAAGGTGTATCAGGTTCTTACCATGTGCAAGGCCTGTGACGTCACCTGCTGGGGAGACTGCAGAAGTAGGGGGCACTCCCCTCCGTCAGGAGCTCACAGTGTAATCAGAGAGGAAAGACACACTCTTGTGGAAACATAAAGTATAAGACATGGGAACCAGAGAGGACACGAGGCATTGAGTGCCAGGAACAAAAAGCCAGGGTGGAGCCAGGATCTGGGGGCCTGAAGCTTATGATAGAATATTTGGAGCTCTCTAAAAAAGAAGAAACACAAAATTGCCAGGGCCCCTCCCAGGACTCTGGAAGGGGCTTTTGCAAGTGAGGAGCCTCAGTTTCCTGGTCAGTCCACCTCTGAACGCGAGGTTGGCAGAGGACGGGAATGCTGTGGCCAAGTGGTCATGTCAGAAGCTTCCTGGGAGACGTGGACTAGGCTTGGTGGCACTTGCTGTCCTCACTGGGGAGTCGGTGTCAGCTCTCCCATGGCCCTTTCCCTAACATCCTGCTGGAGGCTGGAAGAGCCCTGGGACAGGTAAAGGGGTTGGCAGCCTTTGGCCTCCGTGGTCACTGAAGCTGTTACTTGTGATCCACTTGTCCCTGCACTCCCACCCCAGGCACCTGATTTTCCTTTTTGTTGTCAACTCTCCACTCCTTTGCCACTTCCTCACTCTTTCCTCCAGCTCTGCCCTCCTCCCTCGGGTTACATCTCAGGCCTGACAAGGCCCATCGGGCTCACAGGAAGTCACCAGGGGACTCTGGCCAATGAGCTTCATTCCAAACCCTTCAGAATAAACCACAGCCTTGGCCCATTGCTGTCACACAGGAGCCCGATCTCCATGATGTTCAGAAGGAGGCTTGTCCCACGGCCTGTTCTGTGACTCTGCTGATGTTAATCGGCGCACACTGTCGTTTGTCGTGTGGATGTAATTTATCAGGGGAGCCTTTCCTTGCTCACAGCACGGTAAAGGCAGCCTCCTGGTTATCCCCAGTCCCCCATCAGTCTGCAAGACAAATGGGTGTTCTCGTTAGGCCCTGTAACTAAGGGTGGGTTGGGAGGATCTACCAGTCCAGCTCGCATCCTTGCTTTCCTCCTCTCATGCTGGCTGCGTGGCCCCCGTTTCAGCTCCTGTTGTACATCCTCAGCTGGATCCTGCCTGCACCTTCCTCTGGGGGCAGGTTCTGAAAGGAAGAAGGTGACGAAAAGCATCTGAGGAGGGTGCAATGCATAGCAACGGCCCAGTGAGGACACAGACCCTCCCTTCCCGAACATTCCTTCCTGCTCCCCACCGCCAGCCTCAGTTGACATGGGCTCTGGGGGAAGGAGAAGCTTCAGCCAAAACCCGTTTACAAAAACCTTTACAAAAACCCATGAGCCCTAGGTTGCATTTAAACCAAAGCTGTCTGGTTATAATAGTCCCTTGTTTAACACCCCTTCTCACTGTTACCGTGTGAAGAGGGCACAGCATATGCTTTCATCCCCATTTTAGGGAGGCGAGGCGAGGCCGGGCTAAACCAGATCCTGTACCCAGGCCTGCTAGAGTGCACGGAGGGCAGGGTCTCAGGGCAAGAGTTTGGACGGTATTTCCAGGTCACACTAGAGACCTGGCTGCACAGGGTCCTCTCTCTTAATTTTTGGTTCTAATGAAAGAATCTTCATGGGGTGAATGAGACAGGCCCAGTGACGGCAGCATTCTCCTGACGTGTGAGATTCCGAGTGTGAGCCCGGGGTCACTGCAGGGCCTGGAGTGAGCGTGGTGGCAGCATTAGACAGAGTGGGGGAGGTGGCCCAGGGCTTTCTCCCAGAGCAGAGAGAAGAGGCTCCCACCGGGCCTCCCCACCCACCTGTCCCTGGGGGTGACTTCTGACACTCCCTCTGCAGGGAGGTCCCTGGGCGGCGGGGGGCTGGGGAGGGGGCTGGCTGGCTCCCGTTGTAACTCTCCCAGATGCCACGCTGCAGCTCACTCAGCTTATTGGCAAGAAAAGGAGAAACAAAAATAGTGAAAATCTGTGAATTAATAAAATAGCCTTGAAGCAACCACCAAAACGCTTACAAATCATGAAGTAATTAGAAGTGTAAAGAATTCTATCAGGTTGGCCGTTTCCAAATCCGGCATCTGATCGCTTTGGGAGGCTGTGGGCTGGCAGGCTGCGGGGAGCAGAAATTCTTTCCATTGCATGCTGATCTCGCCTCCCTGGGGGCTTGGGTTCCCTGGAAATCCTTTCAGGGTTCTGGCAGTTTCCATGGGACCTGCTAAAGTCAATTGTGACCTTGTGAGGTCCCACTAGGCGTGTGCAACATCTCGTCGTAACGTCTCATAATTTAGGGTAAAGCTTTATGTTTTCACAGTTTTTTTTAGTCCATCATCTTATTTAATCTGTCACCAAATATTTTTCTCTCAGTGTTTTTCAAACGTGGAAACCAAGGCTTAGAGAATGAAGTGATGTAAATCCAACTTCAAGAGCTGTTCAGGAGCAGAGCCGAGGCCTCTTGACAACCCCTCCGCTGCCCCCCTCCCCTCCTGTGCCCTTCTTTTTGGATCCTGCTGTGTTTCCACTGTGCTGTACATTTGGGTATTACAGTTCTCATGGGTGACAGCCAACTGCTGTTCTGTTTGGCTGGGGTATTAAATTTAGATAAATTGTTCAACCCATTTGTCTGATCAATAAACTAAAGTTCAGATACCTTTAGTTAGTTGTTGATTTTTAATTTAATTACAGCAGGTTAGATTGGGCAGGGAAAAAGTATCCGTCTTCCTTATCCTTCAGGAAACACTTTATGCAAAGAGGTTTCAGGACTTAAGTCTTGTCAGAGACCTGGTGTGGAAGGGTAGAAACAATATATCATTAGGGTTTCATGGTTTAGCTTTGTTCCTTACGACATGTGGGGCTTTCTTAAGGGTATGTTCCCATATTCACTAACACAAGGCTGGGGATCACCCAGGGCTGAAATGTGGGGTCCTCAGGGTTAGAAATTCTGAGAGCAGAAATTGGAGCAGAATCCTTAAGAGTCATGTAACAAGCTTGACGTGTATTGTTAGTTCCCCAACCAGTAGCAGAAAGCTCCCGAGAGGATGGAGTTTACATGGTTTAAAGCCAGATTGAGCAAACAACAACATGATTGAGTTACACGCATTAGTTGGCTCCATAACCAGAATAGAAATTTATGTGTTAATTTGGGATGGAAAGTTTTCAACAAAGCAGTTGCTGCTTGCACAGACTTGTCTCTGGTCCTCAGATTTGGCAAACAACAAAACACTCTGCAGGAGGGGTAGCGGGGAGTCAGATGTAGTCAATTACCTCATCTGTGGAGCCCAGTGCAAAATGAAATTATGGGCCCCTTGTTCAAAAATCATAATTTCAAGATGACAATAGCAGAGCATTAAGCCAAGTATGGGGTCCTTCTGAACATGGGTGGGATGCCGTGGGCAAGTCGTACACTGTTGAAGCCATCAGAGAAGGGAGGCTCTGAGCCTGGGGCCGACAGGTTCTGTGTGAACCAAATGCCACTCGCCTAGAAAGTCAGAGATGAAAACCATTCTGTTTATATTTTTGGAGTCATTTGGACACCCCAGGCTCTGCTCCCAGCGTTAGGGATTCAGAAATGGGCAAGAAGGAGGCTGCAGAGTCTGCGGTTACGCTGAGGGTCTGGTGAGGGACTGTCAGCTCAGAGAGTACTAAGGGTTTTGACTTTGGATCTTTCTTATCTGTTATGGGGATAATAACAATTAGTTCTCCTCTCCTGTGAGGACTTAGCGAGTTACTAGCCTATACAAGCTTCTGGACGCATTAAGGACTTTAGTGAATGTCAGCAAAGGAGTGACAAGTAAACAGCCGGTGACTGTGCTGGGGGCAATGGGAGGGGAGGAGACAGAACCTTGTTTGTTGGAGGACAGGGGTGATCGGGGAAGCCCACCACTTAGGGGCACTCGGCTCAGTCCCCTTGGATGCCAAGACTGAGGGTCCTTCCGCACAGAAGCCTTTTCCTCCTCACTCTCCCTCCAGACCAGCCTCTTGTCGCCATGCTGTGGATCCAGGGGTGTAGGTGCTGATCTGTCCACAGCATCCTCCTCTTCTGACCCATTTTCAAGGCCCTGAAATTCTGCCCTCCTCCAGTTACGCATTGCCAGGGTCTCAGTGGTCTGCTGGGCAAAGCTCAAATTCCAGTCTGACCAGATCTTCCTGTCTCCTTCTCACTTTCACCTCTTCAGCCTTGACATTGCCTCCCCTCAAACTAAACTCCCCCCAGAGCCTCACCTGTCTTTGCAGCTCCAATTCAAGTCATACAGCTACTGAGGGCTTCTCCTGGCATCCCTTTTAGCACAAGGTATAAATTTAAGGAAAAGGAAAAATTTGAGCTTCTACTAAATGTCAGGCACTATTCATACCCTTTCAGTACTTTGTGACTTCTTGCTCGGTCCAGGCTGAGCAAGCTTTCTCTGTCCTGTGCACTCCTTTTGCATCAGCGTCTGCCTGTTTTGCTTGATACTCAGATGCTGCTTTACGATGTTCCCTGAATTGCTCTTTTAACTCTCCCAGGATGACCACCACATGGGCAGTAGGTTCTTTTAGGGTAAAAATTCCTCAGCTCTCACGGTGTCCCTCCGTGAGAGGGGAAGAGGGTGTGTGTGAACAATAAAGATGGACCAAAACTAACGTGGAGAATTTATTGGAACAGAATGTGCTTGAGGAAAGATGCTCAACACAGTAGGAAATAATACAACAGAACCTGTATTAGCAAGAAAAACTTCACAGCACCCCTGGGGATGCTGGGAGAATCAAACTTGTTGGTGAAAGCACAAAGTGAACTTTGAAAGTGCCATGTGATTGTTAGCTGTTGGTTGGTGTTGACATCCGCAAGTGACCTTGAGAAAGGGATCACCAGAGGGGGTTGTGGGTTTGATCTCAGGCCGGTGGGGCCTAGGGTGGCTTGGAGAGGCTTACCCTTTTCCAGCTGGGAATCCCTGAGTGTCAAACTTGCTAATAATTTCCTGCTGCTGAGGGAGGAAAGCAAGATTTCAGGTATCCCAGAGTTGGATCCCATCAGGTGTTTGCCTGCAGGGCCTGCCTCCTCCTTTCTGGCTGAGGCTGCACTTTTAGGCCAGCCTTCTTGTGGCCGGGACAGATCAGGGCGCTTCTCCGCTGCCCAGTTGAGGAAGGGATTCCAGAGACCCAGCCGGCTGTGGGGTGGGTTGCACAGAGTGTGTGCTTGTTTCCCTTTTCATATTTAAATACTAGAAGTCAGTTTTGTCTTGTTGCTGTTGTTTGATTGCTGAATAATTAGATTTACAAGGTTTTGTGTGTGTTTTGTCAGAATCTGTCCTTCCGGGGCCCAAATCAAGTGTCACCTCTGTCTAAACACCATCCCCTAGCTTTCCCTTCGGAATGATCTACTTTAACCTCCTTTCTGCCCAGAGGATTTCCCTCAGCCTTTTCTCTTGGGTTCTTCCATGTTCCATTACATTCTGTCTCTCATAGGTATTTGTAAATCTTATTAGACCCCTTCTGGACTTCAATAATTCCTTGAGGACAGAGGCTGGGTCTGGTTTGTTTTTTACATGCACCACTGTGCCTAGTACAAAGCCAAAATATCATAGATTTATTATATTGCTGTTGTTATCTATTGCACTGATGGATTCATTTAATGAAAGCCATAACAAAGTTTGAGGTTGTATGTCTGGGTCCCCAGGGCTGTAAGGAAATAAGGTGCCCATCTCCCCATCGATCCCAGACTTCCCAAGATGGGGTGCCTCTGTATGGCAGGGACGACTCAGCTTAGCTCTACTGTACTTTGTGGTGAGAAAAGAGGATGGTTTGTGGGATGAGAGAGATGGGAAAGATACAAGGAAGTGCTCCTGGAAAGCAAGAAGCAAGGGGACTGGAGAATCCCTTTTAGGGAAAAAGTGGGTGGCCTTCTGTCTGGAATGGTTGCCTGGAAACAGGGGCCTGCCTGGGAAGGGTCAGCAAGTGCCATCCGCTATTGCTGGGCCTCGTCAGGGCCGTCTGGGCCCTGGGCTGTTGTGGCAGAAGGGTTGGAGGAGGTCCTGTGTCCTGTAGTAGGATGTAGTTACCCTGGTCGCCTTAAATACCATAATAATTACTGGTTCAGGGAATGTTCCAGTGTATTTCTAGTGTATTTGATAACACAGTGGACTTCTGAGGGCTTGATTATCATCCCTTTGCTTACTGGTTTCCCAGCCAAACCACTTGGGCCCACTGCTGCCAGATAAATCTCACTAAAACACCTTGATTTTATCGCTCATAAACCTTAAGTGGCTTCACAGTCATTGAGAGATAAAATCTAAACTTCTTAAATCTTACTCTAAAGTCCTTGAGGACAAGGACTCCAGCTGATAGTCTCTTAGGGATAGTTGATGTGGTTGATGGTAGGTTGATAAACGCCAGTGTGATATTACTCATGTGCTTGTAGACAGTTGGGAGACAGTACACTAGTTCTACATGCAAGCAGAGAAAGCACAGCTCACCATGTTCAGGGTTTCACAGTGGTGCGTTGCTTTGCTTATAATTGGGGGCTGGGGGAGGCATGAGAAAGAATTCAAGAAGCACTGTGCAGTGAGCATGCAGTTTGACTCTTGGGGGAGGGGGTATAGTAGATCTGTTTGGAAGGCTGAAGTGCAGGGTTTGTTTTTTCCCAGGTCCCTGCCATTCCCAGTGTTTTTATATCCCCCGGGTGCTCATTTCTCCCTTTTCCATGCATGCTTAATGAAAGTCTGTACCTCCCTTCCCATCATCCCGCTGCAAAGGCAAGTGGGAATTCTGGAGAGTCCCGAAGAGGGCACAGTGGGAGCAGCTGGAGCCATAGTTGCATGTTGCTTGCCTGGCAGGGACAGGGTTTTTTCAGACTGGTTGTCAGTGTTCTTTCTTTCCTAAGAAAATTGAGCAGATGTGTGCTTCTAAACTAGATTTAAGGAAAAGGTGGGATCAGATCCAGGGGTGGAAATTCTGAATGGTTCATTGTGATGACTTGGAAAGAGCAGTCAAACCAAAGTTGTTTCTCTCTTCTCTGAAATTCTTTGGCATTTATTTTATTTTATTTTTTATTTTTTGGCATGTGTCACATCCTGCCTTATGTTATACTTGACTTATATCTTTTATTAGAGTATCAACTCTTTCAGAGTAGGGATCAACTGTCGTCCATTGTGTAATCCCCCCATAGGTGTAAGAGGTGGTTCTAGATACCATGGAAGAAACTGTGATCTCAGACAGCCAGGCTTAGTTCTCAATACGGGAGCTATGGGACAACTAGGAATTAGGAAAATGTATTGGTTTAATATCCAAATAATACTATTCCCATTATACCCATGTGCTTCAGTATTTCTGTTCTAAATTCTTAAGGCTTAAAGCCATGAGTCTTTTTTGCTACCTCTCCTTTCTATGTGATTAGACACAGGCCACCCTGGGTTCTGCACACTCTAGAGCAGTGGTTCTCAGCCCTGACGGCAGCTTAGACTCACCAGGGGGCTCTTAAAACTCCTGGTGCCCTGTTGGCTCTTCAGGCTAATTAGATGAGGATCTCTGGGGTTTGGATCTGGTATTTGTTAGGCAACCCCAGGTGATTCCAGTGTGCAGCCAGGGCTGATCATGAGTTACTTGAGGACAGGGAATCTGTCTTATTAATCATTTTATCTTCACTGCCTGTTACAGTGGTTGGTCCAGAGTGGGTACTCTGTGTATTTCACAATCTCCTCCTGGATGTCAAATAACCTCAAACATCATGCTTCTAAAACCAAAACTAGAGCCCACCCTCTTCCAGTGTCCACTTCTCAGTATTTGCATCACCATCCATCTAGAAACTTAGGATTCACCTTTGATCCCTCTCTCCCTCCGCTCCCCCAACATTCCAGTCCTGCACTATGCGTGTAGATTTGGCATCGTAATGTCTCTCATATCTGTCCATTTATTTTGTTAGCCACCTGCACCATCCTAATCCAAGGTCCTACCTTCGATCCCCTGAACTACCTCAGAAGCCCCCTTGCCAGTCTGCCTGTGTGCAGTCCAGCCCCACAATCCATGCTGTAGTCAGACCCATCTTTACAAAGCACAAATATAATACTGTGATCTACTGATCAAAATCTCTCAGTGACTTGCCGTTGTCTGGTCCAAAAGCCCCTGTGATAAGGTCTACACAGTACCGTGGTCTGGTCCTGTGATCTGTTCCACAAGGCCTGTGTGATATGTTTCGAGGCCCCATAATCTAGTGCACAAGGCCCCCCATGATCTGATCTACTTTGTCAGTCTCAGTTTACTCCATTCTCTGCCTTATTCTTTGCACCCCAGCCTCTCTAGCTCTCATTCATTTCCTTGATTCCATGCTCCCTCCGCCCTTGAGGCCTCTGCACATCTGTTTCCGTCTGTCCAGAACACTCTCCCCATCTCCTTCTCCCTCTTGCCTCGTTCCTGATGGTGGCTCCCAGCAACATGGTTATGTAAAACATTCCACGCAGCCATGTCTGCTTTGCCCTATTTTCAGCAACCTCCTAAGGATCTATTAATATCCACATCTATCAACTACTCTTCTATGGTAATCTTTTACTGATTCTTAATCTCCCTAGAACTTTCTAAGTCTTCATTTTTTAGGGTCTTGATGTCTGTCCTCTCTTCTGCCCCTTTGTCCCCCAAGGATTTTTCAGCAGTTGCTCTTTTTTGGCATGTAAGTCTCATGCCATAGGTATGTTTGTTCAAATACTAGTGTTTCTGACCCCAGGGTACACATAGGGAGCAGCTAGGAGAAGCAGGGGAAGTTATCTCTCTTCACATGGGAGAAGGGAAGCCCAGGAGTGTAGTCTCCTGATTGACCACACTGCTGTTTACTCCACTGCATACCCTCCCCTAATCTCAGAAGCCACTGGAAACACATCCTGCCTCCAAATAGTTGTTTCTTTGAGCCTTCCCCAAACAATGGAGAGAACCTTGCACTAGACCTCAATTACCTGTTATTGTGACCCTTCCATCTCTGATTTTGTAAAGTGAGAAGTTGGGCCAGATCATTGCACATCCTTCAGTAATAATAATGAAAATAGCAATGGTAGTGGTGATGATAGTAATAATGTAGCTAACATCTACTGAACACTTACCAAGTGTCAGTAACTAAGTATCTTCCATATACTAGCTCACTTTTAAATTCTTTAATCCCCTCTAGGAGCATACAAAGTAGACATTTTTATGGCCTTGTTTTACAGGTGTGTTAACACTTGGGCACAGTGAGGTTAAGCAACTTACGCAAAGCCACAGAGCCAGGAAGTGGCAGAGCCAGGATTTGAACCCAGGGACACTGGCTCCAAAGCTCCTTCTCTCAACCAGCATATGTAGAGGACAGAGACTGGGCTTTGGAATCAAACAGATCTGGTTTGAAGACTGACTGCCACTTATCAACTACATGACCCCAGCCAGTCTACTTCTACGCACCTGTTTCCGCATTTGTTAGGTGGGAACACTCCCTGCCTCAGGGGTTTGTACACCTTCCAGGACATCATTTTGTAGAATACCTCACACATTGTAGACACTCGGTTCAGGCAGGATCTTTCCCTGTCCCTCTGTCAGTTCCAAGTTCATATCTGTCCCTCCATTTTTTGGTAATGATGAGATGCAGTTGGCAGCATACAACCCGGTATTGGGTGGAACCTGTTTGGCAGCTATTTCTAGAGGGGAAAACATCTCTCCCTCATTTTAGAGTGTTTTTGGCCTGGTTTACCATCCTAGAGTTAACACTGGAGGACTTGAAGTCCGAGAAAAATGTGATGATAAATCACAGTTCTTCAAACTTACTAGATGTATTTTACCCAAGGGTGTTAGCTTACTTTCCAAATGTGAATTTATCCTTCTGTCCCAAGTAAAGCCTCATCTCCTCCCCCTTTCAGCTGAATAGTTGAGGCATGAGCGATTTGCATGTAAACAGCAACAGGTGTTTTACAGTAGCCACGTGCGCTGTGCCCTGAAGGTGCCAGCTTATTGCTGGGCTTCCCTTTCCCTCCCGGGAGAGAGACCACCTTCCTGAAGTCACAGGTAGAGTGAACCACCCCAGAGAACCCAGAAGAGTCAAACTGTAATTTAGCACTGCTGCCTGCCTGAAGATTTTCTAGCATGATAAAATGAACATGAAGCACAAAAGCCTTTTTAGAGAAAGATCAAATTCTTGGAAAGAAGAACTGAGGGTCGGCATCAGAATCCTAACAGCAGCTGCCAAGCTGCCATTGCCTGAGTGCCTATTGCATGCCAGGCACCAAGCAAAGCTCCTTATGCACATTATCGCCAACCTTTAAACCACCCTGAGAAGCACGTTTAGTGATCCCCATTCTTCAGACATCAGCCCAGGGTTAAACAGCTTGCCCAGGGTCCCACAGCGCATGAACAGCAGCGCCCAGGTTCAGAGGCAAGTCTGCCCCTCTCCAGACCTTTGCAGAGGAAGGAGGCTGCTCGGGAACCCCGGGGCCCAACCTGGGAATGCCACAGGCAGGACCCCAGGTGGACGGGGGAGGAGGACAGCTGCGTCCTGAATCCGGAGGGAGTGGCCCGGGCACCCAGACTCCAAATGACCTTGCTGCTTAGAAATCGGAGATAAATACAGCTACACCTCAGTCCGTGGGCGGAAGTGGAGTGGCCTTGAAGAAACTAAAGTTATTCCCTAAATTACTAAATCTGATGACTGGCGATGGGAAAGAACTGAGAAAGCAGCAATCTTTAAATCTGAGCCAAACTAGTTAAATTCTGTGAGACAGGAATTTCTCGTCTGCCTTTTCTGTGGGCCATTATTTGTATCAGCCATTTCTGAACTATCAGAATCCTTAGAAGGGATAGTTCATTTGTGAGGATTCTGAGAGTTAGAAGTTTTATTAAGAAAGATGGAGGAAAATGGGGAAAAGCTATAATCCTAATGTTAAAGCCCTTTCCTCTTATTAATTTTTTTATGGTGGTAAAAGTTACATATTGTCATTGGAGAAAATCTGGGGGGAACATAGAAAACTATGAGGGAAAAAAATATCTGTAATCTACTACTCACAGATAACCATCAAGATAGTAAAAGACTATCCCCTCTTCCAATTTAAAAACAAAACAGGGATCATACTGTGCTTCATTTTGTGACCGTTTATCATTTAGTACTGTATCAGGCACATTTTCCAATATCTTTAACTGTTCTTTGTGAACATCACTTTTTTCCATGAGGTGCTGAACCATAATTTAATTAGTCCTTCCTCGTTGGGCGTTGGAATGGTTGCGAGTTCCTGCTCTTGGCTGGCAGGCCTGGTGGGATGCCTCCATTAGGAACCTCAGAACAGTGGGAATGGGGTCTGTCTTGGGAAATCTGTGCTCTTTATATGCAGTTCACTCTGTTAACAATTATCTCGAACAGCAACTAACCAGAGGTCTGAACCAGTGTCAGCATCTGGTAGAACCACCTCACATCTTTTGTCTTCCTGATAGAAAGAGTTCAAATGGGTCACAGTGAGCATTGGAGAAAGATGATTCACCTTGTGAACTGTGGGCGCATTTCAAAATGTTATTTATATACATCCCTACACGCACAAGCATTTCTGACATGCATAATCTTTATCTGTACACACACATAAGAGCAAGAGGGTGCATGGCAGAAACCACCACACAGAGAATAGAAGTGTTCCTATAACAATGAGGTGTTGGGAAGGAAATTGACAATCAGATATATACTACAAAACAGGCTTTCAACCCCTTAGGGTCCACATCAACAGTGTGGCCATTCAGAGGCCATGCTGTGCCATCGTCTTGGGGTGCCACGCCAAGGAACCCTGGGTTTATACCCCATCTCAACAGGCTCTGGCTCTCAGGACATTCCTTGTCTTGCTCATGAAAAAAATCATAGGAATGATCTTGCCAGGGGTGCAGAACCATAGCAACTTTCATCCTTCCATTGGCCTTAACACACACACGTGTACCTGCCCAAGCACACACACATGCACACGTGTGGACACACTCTGATGTGTTAGTGGATGAGCAGCTTAGCTCAAGGGAAGTGAGGAGGGGACAACTTACAGCCTGATGGAGCTTCCTTCTATGTCTATATCTAAAAATTTTTAAAAAAGGCTCCTGGCCTGTAGTAATCAAAAGTTGTTTGCAAATTCACGAATCAGGGTTGTTTTTTAGTTTGCTGTTGTCAGAAGTACTTGTTTGTTGATTTCAGGAGAATAATATGAGCTGTCAGCTGAAAAAAAAATTGTTAGTTGAGTGAGAAATTGGTTTATGACACTGAAAGATCAGGCTCCATTCCTTGCTTTGTTTTGTTTTTTTTTTTTACACTAGTTCACTGGGGTCTCTGGTGGAGCCACTTTGCACATTTCTGTTGACAAAGAACCGAAAGCTTTGGTGTTCCATAAATGTTTGATTTGAAATTCATTTTTTAATAAATTCTTCTTTTTAAATTATAACAAAAAACATACAATCAAGTGTATTATTACCAAATTTCAACATAGTGGAAACTTCTCAATATGATAATCTGGTTTTGAGCCTACCTCAAAGTTTAGTCTGCTGTCTCTTTTTAACTTAAGAAGAACTTGAGAGTGTAAATATAAACTGCTAACAACAACAAAAAAGCTGTTAGACCGTTTGCCATAACTTATCTCTGTAGATCAGGATTTTCTCAATAATATGCAATTAAACAATATTTAGAAATAAACTGGATAAGTACTATAAAGAATCAGGTTCAATATTCTCACTCATTTAGTCCACTATACTAAAAATGGACTAAATTTGTATTAAATAGTATAGTACAGTGTCTGTCTTGTAGTAAGTGTTCAGTAATGGTTACCAGTATTTTGATTTATATATTCCATTTACTGTAACATTTTGTTTTCTTTTAAAAAAGTGTTCCACTGCTACATTATTTCTGAGAATCTCTCAGACCTGACATTCTGTATAAATTACATTTTTACATGTGCAATAAAATGTATTTCTGGCCCTCCAAACATAATCACATTGGCCATTAATGGTTTTAATAAAAGACAGGGGATTATAATTAAAATAAGAAAATTATAAGCATTTGAAAAGTGTAAGCAGTATCCCAATTAATGAATTTGCTAATTATATTTCCTGTTGCTTGATACTGTTTGGTTGTTAGCTGAAACACATTAATGTATATTTGGGAAGAGGAAATTTACTTGAAGGCTGCTAAGGCTAGCCAACACACCAGAGCTAACAAATTCCACCCCAGGGGGGTTTAGGGAATCGGTTTTTGGCGATTGCTCACTTGCTCGTTCTAAATTAAATTACTAAGTACTGACTCCAAATCTGACTTAGAAAAACTTTGCTGATGTATACATTTTGCCTTCCTTCCTTTTGTCTTATTTTGTAAAACAACCACCCCAATATATTTAGTGAAGAAAAATTCTAAGAAGTTGCCTCAACTCAAGTAGTCATAACTATCAGAAAGTTGTTTCCATGAGCAACTTTGCCCTACAATGTAAGCACAGCAAAGCATTTAGCAGAAGCCCTTCACAGGGATGGCGGCCCCGGACAGAAGGGGTGCCCTTCATTCGATGTCCTGTTGTTTCCAGGAGTGAGACGATGCTGGGGCATGTGAGCTGATCAGATGTGTATCTGAACAGGGTGACTTGTAGTCAGTTCAACATACAGTGTTCAGAGCCCAAATGGTCCCTCCAGAATTCACACTCTGGGGGATGTGGGGGTGTCAGTAATCAGCCTTCAAAGTGCGACTGGATCATCCTTAATATCTGCCTCCCTGTTCTTTTTCGCCAGGAGTGGGGGTTCGGCACCCACCAGGCCATCTGCACCCCCTCCTTCTTACAAGTCCTCCTGGGTCACTGGTTCTCAAAGTGTGGTCTAAGGCCCAGCACCATCAGCATCACCTGGGAACTCGTTAGACTTGCAAATCCTCAGGCTCTGCCCCTGACCTACTGAATCTGAAATTCTGGGAGTGGGGTGCAGCAGTCTGTGGTTTAACAAGCCCTCCAGGTGATTCTGATGCTCTCTTAAATTTGAGCACCACCGCCCTAAGCAATGGCTCACACCTGCAGGGTGGCTATTCATGGGCCAAAGTCTATTGCCTTCCCATTGATGTCACACCAACTGACCCAGCAGGAAGCTTGGGCTGACCCTACCCTCATTTGGCTCCGGTTCCCAGGACAGTCGTCTTCTTGCTTACAAAAAATCATACAGGTGATCTCGCCAAAAGAAAGTGCATCGTGGCTGCTTTCAACCTTTCCAGTTGACCTTAACACACACATGCTGACAGCTGTGCCTCCCCGGCACTCCATGGCAGTCTCTGATAGAGAAAAATTGCTCCTCCCGACCGTGTGCTCTATTTGGGAGAGTAGCCGAGTGCAAGCCAGCCCTCCTCTCCTTGCTGTGGCCCCCAACCCTAGCTGCACATTGGAATCACCTGGGGATTCCAGGACCCCTCTCTTTACCCCAGAAATTCTGATTTAACAGCCAGGGTACAGCCCAGGTGTCAGGAGTTTTACAATCTTCCCAAGTAGTTCTGATACGCAGCTAAGTTTGAGGATCACTGGGTTAAAGTGCCAAGGGCAGGTGTAAGAGGTGAGGATGCAGCTGGATAAGTCATGAAGGAAAAGCTCGTCACTGACAAGAGGCTGGTTCCCTGGTAGTTGTCATGAGGGAGACTCTAGCTGTTTCCTTCCCGACACCATGTCCCACTGGATGGAGACAACCTTCCATCTTTGAGCATCCTTCCCACCTTACCCTGATGACCATGAGATTGACAGTAAGTGGGTGACTCCAAGGTCTTTCTAACTGTAATCATTGCAAGCCATGGTTTAAAAGAAAGATCAGCAGGGGCTTATAATGAAAAGCTGTCTCCTGTCACATCCCTGACCCCAGACTTGCAATCATTTCCTTATTTAATTGTTTTGCTACTTATTACATCTCTAATATCCTTTACCTACCTTTTTGTTTGTTTTTTTTTTCTTTTTTCTTTGTTGTTTTTTGCTTGCTTGTTTGTTGAAGGAAATAGAACAAGACAGAGAAGCAATTTAAAATAGGAAGGACAGCTCTGCTTGCCTTCACAATAAATAATCTGATATTATGTATTTATTTTTTGGTGAATCCTTACTACTTCCCTCACTAGGAAGTAAACATCCTCATCCTCATCTTTTATTTGCCTTTGATAGTAATTATCACTCTTTAAAGAGCTTATGTTCATTATCTTTAACTTCCATTCCTGTTTCCATGAACTCTCAGCAGTAGCTTTGAACTCAATATGAGAATTGTATATTCCTTTTCCTTCCCTCCTCCTTCCCTTCTGCTTCCACAATATTTTTTTCTTCTGAATCTTTTACATCATCAAGATTGATAATATTACATTTTGTTTGTGACATTTAAATATTTTTAATTCTAAAAGTTGAAAACTAGTAAATAGCATTTATATTATGAATTCCAAAAAAATTTTTTTCCTTCTTCACTAACTCTCATTCCATCCTTTATTCTCCACTTCAATTCTGAGAAGTTTTCCCTTGGAACTGCCACTTGGGGTTCAAAGAAGAGAATGTGGTGGGTGGGGGGGAACTGCCTGCTCTTTTACACGGTGCGGGGGTGGGGGGGTGTGAGAGCAGTGCAGTTGTCCCATGTGCAAACCTCCCTGTAGTTCCACTGTTCGGCCCCTCTCACCTGCTGGCCCTTGCTGTTTTGACCTCAGTCTGGGGCCTCTCCATGTGTCAGTGGAGCTGATGAGCATCCTCCTCAGCTGCCCCCCTGTCCTACCCCCACCACGCTTTCTGGGCTGAGACTTCTTCTGATACCCCAAGCTTGAGAAAAACATTGAAATTCTGTGTCCTTTGATTGCTCCCCTCCTCTTCTCTTCATTATGACCCCATCATTTTAATGTCTTCTCGGTGGAAGAATGGGTGAACATCCTCTTGGTTCTCTGTCATGCCTTAGGACAACGTCTGGGTCACCTTCCCCTTTCTCTGCAGTGGGCCCCTGTAGGGGTTGAGTCTCCTTTGCATTGGAAAGGCCAGGAGATCTTGCTTAGATAGCTTTTCATTTGGGGGGAAAGGGAAGGGGAGGATAGAACATGGGAATTTAAAATAATGTCCACATTTGGTTGCCTTGGTAATAGCCTCCCACTGTAAATGACATTTGGGGAGGTTGGGGGAGAGAGGAGAGCTGTTGTCAGCTGGTCTGGCAGGAATTCAACGGGGGTGGGAGAAGGGAAGATGATTGCCAGATTGGGACTGGTAAGTGGCAAGGATCAGACTGCCCAAAACCTGTTCAGTCATGTGAACAAAAGATTAGAGAGCTGCGTACAGGAAGGAGAACCAACATTGCTTTCGGGGGCAAAAGTTAAATTATCCTTTACCCCACTGCTTAGAATGGCTCCTTGTTCTCGCTCTTGTTTTTCTTTCTCTTTTCAGCCCAGGAATAGCCTCTGTGATGTAATTTTTAGGGTGACAGGATCCATTCCCCCAAAATAACTAGGGTGATGCCTAGAATTTCATAACCAGAACACATGGATTTTCATTCCACAGTTGGAGATAAAGCTTAAAATACAAGATCTCTGGAAGAGGGGACCTGGTATCTTAGTCACACTTAAGTATAGCTGCTGACCTCAGCCCTTACGTAGGAGATAAAGTGGAAGATCCTGAGTGTTTGCAAAGGAGGTAGTGAGGACAGTGCAGAGAAAGAAAAGGAATGGAAAGGGACCTTGGGAACTGTGCAGGTAGAGGTTTCTTTAGTGTTTGCATAAGATTGGCTTGCTTCCCCATCTTCCCAAAGGCATTTCCTGCTCTTCCTTAAACTCCCCAATGGCAGTTGCTAGAGGATGCTGTTCCTGGTTGCCATGGAGTATAAGGATGAGGTGAGGATTCGCAGGGGAGGATCTTTGAGGGAGAGCAGGTGGGGCTGTGGGAGAGGAGAGAGATCTGGAGGCTGAGGAAACAGTGCCCACAGAGGGGGCAGGGTGAGCATGGGAGAGAGGAATGCTGGAAGGGGGTTCTAGAGGGCAGAGGAAGATAGCAGAAGGTGGAAGGCACAGGAGCTTTCTGCTCAACATTTAAAGCTATGAGACTGAAGACAAGAGATGAATGTCACTGTGCCATCCAAAATGGCCCTAGGAGTGGGCAGAGCACCAAGAGCTGTCAGAGTTGGTGGAGAAGTTTTCTCTGTGTAAGGGCTGGGGGAGAGACGGGCATGTGAGAATCCACACAGTGTCTTGTTGCTGGTTGTGATTATTAAACGCTGTATACAGCCAGTTGACACTAGCAGCAGGAACTGCAATTATCCTTTTGGTTTTTACTACAGTGAGTCCATTAATCTGACTGCCGTCCTTGCCTTGCAGCAAAGGAAATGGAAGCAGAAGAAGCACAGCCCCTTGTCAGGGGCACACAGCAGGCTGAGGGCAATTCAGTTGTATCACTTAGCCCATTGGTCCCGTAGTCTAATTACTAGGATAGTTGTCAGCACGTGTCCTGGGACCTTTAATTCACTGATAGCGCCGCCTAAAGAGCATGGGATCTCGGATGACTGGGCTCTGCTGCTTTCCAGCTGGGTGAGCTTGGGAAAGTTTCTTTGTGCCTCCGTTTCCCTAATTGTAAGATGGAGGCAATAATTGCAGGTTCCTAGGCAAATGACTATGACGTTGGGATAAAGTCCATTGTTACTGTCATTAGACAGCGTGGGAATATGAATAGTATCTGTGTGTCTTTCACTTCAGCAATCTTTTGTGTGATGTTCTTACTCTCCAGACTACCTCATGGCTACTGTTTTTAACGCTCACAACAGCCCTGTGGGAGTAATGTGGAAGACATCAATGTTCTGGTTTAGGGACAAGGAAAATGAGGCTCAAGGTCACATACTCTGTAAGTGGCAGAGGTCAGATTTCAGCCCCGAGTTCTCGTTATAGGCCAGAGGTTCTCCTGCACCTTAGAATCGTCTCCCTGAGATTCTGACTCAGGTGATTTGGGATGGGGTCTGCACACGAGTCCTTTAAAAAGCTTTCCTAGGTGATTCTACTTTGTTTTAAGAACCGCTGCGCTAGATGATTTGCTTTCAACCTATCTTTCTTTCTCTCTTTTTTCTTTCTTTCTTCCTCTCCATCTTTCTGCCTTTCTTTCTCCACCTCAGAGACACCTTTTCTCAAGGAAAACCTTTCCTAGCTCCTGTGAATAAAGCAGCTGAAGCCGAGCTGCTGTTTGAGGCAGGATACGTGTGGGGAGCCAGAGCCTCTGCCACAGGCCCTCAGGGGAGACGGTGCCTCTCGCCATCATTTTCCAACAAATCTTAACAAGGAGAGCCTGCCGAGGGCCATTTGCCTGGGGCCGTGTTCTGGTAGTTGGTGTGGCTTCTGCTCCAAGCTTGTGTCCTCTGTAACCTGGGAGCTGGCTGGTCAGAGGGAGGCCCCACTGGGAGCAGGAAATGGAATCACTTCCCTGAGTCTGGGGCCCCTGAGCACAGACGGGTGGGGTCGTGGACTGCGGCTCTGTGTGAGGGCTGTCCCGGAACCTGCCCCGGGCCTTTCCCCCGACTGGGTCCTGGGGCTGCTCTCTACTTCCAGGCAGATGTGCCTTCCCTCAGGGGAATGAAATAGGCCCTTCTGGTCTGGCCATACCTCCCCACCCCCATTTTTCCACCATGCCAACCCACTGGCCTTCTGTCTGTTCCTCTAACGCCAGGCTTCTCAAGACTCTCGTGGTACCGACCCCTGGCCCAAAGCTCTCTCCACCTCCAGACCCCCACCGCAGGATGTCCCTATTCAGTTTTCAGGTCTCAACTTGAATGTCACGCCTTCGCGGAGTCTGAACTTTTCCCAACATAATTGTCTCCTTGTTACCCCAGCCCATAGTTCCTGTACTTTTCCTTCTTACATTTAGCACAATTGTAATCACACACAGTTGTTATTCGTGCCACTATTTGTGCCATATCTGTGCTCCCCTCCCCCGTTAAGTTCCTGTTTTATTCACCCTGGATCCATCCTCACTCCCTGGTACACGTGATGCTCAGTAAACATTACATAAAAGTATTAAATATAAAAAATATTACATTAAAGGATTTTGAGCAGTGCAAGATTGCTTTGTAATGTGTTTATGTTATTTTTATTGCTAATGATGATGCTACCAAATTATAAAAGAAATGTCTGACACCTGAGGCTTCCACAAGAATCAGACAAAGCGGTTCATAAGGAGAAGTTTCAATGACATGACATCTTGGGGTGTGGTTGTTCCTGTAGAAGGGGAGTAGAAAAGTGAGTCTGAGGATGTAGCCTGTATTCAGTCTTGGTAAACAACCCGAATTTAGCATCCTGAGTTTGTCAGCGTTATGATCTGAAAGCTCGGAGAGTGAGAAGAAGAAATGAACACCCCAGGGGCCACATGCACTTGCTCTCTAGGTTTATTTTTGCTTAAGCCAGTCTGTTCCTGCCGAGTGGTTTTGAGGCCCTGCCCTCAGCATGATGTCCGAGAGAACATGCTGTTCGGGATTCTGCCTGTGAAATCCCTTCTCGGATCCTGGCTCCTTCTTCTGCTGGCCCCCTCCCACACTCCTACAGAATCTACTCGGATCTGTTTGGGCACCTCCATTTCCTGTTCCCTCCTTATTCTTCTAAGAGCCTCTCAGCTCCCCCTTGAGCCCTCTGTCACCCACACCCTTTGCACATCTCTTGGGTGCTCCACTGTAGTCTGTGAGCCTGGCCTGGCTTTCTATGCTCAACCTCTTCGATGTACTACCCCCTTGTGTTGTTCCACTGAACCAAACTTGTCCGCCCCTGGACGTCTTGCTCTTTTCCTAGAGAGCCGGCCATGGTTCCACCAGCAAGTCATACCATCCACGAGAATGCAGCTCGTCTGACCTTTATGAATCACTTCTCCAAACACTTCTTTGAAACATTTTCCACTCTCAAGGCCCTAACCCCATTCCCACCCCCATCTCTCCATTTGTCTAGCAACATTTTTCGAGCACCTGCTGTATGCCAGGAACTGTGCAAGGCTGGGGATACAAAGGTGAACCAGCTACAGCTCAGGACTCCCATCTAGGGGAAGAGATCCAGGCCCAGAGTAGCTGCTTGGAGGAGCAGTTAAAGCTGACAATGTCGGGGTGGCATGCAGGCGCCTGCACTGGCAGAGTTGCTCCCGGCACACAAGGAGGGGAGTATCACCAGCAGATGGACCTGTGCATGCAGGGAATGTGGTGGCTCAGAGGGGTTGCCCCAGCCTGTGTGGCTGCAGAATGGGGTGCAAGTGAATGTGGGGGCTGAGTGAAGAGTTTGGGCTTTAACCTCTGGGCAATGGAAAGCTATTAAAAAAATATTTTTTTTTTAAAGGAAAATTAAATGACTTGATGTGTTTCAGAGATAACTAGAGGTGGAAATGAGAATGGATTGAGGAGATGCAGGAAGGTGGCAAAGAGAACATGTGAGGGCTGTTGGGATATCATTCATTCATTCATTCTACACATATTCATTGAGGGCTGTCACAGATCCTGCAATGCCCTCGGCTGCAGGGAAGCAAAAGGGCATGGTTCTTCTCCCCCGTTGCTGCAATGAGGATGGAATTAGAGATGCCGAGATGCAGAATCTGGACATTGAGAGCTACCCAGGGCTTAAACTAGGCAGTTATGGATGAGGAAAAGGGAAAGGGGGACAGATTCGGGTATTTCTGAGCTAGAGATTTACCTCCCCTGCCTTATCACCACCTTAGCCCACTTCACTCTGGTAGGGTCCACACCCCTAGGAGAGGCCTCCTGGGGCGGCCTTGGAAGGGGCTGGAAAGCAAAAGCAAGTCCAGGCTGATGGAGCATCCTCAGAACAGGCACAAGACATGAAAGATCACCAAGATGTGTCAGGCCTGGCTCCCAGTTGCCTTTTCCCACAACTTCAACAAATTTGAGGGAACTTTGGTCCCTGGAGCCTGGTGAGCATGGAGTGAAGCTGGCACTCTGCCCCTCCCTGCAGCTCTGACAGAGTCAGAGCAAGTGAGCCTCAGGGTCAGAACAAGTCAGTGTTCTGTTTTAAAGAAATGCCTGTCTTACAAAATGAATCAGATGGGCACAAGCCTCGAGTCCCTGCACCCTGCCCCAGTCTCCGTTGATCAGACGTCTTCCAGGAACCCTTGGGTAGATCCTGTGTGAGACCCACATCGTGTTTCTCTTCAGGCTTTCGGGGCCAGCCCTCTTGAGTTGTCGCAGGACTCCAGGTCTGCCCACACTTGGGATCCTAATTTGCAATTTAGGTGGTTAAAACAGAACTAAAAATATTTGCATTGGTACTTGAAAAAAATTGTCCTTGGCAGTAGGAAGCCTTGCTCTAAAGGCAACCTTCTTTCCTCCCAGGAGGTTGGCCCTGAAAGGAGAGGGCTCTGTCTCCTCCCCCTCACCCCCACTGGGGAGCCGTCTGAGCCTTTCCAGCTGTGGCTCCCACCCCTGTCATCTCCCTCCTCCTGGCAACTCCATCTGCCTCCGTCGGCCTGGTCCGGCCACCCCTCCTCACCCTCCAGCCTTTCCCTCTTCCCTCGGGTTTGTGAAGGAAGCTCTGCCCATGCAGCACAGGCCATTGCTGCCTAAACCCTAACAGCGCCCAGCGCCCTGGCCCCTGGGACCCTGGAAGGAGGGCAGGGGCCACCACATGGGCCTTCCCCCAGCCCCTTGGGGGCCGGGGATGTCTGTGAGCTGGGCGTGCTGAGACCTCCCTGGGCAGCCCCTGCCCAGCCCCTGGGACTTCCCTCTTGTTCCCAGACCATCAGAACTCAGATAATTACAAGAAGGCAACCTGGTTTGTGCTGGCTTTTCAGAACACATGAAGTCCTCAGGTTCAGTTTATCTGGCATGTGTAGGGAATGGAGAGGCAAAGGAATTCCTTACTGCCTCACTGCCCAGCCCCAAGCCGGCCAAGCGGCCATACTGCACATTGGCTGGGGTGCTGGCTCACTGCCCTGTGCAGGCAAAATCGAGTTCCTGCCCCAGATGCCCTGGACCTGGGAGAACTGTGCTGTTCTTAGCTGCCCCAGGATTCCATTTGTCAAGCTAACGCACTGTATTGTTCCAGTCGTGCTGCTGCCGTGGTTGTGGTTCCAGCATTTTCTGCACCGGGGGCTTGATTGGTGTGTGCATCTAAGACCCCTAGGCAGTGAGAATGGTCTGTGTGTGCCGAGAAAAGATGTTGGCCGAGCAGCTCAGAAAGGAGGCAGGCAGCACCTCTGGGAATGGCTGGGTGTCCCATGGTCCTCTCCCCTGTCCTTTCAGCCCCCTTACCCCCTCCTCTTTCCCTCTCACCTTTAGTCTCTCCTCATTCCTCCATCCTGATCTCCTTCTCTCTCCTGTTTCCATTCTTCAACCCTGCCCCCTGTCCCGCCTCCACCTCAGTCCTCACCTTGGCTCGTCCCATCAGGCCTTGGAGCACTTGCTTTCCCACCAGTGTATATGGACATGAGCCTGTCCACCTCCTTGTGCTGCATCCGCTGTCCTGGTTACACCCAAGCAGACTCAGGCATCTTTTGCTGCTGGCATTATGGGGGTCCAGCTCTCCACAGCCCAAAATGAAAATGAGCTTTGCTCACTCACAGATGCTGGTGTGGTCCCGACAGAGGCCAGGCGCCTCCCCGCTGAGGACAGCAGCCGGCTCCCGGTCCCTTCCTTCTCCTGCCCCACTGGGATGGGCCTGGCTTCTAGCACCCTCTCAGTTAAGGAAGATGATGCCCATTTGGAAG
Organism: Choloepus didactylus; assembly: GCF_015220235.1. Classification (NCBI taxonomy): domain Eukaryota; kingdom Metazoa; phylum Chordata; class Mammalia; order Pilosa; family Megalonychidae; genus Choloepus; species Choloepus didactylus. The sequence continues at coordinate 30,027,472 of NC_051322.1, read as the reverse complement.
CCTGGCAGCTGCTGTCACAGAGCCCATATGTGGCTTTTTATTTCCTGACACAGAATAAACACTTAATGATTTGAGGAGGAGGAGCTGCTCCTTTGCAGTGAAGCCATCGCTGCCGTGCATAGCTCTGTGCCAGCCGGGTCAGGGTGTCCCTCCACGGGGATCCACGAGATCATCTGGAGATCCCAGAGAGGCCTGGATGGGTCGGCTCCCAGGGAAGCCTGGCGACTCTACAGAGTCTGGTCTCTGCCCCTCTGCGTGACCTTGAAAGAATCACTTCCCTTTTCTGGGCCTCAGTTTCCTCATCTGTCAACAGAGAGAGCTTTGGTTCATACTGTAATTAGCATAAATTTACCTGTACTACTGTGATCCTAGGAGAGCAGGATGGTCACCTTTCTCTAAATGAAATCAAAACCCAGAGTGCACGTGCCAGCTGGAGGGAAACCTAGTATCGCTGTTCAGACTCCTGCGCTTTGTCTCAGTTGTCTAAGAAGCAGGGGTGGGGGGTTCATCCGCCCGGCACCCACCTCCCTGGCTCCTCTCTCCCTACTGCTTCCCTGGCTTTCTTTCCCAGCTGTCCTTGACACCCTTGCCGGGCAGTGGAGCCCCTGCACCTGCCTTATCTTCCCCCTCCTGCAAACTAACAATCTGAAGGCCGATCATTTCCCTCCTGCCACCTTCCCTGTACCCCTGTGGAGTTTGACGGCCACATCTAGCGTCCTGGGCCCTGGTCATGAGGACTTCCAAGGCTTATTAGTGTGTGGATGGAATTCATGATAACTTGGCAGGGGATTTGTTGTTCCTAAGAGCCCAGTGCGATTCCCTGGTTTCTCTCCTGCTAGAGGAAGGAGCAAAAGGAGAGAGCGAGGTCGCAGCAACCCATGTTTCCTCTCCAGTGGGCTGGGCTCCTACGATAGAATCACTCAGGGTCTAATAGCCTCCCTGGAGGAGAGCAGAAGGGAGGGTGTCGCACACGTGGTGGCAGAATTCATCCGGAGGAATAGAGCTGGAGATCACCAGCATGGCCTTGGCTAGCTGGGTGGTGAGTCGTCGTATTCCTAGCACCCCGTCCCTGGCTGCTGGTCTCGGTGTGTGCCCTGGGTCACGGGAGAGGACAAGGCATATCAGCCTAAGATCCCCACCCACGAGCCTGTCCCCCCCACCAAAGTCTCCAAATTCGTATTGAAGGTGTGTGAAGAGATGTGCCCAAGGGAGAAGAGGGGTGATGTTTCCAACCCCCTAGAGCCCAGTTAATGAGCTCCGTCACCATGGAGCTTGTTAACATTAATATTATTGGGTCGTAGTCAGCAAGACTATTCCCAGCTTATGTGTTTTACTTTTGAAAGTATATCCATATCGTGGGCCTCTGTTCTTATCCCCATAAGTAGGTGGGGCCGTGTGGTCATTCCCACCTCACAGAGATGTGGCTCCTTGTGGAGACGGCACAGATAGGGGCAGGACTGGAACCCAGGCTTCCTGGCTCCCAGCTCGCGGCTTTCCTCCTTGGCTGTGACAACTCCACGAGGTCCAGGGATTGTTGATGTCACCTGAACTACTGAAATACGCATTCTGTCGTTTGTAAACAGAGATGCAATTGCAAGAAGAGAGCATTTTTCCTGCTCCACGAGTAATTTCTTTTTACCTCTGAGCACAACCCCTGTAAATGATTAGCCTCCCCGAGAATAGCAGGAGGTAGGCGGAAGCATGCATTAGCTGGGTAGTGGGCCGGGTGCCTGGTGAGAAGCAGGGCTCGGTGAAAGGAAGAACTCTATGGAATTTAAAGGGATTGAGTCCAGGATTCGAACCAGACAAGACTTGTGCAAGTCGTGCAGCTGGCTGACATTTCTCATGGGGAGAAGAGAAGTGATTATTACCAACGTGAGTTTGAAAATGATGGCCTGGAGTGTGGGGCATCTGTTCATTTGTTCTGCCCAAATATTTATTATTAATTATTGCTGAGTAGGTTAGGAATTAGGCACTGGGAACAGAGTGATGTGCACGAGGGAAGGAGTTCCTGTCTTCATGGAGCATCCAGTCCAACACTGGGACAAGCAATTAAAGCTGAAACAGAAAGGAGAGAGCGCATGGGATGGGGAGGAGTGGGGCAAGCTGGAACAGATCAGCTAGTCCGGGAAGCAAAGGAGGCATCAGGGAAGGCTTCCTGAAGAAAGGGACACTTAAACATAGACCTAAAGGATGGGTAAGGGTTAGCCAGGTGAGGAGGAGGGGAGGTTTTCCTGACAAAAGGAAGAGCTAATGTGAGGGCCCAGAGGCAGGAAAGACCTGACATTTTCAGTGGACTGAAGGAGGTCTTGCCTGGCTGGTGAGCACGAGATGAGGCTGGAGATGTTGAGAAAGGACATCAGTTTCCAAGATGACTTAAGGGAGCAAAGTAAACCCTTCTTCTCCAAGGAACTGGGAAGACTAGAAAAATGAAAGCAAGCACTCAGGTACCAGAGGGATAAGGGGGGCTCCATAGCAGGAAGGATATGCCACAGCAGGGTACAGCGGAGAGCATGCTAGAGTTCGAATGAAGCCTGGAGGTGGACCCAAGCACTATCACTTTCTAGGTTATGACCTCGAGGAGGTCACTTGGGTTTTCTGCACTTCAGGAGAAGGAAGAGAAGAAAAGCAGGTACCCACAGAGACCCTACTGTGTCCCAGACACGGTGCTCTGTTCATTCATTGCACGGGGATGGTCACACCTGACTCACAGCAGCATTAGAAACTTCGACTCAGCTGTCGTTGAATGAATGTGGTGGTGCCTGGCTCGTGCGAGGTCCTTGGTGGATTCCGGCTGAGTTGGACCATGTGCCTGGGGAACGAGGCAGGGGATTGGTTTGAGGACCAAGGGAAGAGCCCAGCTGTAGCAGTGGGAACATGAGGTAAGGGAGGCAAACCCACAGAAGCAAATAGGCAGGCAATTGGTAGGTGCTCTCTGGAGTTTTATTTGAGACGGGCTCTGATTTCCGGGCTTATCAGGAAAGAGAGGGTGATGATTTATTAGCAGTGTCTCCCATGGGTGCCAAATGTGACAGTAGTAGTACATATGATACATATTTGCTGTTTCTGGTCACAAAGCAAGATGACTTAATGCTGAATTCTTTAGTTACAAACCTGGAATCTTAAAGCTTTCCTGCTATGGGCTGACTCTGCAGGTGGGAGTAAGTGGTCCCACTTAAGGGCCTGAAGTTTGGCAGGAAACGTCAGGTCTGAACAGTGAGTTCCTCAAGAGGTAGGGACTTTTTGCCTTCCTTCCCACGATGGGTTATTAAATTTGGCCTCACAGACAGTAATCTCCAAATTCAGGGACGACACATGGGTGGGCACCCACTCAGTCCGTGCTAAAGCAAGTGCAGAATTAAAGATGCAGGCTCTGGCTCTGAGCAGCTTTGGACCTGGCTCTGATCTTTGCCTTCTGCAAAAAACAGCCCAACACAGCAAGCCCCCACACAGGGCCTCACCTTATTTAACCACAGATAACATAATTTTACTGAGTTAGGTTTTGAAAGAGGCCAAACGCTTTTGCTATCCTTGGCTTCCTTCCTTAAACCAAGAGAACGAGGAGTTTCCCCTTGTATCTGAAAAGGTCAGATGTTGCAGAAGTTGTTTAAAATCGGAAGGATCTGAACATCGGCGTGCACACCTGCCCTCATGGACGCTTGAACCAGGAGCCGGACACGCAGCCTGGAGCCTCCAAAGCTGCCTCTGGGAAGTCCCTGCGGTTTCCGTGGTGACTAGAATGGAAACTTCGGATGCAGGGACCCACGCTGCTCCCCCTTCCCCAGCTTTGCCTGATGTGGGGATGCAGCACTGAGGCAGCCTGGAATTTCTCTCCACGCTATTTTTGTATCGTTGGGAGGCCTGTAAAGTCTTTGTTCTTCCTGACTGGTTACGTAATTTTCAGAAGAAAAAGCAGAACAAAGTCTGGCAGCTCCTGGAGTTGGCTCTTGGGGAAGGAGGTGACCCCAGGGTCTGATGGGCCCTGTCCTAACTTTTTTCTTCCAATCCTCAGAAGCCTCTCCTGTAACCCCGATTCAGAGAGGGAAAGGCAACAGGGATTAGGGAGTCCCGTCCTGTTTCTTACTGGGTGGCACCCCCAGGCACGGTCTCCAGGAAACCCCGGGCTCACAAGGGAAGCAAGCTAGGATAGGAGGGGTCACTGCCTCGCCGGGGTGGGTGGCTTTAGCCAAAGCGGGGTGTCCCGACGTGTATGGCCATTGCAGGCCCGCACACCTGAGGAGGCTGATGCTCGCCTGTGACCTGGCCCGGGGCTCGGTGCTGGCCAGTGGCTCTCCTGCTGGCAGCGTGTTTATTTCAGTCGAAGCAGTGCTTTCCTCTTGGGTCAGTTGGTGTGCTGGTGGCTGCGGGGGTGCCAGGTTAGCCCAGGACCTCATCTGGGAATGGAACCAGGAGTGAGAGAAGCGCAGGGATGGGAAATGCCACCGGAGGTTGGCGTGACGGGTGGCGACATTGGGAGCAGCCACCTGGCACCTTTGTTTCCACAAAGGAAAGGGGCTGCCTGGGCCCAGGCAGGTCACTTTATGAGGACTGCACCAGCCTGCCCGCCTCCCGGGTGGAGTGAGTGGTCCTTAATTTCAAAAGCTGGGAGGTCTAGAAGAGAAGTTTCTCATAATTCCTGGGAGCACCACTGCTGTCTCCAAGACTGAGACCCAGTTGGGTCCCCGAATTAAAAGTCAGAGTTGACAGAATCGTTCCTGCCCTGGGATCAGCAACTCTTCATTTGGAGAGGAAACACCTTCCTGACATCATGCTCTTTTGGGGTCTGTATGACATACCTATGCAACCCAGTCCTTCACTCCCCATCCACCCTGGAGAAATTCCAAAAGATTTCTGTTCTGGGCCTCAGGGACACATTTTTCATTTGTCTTTCCATTTGGTTGTACTTTGTCAAAAGTAAAATGTTTCTGCAGACATGTTGCCATTCTTTTGTCAACAGATATGTATTGTGTCCCTACGGTATGCCAGATGCTGGGCTCGATCCTAGGGCTCCATCCATGAAAAGGGGGAGGTAAGGGTCCTGCCCTCACCAACGTTCTGTCTGGCTCTGGAATCTGATGAGGTCCCAGCCAAGTAAGCCCAGGTCCCAGGTGGAGTTTTCAAGGTCTCCAGTCAAGTTTGCCTCTTTTCTGTCTTGGAAAGTTCAGGAACTGCTGGTCCCCAAGTCCCTTCTCTCCAGTGGTTCAGTATTGCTGTATAACAAATTAACCCCAAATTTCAAACGGGCATTTATTGTCTCACAGCTTCTGTGGATCTGGATTTAGCTGCGAGCCGCTGACTCAAGATCTCTTGTGAAGCTGCAGTCACCTCAGGGTTCGGTTTGGGGGAGATCCGCTTCCAAGCTCACATGGGCCTCCCCACGGAGCTTCTTCATGACGTGCCTGCTGGCTTCCGTGAGAGAGAGTGATCACCTGAGATGCCAGCTGCAGTCTCTTTATAATTGAATCTCAGAAGTGACCTCCCATTACTTTTGCCAGATTCTGGTGATTAAAAGCAAGTCAGTAAGTCCTGCAGACACCCCGGAGGACGGGATTACCAGGGGCGTGAGCAGCAGGAGGCAGGAGCATCACAGTCCTCTTAGAAGCTCCCACATCCTCAAAGAGCCTTCTCTGTCGGGTCTGACTAGTCCTGATTCCTACCACACGACAAGCAGTTTAGCCCCTAAATGTTCTTACATTGGTTTTGTAATTGTTGTTGTGGTTCCTCTCTCCAAATATGAATATTAGCTCCCTGAGGTCAAGAGCTGTGTATTTTATATCTGTTTATTTCCAGCTTAGACCAACCAGGTACCTAGCTAGTTGCTGTCAGTTAGTTAGGTCAATTTAGCTGCAGGTTAGAAAAGAAAGAAAGAAAGAAACCTAAACTAAAAATGTCTTTAAAAACAATGAGTCTTGATTATCTCGCTTGGCAAAAAAAAAACTGGAGAGAGGCAGTTCCAGGCTTGGCTCGGCAGTGCTCGCTGCATGGGTCCTCTCTGCCAACTCCAGAGTGCTGGCCTCTGGCCCCTGGCTTGTCTCCACATGGTCTCAAGATGGCTGCTGCAGCACCAACACCACCACTTCCTCCCACAACATCATCCAGCGACAGGAAGCAGGATTTCTTCTTGCTTGGGGAGGAACATTTGTCCCAGAGGCCCCCCAGAGGACTTATTTACAGAACTGGCTCATATAAGGACCCCTAAATTAATCATTGCCAAGGGAGAATGGGCTTATACCTGCATGGTTCTCAACAGGGATGGGTGTGGGAGAGCCATACCCCTCTGAGATTGTGGAAATGCGTGAGGCTGTCTTGGGACCAAGGAGTGCTGTTGGCATTTAGTGGGTGAGTGCCAGGGTTGCTAAACTTTCAGCAATCCTGCACAGGATAGTCCCACAAAACAAATCATTGTTCTGCTCAAATGTCAATACCGCCCCCATTGAAAACTGATTATTTAGACCAGTGGTTCTCAATCAAGGATGATTTTGTGCCCATCTATCCCTGCATTGGGATTGTTGACAACATTTGGGGACGTTTTTGACTGTCAAAGCTTGGGGGGCTGTTGGCATTTAGTGGGTACAGGTCAGGGATGCTCCTGTACATCTGACAATGCACAGCTTAATCCCACACAGAGAATTATCTGGTCCAACTGTCAATAGTGCTGGGGTAGAGAAACCCTGGTTTAACCAGTCATAAAACATCCATGGAGTTTGACTCAGCTGTGTGATGGCTGAGCCAGATCTGGGTTCTGTTGTGAGGGAAGAGAGGGGAATGGGTTCTGGGCAAGCGACCAGCGTTCCAGCCTCAATAGGCTAGTCAGGACCCCTGCGCGTCAGCCAGCTGGGCGGACGCTCAGCCCTCCTCTGGGGTGGCCTGACCCTGATACGATGGGCTCCAGCATAGCCAGGCGGACCGTTTGAGACCAGAAGGGCTGGTTGGAAGATGGGGCTTATGGTTGCTTGATTTTGAGACTTTTTTTTTCTCTGCTGTTAATCTCTTCTCCAATTTCTAGGTCTCCGTTTCTTGTGCTGTAAAACGGACTTACTAACAGTGATCCCCACATGGGGGTTGTACACAGGCTGAAGAGGTGGCTGCCTCTTGCTTTAATTAGAGATGGGCCAGGTGGTGAGTCTACCCCACCTTTCCCTTTGCTAGGCCTGAGGGTTCATGGTGAGAATCACTCATGTGGGCTAAAATCAAGTGTCGCGATGATGAGGAACTTGGGCTTTGGAGTCAGACAGACCTGAATTCAGATCTCAGATTCTTGCCTGCCAGTGGTATACCTTGGGGCAAGTCCCTTCTTCCTGTGAGCTCCATGAGATGACATCAACCTCGTGGAGTGGTTGTGAGACCCAACTGGAATAATCAGGCAAAGCCCTTGGCACATGGTGAGCTCTCAGTACATGCACTTACACCGCTTTCATCATCTTTGTTGTCTCTCCAGAAGAATCTGTTAAAGTGCGGGTGGGATTTGGGAGTGGGGGCTCACTTGTGTACTGTATAATCACAGAGCTGGAAGGGATCTTTAGATCAGATTAGCTAGTTGTTGGGAAGCAGAGAACTGGGCCCTGAGGGTGTGAAACCTACAGATGAGCTTTCTAGCCTGTGCTGGAGCCCCAGTGAGGGGCCACAGGAGGACTGAGTCCAGAAAGGAGCAGACATACAGGAAGAGTTGGAAAGGGGCCTTCAGTGCCTCCTTGTGAGCAGGCTGTGGGATGTACACTGCACGGTCCAGAGCAGGGGTCAGCAACGTACAGCTGTCCACCGCCTATTTTTGTAAATGAAGTTCTATCGAAACACATCCGCGCCCACATTTACATATTGTCTATGGCTGATTTTGCGCTACAGTGACAGAGTTGAGTGGTTGTGACAGAGACTGCAAAGCCTAAATTATTTACCCTTGGGCCCTTTGGAGTAAAAGTTTGCTTACCCCTAGCCCAGAGGATTCCATTCACATAGCCTACTGCAGTTAGGGTCATGAGCTTAGACATCAGACAGACCTGACCGTGATGTGAATGACACCTCCTAGAACTGTGCAGCGCGCAGCCTGATCAGCTGTAAACAGCTCCGCCTAGAAGGATTTCCTTCCATCCTTAGGTGTTCAGGAGAGGGAAGAAAGCAGTGCCTGTGAAATGTCAGCACCTCGCTGGGGGCCACAGCTCCTGCCGAAAGTCAGTAGCATGAGGCTTGGGAAGATCTGAGGAGGCAGGGGCAGTGAGGCTAAATTTAGACTTTCCAAAGCAGATTTGTAAAACACAGCCCCAGGAATCCCAAAAAGGGACAGTTGGCACACACCATCTCGGCCCTGTGTTGCCTCCACATATAAAAAGGCTGGATAAGCGAGGGAATACTTAATTGGCCTCAAATAAGATGTTGTTGTGAAATCAGATGCAGGGATCAATCGCCATTGTTAGGAGTCCCGGGGGATAGAGATTTCCCTTCCTGTTGTTTATTACAAGGCTAACCAAGGAATCGTGGGAGCCTGGGCTGCCCTTGCAAGATCTACATGCATTCTTCTTGCTGGGTGTCATTTGAGCACAGCTGAACCAGTGACCTTTCCTTCTCGCACAGTGAATGTTAACTCCCTGGGCTGGAAGTCACAGCTGTGATTCGGACCAGCTCTGCACCTGCAGGATGGCTGTGCTTTGCCCCAAGAGGCTGCATCACACCCAGAGCAACTGTGGCCCTCCTCTGCCCAGATGCGCACATCCAGAAGCCAGGCCTGCCCCTCCCCAGGCCCAATGGGAGAGACCCAGGGCCCAGGGCCCTCAGCGTATCACACAAGAAATGAACCATTCATCTGAGATTTCTTAGACACTCAGTGTTTCTTCATCACTCCAGCTGTGGAGAAAGGCAAAGGGTTTACAATAGAAATTATAGAGGAACTAGGGAAAGAAATGCAGAAAACGAGGTTTGAGAAGAGAGGTGTAACATTGAATTCCAATGGAAACAGAAACGGTCCTACGAGGGTTGTCTGGTTCAAGTGTTGAAATTCTAAGACAGGCAGCATCTGAGCCGAAGATAATTCTAAGATGGTTGAAACTCGAAAATACCAGTTTGTCTGAGTTGTGAGAAGAGGCATCCTGGACAAGCTGCTTTAGAACCACAAGGACAGTCAGGGGAGGCTGGCCCGGTCAGGAAACGTGGGCTTCACAGCTACTCAGGTCCTTCTGGTGCCCAGTTATTTTCTAAGTGCTTTCTTGGTGCCCTGGAGTTGAGAAGCTTGAAGTCTGCAGGGGAGATGCACTCATGTAAGAAGTTAAGCATCCCAGGTTATATAGCAGATGGTAAATGTCCAGTAAAGTCTACGTGCAAATGCCACAGGGGTTTAGAAAAGGAGCTGGGGTGGTGGAGATGCTTCAAAGAGGAATTCATCTGGATTCTGAATGGAGGGCAGGGGTCCCTGCGAGAAGGGAGGAAGCAGGAGAGCATTTCAGGCACTGGGAGGTGCAAGCAGGCAGCCGGGCAGGACTATACTGAGAGGCCCCGGAGGAAGGTGGAGTGGCTGGAGCCGAGCCTTCCCAAGGTGACACGGCACCTGCCCATCAGAGCTGACGGTGTGTTGCAGAGACCGCTGATGCACACATAGGGGAGAGGGTCTCTCCGTCGTGTGCAAGGAAAAGGAAAGAGTTTTTAAATAAATAAACCTCTTCTTAATTATTCACAGCTTATCTTGAGCAAGTCCAGCTCTCAGCTTAGGTGCCCATTCCCAGCTCTGTTTACAACCCAGCAGGAGCTGGGAAAGGAAGAAGGGTCAAGCATCCCTTCTCATGAAATAAGTAACTGCCTCCCCTGACCTTGGCTGCAGGAGCTAGAGGAGGGATGGCCGGGGAACAGGGCGACTCCTCTGGTCCCCTGAGTAAGATGTGCCGGTGGCCCTCGGCCACAGCCTTGCAACCCTGGCTCAGTGCCTGCTCCCAGCATTCTCTCTAACTGGCTGGTGTCCTCAGAGTGGGTGGTGGGCATTTATTCATCCATCAAGGGTTTCTTGACACCTTCTGTGCTGAAAACGCTGAGCTGGTGCTCTAGGAGCCTCAGAAGCCTCATCTGCTAAGTCAGAGGTGGCCCAGCATCAGTGTTTCTCCGTGGAGATGTTGTCGGTACTGGGGAGGGAATCAATTCTCCGCTAATGGGAACGCTCAGCAGGACTTCAGCAAACCTGCCCCTGCCGGTTAAAGCCCAGTGGTGACTCCCAGTCAAATGAGCCAAGGAAGCCACTGCAGTCCTCAGTTACAAACCACTGGCTTCACCTCTGAGATTGCTTCCCATTCTGAAATTCTGTATGGCTATGATTATTTTGCTGCTGCTAAAAATCATGCCAAGTAGAACTGCTGAAGAATCGATGTAGTAGGTATGTCTCATTGAAATGTAAGGGTATTTTTAGCAACAGCCACAACAGGTAACACCTGTTGAGCAATTACTGTTTTACAGACCCTTGGCAAATTTCTTTCCATTAGAAGTCTTTAGAGAGGATCTGATTATTTGCTAGTTCAGATCATCCATGCCCTCTCATTTGCCCCCTTAATTTCAGAGCACGGAGTTGACTGTTGTTTCGCTTCATTTATCGTTTGAAGAGTTGTCTAGAGTTCAGATATTAAAGTGTCCCTATAGGCGGCTCTGCAGTGTGATGAGAATCAAGAAGGAGCCAGGCCAGATTCCCTCCTTTGATTGAATGCTGCGTTCTTTCTTTTTGTGTCTGTGCGCTATGTGAACCTAGAAAACCTGCGACTCTCTTAGAAGCTGTGATATTGCCTTTACTTCAGAAGTTCTTCAAATTAATTCTGAATTTACGTTGCCAGCGTTGCAGGGTTTTCCCCTCACTTGAGTCCTATACCTATAATTGGAGTTGGCATCCACCAGGTGGACAGTCAGACTTTGATCTGACCCACTGCTTTGCAGAGCTGTGCCCCGTTCACCAAAAGGAGGACAGCTCGCCAACCAGCCCTTGGTGGTGCTGGGAAGTCTGTGCCCTGGTTGGCTGGGCAGAGCCCCTTTTTTATGGGTGGCAGTATAATTTCTTGTAATTTGGTATGTGTGCTTATGCCACCTACGTGGAAAGCAAGAGATACAGATATAATTAAATCTCAGTCCATGGCAAATTCTCTCTTAAAATTTTCAAAACATTTGCAAAAGAAAGAAGAAAAGGGGCCCAAGTGGAAACATCAGACTATTGATCCTTTATTTTCTGCCTGCATCTAGTTATTTTTAACTCCAACCCTTCCTAGCAAGTACTGATGTGTGTTTGGAGAGCATAATGAATGAGTTTCACACAGGTCAGAGCTGATACCTCCCAACCTGTAGTTGGTGTGTTAACCTTGGGGGAGTGGGCATGTACACAATAGGCACATCGGTTGATGGTTTTATCAAATCAATCCATCTTCTCTCCCTTCCAGGGGAGTGCTGCACACCGCAGGGGTGGCCAGGCAGTGCAAAGCCCGGCCTCCCCTGAGCAAGCAGGGTTTCAGCTGGCTGGACAGATCACATAACGCTTGGGCCGGTTAACAAAAGATATACAAGTGGGAAGGTGTTGGAAGCCGGAGTGTGGAAATTTACCCAACATTATTTTGTTGACAGGGAGGGAGACTCAGTCAGAAAGATGCCACGTTCTTGCGACTTCTCTGGGTCCAGCGGATCACGGTCTCCATCGAGGTGGCATGGATAAGGAGGTGAGAGACAATGCTGCCTACATCTGAAGCCTCTGGCGGAGCCTGGCCTGGCAGCTGAGCTGCCCTTGGATTTGGGACTTCAGGTGCAGCTTGGCATGGAACTCATGAGAAGTGCTTGAGTTTCCCCAGCTTTCTTCACCTATGTTCACTGGACTGGTTTGGCTCTCAGAATCTAAGGTGAGCTGGTAGAAAGGGGAGTTGAGCTGGGAGAGGTAGAAAGAAGCCCCGAGGAGCCTTCAGAATCCATTGCCAGTGTCCCTTTATGCTGCCTGGGGTGCAGAGAGGCTCGCAAGCAGCAGGAGGCTGGGTGCAACTGAGCTTTGGACCATCTTAAGGTAAAGGAACACAGTTCAATAAACAGCTCCTGCATTCAGCCCAAAGGAACCTCTTTTAACAAAGGATTTAAGTGTGAAGAGTTTTGCATCTTTTACTTTGAGGTCCATTATTATAGGAAACTCTGTGTTCACCTAGATAGTGATACTTCTTTTTCTTTCCATGATGCTATATTTGAAAGAACCATGAGCCATTCCAGGCTTCAAGGAGGGCCCAGGATACATAGGAGCTGGTGGACAGCCCTCCCGATGCAGGTTAAGAAAATGGTCTGAGCTCCGGCTTCTGCAGCCCAGCAAGCACGGACATATGCCACTCTTGTCTCCAGAGAACTGGTGGCAGTGACTTCACCAGGAGAAAAACCATCCCTCCACTTCAGGCCTCGACAGAATGAGGTGTGTTGAGGAAGCCACTAGCTGGGATTCGGCCTTTCCTGACCGCCCTTTCATCACGCAGGCAGCCCCAGACCACTGAGCCGACAATGGCCGAGAAGGGCGGGTGCATCGCCAGTGTCTACGGGTACGACCTAGGTGGGCGCTTTGTCAACTTCCAACCCCTGGGCTTTGGCGTCAACGGGCTGGTGCTGTCAGCCGTGGACAGCAGGGCCTGCCGGAAGGTGGCCGTGAAGAAGCTCGCCCTGAGCGACGCCCGCAGCATGAAGCACGCGCTCAGGGAGATCAAGATCATCCGGCGTCTGGACCACGACAACATCGTGAAGGTGCACGAGGTGCTGGGGCCCAAGGGCGCCGACCTGCAGGGCGAGCTGTTCAAGTTCAGCGTGGCCTACATCGTCCAGGAGTACATGGAGACGGACCTGGCACACCTGCTGGAGCAGGGCACACTGACAGAGGAGCACGCCAAGCTGTTCATGTACCAGCTGCTCCGCGGGCTCAAGTACATCCACTCGGCCAACGTGCTGCACAGGGACCTGAAGCCCGCCAACATCTTCATCAGCACCGAGGACCTGGTGCTCAAGATCGGGGATTTCGGGTTGGCACGGATCGTTGACCAGCACTATTCGCACAAGGTATGTCTGGCTGCTGCGGGTGGTCCGTGGACTTCTCAGGAATGTCCACTGTCTTTGAGAGTAACCCTCACTCCGTGGGAATCGGGATCAAGGTCAGCATTTGGGGGAGGCTGGGGAAAATTGCTAGCCCGAACCGTGGTTGTTGGGGGGTGGTTTCTGATTCTTCATCTCGGTTCTACCACGTGGCCACTGCCAGTGGCTCTGGGCCATCCAAGTCGGGACGGGTGTGGGCTAGGTGACCTCCAGGATGCCTTCCCGCTCTAACTCCGTGGTTTAAAATTGTGTGGTTGCTGAATTTGACCCTCTTTTACCTCCTGCTGTCCACATAGCCATCTCACCTCCTGCTGTCTGCTCGGGACACCCCTGGGAGGCTTCCCCTGCTCTGGGGTAGGGCCTGAAGCCAGGTCCACCTCCTCCTCCCATCAGGGTGGGTGGACTGTGGACACGAATGGTTGATCTGATTGACTGACACCTACGTTGTCCAGCTAACGGCTCGGCTCTCCCAGGTCCCGTGATGCTGTAACCCCTCACCGTGATGCTGCAGTTGGGGGAGCCAGCACAGTACCACCCAGATCTCACAGGTGGATGCTACATGCTTCTCGGGCTGCAGAGGTCAGAGCCCACCGGGGCACCATGGTGGAGGCTCTGGCATTCGTTCTCAAGGCCCCACACCATAACTTCTTAGCTGATCCTCTGCTCTCTTTGGGACCTGGAAGTCTGCAAGCATCCTGTTCTTCTCTCCCAGGTTTCTGCCACTTTAGGGGAGCCTCTCAGCACCTCAGCCTAAGTACAGGTCACCAGGTGTCCCCCAGCAGGGCTGGGGGTGGGGGCATTTCCAGCCTCCTGCCAAGACCTTTGGATCATGAATTTTTAAAATTGAATGATGATGTCCCCTATAAACTCTCAGCCACAGACTGAGAGCAGGTCATGAAAGAGGAGGGTGGCCCAGACCTTGAACATGCTTTGGCTCCTCCTCCAGAGCCCACTTCTCCCGTCTCTCTCGCTACCCTGTTTGCCTGTGGCCTAAAGGTTGGGGGATGGAGAAGTGCACCGAGCTGCTGGGGCCACTGCTGGGGGAGGGGAGGCAGGGATCCTTGCCCAGATTTCAGATTCCCCAAACCAGCTTAGGTGTTTTTTACTTTTTGATGCCACAAATTACTTACCTGCATTAACCAGAGCTTGCCTTCTGCCCCTTCTTCAGCAGCCAGGCCGTCTTTCAAAACCAACAGCGGGTCTGTCAATAGGAATATCCATGGTAAAAAAGAAAAAGCACAGTGGCCCTCTGTGTCTACCTGATGCTATTTCTCTCCTTCCAAGGAGCAGTGACTCCAAACATTCCAACCAAAGGTTTTAGACTCAAATCAGTTCCTATTTTGTAAAAAGACGAGAGAATCCATGATAGTCTTGTTTCTGGGTTGCACACACACACACAAATAAAAAAAAAAAAAAAAAAAACACCATCTGGGTTGGAATTAAATGAACCAGTACATTTGGAAGTAATAATAGGACCACCCTTGAGAACTGATGATGTTGAGTGAAGTATTAGAGGGAAAGTGCTTAGAGCAGCATGTAGTAGGCCTTCAGTGGAGTCAGCAAAGAGGATCTGTTGCAGTGAAGGTTGGTTGTAGCGTCACAACTTAGGAGGTGGCGCAGTGCAAGGAGCAACACGGTACATTGTTGGAGGTCTGGGTGCCCTTCTGATGGTGCCAGTTTAGGATGTGGCCCGTCACTCACCCTCTGGGAGCCTCAGTTTCCTCATTTCTGAAAGGGATGGTGATACATGCCCTGTCTGCCCCATTGGCTTGTGGTTAGAATCAAAACAGACCGTGAATGTCCCTTGGAAAGCAGTAATGACTCACTCCATTCATTTAATGAGCATTTGCTGAACACACACTGAGCCCAAGCCCAGTACTAGGAGCCGTGGGGAGTCAGGGGGATACCGAGGCTCTCAGGACCCTAAATGGCTGTGCTTATCCTTGTTACCCAGTTCTTCAGAGGGGAGGGGGAAACCACCTCTCCACTTGGGATTTTTTTTGTTTTCACAATGCAGAGGAATTTGGATGTTCTGACTTACTCTGAACAGGCCATCTTCAATAAAATCAGCCATGGGAGGTTAAAAATAATTGGAGCCGGTTTCAGCCCAGTGGGGGCTCCCACCAGCCCTGTTCCTCTGTGTTTGGCAGGCTCCACATGCCCCCACCCCGCTCCCTCCCTTGTATATTCTGCTTTTAGCTTCCTGTTCTCTCTTTCCTGAGTGATGACGAAAAGGCTTTATATTTGGTGCTTTTATTTATCCAATGTGCATTTAAATCAATTCTCATTTAATCCTCATAATGCCATGTGGCGCTTAGGGCAAATGGTCCCTTTTTTAAATGGTGAGAAATGACTTTCTCGGGCTTACGTGGCTGACTGTGGCAGAGGGGCCCTAGAACCAGGGCCTTCTCACATCTGCACGGATGCGCTTTCCATGTGCCACTTCCTTCATGAAGTCTTTCCAGATTCCCTGGTTGGAATGAATCTTGCCTTCCTCTGAATTCTCAGGGCACTTTTCCCCCATCCTGTTACCTGTATCTTTCAACACATTGTTCTCTCTTTGGTCTTATTGGCATCTGTGCCTTGTGCCTTCTGTCCTCTCCGGGCTGAGAGTTGCTTTGGCTCCTTGAGGACAGCCTCTTGCCCATCTTGGTTCCCCTGTGGAGTCTGATCACTGTGCCTGCGACGTGGCCCTCAGTTTATTTTGTTGACGGTCTTGAACAGATGGGAGAGAAGTCATTTACCAGCGCAGTGCAGATAGGAGGCCTGTTGGGTTTGTTGATTCTGTGTGGTTAGAGGGTTTTGACTCTCTGAAAAGGAGCGCGTAATTCTTCTCTCCAGTGGCTCGGTCGGGGCTGCTTGTGTACATGTGCTCTCCCCAGTGTGCCTGGAGGATCATGGATGCATGTGTACCACTCTGAACTTAATCCCTCCTAAATTGTTATGGCTCCTGGTCTCCCTTTGAAGAAGAAGATTGTGCTCTCCTGGGCTGCAGCCTGCACCTTTGTGTGGGTTACAAAGAAGTCACTCCTTCCTCCAGGCTGATGCAGCCAATGCCAGGGGCAGGCTCCGAATCCAGTGGAGGCCTGGATGCAGCCCTTTGGCCACCCATGCCCCAGCCAGCAACAGGCAGCAGCCTGGTTCTTACCCTTCTCCTCCTGACTTGCTCAAGCTGGTCAGTAAGTCTCCATCACGTCCACATCCCCTCATTCAGCACTGGGCCTGGTACAGGGTAGGTACCTCTGATGTTTGTGGAGTAAAGGAGACACCAAAGGAAATGGCCTCTTCTCTGAACAGCAGCTGGCAGCACTGGGGTTTCAGCCACTTTCTGGGTACGGTCACTCTAAACACCACCTCCAGGGGTCTTGGTCTTTGCGAGGTCCAGAGGGCGACTTGAGGTCCCTGTAGCCCGCACCCCTGGGGAGATGGGCGGTGGGTGGCCCCGGCGGGATGCTCCAAGGGTCTCTCTCAACAGAAGCAGCGCTGGAAACATTGGTCCACATGTTATTGGTACTCATCATGCTAATTGCATGACCTCAGGGAAGTTATTCCCAGAAGAACCATTCTGTAAAAGGACTCCACAGACATCTTTTCCCTCCCTTCATTTCACAGATGAGAAAACTGAGGCACAGAAAGGGGAAGAGACACACTCAAGGTCACACGATGAGCAGCTAAGCCGGGAGTGCACTGCCTACGTTTTGACTCCATGCCCACTGTTCTTTCTCTGAGCTATTCCCGTTCAGTTATTTCACAGAATTCTTGTTAGAGTCAGATGAACATGTGGATATCAGAGTGCTTTCCAGTGTACAAAGAGCTACATCACTGGCAGAACTGTTTGCCCAGATAGATGCCATGTAATGCCAGACAGACACCCAGATGCCAGTTTCCCTCCACCAAAGTATGGAACCAACTCCTGGCATGATGGCCAAGGGGTGAGCCAGGTGACCCTACCTGAGGGGTGGCTTCCCAGCCTGCGTTCTTCCTCAGCAGGCCCACTAATGAGTTCCTTGCTGTTTGTCTCTGAGAAGAGGCAGCTGAAGGATCAGAGTGTGTTTTCTTTTGAATTTATCCTATTAGGAAGTAGACTATCTCAAAGAGAAAAAAAAAAAACAAAAATCTTTGCTGAGCTGTGTAAATTGTAAGAAATGTCAGGGGCCCCAAGGAGAGCGAGCAAGGGCCCGAGCAGCTCACCGATAGCCTGATAGGCTGCAGGAACATGTCCCCTCAGGAAGTACCAAGACTTTGGGGGGAAAGAAGTGCCTCTCATCCTGCTGTAGCATCCTTGTGGGGGCTGCCAGGAGACTGCTTGCAGATCTGCCTTTCCTGGAGGCAGGAGGCAGAAAGTAGCCAGGAGAGAAAGAAAGGGGACTTTGGAATTTGGGCAGCCAAAGACTCTCTTTTGTTTGGGGGATCACTTGAGTGAGTGTCAGCTTTCTGCTAGGCCGGCCTGCCATTAGGCCCTAAACCCTTTCTACTTCTAGGTCCAGTGATTTTTGTAGTGTGGTCCTCAGGCTGGTGGCATCAGCATCACCTGGGAACTTGTTAGAAATGCAGAGTCTCAGGTCCCATCTCAAACCCACTGAATCAGATCCTCTGGGGGTGGTTTAACAAGCTTTCCAGGTGAGTCTGATTCTCACTAAATGCTAAGGATCTCCGATCTAAAGAGATGAAATGGCTTGTCTGTGGACAGAAAGCTGATGCTCCTGATGTGTTTGCTTGATGCCTTGGAGCTGCGGTTTGGCAGCACGACTGGCTAAGAAGTCCTGCCAGATGACATATGTGCATTTGAAGCAGGCACCCTAAACTAAAAAGGGTGGCTACTGGTGACACTGGGACAGGGAACAGTGGAGATTGTTCCAGGCGGAGTGATTTGTAGGACCTCCATCACATCGCATTGGAAACTGCCCGGTGCACCTTTGCATGAGTTTGGCAGAAGGCCACACAAACCAGGGACCTAAACCAAAAGGAGGATTGGTGCTGTTTAGCTTCAATTTTAACAATTAGATGATATGGAACAATGATTTTGGAAAAACATATACTTTTCATTCTCGTGTAAACTGCTTCACAATGTTATTTAAAAATAAAAACAGTGGTTTCACAGTTCAGTAACATTGAATGTTTGATTGAGGGCTCAGCAAATTACTATTGTTTGTTAAGGCTTGTGGTTTAATTCAAGGTCCCAAAGGAGGCCAGGGGTTTATGATGTTGAACACTTAAGGCCAGCTCGGGAAGGGCTTGCACGGAAGCTGTGGTCGGCCCGTGTGCTCTTCGATCTCCTGGCTACTCTGTCTTCTTGACAGCTTGTGTGTAGGCCAAGATGACCTCTCTCCCTTTCTCCTGGCAGACACATGGAAAGCTCCCATAAAGCCCAAATTCCCTAGCAACTGAACCTAGGAGGAGGAGCGCTCGTTTCTGTGAGTGAAGCAGTGTCTCTGAGGTGATCGAGAGAGTAGTGTCCATTTGGTAGCCTGTGTGTTCGCTTTGGATGGTCTCATCGCAGATGGCACCCCCCAGTGCGGAGTGTGGGGAAGGACTTGCAGGGTCCAAAAATGGGACTGGGATCCCCAGCGCAGGTGCTGAGAGGGGCCCGGCCATCTGCACAGACCGGGGTTTCGTGAGAAAATGGGCTTGTGCAAGGACAACTGGATGAGGGCTCGGTGAGCAGGGAAGGTCGCTTTCTCCTTAAACCGCTAAGCATGTTATTCCAGATCAGTGGAGCCGAAAAGATTTATTTAATAGACTATGAAATATCCCTTTTTAAAGGGGGAAATTATGACATAGGGGATTAGAACAGAGGTTATGCTGGAGAGTCAAGTGTCCCTGAACACTCAGCCTTGGAAAGCTAATTTATGTTGGCCTTTAGTGCCAACAAAAAGTGGTAATTTATTGGCTCCTGGTTTTGAAGCTCAGAGAAGTCCAATATCAAAACATTAGCAAGGCGATGCTTTCTCCCAGAAGACGGTGGCATTTGGGGCTGGCTGTCAGGATCCTTGGTCCCTGGCTTTTCTGTCACCTGGCAGTGCACTTGGCGGCACCTTCTTTCCCTTCCAGGTTCCACTGACGTCCAGCCTCTGGCTGCTCCCCAAGGCTTTCTCTTCTGTGGCCTTTTCTGTAAGGAGAAGGATCCTATTTAAAATGAGCTCCCACCCACAGGAATGGATTAAGATAAAGAACATGTTTTTCTGGGGTGCACAGCCCCAAGCCACTACGGTGCCTCTTTCCCCTTCCCACAGCAGCCCCTTCCCCAGAGCAGGGTCTTCACTCTGTCCCCTGGGCCTCCCAGGGTTCTCTTCTACCCCGTCCCAGAAAAACACTCCCTTCCTGGGAGGCAACCCCTCCAGCCCAGGGGTAAAGGATTGAATGTGGATAGGTGGGAGAGCCTGGGAATACGTGGTGGATAAGCTCCACCTTCCCTTTATACCCAAGAACTCCCTCTCAGATAGTAACTTCAGTCTTGACAGCAAGAACCCCAACCTTCAGGCCTGGCTCAAGTCTCCCCACAAGTACTTCAGGTCATAAATGTTCCAAAAACATGACACTGACTTATGTTATGGGCAGACGTTCCTGTTTTTATGCTGAAGGAGTGTGAGTAGAAAACTGAATCAAATCCTTTTCAATTTTCCCCTGAAGTGCGGCTTCTTTATTCAGCCTTTGCTGTGGTAGCCTGTTGAGAAGACAGTGGTATAGAAATAGAAGGTTCCAGAGTGAGTGTCATATTACTATGATTATCTCGACATTAAAGGCCACCTTCCCCAGCAGTACCACCCATCTTTAGGCTGGGAGAGACCAGCACCCATCTCCAGCTTCATCTGCTCCCGCCCCACTCACCTTGTGTTGCAGCCTCACTGATTTGTCATCATCCCCTGGAAAATATCACTCCCTCTGACAGCTCTGGCCCCACACACTGTTCCTTTTGCTCCCACATAAACTCCTACTTACCCCTGAAAATCCTGCTCAAATGAAGCTTCACCCATTCTCCAGAGGAAGATTAATCCCGTCTTCCTCTGGTTCCCAAAGCACTTACCCCACACCATTGTGATGTGTTTATATGTCTGTTCCCCATAGACCCAGTGGAGCCCCTAAGGGTAGAGGATGCAACTCATTTGTCTCTGTCTTCCTGACAAAGTATCTGACTCTTAACACATGCTCATTAAATGCTTGTTGACTAATGAAGGAGCCAAGCTTCTGCCTTTCCACTGGATAGAATGTGGTCCACGAGAGTCTCCCAGGATAAAAGATAATTTCTCCTTCTTACAGCAGCTTTCAGATATTTGAAGTCACCGACCATGTCCCTCTAAACCTCTGCAGCCTAGACTACCTTTGTCTTTATGCAGTACTACTCAGGCACTGTTCTAAGTGGGTTGACAGGGGCAACCTACTTAATCCTTAAAACAACTTTCTGGGATAGTGCTGCTGTTGTCCCCATTTCACAGATGAGGACACTGAGGCACAGAGGGTAACTTATCCAAGGTCACCCAGCTAGTATATGGCAGAGTTGGATCTCAAGCCCAGCCCTGGCTTCAGACAGCGTGCCTTCAGCCATTGAGCAGTACTGCCTGGCGGCTATTTAGACGGTGGTATTTCCAGAGCTCACGTTATCCCACCACTCTATGATTGCCCTCCTCCTACTTGCAGACCCCTTCTTAAAATGTGTGTTACAGAGCAGATACGATGTGATTTCACCAGCACAGTCAGTGGGAGTGTGACACGGCTGCTCCGTAGATGACACCCTCTAAATGCTGCCAATGTTTTTTGGCAACCATGTCACACTGATGGCTCATAATGAGTTTGTAGCCAACTAAATTCTGTTAAGCACAGTATTCTCTATTTTATATTTCAAATGTGGTTGATTTTTTTAGCCCAGATATAGGACTTTACCCTTATCCTTGATAAAATTCATCTTGTTGGCTTTGGACAAATATTCCAACGTGATGAGATCTTTTTGGATCCTTGTTTTGTCACATAGTCTCATTATCTTACCCTTCCAGCTTCATGCTCCATAAGCCTGTTTTCTAGGACTTCACACGTATCACTGATAAAATACATGTAATGAGCTTAAACCAAAGGCCTGGCCTCATGGCCACTGACCACCTCCAGGGTGACACTGACCCCTAAACTAGCATTCTTTGGGTTTAGTTGTCCAACCAGTTATGGATTTACATAATTATATAATTGTCTGACTCCTGTTTCTTCATTGTCCTCAAGTTGTCCTAAGAGAGTTAGCTAAATTTCTTATTGAGATTCGGGTACACTTTCTATAGAATCTCCTCATTCTACCTTACTACAATTTTAAACTTGTCCTAAAGTAGAAAGAAAAAGCCGAATTCAAACTGCCTGCTCAGCTGTCACACTCAAATTCCTAGTTACACAGAACACAGATGCTGGCAAACACCACCATTCTGCTTACAGAAAATCTGATATGTGAAAGTCTAAATTTACAAAATCATGTTGGAGATTAGGGAGTGGTTAAGTAAACCATGGTTCATCTACCAAATAGAATGTTATATAACTATTTTAAATAGTGTTTTTGAAGAGTTGCAATAACACACAAATTTTTATGTACTAATTATAAGCTTAAAAAGCAAGATGCAAAATCATATAGATGGTCTGAATATAACAGTTAAAAACAAGGAGAAAAGAACTGCACACAAAAAAAATAGACACTAAAAACTAAAATGTTAACACTGATTGGACAATGCGTGTCTTTTTTCCCCATCTTTTTATTTTTCTGTAATTCCCCAAAATGCGTAATGAACATGCATTGTTCTTTTATTTTTTACTTTTTTTATTGTGGAATATAACATATTTTCATAAAAGTAGTAACTTTCCGTGAGCAATTTAACAAGTAGTTAGAGAGCAAATTTCAAAGAACGTTATGGGTTACAGTTCCACTGTTTCAGTTATTTCCTTATTGTGAAATATACATGCAAAAAAGTGAAAATTTTCAAATTACGATTTAACAAGTAGTTATATGTACTGCTGTTATATCTAACAGTAACCTTTTCAGGTGGGGAGGTAGGGGTAGTTTGCTGCAAGAGTGAGTTTAACAAGAACACATTTGTAGCACAAAGAGGGGTGGCCTTGAGTTGCTCAGCTGCAGAGAGGGGAGAGTCCCACACACTAGCTCCTGGCCCAGGAGCACATGCATGTTGACCCTCAACGACCTTCTGCTCTGTGGCGCCAACTGTGTCCCTTGTGCAAGCCTCACCTCCCCTCTCGGGGTGACAGCCCTGCCTGGTAGCTGCCCCTGTGGGGACCGTGGGACAGGCGTGGGTGTGTGCCCCTGGGAAGCAGGGCGACTCTCCTCATAGGCAGAGCGGGCAGATGCTGAGCACATTGCTTCCCTGGGCTGCCTCTGCTCCCTCCCAATGACAGATTCTAGTTCACGGCCTGTGTGAGGAGTGAATGAAACAAAAGTTGTGAAACGCTTGGTAGGCAGATGGAAAGCACTCGGTAACTATTAGCTATTTTTTACTGTGATAAATAATCATTATTGAAAGAGCTCTCTCTGTTCCCAGATACCTGAAGTTCCGCCACCACTGAGAGTAAATTGCATTGGGGTGGTTGACCATGGTTTAGTTACTCTTTTAAGATACTGTTGAAGAGTGGAAACAAGTCAGAAAACTTGTATTTGACCAAACTTGGTGAAATGGATTGATGACGAAGCACTGGGCTTGGGGGAGCCTGCTTGACAGCACTGGGGAGCAGGATAGGGAGGCACCCTAAATTTTGAGTCTTGCAATTTGGCCAAAAGCTGGTTCTGGTACTGAGATTATACCATGAGGGATGATATTCAAATATGTTGTGATTGTTAAGCCTTGAGAAGACCGATCAGACTAGCTACTGGCTGTGAACACATCCCAGCGTGCTGCCTTCCATACCCTCTCACCCTACAAAGGTGTTCTCTGGTCACTACCTGGCTCCAGCCAATTTGCAAATGCTGCATGGGTCAGAAGCTATAGAGAGAGCATGAACAGCCAATGGCTCCTGTAGTTGGGGAATCAATATCATATTAGTTTTCAAAGCAGGAAACATTTCTACCCTAATTTATTTCTTGCAGTTTGCAATCATGCACCCTGGGAGTTCTTTCCCACCCATGACTCTGGATCCTCATTCCACCTGCTGAGGGAGGCAGGTCAGGTTAATTGTCCCTATTTGATAGATGAGCACTAGGGAGCCCAGCGGAGTTAAGGAGCTCAGCTAAGGCCCCACCACTAACGAGAGGCAGAGCCGGGACCAGACTTGCCTCCAGGGACCTGAAGCAGCAAATGATGCAACTGGGCTTGGCTCCAGAACTCCAGAACTCCCCTAGCCCCTGCTGTGATGAGAAGAGAAAGGAGAGCCATGAAGCTGAGGGTGCTTGCTTCTGCTTTCCCCATGAGGAAACTTGGAGAACAGAGCAGTTCTGTGACCTTCCCTGGGCCCACAGCGAGCAGAGGTGGAGCCAGGACAGTACATTAGAATCCCTGGGTCCTGGACCCTTCTCTCCAGCCTTCCCACAGTGCTCCGGCCTTTCCCTGTCCCTCCTGCTGTCCAACCACAACATTCCCGTCATGCTCACTCCTTCCCTCTCTGCCCACTGGAAACGTACTGAGGCCCACAGCCAGCTACTTAGGCACAGATTCTCACCAAGGGACCCAGAGCTCAGTGCCCCAGCATGCGGCTGGTTGGAAAAAGGCTGCCAGCTGGGATATTCCTTTCAGTAGAACAATGGTTTCTCTTTGCCTTCAAACTCTTGTAAAAATAGCTTTGTTGAGACATAATTAACATACCATGCAATTCACCCATTTAAAGTGTACAAGTGAATGAATTTTAGTATATTTAGAGTTGTATATCCATGTCACAATCAATTTTAGAAAATTTTCATTGTTCTAGAAAGAATCCTTCCTACACTTTGTCCTCACCTCTCAAATTCCCCCCTCTTCCCCAACCCTAGGCAACCACTAATCTACTTTCTGTCCCTATGAATTTGTCTATTCTGGACATTTCATATAAATGAAATCCTACAGTATATGGTCCTTTGTGCCCGGCTTCTTTCACTTAGCATAATGTTTTCAAAGTTCATCCATGTTGTAGCAGGTATCAGGACTTCATTACTTTCTGTGGCTGAATAACATTCCAGTGTATGGATATTCCACATTTTGTTTATCTGTTCATGCGGGTAGCTGAGCTTGTGCCTCGACTTACCAGGCCTGGGCCAGGGGACCTGATATCACCCCCTGGGGAGGGTAGTAGGTACGGGCGTGAGTGCCCTCTGCAGCCCCCCCGAGCCTGAGGAGCGAGGTCAAGGCAGCTCCCTTTTCCTCACCCAAAATGCCACTGGCAGGGGAGGCTTGCCGGAGGAAACCGCCCTTCTCCCAACTGCCCTTTCCCCACTTCCTTATCTTACCCACATACTCCCTTGTGCCAAGGCCACTCCTGCCACCGCCAGTGCGCATGCACCGTGGCCCGAACAACCCCCGCCCGTTGCAACGGCTCCTGCGTCCTCTCAGAACCAATCCTAGCCCCTCTCCCTTCAATATTGCCATTTTAGGCTACTTCACCTCCTTTCCAGCCCTGCCCCTCTTACCAGCCTATATAACCTGTAATCACCCCTGAATAAATCTCTTTGGCGCATACTCCTACTGGATGAAGAGTGTTTTTGTCCTTATCGCCGCCCTCCATACCTTGCACGCCTCTCGCCGAGGACCTTGGCCACGTCCTCCGCCTCGCCCTCGCCTCCGGGAAAGAGCCCCCGCCGCCGGTACCCTTTAAGCAGCCCCGAGAGCTGAGGGCTCGGCTACCGGCCGCCACTCCCCCTAGAAGCAGTAACCCCGACCGCAACTGGTGCCCCGTGTGAGGAACGTCTCCACACAACAGTTTGGCAGGTCACCCGCTCGCCCGGACGCCTCTCCAGCTTCCCATTTCCTCGCCTGCAAGGTAAGGGCCGCCTCTCCCTCGCCGCTTCCGGAGCCGTGGGAGGTTCCTTGCTCCGAAGCCGCTCCTCCCTTCCCCCACGCTCTCTTCATCCAGTAGGAACTCCTCCCATCCCCCACGCTCTCTTCGTCCTCTTGTATGCGCACTTCTATGACCCCCGTTCCTCCTAACACTCTCCCTCTTCCCCTCCATTACTTTGCTGTAGTTCTTTGTATCTTTATTTCCTCATTTGGTGCCGTGTGCCTTTTTGCAACCGCCCCCCCCTGACTGCTCTCGTTGCCAAAGGGCACTGCTTTCTGCTCTCGCCGTCTCCTTCGGCCTTGCAGCCACAGTTTATCTCATTCTCTCTGCTCAGTAAACTACTCCTCCTTCTCCTCCCCGCCAGCCGGGCCGGCCCGGCTCGGGAACAACTCCCCCTCCTCTCCCCTCAGCTATGGGTAATCGTATATCTACAGGTCAGGCACCTCAAGTTCGTGCTCTAGCGGGTCTCCTAGACACGCATCGCTGTAAAGTGTCTGTCCGGCAGCTGCAAATATACTGGGATCTCCTGCTGCCCTTTAACCCATGGCTCACCACTTGCCATCTTTGGGACCCTGTTACTTATGATCGCCTTATTGATCGAGTCACTAACGCCATGGAACATGAGAGCAAGCGTTTCCCTTCCGGCTTGCTCCCCACCTTGATAACCATCCGCTCCTGCCTTCAAGGCTCCCTCCCCCCTGATAGAGGCCCCGTTAAATCCAAAGAGGCCCTATCAACCCAGCCAACAGACTCAGATAGCGATACTAATTCAAATCATGACTCGGACACGGAGTCCCTAGTCGAGCAGATTAACAACGCGCTCGAGGTGACTCCCAAAAAGCAAAATAACACTGCGCCACGCCAAGATGGCGAACTTCCTCCTTCTTCTTCCATCGAGGGGAGGAAATGCTCTGGCGATGACATCAGCCCTAAGTTGGGCCAGAAACCGCATACGCTTTACCCCGCCCTTCCACAGGGCGGAGCTAGTCCACCATCTTATGCCTTGAACCCCACCCTTTCACAGGGCGGGGCTGATCCACCATCTTGTGTCTTAGCCACGCCTACCGCGCCGCCATCTTGCGACGCTTGGGGCCTCCCACTCCCGCCTCTCCCTCCGGCGAGCTCCCCCTCGGAGCCGCTACCGGCAGCTGCCGCCGTTCCTCCCACCCTGCCGACTAACAACCCCTGGCTGCCTTCTACACCTCAAGGCAACCCTTGGGGCAACGCTCCCCCTACCCCCACTCCCGCGCCAAGTCCTCTGCAAGCGTGTCCTCCTTTCTCTCGTGCTTTTCGCTGTTTTCCTCTTAACCTTGCCCCCACCCCACAGAGGCCGCATGACTGGTATCCCATTGACTTAGATACTATCAAGCAGCTTCGCAAGGCCGTCAAGGAGGACGGGTTAGGTAGCCCATATGCTTCCCAAATACTACAGGATCTCGCCATGAACTATTGCATCCCCCAAGACTGGGCCTCGCTTGCCCGTTCAATTTTTAACCCCGGTCAGTTTGTTGACTGGCGTGCTCACTTCCAGGCAGAAGCAGCTAAGCAAAGTGAGCAAGATGCAGCCATTGGAGTCTATCATCCCCCCGAAGCCTATTTGGGCACTGAAGCGTTTCTAAATGCGTCTACTTATATTAATGTCCCTGCTGCCTTCTGGACTGTCCTCAGAAGCATCGCCTTACGCGCGTTTGCCAATTGCTCTGCCCGTCGGCCTAACAAATTTACCAAGCTCTTCCAGGAGCCGAGTAAGCCTTTCGCCACCTTTGTCTCCAGAGTCGAAGAAACCTGCGCTCGAAAGGTAAGTGATCCCCAGGCCCAATATTACATGTGCCCATCCTCAAATCCTGGAAAATCGTACTGTAATTCCCCCAACGAGTACTACTGTGCATACTGGGGGTGTGAAACATTAGCCACTAATTGGAAGCCTCCTGTTTCTAATCATTACCTTACCTTAAAATGGACCCCTACAGGGTGCAAACTCCCTACTGTTAACTGGCTCAGCCAAGAAAGTAAGAGATCCTGCACACATCTTAATCTTACAGTGCAGCTCCCCACTGATCCCTCCTGGTTACTCGGTCAAACTTGAGGCTTCAAAATCTATGAGAAAGGAGGCAACCGAGGATCACTTATTCTCATAAGAAAGGAGGCTTTAAACCAACCAAAAAAAGATACTGTTATAAAAAAGCCCTTTAACATTGGTCCCAATAAAGTCATTAACCCCCTTTTTCCACAGCTCTCCAGCCGCACCTTAGTTCCAACTAAACGTACTTCAACTACATCTCAAACCCCACCACCCCAGCTTCCTCTGCCCCCTTCTCGTTATTCCTCTCCCCTCCTCAGCCTCATCCAAGCCGCCTTTGCCTCAGTGAACTCCTCCAACCCCAATTTTACCTCCTCCTGCTGGCTCTGCCTCTCCACCTCTTCCTCACTGTACGAGCCCGTTGCCTCCAACCTCTCCTTTTCAGAAAGCACAGAAGACAGCCCCTCGGAATGCAATTGGAATACCTCTGCCGTCCCCCTGACCTTTCATTCAGTCTCCTATACGGGAAAGTGCGTCCGCCCTCGCTCCAGTAACTCTCCCGACCTCACTGCCTGTGCCAGCTACTCATCTCCTAGCAGCTCGGCAAAATTTCTCATTCCTCATAACTCCTCCCAATGGCTCTGCTCCTCTACAGGACTTACCCCCTGTCTCAGCACGAATATCATCAGTGAATATAAAGAAACTTGCCTCCTAATTGTCCTTATCCCTAGGGTTTTATACCACAGCGAAGAAGACTTCTTCCTCCGTCTGGAAAGAACTGCAGCTCCTGCCCTTCTGCAAAAGCGAGAGCCCATCACCGTCCTTACAATTGCCTCCCTCCTAGGTCTTGCAGGCGCTGGCACCGGAATCGCTGCACTAGCCAGTCAAGGCTCCGCCCTAACTCACCTCAGGGCGGCTGTTGACGAGGACATTCGCCACCTACAAAACGCTATTTACCATCTAAAAAATTCTGTCAATTCCCTCTCTGAAGTCGTGCTCCAAAACCGCCGAGGTCTTGACCTTCTCCTCCTCAAAGAAGGAGGCCTCTGCGCCGCCCTAGGAGAAGAGTGCTGTGTATATGCCAATTCCACAGGTCTCGTCGAGGACAGCCTGAAAAGGGTCCGAGAGGGACTGGAAAAGCGTAAAAGAGATCGTGAAGCCACCAGTTATTGGTCCAGTTTTTTCACTCCCATCCTCCCATACATCCTTCCTTTTCTTGGCCCCCTATTAATAATTATTCTAGCTCTCATCTTAGGACCCTGCATCATACGCAAAATTGTCCAGCTTGTAAGAAAACAAACAGATGCCATTTTTTCCTCGTTCGTGCAAATCCAGTATCAGCGACTCGCCACCTCTGACACCCCCCACTCCAAGATGACAGCCAACCCTTCGCGACCTCAACGCCACCGGTCAACCCGCCGACCGCGAGGCCCTTCTTAATCACCTGAACATCGCTCTCGCCTCGAGTTCCAGCTTCTCTAAACCCCTGAACTTTAAACCCCTGAACTTTAAACCCCTCACCTTCGCCCAGCCCGCTGCAGCGAAGCCCTTGTCGAGCGCCCGGGCACCACACCAACACTGAGCTCCAGCCTCGCTGAGCCACCGTCAACCCCTTTTTCCCTTCCCTGACCTCCCCCTTCCCTCACCCTTAGCGGGCCTCTCCGGTAAAGCCTCTTCCTCTAATTAGAAAAGAAAGGGGAATTGCGGGGACTGAGCTTGTGCCTCGACTTACCAGGCCTGGGCCAGGGGACCTGATATCACCCCCTGGGGAGGGTAGTAGGTACGGGCGTGAGTGCCCTCTGCAGCCCCCCCGAGCCTGAGGAGCGAGGTCAAGGCAGCTCCCTTTTCCTCACCCAAAATGCCACTGGCAGGGGAGGCTTGCCGGAGGAAACCGCCCTTCTCCCAACTGCCCTTTCCCCACTTCCTTATCTTACCCACATACTCCCTTGTGCCAAGGCCACTCCTGCCACCGCCAGTGCGCATGCACCGTGGCCCAAACAACCCCCGCCCGTTGCAACGGCTCCTGCGTCCTCTCAGAACCAATCCTAGCCCCTCTCCCTTCAATACTGCCATTTTAGGCTACTTCACCTCCTTTCCAGCCCTGCCCCTCTTACCAGCCTATATAACCTGTAATCACCCCTGAATAAATCTCTTTGGCGCATACTCCTACTGGATGAAGAGTGTTTTTGTCCTTATCGCCGCCCTCCATACCTTGCACGCCTCTCGCCGAGGACCTTGGCCACGTCCTCCGCCTCGCCCTCGCCTCCGGGAAAGAGCCCCCGCCGCCGGTACCCTTTAAGCAGCCCCGAGAGCTGAGGGCTCGGCTACCGGCCGCCACTCCCCCTAGAAGCAGTAACCCCGACCGCATGTTCATCTCTTGATGGACATTTGGGCTGTTTCCACCTTTTGGCTATTGTCAATAGTGCTGCTATGAGCATGCACATACAAGTTTTTGGGGGGCATATGTTTTCGTTTCTCTTGGGTATATGCTTAGGAGTGGAATTGCTCAGTCATAAAGTCCTGTTTGAAGAATTGCCAGACTGTTTTCCAAAGTGGCTGCTGTACCATTTTACATTCCCATCAGCAATGTATGAGGGTTAAATTTTTCCATATCCTCTCTAATACTTACGTTCCATTGTGTGTGTGTGTGTGTGTGTGTGTGTGTGTGTGTGTGTGTTTGTATTTAAGTCATGGCTTTATTCATAACACAGTTGCACAGAAGTATTAACTTCAGTTTTTTAAGGAGAGATCCTTTAGGAACTCAACACACTATATAATACTGCCATACAAAGAACATTAAAAAGTATCAAAGCCTCTACAAAATATTAAACCCACCCTTGTTTCTTTGCATGAAAATACCACCCACAAAGCTAAATAAGTTTTAAAAATTATCTGGAGGCTGTTGTTTTCAAAACAAGGGACTCTCTTTTTTATTACACAATAAGATGATTGATAAGAAAGTCAATATATAGATTTAGTTTTAAAAATAAGTATTTTATAATCTGGCATACCATGCAATGAAAATTTTTATGGACTAAAACAGGGTGTTTCAATTGTTGAAAAGGAGTAAAATGTTAAGTCTTTTGGAGATTCCAATCCCTCCACTGAACTTATCCCAAGAATTTTACTTCTGTCAGTTGTGCAACTTTTTTAGTTTCTCCACAGATAACTTAATAATCTTTACTTTATATAGGATTCCTGTTTTGCTGGCAGAAGTGTGTTAGAGCCTGGAGGTGCTGCCTCTTTTAGATGAGGTAACAGCCTCCAATTCACCAGTCACAGCAGGCCAGTTTATCTCTCTGGTAACTAGACACTTTCATTTGAGGTCAATCATATAATAGATCTAAGAACTCTCATTTAGAATCTGAAGAAAATAAAATTCTTCTTATTTCCCATTTCTCTTCTCTTCTTCTACTGGCACTGCAACAAGTCTCATTACCACAGTTTGAAACACTCCTTACTGCAAAAATTACAGTTAATATGAAAATGAAATTACAAAATTATTTTAATTATTGAAGACAAATTTGTATAGAGTTCCTTGATACTGCTAAGTGTCTGATAAAACTATAATAATATACAATTGAGAGGAGAAAAATATATAAAATTAACCACCATTCAGACCCCACATTGAATTTCAGCTTATACTAATTTTCATTTTCAGGAAGATATTAATAGATTCTATTTAGTTTTAACTGAGCTAAAAGAAACATAATCAACAAAACAAAGAAACTCTAGTTAATTAATTCCCAAGCAACTATGCTTCTTAAAATATGATTGTGTTTGAGTCATATGAGGTTGTTTTGGTGATAGAGGTGGGAGATTTTATAATTTTAAAGTTATATATGTTGCCTTGCCCATGATCATAGGTGGCTCATATATTGAGATAGGAAAATAAACAAACAAATAATGAAAAAAAAAAAATCTTTACTTTAAAACCCCAAAGTATTACATTTTAAAATTTTAAAAATACAAAGAAGCAGTACTATACTCAGTAATTTAAATGTGTCCCAGTATTTAAACGTAACTTCAATTAATTTACTGACACTAACTTGGAAAATATTCATAAATATTCAAAACAGAGGGAAAAAAATTTAGATAGATGAGTGGAGCCTCAGTGACAAAAAGGGAGATGTACTTGTCTATTTATTATAATTTATTTAATAACCATACAAGGAACACATACATGCACTCTCATTCTTATCACAAATATTTTTCTATTTTTATTGGACATCCATTTGTAAACAAATCTTAATTTTAATATCGATTTAGTTTCAAATAATTTTCCAACTGCCTCTTATATTCCATTAAATGCTGTGATATCTAATAATGCTTTATAATTATAGGAAGAATAATTGAAAATTAAAAAGACTTTGCAAAATAGTATCCAAATCATTTGGGAAGCCAATTTTAAAATACTGACTTGAATGTCTCATTAATTATCAACAAGGCAGTTTTTCCGACTTTTGAAGAATAGTGATGCTGCTTCTAAAAGCCTCCTCGCTTCATCTCCATCCTGCCAATACAGTCTGTGCATGTTGTCAACCAAGAGAGAGTTACATTAAGCAGAACCTGTTGCATAAAACTGTATGGATGATAATGGAAAAAATATTCACTCTCTTTCACTTGGTGGTTTAAAACTAGGACAGATCCAAGAAAGTGGTTGTGATATAAGACTAAAGGTTTTCCTGGGTGTCCACAAGTTTTCCAACTTTTTGTTTTTTGAGATAGAGGGAAGAAGTGAAACAAGAAAGGAAGGTGATCATAAAGAAATTGCTGAGAGAAAAACGAATGCACACCTAAAAACAAAACAAAATAAACGCCTGGCATTTCATGCTCCTCAGCTTGAAGAGAAAAGGGCTCACCTGCATGTCTCTGAACTTAGTATAAGCAATTGTTCCTTCAAAAATGAAATCTTTATCAGTCACCAGGCTTCACAGATTTCAGAAGCCTCCACAGAATCCTTGAACCCATATTGCTGAATAGAACCTTTACGATTCTGCTTCTACTTTCCAAGTTACACATGACAAAAAGTACCCGAATACTCTTAGCCAAAAAAAGTCATTGTCTTTGAACTAAAGGTTTCTGGGTCTCCTCTAAAACAAACAACTTGTGATTTAAGAGACTTTTGCCATTTCATATTAAGGCCTAGTGTGATTTCATTAGTTTATAAATAGCTTTAAAACATTATGAATGCTGCTGTGGAGGATGGTTTGGCAGTTCCTCAGGAAGCTGTGTAGAGTTGCCTTATAACCCAGCAATCTGAGAATATATACCCAGAAGATCTGAAAGCAGGGACACGAACAGACATTTTCACTCCAATGTTCCTAGCAGCATTATTCCCAATTGCCAAAAGATGGAAACAACCCAAGAGCCCATTAACAGGTGAATAGATAAACAAAATGTGGTATATACATACGATGGAATATTATTCAGCAGTAAGAAGGAATGAAGTCAACCCAACAACGTAGATGAAACTTGAAGACATTATGCTAAGTGAAATAAGTCAAACACAAAAGGACAAATATTGTATGATCTCACTGATATGAACTAATTATAATATGTAAACTCATAGACATGAAATATAGATTATGAGTTGCCAGGATATAGAATAAGGCTAAAGAATGGGGAGTGGTTGCTTAATTTGTGCAGGATGTTTAACTAGGTTGAACTTAAACTTTTGGAAATGGATAGAGGTAATGGTAGCACTTTATTGTGAGAATAATTAATAGTACTGATTGAGTATGAATGTGGGAGAAGGGGGAAGTTTAGAGTCATGTAAGTCACCAGAAGAAAAGTTGGAGGTTAAACATGGGAATGTATAACACAGTGAATCTTGTGGTGGGCAATGTCTGTGACTAACTGTACAAATATAAAAAAGTTTTTTCATAAACTAGAACAAATGTACAACACTATTACAAGAAGTTAATAATAGAGGGGTATATGGAGAAAATGTACCTATTGCAAACTATGGACTATAGTTAACAGTAATATTTTAATATTCTTTCATCAACTGTAACAATGTACCGCACTAATACTATGGGTTAGTAATAGGGGGAGATTTTGGTTTTCTTTTTTATTTTTTTTATCTCTTTTTCGGAGTAATGAAAATGTTCTAAAATTGATCATGCGGATGTATGCACAACTATGTGATGATGCTGTGAGCCAGTGATTGTAAACTTTGAATGGTTTGTATGCTGTATGAATATATCTCAATAAAATTGCATTAAATAAAAAGATTGTGCCAGACAAGTTTAAAACAACAACAAAAAAAAACCCTTATGAATGAAATGCACCATATTAAATGTGTGTAAAAGCTATTATGTTTTAATTATGGGCTAAAAATGACTAATATAGTGAACTTGAGTTAGAAAGAGTAAGATTCCAAATCATTGCAATAGGGCCAATGAAAAATTTTCTCTCTATATAATATGATCATAAACAGACTAATCTTATTTGGAATGATTAAAAGGCAAAAGTAGTAAAACCACACTTTTCCCATAAAATTATACATTATCTTTGATAGGGAGAGGTGCCATATAGGAAGAAACAAAGAAGACGTGATCGTTCTATTGTAAACCCAGGAACATTAGGGAATCTTGTCTTAAAATGACCTAGTCATCTTCTTCCCCATCATCTTTAGCGTCTTGTTTCCTCTTCTCTTCTCCATGACCTTCTTCCTCTTTTTCCTCTTCCTCTCCCTCTCCTTCAGCATAGTCATCATCGTCTTCTTCATCCTGAATTTCTTCTTTCTTTAAGTATGAGAGGCCTACTTCCACATCTCCCTCTCCCAGTTCTGAGCCTGCTTCAACTTCGCCCTCAAATTCCTCCTCCTCTTCTTCATATCCTTCAGGTAAACCAGCTTCATCTTATCTTCGTCTTCAACACCATCTTCATCATCTTCATTTCCATTCTCCTCCTCCTCTTCAGAGTTTGGTGCTTTGTTATTCTCCTGATCAAATCCATCTAAGTATGCAATTTACTGCAGTAGTTCAAAAATACTTTCTCTATAATCTTCCTGGTTTGTGATCTCACAGTTAAACAAGCCGAGACTCTTCAAATTTTTTAAGATTTTGCAGAGCTTCTACTTTGTTGAGATCTTTGGTTTTGTTTCCACTCAGATTGAAGTAGATAAGATTTGGTCATTTCTCTGTCAGGACTTCCAAGCCTCCAGGAATTATACTGTCACTAAGTTCCAACTTTCCAAGTTTATTTAAGCTGGGAAGGCAGGCCAGTGAACTGAGTTCCACATTAGTCATACTCAGAAACTCTAGTTCTTTAAAAGCATCATTCAGGCCCTCGATTTCCCCACTGACGCACAGGCAGCTACCAAGGACTAACTCGGTCCCCTCCTCTGGAGCTCTATTCCTTGACTCCAGGTTAAGCCTTTTCTTCATCTCCATGTCCTCCTCCTCCTCCTCCTGCCACTACTGTCCTCTCATCCCTTTTCTTGTCTTTCCCACTACCCCCAAACCTAAAATTTAAAAATATTTATAAATGAATGAAAAGAAATGCAAAAAGAACACCCCACACCAACAGATAGGGGTGGGGAAGAAAGAAGAGAATAGCAATGGAGTCCACGGAGTTGGGCTCTGAGCTGCCTGCCCCCCATCCACAGTCACGTGTGCACACACACACACACACACACACACACACACACGCAGTTCCTTCCCCTTCAGTGGCTGCTCAGAAACTCCTGTTTTGTTTTTTTATCCTAGCCATCTTGGTGGGTGAGGGATGGTATCTCATTATGGTTATAATTTGAATATTCCTAATGATTATGTTGAGCATCTTTTCATGTGCTTATTACTGGACATTTGTACATTTTCTTTGGAGAACTGTCTATTCGGATCCTTTGCCCTTTTTTTTTTTTTTTTTGGCTTTTATAAAGGGAGTTTATTTGGTTACAAAGTTACAGTCTTAAGGCCATAAAAGTGTCCAAGCTAAGGCGTCAACCATAGGGTGCCTTCACAGAGGAATGGCACTGGTGTCTGGAAAACCTCTGTTAGCTCAGAAGGCACGTGGCTGGCATCTGCTTGCTCCCAGGTTGCGTTTCAAAATGACGTTCTCCAAAATGTTGCTCTTGGGGCGTTTTGTCCTCTCTTAGCTGCAGCTCCTCTTCAAAATATCACTGGCAGTTGCTCTCCAAAATGTCACTGACAGCTGTTCTGAGTCCCTTCTGTTTGTGAGCTTTTTATGGTGCTCCAGTGATTTAATTCAGACCCACCATAAATGGGTGGGGTAACACCTCCATTAAAATTATCCAATCGGAAGTCTTGCTCAGAGTTGATTGAGTCACATCTCCATGGAAACAATAAGTTCCAGCCTAATCAACACTAATACTTCTGCCCCCTCAAGATTGCATCAAAGAACGTGGCTTTTGGGGGGACATAATACATCCAAACCAGCACAGGGTCCAAGCCCTGTCTGGACAAGGGTCCATCAAGTGATGATCAGAGAGTCAGGCCAAAGATCTGGGCAGTAAGATGTAAGGTTATATAGGTGGGGGTTGGGGGAGACCCAGGATAACAATGCCTTTGCTCATTTTTAATTGGACTATTTGTTGTTTTACTGAATTGTAATAGTTCTTCATATATTCTAGGTGCAAGTTCCTTGTCTGATATATGATTTAAAAATTTTTTTTCTAATTCTCTGGGTTGTCTTTTCACCTTTTTTGATGGATATCCTTAGAAGCACAAAAAGGTTTTAATTTTGATGATATTCAGTTTATTGAGTTTTTTTCTTTTTGTTACACATGCTTTTAGTGTCGCCTAAGAAACCACTGCCCAATCCAAGGTCATAAAGATTCACACCTATGATTTCTTCTAAGAGTTTTATAGTTTTAGCTTAGAGAGAAAACTCCAGAGATCTGCAGAGGGTGCCGTATTCAGCACTGCACTAATCAGTGCATGAGTGTGACAAAAATACTACCTCAGGGCAAGCAAAGAACCACCCAAAACAATATAAGGAAATGGTACCTGGAGCTTACTCATGCAGAGTTGGGAATAGTGCCTGTTCCACCAGCTGGACTAGTAAAGCTCAGAATTCAATGGGCATTGAGTAGAGTCCTCAAAAAGGTCTTGCCTCAGTAGTAGGGGATAATTAGCCTTAAACTAAACACAGCTCTAGTCCCACCTAACAAATCTTAAAAGCAAAACCTGAGAAGGGCAAACTGTTCCCAAGTAATGTAACTACATTCCAGAACAGTATTTATATTTATAGAATACAGAAATATCTAGTACCCAACAAGGCAAAACTCAACAATATTTAGCATCCAAAAGATTACCAGGCATGCAAAGAAGCAGGAAAATGCAACCTGTAATGAGGAGAAACATCAATCACCTGAAACAGACCCAGAACTGATGTTAGAATGAGCATACAAGGACATTAAAAAATTATTATATCTGTATTCCAAATACTCAAAACACAAAGTAGAGATACGATGGATACAAAAAAGATGCAAATATACCTAACAGACATATACGGAACACTCCACCCAACATTTGCAGAATACACATTCTTCTCAAGTGCACATGGATCATTTTCCATGTAAGGCCATAAAACAAGTCTCAGTAAATTTTAAAAGATTGAAATCATACTAGGTATCTTCTCTGACCACAATGGAATGAAGTTAGAAATCAATAGCAGAAGGAAAATTGGAAAATTCACAAATATGAGGAAATTAAACAACACAGTCTTAAACAACTAAGTGGGTTAAAGAAGAAATCACAAAGAAAGTCAGAAAATAGAGACAAATGAAAACAAAAACACAACCTATCAAAACTTACGGGTTGCAGTAAAGGCAGTGCTCAGAGGGAAATTTATAACTATAAACACCAACATTAAAAACGAAGGTATCAACTCAATAACCTAGCCTCACGCCTTAAGGAACTAGAAAAGAGCAAAGTAAACCAAAGTTCGGAGAAGGAAGAAAATAAATATCAGAGTGGAGATAAATGAAATAGAAAATAGAAAAGCAATAGAGAGAATCAGCAAAACCAAAAGTTGGTTCTTTGAAAGGATCAATAAAATTGACAAACCTTTAGCTAGACTGACAAAGCAAAAAGAAAGAAGATGCAAATAACTAAAATCAGAAATGAAAGTGGGGACATTACTACTTTCCTTACAGGAATAAAAAGTATTGGAACTTAAAGCAATTGCAGGATCTTTTCAAAGACTGGAAGAAAGACCACTGGGCTGGCATCAGAGACCTGGGTTCCAGCCCTGTTCCCACGTATTAAGACAACCTCAAGCAAGTCACCCAACTCCATGACGCTCAGTGTCCTTACTGTCAACTGAAAGAAAGAACACGGGCCTACATCTCACACGTGGCTTTGGGGAAGAACAGAGTTTAAAGATAGCAACCCGGAGAGAACATGTTGGAGATAGGAAGCACTGTGACTATGTGACTGATTTTCAAGACAGGCAAGGACTCCTGTCCCAGCATCTTCCCCTGCCATTGGTCTCAGGACAAAGACCCCAAATTCTGGATGCAAAGCTATGTGAAATCAAACCAATCTTCCTCCCTGACCTTCTGGTTTCACTCTGCATCCTCAGCCTTCCCAGGGGAGGCTAGTTCTGTTCATTTCACCCTCTCCCCCTGTGCTTTGTGTTTGGGAGG
Organism: Choloepus didactylus; assembly: GCF_015220235.1. Lineage (NCBI taxonomy): Eukaryota > Metazoa > Chordata > Mammalia > Pilosa > Megalonychidae > Choloepus > Choloepus didactylus. The sequence continues at coordinate 29,989,847 of NC_051322.1, read as the reverse complement.
AGACATCAGGTTTCAAGACTGTGATCTTCTCCAGAGTGGAAACCAGATAGTGACCTTCAGACACATCCAGCTCTCCTCCAGGAACCTACTCTTGGTTCAGTGGCGTAGGTCTGCTGCAGGGGGACCAGCATGTCCGTGCTCGAGGAGTTTCTGGATGAGAGAGTGGCAAACAGCAAATAGCAAAAATATCAATTAACAAGAACCCTCACTTAACCAGAGCTGCTTCATTCTCAAAGTCACAGAAGGTGAAACCCTGGTAAAAACTTAGAATTCAGCTCATCTAACTAGCATTGAGAACCAGAGACTGAAATGATCATAGAGCATAGATTCGGCTTCAAGGACAAGAAAATAAAAACAAATTTCATCAGGGATTTCACTGTTCTCTGGTTTTCATTTTAACTTCCAAATTAGTTCCTAGCATGAACATTCTGTAGACTCTTTGTTTTCTACAACCTGCCAAGTTTTCCGTAGTTCTATCTATGGCCTTGCACCATAGTGAATTAAAATTCAGAAAGACCCGGAAACTAAAGAACTCAGTTATTGGCAATTAAATTCTGATACTGTCTGGTACACTAAGGCAAGAAATGGAGTATTTCAGAGAGATTTCCAGGAAGGGTTGAAACAAAAAATCTTTTCTGCTTAAACATCACGTAGCCAGGACACCAAACCACCTCCTAAATTGCGCTGAAGCTTTGCCCACACTGTAGTCTTTGCAACATTATGCTTCCTTTTTGAACAATGGGTTTTCTTCTCAGATGGGGCTGCTGATTTAAGCAAACCAAATCTACTCAACTCAGTACTGGTCAGATAGCTAAACAAGGGAATGTTTGTTCACATTAGGAAACTAACCGTTCATTCTGCTAATGGACTTCCTGTACATTCCCTTTAAGCTTGCATATTTTAAGTCAAAGATTTTCCTCCATCCATCCAGCGGAAGTGAAGTGAGACTCTCCTGAAATCTATGACAGTTCTTTACCTGCTTGGCCTTCCAGGAAAGACACACTGGAACTGTCTCCTCGACTTTGGCTGATTCAAGGAGAGGGAAGCGGTGTTTGGACAGAGGCTGCCGGTTCTGAGCAGTGAGACAAGGAGAAGGGAGAGCACAGATCTGAGGTCACCTGATGAAACCTCCATCCCAGACTTTGTCCCTCGTCTTCTGCACAAAGCCCAGACTGGGCAGCCAAGGGGGAGGTAGACACCGACGTGTGTGGCGACCGTGGCTGTCCCCTAATTGTGTCATCCAGCTACATTTCCTTTTATTTATATACACATGCATATATGTACACCTACATATATACATGTATATACACACATATATACAAGTACATATACTTATTGAGATATAATTCATATACCTTATAATTTGGCCATTTAAAGTGTACAATTCAATGGTTTTTAGTATATTCAGAGAGTGGTGCACCATTACCACAATCAATTTTAGGACATTTTCTCCACCCCAAAAAGAAACCCCATATCTTACAGCAGTCACTCCCAATTTCCTCCCTTATCACCCTAACCCCAGGTAACAACTAATCTAATTTCTCTGTAGATTTACCTCTTCTGGACATTTCATATAAATGAAATCATGCAGTATGTCATCTTTTGTGTCTGGCTTCCTTGATATAACATTATGTTTTCAAGTTTCATCCATGTTGGAGCATGTATCGGTACTTCATTCCTTTTTGCCGAATCACAGTCCATCGTATGAATATACTGCATCTTGTATCCATTCATCAGCTGGGGGACAGTTGAGTTGTTTTCACTCTGGGGCTGTTATGAATAATGCTGTTGTGAATATCATGTACAAGTCATTGGACATTTTTTCATTTCCCTTGAATATATCCTTAGGAGTGGACAGTATATTTCTTTTCAATCCACAGAGCTATCTTGTAGAAGCCTTGCTAAAGCACACTGCATTTCCCTGACCTACTCTATAATAACCCTGCAAATAAAATACAAGCACCTAAAGGGCATGCAATAAATATCAACTGAAAGAAGGAATGAGGTTAAAAGAAAAGAATGACATTAATCTCCTAAGACTTTTTCTTCCTGAATTTAAAAGTTTTTAAAGAGTGGCTGCTTCCTCTTCTTGTGCTCACCAGGGTCCTTTTCATTCATTCATTCATTCATTCGTTCACCCTGTGTGCCCACCCCCCACTCTGCTGGCTGTGGGCTCCAGTGGGGAGCCAAAGCGGACATGGTCGCCGCCCTCCTGGAGCTCACAGTCTATGAGGGAGACTTCAAGAGGGTGGTCGAGAAGGGCCTCCCTGGTGAGGCGCCATTTAAGGCTAGGCCTGAAGGATGCAGGAGGTCGAGGGGAGTGTTGGCGGGAGCACCAGCCCAGGGTGGAAGAGGGGGTGTCTTGGAGGAACTAGAGGCCAGTGTGGCTGCTGGGCCCAGAGCAAGACCTGAGCTGAGTGTGGAGAGGCAGGCAGAGGCCTTACTGAGGAATTTGGATTTTAATCCAATGCCGTGGAAGGCGTTGGAGGGTCCCTGGAAGGGCAGTGGCAGGATACGCATGATTTGGCGTCCACTCATCAAGCCCAAGACCCAGGGGTCACCAAGTCCACCTCCACCCACTCTCCCAGTCTTTCCACCTCGGCACTCTTGCTCATTCTCTGTTGTGTGGGTTGTTAAGCAGCATCCCTGGCCTCTACCCACTAGATGCCAGGAGCATCTACCCCTGTCATAACAACTAAAAATGCCTCCAGACATTGTCACATTTCCCCTGGAGGGACAAAACCCAAAGGAGCTCACCCTCTTTGTGGATTTTCTGTGATAAATTTTAAATCCCAGCCTGACCTCTCCTTCTTGCCACTCCGCAGTTTCCCAGGGGGGCTAGCCCTACTCTCCTGTGCTTACAACCCCCACAGTGGATATCTGCTTCACTTCTGTTGAATCAGCAAATATGTTCTGAGCGTGCGCTCTGTAACCTGCCCTGGGTCCCACGGGAAGAGCCAGCAGAGCTCAGTGGAGATTGTCCTGGGCTGGGTCCGTGCTCACCCAGCATCCAGAGGGGCCACTGCCACTGCTGGAATGCCGTCAGCAGCTTCATCAGGGAGGTGTGTTGGGGGGAAATGGAGGCAGAGCTAATCCCAGGAGCCCCTTGGGTGCTGGGAAAACAACAGGAAGCCTGGATTTTCAGTTTAGCCCAGTCAGTACTGATGGCACCCGCTGTCAGCAGGCTCGAGGCTGGGGCTGGGGCTGACCCATTCCCTGTGCTCAAGGTCAAGGCCATCAGGATTCTGCTGAAAGGTGATCCACGGCCAATAACTGGGCAGCTGCTGCCCACCCAGCCCTGTGCTGCACTTGTGTGGAGTATAACTGAGTCCCTGCCCTCAAGAGGCCAGTGTGGGGAAAGGGTGGAGATAGCAGAATTACAGAAATGGAAGAGAGATTATATAAAATCTTTTCTGAGAAGTCAGACAGGGCGGAGGTGATCAGGGAGAACTTCCTATAGGAGGTGGGAGCCAGCACAGCCTTGAAGGGTAGGTAGAATTTGGATGAACTAAGTAGATGGAGGAAGGCTTTCCAAACACAGAGGGTCTCGTATGTACCCACAGGCTGAAAATGTCTGGGTTCCACATCCTTCTCTGAGGGCCCCACAAGCAGCATGTCTGTTTCTGGAAACCTGGGGTCAGAAAGAGATGCTGAGGCAACATTCCTAGAAAAAGTGGACATGGATTGAGCTCTCAGAAAAGCATCCGCCTGGCTTATGACTCTTCCAAAAAGATGAAGGGGGGGTATAAAGAGGATCCCTATAGAATTCCAAGGGGGGAAAATATATATATATAGGAAAGAATTCTACTGGTGAAAAACTGTATCCCTTCCAGGGATCAAGGAGCAAGAGCAGTTTGCACCGAGCTGCCCTCTGCCTGGAAGGCTGGCCTCTTGTTCCACCATCGTGAAGAGGAGTGGTGGGTCTTAGGGAATGAAACGAAGCGCAAAGTCATAGAATGTTAGAGTTGACGGAACTGCACAGATCTCCTGGGTTTCCCCTTAAGGATCTCTAGGTTAAGTAGATAAGCTTAATGAAGGCTCTGATAAGTCCTGCAGTAAATAGACTTGTTTAACTGTATCTCAGAGGTCTCCACATTTATTTGACATGAAACCTACTCACTAAGTAACATCAAAAATAACACTTTGGAGGCCCTGATCTAGCCCATCTTCTTGTTGTAAGTGGGGCCTTAGAAATTAATATTGCGGGCCCTAAAATCTGGTTATCCCTTATTGGGAAGGGATCCTTAAGGCCTGGCATTAGAGCTTTGGGTTCACCTCTGGACAGGGCGGGATGAAGGGCAGGAGAAGAGCAGGCAAGAAGAGGGGGAGGTGCCCCGGCCCGTTCTCCCGCACGGGGGCTCAGGCTCCAGCACCGAGGCTGTGTTCTCCAGAGCTCCCTCCAGCCTCAGCTCTGCAAGATCTTATCTGACCTCTTCCGGCGGCATCTCTTTCCTTGTTCTCGCCAGGGCCTTTTCTTTACAAATAGTAGAAAAGGAAAATGATTGCTCTACCCCTTATTTTCAAGTGATACTTTCAGGCTGAGCTTTTACATTTCTAGCCCATGCCCACACTTTTGGACCCAGGTGTGAGTTTATTTGCAAATAATACTAATTTCCTTCTCAGAAGAGCCTTTTGCTACTAGTAAGAGGCTTGACATAATGAGCTAATGTAGCCTGAAATATTTTAGAGGGCTCAAGTAGAGAACAAAACATTTGGAACCAAATTTAAAGAGCTTTGAACAGAGATTGTTAAACAACAAAAGGATTCTGTTCTATGCAAACATGAAAAGCAATGAGGAGGGTATTTGTATACTAATATTAGAAGTTGTCCATAACAGATGAAGCGAAGAAAGCAGGTAAAGCCAAAGTATAATAAAATGTGTGTGTACATGGAGAGAAAAACAGTAAATTGGGATTCCCTTTAGAGAACAGGGTTGAGTATATCTTGAGAATCAGAATGACTTCCACTTTAAAGTTTACTTTATTGAGTTTTTAAAAATGAACATGTACCACTTTTGCAATTAAAAAGTACAAATCTAAAGAGAAAAACCAAGTTGCCTATTGGACTTTGGTTTGTCTTACAAGACAATGAAATGAAGGTTCCAGAAATGAACCAGCAAGGAGGGCAAAGCATGTCGCAGGAAGGGTGAGAGACCAGTGAGGCCGGGAAGGAGCAAGAGTTTAACTTGACTGTATTTCTAAGGAAAGGATTCATTGTCGGTAGAAATTTGACATTTTTATTTATTTATTTATTTATTTTTGCGCTTTTTGATGAAAGAAAAAGATTATGAAGGCCTGTGCCATTCAACTTAAATAGAATTTCCCACATACTTACATTGTGATTTAAATGCCCTTATGGGTAAAATAACTCAAGAAAGGCACAGTTTTCCAAAACCAGTTTATCCTCAAGTCAGGGCATACAGAAAAGAGATATTTAGTCTGGAGAATTCCCTCACAAAATAGGTTTTATTCTCAGATTTTTACCTGAAGGATTTCAGCAGGCTGTGGCTCCCATAGTTTGTCCCGAGTGTCTGGAGGCAGGGCTGGGTTTAGCAAAACTGGGAAGTTTATGGCAAAGTCTGCCTTTATAACTTTCAGTCTCCCGCCTTGCACTCCTTTTCCTACAGTTTGCTGTGCCTCTTCCTTCTCCCAAAACCCTCTATCCACCTTAAAAAGGGAGCTGGTATCGGTCATTTACTTTGGATGAATTTTATCCCCTGGCCAGTATAGCCTGGTGGTGTTTAGAGTTGAAGTTTTACTTTCGATTGTGAACGGGAAGGCTGGGTCCGAATGAGAGGAATTGCCAGGCCCCAGCCAGCAGGTGGAGGCATTATTTTTTGAGCACCTTCCTGTTGCTCCGGAACTTCCTCGTCATTAGGTGTTCTCACCTGGCTTAGGCATTCTCACCTGGTGCTGTGGTGCAAGGCTTCCCCCAGTCCAGGAGTGGGGGGGCAGGAAGGTGGGAATCTGCCATTGTTCTCCATGGACCAAAAGCTACATGTGTGAGACAACTTTCCAGGCCAGTGTCCCCTTTGTAGGAGAGAAGCTGGACATCCAGGATTGGGTTCACTGTTGAGAGCCCAGGAGAAAGAACCCCGGAGAGGAGCAGACAGGGTACAAGCCCAGGTTCTGTCCTTTAAGTAGTGTGTGACCTTGAGCAAGTGGTTTATCCTAAATCCGGTGTTCTTACCTGCAAGAGGGAATAACAGCAGGACCTATTCTTTAGAGTTGTGCTGGGGACTAAATGATAAGAGAATGCAGAGTGCAGGGCAGGGAGGAGGCCCTCCACAAATATGAACTCTTCCAGCTGCCTGGGGGACCAGGGCCAGGGGCACGTGGGAGGAAAGACAACAAAAGAACGAAAGCCAGCTAGAAGCAAGAACACTGCTTCCCTCAGCTCCAGCTTCCACCCAGTGCCCTCCTGCGGGCCCTGCAGGCCCCGAGCACTGAGTAGGGAGTGGGGCTCGGCTCCCAGGTGGAGGAGGAGTTGAACTCAGGCAAGACGGAAGTTAAAAAGATTCTGCGCTGCTGAGCGGGTGTGCACAGCCCATACCCTAACTGTGTGCATTTTCCCTGGGCCTGGGTGCCCTCACTTTACACACAATTCTAATAAATTTAATTATCTGATTGTCAAATCCAGGGTGGATTAGAGGCTGCAAGTTAGGGAATAGACAGGCATGCTTAGAGCAGAACTGATAGCAATAGCTGGTAGTCTGACAAGGAGGGTGTCAGAAATAAAGTGGTACCTGTAAGGGAATAAATGCTCACTCGGTTCTGGAGGAGAAAAGAATTTACTTACGATCTTGCAAGATACGGTGTCCAGCCAAACGTGGTAGGCTGGCGCACCAGAGGAAGAGAATGGCAATCTTTAAATCTCCTACTCCTAATTCGCAAGTCCCTCCCCTGTTTCCCCATTGACTGGGTACTACAGAGGTTACAGCCTATCCGAGAACACTAACTAATTCATTTTTTGAGATTTTAATTTGTACAGCCTATCCAAGAGAGCCAACTAGCTCATTATTGAGATTTTGAACTGATCAGCCTATCCGAGAGAGTCCATTTAGTTTAAAAAAAATTTTTTTTTTTTTGCTGTGAGTTCCCACCTCTGATTTTACCTCATCTCTTTACATTCCAGTAACCGTGGTTACTTTTCCATATAACGAGCTGGCAGATTCTCTCTTCTCTTTATCACGGGGCTTGTTTAAACTGGTTTTGCCTCCATTTCCCTTATTCCATGCTGTCTCTATGTGAAAGCTAAACTTATCCCTTTCTTACAGAGGGACAGACTGACAAGGAGACAGAAAAATTATAAAGGCAGACACAGGAATTAAGACAAAGACTCACAGCCATCAGACTCTATAGGGAGTTCCAACACGACTTCAATTCTGAGCACTACATTGTGTGATGGCCCAGAAACATAACATGTTCAAAATCTTGATCCTGTAGAAGGCAGCTAAATTGCATCCAGTATGTTTTAAGAAGCCAGCGTGGGGGTAGCATTTTCAGGTGCATATGCTTTCCACCAGTTTAACCTCGTTTGAATTCCATGAGAATCCTGAGATATAGTTAGGGCTCGTACTATCGCCCCTCCATTTTACAGATGAGACTAAGGCTTTGAGTGGCTGAGAGACTGGTCTAGGCTTTTATAACTAGTGAGTGGTAGATCTGGGCTTTGCCTGTGACTTCTGACTGGAGATCCAGTGTTCTTTCCACCACCAAGTTTTTCAACTGTGCTCCTTGGAGCCCCAGGGTTCTGCAGAGGTATCACAGGAGCTGCCGCAGACATTGGGGGGAGGCCCATAAGCAGGGCTGTGGCTCCCCCACCCCTCTGATTCGGTGGGAGGTGCTCAGTATTGATCTGCAGGAGACTTCAGATGGAGAGACTTTTTTAGAAGTCCTGCTGTTGAGAAAAAAAAAGAATGAGAGAAATTCTAAGCTACTGAAAATGATGTCCCTAGTATCTGGGGAACATTTCTATCCAAAATGGTTAAAATCAAAAGAAAGTCTTGGGCTGTGTGCATTCAGGGCTAAACCTTCAGCTCCCTGCAACATTCAGCCATCCAGAATGACATCCCCCAAGGATGTCACAGTCTTGCCGGATGAGATGGAAATCTCCGTCTGCATCCTCTACCCCTGTCCCAGGCACCCAGGGGCCTTGGGCAGCCAGGGCCACTGAAGCCCTTTGCAATCCCTGTTCCATGGGCCAAACATATCCCTCCCCTCTTCCTCCCTCCACTCTCCTCTGGCTCCTGTTCCCTCAAACTCCTGCTAAGAGACTGCTTGCAGCCTCCTAAATGACATTCAACTAATAAAGCATAATTGTTTCCCATTTACCTTCTCTATCCAATGAGACCTGTTATTAGGGGGGTTCTGTCTGCATGTCTCCAACTGTGAACAATTAATTCTTGCTGAATAAATGACAGGTATCATTTTGCATTAAACTGGCCTCTCACACACAACAGGATGTTACCCTTAATAATTTACTCTGGAGGTGGGAACATCAGGTCCCACAACAGGCCCCCAGGAAGAGTGTCTTGGATGGAAAGGCCTTTGCCGACACCAGATAGATGGCCACGGATTCACCCAGCCTAGATGTGGCCTTGCAACCCCCAGCTCCGCTTGCTCCTTTACTCTGCAGCAACATCACCCTCACTGCAAGAAGATGAAAGAGTATAAAGGTGGCATCCAGCTGTTAGTCATGTGCGTGTGTCACCACTGTCGACCACAGCAGACCCTTGCTGAATATGAGAAGTCTGTGCTAGGTATCACATGAGGGAAACTGTCATGCTGCTTCTTCACCCCGTCACTCTAAGTGCTAAGTGGGAAGAACTCAGTAAATGGCAGCATTTGTTATTACTACTGTTACTTTTGCTCCCTGCAGGTCAGGAGTTCATGATTGAGCTGGAAAGACAGAATGTAGGGTAAAACCTAGTGAGTCAGACAGGGTGGCTTATCCCCAGTGTGGAATGGATGATACAGACTGGGTCTTTCATGGAAAGCTCTCCTCTTCCCTTCCTACCTGCCTGGCCCCACTTTCCCCCTAAGGAAGAGGTCATTTGGGGGTGGAAGGGGCAGGGGCCATCCTGAAGGACGTGGGACCTGCAGTGAGCCCTGCGGGTCATTAGATCTAGATGGGAAGGAGGGAGGAGGCACCCCAAGTGAGGGCACCTGCAGGAGCAAAGGACTGGAGGTGGACATGTCATATCCGGCAGAGCAGGACTCCTGGGGAGAAGGAGGCTGGGCAGGGCAGGACACAGAGGCGAATCACAAAGGACCTGAGAAATTAGGCAGAGGAGTTTGAACATCATGGAGCAAGCAAAAGGCAGCCATTAAAATTCTGTATCAAAACAGAGGTTGAGAAAAGGAGAGCAGAGTAATGTCTGTTCGGAGCTGGGGGCTTCTCCTGCATTATCTGTTTAATCCTGACAGCAACCCCATGGAATCGGTCTTATCTCCATTTTGGAGATAAGGAAACCGAAGCTCAGGCAGAAGACAGTTGCTCTACGTCACCAGCAAGTGAAGTGGCTGGCCCAGGATTTGAACCCAGGCCCAACGTCATGTTCTCAACACAGACATGCCTTGTCCGAGGAATCTGCCTGGCAGAGGAGTGCAGGATGCACTGACTGAGACCAGAACCAGGTTCTCCTGTTAAGAAAAGCCAGATGTCTACTGTTCTCTGTACATCCCCAGTGCTAGAGCACCCAAGGGCAAGGGCATCAGCAGAGCAGGCCACCCCAAAATATTTGTAAAGAATAGGATTTTTGCTATGAAAAAAAAAATCAACATAGTCATTATGGGAAGAAGAGTAGACCTTTGTTGGACTCCCTTATACTTGCTTTATGGTTTGTATTGGTGTTACATGAATTTATTTAGAGGATAAGGGTACCATATTAATATCTGTGCTAAGGGTCTCTGAAGAGCTACTTCTGGCCCCATGGACCCATTACAGAGAATATAGTAGATGAGGTAGGGCCTTGAGGTGGGATGAGGCTCACACACCTGAGCCATGAGAAGACAGGAGGTGACAGCACTGCCCTGATGCTGAATCCTGCAGGCCACCCAGGAGGGTTTTAAGGAGCAAATAGCATGGGCTTCCCTGAGGAGGCACAAGAATTACAGCAGCCTCAGCAGAACCTGCAGGTCAGAGAGAACGTTCCTTGGCAGCACTCGCCCTGGAGAACTCTGTGGTTCTGCTCCAGGCTCACCTCTGCACCCAGAGACCCTCCTCGCCATCCGGCCGGGAGCCAAAGCAGCCAGCATCAGCTGGTGTGATTTGTGTGTTGCCCATAATAAAGCCTGAGAAAGCAGGTGCAATTAACAGCCCTTTTTAGCAGCATAACTTGTTTACATGGATTGTAAGTGAGAACCTGTCTAATTAGGGTAATTACACACATAGACCCAGATAGTGGGAGGCAGCATACACCAATGCTAGCTGGCGGCAGTGGGGATGAGGTTCTGGGGACAGGCAGGCAGCCTGCCTGGTGTGGGGCCCCTTGGACATGCATGGAGGAGACTCGTGGCATTTGTGCCCCTCAGGGGTAAGAGAGAAGGACAAGGGGTGTGAAAGAAGCAGTGAAGGGAGTCTCAGAGAGTTGGTTCCGTAGTACACAGCAGTGGTTCTCCAAGGGTGCTCCCTATAGCATCGTCACCTGGGAGGGTATTAGACATGCAGATTCTCAGCCTCTCCCAGACCTACTGAGTCAAAACCTCGAGGTGAGGGGCAGAAACATATGCTTTAACAAGCCATCCAGGTGATTCTGATTCTTGCTTAAGTTTGAGAACTGCTGATGCAGAGCATGGAGTAGTGTTCGTAACAGACCTGGGTTTATTCATAGCTTCAACCCTTAACTAGCTGAGTCACCTCATCTTTCTAAGCTTTACTTTACTCCTCCACCTCTCCTGCAGGGGTAGCACGTGGACACCACATGGGGTGGGCGATTACCTGCTTTGCTCACTGCTTGTTTCAGCATCCAGAAGAGTACCTGGAACATAGTAGAAGCTCAGTCAGTAGATAATTGCTTTATTAATAATTTGATAGGGCTATTGTGAAGTATGCACTGAGCTTCTTTGTGTAACATATTAGCACAGTGCTTGGCAGGCAGGTAGCAAGGGTTTAGTAATCACTGCTCTTACTGATAACAATGATGGTGGTGAGCAGGGGTTCCTCCTCTGCAAAATGAGAGACTTGACCTAAAAGACCTAAAACGTCTCTTTTAGAGGAGGAGACAGAAGATTAGATCCACAGCCTCTGATGTTTCTAACCTTATGCCGGCACTTGGTCCACAGAGAACAGAAGGAAGCAGGACAACATCTGTCCCCACTGGGCCTTGGGTCCAGCCATTACAGAGCCATTCTCACCCCTCTAGAGAGTGGTCCACAGTCCACTGCGTTGCTTGATTTTTCCCTGGCCTGAGTCGTTCCCATCAGCTGAGTCCGAGACCTCAACCCTCACTGCTGAAATTCGTTAGGACCAGAGACCCTGCAGCCACAAGGGCTCGTGGGCCCTGCCCAATGAGAGGTTTTCCAAAGCTGCCTTGTGGAAAGGGATTGTCAAGCCCTTCTTTATTCACTTCAATTAGAGGGGACCCTGCATATTCCCGTCACTAGAAAATACCAAACTGTAATGAGACTACAAAAATCAGCTCCTTAAACTACAATAGTACCCTGGGAATCAAAATGATCATTGATCATGGTTTTCATTCTCCTGAAGGAATGAACGAGGAAACCAGTCATGGGCTAGATAACATTTCTTGGGCCCTGCCCCAAACACTCCTTTGTGATATATCATCGATAAACACGAAATCAAACCAAATCTCGTGGCTAGGCAGCAAGCTTCAGGGTCTCACCTTGCAGAATATCCAGCTGCCTCTTGGAGCAGCCCTTCAGACGGCCCTAGGTAATCAAGGAACCTGGCTACACATGCAACAGAGATTCAAACACTAAGATGGCTGTGAACTCTATGCCCAGGAATTTTTATTTAATAAACAAATGTTTTTATTTATTAAATAATTATGTCAAGTGAGTAAATGCTTAGAAAAATGCCATTTACCAAAATTGACTCAAAAAAGAGAAAACCTGAACAATTTGACAACTATTAAGGATACTGAATGGTAATTAAAAATCTTCCCACAAAGAAAACCTCAGTCCCAATAGTTTTACAGGAACGTTTGAATAGAAAAAGAGGAACAACTCCCCTAAGTTATAACCTTGGTACCAAAAGCAGCAAAGGGTAATAAGGGAAAGGAAAATTACAGGCCTGTCTCACTTAGGAACATTCAGCAATATCTAAAGAAATAGATTGTCTACCTTGAGTTCGTTCAAGAAATACAAAGTTGGTTTAATATTAGAAAATCTATTATTTTAATTTACCACAGATTAAAGGAGGAAAAAAAATATGATCATCTCAATAGATGCAGAAAAAGCATTGTAGAAAATTCAACATCTGTGAATGATGAAAATTCATACTAACTAGGAATAAAAGAGAACTGCCTTCCTCCAAAAATGGTTTCCTCCTAAAACCTCCAGCAATACTTAATGAAATGTTAAAATCTTTTTCTTTAAAACCAGGAACACACTGAGGTTGCCTCCCACCATCACTTCCAGTTTTAATTGCCCTAGTCTTATTTTTTATTGTCACTCACAGAAGTTTCAATTCTCTAAATAAATCCCTAATTTCAAGAAAAATTAATAGCTTCATAAAAGACTTTAATGTTGCTGACTACAAGGGCAATACATAAAAATCACCTTCGTTTCTATATATTACGTGACAACAGAAAACATAATCTTAAATATTATACCATCTATAATAGTAACCAAAAAATATAAGGTACCTAGAAGTAAATCTAACAAAAAATACCTTGTGCTTCTTCACAAATCCTCTGCATAAATCCAGTGGAATACTATACAGCTGTGAAAAGGAACAAACAACAGGTTCACACATCAACTGTCACATGTATTACAGGTTCTGAAAGCCAGATTCCCTGATGGTGCCGTGGGACAGACAGTGAAGCCAAGCTCACCTCTCCCCAGGGTGCCACCGGTCAGGTGTGGGTGGGACCTGCAGATCTGGGTTGTGGGGAACTGTGAAGAAGGCAGGTTTTCTCTTCAGAGCCCACACCCACCTCCTGTGCACCTCCCCCAGCTCCCTCTAATGTCTCGGACTCCTGCCTTCTCCCACTTCCCTTAGCTCTCGCAAATCTTGTCAGATCTACTGTTGAGTGTGGAGAATAAAATTCCTGCATGTTCTCTCAGGGAGGGAGAGAACTGGTTTTCCCGGCTATTTCTATTAGTCTGCTAGGGCTGCCGTAACAACATATCACCAACCTGGTGACTTAAACAGCAGAGATGTATTGTCTCTCAGTTCCGGAGACTCAGACTCCAAATCAAGCTGTCATCAGGGTCCTGCTCCCTCTGAGGTTTGTGGGGTTCTGCCGGTGGCCTGCCACCACGCCATGGCATTCTGCAGCATAACTCCATCTCTGCCTCCTTCACATCGCTGCCTTTGTCTGTCAGTCAGTGTCCAAATGTCCTCTTCTTATAAGGACACCATTTTAGATTAGGGCCCACCCTAATCCAGTTTTGCCTCCTCTTATCTAATTACATCTGCAAAAATCCCATTTCCAAATAGGATCCCATTCATGAGACCAGGGGTTAGGAACAGGAACGTATCTTTTGGGACACACAATTCATCCCACAACACTGTTCCTCCAAAGCTGAAATCAGGGTTTCTGGCCCTTGGCAAAGCAATGTATGGGATCAAGAGAGGAGGGGGAAGAAAGCAGAGAGACTTTCCTGGTGGCTGGAAGTCACACCAGCTTGTCAGTATGAGGAGGGAAACGTCTTCTGGAAGATTCTAGCTTCTGCTTTAATTTAGTGGCAAAGGGGTCCAGGATGCCATGTGAACAGAAAGGTTTGCCTGCTAGACCAGGCAGAGGGGCCTCCGAAAATTCCCCAGATACAAAATGGAAAAATAAATACCTATGGTCATCAAGTCGGCTGAGCAAATGCTGGCAAAATCCCTTATGGATAGTGGGTGCTCAACGCATGTTAGGTTCCTCCCCCTCTAATGTATGCATGGTTATTTCTGCCCTGGTGTAAAGAAGGGATCTTGCTCCATGGGAGGAGAAAGGTGAGCGTGTTGCCTTCCTTTGAGAGCAGGGAGGAAGCCTTGGGGCCTCCAGGATCAACTTCTCTGATGCTCTTTCCCACGAGGCCCTTGGCCTACTGCCCTGCTTCACTCTGTTCTCTGCCCAGATGTCTCCTTCTCAGAGAGGACTTCGCTGGCCACCCTCCCACCCAGCCCCTCTCTTTCTATCCCCTTACCTTGCCTTATTTTTATTCCTACACTTATTGCCATTGGATGCATTATCCATTTGTGTGTTCAGCTGACTTTCTTACTGAAATGTAAGCTCCACCATTACAGGGACTTTGTTTTGTTCACTGCTGGGATTGACTCCCAACTCTGCCAATTATTAGCCGATTTGACGTTGGTCTAGTTAGTGACCTCTGTATACCTTTTTCATAGGGTCGTTTTGATAATTAAATTCACTAATACATAAAGCAGCACTTGGCACAGTGCCTGGAAGACAGTAAGTTCTTAATAAATGTTAGTTGTTGTTATTGTCCATGATTTCTTGGTACATTTTTACTTCTCATTGGCCAGCTCTCGGGGGGAGGCCTCCGGCTACTCAAGGATTCATCTCAAAAATTCATCTCGAGTGGAGCCAAACAGAGAAACCTGCAGTAACTGGGAACAGTGAAAACAATGCTTACTTTTCCAGAGAAGGTGAATAAAGAGCACTAGGACACAGGTTCTCAAAGGTGGCTGCACTTTAGAGTCACCTGGGAGTTTTAAAGTTTACTGACACCTGTCCCACTTTTAGAGGCTCTGCTGTGTTTGGTAGGGCAGGTGGCCCGGGTATCGGGAATTTAAAAATTCCTCAGAACCACTGCTCCAGGCTGCCATTAGATTTCCCCTTGAAAACCAATGAGATTAATGTCCATTTAGGGCCTGAGAAGTTAATGCATTTTCCTAAAAGATGCCATTGGCATACAGACCAGCCCATTAAAAATTAATCTCCTTTGCCCAGCAGGGCTCCTCAAAATTTGGTTCCTCCTTAAAAATTGCAATAGACCATGATGCAGCTGCCTGCAAGGCCGAGCCTCCAGCAGCTCCAACGGATGAGGAAACCCAAGGCTGAAGCCCCCAAGCCAAGCTTTCCCTCCACACACCTCTCCAACCAGCCCTGGGGCATCTCTGAACAAACAAAACATCTTGTCATGGCCTTGAACTGCACATGGTTTCAGAGTTCATGATTTGGACCCCATGAGGATAACATTCAAAGCTTTTATTTGTGACACTCTAGCTGAACTAGAAGACAACCACATTACAACAAGGTGCTTTTAAGAAAATAAAAAGCCCAATCTCATAGCTCCCACTTTCCTGTTGTTTAAACGAAAGGGGAAAATGAACACATAGGGGTCTTGGGTATCCAACAAGGGTCTAGAGGAACTTAAATGGGCTTTTGGTTGATTTCCATTGAAACTAGGAAGAAATGGTGAATTTCCCTGGACAGGATTCCCCGGAACATGGAGGGGCAGATCTGAGAAAGGGGGAGCTGGTCAGTTCTCAGCATAGTTAGCATTAGTGAAAACTCAGGAAGTCTGGTTTAACTACTTTCCTCACCCATATATATTTTACTGCATAAGCAGAATGTGCCAAGATTAATTACCAAGGGTTGTGGTGTGAGTTGGGCCTTTAAGATAGTGTGTTCTCTCCCTCAGCATGAGAGATTCCCTGCTGCAAAGTTTCATGGAAATGAGTTTAATAAAATGAGTTTGGAGTTAACAGTAAGAAAGTATATTTGGCTGAGGTATTATTCCTTTTTAAAAAGGCTTCTGACATCCCTGAAATGTATATTGGCTCAAATGAGAATTATACCTTCAGAGAGAAAAAACTGGAGAGAGAGGCTGTATATTTCTGCTTAAATTGAACCTCTAGGGGGCTGTTGTTTTTCTAAATGACCTTTTAATGAGTGTCTATAAAACAAGGAATTAGCCCCTAGTACAGGTCAGGCTGCTGCTGGGTTTGAGAAATCGGCCTGGCCTGTTAGCAAAGCGAATCATAAATTCTTAAGGCAAGTTAGGCCCTTAAGAATCATCTTGGACCTTGCTGGCCAAAGTGTGGTCCTCTGACGTTGTTCAACTGGCGAGACGGAATCCATGTTTAATCAGGCAAGACCCCCAGGAGATCTGAGCATACGTCAACGTTTGAGAAGCCCTGCTGTAGGGAATCTGCCTGGCAGGTTGGTATTGGCATGTCTTTCCAGGAGATGGTCTATTCTGAGCTTGGACACCCCTGTCTGTCTGGAGATTCCCCCTCTCTTGACTTCAGAGGTCTGTCCCTCATGAGAGGCAGTAGAGCCCAACATTCAGATCAGAGGTGATTCCTGGGGTTGACTCCTGCATGACCGTGGACAAGTTGCTTACCCTCTCTGTGCCTTGGTTCCCTCGCTAATAAATGACAATAATGAGTCCCTAACTCATGGGGTTGTTGTAAGGATGAAAGGAGTTTATATGGATATAAAGCAGTTAGAATAGTTTCAGGCACTCAGTGCATGTTAGCTATTATTATACGGCAGAATTTCTATCTCCCGCAGATTGGCCCTCATCGGTCCCCAGAGCCTCTGAAAACAAACCTTAGCCCTCTTCCAAAGGGCAGCCCTGCAGCTGTCTAAAGGCAGCACCATGCTCTCCTCCAGCCTCAGTGTTCTCCAACTGAAAGCACCCGGTCTTTCCTATTCCTTGTGTGATATGGCCTTGATAATGCACAGGGGGGTCTCCTGGGAACTCATACCCCAGCTAGAATCACAGCATCCCTGCAACAGCCCCCATTTACCCCTTAAGGTTAAAATTGTTACTTCGGACAATTTCCTGGAAACATATGAACAACCTAGACTGACCAGAGAAGAAATAGAAGACCTCAACCAACCCATCACAAGCAAAGAGATCCAATCAGTCATCAAAAATCTCCCCACAAATAAATGCCCAGGGCCAGATGGCTTCACAGGGGAATTCTACCAAACTTTCCAGAAAGAACTGACACCAATCTTACTCAAACTCTTTCAAAACATTGAAGAAAATGGAACACTACCTAACTCATTTTATGAAGCTAACATCAATCTAATACCCAAACCAGGCAAAGATGCTACAAAAAAGGAAAACTACCGGCCAATCTCCCTAATGAATATAGATGCAAAAATCCTCAACAAAATACTTGCAAATCGAATCCAAAGACACATTAAAAAAATCATACACCATGACCAAGTGGGGTTCATTCCAGGCATGCAAGGATGGTTCAACACAAGAAAAACAATCAATGTATTACAACACATTAAAAACTCGAAAGGGAAAAATCAATTGATCATCTCAATAGATGCTGAAAAAGCATTTGACAAAATCCAACATCCCTTTTTGATAAAAACACTTCAAAAGGTAGGAATTGAAGGAAACTTCCTCAACATGATAAAGAGCATATATGAAAAACCCACAGCCAGCATAGTACTCAATGGTGAGAGACTGAAAGCCTTCCCTCTAAGATCAGGAACAAGACAAGGATGCCCGCTGTCACCACTGTTATTCAACATTGTGCTGGAAGTGCTAGCCAGGGCAATCCGGCAAGACAAAGAAATAAAAGGCATCCAAATTGGAAAAGAAGAAGTAAAACTGTCATTGTTTGCAGACGATATGATCTTATATCTAGAAAACCCTGAGAAATCGACGATACAACTACTAGAGCTAATAAACAAATTTAGCAAAGTAGCGGGATACAAGATTAATGCACATAAGTCAGTAATGTTTCTATATGCTAGAAATGAACAAACTGAAGAGACACTCAAGAAAAAGATACCATTTTCAATAGCAACTAAAAAAATCAAGTACCTAGGAATAAACTTAACCAAAGATGTAAAAGACCTATACAAAGAAAACTACATAACTCTACTAAAAGAAATAGAAGGGGACCTTAAAAGATGGAAAAATATTCCATGTTCATGGATAGGAAGGCTAAATGTCATTAAGATGTCAATTTTACCCAAACTCATCTGCAGATTCAATGCAATCCCAATCAAAATTCCAACAACCTACTTTGCAGACTTGGAAAAGCTAGTTATCAAATTTATTTGGAAAGGGAAGATGCCTCGAATTGCTAAAGACACTCTAAAAAAGAAAAACGAAGTGGGAGGACTTACACTCCCTGACTTTGAAGCTTATTATAAAGCCACAGTTGCCAAAATAGCATGGTACTGGCAGAAAGATAGACATATAGATCAATGGAATCGAATTGAGAATTCAGAGATAGACCCTCAGATCTATGGCCAACTGATATTTGATAAGGCCCCCAAAGTCACTGAACTGAGTCATAATGGTCTTTTCAACAAATGGGGCTGGGAGAGTTGGATATCCATATCCAAAAGAATGAAAGAGGACCCCTACATCACCCCCTACACAAAAATTAACTCAAAATGGACCAAAGATCTCAATATAAAAGAAAGTACCATAAAACTCCTAGAAGATAATGTAGGAAAACATCTTCAAGACCTTGTATTAGGCGGCCACTTCCTAGACTTTACACCCAAAGCACAAGGAACAAAAGAGAAAATAGATAAATGGGAACTCCTCAAGCTTAGAAGTTTCTGCACCTCAAAGGAATGTCTCAAAAAGGTAAAGAGGCAGCCAACTCAATGGGAAAAAATTTTTGGAAACCATGTATCTGACAAAAGACTGATATCTTGCATATATAAAGAAATCCTACAACTCAATGACAATAGTACAGTCGGCCCAATTATAAAATGGGCAAAAGATATGAAAAGACAGTTCTCTGAAGAGGAAATACAAATGGCCAAGAAACACATGAAAAAATGTTCAGCTTCACTTGCTATTAGAGAGATGCAAATTAAGACCACAATGAGATACCATCTAACACCGGTTAGAATGGCTGCCATTAAACAAACAGGAAACTACAAATGCTGGAGGGGATGTGGAGAAATTGGAACTCTTATTCATTGTTGGTGGGACTGTATAATGGTTCAGCCACTCTGGAAGTCAGTCTGGCAGTTCCTTAGAAAACTAGATATAGAGTTACCATTCGATCCAGCGATTGCACTTCTCGGTATATACCCGGAAAATCGGAAAGCAGTGACACGAACAGATATCTGCACGCCAATGTTCATAGCAGCATTATTCACAATTGCCAAGAGATGGAAACAACCCAAATGTCCTTCAACAGATGAGTGGATAAATAAAATGTGGTATATACACACGATGGAATACTACGCAGCAGTAAGAAGGAACGATCTCGTGAAACATATGACAACATGGATGAACCTTGAAGATATAATGCTGAGCGAAATAAGCCAGGCACAAAAAGAGAAATATTATATGCTACCACTAATGTGAACTTTGAAAAATGTAAAACAAATGGTTTATAATGTAGAATGTAGGGGAACCAGCAATAGAGAGCAATTAAGGAAGGGGGAACAATAATCCAAGAAGAACAGATAAGCTATTTAACGTTCTGGGGATGCCCAGGAATGACTATGGTCTGTTAATTTCTGATGGATATAGTAGGAACAAGTTCACAGAAATGTTGCTATATTATGTAACTTTCTTGGGGTAAAGTAGGAACATGTTGGAAGTTAAGCAGTTATCTTAGGTTAGTTGTCTTTTTCTTACGCCCTTGTTATGGTCTCTTTGAAATGTTCTTTTATTGTATGTTTGTTTTCTTTTTAACTTTTTTTTCATACAGTTGATTTAAAAAAGAAGGGAAAGTTACAAAAAAAAAAAGAAAAACAAGGAAAAAAAAAAGATGTAGTGCCCCCTTGAGGAGCCTGTGGAGAATGCAGGGGTATTGGCCTACCCCACCTCGATGGTTGCTAACATGACCACAGACATAGGGGACTGGTGGTTTGATGGGTTGAGCCCTCTACCATAGGTTTTACCCTTGGGAAGACGGTTGCTGCAAAGGAGAGGCTAGGCCTCCCCTATGGTTGCGCCTAAGAGCCTCCTCCCGAATGCCTCCTTTGTTGCTCAGATGTGGCCCTCTCTCTCTGGCTAAGCCAACTTGAAAGGTGAAATCACTGCCCTCCCCCCTACGTGGGATCAGACACCCAGGGGAGTGAATCTCCCTGGCAACGTGGAATATGACTCCCGGGGAGGAATGTAGACCTGGCATCGTGGGACGGAGAACATCTTCTTGACCAAAAGGGGGATGTGAAAGGAAATGAAATAAGCTTCAGTGGCAGAGAGATTCCAAAAGGAGCCGAGAGGTCACTCTGGTGGGCACTCTTACGCACAATTTAGATAACCCTTTTTAGGTTCTAAAGAATTGGGGTAGCTGGTGGTGGATACCTGAAACTATCAAACTACAACCCAGAACCCATGAATCTTGAAGACAGTTGTATAAAAATGTAGCTTATGAGGGGTGACAATGGGATTGGGAAAGCCATAAGGACCACACTCCACTTTGTCTAGTTTATGGATGGATGAGTAGAAAAATAGGGGAAGGAAACAAACAGACAAAGGTACCAGTGTTCTTTTTTACTTCAATTGCTCTTTTTCACTCTAATTATTATTCTTGTTATTTTTGTGTGTGTGCTAATGAAGGTGTCAGGGATTGATTTAGGTGATGAATGTACAACTATGTAATGGTACTGTAAACAATCGAAAGTACGATTTGTTTTGTATGACTACGTGGTATGTGAATATATCTCAATAAAATGAAGATTAAAAAAAAAAGTGTTACTTCTTCAGAGCCTGGTTTCTTTTTGGCCTGATCTGCTTTCTTCTGGATCAGACAAGGGTGCACATTTGCATTCCTACCCTCTTCCAAGGAAGGTGCCCACAGGCTTCTGTAGTCTTCCTGGGCCTGTTAATCCCATGCTTGGCAGAGAGCAGTGTCCTTGCTGGAGCATCACTTAGGGTCTTCTTTAGGGTCCCTCTTTAGAGCCGCCTTGCTCCCTGAATGCCCACCCACTAGTAAGAAGCTGCAGCCCCATCTGCCCCAGGCACAAGTCTGCCTAGGGCTGATGGGCAACTCACCTCCTCGGCAACCTTCCCTGGCTCTCTGTTCCAGCTGGGCTCACAGATGGAGGGGGGCATTTGTTAGAGATGGTGCCTCGGTTTGCCAGGGCCACTGTAACAAAGCACCACAGACTAGTTGGCTTAAACAACAGAAGTTCATCACCTCACGGCCCTGGAGGCTGGAAGGCTGAAGTCAAGGTGTCAGCAGGGCCCTGCTCCCTGGAAGGGAGAACCCGTCCCCTGCCTCTCCCCTGGCTGCTAGCGGGTGGCTGGCAATCCGTGGCACTCCCCAATTGCCCACTCTAATCCGACTTGGCCTCATCTTAACTAATCACATCTTCAGAGATCCTGTTTCCAAACAGAATCACATTCATCGGATGGGGGTTAGGACTTGAGCTTATCTTTGGGGGACAAGCAATTATAAGATGCTCACATGGTGCCCGGCATGGACAAAGCCCCACGTAAATGTTGACCCTGGTCATTTCCTGGTCCTTAGCTTCAGCTTTTCATTTTGAACATTCATCTCAAACCATATTATATGCTCCTTGAGGACAAGGATGACCTTCACCATCTTAGTATCCTGCACACAGGGACTGAGTCATTCTGAGCTCCCAGGACCGAGGCTGGCAACTTCTGGCTGGGAGGGGAGGCTGTCAGAGCCCCCACCACCCAGGCCTGGGAGCAGGGGCAGCACTCAACATGGCTTCAATACGAGGAGAGCAACAGCCCTCCCCCCTTCCCTCCCCCACTTCAGTCAGGCTGTTCTGAATTTCCCGGGGCAGCTGGGGCTGAGAGCTGTTCCCCTGCTCCCTCGGCAAAGATAATACTTAGAGCTTTAATGATACCTTCCCTGGGCGTCTGCTGGGGCCCCCTAATTTTCCTCTTCACAGGGCAATTACTGCTGGACCATTTCCCAAACACCTTTGAAGCTTTGAAAGTCAGTTTCTCATTGGCGCTACATGACTCTAGTAAAAGGACAGCAAAATGGCCCAGTTGGATCAATAGCTGACAAAGACCCGAATGCCCCCATGAAGGGGTTTGGAAAGGAAACTGACCAGTTGCCTCCTGGTTGCCCCTCCAGAGCCGGCTTCTCCGCCGGGAACACCAAGGGATAGGGCAGCAGGAGGAAGGGGCCATCGGGAAGGAGCGGCCCCAGCCTGGCCTCCTGGGTGCTGGGCAGTGTCCCTCAGGCCCCGCTCTCACACGTGCAGCTCTGCGCTGGGCATGCCTGCCTTCCCACCCTCCACCCCTGCAGCCTGGGGGCCTCCCGGGGGCACCAGGTCAGATCATGGAGCATGTGTGCCTCTCCACCTCCAAAGGGAGCGGAACCGACCCTCACCCTGCAGGCTCATCAGGAAGACCGTTGCCTCAAATTTCTTTTGAGCCAATATACTTACTGATTTATGACCTGATAAAGTTGAGTCTCCACTCCTGGAAGGTACTTAAAATATTTTTAGTCTAGAAAATTCTGACATCCAAGACTCATGTATTGAATTCAAATCGCTGGTATCAGGTTGTGGGCCCCAGAACCTCTCTTCAGTCATCCAGGCTCATCTCAGCTGAGGGCAGGGCCCCTTGGCCCCCAGTCTCTGCCCTACAAACCCAAGAATGTAGCTTCCTGTTTGTTTCCCTCATTTCCCCAGGGCTTCTCTTGCTCCGGGGTTTGGCAGAAGACACTGCAACTTCCCAAATTGTCTGCCCAGTGGCTTCTGAAACGCATGAGTAAATCCCCTTTTAGTTTTCTGAAGGGTAAGTTTTCCAAAGGGTTTGGGAAACAAGTACTTGCCTAGGGAAGCAGCCAGTGGTTGAGAAAAATGAAGCAGATCCTTTGTTTTTGTTCCAGTATAAGGCATGAGCTCCTCACATGGCCTGGCCCTAATCATTCTGGCAACTTTGCCCATGCCAGCCTCTCTTTTACTTTCAGAGCCACCCTGTGTCCCCACTTCTCTTCAGCCCTAGACCCTTGCAGACAGACAGGTGTTAATGACAGAAAATACTGGTCATTTATATATCACAGAAAACTCACCTTCAGTCTCTTCCTCTTTGGATACTTTTTGCTTTAATCTTCCCTGACAGTCTCACCCTCTATCTGGGAAATAAAATCAGTCCATTCTTTATTTATAACTCACCCATCCAGAAGTCAATTTCTACAGCCAGTTTGACTTGGCTCTGTAATTTTTAAAATCAGACTTAAACTCCTAACAAACTACTGTACACGCAACACATTCTGAGTCTCGGGTGCATTATGCTACATGAAACAAAGGCCCAAAAGGCTGCATACAATGATTCCATTTGTCTGACATTGTGAACAAGGCAAAACAAGAGGGAAAGGAAACAGTGGTTTCTAGGGGCTGGGGTGATTTAAAGGGGGCATGAGGGAATTATTTCAAATGATGGAATTGTTATATGTCTTGATTGTGGTGGTAGTTACACAAGTTTATGCTTTTGTCAAAACTCATAAAACTGTACATTAAAAAGGGTGAATTTTACTGTGTGTAAATTATACCCCAATCAACTTGAGTCTGAACTCCTATAATAACAATTTACCAATCCTGTTTGGAACAAGGCAAGGCATAAGTAGCTGTCAACTTACATAAGCTCCTCACCACCTTCAAAAGTGGGAAGTGGAACTCTCAGTAAAGTCAAGTATCAGCGGTCCCCTGCAGAAGGTGGCTAATTTTGAAGGGAGTCCAAGCCATGACACATTCCTTATTCATTCCATCTTTCATTTCTTCAGTAGTGTTTGTTGAACACTGCCCCGGAGGCAGCATGGTGTTAGGCAATGTGGAAATAGGCGTGGAGCAAGATACAGCTGCTGCCTGTGAGGGGCGGGTATATAGCCTAGTGGTCCTGGGGTGAGGTTGCTGCAGAGAAGTAAAAATACAGGGACACTCAGCCCCTGGGAGGGGAACACTGAAAAACCCGTGAGGAGTCCATTTTGGTTGGAGCCTTGAGGCTGGGGCATGAGTATGCAGTAGTCATTTCCAGCTAAGAGCTATTTTCCTCTTTTCCCCTTCCTTCTACCTTAGTGCTGCTCTGAGGCTCTACTCTGAAAAAATATGTCATATGAAGGGGAGAAAAACTGCTGTCACAATTCAGGTCTCCCAGGAGGTTCTAGACTGAATAAATCTGTTTTAGTTTCCTAGGCTGCTGAAAGCAGATCCCATGAAATGGGTTGGCTTAAATGATGGGAATGTATTAACTTACGGTTTGAGGCTGAGAAAATGTCCAAATCAAGGCATCATCAAGGTGATGCTTTCTTCCCAGACTGGCTGCTGGTGATCATGGGCTCCTCTGACACATGGCAAGGCACATGGTAGGATCTGCTGATCTCTCTCTTCTCTTCTGGTCCTGTCGATTTCAGCTTCTTGCTTCTGTATCTTTCTCCCTTTCTCTCTATTCATTCCATTTATAAAGGACCCCAGCAATAGGTTTAACTCCTGTGCCAGTTTGGATTTATTATGTCCCCTGGAAAAGCCATGTTCTTTAATGCAATCTTGTGGGGGCAGACCTGTTACTCTTTTTGATTAGGTGTTACATTTTGATTGAATGTTTCCGTGGAGATGTGACCCACTCAACTGTGGGTGAGAACTCTGATTTTATTATTTCCATGGAGGTGTGGACCTACCAGTTCAAGGTGGGTCTTAATTAGAGCACTGGAGTCCTTTAAAGAGAGCTCATATAGAAAGCAGAGAGAACAAAATGTCCCAAGAGAAGCTGAGAGAGACATTTTGGAGAGAAGCTAACAGCCTATACAAACCCTGATGCTTGGAGACATTTGGAGAATGCTAGCCCAGAGTTTGTCCCTGAGAAGCTAAGAGAAGAGCCCCAGATGCTTAGAGAGAAACGCCCTGGGAGAAAGAAGCAAGGACACACAGGAGCTGAGAGACAGGAGTGAAGACAGAAGCCTAGACATGTTTTGGGGAAAGCCATTTTGAAATTTAACCCAGGAGCAAAGGACCAGCAGATGCCAGCCACATGCCTCCCCAGCTGACAGAGGTGTTCCAGACGTCATCAGCCATTCTTCAGTGAAGGTATACTCTTGTTGATGCCTTAGTCTGGACACTTCTATGGCCTTAGAACTATAACTTTGTAATCTATAAAAGCCAATCCATTTCTGGTGTTTTGCATAACGGCAGCATTAGCAAACCGGAACAAGTCACATCCTGAATGAGGTGGACCACACCTTATTTGAAATAGCCTCATCAAAAGATCCTACTTACAATGGGTTCAAACCCATAGGAATGGATTAGATTTAAGAACATGTCTTTCTGGGGTTCATAAAACTTCAAACCATCACAAAATCTTTGCTCAGCAAATGAAGAGATTTCAGATTAAATGACCAAAAGTTACTTGATACTTTGGCTTCTTAACTTTGAATCTGTTTTATCTTGGGTCTGTGATACTCTTTACATCAGTAAAAAAGGAAACTTCAGGTGCTAATCTGGGAGCTTCACCATCCCTAATAGCCAGACCATCCCTAGAACCTCCTGTTGGATCCCCTCAGTCTTAATTGTCTCACCTTGACCCCGTCCGGGGCCTGTTTTCTCACTTTAGAGAGACCATTCCAGAAATCCCAGAGGACATTTCCCAGGTTTCACTGTTGGATCAACTTTTTGAATTATATGGAAAACAATTTCTAGATTGCCTGCGTATGTTTTCCTATCTGTGCTAAAACACCTAAGTCATCACTGTGTGCTGTAGAGAAGGAATTCCAGCCCAGACCACAAACCATTGAGCAGTGTCTGAGATCAGGTAGAACATCTGTCCACCCACCACCCCCTCCCCCAAAAGAGGCTCTATAGAACTTCCAGAATCCCCTAGGACAACAAAAGCTGTTTCTACTCTGCTGCTTCCACATGCCATTGAGCTACATCCGCTGTGAGGATGGCCCTATCCCTTCTCAGCAGGGGCCAGGGCCTGGCTTTGTAGCTGCATTAATTCTAATTATCAGCTCTAAAGCAACTGGTAATACCTGACATTTATTTTCAAATTTATGACTATTTCTGAGATTCAGCCACTGTATAGAGGAAACATTCCTGAGTCTTGTCATTGCTCTGTTGATGGTGGTAATGAACTTGATGGCAACTCCTATTTATACATCTGCTTATACATGAGGGCAGATTTGTTATGCATAGTTACATCAAGTTGGGGTAGGAAATCATTCCTTCCCGAGTATCGATAACCTGGATCCATTTCTATGAGGGAACCCCAGGACCTAATTAGATCCCCCCACCAAAGCCTCCGAGCCCCACAAGCCAGGCCCTGCCCCTTTAACGAGACCTGTGTTCACTAATACTCCTTCAAGACCAATGGGAAAGGAACAAGAGTGGAAGGGGCTGTTTCCATGGGAGGGGAAACTGGAAGAGGTGTGGGAGGGAGGGAGGGCATTGGCAAATTGACCGATCATTGGAACTGCGGATTTTGTCTTTTTGCAGGGTTACCTGTCAGAAGGGCTGGTAACAAAGTGGTACCGCTCGCCACGCCTGCTCCTCTCCCCTAACAACTACACCAAAGCCATTGACATGTGGGCCGCCGGCTGCATCCTGGCGGAGATGCTCACGGGGAGGATGCTCTTTGCTGGTGAGTCGCTAACCACGTCACCTTCCATTGAGTGCAAAAAAACATGCTAACCACCAAAAAATGCTCATTTTTCTCTGAAAATCACTTCTATGACTTTCACAACACCACTTTGAGTTATCTGATTATAATTTCAGGCAGAATCCTGGAAAGGCTAAAAATAGCCTTTTGCCCATGAAACTTTGAAAATCAAGTAACCACTTATATCCAAACACCTTAAGACTGAACACAGGAAACACCCACCCTCCACGTTCAGCCCCTGCCTCCTCTCTCCTCACCACTGGGGTCCTTGTCCTGCAGCCACACCCAGTTACCCTTGGTCCTCCTAATACTTCATCATTTGTTGTTCAACTTGCTAACAAAGACCCTTCTCTGCCTGGAAACTCCTACTGAACCTTCAAAACCCAGCTGAGTTCTATCCTCTGTGATGCCCTCCCTGGTTCCCTGGGACATGAGTCAACCCCACTTTGTGCTCCCATTGTTTCACCCTCCTTGCTTGGAAGAGTTCTCCATTCTCAGTCTCTTCACCCCTTCTCGTCCATTCTCTCCTCATTCCCCTCCATCCCTCTGAAGTTGCTCCCACCCAGACCCCCATGCTTTTAATCCAGCGGAACTCATTTTGCCCTCATCCGCTAGCACTGGTCAATGAAGATCATCCCTTCCTCCTTGAAACTCCTTGAAACTCCCTCCTCCCTGGGCTTGTGTCCTCCCTCCACCTCTCTGGCCGGTCCTCCCCGTCACTTCTTACCCCACTGCTTCCACTTCCTCTCCACCCGGGTCCCCCAAGGCACCGTCCTCAGCCCTCACTGCCACTGTTGTTCACCCACAGAACTTGACCCCACCTCTCCAACTCTAACTGCAGAGGCCAGAAGCCCAGGAGTGTCCTAAGCCACCACCACTGGAGGCCTCCAGCCCCTCAGGCCCCACAGGGAGGCCAGAGCCTTGAGGTCTCGCCCTCTTGTCACCTCCCTCTGCCTGGAGTCCAAGCCCCTCCTCATGCTCCTCTGTGCTCAGGGAGCCTTCCCTGCAGCCCCCCGCTGAGCCCAGCGACCCTCTCTCATCCTCTGCCTCTGCCAAGTGCTCTCCCCTCCTCCACAGCCCTCCAAGGACCACCCCCCTCTGGCTCCTTTGAGTTGAGGGGGTCCTTTCTCCCCTTCCCTGCTCACAGGCGTGGGAGACAGCCTCATCATCCTTCTTGCTCCCCACGTTGCTTTGCTATTTCTGAAGAACCCTCCTCTGCACACACCTCGCAGACAGCTCTTCTCATCCCCACGTGGCCTCCTTGTGCCAACACCTGCTGGTCTCCTCGTTGCCCCCACGCTGAGGGCTTTGGCACCATCAGCATGGCCTCCCTCGCTCCACCGACCCTGCCCATCTGGGGACGGGTGCTGACGCGGCTCCCTGTCCAGTATCCTGGCCTATGGGTCCCCCCGCCTCAGGGCCTGGGACCTTCCCCCCCTTCTTCGCCAGCCACTCACCTGTGTTCTCAGTAGGGCCTCCCCGGAGCTGCCAGAAGGGTCATTGCTGTCTTACATTTTGTGGGGCTCAGAGGCTTTGGTGGGAGACTTTCATTAGGTCCCGGCATTCTGAAAGGGGGGCCCTGGTAACTCCGTTCTCCTCCCTCCCTTTCATCCTTCCTTCCCGCCACAGGTGGGTGGTGTAGCCCAGGACTGCCATTTAGGGCTTTGAGTCCTGGCTGTGACTCCAGTTAACTTCCTGACAGAGGGCAAAACACGACTTCCAAGGATCCTTCCAGTCTTAATGCCCTTTTACATTCCCTGGGCATTCAGTTTCCCAGCATTTGCCACTCTGCCACCCTTCTTCAGATCCATCCATCCCCCACCCCACCCCAGGACTTAGGGATGGTATTTAAGATTTCAAAAGCAGAGCACCTCTGGGTGATAACTAAGTGTAGAAGTGAGCATGGGAATGAGTGGCTCAGAGACAGCAAGCAACCTGTCCACAGTCACATAGCTAGTTAGCAGCAGAGTGGAAACCAGAACCTGGTCCCCAGGCTCCCAGCCCAGCGCCCCCCCCCCATCCCACATGGCACCTCCCAGGCCACCGGAGTGGCTTCTCGGGCTTCTGCACACCCCAGCCACGTGGACAGTTTACGTAACCACCTGGCGTTTGCCTCCCCAGGGGCTCATGAGCTGGAGCAGATGCAGCTCATCCTGGAGACCATCCCTGTGGTCCGGGAGGAAGACAAGGAAGAGCTGCTCAAGGTGATGCCCTCCTTCATCAGCAGCACCTGGGAGGTGAAGCGGCCGCTGCGCAAGCTGCTCCCCGACGTGGACAGTGAAGGTACCTGAGCCCCACAGTCAGGCCGAACATCCAGGGAAGCCGAGCTCTGCCTTCATCTTGGGGGTGGGCACAGGCAGGTCTCCTTCCCAAGGG
Source organism: Choloepus didactylus (assembly GCF_015220235.1). NCBI lineage: Eukaryota > Metazoa > Chordata > Mammalia > Pilosa > Megalonychidae > Choloepus > Choloepus didactylus. The sequence continues at coordinate 29,960,793 of NC_051322.1, read as the reverse complement.
AAAAGCACAGGTATGGAAAGTGCAGCTCCTCTGGCTGGAGGCGATTGCCCCGGCCTTTAGGCAACCCTCAAGACTGTCGTCAGTGGCCCTCCCTAGTCTACCCCCAGTTTTTGCTTCCCTTTCCTTCTCTTTCTCTCTTGCCCTCTTCCCTCTCTTCTTCCATCTCCCCTTACTCCCCCCATCCCCTTAGAAGGCAGGGTGTGGTACATAGAACATGAGCTTTACCAGCCTGAGAGATCCAGGTTCAGTTCCCAGTTCCACCAGTGACTAGCTGTGTGGTCGTGGGCAAGTTACTTAACCTCTCTGAATTTCCATTTCCTTAACCACAAAATGAGTGTAATATACCTAGCACATAGGGTGGTGGTGGGAATTAAGCCAGATAGAATTTGTAAAGCCCCTGGCTTTACAACTTAGGATAGTTGTCCCATAAATCTTACATGTTACTGTCATTATTGGGCCTCATACCTGTCAAGAGTCTTCCTGAGGCCACTGCTGGGTGAGGGAGGATGTAGGTTCAGCTGTTTGTAAGAGACACCCAGATTCTCGATGGCTTAAATAAGATTTATTTCTTATGTACGAAAAAAGAAGTTATTTCTTCTCTCACATAATAGCCCAAAGACAGACAGTCGAGGGCCAGTGTGATGGCTCTGCTCTACAAAGTCACTGAGGGCCCCAAGCCAATTCTATCTGCTGTTCTGCCCGCCGAGGGTACTGCCCTTAGGTCCTGAGCCAGAATGTGTGCCCCTCACTTCCACTCGTGTCCTGATGGCCTCAGCTAGCTCCAGCGGAGGCTGTGAAATGGATCTTTATTCCATGGCACCTTGTGTCCAGTTAAAAATTCCATTTTTAAAGAAAGAGAACAGACACTGGGGTACAAACCAGCAACCTCTGCCTCATGTCTCCCCCGTCAGGAAACCAAGAACTTGGACTAAGAATGTCAGTTTTCCCATCACTCAGATGGGGAGTGTTTGATTCACTGTAAAGTAAGAATCAGCATGCTTTGATTCCTGGGCCTCTGTAGAAATCCTGCCAGTGACAAAGCGCTGTGCTCACGGCTCAGCATTCCAGGTCAGGGACATGTCACCCACACCACCCCCGAGCAATCACAGCCACAGCGGCCCCTGTGGGATTCTGGTTCTGAGAGTGGTGGACATTGTCTCAAAGAATCAGAACCAGTACCTAACAGAAGGTAAAGCTCCTCACTCATCACCAATGTCAGCCAGCGTTTACTAACCCACCACAGGTAGGGAACAGCACTAGGGCTGGATATTCAAAGACACGTAAGGGCCGGTCTAACTGGGAAGACAGAGACCACCCATTTGAGGTAAATGTAAAATATTAAGGGACATATCCTATGGGGATACTGAGATCTCTGGATATTTGGGGGGAAAGACAGCCCCAGAATGCTGAGAGGTCAGAGAAGCCGGCAGGGAAGAGGTGGGGCCAGGGCTAGCCTTGAAGGCTGGTGAGGACAAGTCCCAGCCTGGCACAGTCAGTGGTTCTCCAGGGAGCCCGTGGGCAGGGCAGTTGGACAGGGGAGAAGTGCCGAGAGGCTGCAGGGCTTCAAATGCTCAGCTGATGAGTTTGGACTCGAGCCTGTAGCTGAACAGATGTTCACTAAAGCCAGGCTTGCTTTATCCTCCCTATGTGTCCATCTCAACCAGAATTCTCTCTGGCCTTGAAGTGACCCCAATCGGCCTTTGGCCTTAGGATCACGAGGCATGAACGAAATGAAGCACTAGTGGGAGAAAGGACATCATCCCATGGCCTCACTCGCTCCACCATGCATTCGAGGCCCTGCAGGCCTGGGAAGTAGCTGAAGGGTCCATCTCACTGCAGCCCACAGAGGATCAGGGAGCTCAGTCTGGGTGACAGCGTCCCTGGGCAGCTGAAACGCCACCATACTGCAGGTACAGGACGAGAGTTTTAGGCCCTGAGACCACATCAGGGCATTCAGACCTGAGCTCCGTTTATTAAAAGAAGTAAATGCACAAAACTGACAAGTCTGACGAGGAAACCTGGCATATAAATACGGGAAAGGAGCGTTCTCAGTGAAGCAGGGCTCAGGGTCTCGGGCCCTGCCCACCTGCCCCTCAGTCTCCAGAGGTGCCCCTGAGAAACCTCCCAGAACCTCTGGGCTCTGAGGGCCCAGTTTGGACTCCACTGGGTCAGAGTTGGGTGTCAAGACTGCACGGAAGCCTCATTAAATAAGAAGCTGGGGACACTGAGCCCAGAGGAAAGGAGTTTGGAGAAAAGTTTGGGTGGCTTATGAGTTAAGTTAAAGCCAGGGCTGTAGCAAATAAACCCTAAAATCTCAGCGGCTCAGCCCACAAGCAGTGTATTCATTGCTCACGTCAAGCCCAGTCTGAGTGGGGGACGCGTGGGGCCGGGGAGGGTGAGTGGCTCTGCCTCAGGCAGAGATTCCGGGACCCAGGCCATCAGAGTGTCTGCCACCTTCAACGCATGGCTTTCAGGGTCGCCCTGGGCACCCGCACCAAGCCGAAGCAAGGTGAGGAAAGAGGACAAACTCTTGAGGAGAAGGTTTTTATGGCACCCCCACCCACATGCCATTGTCACTGCACAGGAGCCTGGAAAATGGAGGTGTTTGTGTGCCCGGAGGATGGGGTCTTGCACAAGACATGGCTGCCACCAAGCAGGAGAGGGACTCTCATCAGGGAGCCAGGGCAGGCTGATTCAGGGAAAGCTGGGCCCAGGGGTGGAAGTTAAAGGGGGCGGATTTAGGCTTGATGTGAGGAAGGACTTTCCCCACAGTGTCTGGGCAGCTGTCAGGGAGATGAAAGAGGAAGCTCGCATCCTTGATAGAGTAGGTGCAGTTAGTTGGCGTTTGGCATTGGTGCTTTCCAGTCTAGCGTCCGCTGGGTCTTTTTAATAATGAAGCTGGTGGTGGTGATGCCTGCCAATGTTTAGAGCTTGAACTCTCTCATTTCCTTATCAAAACGTCCAGTGTCCTGGGTGGGGCTGAGGAAGGTGCCGAGGCCCACAGCAGGAAAGCCTTGCCCAGGTCTCGGGCTGGGAGGTGGCAGAGCTGGGATGTAGAACAGCTGATTCTTCCGAGTCCTGGGAGTTGTGAGGAGGATCCTCTTTCAGGTCTGCAACCCTGGGCCCAGAAATACCCTGAGTGCCAGAGTGTTTGGGGGTGATCAGAGTTACTGCTCCAGGACCGATCTTTCAGTCTAGAGTTACGGAGCAGCACTGTGTCCTCCTGAGAGGCTGGTGACCTTCTGAGGCCATCGATTTCCTGAAACATTGATGAATTCTCCTGCAAAGAGATCTGGAGCCCCTCAGAGGGGACGGCAGCCTGGGCCTTGAACTCAGCTCGATTTCTGTTTCCACATGGTCTGTAACATGATTAGCCAAGTCATGATTTCAGTGGAGCCTCCAGAGACTCCAGCACTGACAAGTAATACAAACCTCCAGGCTAGACCTTGCCCTGAGATAACCCAGATAACCCAGGGGCAGATGGGTGCCTCTAGCCCTACTCGGAGAGCAGGCTCAGTGAGGGCACACTTTTGATGCCCTATTAGTTGCTGAAATCTTGAAATAGTTTCATGCTGGTGGATGAACAGCCCTGCACAAAGCTCCCAAGGGTTCCCTCCTTTCCCCAGTTCCAGCTGCCCACAACCTCCTCTTGCTCTAGCCGCTAAAGGGTTACTGGGTTATTGTCTAGCACAGCAGGGGGTCTTCAGAACTAGTTGTTAAAAATTTTAAATAGTAAGTCTGCCTGTTTGGTTGGTCAAAGCTTCAGGGGTGGCTTATGGTAGGAAAAGCACAAGACTTAGACAGAGGAGCTCTGGCTGTCAAGACTCTGCCACCCCACCCCCAGCCCCAGCCCCAGCCCCCAGCTCCATTATTAACTGAGGTCTTCTATGCCCAGGCACCTGCCCCTCAGCCTGAGGCCTCCTCAGGAGCGTGCCCAGCCTCTGCCCCAGCAGCCCTCAACCCAGGACGCCTGGGAGTGGTGTGGCGCAGCCCAGCTTCAGCCTCAAGTAGAACCACTCTGAGGGTGGCCCACACTATCTCTGAAGGTCCCCAGTGGACCCTAGGAGGTGCCTGCTCGTTACCACCCCCTCAACTGGCTTCTGCCTCACTCCCCTGGCAGAGCTTCCTGGAATCACTGCCTGATAAACCACCCACACCCAAGTCCTTGTCTCTGGAGAAGCCCACCCTAAGCCAGCGGTCTAGCCCTGGACCTTCTCTAACCACTGGCAGGATCTTTAGTGAGTTACTTCACCCCTCTGGGTCTCCCTGTATTTGTCAGTGAAATCGAAGAAGCAGAATCTGCTCTGTCATGGAGGGGGGACCATGAGAAAGAAACTGACCAAAAACCTGCTTTACAAATGGAAAAGTGTAAGCACCAGGGAATGTCACCCTGCTGAGGGGTCTCACTCTTAGCCTGGCAAGGGGCAGTGAATGACCTTCCTGTCCTGCTTTGCTCCCCACAGCCATCGACTTTCTGGAGAAGATCCTGACCTTCAACCCCATGGATCGCTTAACCGCTGAGATGGGGCTGCAGCACCCCTACATGAGCCCGTACTCGTGCCCTGAGGATGAGCCCACCTCCCAACACCCCTTCCGCATTGAGGACGAGATTGATGACATCCTGCTGATGGCCGCCAACCAGAGCCAGCTCTCCAACTGGGACAGGTGCAGCCCAGGGGCGCCCAGCCCTGGGGGGAAGAGACCACATTCACCTGTCCTCCCACTTCCGTTTTGCCTCTGGTTCTCCATGACCTTTCCCTCTGTCTTCCAAGTTGTGTAGTCCATTGGGCGCTTTTTCCAACTTACCTTCCTGCACATCTCTCTGCCGTCCCCAGGCACTCCCGGTGAATGACCAAACTGCAAGTGTGCCCAGCTGCGCCCTGCATGTGTGGGTTGGGGTCCTTCTTTTGTGCAACACGACCACCCCCAGCTTTCCTCACCCCCTTAGTGTGCTTAACACAGGCTCAATACAATATTCAGCAGCCATTTAATGAGCACTTACTTTAGGCCCTTGTTCCTAGCAGGTGGGGAATTTGCCCTTGAAAAGTAAACTATAACAATTCAAGGCAAGAAAACTGGAAAATTTACCATTACAAAACACTTACACCTGTTTTCTATCATTTGCGCTTCTTGGCAGTGTTGTGAAAGGAAACTCCACTGTCAGTGTTGCCCATTTACAGATAAGGGTGCAATAGCTCAGAGAGGTTAAGGGATTGGCATTGTGTCACACAGCTAATACCTGGCCTGTGTGGGATCCTTCCAAACTGCAGCCATTCAGACACTGCTAATCAGACTCTTTACTGCTAAACTGGACTTTGCCTTAGAATCCTTCTCAATACAGTTTTTGAGGAAGACACTACCAATGAATCAGAGATGGGTAGGAAATATGTATTTTACAATCGCTGCCTAGGCACATAATGAGTTCTTAGATCCATTCCTGTTCTGGTGTTCTTAAATCAGGCAGCTAAATTTGGGGGCATCAGCCTCTGCTAATTCTGGGAGGGAATGCTAGTAGCTGCTTGGTTTAGAAATAGAAGCCGAGGACTCAGCAGCCAGGACTCCAAGGAGGCCCAAGTGGGAGTCCCGCTGTAGTGGGAAAGTGACAGCTAGTTATGTAAGTGACAGATGAGCAATTTTTCCTTTTCAGGCACTTGACAGATGATGGGTTTCAGATTAAGGAAGCACTGAGGGAGGGCCAGGGCAAAGTGGCTATTTTTGGTCTGTTGGTTTGTTGTTGTTCTCACCAGTTGGCAGCAAATAGAGATTAATGAAGACTTCTGCTGCCGCCATGCTTGGCTCACCCTTGACCATGGTCCCTGCAGCCCCCCTTTCATTCCATAGCATTTGGGGACACAAAGCATTGGCTCAGTGAGGTTCATGAGTGTGGCACAGAATTGGTGCCAAGAAAAATCATAACAGAGTTTCTTAGGTCACCACCCATCATTACTGCCCCTAAACCTGGTGCATCTTTCCCATTACACCCGTGTGAAGGAGGAGGCAGGGGCTTTAGGGATGACAAACCCCTTCCCAGGCTCTGATGCTTTGGACAAACTACTTAACCAAGTGGAACCCCAGTTTCCTTATCTATAAAGCGGGTGTGGTAACACAAACTCCAAGGAGTTGCTGTGAAGACTTCTGGTGATTTCTGTAGCAGGCGCAGGTTGGGATCATCACAGGTCCTTCCTCCCAGGCATGTCTGCAGTTTTGAGGCCACTTGAAGAGAAGGCAGCGTTCTCCTCTAGGAGCAGCGCCCATGCTAACGGCCCCTCTGGAGGGTGGTCAGGCCTGGGCCTTCCCATGCACCCCTGTGGCTGCCTCTAATGATCCTCCCCTTCCCAGTCAAGCCTGCTATCCTTTGTCTGTTTCCCATGGGAGCACTAGCACTCCTGTCCAGGGATCAGCTGCCTCCCCCTGGTTCTGCATGGAGCATCTGGCACAAGGATGGCCCATTCAGAACAGACGGCCTACCCCCCTGCCCATCTGTCCTTCATTTGCTTTTGGCTGGCAGACTTCACTCTCCAGGGCTGCAGGACAGCCAACCAGGAGCAGAATTCCAAGGATCTTGGGCCTCTCCCAAGGATGTCTGTTACCTGTCCACAGGCCCTACCTGTTCTGCATCCATGCAGCATGCTGGGGGCACCCAACCAGTTCCACCAGAGTGGGGTTCTCAGCCCTGGCTGTACCAAGAATTATCTGGGGAGGGCTCAAAAACACAGAGATGCAAGGCCCCACCCTAGACCACCTGTTCAGAATTGGAGGTGTGGGGCAAGCATGATAGTTGATTCCCTATGTGAGTCTACCCTGCAGCCAGAGTTGAGAAGCACTCACCAGGGCTGGCTGCTCCAGGTGTGGCCCAAGAACCAGCAGCATCAGCATCCCCTGGGCTTGTTAGACTCTTCAGGCTCCACCTCGGATCCACTGAATCAGAACCTATGTTTTAACAAGCTGATCAGTTACCACATAGGTGGCTTCACTAAAAATAAATTCCATAAGGACAGGGGTTGCTTGTTTTCTGTTATTCACTGCTGTGTCTGGTAATGCCTGAAACAGTGCCTTGCACATAGTAGATGCTCAATAAATGTTTGTAGGGTATTGAATGAATACAAAAGAAACCCAGCTGCCCTTAAGGGTTAAGCAGAATGAGGTGTCCTACCTGCGCTCTGGTGGCTCATCCTTAACTCACCCTATCACCCTCCAACCTCCGGGTGGGAAGGTTCGGGTAAGGAATGGAAAGCCGACGTGAGGGTGGCAGACGGGGAGTTAGAGGACTTGGCTCCCTCCACGAAGCCACCTCGCGCTGGACAACCAATCATCGCCCCGTTGTGCCCCTGCAGGTACCCTGTGAGCCTGTCGTCGGACCTGGACTGGCGGCCCGACCGGTTCCAGGACACGAGCGAGGTGCAGCGGGACCCGCGCGCAGGCTCGGCGCCGCTGGCCGAGGACGTGCAGGTGGACCCGCGCAAGGACTCGCAGAGCAGCTCCGAGCGCTTCCTGGAGCAGTCGCACTCGTCCATGGAGCGCGCCTTCGAGGCAGACTACGGGCGCTCCTGCGACTACAAGGTGGGCTCTCCGTCCTACCTAGACAAGCTGCTGTGGCGCGACAACAAGCCGCACCACTACTCGGAGCCCAAGCTCATCCTGGACCTGTCGCACTGGAAGCAGGCGGCCGGCGCGCCCCCCACCGCCGCGGTGGCCGGGGACGCCGTGGCGCGCGAGGAGGAGCCCGCCAGCCTCTTCTTGGAGATCGCGCAGTGGGTCCGCAGCACGCAGGGCGGCCCCGAGCGCGCCAGCCCGCCCCCCGACGGCCCCGAGCGCCGCCTGTCCGCCTCCCCGCCGGGTCGCCCCGCCCCGGGTAACGGGGGCGCCAGCCCCCAGTTCGACCTGGACGTGTTCATCTCCCGCGCCCTGAAGCTCTGCACCAAGCCGGAGGACCTGCCCGACAATAAACTGGGCGACCTCAATGGCGCGTGCATCTCCGAGCACCCTGGCGACCTCGTGCAGACCGAGGCTTTCTCCAAAGAAAGGTGGTGAGGGCGGAGGGAGCGCTCGAGGCCCCAGGACTGTGTGCGTCGCCCCCGAGGGGGAGGCCACCAGGGAAGCCCGGCCTGGCTGGAGGGGGCCGGCCTCTCGGCCCTTCCACCACCCCTTCCGCCCCTTTTGTTGCCTTGGCGTGAGCAGGAGCGAGAGGAATGCCCGTTTCTTCAACTGCCTTAATAACTAGCCTTTAACCTCTGGGAGCGGGTTTGAACAGGAGCCTACCTGGGAGTGGATCCGTTTCCCAGAGAAGGGGAGGCCGTGCGTTTTACGGTGTGCAGGGAAGAAACAGCCCCTGCCTGGGTGGCTGAGTGCAGACGAATCTTGCAGACGTGATCTGAAACCATCTGGCCCAACTAGCCTCGAAGGACAGGTGAGGAAGGCAGTTAGGCCAGGGAAAGCAAAGTGGCCTGAGATCACCGATGGTATGGGAGCAGCTGTGAAGCCCAGTCGCCTGGCCCCAGCCAGCATCCATCTATTAAATAATGTCTTCCTCTGGCTTTTCAGGCAGAAAAGTTGGTCTGAGCTGTTTCTTCCCTGCCCATTACCATCTGGCCTATTCAATGTCCTTTTATTGAGAGCAATGTTTCTGGCATTCAAAAACTGGAAACTGCACCAATTTATTTCCCATAGTCCCCAAGCATATTTATCCTGGCCCCTTCCACACACCTGTATTTGCGCACACCTGCATGGTCTGAAATCATTGTTTTGGATCAGACCAGGTAGGGGCTTTCGCAGGCCTGGGCGCACACCTCCTCCGGCTCTCCCTGTGCACTTTCCTGACACATATGCAGGCACAGACACAGCCCTAGTTCCCAAGTGCTCGTCTTACACAGGTGAGTTTGAAGACAGCACCCAAGAATCCCTCCAGCCCGCCTCCAGCCATTACTGCCCACCACGCGTCCTGCCCACTCCCACCACAGCCCCAGCCCCACTCCCTCCCCCCCAAACAGCTCCCCTCCACGCCTACCTCGTGACCTCATGTTCTCAGCACAAACTGCTCACCTGGGTGACAGCTATGAGGTGTCCTCCACAGAGCACGTGTGTTAGCAAAGGCTTCTTCCCATGGAACCCAACATGCCTCACTAATACCACCCCTGGATTTTGACACCCATTTAGCCCTGGCAAAGAGTAGGCCCAAAAGAAATGCATCGCAGAGCAAATGTCCTTGGGGACAAGGAATCAAGATAGGTAGGAAAGGGGGGTGGTGCCACATTGGGGACCCCACAACAGAGGAAGGGACTTGAAGCAGCCAGGCCTGTCACAGTTTAGGCCAGGATGGGTTTGGAGTGTGCAGACCCAGAGGGGCACTCACACACAAGCGTCGGGGGGAGGAGGGGGTATGGGCATAGCAGCCCTCGGTGGAAAAGGCAGGGAAGGCACTGACAGCCACCAGTCCAGGCCCCAGGGCTGTGCAGCATTTCCAGTGCTGGTGTTCAGCCCCTCCCCCCACCCATCCATCATCTCCCAAAGACCCCACAGGAAGCTTCCCCTGTCCAAAAGCAGAGCTTCCCCAAGGCTTGCCCTTGGGCTGTGTTCATCCCACCTCCCAGCACCTTAAGTCTAATCAACTAACTACGATTTGTACATTGAAACCTGCACCACATTAGAAACTTATATTTAAAAAATGGAGTTACTCCCACTGACCAATTTTTAAATGGAAAATATGTAAATATAAAGTGTTTTGAGTTTCTTTTTTAAAAAGGAAATGTACATCACCCTTCATGTGCCATTTTATCCTCAGAGGGTGGCTTTACTTTTTTGGTAAAGGAACAAGCTGCTGACCTTGACCAGGCATTCATATATAATTGTTGTTACAGAGGAATTGTTATTACTACTCATGTTTTTAAAAAAAATCTATTAAATGTTAATAAACTTCATCAGGATGAGCAAAATAAAGTTTTATTGGAACAGAGCCATACTCATCCACTTAAGTATTATCTGATCCTGTCTTTGACAGCAGTTGAGTCATAAGAACCGGGCTGGCTTCTCCCTGTACGAGTGAAGGCTGGTTGTCTCCAGGGGTTGGGGTTACAGGGTGGGGACATCTACACAGATTGGGAATCAGGGAGGTGACACGAGAATCACCTGGGTCGAGCCTGGTGTCCATGTTGTGGATTTCAAACTGCATCTTGACACCAATTCCACACCTTCTGACTAGGGCTGGTCTCTCCATCCAGTCACAAAAGTTGCCTATATCATGAGTTTGGAGGAGTCAGTCATCTGGAAGTACTTGCCTGTGACTCCACCCATCTGAGGCTCACTCCTCTGTGTTACCCATGTCAGAGTTGTTAGTTCTACCTCCATTCATTCATCAACAAATAGAAATATAGATGTGATGGTTTGGGGGTTTTATTGACCCCAGAAAAGATCATGTTCTTAAAGCTAATCCATTCCTGAGGGTGTAGACCTTTTGTGGGTGGGACCTTTTGATGAGGCTATTTCAGTTGAGGCGTGCCCCAGGTGGGTCTTAATCCTCTTAATCCAGGGCCCTTCTCCAGAGGATGAAAGACAAAGAGAAACACACAGGAACTCCGAAAGAAAGCCACAGACAAAGCAGGGAGAAGCTGAAAGCAACAAAACCCGGAAGAGAAGGACCAGCAGACGCCACCATGTGCCTTGCCACGTGACAGAGGGTCCAGGCTCACTGACTACTTGTTGATGCCTTGATTTGGACATTTTCACAGCCTCAGAACTGTAAGCTTGTAAACTAATAAATCCCCATTGTTAAAAGCCAGCCCATTTCTGGTATATTGCATTTCAGCAGCTTTAGCAAACTAAAACAATAGCTGAGGATGATTTTCAAATTTTGTTGTTTTTGTTTATTTCAATTTCCCTGAAAGACCCTTTGGTTAAAACAGCTTTTCCCTGAGCCACACCTGAGCCAAGGGAGGCATCTTGTTAAGTCAATTATCAGATTCTCTCTAAAGGGTCATCTGAGAACAACCATCTCCCTGCCGAGAGAGAGGTTCAGAGCCAGGGAGGAAACCTGGTTGAAATTTTGTATTAGAGAAAGCTTGAGGCCCCATTTGAGTTGATGCAGGCAGTAAAGTATGGGGGAGAGGGAGTTAAGAAGTCCCATGGAAGACAGCCCAAAGGGGAAGGAGGCACCCCAAAGGAAACATTATTTCACAATCACACCTAGCCACTCCCAATTTTAAGATCAAAACTTCTCTTGAGAGGGTCCCAGGAATAATCTATTTGTGCCCCAAGCCAAGTAAAGTTTTATTGCAACAAAGCTGTGCTCCTTCATTTATACACTGTCTGCTCCTGTCTTTATTTAAAATTTCAGTATTTTGTTGATCATGATGTTTTGCAATACTTTTGATTTTTTTTAAATACTACATTAGAATATCCCGATTACTGAGTTTTTGGCACATGCTTAAATTTTGCACCCAAGGTGACTGCCTAATTCACCCCATGCCTAGCCTCGGCCCTGGTGTAACTGCTTGTGACCTTCAGTGGCAGAGAATAGTTGTAAGAGATGTGTGGTCCTGTAAAGCCTAAAATGTTTATAATCTGGCCTTTTACAGAAAACATTGTAAAATACCTCTTGTAAAATACCATGTGGTCTCCACATCTGCGTGAATAAATACATGCTTGCCTTGTCTTTTCTAGCCACTGACATTCCAATTCAGAAACAGGTTACATTTTCAAGGAGACATTTATTACACTCCTGTTTTACTTTTCATTCTTATGGAAATATGTCTTTATTTGCTCCTGGGACCCTCTGGGCTGAGGTTACTACCATGGTTAAAACTAGGCTTTTAGCTAGGGTTAGAACAAGCAAAAGGGAAGCCCAGTGTGAAAGTTGTGCTTCTCAGTTAGGCTAGTAAGTTCCATGGAGAAAGGGGAAATGTTTGATCTTCCCAGCTGCGTGGTTATGAGTCAAACTGTGGCAAGTGTAGGTCAAACAGCATCTTCTTTCACTGAGACTGAATGACTGGGAGAAACTCTGTACACCTCTCAGCTAATACCTGCCCAGTATTCATTCATTGTTCAGCAAATATAAATCTGAACAGTAGATAGGAATTTACAGATAATCTAATCCAGCCCCTTCATTTTGCAGATGGATAAACTGAAGCCCAGGGCAGGACAGTAACTTGCCCAAAGCCACACAGTCAGTGGCAGAGCCAAAAGTAGAACACAAGTAATCTTTCCAGAATCAAACTCACCTCGGGCAGCGTAGCTAGGATACAAATACTGGAATCAAGATTCCAGGGAACAAGAGCAGCCTGGAGAATGGGAATAAAGACAGATAGCAAAGAGCAGGAGCCAGGGCTCCAAAGGCACCACGCTCCCTTCAGCCCTTTGCCTGGACACTGGAGCCTCTGGCTGCAGCCCAGGCTGACTTTGGACATGGCATTCAGCCCTCCAGACAGCCTTTGCCCAGTGTGGGTCCTGATCTGGGAGGGAAGGAAGCAAGGGAGGGAGGGAGGGAAAAAAGAGTGAGAGAGAAGAATGGAGGGAAGGAGGAAGGAAAGAAGGAAGGAAGGGAGAGAGAGAAAAGGAGGGAGAGAAAGAAAGGAAGGGGAATAGGGCACCAGCTTACCTTGGCTGCCTTAGAAACAGACCCCAAGACAAGGGTTCAAGTGCCAAGGGCGGGAGGAAAATGATTTCAGGGAACACTGAGAGGAATGGGGAAGTGATAGAGAAGGGAAGGAGAACAATAAAGGCTGTGTTATCAAGCAACTTGACCCTGGTGGGGAACTGCAGGAGGCAGTGAGGAACATACACGGAGTCTTCCCGTTCCTGCCAGTCATTGGTTGCTAACTGCTCTCCTGAGATGTTAATTCCCCAGCCCCTCTGGCGTGCCATGCACTGCAGCAGAGTGGACTTCAGTGGCTAGAAGAAAGGCTACAGGCAAAAGAACTGAGATGTTGACATTTCAAAGTTGGGCTTTGTCCTTGGCTTCTAGAAGGTAATCTCTAAACCCTTGGAAGGTTATGCCTCATAGGAGTGTCTTTGTTTGCCTGGGGCCCTTGGGTCATGCAGGACAGTCTAGCAATGTAATTTAGGATGGGGACTGGCCACATCAGAGAGACCCAACAGTGTGATTTAGGAGGGAGGATTTGGGTCACCAGTATCAGGCAGTCTGGAAACTGAGATCAACCTCTGGGCAAGCAATCAATCAGTCTATCTCCTGAATATCCCAAGCCCACCATCAGACCCTTGGCAATAGACCCACTAATCCAACTCCGGAATCAACAATCCCACCTGCTGTAGAGAAGTGTTGGTGCCGAACTAACATGATCTTTGTGTCAGAACCTACTAGCAGGCCTGTGGCTTCAGTGAAAGAGCTGTGATCTTTCCTGAGCTTAGCACAATTTTGATCCTTGAGATATGCATTTTGCCTCACTAAATTACATTAGGAATTTCACTATAAGACCACTAAGAACCTTTCCAGATTTATCACTCAAGATCTAGAGCTCGAGTTACTTATTCTCCATTGATGTCTCTCTCTTGCTCTCCTCATTCTTGACTAACCAGTATGTGAACACTCCTATGCCTTGATTCCTTTTAGTATCAAGACACATATATGAGCATGACAGTGTGGCAGGGTTCCGAGTTCAATCTGTGATCAGGAAACAACACAACCTACCAGGGAATTGAAACTGTGGCTTCAGTCTCCTTGTCACAGTGCTGTAGCTGAGCAGCTGAGCTAACCTCTGGGCTGCATTCCTTTTCATTAGTGGTGATTGACTTTCCATTCTGAAACCAGAAAGAGCCATCTTGACGCTGGAATGACACCAGTCTCAAGGTCCTTATGGTGGGATCAGATTGGTCCTGTAGCACATCTACCCCACCCAGCTCTGCTGGCTCAGGCTGAGTTGACAGATGTAGAGTAAGCAGGCCCTGGGATGGGAAAGAGGAAGCATATGAATGACATGGGTTTGTAGCTAAGAGCAAGATATCATCTTCCACAATTGTTTCATCCTCTCTTTCCCAGAGCTGCTAACAAGGAGACAAAAATGTATTACATCTTCTCCACTTTAATTCATGGGCTCAATATGAGATAAAGCTTTAAATAACTTAGGAATTCCTTTGCAGAGACAAGGAACCTGTGAACTGTGCTATGAGTTAGTTGACTCCATTGACATTGTATCAGGCTATTTCAGCTTGTATTCAAAAGTACGGTAGTGGGTACCCAATGGTCACAAGAACCAACCAATTGTCTTAGGTTGGTTCCCTCATAACAATCCTGGAGATGGGGATCTTGGGCAAGTGATTTATTAAGGGATTTCTCTAAGAAGTGGGGTGGGGTTTGGAAAGCAGATTAGGACAAGGGAAGAAGGCTCAGCAAGCATGTGATCTGGGCTAGAGAGCAACTTCAGCCTTATCCTGGTGGGGAGCTCTGGGGCATGGATAGTACCATAGAGTTCGTCCCACCTCGATGAAAAGAAGACAGCCTTTTGTACCTCCATGTCAGTCATTGGCTGCTGGCTGGTGGGAGGTAGGGTGGGAGGTGGAACCCATTCAGCCAAAAGCAAGTCTCCTAAGGGCAGCTGTGAACCATTTGGCATCCAAAACTCACAGCAGGTGGAGGATGAGTACATTCACCTGCTGAAGAGGATCCAGGTAGGGTCCCACTTGCATTGCAAGACACCTCCAGGCACTATGAGGAGAAAGAAGTGGAAGAAGGACATGCCCCGGAGGATTTTTTATAGTTTTCGGTGGGGAAATAGGGCAAATACATATGAGTTCAGAGGTGCAAGTAAGAGGCCTTCACATTTCCCCACTTGGCAAATACCCCAAGTTCTAGTTCCTGAAACTTCTTTATTGAGTTCTTGCTTTTAACTTCTCAAATGTTAGCTCTCCACCACTTCTCCCCACCTGGGGAACCCTCAGCAAAGTGACTGTGTCAGAGACACCCTCAGCCTTGATGATTCACTTAGTGGGATTCACAGGAATCAGAAAAGCTGTTATAGTTATAGTTTATTACTACAAAAGGGTACAGGTCAGAATCAACGAAGGAGAGAGGCCCATGTGTGAAGTCCAGGACAAACCATGTGCAAGTTTCCAGATGTCCCTCCCAGTGGAGTCACATAGGTACATGCTTCAGTCTCCCAGAAATTATACGTTGACGTATTGCCAACCGGGGAAATTCAGTGGAGCCTCGGTGTCCAGGGTTTTCATTGGGGGTCAGTCATGTAAGCATGCAATGTCCTCGTGACTGATGTTTGCCACGCAGTCTCCAGCTCCCCCGAGTTCAAACTGGTACAGTGTGGTCCAGGGCCTCAGGCTGGATATTCCGTGGGCTCAGAGGTTATCTCCCAGGAGCCAGTCCAGGGAGAGTCCTCCTGAAGACAGGCCTACCTTTGGGATGTGCAGTTTGAGCAACCTGGGCCTCTGAGTTAACCCTTTACTATACAGTGATATTGCATATATAGTGTCTCCTGCAATTCTAAAGTTATGTGCGAGTTTGTCTGTCTTATGTGAACAATACAACAAAGCTGAGGCAACACAGCTATTTATAATAAAGATCTTACTTGGTATAATATGTCTACATATTTTTAAGCACATGCAGTATTTTTTAAAATAATAAGAAAAACAAGCATGCTGAGGCAGAGCAGATCTAACACCTGAGATTCCTTTTCCTATTATTCTCTGGGGTTTTTACATTTCTCTATATCAAACAGTATGGAAAATCTACTTTCCCATTAAAAGCAAAAACCAACAATGAAACACCACCCTTTGGAGTATTTGCGCAGCCCACACCTGCCCTTCCCTGAGAAGTGTATCCCCCTTCCCCCTGCTACCCTCCATCCTACAGGGGAGGCCTCTGCAGCCACGTTTGAATTACGGTGACCTTCTTCACTCACCTGTCCCACCCCACTGTAGTGAATGGACCAGGGTGGACATCTGACCCAAGTTGGGCCAAACATATTCTCTCTCCTGGGAATTTAGATTTATGATTCAGAGATGGTTGTCAATATTGGCTAGCTGCTTGCACTGAGGACAAGCCACCTTAGGAACTGTGTAGTATCCAAGTTCATTATGTGTCACTAATCACAGAGGGAGATGAAGAAAGAGGGGGGAGCAGAGAGAGATCAGAGAAAAGAGAGAGGGAAAGAAAACTGGCCTGGTGCAGGTCAGGTTTCTCCTTAGTGGGAATGAGGGGTACCTGACCATACTCCTGTTCTTGATTTAAGTATTAGTTTCCTGTGGTTGCCATAACAAATTACCACAAACTGGGTGGCTTAAAACAACAGAAATATATTCTTTTACAGTTCTCAAGGTAGAAGTCTGAAATCAGGGTGTTGGCAGGGCCATGCACCCTCCAAAGTCTCTAGAGAAGGATCCTTCCTTAATTCTTCTAGGATTGCAGGCAATCCTTTGCATCCCTTAGCTTGTGGCAGCATCACTCCAATTTCTTCCTCTGTGTTCACATGGCCTTCTTCCCTGTGTGTCTCTGTCTCTGTGTCCAAATCTCCCTCTCCTTTCTCTTGTAAGGAAACCAGCCATTGGATTTAGGGCCCATTCTAATCAGCATGACCTCATCTTAACTCAATTACATCTGCAAAGACCCTATTTCCAAGTCAGGGCACATTCACTGGGAAGGGGTTAGGACCTGAACGTATCTTTTTTTGGGAGATGCAATTCAATCCACTGTACCCCATTCCCTTGGAATACCATGCCTTTGTAACCAGCTCCTTTGAGTGGACTCAGTTGCTTGCTACTGAGAAGAGCCCTGACTCAGCTGCCTGCTTTGGCCCGGCCTTGTCTATAGGAGCCCCTTGCTGAACACCCATCTGACCTAAGCATGGGGCAAGACTCACCCCCGCAGCTCCATTCACATTTTGGCACGGATTAGCTCATCACGGTGGCTCCCTGAGGGAAGTGCTCTGAGGAAAGGGAGGAAACTGGATTATGAGGTGATGGGCTCTGGGAAGTATTTAGACAAAGCCCACATCCAGGTTAGAGCTGGGTGAACCCAACCATGGGGGCCTCCAAGCTGGCAGAGAGTGGCAGAATATTGAATGCCGGGTGGGAAGGGGAAATGTGGAGGGACCTTGAGAGGCCAACTCCATTCCCTCCACAGTTCTGCCTGGGGCTGACCCTTGCTGGGCACGCAGAGATCAATCAAGGACAAGAGGAGTCCCTCTGGCTTAGCACATACATTGGGTCTTTTCAACACCTTCCTGAGGCTGAAACTCTGACTGGAAACAGATATCCAGAGGCCAAGGACACCAGGCTGTTGATGTAATTAAACTTCTATCAAAATCTGTGAGCCTGGGAGTTTATCCAGCCAACAAATGTCCCCTGACCATAGTGAGAAGAGGCACAGCTGTTTTTACCAAATGGATCTCATTATATTAATTACATTACACCGGACAGCTCAGTCAATGCCCTCCAGGAATTGTAATAAAATCATTGGGTGTTGGAGCAGAAAGAGACCATTTAGTGAAACCAATCCCACACTCTAGAGATAATGTAACAAGTTTGGAGGGGTTAGGTGATTGGTACAAAGTCACGCAGCAAGCTGGTATCTCCTGGCTCATAATCTAGTGTTCTACCTACTTTATCTTGGAACTTGGAGCATGCACTGTGGTTGGCTACCCAAAGCCATTTCCAAACTCTTTCTCTCTTGTGTCTCCTTGTCTGTCCCCCTCCTCCATAGAGTTTGAAGAACTTGATTTCCCAGGCTTCCTAAAATCAATCCACAGCCATATGTCTCAGTTCTGGCCAATGAGAGATAAAGGAATGTTTCCTGAGATGCTTCTAGGAAACCATTTATACTCAAGTTAAAAGGGAGAGAAAATCTTTTATCCTTGGCTTTCTGCTTTTCTGAAAATGCAGCAGCCTCTTGAGATCATAAGGCAATAAAACAAAGGACAAAAAGCGAGACAGACTGAGGAGGTAAAAAAGAGGGATAGAAAGAGTCTGAGTCTGTGATGACATCATTAAGCTGCTGAGCCAGCTCTAGAACTGCCTACATTCAGACTTCCAGCTAAGATAACAATACATACCCTTACAATTAAGTCACAGCTTGTCAGTTTCGTTGTTTGTTGATTGACTGACTGATTAACTTGCAGCTAAAGGCATTCCAGTAAATACAGGGCTTATTCGGAGGTCCCTGAGTCCTTCACCATCTTGTTCTGCTTCAGTCCCGACACCACTGCAGTCTTGGCTCCCTGTAGCTTGGTAGACTTACTGAAGTTTTGCTGTTCTGTTCTCCAAATCTATAGTCACTTTGCTACATGCCTGACTCCAGGGGCATATTTCTGCCCAGCAATGAACATACCTTTGATCGCAAAGAACCTGGATTTTCCTAGAACACATGACCAAAGTTTTCAAACCAGTAAGTGTTTGGGCTCTGTTGGCTCTCACCTCTTCCTGCCATCTGGGGAAAACCTTCTTGTATTATTTTTGTCCTTAACCTACAGTTCTCTAGCCATCCCATCTCCACTGCTTGTTTTTTGAGATGTTTATTGGAAACTTAGCCCCTCTGTGGATGACCTCAGCCCCCTTCTTCAAGTCTTCCTCCTTGGTTTCAATAGCTGCCTTCATTCCCTGCCTTTGCACTTGCCTGGAGAAGGTAGACATCTGTCCCAGTAAACATCCACCAGCAAGCCCCATCCCCTCATGGATCCCAGTCTTACTTCTCCTGCAATGTGAGGGATGAAAAATGGCTTTGGTGAAAGAGGAGAATATGAGAAGCTGTGGCCGGCCCAGCCTGGAAGCCTGCAGAATCACATACACTTCTGCTCTAACCCATATCCACTTTAGGACAGACATGACTTAGAGCTAAGAAACTGAACATGGTGAAGAGTCCTTCCTTTTTCAGCCAGTGTTAATGAGGACTTTCTCTACTCACTTCTCTTCTCATCAAACTTTATTTGCCCTATATCCCATTGCTTCAAAATCCTGCTCAGTGGTAATTCCTATCTGCCCTGTCCAATATGGTAGCCACTGGCCCCGTGTGACCACTGAGTACTTGAAATGTGGCTAGTCCAAAGTGAGACATGCCGTAAGTGTAAAGTACACATTGGATTTCAAAAACTTAGTACCAAAAAAAAGAATGTAGATAATTTTTATATTGATTACATGTTGAAATGATACTTTTGATATCTTGCATTAAATAAAGTATATTTATTAAAACTAACTTCACCTGTTTCTTTCTTGCTTTTTTAAATGTTACTGGCTAATAAAATTTTTTTTAATTAGACATGTGGCTCGCATCATACTTCTACTGGACATCACAATTCTAGAGTGTTATGGGTTGATTATGGCCTTAATCATTTTATGATATTTCATTTCAGCAGGGTCTTCATCTTCTCAAGCCGAAGGACTGGCTCCAATAGTAGAACTCCAAGCTGCATGCCTCCTCGGGGGACAAGTCTATTTCTTTCAAAACAATCATAAAAGAGTTAGCCTCTTGCCTTAAAGATTGTTTGCAATGTCACTTAAACTGCCCCAAATAAGCAAACAAAACAAAAATGGTGTTTATTAAACAGAAACAATAGTGTTTCTCAAAATTTGAGGGCAAGAAGCAGAATCAAACTTTCTAAGAGAATAAACTCAAGCACTTGGGAAGCCAAGAACTAAGGTTCTTCTCACCACTGCCCTTTGCAAAGGGTTTTATTAACTCATCTCTTGGTACAACCGCTTCATTTCATTTGAAGCCCTGAACCTGAACGTCCTTCTGCTTCATCTGAGTTTAGCAAAATCAATCACTGAAGTCACCAGAATAGAGTGGAGAATCAAGATGACTGCTTGCCAGATTACAGGTAATTTATTTTATCTCCAGTGGTGCCAGACATTGCATTTTACATTTGGGTCCCATGGCTGTAGGCTCTGATTCATTTATTAGACTTGACAATGAGATCAGTCTGCTTTGTGAACACAGAGGAAATTTCCATCTGAATCCGAGAATGGAGGGAGCTGCTGCCAAGGATGCCCACTGACTTAATAGGGGCCAAACCTATTCACTCAGGGAGCTCAGCTGATTTTGCGAGTTAGGTCAGAAGAAATGGAACACCTTTATGATAACTCATTATATGAAGATCTGCGTATTTGGAGGGTGGTGGAAATAAAACTTCATGCCTTAAAAAGTCAGGGCTACGCCCCTCGTGAGAGTGGCTGATGTCCACCCAAATGGAGTGAACAAAGCTCTGCAGAGAAGACCCTCCTCACCCCCCTCCTACTCTAGTCTGTCACAGGGTGCCAAAATCTCTCCCATCACAACCATTCCATCAAGGTCCCCTACAACCTCATTACCTGGAAGAAAAAACACATTGCATAAGATCCTCCTGCAGTTTAGGACCCTTCGGGGCAGGGTCCAAGGGAAGGAGTCAAAGATCAGGCCAGTTTTGATGAAATGGCCAGAAAAGCAAGACTCTGCAAGCAACAGAACCTCTCTTCAAAGGAAGAGGGATGCAAGCCAGGTGGAAGAGTCACTGGCCACTTGGTGAGGGAGCTAGAGGCTAAACTGGATTGAGAATGAAGGAGTGAATTTCTGCAGAGAGAGGTGAGGCAAGGCCCTCTGGGGAGAGCTTTTTTTTCTTTTCCTGGACAGAGAATCTGAAATCTCACAGGGGAGGGAAGCCAGGTGAGACCAGGGGGTAGGCCCTGCACTGAGGCAGAACCTTGCAGAGGCAGAGACTACGGATAGGTGGAGACGGGGCAGGAGGGGCAGGCACGTTCAGATCGAAGTCCCATGAATCACCAACCTCAGCTCCACCTGAACTTCTTCCACATGGCAAATGTTTAGTATGTCAGATGTTGCCTTCCTGGGCTGGGTTGGCTACTAATTTGCAGCCCTCTGTGGATCTCTCCTTGGTGGTGAACGTCCACCCACCCACCCCTGTTGGTTGCCATGTGTCCCAGGCCTAGTAATCTGAAGGCCAAGCAAGCCAGGTGGTCTCAGAGCAGGTAGCCTTTCTTTGGTTCTTCTCTAGCCTGGTATTTCTGGACTTCTCGCTGTATTCAGTTCCTTCTCCAATAGTTCCTGGAGTCCCCAGGGGGCAGCTCATGCCAAAGACGCCCTCTTGGTCACCTCAGGACACCCACCATTTCCTCCCTCCTCAGCTCAGGCTCTGCGAGTCTGCGTTCTCCGTGGAGGCCACCGAGCCTGAGGTCCAGGCAGCAGCTACAGCGTCTGCGGGGAAGTGGTGGGGAGGCCTTGCGCAGAGGCCTTTCCTGCGGCTGCCAGACTCTTATAAATTATACAAACACGCCATTTTACCTTTCTCTGCCTCTTCCTACTGCTTCAAGGCTCTTGCCCTCAGACAAAGGTTGGGAGAGGGGCTGCATCCCCTCAAGCAAATGGACTCCTCGCAAGGACCCCCTGGCAATGCTGCCGAGCAAGCCCAGACACGTCCCACCTGTCCTTGGGCTCAGGCCAGAGCGCCTGCCGTGCGAGAGAGACATGGGTCACCACTTGGTTTCTCTCTTCTTGAAGGAATGTTTATTGATTTAAAAGAGGGAGAGGGGAGAAACGCCTGCTAGGGTTATAGGATTAGGCTCTGTGAAGCTGCTATTAAAGTTTTATGAACACCCGCCAGGCTGTGTGAGTGATTCTCCCAGAGCCCAGCAGCTGCTCTCCCGCCCCCTCGCCCCAGCCTCCCCCACCCCACCCCGCTCTGCTCTCAGAAAGAGAAAGCTGGAATCCTGCCTTGGAGCCCAGAGCATGCTGGACAGAGCAATTCTCACCCTCAGCACCTCTGGCTGCTTGCAGAGGGGAGCACCTCAAAGTCGCTTTGTGTGATTTTTGTTTTCCCTTCTCTTTCACATCCCTCTAGGGTGGCCACTGGCCAAAATCAATCACCTCGGTGCCTTGCGAGGCCTGTTTTCTCACCTGTGTCAGCCCAGCCTGGGGGGAAGGGGGCATTGCATTTGTACAAACACATCGGATGACAGACCCAGACTGACCATCAGTATTCATGCCTGGAATCCCAGGAAGAGGATTCCTGGGAAGGCCTGGGACTGATGCATCTGAATCAAGCTCAGGACCACGACAGAGGAGCCTGCTCTCTCATCAACACCTCTACTTTCTGGTGCCAACTCAGGGCTGTCTTGGGTCAAAGTGATCTCAGCCCCACTGGCAAATCTTGGCCAGGGCCCCACGTGGCAGACCAGCCAGAGTGCACGTGCTTTCACCAGCTGATTTAGTAACACACGACTGCCATGGGGAAGTACCAAGGAGGATTACCATGGGGAGTTGCCGGGTGGCTGGATTGGAATCGAGGCACCCTGCAGGGAACTCCCTTTGGGGGAACTTGTTTACTAGGTAACTAGCTGCCACCTGGAGTTTCAGCTCCATCCCTGCAGGTTCCACTGCAGCCAGTGTGTCTGTGCCGCCCCACCCCCAGCCTGATTTGCATCTGAACAGTCTCATTCTGGACACCAACCATTACCCAAAGGGGAGAGTGAGGGCAATAAGAGAAAAAGCAGGATAGCAGCCCAAGGTCACTCACTGCCTCTGCATCTCACCCTCCACAAGGCCACTACTTACTCCTCTAAGCCTGGGCCCAGCCCTTGACTTTACCTGGAAAGTGCAATGGTTTTCTCCTAACTCCATTTATAAGACCCGCAGTGCTTCAGAGGTGGTGGCAGGTTAAAACCCTCAGTCTGGGAAGCCTCAGTGTGGAACGGAAAGATGTGGGACACATCCTCACTTTCGCAGAGCCTCAGCTTTAACAGCTCAAGGATGCTGTGAAAATAATGTTTGTGAGTACGGATTATTGCAGGTGACGATTATAAAGCTGGAAGAGTTTTTGTACTATATGTAACTTCACTTCTGTAAATCACTGATGGGGATTGAATCATGTCCTCCACCAAAGGCAGGTTCAGATCCCAACCCCTGGTCCTGTGGGTGTGAACCCATTTATAAATAGGACCTTTGAAGATGTTATTAGTTCAGGTGTGCCCAGACTGAATGAAGGTGACTCAATCCAGCGTGGCTGGAGTCCTTATCAGCAGAGGAAACTGGACACGGAGAGAGGCCATGGACGGCAGCCAGAAGCTGGCAGGAAACAACCTGGAACAGAAGGGAGACGATGCCACTATGTGCATTGCCATATATTGGAAGAGCCAGCCAGCCAGCAGACACTGACTCCCAGAGGATGCAAGCCTTCCAGCCTCTGAAACGGGGAACCAATAAATTCCTGATGTTAAGCCAAGTCTTTGTATGGTATTTGTTTAGCAGCAACCACCTAAGATGAAATTTAAATAAGTTCACATGGTAAGGCTGAGATAATGGCCAGAGGAAAATGGTGCTATTCTAAGTTTAAAACCTCAGGAGATGATCAGAAAAGGTGAGTGGGGTGCCCCTACGGGAAGGGGTTTGAAAGAAGTCCAGGGAACTGACAGGTGGGGCCAGAACACAGAGCAAGTCTTCACAGCCACAAGAGCCCCAAGCAGGGCAGGACAGGATGTGAGTTCACCAATGACACTATTGGTGAAGCACTCACTGTGGGCCAGGCACAGGGCTTGGAGCTGAGGATGCAATAGTGAACAGAATGACCCATCCCTGCCCTAAAAGAGCTCACGGCCAGGCGAGGAAACCGGAAATCTACCCGCCATGGCTGCTTCTGTGCCCCGAGCCCCCCCACCCTAGCCCAGGCTCAGCTCCCAGCCGGTCCTTCACTTGGGGGCTCTGGTGCCTTCCATCTGCCACTCCCGGAAAGCTGTAGACCCAAAATTAGATCAAATGCCTGGTGATAAAATTACCAGGAAGAACAAGGAATATTGAGGCGGGGTGGGGGGGTCAGCAGGCAGGGATTGGGGGGAGTTGAGGAGAAAGCAGCCAGCAGCTGCCAAAGCTCAGAGGAGAGGATAATGTGATCTGACTCGTTCCCAGATGAGGAGCAGGTGGGAGGGGGCCGGGTCCTGTGTCTGCCGGCCACCTGCTCAGGGCTGGGTGGGGTTCAGAGCATCCCCACCTGCCCGCACACAAGCCAGACTTGCTGGGCAGAGTTGCCAAAACAGCCCCCTTTCCTGCCCCCGCCCTCTACCCCTGCCCCTCCCTGCCCTGCCTGAAATGCTGCTCCCCAGCAGAAACCTGAAGGGCCCCACCTTATAGGTAAGGTCTGTAGGGTCAGATTTCCAAGACTCCAAAACCCGTCCAAATATCAAAATAGCTCCACCCACGCAAAGGGTAGAGGAAGAAAGCTCCACTACTAGGGACCCCTCTCCCCTTGGGAAGGGGGCTTTGAGATTGTTGTCAAGGGCTAACATATAGTGCCCTTGGAAACCACCAGATTTCAGCCTTATCAGGCATTTACACCTTAGTGTTAATGAATTCATTTTAAAGGAGGGGAGAGCCGCTGGAGGTGTGGGCCTTGTCCAAAGGGGCTCCCAACTGGAGTGAAAGGGAGAGAGAGGGAGGGGATGGAGAGGGCGGGGCGAAAAGTGAGGGAGAGAGAGCCAAGGAGGGGGCGTTCACCCTGAGATTAAGGGAGTGGAGAGAAAGGGGGAAAAAATAAGGGGTGATGAAAAGAAAAGAGGGAAGGGAGTAAGGGGCACCAGAGAGCCCGGAGGCTTCAGCCTTGCATACTGACAGCAGGTTTTTCCACTTATCTCATCTGGCACGCGCTGCCCGCTTGCATTCATGTGAATTAGAAGGTCACTTGGTTTGGTCTGTGTGTATTTCCCCACCAGCTGTTTGTCCTAAGAAGTGTCTCCAACAGCACGTTGCCCACCAAACTCCCTAATCCCCAGCCAACCCCTGGAACCGAGAACATGCATCCATCTGGAGACATGCAGAACCAGGTATCTCCCAGCAGGTGGGAAAACTCCAAGTTCCAGAACCAAGGAAAGGCGTGGAGTGAGCCGTCCATGGCGCTGGGAGCAGGACCCTCACTTCCTAGGGTGGATCTCTGCCCTTCACGTCACTGTTAGGCCAGAAATGTCCACTCTGCCTTCAAGATCCTGACCTGCGGACCCAGCCCATGGAGCCAGACTTGGGCAGAATTGGGGAAGAAACTAAATGAGCAGGAACAGATTGAGTTTAGGAGAAAGGGATGCTGACTTTCTAAAGGCTATGTTCATTTGTTGCAGCCACGATTTGAATTTGATCCTCAGGCCTCCTTGCTCCAGATGACACGGACGATAAGAAATGAGGACACCTGGAGGCCCAGAGGCAATTGGCAGTTCAGCAAGTATCGGTCTGAACATTGATCCTGTCACTTGGAACTCGGGCCAGGCCACTCATCCTCCTGTGCCTCGTTTTCTACCTGCAACACCAAACAATTAAAACTCACTTCACCTTCCCCTCAGTGAACAAATATGTATTGAGGGTGTACTAAACTCAGGAGCTGGGAGGACGGCTGAAAAAACAAATACAATGTCCTCTGAGGAACCAAAAACACCTCCTTTCCTGCAGGCAGAAAGGACTTTAGAGCTTGCAAAGCGAGCATCCACTTGCCACCTCCCCAGAGCCCTATGTGGAAGACAGGAAAGTTCCAGATGAGCACTCCGAGGCCAGGGAGGGTCAGCAATCTGCTCTGTCCATGACCTCACTGCTGGCCCAGGGTGGGACAGGGCTATGGAACCAGACCCCCAGGGCTGGAGGCAAAGATGGCCTAGATGGCCCAGAGGTTTGGGGGTTGTGGTGGTTTGGAGCTATGTACCCCAGAAAAAACATGTTTTTAAACTTAATCCACTGGTGTGGGTGTGAACTCTTGTAAATGGGACCTTTGGTGAGGTTACTTCAGATAAGGTGTGGCCTAGGATAGGTCTTAATCTTGTTACAGAAGGCCTTACAGGGGAAGTCACACAGACACAGAGGGACCAGCCAGAGCTGAAAGTCAAAAGATCCCAGAAGAAAAGAGAGATACTGGGAGAGGCTGCCAGGTGCATTGCCACGTGACAGAAAACCCGAGGACCAAAGATCGCCAGCAGCCAGCCCCAGAATGCCAGAGTCTTTAGGGAGAATGCATCGTCTTGATGATGGCTTCATTTTGGACTTCTCCTAGCCTCAAAACCGTAAGTCATTAATGTCCTATGGTTTAAGTCAATTAATTGTCTCGTATTTGCTTTAGCAACAAGGAAACTAAGACAGGAGTCTGTATCTTTTCTGCTGCTGTGCCTCTGTTTTGTCTTTCTCCCTTCTCCACTCACTTGTTGCTGCCTTCCTCAGCTGGTTGGAGCCTAATGGAGGCATCAGTGGCTTGTGGGACCCCAACTGATGATACAGGGAGCCTGCTCCCTGGAACCAAGATCTTGGGGTGGGGAGAGGAGCCCCTCTACCTCAGAACGCCCCTGGTAACTCCCTGTGAATATTTCTTCCTTAACAGATAGAGCCACAGTGACTGTATCTGTTCTATGAGTGTTGGGACAAATTCACTTGTTCTCATTCACTCATTCATTCATTCAACAACTATTTGTTGAGCAGCGGTTATGTGTCAGGCACTGTAGGGATATAGTGATGAGGAAAGTAAATAAGGTTCCTACCTGCAAGAAACTTATGGTCTACTGCAGGGCACACCAACTTTTTCATGCCATAGTACACCTGGAAAATGATAAAATGGGTATCATATATCAGGGTGACTGGTGAGGCTGTGATGCTGGAGGGGACCAGCCTTGACCCTCTAGCTGACCAGGCTCCCTACCCCCACCTAACCCAAGCCTGTAACCAACTTGCAACAGCACACTGGCTGGGGAACCCCAGTTTGGGGTTACAGATGACTCTCTTTTACAGCTCCTGGGCGGTTTAGCACAATGGAAGACCAGGGCCCTAGAACTTGTGAGTTTAAGACCTCAGAAGAACAAGTCTATGGTGGTTTTAAAAGAAAGCTGCGAATTCTTGACAGTCTTCCCATGAAGAGGTGGAGTCTGAGTCCCCTCCCCTCAAAAGTGGGCAGGTTGGTGACTGCTTCAGCCAATAGAGTACAGAAGTGGTGCCATGCAACTTCTGAGTCTGAGTCATGGGAAGCCAAGCAGCTCCCATCTTGTTTGTGGAACATGTATGCTAGGAGAACTGAGCCTCCCCATAAGTTCAATTCTCCTATGACTGCAATGCTGGAGAGGCCACACGTAGGTGCTCTGGCCCACAGTCTCAGCCAAGCCTGTCCTTCAGACAGGCACCAGCTATGTGAGTAAAGAAGCTCAATGGCGACTCCCACCTCCACCCCTCAAGTCTTCCCAGGTGTTCTAGTTTGCTAAAGCTGCCAGAATGCAAAACACCAAAGATGGATTGGCTTTTATAAAAGGGGATTATTTGGTTACACATTTACAGTCTTAAGGCCATAAAGTGTCCTAGGTAACATGAGCAATCAGGTACCTTCGCTGGAGGATGGCCAATGGTGTCTGGAAAACCTCTGTTAGCTGGGAAGTCACATGGCTGGCATCTGCTCCAAAGTTCTGGTTTCAAAATGGCTCTCTCCCAGGACATTCCTCTCTAGGCTGCAGTTCCTCAAAAATGTCACTCTTAATTGCTCTCGGGGTGTTTGTCCTATCCTAGCTTCTCCGGAGCAGGAGTCTGCTTTCAACGGCCATCGTCAAACTGTCTCTCATCTGCAGCTACTCACTCAGTTTCTGTGCATTCTTCAAAGTGTCCTTCTTGGCTGTAGCAAGCTCGCTCCTTCTGTCTGACCTTATATAGTGCTCTGGTAAATGAATCAAGGCCCATGCTGAATGGGTGGGGCCACACCTCCATGGAAACTCTCCAAACAGAGTTATCACCCACAGCTGGGTGGGGCACATTTCCATGGAAACAACCTAACCCAAGTGTTCCAACTTAATCCCCACTAATATGTCTGCCCCCACAAGATTGCATCAAAGAACACAGCTTTTTCCGGGGGACATAATATATACAAACTGATACACCAGCTGAGGCCCCAGACGCCAAGGAGCAGACAGCCCTGTTTGAATTCCTGATGCACAGAATCCTTGATGTAATAACATTGCTGTTGTTTTACACCACCAGATCTCAGGCAGTCACACAGCAATAGAAAACCCAGAACAAAGTCAGAGCTTGGACTGAGGATGCCAGCTGGCTGGCTGGCCCAGTTGCTAAGGGAAAACTCTCCAGTGCATGTCAGTAGAATGAGTTGCAGTCATTCTA
Organism: Choloepus didactylus; assembly: GCF_015220235.1. NCBI lineage: Eukaryota > Metazoa > Chordata > Mammalia > Pilosa > Megalonychidae > Choloepus > Choloepus didactylus. The sequence continues at coordinate 29,932,748 of NC_051322.1, read as the reverse complement.
GCACCTAGCGAGTCCCTTGGGAAACAAAGATGCTCTGGTACCACAAAAGGACCTGGGGGATGGAAAGGGGAAGACAATGGGTAGGACAGCTGCTTCCCATCCCCCAACTTCCTGGCAGGGACAAAATGGGTGCTCTTTTCCACAGGTCAGTCTCAGGCAGTGGTCTGGGAGTCCACAAGGCCCAACCTAGCACCCTCTCCTCCAACCTTCTCATGATTTTGTAAGCACCTAACTCCTGTATTCAATCCTATTACGCTGGCAAGAGCCAGAGTGGCTTCTGTTATCTGCAACTGAGTTGACTAGTACAGAGCCCACACATCCTGCTTCAACTCCTAGAGCCTGCTCAATTTCTATCCACTTCCGAGAATGAAGCTTGGTTTTTTCCTTGATCCTTTGAGCTACCCAATATCCTTCCAACAAATTCTCTTCATTTTGCCAAAATTGACTTCTGTTGTTTGCAACCAAGGAACCGCAACTGATACAATTTTTAAGCTGCAAATTGAATGCATATCTCATATGTATCCCCCTTTTGAAGAACTCATTTTTCAGATAAACAGTGAACAATGATTATTTCCATAGGAATGGAAGATGTATGTCATTAAGACTTTTTTTAGCTCTTAGGGGTGGCTTTTTTGCCCAGTAAAGAATATTCAGGAACTGCTTTTGTATTTAAAGTTACTATTCAAATTATTACAGAAACAAATTCAAAGGCCTACTTTTGTATGTTTTAAAGTTCAATTAGAAATCATGTTCTATTTATAAATCTTGCAAATTTCTATAATAATTTTAAGGACTTAAGTTTCTTTAAATATTTTAAACTGTATTTATAAATCCAATATGCTCAGTTTCCTTTTTAAAATAATTCAGTTGTCTGATTAAACAAACAACTTTCCCAAGGACTTCATTTTTACAAATCTAATAAATTAGGTTTATAGACATAATGATTAATTTCTTTTAAATATTCCAATGCTTTTTAAAGACTAGAATTCTTTTGCATTTTTCAACTTAAAATCTAAACCCACTCCTGCACTGCCACCACCCTGTGACAACCACCACTGCCGCCTCTTTTGCGGCTGCCTCAGGACTGGCTGTGTGCTTAGACCACAATCTTCAATGATCCTCAGTTCTGGGGTGCTCTTGGTCACACATTTTTGAGTTCTTAAGGGGCAGTAGAGATTACTGCCAGGTACAGCACAACCTCTATGCAGGCAAGTGACCTGTCGAAAGGCTTTATTCCTCCACCAAGAAATCCCCGTAAGAATGGTTAACCTGAACACAGAAGTGTTGAATTGAAATCTGCAGAGCATTTCACATGAGTTCTGATGTGAATGGGGTAAACCTCAGTGCATGCTTTATATTGCCTCTTCAAGTATTGCTGGTTCTTGTTAGGAGGTTTGATCCTGTTCCGGTTTGCTAATGCTGCCATTATGCAAAATACCAGAAATGGATTGGCTTTTATAAAGGGGGTATATCTGGTTACAAAGGTACAGTCCTAGGGCCATAAAAGTGTCCAAACTAAGGTATCAACAATAGGATACCACTGAAGGATAGCCAGTGACGTCCAGAAAACCTCTGTTAGCTTGGAAGGCATGTAGCTGGCATCTGCTGATCCTGGGTAGTGTTCCAGCTCCTCTCTCAGCTCCTGTGCATTCTTGGTTCTTTCTCAAAGGATGTTTCTCTCTAAGCACCTGGGGGTCCTATCTTAGCATATCCTGGGGCAAACTCTGGGCTTCACCTCTTAGCTAAAAGTCTTTCCATCTGCATCTCCAAGCATGTCTAAGCATCAGCGTCAGCAAGTGTCTGGGCCTGGCAGCCCCTTTTAAAGGACTCCGGTAAACTAATCAAGACCCATGCTGAATGGGCAGGGCCACACCTCAGTGGAAACATTCAATCAGAGTTATCACCTGCAGTTGGATGAGTCACATCTCCATGGAAACATTCAATCAGAAAGATTAATAGATCTGCACCCACAAGATTGCATTAAAGAATATGGCTTTTTTGGGGGACATAATATATATAAACTGGCAGAGTTTCATTTCCTGTTACTCCCAACTTCATACACAAAAACAATGAGAATTTCAAGTGGAGTTATTGAAGTAGACTTCAGTTTCTTTACATAGTTTCTGTATTCAATTTTTAAAATTCTTTCATAACCCTACTGAGTGTTTCTTTAACTAAATTAACATGGCTCAAATGAACCACCCAGATTCCGTGGAAATCACATACAAGACCATGAGATTTATTACACACAATCCAACCAATGCAACCTTAAGCAAATTTATAGAGGATGTTAAGAAGTATGGTGTCACCACAATAGAAAAAGTATGTGAAGCAACTTACCATGCTGCTTTTACGGAGAAAGAGGACATCGTGTTCTTGATGGTCCTTTTGATGATGGTGTACCACCATCCAACCAGGCTGCTGATGATTCATTAAGTTGTAAAAGTTAAGTTCTGTCAAGAACCTGGTTGCCTGCATTGATGTTCATTGTGTTGCAGGGGTTGGGAGAGCTCAGTGCTTGGAGGTGGAATGAAATATGAAGATTCAGTATAGTTCATAAGACAAAAGCGGCGTGAAGCTTTAAATAGCAAGCAACTTTTGTGTTTGGAGAAGTATCATCCTAAAATGTGGCTGCACTTCAGGGATTCCAGTAGTCACAGAAACAACTGTTGCAGTCAGTAAAACTGGGGTGACTTGTGCTATTGCCTTGGAAGTAGAACTTGAGAGACAATCTAATTTGTCATACATATTAGCCAACATGTTGGTGAATATGTCTAATGAAGCTTCCATAGGAGTATTGAAAAGCAGTTTTACCATGCTATAAGTTTGACAGAATTGCAACCTCTATATTTGGGCTACAATCAACCTATTTGGACACTTAGCAAAAGATACTTGCTGGTCAGCATTTAAAATGGGTTTGTGATGGTTTGGAGGCTTTATGGACTGCAGAAGAGTATGTTCTTAAGTTAATCCATTCCTGTGGGTGTGGCCCCATTGAAAGTAGGATCTTTTGGTAAGTAGGGTCTTAACTTAAGATATGACCCACCTCATTCAGGGTGGGTCTTAATGCTCTTACTGGAGTCCTTTATAAGCAAAAAAAAAAAAAAAAAAAAAAAGACGCAGAAGCTAAGAGAGAAAGGCACAGAAGCCAGAAACAGAAAATAATGAGACCCAGAATAGAAGGGCGGTACCAATGTGTGCCGCCACGTGCCTTGCCATGTGACAGAGGAGTCCGGGATCGCTGGCAGCTAGTCTTTGGGGATAAAGCATCACCTGATGATGCCTTCATTTGGACATTTTCATAGCCTCAGAACTGTAAGCTGTCAACTAATAAATTCCCACTGTTAAAAGCCATCCCATTCCTGGTATATTGCATTGCAGCAGCCTAGCAGACTAAAACGGGCTTATCATTTGTAACAACTGACCTTTCCAGAAGTCATGCAGTATTGAGTTATGAGTCTTCTTTAAATCTAACCCCATGCCTGAATCTTATTAATATATAAGAAATTTAGAGAGATTAGATGCCAAAATACCCAGCACAAATACATGTATATTTTTAGTGTTTTACGGAACTTAAAATCCCAGGAACCATGAACACTTTAGACCTTATGTGGCTCATTCCTTCAGGCCTTTCAAATATTGAAAGTAGGGCATATTTGGTTATTTGCCTGTTTAATTGAATTTTGTTGGATTTCTATCAAGCTTAGGGTGGTTATTTAATGTCTTATCTATAAATCTCATTTTGTGACATTAGAGAAAACCTCCACGCTGAAAATCTACATTGTACAGAAACACATGTCATTAATGTCTCCACACAAAAAAGCCTTACAGTTAATGTTTGCACTTTGGGGTGCAACTTAACAGGAAGGGCCTGACAAATGGATGGGAGGGGGCTATTAAATGTTTTTAGTAAAATGTTGCTTTTGTTGTGTGCAGAAATATAGAAAGTGCTCTTTAATTTAGTAAATATTTTTTAAAAGGTAGAGATGTTTTGTTATGGTAGTGAGTTTTTTCCTTCTCTTCCCAACCTCTCTCGCAAAAAAAAAAAAAAAAAAAGAGTAGGTTTCTGCTAATGAGTTAGCAGACATCTAATATTTTATATGCCTTTTGAGCTGTGTAACTTAGTATTTGGATACTTGATAATTTATTTTATTATGTAACTGATAAAATGGTGGTCTGTATTACTGTTAGTTCAACCTTATGTTTATACTGTGTGGGAATGTGTGGTTATAGTTCTGTGGGAGAAATAATTTGTCAGTGTTCACCAGCTTGTAGAAACCTAATGCGAGAGTGTCAACATCTAAATGAATAATGAAATGCATTTATCATCAAAAAAAATTTAAATCCATTGCTCAGTGCACTAAAATGTCAAACTTCCCAAGCATTTCTGGATACCTCCATGTCCACCTCACATCCTCTCAGGCCCCCTTTTGCTTCTTCCGCTGCTTCAGCAGCCAGTTCACACGGATGAGTCCTGGCAGCCTTCTCCCCTCCTGAGTCTCTGTTGCTTCTTGTCTTGCTCCTCAGACACAATGGCAAAGGCCTCCAGGAATGCTCAGCATTCGCACATGCAGAGGCCCAGAAACGTGAGGGATTCAACACCCTGCGGGGGCTATTCAGTTAAATAACCTGGTCCTTGCTCTCTTTGCCAGTCCTTGAGCAGACAATTCTGAGGTGCATTCCACATGGCTCCCCAGAGGCGCCCAGCAGGATGGAGCCTCCATTGCCCACAGCACTGCCCAGCTCAATTGTGCACACTGCTTAGTGTTTTACTCTTTCCTGGCCCCCCTTCTGTTCCCCAAAGTCCCTTAACAAAGTAAACAACCTGCCCACAAGCCCTCCTCTCAGCTCTGCCTTTTAGGGGAAACCCAGGCTAAGATAAGAACCAATAGCACAGATTATTCCCAAATTTTACACAAAAATAGTTAACACTATGGGTTTGATTTGCTCATTATCTATGTTCTCAATTTAAATCATTCCTGGGGTTAAAAGAACCTTCCCTACTAAGGGTACAATTAAGTAATTCTGATCAAGTTGAGGTTTTCCAAGCAAATCTGTGGTTTCCTTTTGGCTAGCCATTTTTGTGAATTGACTGGATTCTGGCAGGACCTGAGATCAGAAACTGTGACTCTCCAGGACAAGGAAAGACCAGTTAGAGCTATCTTCTAGAGTTGCAAGTCCCTGCCTTCCAAATGGGACTGTGGAAACACAGACCATAAACTACACACGCTTTAATTCAGCTTTGGCTAGAAAATGTAACTGAAGCAGAATCCTGAGCCCCAGGTAGCAGTTGCTAAATAAGACTCCTTGAAAGGATGAGAGATTGTTGACACAGGTGCTTTGAGAAAATAAGTCCTGAGGTATCTGTTAAATCTAATTAGGTAGAAAAAGAAAATAATAGTGAATATTTACACACCTGTGAGCAAATAATGTAAGGTAAGTCTATCCACAGTCTTATCTTGTCATCAGAGTTGAAATCCTGTCTAGTTTGCTAAAAAATGAAAAGAGCTTTGCTATAATATTGAAAGTTTTATTCTTATATTCCAAGGATTTTAACTTGTAATCTTTAGATAAGTTTGCTTTATGCAACTACATTTGTGAGAATGTTTATTGTAGAAAAATGGTGTTTGTTCATTTGAAGTTGTATACTACATTTGTCATAGTTTGTAGATTTTCCCCAACAATCTTGCTGACAAGATAACTCATGATGACATCAATATTTGGCTCTAATGAACCCATATAAAAGGACTGAACAGGTTTTCTTAACATTAGGAACATAGCTGAAGGGATATTACTCCTTACAATATCCTTTTGTAAATAAAGTGGTTCTCATGGATTAACTTTAAGCATAATTTGACAAAGCAATCTTGTTAATTTGCTTGAATTCAAGTTACACATTATCTCATTCTTAAGTCTAATGATCGTGTACTCCTCCCACCCCAAACAGGCTGCTCAGCCTCTTGATTGGATTTGACTATTTTATTTACTTGATTCTATTCTGAATTCCTTTCATACTTTCCTTCCAACTCATATATTCTGAAAATGACATTTGATTGGATTCTGCAGATCACCCTGACTTTATCTGACTTAATGTCATAATCTCCAAGGTCATACTAATGTCAGGACAGAGGTCGACTTTGCAAAGAAATATTATTGGATGGTGTTTTAGTTTCCCAGCTGCTAAAACAAATACCATTCAATGGGTTGACTTGACAACAGGAATTTGTTGGCTCATGGTTTCAGAGGCTAGAAGGCTTGCTTCCTCCTGGGGTGGGTATCTTTTGGTTGGCCAACATACTCCGGAGTTCCTGGACTTTTCCGTCACATGGTAATGTATGGTGGCGTCTTCTCTTTTCTCTTCTGGGTTCTGTTGACTTCCAGTAGAGTCATGCAGAGAGTACTTACTTCTGTTAGCAACGATGAATAGCAACAGGTTCAGGGTCTTGCCTGCTAGGGAAGCTCATTCAAGTCACAGTATTCAGAGTTTTATTTGAGGGTAGGTCACATAAAAATGGCTGAGTGCCTGTGAGGCTAACCTCAGTCTCCAGCCCCTCCAGAGAGGAAAGTGATATCATGTGGCCCAGGACTTCCACCAAAAATCACATTGTTAGCTTAGAACCCAGGTTTGCAAAAGACATCTTACCAGGCAGGATATTCTAAGGGTTTAGAGGTTACCTCCCAGGATTCAGGGGCAAAGGACGAAAGCTTTCTTTGGGAAATGTTAATGCTTGGCACACTTGGCCACCATTAGCCAACTTTCAGTGTCTATGGATTTGCCTACTCTGGACATTTAATTTAAATAGAATCATACAATAAGTGCTTTTCATGTCTGGCTTCTTTCACTTAGCATAATATTTTCAAGGTTCATCCATGTTGTAGTATTTAACAGTATTTCCTTCCTTTATATGGCTGTATAATATTCCATTGTATAGGTATACTACATTTTATTCATCCAATCACCAGTCAATGGACATTTGAGGGTTTTCTACATTTTGGCTATTAAAAATAATGCTGCTGAAAAAGAAAGGACTCAGGCAAGATGGCAGCATAGAGAGGAGTGGAAGCTAAGTAGTTCCCCTGGAACAACTACAAAAAACCAGAAACAACTAGTAAATAATCCAGAGTAACTGCGGGGGGACAAACGAGACCATCCATTCATCATACACCAACCTGAATTGAGAGGAATGCCTGAGAACACAGCATAAAATCTGTAAGTAAAACCTGCGGAACCAGGTCGGGAGACCCCCTCCCCCATAGCCCGAGCTGCAGAGCCACGTGGTGCCAGAGAGAAGCTCTCTCCCAGCAAGCGAATACGGCTCAGCTGAGCTCCAACTGGGGTTTTAAGTAGCGAGTGTGAACTGCTCACTACAGGTACGCAGCCCCAAAAAACAGACAAAGGCTTTGGGTGACGACTGACCTTGGAGAGCTGGAGGGTCGCCTTGACTGGGTCTGAAGGGGACTATCTGTTTCTTTTTTGGCTCAGTGGAGAAAGCCCCAGTCATTTTAAGTTTCCAGGGCTGTGACTTGGGGAAGGGTGGAGACTTCACAAGCAGAGAGCGAAACCACTGAAATGCTAATGACCTCCACCTGAGGGGTCTGTCTTCTCTAGGAGGAAAGGGGTGGGGCCCTTTCCATTCAGAACCAGACCCCAGAGCCTGGGGGAACACGGCCATACCGGCCATACCGCCTCACACCAGTCAAGAATTATAGGCTAACAGGAGTCACCTGCTGGGCAGAAAAGCACAGTGACCTGAGGCATCAAAGGGTGGAGCAATTTTCTAAGACACACCCTCAGGGAAACCAGATACTGAATATTTCTTCCCTCTGGGACCTGAGCCTGTTCTGGTCTGGGAAAACCTGATTTGGATAACCAAGGAAACCATGCCTAGACAACAGAAAATTACAACCTACACTAAGAAAAACAAAGTTATGGCCCAGTCAAAGGAACAAACGTACACTTCAACTGAGATACAGGAATTTAAATAACTAATGCTAAATCAATTCACAAAGTTTAGAGAAGATATTGCAAAAGAGATAGAGGCTGTAAAGGAAGCACTGGACATGTATACGGCAGAAATCAAAAGTTCAAAAAACCTACCAGTAGAATCTATGGAAATGAAAGGCACAACACAAGATGAAAGACACAATGGAAACATACAACAGCAGATCTCAAGAGGCAGAAGAAAACACCCAGGAACTGGAGAACAAAACACCTGAAAGCCTACACGCAAAGGAGCAGATGGAGAAAAGAATGAAAAAATATGAGCAACGTCTCCGGGAACTCAAGGATGAAACAAAGTACAGTAATGTACGTATCATTGGTGTCCCAGAAGGAGAAGAGAAGGGAAAGGGGGCAGAAGCAGTAATAGAGGAAATAATTAATGAAAACTTCCCATCTCTTATGAAAGACATAAAATTACAGATCCAAGAAGCGCAGCGTACTCCAAACAGAAGAGATACGAAGAGGCCCACGCCAAGACACTTAATAATCAGATTATCAAATGTCAAAGACAAAGAGAGAATCCTGAAAGCAGCAAGAGAAAAGCAATCCATTACATACAAAGGAAGCTTCATAAGACTATGTGCAGATCTCTCAGCAGAAACCATGGAGGCAAGAAGGAAGTGGTGTGATATATTTAAGATACTGAAAGAGAAAAACCACCAACCAAGAATCCTGTATCCAGCAAATCTGTCCTTCAAATATGAGGGAGAGCTCAAAATATTTTCTGACAAACAGACAATGAGAGACTTTGTGAACAAGACACCTGCCCTACAGGAAATACTAAAGGGAGCACTACAGGGTGATAGAAGACAGGAGTGTGGTTTGGAACACAATTTTGGGAGATGGTAGCACAACAATGTAAGTACACTGAACAAAGGCAGCTATGAATACGGATGAGAGAGGAAGATGGGGAGCATGTGAGACACCACAAGAAAGGAGGAAAGATAACGACTGGGACTGTGTAACTTGGTGAAATCTAGAGTATTCAACAATTGTGATAAAATGTACAAATATGTTCTTTTACGAGGGAGAACAAGCAAATGTCAACCTTGCAAGGTGTTAAAAATGGGGAGGCATTGGGGGAGGGATGCAATCAGCATAAGCTAGAGACTGTAACTAATAGAATCATTGTATTATGCTTCCTTTAATGTAACAAAGGTGATATACCAAGGTGAATGCAGATAAGAGGAGGGGATAGGGGAGGCATGTTAGACACTTGACATTGGTGGTATTGTCTGATTCTTTATTCTACTTTGATTTAAGGTTATTTTTCCTTTTGCTGCTTCCTAGCTGTCATTTTTTTTGTTTGTTTGTTTCCTCTTTCTTTTGCCTCTCTACCTTCTTTGACTCTCTCTCCTGCCTTGTGGAAGAAATGTAGATGCTCTTGCTTAGTATGAGCAGAATGTTCAATTAGGATGAACTTAAATGTTTGGAAATGAACAGGGGTGTTGGTAGCAAGATGTGAGAATAACTAACAGCGCCTAATGGTGTGTGAATGAGGTGGAAAGGGGAAGCTCAGAGTCATATATGTCACCAGAAGGAAAGTTGGAGCTCAAAAGATGGAAATGTATAAAACTGAATCCTATGGTGGGCAATGTCCATGATCAACTGTACAAATACTAGAAATCACTTCATGAACCAGAACGAATGTATGACAATACAATTAGAAGTTAATAATAGAGGGGCATATAGGGAAGAACTATATACCTATTACAAACTATATACTACAGTTCGTAGTATTTCAACATTTTTTCATTAACAGTAACAAACGTACTATATCAATACCAAGAGTCAACAATTGAGGGGGGTTGGTTAGGGATAGGGGAGGTTTAGAGTTTCCTTTTCTTTTTTTCTTTTTTCATCTTTCACTTTATTTCTTGTCTGGAGTAATGAAAAGTTTCTAAAAATTGAACAAAAATTAAGTGTGGTGATGGATGCACAGCTGTATGAGGGTACCCAGGGGCAAGTGATTGTACACTTTGGATCTTTGGATAATTGTATGGTATCTGAACAATCTCAATAAAAATGAAAAAAAAAATGCACACCTAAAAAAAAAATAATGCTGCTATGAACATTTGTGTACAAGTTTTTGTTTGAACACCTGTTTTCAGTTCTCTCTGATACATACATAGGAGTGAAATTGCTGGGTTATATGGTAATTCTATTTTTAATTTTTTGAGTTATTGCCAAACTGTTTTTCATAGTGCTATAACATTTTACATGCCCACCAGCATTGTGTGAGGGTTCCAATTTCTCTGAATTCTCACCAACACACATTATTTTCATGTGTGTATGTGTGTCTTTATAGCCATCCTAGTGGGTGTGAAGTGGTATCTCATTGTGGTATTGATTTGCATTTCTCTAATGACAAATGATGTTAAGCATCTTTCCATGTACTTTATTGGCCATTCATATATCTTCTTTGAAAAAATGTCTATTCAGATACTTGTCCATTTTTAAATTGGGTTATTTGTCTTTTTCTTGTCGAGTTGTAGGAATTCTTTATATATTCTGTATAGTAGACCCTTCTTAGATACATGATTTGCAAATATTTTCTCCCATTCTGTGGGTTGCCTTTTCATGTTCTTGATAGTGTCCTTTGACATATAAAAGTGTTAACTTTGATGAAGTCCAATTTATTTCATCTTCAATTGTCTATGCTTTCGGTGTCATATCCAAGAAACTATTTGTGTGCTCTGACACTAAGTTCTCTGGTAACTTTGTGGCAGGAGAAGTCCTGTGATTGGCATGAAATATAACACTACATTCCTGTTACCTTGATTTTGGCATTCACCTCCTATTACTGTCATTAATAAGGTGTCTTGGAAGGAGTTTCACGGTAATCCTCTTTGGTGGCCTGGGACCCTCCAAGTAATACCACTTTATAACAAGACATATGTTCTTTGTTCTCTAGACTGGCCTGTATAGCAGCACTTCTCAAATGTGGTCCTTGTTCTACTAGTTTCAGCATCTCCTGGGAACTTGTTGCAAATGCAAATTCTTGGGCCCATTCCAAACCTCCTGAATCAGAAACTCTGGGCCAAGGCCCAACAATCTGTAATTTAACAAGCCCTCCTGATTATTGATTCAAGCTCAACTTTAAGAACTCATCAGAGAATTTGCATCTCTAACAAATCCCCAGATGATGCTGATGCTACTGGTCCAGGAACCACACTTTGCTCTAGAATAAGTGAAATCTGTATAACTTAAATATAAAGCTGGCTAACACAACTTAGTACTCCTGTGTGAACTTCAGAAATGTGCTTTGTGTTGTCCATAATTTCCTATCAAATACTTCGGCAAAGACAGCATATATATGTGTGGGCAGTTTTTAAAAAAATGTTGCATTTTGAAATCTTTTTAGATTTATAGGAAAGTTGCAAAAATAGTACAGAGAGTTCCTATCTGTCCTCTAACCAGCTTCCTCTGATGTTAGCATCTTACATAACCATGATACATTTTTCAAAACTAAGAAATTAACATTGGTACAGAACAATTCACCAGCTTTTATTCTGATATCCTTTTTCTGTTCCAGGATCTAATCCAGTTACCTTCTTTGCATTTAGTTGTCATATCTCTTTAGTCTCCTTCAGTCTGTGACAGTTTCTCAGCCTTTCCATCATTTGCATGACATTAATGCTTTTGAAGAACGTTGGTCAGACATTGTGTAGAAAGTTCCTCAGCTTAGAATTGCTGGATGTTTTCTCATGATTCTACTGGGTTATGGATTTTAGTGAGTTCATGGGAGACCACAGCAGTGATGTGAAGTACCCTTCTTGTCACATCCTCTCAGGCAGACGTGATGTCAGCTTGACTTATCACTGGTGACATTAACCGTGATCACTGGGTTAAGGTGCTGTCTGCCAGGTTTCTCCACTATAAAGTTACCATTTTTCATTTCTGTCTTCTATTAGTGAGAGACAAGTCCCTAAATCCAGTCCCATGTGAGCAATTTGGTCTACACCCTGAGGCAGTTAGTTGCCCTAATTAGGAATATACACTCCAGAGAGGGCTACAAGTTTCCCTCTTACAACACAAGCACTGTGTTTGTTAGCATAATAGGTGTTAGAAATGAGGCTTCATAGAGGAAATTAGTGCTTCTCAAAGTATGCAGAGCTGGAGACATTGTGCAGGTATTACCATACTTTCATGAAAAGGCATAAAATTCCTAACCAGATCTGTAGGCTGTTTTGTTCAAAATGGAACTTGAATCATAATTCTGCATTGATCCTTCATCCAGTCCTGAAATCAAGGAATTATGGTGATTGGATCCTGCCCTCGAAATACTGCCTCTTAGAAAGAAGACTTCTTTCATAGCAAGTTGTGATTTTTTGGGCCTATGGACCTCATCAACTTCTAAATATTGGAGGCTACTAATATCTACCAAAGCAATCCAATTATTGTGAACCCCAGATTGGCTTATGTTATTTCATAAGTTTGATTGGTTTTTAGCTCTCTTCCCTTTTTAAAATAGACTGGGACACTCCACCATTTAGAGGTTGGGGAATTAAGGAAGAACCAGCAAAAGATAATGAGAAGGAAAGGCCAGAACGATGGATAAAAAGCCAGACAAATATGATGCCCCAAAAGCCAAGAGGAGATGGAATTTCAAGGAGGAGAGAGGGACCAATGGGGCCAATTAAGCCATTGGGTCAAGTGTAGGGGAGTATTAGAGAAGTAACGGATTTAGCAAAGTGGTGCTGTTGAGAAAAAATTCAGTATGATGGTGGGATGAAAACCTGACCGAAGTGTGTTCAAGAGAATGGGAGGAGAGAAATTAGAGACAGTAAGAATAGGCAACTCTTTCAAAGAGCTTTACTTAAGAGGAAAAAAATAGGGCAGTGCATTGTGGGTTTTCTGTTTGTTTGTTTTTAAGAGGGGAGAATAACAGCATGTTTGTGTGTTAATGAGAAAGATCCAATACACACAGAGAAACTGATGCTGCAGGAGAGAGAAGGGAGAATTGCTGGAGCAATGTCCTTAAGTAAGCAAGACAAGATGGGATTTCCTGCACGGGTGGAAGAATTGGTCTTGCTAGGAATATGGACTATTTATCCACAGCTAATGGGCACAAATTCAGGAAGATGGTTAAAAATGGTTAGAAATGCTCATGGAGGTTCTTTTCTGATTTCCTCAATTTTCTGGGCGAAGTAGGAAGTAGGGTCATCATCTGAGAGTGAAGATGGGGGAGGAGGTCATCCAAGAGAGTGAGAAATAGAAAGGACCAGGGTTGTGTACCATGATTGCCAGGCAGCATTTAGGGACCTAAGCCATGACTGTGAACTTAAAGTGAGAACAGTAATCATGGTTGTACATTTATTTACCTCCAGCCACAGTCATCCTCACAGTTCTAGGCATGGTCTAGGTAGTAAGTTGGATTTAACCAAGGGTTTGGCAAATGTGACACAGCAAGAGAGGAGCTGGGGAGTTGAGATTGTATGCAAAGGAGTGATTACAGTGATAAACCAAGGGATTTAAGCTAGGTAATAGGGATAGGAAGATTTGAGGGAGATGAGGGTCAATGATAAGATGGTAGATTTAATAGATTGTAGGTCCTGGTGAGGTTGAAGGATTGTTGGAATTTGAGGAGCCAAAAGGTGCAAGGTGGAAAGATAAGAGGTGATGGTTGGAGCCCGGGATTCCTTAAACTATAATTACGGAGGATGGAGTCATTGGTGTTGACAAGGCCAAGGGAATGCCAGTGGAAGTGGGTGTGGTGGGGTGAGGGAAAGATCACTGGAGAAGAGGAGGTCCAAGAACCAAGAGGCAAGGTCATTGGAAGAATTGTCAATGTGAACATTGAAATTGCCAACAATGATAACATAATTAGTGTTGGAAAGAGAGATAACGAGCCAGAGCTAAAATCTTTTCTTCAAGTATGTTTTAGATTCCTAGGCTGCTTGAAGAAAATACCATACAATGGGTCTGGTTAAACAAAGGGAATTTATGTCATAAAGGCAGTGCTTTCTTCCTTAAGACCAGCTGCCAGTGATCCTTGGCTCTTCTGTCACATGGCAAGGCACATGGGGGCATCTGCTCATCTGTCTCTTCTCTTCCAGGTTTCATTGATTCACCTTCTTGCTCCATGGCTTTCTCAGGTCTGAATTCATTCCTTTTATAAAGGACTCTAGTAACAGGATTAAGACCCATCCTGATTGAGGTGGGACACACCTTAACTGAGGTAGCCTCATCAAAAGGATTCATGATGGATTCAACCCACAGGAATGCATTATATTTAAAAGCATATTTTTGGAGGGTACATACAGCTTCAAACCACCACAGGGTACAGTGGGGGTAGGGACATATGACTACAGCAGAGGGGTACAGCAGGTGACATGAGGCACAAATCCAGGTAGCTTCATGGTAGAGGAGGGAATGCTGTCTCCATAGAAGCAGCAAAGAAGAACAAGGAGTGAGAACATTTACTCCTTCTCTAGGTCCTGGGATCACAGAGTATGGGGGAGAAAAGGCCACCACTCAAGAGGGCTTCAAGGGAAGCAGGTTTCCCTTGGAGCAAGGAGGGGGAAGGGAACCTTCTCAGCAGAGAGAGATGATATGGCTGTTTTCCAGAGGGCATATGAAAACGTCTCAGGTGATCAGGTTGGGTGGGAAATAGGGTCAGAAAGGGTAGTGTACAGAGTAGAATGGAGATAAGAGTCCAGGGGCTGAGGAAGGACCTGGAAACTAGAACTTCTTGGGGTGAATGTCAGGGGTATGATGAGATAGGTCCTGATAGTCCCAAGGTGGGGCTGGGGGTAGGAACAGAGGGGGGATAGGGATGATTATTGTAATAAACACAGATTATTTAAAATATTGTCTTCGAATATTTGTAAAGAGAGAAGGAACATGGATTGAAGATTTTCAACAGAAGAGATTTGAACGACCATGAAGCCCTCTGGGCAGCTGTGCCCCAGAGGTTAGCTGCAGAATACAGAGCACCCTGCCTGGAGAAAGGCATCCTCTAAACTGGGGTTTTCCAGGGATAACTGGTGTCCTGGGACCATAGAGTCTGAAGATGGACATCAGGTATTTAAGACCATGAAGTAGACGTCGCTCTCACAGGGCCTCTTGCGATATGGAATGTGTCCAAGCCATCCTGGAAAGGCTCTGTGAGCTCTGCAAACCTCCTCCAAAGCTGCCCCCTCCCGGGACAACCACAGTGTGTGCATGGCTGGAACTGGGGTGCATTTGTTGCCCTGAAATTTCATGGGCCCTGGAGATTTTTTCCAAACTTCTGAGTTTAGCTATAGTAAAAGAGCACTCTTTTTTGATATGTAGCACCTTAAGGTAAGGTTTGGAGGGGGCATGTGGTGAGTGGAAAGAAAGCATGGAGAATAGTCACTAAGAAGAGAATAGTCACTAAGGAAAGTAACTTAACTTCAAATAGCCCAGGAAGGCTTAAAAATGGGGAGTCTGGAAGGGTGAGGAGGAATTAGCCAGCCCAAGAAAACAGGGAGAGGCACTTCCAGCATCAGGAACTGGGGCAGCCTAGGCCAAGTGAGTGAGCAGGGCATGGGCACCCCAAAAGTCCGGAGGTGGCCCCTCAGCCAGAGCCCCGGGAAGGCATGCTACTGCTCCGATTTGACAAGGCAGGGTCTACAAGGCAGGGTGACCCTTAGGCAATTGCCAGCTAAGCACATAAAAAGCCTTCAACAAATACTAATTTAGAGCCAAGGAAAGGAGTGCCTTGCCTTAGCCGTGAAGGGAGATACCCTCTCCTCCTTTCACCCCTCGCCCCCTCCCACCCCCAACGTGCAGCTGAAGAACAAAGCCTTCCCCCCTTGTGAGAACTCCCAAGCGTGGCCTGGAAATCCTAACCCACTCCTTGCCGCTGCCTGGGGAGGCTCTTAGAAGGCGAAAGGCAGGGATGGTGCCGCCCTCCTCTGGCCACTCAGCAGCTTTGTTGTCCTCCCTCTAACCAGGGAGATCCCAGCCCCTCCGCCTCAGCTTCAGAAGCAAAACGTGTCCCCCTGGTGCTTGGCAGGGGTCACTGGGGCAGCCAGGGGTGGGAGAGGCCCCTGTCCTGAGGGAGGCCGGCTGGGCACTCACCCCTGCTGTGTGTGCAGGCCCGGGGTCTTGAGAATGTTTAAATAATCTATGGTTCAGCCATCCAGTGGAACACCATGAATTTATTATTTTTTTAATGAGGCTGTCTGGAATGTTCTGAGATGAAAATTTCTCAAAGGTTTATTGTTAAGAAAGGGAAGTGTAGAGCAGTGCAATGTTTCCATTTGAGTGTAAAAAACACACATATTCCTATGTTTGTAGATGCATAGACAATGTCTGAAAGGACACTCCAGAAGCTGGTAATATGATTTTCTGGGGCATTCAACTAGGGGCAAGGAAGAGAAAGACACATTTTACTGTATACCTTTTATATTTTTCTTTAAATTTTTTTATTGTGGTAATATATGTTAGCATAAAATATTAGATGACATTATTTTCATGAGTTTATTTGAGCAGTTTACGTTTCATGACTTGGGCAGCATTCACGCTGTATGTGGAAAGGAGCGCCACTAAAGGGGTGAAGAGTGGGAGCTGACAGAGGGCAAACATGGAAGCAAATGAGGAAGGGTTCTGATTGGCTGACAGTTAAGTTTCCATTTTACCTGGTGGGGGGAGTGTCTCACAAAGTGGAGAGCGGATGTACATTGATTAGTATGGAATGCTTGTCCATTCTGATAAGCTATCTCTACTGGACCAAAACTGATTTATTATCAGGTTATCTGCAGTTCTATAGAGTGCATTCCATTAGTTTAATTTCTCAGAAAGCCCCTGCAGGTCAACTATTTTGTCTTCTGGAAAAATCCTTTCTTAGAAAGGAGTCCTTCCCAACCATGCCCAATGCAGGTGATCATTTAATCTTATTAACAGTTCCTCCTTTTGGTAATTTTTCAAATGATCTCATTGGAAATAATGGCCAATACACTCCAGGCACCACTACTGATTTCTTTTCTTGCCAGGAGATTGAGTAGATGCAATCAGTCATTTTATTCCATTTTTCCTTTTTCTTTTCATGTTTGTTTCCTTTCTTGATTGCACTGAAGTTCATTGGGTGGCTATTCAATTACATACAAGACCCTTGGGGTGGGATTACTTACTCTTACTTACTCACTTGACTGGATTATGGGCTTGGCCCTCTGTTTTAGGATATCTATTACTTTTGTTTTTTGTCTCAGTCCACTGGAAACAATCCCATTTCTATGCGATTTTTCTTTTGATTAGCTATTTTAAGGGCAAACATCTTCCTTGAGGGTGACAAGGAATTTGAACAGAATCTTGAAACACAGTTTGAACAACAAGGAATAAGACATACAGACTGATAATCACATTAAAAGAATAAATTCAAAGCATTCTAAGTGTTCCTATATTCCATTAAACCAACAACATAGGTCAGGAAATAAGTCTGAAACGTTTGAACCTGACTGATATCATGAAACATCTTAACTTGGTCCTTTAAAATATTTAGGTTATTTATCACTGTGCCAGACTTATTAACACCTAAACTATGTTGTGCATGGATGGTCAGGGTATCTAAGCCAGTCTGTTTGGCAAGAACACCGAGGCTAAACTGTCACCTTCAGCCTGGAGGTTCTGAAGAGCATGGAGGGTGGTGTTAAAGCTCTGCCTTATAACCTTAGATATATTTATAACTACTCACTCCAGATCATGTGTTTCTAGGAAAGGTGTGATGGTGCCCATGAAAGAGTGGAATCCTATATTACGGTAGGTCAAGGGATTGAGGGAATTATCCTCCTTTTGTTGGTTTGAGGCCTGATGTACACAAGATCCTAAATTAGCTATCTGACTGGCATTTAGGATAGGTAAGCTCGCAGGATCCAGTCCAATTGACAGGTAGGTAACAAACCTATCCAATTATCTGCAATTTACAAAGAGGGTGCCAAATAGCTCAGACAACAAACAGGAGTGGAATCTGATAATCCACAGGAATATGCTACAATTCTCCATTGAAACACAAAATTTCTCTCTGCAGTCATCCTCCTTTTGATTAAAGATAGCCTCAATGACCTATCTCTAAACTTTGAGATGCTGATCCCCTAGCATATGTTGTTAGAAACATTGGGACTGGTGGTTTGATGTGCTGAGCCCTTGAGTATGGGACTTGCCCTTATGAAGCTCACTACCACAAAGGAGAGTCTAAAGTTGTATGTAATGGTGCCTAAGAGTCTCCCCCTGAGTACCTCTTT
The DNA here is from genome assembly GCF_015220235.1 of Choloepus didactylus. Taxonomy (NCBI): domain Eukaryota; kingdom Metazoa; phylum Chordata; class Mammalia; order Pilosa; family Megalonychidae; genus Choloepus; species Choloepus didactylus. The sequence continues at coordinate 29,914,538 of NC_051322.1, read as the reverse complement.
GTTGCTCAGATGTGGCCCTCTCTCTCTCTAACTGAGCCATCTCGACAGGTGAACTCGCTGCCCTCCCCCCTACGTGGGACCCGACTCCTAGGGGTGTAAATCTCCCTGGCAACGCAGATTATGACTCCCGGGGATGAATGTGGACCCAGCATTGTGGGACTGAGAGTATCTTCTTGACCAAAAGGGGGATGCAAAATGAGACGAAATAGTTTCAGTGGCTGAGAGATTCCAAATGGAGTCGAGAGGTCACTCTGGTGGACATTCTTATGCACTATATAGATAACACCTCTTAGGCTTTAATGTATTGGAATAGCTAGAAGTAAATACCTGAAACTACCAAACTCCAACCCAGCAGTCTGGACTCCTGAAGACAATTATATAATAATGTAGAGTACAAGGGGTGACAGTGTGATTGTGAAGACCTTGTGGATCACACCCCCTTTATCTAGTGTATGGATGAGTGGAGGAATGGGGACAAAAACTAAAGGACAAATGGGGTGGGATGGGGGGATGATTTGGGTGTTTTTTTTTTCACTTTTATTTTTTATTCTTGTTGTGGTTCTTTCTGATGTAAGGGAAATGTTCAGAGATAGATTGTGGCGATGAACGCATAACTATGTTATCATACTGTGGACAGTGGATTGTATATCATGGATGATTGTATGGTGTGTGAATGTATTTCAATAAAACTGAATTTAATTAATAAAAAAAAAGATAGCCTCAATGAAAGATTATTTTTAATCATAAAAATAGACAAGTTTTATTATATTTGGCTTGATTATTTACAAAAGTACAGTGAGAGAAAAAAAAAAAAAAAAAAAAAGTACAGTGAGAATGGTGATTTACCATATAGACCTTTTAAGTTTGCTTTGCTGGAAGTTTTCAAAGGAAACTCAGATTGGAATTTTAACAGCCTCTTGAGGCTAGGAGCCAAGTCAAGGGGACAACACCAGATTCCAACTGCAGTAGCTGTAGATTTGGGTGACTTCCTCTTTCTTGAGGTCCCCAAAGTGTCATATGTTTCCTATGCCTCCCAGAAAGTGGCCTTCCTCACTCACCTGTAAGGCTGGAAACCCTGGAGCCAGGTATCAGACCAGTTTTTCCAAGAGGATTGTGTAAGCACTGGCTCCATCAAGTCAACCTTATTTCCTTAAAAATTTCTGGTCATGACTGATTAAATGAGCATCATTCTCAAACATGACATTCCAGTCAAAGCCTTGGTTATAGAACCAATGTCTCTATGTCCTGTTAACAAGGAAAGATTTTTATTGAATCTATGTAAATGTTTATATTGCCATGAAAATAAAAATATTCAATAAGAACTTCTGAATTCTGGAGGGATCAGGCAGGCAGAAAAAGACAAATATTTTATGAATTAAGTTCAAGGGAAAAGAATAAGGAGTTTCTTGTAACTAGAAAATAGAACATTAGAACACCAGCAATAATCCAAACAAAACCTATAATCATTCTTTATCGGTTCATTCAGTCCTAGGTAATTAATTCTTGTTAATTCTTATTCCTCTCAATCTTGCATTAGCAATCTCATGAACCCATCTGCTTCTTCACTAGAATTCTGGAATCTTGACTCAGTCCAGTAGAATGGTCTCAAAGTAATTTAAGCAATGTCATTAGAGCCTGTGCCCCAGAGTATCTCGCATAGCCCTCTCCATGCGTTTCTGAGATGGTCCTTTTAGTTGAAGACAAAGAACTCTGGCCTGTAGCTGATTGCAAGTGTTTTTAGGGAAACATCAGAATAAAAATTATCTGTAGATGACAAAAGACTTAAAATGGCTGTGCTTAACTTACTATTTTACAAAAGTGAAAATTCTGATGAAAGTGCATTTAAAAAATAATGCATTTGAGAAGGAAATTTTGTTGTTTCTGTGACATGAAGTGACGTTTTTTACATTTTTTACTGTGGACTATAACATACAGAAAAATGACTTTCAAATTACAATTTATCAAATAGTTGGAGAGCAAATTTCAAAGAATGTTATAGGTTTCAATTCTATAATTTCAGTAATTTCCTTCTAGCTATTCTCATTCCCTAGAAACTTTATATGTATATGAAGAGATTCAGTATTCATAATCCTTTGTTAAATCCTATCTTTCCTGTTGCTACTCCTCCCTCTCGTTTGATCGCTGTCTCGATCTTCAGGGATATCTGGGCAGTGACCACTCTAACTTGTTCATATTGAAAAGTGGTGTCGACATTATGGGGAAGGGGGATGCATCCAGTTGATGTTCTTGAAGAGGCTGTTGCTTCTGGGTTTTGGTACTTATCCGGCATAGGAACACTCTGGAGGATTTAAGTTTCTGAAAAACAAATAGTGAGTGATGTGACTGTTCTTTAAGAATAACTGAAATTATGACCAATAACACTATACAGTTACTTAATATCAGGCAGATCAGTACTAGCACATCTCATGGACAGTGAGGATATTGGCAAATCTCTAGGAACTTTATATCATTTCTGAAATATTTATATTAACATTTCACCCATATAAATTTAACAACAGGTTTAGAAAATCCTTTCTGATTTGACACTCACCATGAAACCCATAACATATCAAACAAACCTAACTATTTTTAGCACCTCTTTTTACAAGGTGAAAGAACAAATCCACTGTGATTTTCCAGAGGCCCTCTGGAAAATCTCAAAGACTGTGAGATCAAGAAGACATCATATTTAGGGTTTGATTTTGGGAAGGCGAAATGTCAACAGTTGTCAGGTTTGAATATTTTTGGTTCCCCATTTAAACAAAGTGACAATAAAAGATTTCAGAAGTGAAAAGAGGAGGTAACATGATTGTAAAAAAAAAAAAAAAGACAATTCTATCAAAAGTGAGACTTGTTTTCTAAAACACTAAAGGATGATAAGGTCAACAGAAAGCACAGGAGATTATTCTGATAAGTTACAGAACCTTTGCCTTTTTGGCAGATTACTCAGGCGGTTAAGAACAAGTTTTTACAACCTCTTACTCAGAGCACACCAATAATCAAAGAAAATGTCATTTTAACAGAGAGAAACCTAAATTCTAGTTCTGCATGAATATAGTTTGATATGAAAGCTCTTCAGAAAAAAAAAAAAACTTATAAATAACCTATCAAATTTTAGTCAGTTTGACCATGACAAATAAAGTTTATTTCTGCAAACCTTCTACAACTTTCTATATCCATTCATGTTTTGTCCAACACTTCCCTGTTTCTCGTTCTGCAACAATCTATCCACTCTGTGACAAAGTGTTTTTATTAACTAACAATATTAAACTGGTTCTTTTTGCCAAAGATTTGCCTAAATTATGTGAACTGGCATTTAAAAAAAAAATTGGGGTTTGGTTCTATGAATATTCTCAAACATACAGACACAAATAGAGAGTTTATAGCTTCGAGTAAAAAGTTTTCAGCCATTGGTCAGACATAAAAACACAGGAACACAGAAAACATGGAAACACGAATCTCACTAGTTTATAGAAAAGAACTGGCTTTCTGTTGATAAAAGAACTTTTTATGCAATTTAGGCTCCCACAGCTTTATTGAGAGATTCGTGACTCAGGCAGCATCCCATTCAGAAAGTAGAAGGAGCTCATATAGGACGAAAGCGAATGTGGATGCAAGTGAGGAAATGTTCCGACTGGCTGACATTAAGTTTCCATTTTCCATAGGGGACAGCTTACAAAGCGGGGTGCAGATGTACACTGATGAGTATGGCATGCTCGTCCAGTCTGATAAGCTCTCTCCACCGGACCCAAACTAGTTTTAGCACCAGATGTTGCTCATCAGCACCCCTGAAGCGTGTGTTCTGTTTTCTCAGAAACTCCCTACAGGCTTTTTCCTCTGGAAAAATCCTTCTCAGAAAGGGATCCCTCCCGGCAATGCAGGTGGCCATTTAATTGTACTTAACACACATATATAATATTTTAAAATTGCCATTTTAACCATTTTTAAACATCAAAACATTTTAAACCATTTTTTAAACCATTATCAAAACACTTTCATCACAAACAGAAACTTTATATCCATTAAGCAGCAGCTCCCATTCACCCCCAACCCCTCTCCACTCCCCAGCCCCTTTGTATGTTTCAAAGCACTTGGGGAAATTAAAAAAACAAAAACAAACAAACAAAAAAAACCTGATGCCTGGGTGGTAATTACCCCTGTCTGGTTTAACAGGGCTGCAGTGTAGCCTGGGCTCCGGGAGTTTTCAGACCCCCCAGGTGCTGCTACTGTGCAGTTGGGGCCGGGAACCCCTGCTCACTCCCCAGTCAGGCTGCGCGTCAGGTTCACCTGGGGATCTTCTCAAGGCATAGCCTCCCATATCCCACCCCAGACCTACTCATTTAACAAACACTGAGTGATTCCTGAGCAGCCAGCCTGGCACCGGGCTTCAGGGAAGCTTCTGGAAGCCCCCTGCTAGGCAGTGCCCTGGCCGGTGATGCTGGGAGCGCCGCCTGCAGCCTTGCACCACCTGCAGCCTTGCACCACCTGCAGCCTTGCACCACCTGCAGAGCCTTGCACCACCTGCAGACGTGCACTGGAGCTGTCCCACCAGGTACCATGGCAATAGAACAGGAAAAACATCACTACTTAAGGAGAGAGGGCTCGTAGAAGTTCCTAATTAAAAAAACACAACCTGCACACTTATCTAGGACAGTCTAGATTCTAGAATGCTTCTATTTGGGAGCTTGGGGGGAGGTTACAGGTGTGGACAGTCTATCTCGTGTGGTCTCACACTGGATGATGGGGAGGGTTACAGGAACACCTCACAGATCTAAGCACTCTGGGCTCCAGGGGGAGCTGAGGGCTGAGAGGCGCGTGTGGAAAACACATTGCCTCCAACACCTACCTCTTGGCCCTCTCCCTTGTCCTGTGTGACTCAGTCATTCCAGAGACAGCTGCTGCTCTGGAAGAGAAAAGGGGCGACGTCATTCCTGGTTCTCCCACGAATCCTCTCTCCCAAGCCACCCCCTTTCCCCACTCCTCCCCGAGCTCCCACTGTTCAGTGGCTACTTGGGTTCCATTCCCAGCTCTGCCCTGGAGGTAGGGGCCCAGGACGGTGCTGGTTTTAGCCCTGAAAGTCTGCAACTGGGACACCCTTCAGTCCAGGGAAACCGGGTGGTTGCTCACTCTACATCGAGTTGTGTTACATTTTGTGGGAGGTGACAGAATAACAGATGCAGAATCAGAGGGACCTTTGTACCTAGCACATCTCCCTCCATTTAACATGAGCCAGACGAGGCCCGGGGAAGGAGAGCAACCTGCCCAAGGTCAGGGAGCTGTCACCAGGGCCCTCATGCCCCGCCTTAGATGGTGTTTCCCTGAGGCAGGGCGGTGGGCAAACTGGACTTCCAGGCACGTCTTCCCCTACCAACCTGGTCCCTGACCCATGAAGGCCACCAGGAGCCAGGGCTACAGCTTTGCTCCAGGTTCCGGGTTTGTTGCCACTATTATAGTCTCACTTTCTTTGTACCTCTCCGCTCCTTGCTTCCTCATACCTCATGTCATGGTGAGACTGCATGAGGAGGCTCAAACCCACTTAACTCCCATTGGAGGGACTTTTATTCTTAGAGGAAGCAAGATGAGCATTGAAAACAAATGTGCTTTCTGATTCAAAAATCTCTTCCCACCTGCCTAGCTTTTTAAGCTTATACTAGAGTGGCACTGCCCAATAGAAATGTAGTGTGAGCTACAAATGCAAACCACGTTTATCATTTTAAGTTTTCTAGCAGCCCCACTAAGAAATAGTAAAAAGAAACAGATAAAATTGAATTTAAATATCTTTTATTTAACCCAGTATATCTAAAATACTGTCATTTTGACATATGATCAATATAAAACATTATTATGAGATAGTTTTCATGCTTTTTTGTACTAAGTCCTCAAAATCCAGTGTGTATCTTCTACTCACAGCAAATCTCAATTCAGACTAGCCTCATTTCAAGCACTTGATAGTCATGCACGGCCAGTGGCTCTCTTTTTTTTTTTTTTTTTTTTTAATTGCAATTTTATTTTGAGATATAATTACAGAACATACAGTCACTCAAAGTGTACAATCAGATATTCACAGTATTGTCATATAGTTGTGCTTTCATCACCACAATCAAACTTTGAATGCTTTCATTACTCCAAAAAGTAAAATAAAAATTAAAATAAAAAAGAACATCCAAAACATCCCTTTCCCCTCCTCCCCCCATTGTTCATTTACTTTTCAAAATACTGTTTAATTGAGATATATTCACATACCCCACATGGTTATTCACAGCACCATCATACAGTTGTGCATTCATCACCAGAATCAATTTTTGAAAATTTTCCCTACTCCAAAATAAAAATAAAAGCAAAAAAGAACCCTAACTCTTTCCAGCCCCTCTAACCCATCCTATTCTTCATCTAATTTTTGTCCCCACTTTTCTACTCATCTGTCCATAGACTGGATAAAGGGAGTGTGAGCCACAAGTTTTTCACAATCACACAGTCATATTGTGCAAGCTACCTAGTTATACAATCGTCTTCAAGAATCGAGGTCAAAGGGTTGCAGTTTGACAGTTTCAGGTATTTCCCCCTAGCCATTCCAACACACCAAAGACTAAAAGGTGATATCTACACAGTGCACAAGAATACCCTCCAGAGTGATCTCTCGACTCCATTTGAAATCTCTCAGCCACTGGAACTTTATTTTGCTTCATCTCTCTTTCCCCTCTTGGTCAAGAAGATCCTCTCAATCACACAGTGCTGGGTCCAGACTCATCTCCAGGACTCATTTCCTGCATTGCCAGAGGGATTCACACCCCTGGGAGTCACGTCTCAGGTAGAGGGGGAGGGCAGCAAGTTCACCTACTGAGTGGGCTTAGTGAGAGAGGGCACCACATCTGAGCAACAAAGAGGCTCTCTGGGGTGGACTCGTAGGCATAATTATAAGTGGGCCTAGCCTCTCCCTTGCAGCAACTAGCCTCACAGGGGAAAGCTAGCCTCACAAGGGGCTTGGCCCACCAAATTGGCAGTCCTCAATGTTTGCAGGAAAATCAGCAATGGCAGTGGCTCTCTTTTAATGACTCAGCAACTCTGTCTCCTTGGAGGTAAGAGGAAATGGGGTTTTTAGGAAATAGGATATAGAATTATTGCTTATTGATCATCAATAATTAAGACCAGGTCAAGAACAGGGTCATGTGGGGCTGCTCTGGGCAGGGATCACCTTCACTGGAGGCTCCATGGTCTAAGACAGCAAGTAAGGGGCTTTGAGGGCTATTTACTCCCAGGGCTGACCAGGAGTTTCAGAATGAGGAAGGGAGAAGGGGTGTCAGGGGCCCCGCAGAGAAGGGAGGAAGGCCCCACATCCCTCAGAGCCCCATCCAGCTGAGGCCGCCTCAGCCTGGCATTACATTTGGCCATAACTGCACACTGAACTCCTTCTCTTTCAAGGCACATGGACGTTAGCTCATGCCAGGCCAGCACGTGAGCGGAATCTCTCAGTCAGAACTTCAAATGGGGGTCCAGGAAAAGATCTGCAGTTCTTAATATAGAAGGCCTTCCGAAGAGATGAGAAGAATGCAAGTGCCTAGATTGGCTTCTAAGGGCCCTGAGTTCTTAATACAATTATGTAGCTGAGGAGGCTAAATCCCTAGAGTCCAAAATTTAGTCGTCAAATTGTGAGTGCCTTAAGAAAAAAAAGAAAAGAAGAAAAGAGAAAGAACAAAAGGAACCCTGGCTAGAATGGGCTATTTGTTGTGAGGCAATAGTAGCTCTACTGAATTTTCTAGCATTCTTTGAAATACAGGTAAAACCATCCCCAAAAGGGCTGTGATGGAATCCAGTGCTTGATTAGTAGCCTGTAAAAATCATATCTCAAACATACTCTGTACACACACACCCAAATATATCCTCCCCTAAGTTTTTTTTTTAAATTTTATTTTGAAATAAATTCAAACTTACAGGAACAGTTGCAAAAACAATACAAACCCCATACACAGAACTCCAGCATACCCTGACCCCCCTCCCCAGATACCCCGATCCACCAACTTTAACATCCTGTCTCACTGCCATTTCTTTCTTTCCCTCCCTCCCTCCCTATCATCCATCATGTATTGCTCTGTCTTCTGAATATATGAGAGCAAGCTGCACACATCCTTGAACAAACACTATAATTCACATATACAATTCCCATGAACAAGAACATTCTTTTGTGCATTCCCATTAAGCACAGCTAAGAAGTTCAAGAAATTCAACATAGAGACAAAGCTTACATTCTATAATTCCTTTTTTTTTTCTTATGTCCCAGCTGTGTCCCTTTGAGCCTCCTCTCCTCCATCCTCAGATCCCATCCAGGATCATCCTTGGCATTTAATTGTCATTGTCTATTTAGACTTTTTTTTTTTCACTTATGGAAACACATATACAGCATAAATCTTCCCATTCCACCCCCTCCCTAGCATTCCATTAGTGGGATTAATCCCATTTAGAATGTTGTAGTGCTATCACCTTCCCACCATCCATAACTAGAAATTTCCCTTCACCCCAAACAGAAACCCTACACTCCTTTCTTAACTCCCCATTGCCCCTTCCCCCTCTTTTCGGAACCCATACTCCACTTTTCATCTCTATGGTCATATTCTCTGATACTTTCTTTGTGTTTACCATGGGGCTTAAAAATTTTAACCTCTTAAGTCTATAACAATCTTGTTTTTCTTTGGTACCAACTTAACTTCAATAGGACACATAAACTATGTTCCTTTACTCCTCCATTCCCCCACCTTTATGTAGTTCTTGTCAAAAATTACATATTTTACATTGAGTCCAAAACCACTGATTTATCATTACACTTCATGTATTTTAGATCCTGTAGGAAGTAAATAGTGGAGTTACAAATCAAAAATACGCTAGTATTGGTATTTATATTTACCATGTGGTCTTTACTGGAAATATTTCTTCATGTGGTTTCAGTCATTTGTTTAGTGTCCCTTCCTTTCAGCCTGCTCAACTCCCTTTAGCATTTCTTATAGGACTGATCTACTGGTGATGAAGTCCCTCAGCTTTTTTTTTTTTTTTTTTGAAATTTTAACTTTTATTTCTACATGTATAATCAGAATAAGCATAAAAACAAAATTGTCACTGCCATTTTGTATGCAGAGAGGAGTCAGGAATGCAACAATGACAACATTCTAAGACAATTCCAAAGTAGCTAGTTTATATAATGGTTAACATAAGGATGTTTCTCAAAGTAAGATAAGTTTTAGAAGAAGAATTATGCAATGACTAGAACTAAATAGCTATATAAGTACCATGAAATTGTTATGGGTTAGTGTATGTTTCCGTTACATTTTGTGTTTTATAAAGGCAGCAATTAATTATATTTTGGCTTTTATTCTAGATGCTTAATTAACATGAATAAGGTGCCAGTCCAAGCATATTAAGTGAAGGTAGTTAATCACCACAATCTTTTGCAATTTACACACACTGTAAATGGAATGAAACCAGTTTACTTAATTAGCGTCTTACATACACACACATACCCAGATAAACAGAACTAGGAAAAAAATTATCAAAGGCAATCATTCTAAGTATAATATGGCAACACAGAAATAAAGTATAAAGTAATAGGATCAGGACTCACTATATAAAGGTGACTGGTTCGAACACAAAAGGAAGAGCCTATCATCATCTTAATGGCTTGTACAAAGCATCAAGTTTCCAGTAGATAAACTATTCTATGAAAGTCTGTACATCTTTTGAAAGTTTCACATCTGTAAAACCAGGATAAGGCTACAACTATCTTGAAGTATGAACAAGATATCAGATCTTACAGTAAGATTCCCAGCCATATGTAAGACAGAGAGATCTCCATGCAGCATATGCTCCTCGGCTCCTGGAAAGCTTTATGTGCATAATACAGAAGTTGCTGAAGAAGTAAACTGCAGTGAAGTAGTTCAGCTAAGTTTCCATTATGACTTGACCTTTAAACTTCAGGAATGGTGTGATCCATCAGGCTTTTCATAATGCTTGGTGCCATCCGTTTAATAATATGTTCAAAGATAAAAGCTGGCATGATTGTAATAGTAACTACAGTCCCAGATGTTGAGAGTATGTCTGCAGTTTGAGAGTCCTTCAAACCAATGACGTTCTGTCCATTGATTTCACAGATGTTATGTTCTGTGAGAAGACCATTTCTGGCTGCAGAGCTGTCTTTCACTATGGATGTTATTTTTCCATTTTTGAAGATAAAGCCAACATGTCCAGAACTATCCTTATGCATGGTAATAGTCCGTTCAAAGGGCCTGTCACGAACAGTCATAGTAATCTTTTCTCCAAAAGCCTGTTTGAGCACTTTGTGTGCTTTATCAGAGCTCCAGCCTGCACAGTTTTCACCGTTAATCTGGAGTACTTGATCCCCAAATCTCAGACCAACCAATGATGCTGGAGAATTAGCTTGGACTAGCTGGATAAATACACCATTATCTACTGATTTAAGTCTGAGGCCAATTTTTCCATCTTGATCCTTACACAAAATAACTTCACGAATCCCTTGCTTAATTTCTGCTCTTCGAATTCCAACATCATTACCAGTTACAGGAGCCACCATATAGTTCACACTGGAAGGTCTTACAACCAACCCCTGCACTGGTTCTCCAAGGACCATGACCATATTTGCACGTACTTCGTCTTCATTTAGACTCAGGCCCATGTACTGAGAGAGCTCCGGATACAGTTTAGGATAGAGACTTCCATCTTGAGCAATGGGAGCAGAAGCTTCTGACAAAATTGCTGGGTTGGCAGGGTTTGCAGAAAAGGCAGCTTGAGCCTGAATTACTTTGTCTACTTTCAGGTCTTCAAGAGATGGATACAGAGACATTTTTGCAGGATTTTTCACCACCTCCTCCCAGGACGGACTTCTGAAACCTGAGAAGTCCCTCAGCTTTTGATTATCCGGGAATGTTTTCATCTCCCCCTAATTTTTACTCTCTAGGTGTTTGTGAATTTTCTAAGTCTCTGATGGTTGACTTCTATTTGTATTCCATTGTGGTCAGAGAATGTGCTTTGAATAAATTCTATTTTTTTTTTTTAATTTATTGAGGCTTGTTTTATGTCCCAACATATGGTCTATTCTGGAGAAAGATCCATGATCACTAGAGAAGAATGTGTGTCCTGGTGATTTGGGATGTAATGTTCCATATATGTCTGTTAAATTTCTCTCTCTCTCTCTCTCCTTTCTTTGTTTCTCTGTCAGTAGGGTTCTCTTTAGTATCTGAAGTAGGGCAGGTCTTTTATTAGCAAAATCTCTCAGCATTTGTTTGTCTGTGAAAAATTTAAGCTCTCCCTCAAATTTGAAGGAGAGTTTTGCTGGATAAAGTATTCTTGGTTGGAAATTTTTCTCTCTCAGAATTTTAAATATGTCATGCCACTGCCTTCTCGTCTCCGTGGTGGCCGCTGAGTAGTCACTACTTGGTCTTATGTTGTTTCCTTTGTATGTGGTAAATTGCTTTTCTCTTGCTGCTTTCAGAACTTGCTGCTTCTCTTCAGTATTTGACAGTCTGATCAGAATATGTCTTGGAGTGGGTTTATTTGGATTTGTTCTATTTGGAGTTTGCTGGGCATTTATGCTTTGTGTATTTATATTGTGTAGAAGGTTTGGGAAGTTTTCCCCAGCAATTTCTTTGAATACTCTTTCTAGACCTTTACCCTTCTCTTCCCCTTCTGGGACACCAATGAGTCTTAAATTTGGACATTTTATTTTATCTATTGTATCCCTGAGATCTATTTCAATTTTTTAAATTTTTTTCCCCATTCTTTCTTTTGTTCTTTCATTTTCTGTTCTGTGGTCCTCGAGGACATTGAGTCATTGTTCAACTTCCTCTAATCTTGTATTATGAGTATCCAATGTCTTTTTAATTTGGCCAACAGTTTCTTTTATTTCCATAAGATCTTCTATTTTTTTATTTACTCTTGCAATTTCTTCTTTATGCTCTTCTAGGGTCTTCTTCATGTCCTTTATATTCTATGCCATGCTCTCATTGTTTGATTTTAGTTCTTTGATTAATTGCGCCAAGTACTGTGTCTCTTCTGATCTTTTGATTTGGGGGTTTGGGTTTGGGTTCTCCATATTGTCCGGTTTTATCATTTGCTTTAAGATTTTCTGTTGTTTTTGGCCTCTTGGCATTTGCTTTACTTGATAGGGTTCTTTCAGGGTCTATAAAATACCAATCTCTAATTTGTCAGATCTGCAGCTTGGTGGTGTACACTTTCTCTAACTAACCAGCAGATGGCGTCCGTGAGTCACCTATTCGCCTCAAGTCAGTTCTCCCCAACTTTGGTCTTTGTGGTGTGTGGGGGTCTGATTCTTGTGGGGTTCAATTGGTGCACCAAGTTTGGGTGTGTTGTTGGTGCTGTCCGCCCTGAATGTGGGGCATGTGTCTGACTGGTTAGGGAGGCAGGGCAGCTTTAATAATCAGACCTCCTAGCTGTTCCTGGAGATTTAAGGCTGTTGCAAGAGTCCAAGCTTTCACCTCAGTCCCGCCACAGATCGTTTCTGCCACTGACCCACAAGTCCCTGGCACTGGCGTAGGGTCCCTGGGATTTCCGAGCGGGCCCCCTTCTCAGCTGTGCTCTTCCAGGACCCCTGCTGAAGGAAGGCTGTGCTACATCACAAGTGTGCCGGCCCTCCAGGGAAGCCCTGGGCCACCAGGCCGTGCAGGGGCATTCCCAGCCTGCTGTAAAGATAGTTGAATGGGGCATGTTAATTTCCCCCTCTTTGCACAGCTCCGCCTTCCCAGCTCCCGGACAACTAGCTGTGGGTGCCCTAAAGGCCACTGTCCACAGCCAATATCGTGGCGTGTGCGCGGTGCTGCGGGAAACACTCCCCATCGCACTGGGTTTCTTGTTGCAGCTCCGGGCTGTGGGTCCGGCCCCAGGTGGGAGCGTCCCCAGCCTGCAGGGAAGATGGTTGTAAGGGGCGTGGTTTCCTTCTCCTTTTGGCTCCCCTCTGCCCCCCTGGCCCCGAGACAATCAGCAGCAGGTGTGGGAAGGGCTATCCTCCACGCCAGACACCGAGGCGTTGGGAGAGCCTGCTCCTGCTGTGCTTCACTGTGCAGTTCTCACCATTGTATCCGCAGTCGGTCCCAGGTTTTTTTTTTTTTTAAAGAACTAGTCCATCTCCAAACACCAACCATGGTTTCCCCACACCGCAGCATGGCCACCAGACTTTCAGCCGGCTTACTCACTCGTTTCAGAATGCAGACTCCCGATTTCACCAAATGCACAGTCCCTGTGGATTTAGCGGACCTTGTCCGGCTGGTGCATTGCTGGAACTGGTGTTCTGGGTCAATTTCTGGCTTTTATCTAGTATTTTTCATGAAGGTGTTTTTTTGCCCTGTCTTACCTAGCTGCCATCTTGGGTTCTCTCTCCCCTAATTTTTGGAATCAGTGGCATCTAACAGCATTGAAGAAGCTAAGCAGAGAAATATGCTTAAATTTGGTAAACAAAAAAAAACAAAACAAAACAAAACAAAAAACTGTTACTTTTCTTGGGCAAGTTAGAAGCAAAGAGGTTGACCAATAGTTACATCCAGTTATAGCAGCCTGATAGCAGGAGGGGAGTGTGCCACAATCTTAACTGACCAAGCTTGACTTCCTTGCAGATTCCTGGCCCATGTTAATGTAATTCATGATGTTAGATTGTTCTAGAAAGGTCAGGGCAGCATTAGGTACTTGGAGCCCTTCAAGCAGCCTTCAGACCTGCTACAGACTACGGGCTACAGTTCATAACCCAGGAGAAGAGCATTAATACTAAACTTACTGATAAATGTTTATCCAAAAGGCTTTACCTCAAATGGAAAGGCTACATTAAAAAGAACAAGGCAATGCGCCTGATAGGGCCCCGGGGTGGCTGTGCACATGACAGAGAGGGAAGGTTAAGTGCTGAGGCCAGAAATGATTTCTACCACACACAGACCCAGCAGAAAAATCTCATTCCTAGCCAGTCCTTCCCTTATGGGATGTCTTGCCCACCATCTCCTTCTGCAGGACATGATATATCACAGAAGTTGCATTTATTCCTCCCAGTAGAGCCCAGTGGAGCTAGGAAGGGGAGTGTAGAAGAGGGAGCTAGAGAAGAGTCTGTCTGTCTGTTTGATTGTTTGAATTATATTGTGGTAATATGTACACATCATAACACTTCTCATTTTAACTACTTTCATGTGTTCAATTTAGTGATATTAATTATATTCCTAATATTATGCTACCATCACCACCATCCATTACCTAAACTTTCTCATCACCCCAAACAGAAACTCATTAACATGCCCATTAAGCAGTAACTCCCCATTCCCCCCTCCTTGGCCCCTGGTAACCTCTAATCCACTTTCTGTCTCTATTGATTTGCTTATTCTAAGTATTCATATAAGCGAAATCATACATTATTTATCTTTTTGTGTCTGGCTTATTTCACTCAACATGATGTCTTCAAGGTCCATCCATGTTGTCACATGTATCAGCACTTCATTCCTTCTTATGGCTGAATATTCCATTGTGTGTTTATGCCACATTTTTGTTTATCCATTCATCTATGGATGGACTTTTGGGTTACATCTACCTTTTGCTGGTTATAAATAATGCTACTTTGAACACTGGTGTACAAATAACTTTTTAGTCCCTGGTTTCAGTTCTTTGGGGGTATATACCTAGGAATGGAATTGCTGGGCTATAAACAAAATTATTTGTCTTTGATGATTTTTTAAGCCCACCCATGAAGAATCTATTGAGACAGTTGCTTTCATTGGTTCAGATAGCATTAACTGTTCTCTTATCTAAAGGACTTTGACATTTTACTGGAGAAATTCTTGAAAGTGGAAGGAAACCTGAAGCTCAACCCTTTGCCATAGTCAGCGAGCCTGTTTGCCCCAACACAGACTCCAGGCCCAGAAACACTTAATTGCATAATGGGTAAGAAATGGACACACTCCCTGGAGAAGATATGATCCAACCTCTACCCCTCAGATTCTTCTTATTCTACAGGCAGAAAATGGACATGTCTTACCTGGAGTCACACAGCTAGTTGGGGACAATTTTGCATCAAGCTTGGGAAATCAGAAGTTCCAGGCTTTAATTTCTGAGGCCAAACATATTTATTAACATGTATGTTTAAATCATTATTTAATAAAAAGCCCTATGAAATCCAAGATACTGGACCAGCTGTTACTTTTCTTGGGAAAGGTCAGAGCAAAGGGGTTGACCAATGGTTACATCCAGTTATAAACACAGTCTCAGGTAGGGCAAAGGTCTTTTAAAATTAAATAGATTCAATTGCATTTTCCATTATCTTAATTTAAAAATCCTCCTCTCTTTTGTTTAGTGATAGTTAATGAGAAGAAGCAAGAGTTATAAATAATTTAACCATCCAAACAAGTGAAGTATGTTTTAATACAGGATATTGTATTTGTTCCCTTAAACTATAAAATTAACTTATTAGCTTCAAATTAATTTAATCCACCACTCTGTGCATTGTGTAGATTTTCTTGCCCATCAGAAAATCTAGATCCAAGGATTTACTTGTCATAGGCTTGTGAGGTGCAGGGAAATAAATTGTGACTCTAGCAGATTGAAATCCAAATATATTGAAAGCTTCATTTTTCCATAATGGGATCAAATAGTTTTTCAGTTAAACTCGATCCTTAGATGAGAGTAATCCAAAGGGAGAATGCCAGGTGTTCCACTATGTCTGAATGTTATTTGTATCATACCAAAAAGTTTGGGTGTAACTAAATTGTACAAATAGGTAAATGTTAAACTAGTAAAGTGAACGTTATATCACTTGTAACAGGGGTGCTTGTTACCTAGAGAAGCATATTTATATAAAACAATGTATAATACCTAATTTTACTGATTTTATATTTTTAAGATTTTTTTACATACCAGCTTTTAAACTGGAGTCTGTGGTAACATTCTTTCATTCTTTCCACACTTCCACTTATCTGATAGGCTCCAATAATGTGTTGCCACCATGTAAATAAAAATACTTCATTTGGGATAACATTTTACAGTTTACGTAGACTATCTCATTTGAGCATCAGAATATCTTGTACTATGAATTTTACTCCCACTTTACAGATGAAGCAACTGAAGCTCTGAGAGATTACTGACTTGCTCAAGATCATCAGTAAGTGGTAAACTCAGGGTGCAAAGTCAAGTCTTCTGAGGCCAAATCTAGTGTCCTTCCAGCAAGGATCATGTCACATTAGAGAGCTGAGCTTTCTTCTTTTTCCATGGAAGTTACATCTCCTGATGCAGTCAGTGCAGGCATCTGGAAAAGCTTTGGATTTTTGGTTGCATTTTTACTGAGGCAGATATGTGCCTCCAGCAGCACGGTTTACGAAATGACATTTTAAGTCTCTGATCCACATTTCTGAGAAACATTTTCTTCTTGTAGGGAGATGTTTGGGCCATTACGTGGTTAACATTTGTAAATTGCTGCAGGAAATTCATTAGCTTGAAAGGAACACGATTATAGCAGTCATATCCAGAAACAGAAGGCGGGGTGTTAATTATTAACAAGAGATCACTGAAAAGATACAACACAGAATTATTAACAGAGCTATTGGGAATATTAGGATGGAATGAACAGAGTCCAACTGAGCCAACTTGAGAGCATAAAAAGGCACTGCTCCTGCTTTGAGCATCCACAAAACTCCAATAATGGCCCAGTTGGAAAGAACAACTTGTTATTCTCATTTGGTTATGATTCTGATGATACGTAAATGTACTAAGCTGTTCCAAAGCCTTTGCAGGTGACAGAGCCATGCTTGGTCAAGGCACTAGCTAGCATTTGGAATTCAGTAGATTCAATGAATCTTTATTGAGCACCCATGCTGGGCAAAGCTCAAAGCTAAACTGTTGGGGACCTGGTAAACAGTCGGTTGCAGAGGCTGCCCCTGGGACGCCCATCATTTGGTGGGGAGGATCAAGATAACACACAAATCCCCATACGGCTAGCCAGAATGTACCTCTCTGAGGACCTGCATCTTCAAGAAATGAAGAAACAATATCTGGAGAGCTGGTTGTGGATAAGGGGCAAAACTAACATTTCCTTAGCACCTTCTGTGGGCCGAGCATTGTGTCAAGTGTTCGGTGTTATTTTACTGAGTCCTTGTAGCATAGCAACTCTATGAGTTGGGTTATCGCCATTTCACAGACAAGCAAACTGAGGCTTGGAGTGCTGGCTGGCCCAGGGCCACACGGGTAAGTGGCAGAACCAGAGTCACACCAACTGCTCTGCTCTGTCCCTGAAAAAGAGGACATCCGGAATCAGCCCAGGGGGATGGGAATGGTGGGAAGAAACAAGGAAATGGAGAGTGGGGCCTTCCAGGCCGTGGGAATTTAGGGAGTATCATGGGAAATGAAAGGTTGGTGTCATATTATAAAGAATCTTAAATGTCAAGCTCGAGAGTGTGTGCTTGGTAAATAATAGGAACCCTTGCGTATCAAACATCCCTTCTTGGTAAATTGGGATGCTTTGGGTTTATCTATAACCCAAGGTTTTTCTAAAAGCATTTAACACATAAATACAGAGACAAAGAACTTACTCTACTATGGTCAGAGTAAAATAATGTAAGTTCAGTGACATAAATAAACTGATAATCAACCATAAGCCATTTTATTTGTTATTCATCAACAGGTTAAAACAAAAATGTCACAAAAGGACGAAGGTAAATTCATACTATTGAGCATGAAGAAGAGTCATCCCAGGCTTTCTGGAGCACATCTCTTTACATACTGGTAGGCATTTCTTTTTTATTTTACAAGGGCATCTCTTGCATTTATTTTTATGATCATAAAGATAATACATGCTTATTGCAGAAAACTTGGAAAACACAGGAAAGCACAAATGTGTACCTACCTTATTTATAAGACTAACTGCTCGCTCTAACATGTGAACTGTTCCCTCAATTAATTACTCTACTCACTGGAATTTCACAGGATTTTATTCACACTGACAACCAGCACTGGTTGCATCTGTTATGTTCTCAACCTTCCCCTTCTTTGCCTTTTTCCTCTCCTCTCTCCCCTCTTTCTGAAAGATCCATCTCATGAGCAACCTGAAAGCAGGGATCAAGTTTATGTATCTCTCTACCCTGAACACTTAGAGAAAATTCCTTTTTCTTCCTTTCATTCATTTAACTGTTCTATTTCTAATGTCTAGAAGTAAGAAATGTCAAAGCATTATTTTTAGGTTGACTTTCAAATTAACAGGCATCTTATGGGAAAAAGGAAGTTTAAAAATTCATAAGCATGAAAGTAACCTGTCTGTTGCTTATAAGGGGGTGAACTTGTGACCTTCATTTAACAAAATGGGCTCCTCCCAAGAAGGAATAATAGCCTCAGATGACTTTTTTCCCCAGTCAACATTCATTTACTAAGCTCATTTGAGGTCATGTGGGAGATACAAAGATATAGAAGATAGGGCACTGCCTCCAGCAGCTTATAAACTAACAGGAGAAGAAAGACAGGTAGGTAAAAAAACTTTTAGAAGAGACAGGTGGCATAAGATTGCTAGAATGTTCTGAGGGATTCAGAGATGAGAGCTCTTTCCTGACTGAGGGAATCAGGCATTTGACTTACTTGGAGTATGGGTAAAAGATACATGTGAGAGTGTGCATGCAGGGTGGAGGGTGGGGAGAGAGATGGGGGAGCACTGGGGAGCATGGAGAGAGAGGGGATTCAAAGCAGAAAGAACAAACTGAGCAAAAGTGTAAGAGCATTTAGAAAACCTTTTATAAGAGTGATGTGATTAATCAAATAATTGGGGTTGATCACCAAAAAATTGACAAAATAGCCAAGCTGTGATCAATAGAAATAAACCTTTAGCTCACATAAGTAAATAAAAATGTATACTTAGTACATACAAAAGCATAAGTTAAACTGGGTTTTATACAAGAGCAGAAGTTCTTTTTTTTTCATCTTTCTAACCATCCATCAGTTATTCCATAAACAGGCAGCATAGCATGGTAGTTGAGTGTGGATTCCACAAGTCAGACTGTATGAGTTTGGATTTTGGCTCCACCGTTTACTGTGTCATCTTGGGCAAGTTGCTTAACCTCTCTGTGCCTTGGTTTCCTCGTCTATAAAATAAGTATAGTAATTGTACCTTATCTCATAGGGTAGTTATGAGTATTAAATAATACTTGCAAAGCACTTAGACAGTACCTGATAAATTATAAATGCACTCAGTAAATGTTACTCATTATTATTCATAAATTACCATCAGTCTGAGGATTTTCAACATATGCTATAAATATTTTTTTCTCTTATTAATTTTTGTTTGGGATGATCTTGGCAGGGTGTCTGCTAAAACTTGTGAGGAGCTAAGCACCCCTCCAGATACCTTCTTGGTATTTTAATAATAGTGAATAAGAAAAGGTATCAACAGGAAATTTTAAAAATAGAAAAATTAAAACTTAAGATAATTATTCTTATGCCTCAGAAATTAAATGTTTAAAATATTTAAGTATTTAAAAGAAAAAATAGGTGACAGAGATGAATTTAAGAAGGAAAAAGCTGAGAAATAAGCACTGAATATTTATCTATACTTTAAATATTTTAAAGAAAATGTGTACCTTCTCATCAAAATTGTATGGGGAGAAAATGGGATATGAGAAAGCAATTTAGAATTGTACCATGGATATAATTATACAAATCCCCGGTATTACTTTTGTCATCAATTTCTCTCCTAACATCCACTTTTCTATTATAACCACAAGAGGCAGGCAGAAGAGGCATCCAGTAAATTTAAAAGAGGGGGAATACAGTAGGAGCTCACCTGGGACCGTTTCCCTGCTGCTCTGTGTTTACAGAATTTTATTTGCATAGAAGAACTGCAGGAGCTCTGGATGACAGTGACTCTGAAAGAAATTACATGAGGGAGGGATTCAGTAAAACTCCTTGCCTAATTAAACAGTTGTCAAAAGGAGAGTGTGAGAAGCAATGACTCAGCCCTCAGACGTTGAGCAGGTTGGGGTGGGGGCGTTAGTGTCTGCTTTCACCTACTAATCTGAAGTGGAACTGCCAATATCCTTTGTGCACCATCCTCCCGGCATTTTGCCATTTACATTGCATTATGGGTCAGTTGCAATAGAAGCATAATTGTTCCGAGTTGTTTTATGGGATAACTCCGAGTGTATGTGGCCATCTTCTATGTAAAACTCCTGGAGGGACAGGCTCAGAGCTCTCTCCTACCCTTCTCTCTTACACACTCACCAGCTGTCGGCAGAGTTTAGGGTTCCTTTGCTCATCTTCGTTCTGGAAGCTGTATCCCCTCCTCGGTCTCAGATATGGGGAACAGGCTCGAAAAGTTGTTTTGCAAGCCTGAGAATAAATGATGTTACCATCTTATTGCCAAAAATACAAGACTTCTAAATCACCCTGAACAATGCCAGCTGCCCCGGAGGATTGCACCCAATTTGTGGTCTGGAGGCCACTGAGAGTGTGAAAGTAACTTCCAAGGTAGTTTAAGAACTTGAGCCTTAAAGGATCAGGGTTATAAAATGACCATGTCTATAATTTGAGGGCTGGTGGGTGTAGTTTTATTGTTTACCACAACCCTTGTGTGTTACTGTTTCATCAAAAGTAGTATAGGATTCCAATAATTCAGTCTCTCTCTCTCTCCCTTTCTCTCATGCAAACTTAAAGAATACAAAGTGGTTTGTGAACCCTTTGCTCCCAACAAAGCAAATTAGTGTACTGAAAGGGTTTAAGTGCTACTGGTTTTGAACCACCTGCTCAGTCCCACTCCAAAGCAGGCCTGAGGGTGCACCAACACTGTTAGGACACATTTTCTCCAAGAAAAAAGCAAAAGTTCCATAGGGAATCAAGACACCAGGGCTGGAAATCTATGCTCTGCACCGTGACAAAAGCTAATAGGGCATGAATAAATATCCCCATTATGGGGGCTGCAGCCCTGGTAAACCCTGTGCCTCTCTGTCCCGCACCCTGCACTGACCCAAGCTTATCTAGCATCCACAAGGGCTAGGATCGGGCAAGTGGGGCAGGAACAAATGGAAAACCACACTCTGGGTCAAAGAGAGCTGACACGTCCAGGAGCCACCTTTCCCAGGATTCACACAGACACACTGCTAAGCACCCATAACCAACCTGGCAGGAACCTGAGGGTTTGGCATCTACCGGGGCTGCACCACAGCTCCCTTTGCAAACAGATAGAGATTTCATACAATTGATTGGAGAGTCGCGATCTTACCTTGGCAACCTGGGGATTTCTATCCCGTAAATGGATCAGGAGGGAATCTCGTGTCTGCTGCACTTGACTGCTGAAAAATCTCTTCCATTTCCGCCCAGCACAGGCAGCCAATTGCCCGAACAAGACGAAGGCTGAGTATCTCAGGCTGTCACTCTCCTGTGGGTGCCCCACCCAACAAAACAGCAATACAAGTCATTACCAAATGGTAGTTGCATCAGAGAGCGTCACAGCCATCTATACTTGATTATACATTACAGGGTGGGCTGTCACATCCACTCCAAAGCCCTTGAGGGGAAGGGCAGTGGGGGAGAGGCTGAAGTCTTCAAGGAACCCCTTCCCCAGCAGACAAGAGGTTAGACTGGGGAATCGCTAATGCTACCTCTACTCTCCCAGCTTTTTTGATTGTTATTTAATATTCTGGAGACACAGTACATTTATATAGTTCAAAATTCAAAATAACCAAAAAGGCTATAGAAAAAGTAAGTGTCCTTCCTACCCCTCTCACCTGCCAATTTTCCTCTCCCCACAGGCCAAATTCTAAGTTTTGTGCATATCCCTCCAGAAAATAAAAAGAAAAAAAGAAAAGGCATGTATTACATATTCCTTTCCCACTTTTTTACATCAACAGAAGCATGCCATCCCATTTTATGCAACTTGATTTTTCAATCAAACAATCTCTCTTGGAGCTCTTTCCATGTCAGTATATAAAGAGAGCTTTCATTCTTTGTTCTTTCTTTTCTTTTCTTTCTTTTTCTTTTTTCTTTTTTCTTTTTTTCTTTTTTTCTTTTTTTTTTGTTTGTTTGTTTGTTTTGGTGGCTGCTGCATCAGAATTTATTTGACCAATCCTCTGTTATTACTCCCAGAATTTCTGCCAGGTCATCTCTGTTTACTTTTGATCTGAGTTTCTCCCATCTGTAGTGGAAATAATAATTCTGTTTCTTCCCCAACACCTCCCTACTCCCGCTGCCTTTAGTCTGATCTGGTGGTGTGGCCCTATGCACTTGTCTGTTGTCTCAGCCCTTTCCTCCTCTTCGAGGTGAGCTGTCTAGTGCAAATATCACCCTTCCCAGGAGAGAGGACCCAGGCCCGAGGCATTTAAGTGACTTGCCCAGAGGCCCACTGTCACATAGCAGAGAACCAGGATTCTCCCAGGCCCCAGAGATTTGGGTCTCAGTGATTCTCGGGCCTGTCCAGCCCCAGTCAAACCAGAGGGAACAGGGCTGGGGGGGCGGTGGGCTGCAGGGGGGCACCTAGAAGATCTGGGGGTCACAAAGACTCAGCAAGACTGAGGAGCACTGACCATTTTGAGAAGTATTTAAAAATATTTTTAGCACGTGTGGCACATATAGAAATGGCCTCAGTGTTCCGTTCTCTTCACTGCTCTATCGATGGGTGGGAATTTAATTCAATTCAACTAACATTTACTGAGAACATACTCTCTCCAAAGCACTTCCCTAATGCTACAAGATGGATAGAGATGCGCGGGCAGGACTCTGCTCCCTGGGAGCCCACAAGCAACTAAGGGAGGGAAGTGTCGAGAACGGTGTGGGCAGGAGTGGAGAGTGTACAAGAGACAGAGAAACTGTTGGGGAGCCCTACATGGCCAGAGCTTTCTGGCCAATGATTACTGGCAACCTGGGTTTAGAAACTGATTGAATGGCAAACAAGCCTCATAACACCTCCGGAGAGATTTAGAGACAGCTCGCCCTGGGACATTTGCTTCCATTCCAGGGTGGTGACGCAGAGACCCTCCTTCCCCACTCCCACCCCCCAGAGAGGACTGGTTTACCTCACCAGGCAAAGGTGCCCCCACCTCCACCCCAGAGGGTGGGGGGCAGATGTGCCAGCAGCTCCTAAATAAGCTCCACATCTCATAATTTCAGAGTTCCCCTTCCTCTCACGTGGGGCAGGTACACCTGGCTCTCATGTGTCACCTCGTGGGGGTTTAGGATGTGAGGAACTGATGCAAGATGCTCTGTGAGTAAATCAAAGGGCTGCTCCCTGGTCCGTAGCTCTTGTCTTTCTGTTTGTGTGTGTGTGTGTGTGTGTGTGTGTGTGTGTGTGTGTGTACAACTGCAGCAGGCTCACTTGTTAGCTTGCAAGCAGGATATCTCAGACTCTTTAGTTTCAGACCAAGCAACCTAAGAATGGACTGTTTGCTAAGCTATTTCTTTTGATATCAATACTCTCTCCCTTCTGTGTATTAAATCCTCCCCATCTTTCAACGCAGGTCAGAACCCCACCCCTCCCGTGAAGGCTTTCCTTCACTCTATCTAGAGATAATTTCTCATTCATCTGAGCCCCTCCTGCACTCTCTCTGTGCCCTACTTAGGCCTGTCTTCTCCTGTCATCTGGTAGTTGAGTGCAGGCCCTGTAGTCAGAAGGCTGGATTCATATCCATTTGCTGTGACATATCCATATCTGAGAACCTTGGGCAAGTCCCCTCAACTTTCTCTGCTTCAGTTTCCTCCCGTTAAGTGACGATAAGAATAGTGCCTAATTCTCAGGGCTGCAGTGAAGATTATACAAAATAAGCCATGTAAGTTGCCTGGCATGTGCCTGGTACAGAGTGAGTGCTCACCGGATGCTATTGAGTTATTGTCACCATCATAAGAGCACTGAATACACACCGGCAGCATCACCATCCTCCTCCTCCTCCTCCTAAGGCTACATGTAGTCACTTCTCTATTAAAATGAAAACTCCTGGAGGGGTAGTCATTTTCACAGAGCCTCCTTGACCCCCAGCACAGTAGCAGCCTCTCAGTAATATTTATTTATAATCAATATAATTTATAATCAACAATCAATAATAGGGACCTTGTTTCCTGAATAAGGGCTCACATCTCTAATCCCACTTTGCTTTCAATAACCCAGAATTTTCCCAAGCTCTTCTCACTTACGTCATCTAACAAAGTCCTGGTCTGAAGGGTGATGTCTATGAAGAAGGAGCCCAGACCTTTCCCCTGGATCTTGCCCAGGATGATGGTCAGTGTCTTCATACTCTCGTGGATGACTTCAGAACTCACGGGGTCGTACAGTCCATGCACCAGCAGGTCTAGGATGATTTTCTTATATTTTCTCACCTGTTACAAAGATTTGAAAAGCAAAAGTAGCACAGAAATTGCTCCACAGGCGTTGAAAAGCAATTCCACTTCTAATCTTACAATAACCTAGGACTCAGCCTAAGAAACTATAGCTTTCTTTAGGATCAGACACAGCAACTCTCACTAAAGTACAAACGCTTCCATTAACCTGTAAGGTCTTGTCCTGCAAGAGCCCACCTCAGGCTCAGCAGGAGAACAGAAGAGGAGGCTGGAGTGCGGTCTGGGTGGGCAAGGCTGGGAATTGGGGCATGTCAGGAGGGTGATGACCCAGGAGCACTGAGGAGGAGATGGAATTGTCACTGAAGGTGACAGATGCTGAAGGAAGAGACAGGAAAACCATCTTTTACTAAAAAAGCCACTCAAATTCAGCACAAAGGCCAACGCCCAGCTGGGTGGTAATCCTGCGAACAGCCTTGTTTCCTGATGGTGCTGAGATGCGACCACCCTCAAATGCCCTTTCAAACTCTCCTCCCCTTGAGTTTGGGAGGAACCTGTGCCTTACTTCTAGCCTACAGAACATGACAAAGGTGAAGGGGTGTCTCTCTGTGATTACGTTACATAAGACTCCATCTTAGACACTCCCCCGCTGGCCTTGAAGAAGTTGGCTGCCATGTTGTGAGAGGACCTGTGAGAGGACCATGTCTCAGGGAGCTGCAGGTGACCTCCAGGAGCTGAGAGTGGCCCCAGCTGACAGCCAGCGAGAAAACAGGGACCTCAGTCCTACAACTGCAAGGCACTGAATTCCTCCAGCACCCAGTGAATTTGGAAGCAGCCTGGCCGACATCTCGGTGGCAGCCTGTGAGACCTCGAGCAGAGGACCCAGCCGAGCTATGTCTGGACTCCTGACCCAGGAAACTGTGAGATAATAAAGTGTGTTGCTTTGTCACACAGCAGTGGATAACTGGTACGTGGGGTTCCACACCGTCAGGCTCAGGGACGGTCTGGGAGATGGGCGGGTCTCCACATCCCACCTTGTCCGGGGCTTTCCAGGCCATGCTTCCCAGGCCTCTCATGGCCGTGTGGCGCTTTTTAGCGCTGGGGTCCCGGGCTCTTTCTGCCAGGATGAAGAGTGCGTTCTTCAGAGACTCCCGCTTCTGGAACCTCAGTTTCCAAGAGACCTGTGCGGTGAGTCAAAAGTGTGATCGGGGAGTGTTCAGTCATCCCCTCCCCTCCCCCAATCCCAACCTCTGAAGAAACGCCTGTGACTGCTGCTCAATTTTGCCCCGCTCCTCCACCGAAAGATGCCTGAATTTTGTGGGAAATACTTTAGTGTGATCCACTTAAGAAGAAATTGATGGAGAAGAGGAGAGAGGGGAGAAAAACAATGCAGGGGATGATGGAGACAAATGCTCAAGAGCCGCTGTGGGTGTGCTACAAGTTGGAAAGGGAGCTTTTCTAAGCGTTGATGTGAGCAGAAAATTTGGATTCTTTTCACAATCAAAGAGAGGCTGTTATTTTTCCCATCTTAAACGGGGGGTTCCCTGGACCCTTCTTCCCCATTTTCCTGCTGTGCTTTGTAGCTGAACACCTTGCAAGGGCTGTCTGTCCTGGCTTTCTCCTGCTCCTCTCCTGCATTCTCTCTTGAACCCGCTGCCAAGAGGCTGGTGACCCCCCCTTCCCTGGCCATGTGGCCAAATCCAAGGGGCACTTCTCAGGATGCATCTCATTTGAGTCCACAAATGCAAAAGGAATAGAAACTGGGAAACTCCAGATACCTGAAGTTCAAGGACCATCCTCTAAGTCACTGCAGGGCAAGAGAGGGATCACCCTCTGCAGTGAGAATGTGAGCAACGATGCCAGCAAGGGCCGGGGTCCTGCAGACACAGGAACTGGCACCGTGTGCCAGAATCAGGACCGAGATGAACGATCCACACAAGACCAGAGACCAGAGCCGCCTCTGGTGCTCCTTGGAAGGTGGTGGCTGGAAACTGGGTCTCCCCATCAGCAGCCTCCACAACCCCAGTGATGAGAAGTGGTGATTACTAAGCTTCATTATTGTTTCTGAATATCAATTGCAGTTCATTCTTTTTTTTTTTTTTTTTTTTTTTTTTTTTTTTTTTTTTTTTTTTTTATTGAGTTGGCTGCCTCTTTACCTTTTTGAGAAATTCCTTTGAGGTGCAGAAACTTCTAAGCTTGAGGAGTTCCCATTTATCTATTTTCTCTTTTGTTGCTTGTGCTTTGGGTGTAAAGTCTAGGAAGTGGCTTCCTAATACAAGGTCTTGAAGATGTTTTCCTACATTATCTTCTAGGAGTTTTATGGTACTTTCTTTTATATTGAGATCTTTGGTCCATTTTGAGTTAATTTTTGTGTAGGGGGTGAGGTAGGGGTCCTCTTTCATTCTTTTGGATATGGATATCCAACTCTCCCAGCCCCATTTGTTGAAAAGACCATTATGGCTCAGTTCGGTGACTTTGGGGGCCTTATCAAAGATCAGTCGGCCATAGATCTGAGGGTCTATCTCTGAATTCTCAATTTGATTCCATTGATCTATATGTCTATCTTTGTGCCAGTACCATGCTGTTTTGGCAACTGTGGCTTTATAATAAGCTTCAAAGTCAGGGAGTGTAAGTCCTCCCACTTCGTTTTTCTTTTTTAGAGTGTCTTTAGCAATTCGAGGCATCTTCCCTTTCCAAATAAATTTGATAACTAGCTTTTCCAAGTCTGCAAAGTAGGTTGTTGGAATTTTGATTGGGATTGCATTGAATCTGTAGATGAGTTTGGGTAGAATTGACATCTTAATGACATTTAGCCTTCCTATCCATGAACATGGAATATTTTTCCATCTTTTAAGGTCCCCTTCTATTTCTTTAGTAGAGTTATGTAGTTTTCTTTGTATAGGTCTTTTACATCTTTGGTTAAGTTTATTCCTAGGTACTTGATTTTTTTAGTTGCTATTGAAAATGGTATCTTTTTCTTGAGTGTCTCTTCAGTTTGTTCATTTCTAGCATATAGAAACATTACTGACTTATGTGCATTAATCTTGTATCCCGCTACTTTGCTAAATTTGTTTATTAGCTCTAGTAGGTGTATCGTTGATTTCTCAGGGTTTTCTAGATATAAGATCATATCATCTGCAAACAATGACAGTTTTACTTCTTCTTTTCCAATTTGGATGCCTTTTATTTCTTTGTCTTTCCGGATTGGCCTGGCTAGCACTTCCAGCACAATGTTGAATAACAGTGGTGACAGCGGGCATCCTTGTCTTGTTCCTGATCTTAGAGGGAAGGCTTTCAGTCTCTCACCATTGAGTACTATGCTGGCTGTGGGTTTTTCATATATGCTCTTTATCATGTTGAGGAAGTTTCCTTCAATTCCTACCTTTTGAAGTGTTTTTATCAAAAAGGGATGTTGGATTTTGTCAAATGCTTTTTCAGCATCTATTGAGATGATCAATTGATTTTTCCCTTTCGAGTTTTTAATGTGTTGTAATACATTGATTGTTTTTCTTATGTTGAACCATCCTTGCATGCCTGGGATGAACCCCACTTGGTCATGGTGTATGATTTTTTTAATGTGTCTTTGGATTCGATTTGCAAGTATTTTGTTGAGGATTTTTGCATCTATATTCATTAGGGAGATTGGCCGGTAGTTTTCCTTTTTTGTAGCGTCTTTGCCTGGTTTTGGTATTAGATTGATGTTAGCTTCATAAAATGAGTTAGGTAGTGTTCCATTTTCTTCAATGTTTTGAAAGAGTTTGAGTAAGATTGGTGTCAGTTCTTTCTGGAAAGTTTGGTAGAATTCCCCTGTGAAGCCATCTGGCCCTGGGCATTTATTTGTGGGAAGATTTTTGATGACTGATTGGATCTCTTTGCTTGTGATGGGTTGGTTGAGGTCTTCTATTTCTTCTCTGGTCAGTCTAGGTTGTTCATATGTTTCCAGGAAATTGTCCATTTCTTCTACATTATCCAGTTTGTTGCCATACAGTTGTTCATAATATCCTCTTATAATTTTTTTAATTTCTTCAGGATCTGCAGTTATGTCACCTTTTTCATTCATTATTTTGTTTATATGGGTCTTCTCTCTTTTTGATTTTGTCAGTCTAGCTAGGGGCTTGTCAATCTTGTTGATCTTCTCAAAGAACCAACTTTTGGTGATATTTATCCTTTCTATTGTTTTTTTGTTCTCTATGTCATTTATTTCTGCTTTAATCCTTGTTATTTCTTTTCTTGTACTTGGTTTAGGATTGGTTTGCTGTTCATTTTCTAGCTTCTTCAGTTGATCCATTAGTTCTTTGATTTTGGCTCTTTCTTCCATTTTAATATATGCGTTTAGTGCTATAAATTTCCCCCTTAGCACTGCTTTTGCTGCATCCCATAGGTTTTGGTATGTTGTGTTCTCATTTTCATTCGTCTCTATATATTTAGCAATTTCTCTTGCTATTTCTTCTTTAACCCACTGATTGTTTAGGAGTGTGTTGTTTAACCTCCAGGTATTTGTGAATTTTCTAAGTCTCTGATGGTTATTGACTTCTAATTGTATTCCATTGTGGTCAGAGAATGTGCTTTGAATAATTTCAATCTTTTTAAATTTATTGAGGCTTGTTTTATGTCCCAGCATATGATCTATTCTGGAGAAAGTTCCGTGAGCACTAGAAAAGTATGTGTATCCTGGTGATTTGGGATGTAATGTCCTGTAGATGTCTGTTAAATCTAATTCATTTATCAGATTGTTTAGGTTTTCAATTTCCTTATTGGTCTTCTGTCTGGTTGATCTATCTATAGGAGAGAGTGATGTATTGAAGTCTCCCACAATTATTGTGGAAACATCCATTGCTTCCTTTAGTTTTGCCAATGTTTCTCTCATGTATTTTGTGGCACCTTTATTGGGTGCATAGACATTTACGATTGTTATTTCTTCCTGCTGAATTGCCCCTTTTATTAGTATGTAGTGGCCTTCTTTGTCTCTCAAAACATCCCTGCATTTGAAGTCTATTTTATCTGAGATTAATATTGCTACACCTGCTTTCTTTTGGCTGTAGCTTGCATGAAATATTTTTTTCCATCCTTTCACTTTCAGTTTCTTTGTGTCCCTGTGTCTAAGATGAGTCTCTTGTATGCAACATATTGATGGTTCATTTTTTTTGATCCATTCTGCGAATCTGTATCTTTTAATTGGGGAGTTTAATCCATTTACATTCAACGTTAAAACCGTGAAGGCATTTCTTGAATCAGCCATCTTATCCTTTGGATTATGTTTGCCATATTTTTCCCTCTCTCTATTAATATCCTTTATTGTACCCATACCGAATCTCTTTAGTACTGAACCTTTCTCCAAGTCTCTCTGTCCTGTCTTTGTTTCTCTGTCTGTAGGGCTCCCTTTAGTATCTCCAGTAGGGCAGGTCTCTTGTTAGCAAATTCTCTCAGCATTTCTTTGT
The DNA here is from genome assembly GCF_015220235.1 of Choloepus didactylus. Lineage (NCBI taxonomy): Eukaryota > Metazoa > Chordata > Mammalia > Pilosa > Megalonychidae > Choloepus > Choloepus didactylus. The sequence goes on along the minus strand of NC_051322.1, from coordinate 29,884,827 downwards.
CTGTGAAAAATTTAAGCTCTCCCTCAAATTTGAAGGAGAGCTTTGCTGGATAAAGTATTCTTGGCTGGAAATTCCTCTCACTCAGAATTTTAAATATATCGTGCCACTGCCTTCTTGCCTCCATGGTGGCTGCTGAGTAGTCACTACTTAGTCTTATGCTGTTTCCTTTGTATGTGGTGAATTGCTTTTCTCTTGCTGCTTTCAGAACTTGCTCCTTCTCTTCTATGTTTGACAGTGTGATCAGTATATGTCTCGGAGTGGGTTTTTTTGGATTTATTCTATTTGGAGTTCGCTGAGCATTTATGATTTGTGTATTTATGTTGTTTAGAAGATTTGGGAAGTTTTCCCCAACAATTTCTTTGAATACTCTTCCTAGACCTTTACCCTTTTCTTCCCCTTCTGGGACACCAATGAGTCTTATATTCGGACGTTTCATATTATCTATCATATCCCTGAGATCCATTTCGAGTTTTTCAATTTTTTTCCCCATTCTTTCTTTTATGCTTTCATTTTCCATTCTGTCATCTTCCAGGTCACTGATTCGTTGTTCAACTTCCTCTAGTCTTGTACTATGAGTGTCCAGAATCTTTTTAATTTGGTCAACAGTTTCTTTAATTTCCATAAGATCATCCATTTTTTTATTTAGTCTTGCAATGTCTTCTTTATGCTCTTCTAGGGTCTTCTTGATTTCCTTCATATCCCGTACTATGGTCTCATTGTTCATCTTTAGTTCTTTGAGTAGCTGCTCTAGGTGTGTCTCTTCTGGTCTTTTGATTTGGGTGCTTGGGCTTGGGTTATCCATATCGTCTGGTTTTTTCATATGCTTTATAATTTTCTGTTGTTTTTGGCCTCGTGGCATTTGCTGAACTTGATAGGGTTCTTTTAGGGTTTGTAGACCAGTTGAAGTCCTTATCTCTAATTTATCAGATCTACAGCTTCGTGGAGTACACTTTCTCTAACTAACCAGCAGGTGGCGTCCACGAGCCACCTGTTCTCCACAAGCCAGATCTCCCCTGCTTAGCCTTTTTGGTGAGTGGGGGAGTGAGTCTTGTGGGGCCCAATTGGTGTCCCAAGCTTGCGTGTGTAGTTGGTGTTGCCTGCCCTGTATGTGGGGCGTGTTTCTGGGCAGTCGGGGAGGGGGGGTGGCCCTAACAATCAAATCTCCCTGATGATCCTAGAGTTTTAAAGCTACTGCAATAGTCTAATCCTTCAGTTCAGTCCTGCCACAGTTTGTCTCTGCCACTGACCCACAAGTCTTTGGTATTGGCGTATGGCTCCTGAGACTTGCAAGTGGGCCCCTCTTCCAGGCTGTGCACCCCGGGTCCTCTGTTGAGGGATGACTGTGCTATGTCACAGGTGAGTGCCTTCCCCCCAGGGCAGTTCTGGGCTGCTGGGCTGTGTTGGGAGGCTCCCAGTCTGCTCAAATGATGGCTGAATGGGGCTCTGTTAATTCACACTGCTCCCCCTTCCCAGCTCTGGGACATTCAGCTGAGGTTGCAGGGAAGGCTAATGTCCACGCCCAGTTTTGTGGTGTGTGCCTGTTATTTGAAGCACTTCCGTCACACTGGGTTGTCTGGGGCAGCTCTGGGCTATGGGGCTGGCGATGGGCAGGAGTGTTTCCTGTCCACCAGGATGGTGGCTGTGAGCGGACACCCCCCTTTTCTTGGGAAGTTGTGTTGTTTAGTGAATTTTCTCAGCCACTGGATTATTGCCTTTTGTCTCAGAGCTCTCTTAGTTCTGCTCTTGACTTGACGTACCCAAATTTCAATTCTTTGAAGCTTTCTGTATTGAGCTTTTTAGAGTAATTGTTTTAGAAAAAGCAAAAAGGATTTAAAAAAAAAAAAAAAAAAAAAACAAAAAAAAAAAACGGCCCTCCTCAGAGATCTAATGGGTTATTGAAATGCTAATAGACAAAGCAACCTGGGCCATTAAGGAAAGGTGCACAGGGCAGAGAGATCAGCCTTGCTTCGGGATTTGCATATGCGCCTCAAGGCCTGATCTCCGCCCTTCCCCTTTCTGTGTTCACCAGAACTCCAAAAATCCTCTGCTTTTATTTTGGAGTTTTTCGTGTTGTTTTTTTTCTATGCCTGTCTCCTCTCTGCTGGGCTGGCTGCTCTCAGAGTCTCTGGTGTCTGGTCTCAGTCTATCTATGGTTGGAGTTTGAATCAGTAGAATGAGTTTCCTATAAGAGCAGCCACTGCAATTCTCCCTTCTCCTTCCTGGAGCTGACAGCCCCTCCTCCCCCGGGACTGAGCCTGGCAGGGAGGGGCGCGGGTCCCCTGGCCGCAAAAACTTACAGATTTCGCTGATCTCAGCAGTTCCACGTTTTCATGAGTGTTGTATGAAGTATGCCCAAAGACAGATTGCTCTGTGGTGTCCAGTCCACGCAGTTCCTGGCTTTTTACCTACTTTCCTGGAGGAGTAACTAAAACATACAGCTCACCAGTCTGCCATCTTGCCCCGCCTCTCCATTCTTTATTTGTATTGTGTTAGCGGCAAGTTAAATTCTTATCTTATAAACATTTTATCCACGTCACACCAACCCTCGTCAAATGTTTTTGGGAAGAAGGAACCTCCGTGGAGTGGGGCCTGGTAAACCGAGACCAAGCAAGCACACACCTTATAAAATAGCTGCAGAAAGGGATGTTAGTTCAGAATATTTTGTATCAAACCTTTGAAAAGAATGACATCACAGACGTCCTTTTCTTCTTGGGTGGGGAGGTGGAGACGGCAAGGGGCTGGCCCGGGCTTCTCCTCTGTCTTTGGCCCATGGAACTGAAAACGCAAAATCATCATATGAGCCCACAAAAACACTTCCAAATCGTCATCACCGACAAACATCATTAGCCCAAGCACCGTGCCAGGAGAGGAAGGCAAAGAAGCAACTTAAGTACAGATGCAAGGGAGGCACACGTTAAAGAAGGGAAGGCAGAAGCACAGATAGCACGTCGGGGTTCCAGTGGGGAGGCAACGTGGCTGGAGTAGGTGACATTAGGGCAGCGGTAGTTAGGGTTACAGTAGCCCTAGTAAACAGATCAAGATAGTAGGAGAGTCGTAGAAGAGAAGGCTATAAGAGGTAGTTCAGGGCCAGCTGTGGAGGACTTTGTGAGGAGATTAAATTGTATTTTGTAGGCTTTTGTTTGTTATTTTGTCTTATAGGAGAAATGACAGACAAGCAGCTGCAGTGGTTATCAACCCTGGGTGCATCAGCATCATCTAAGAAACTTTTTTAAAGCCCCAACCTCCTGCCCACATTCCAGAACAGGCCAATAGTTATTTCTGAGGCAGGCCCAGGCATCCATACTGTTTAAAGCTCCCAGAGTGATTCCAACAGGCAGCTGCTAAAGCAGAGTGGCCACCGGCCCTCGTTTGCCCAGGACTGAGAGGTTTCCCAAAACACGGAACCTTCAGGGCTAAGACCGGGAAAGTCCCAGGCAAACGGGAAGAGTTGGTCACCCTACTGAGTGAATGTGAGCATGGAATTTATTTAAATGCAGGTAGCTGACAGAGTTCAAAAACACTCTGCTTTTGAACACTGGACTCTGACATGGAGGTGAACGGAGATTTGCTTCCCATGCCATCTTGCACCCCAAGTGGGTCCAGAGCACCCCCTATCTGGAAGGGTGCATGAAGACACCCTCTGAGCCCTAGCCCCAGCCCCTATTTCTCCTTCCTCTAGCCAACAGACCTCCCTCAACCACTGACATGGCGGGACCAAAAACAAACAAACAAGAAAACCAAGACAATTGCAACCCCACAATTAGCAAGTTTCTCTTTACATTTGTTATTTGATTTAACCAAGATTTTCCTTATTTGATTGAAGGCATTCTCTTGGGCTTTTACAGTTAACCCTGTGGGACTCACACTTGAGGGTGCCTTGGGAACAATGGGGACTGGTTATACCACAGCTTCCAGGCCCCCAACTCAGAGATTCTGATTCTGCACATCTGGGGTGGGGCTGGACCATTTATATTCCTAACAAGCTCCCAGGTGATGCTGATGCCACTGGTCCAGGGACACACTTTGAGAACTAGTGCATTAAGAGAAAGAAACCACAGCATGGCTATGTCATTTCTCTCCAGAATAAAGGGATTAAAAAATTCACATTGAGGCAAAAAACATGCTCGGTCGTTTCTTGCTAGGGTTTTCTTCACACAACCTTATGTTTCAATAGAACCTGCTGCTCCTCAGGTCGAATACTCTAGATCAGAGCTGACAGGTACCTGAAGACAGGCACAGATAACTTAAAAGAAGCAAAGCTCCCTCAAGCTGCAGGCTGCTTACAAAGAAGGCACAGACTTCATTGAAAAACAGCTGGTGCCTCTGTTTGAGGCATAAGAAAATCATACCTGAAAGCTTCTCCCCATTGGGAAGGAAAACAAACCTGCTACTTGGTTCTTTAAGTTCAACTTCTCTTGCAAGATTAGCACAGCAGCTAAGGGCTTTAGCCATCCCAGGGCTTCAGAAGCCAAGCAGCCTGCCTAGTCACATCTTAATAGACATGTCTAAAAAGGAGGGGCATGAGCATGGAAGATTCAGGAACCATGTGGTTAGATACAGAGACACCCAGGGTTCACCTCTAGCTCACCACCTTGGCCCCCATCACAAGAAAAACAACTGTGACCTACTCTGATCTCACGGGGTGTTGGGGCTCATCTCAATCTTTGATGCAGGAAAAGCAAAGCCTTCTCAAGGGATTGGCTTGGCCTCCTGCATCAGAATCCCTGGGGGTGATTTTTAAACTCCAGCTCTACCCCAGCATTATTGGATCAGAAGTTCAGGGAGTGTTAGGCCTGAGAACTGCATTGTTTTACAAACTTGCCAAGTGATTCTGCCACACATGCTGCACTAGAAATTAAATAATCCCAGAACTGGCATATTCCACTAACCTGAGGCCATGCATCAGTTGAGACTCAGATGGAGAGAACAGGCCCCCAGAGCCAGAGGAGGAGCTGAGGCTGATGGAGTGAGAAGAGCATGTCAGAGTCATTGCAGAGAACAGGAGATTGTTTGCTAGCCTATGTTTGTGAAGCACATTGGATTTCATCTTCACAATAAAATTAAGATTGCATTGATCCATACAGCTATGATTTCTGCACTTTTCTAGTATGATATTCTTAAAGAAAAAGTTTCCTTGAAAATTAAAGCAAAATAAAAATTAATTCAAGACCACAAAGCCCCTCATCTGGGGTGTCATGCCTCTTGAGCTGTCAGCTTGTGAAGGACTCCCACATCCTACCTGCTACCCTTCCTGCCTGCAGAGGCCTCTCTTCTCCTTTCCAAAAAATTAAATTCTTTAGACCCAATCCAATCCAAGGATAATTCCCACCTGTTGCAATGTAGGACCTCAGAGAGGAAAGTTTTAAACAAATTGCTCATGAATACAGTACACAGATTTAAAGATTTCTTTGCTGTTCTAACTCCACCCCCAAGACCACTCACCTCAAAACAGCTCTTCTTTGCTACTAGAGGTAGAGTTATGGTGGGCATCTGTGGTCACCACTGCTGCCTATTCTGGTATGACCAAGGCCAGGAGGCCACCTGGCCATGTGAAGCAAAGCCATAACTATGCTTGTAGGTCCCTTCATCTGTGTGTATCCTTCAGCACATGCTTCTTCCTCTGGGCTCGGGGTCAAAGGCATCATGTACTTTATGAGCATGTTACTGCCCCCGTCTTCCTGGATGACACCATCCCCAAGACCCCGGAGCCTGCCTTCATTGTGGTGTTGCAGTTCTTGCTGCGAGTTCTCTGACTGCTCTTACTGAACAAGACATGATTTGGGGGTAACTTAGATGACTGTTTTGTGCTTCATGGTGATTCCCAGATGCCTTTGCAAATTTAAATTCTCCTGACCTCAATATATTGGGTTTACAATCAATAATCCTTTCACATACTGGAACCAAAAGGTATATTATGAAGGCCAAGATTACAAAACATCTTGATCTTCTCCTTTACCCTCATCTGTAAAATGAGGGGAAGAAATAGATTTCCAGCAATCCTTGCAACACTGAAATTATTAATGATAATAATATTAAGAGCTACCATTTACTTTTATATGCTAGGCACCAGATAAAGCACAGATAAAGTTATATACACTGCAACAGAAGCTGCTTACCTGACTACCCCTTAACCAACTTGCCAGGTTAACTGTGATGTTCTAGGCTCTCTGTGAATTATACCAACCAATGCTTGTGGCTGATAATACCCACTTCTACTTCTATTCCACCAGTTGAGTTACATACTCATCAAGTATCAATTTATAACAGCTGTACTTGTTAACATAATTGTGCAATTTAAATATATCTAAAACCTGATGAAAGATGAGTGTACAGAGAAAGGAAGTTGTTTCTGTGAAAGCAAGATTGAACATTTTGGAAAGACTCAAGAATGGGAAACTGCTAAAGAAGAATTAGGTGTGGACAGTAAAGGTTTAGAAAAGAAGTCTTATAATCTGGAATGATTCTGCAGAAAGTGGCTTTACACATCTTACCAAGTGTCTTTAAGTTCTCATTACATTTAAAGAAACCAAAACTAGAACTCATAGATGAAGTATTATGTGTGTGTCTTACACAAAAAAAGACAAGTCAAAAAATTCCAACTAGTAGAATCAAATTCAAAGAAAATGCCATGTCCCTACATTAAAAATTGGGAAACTATATATTTTAAGGTAAAAATAAAATATTTGAGATAAGCACTATCTTTTTTGATTCTCTGCTTTAACCAGCTTTTTTTTTCTTTTTTCGTAAACTCTCCAAAGTCCAGGCCCAATTCCTCAAATAAGAAGAATTACTATATTTAATCCCCAGAATAATCTTGAGAAGTAGGTTTAATTATCCCCATTTTAAAGAAGAAACTGGGGCTGAGTATTGTTAAGCTCATCCAAAATCACATAGCTAGTACTGGTAGGGCACAGTTTCACACTCCAGAATCTATACTTTCGATCTCTGTGTAATAAACCTCATATCCAGCACCTGTGCAATGTTTGCATGGTGGCCAAGTAGGGACACACAGGTAGACACTCGAGTTTGAGGCATCAATCAATATCTTGACTTCAGTCCCGTCCTCTTCTGCCCTTTGCTGACTTAAAATAATAATCAGACATCTATTGATTCATTCACCTGGTTTGTGGGGGGAAAAAAATTGGCTCCATGACCAAGGTTCAGTTTTACAAAGAGAACACCAGATAACTCCACCCTTAGGATTCGACTCTCTTGGATACTAGCGACCCAAGTGACATTGCAGAAAGGATTTGGGAATCTCAAGTAAACCGAGGACTTCTCCCGCTGTAGAGCCCGGGCTGCGCGGGGCTGCAGCTCCTCTTACCTGCGGCCTGGCGGGCGGCGGTCACGTGGGGAACCGCTGCCCGGGGGATGGAGAGCTGGTCCTGGGCAGCTCCGGAAGCTGCTGTCCCGGGGCGGTAGCCAAATGGGATGACTCAGCGAAAATTTCCCAGCCCAGAATTCTTATCATAGACGAGGAATCAGAAGGTGAACTAAGGTCTATTCAAGATAACGGGTCGGCACAGAGTGTTGGGAAGTGAGAATCATAGGGAAAAAATCAAAGGGTCTGTGGTTTTGAGTGGAGGGGGAGGGTATTACCCTCGTATGATACCCACAAGGTTGTTCCAGATGGGCACAGGCATCACTTGGACCCATTACTTCCAAAAACTATGCTGAAAAGTTTTCCCTTCTCTCCCTTGCTGTGCCTTCCCTTTATTCTTTTCTTATTCCCCGAGTTTGGCTAACTTTCTAAGGAAAGAACCGCATTTCTTAGTGAGCATCTTCCCCTTCACTAAATGAAATGTCCCTGCCCAGCGCAATTCCACCTGGCGGCCACTAGATGGCGGCATCACTCAATGGTCGGAATGCAAGCAGCCTTTGCACACAGCCGCAGCTGCAGGCGCCTCCTTCCATAATCCTGTTAGAGCAGGATAATCTAACGATGGGACACTGTTCCGTGCCAAGCAGCTTCATTGTGACTGATTGTTGCACCAACAACTAGAGCTTTAACGGTTGACGCCCCTTCCTGCTCAACAAACACCATATGTCCTAAAAAAAAAGCCATTTAAGCTTTCAACAATATAAGGGATTTATTGGTTGAAAAACACAAAACTCGAAAAACCAGGGCATTCCAGCACCTGCGAAACTTGGGAGCTTCTGCCCCCTCATTATTCCTCCTTCTCTGGGCCCTCTGACCACAGCAGGCTTAAGCCTATTTATCGATTGTTTATTGTTTGTTCCTGTGTTGGGTACCATGGGTAATATGTCCTACAGGGGGGACAAAGTTCTTTTCAAAGATCTATGGGCTTATTGCTATGCTAATAGATAACATTTATTGCATGCGAATATGTGCCAGAAATTTTGGTAAATATTACATAGTTTAACTTATTCTATTCTTAACCACAAACCTAGGTAAGTACTCTTATGATTTCCATTTGAAGGATGGGGAAGCTGAGGCACGAAGAGATTACTTTGCCAAAGATCATGCAGCTAACTAGTCACAGGGTTAGAATGAACCAGGCTAATGTTGGAGTTTAGACTCTTAGTGACAATGCTATGGAGTGGATGAGTTTAGGAAATGAAATATAAACCAAAGAAGAAACCAAAGGAGAAATTCATTAGAGTAGTGGGTTAAAAGAAAAAAAAAAGGGACAGGTGAGAACAGAGGGAAAGAAAAACGATGCTCCTGAGAAAATAAAAAGGATGAGGCAAAAAGAAAAAAAAGTGAAAAAATCTCTTTGGATTTGGCTAAAAGGGCAAGATTGGTGCCCTCTAAGAATGCAATTTCAGTAGAGTAATGGAGAAAGGAAGCAAGACTGAAAGGCTAAGAGAGTACGTGGAAAGAGGAAATTGAGATGTCTTTACTGCAAAAGGGAGGCAATAAATAGACTAGAAGACACAACAAGGTCAAGCAAAGGCATTTTGGTTTTCCTGTGTGCCTTTTAAAGTAGAAAAACCAGCCTGGGATGCTTGGCAGAAGTTGAGACGGAGACCTGTTACTGGACCAAGGCAGTGGATTCTTTTGCCCGATGTGCTCAAATGACCAGTTTCTGAGACACTGGGTTTCAAAGAGAGAAGTTTTATTGCTAGGCACAAAGCAGAACAGGTGGGTCCAAAATCTGTCTCCCCGAACTGCAGTAATTCTGATAGTTTTAAAGCATCAAAAGATGGGCAGGTTTTAGGATAATGAGTACAATGGCCCAGGATGATATAATTAGAAATGATCTAATTATCGAGCATGTGCAGATTGATGACATGCTTAGTCAAAGAATGTATGTAAAGAAAATGGCAGCCTTAATATTATGATGGGCATAATTTTTTTTGTATTATAATGAGGTATAGGTGATTTGTAGGTTAAAGTCTAAGCTACTGCGCATGTAAGGTGGGCCCATTTTGGTTAGAACCAGCTTCAGTTATCAAGATAACTTTGTACTTGGGGTGGGTTAGTTCTGGGCTGACCCAAGACTCTTCATTAATAAACATTAGGGGCTGTCTTTAGTGATCATAAGACTTTGAAGTAAAAAAACTGGATAAATGGATACAAGTGACAGTTAGTCACAAGGTTTTTACAATCACAAGGGCACAAGATAAAAGCTATACAATCATTATCAGAGATCAAGGCAGCTGGATTATAGTCAGGTTTCAGGTATTCCCCTCTGTCTGCTCTAATAGACCAGAAAGTAAAAAGGAATATCTATTTATTGATTCAGTAATCACAATCAGTCCTTAAATCCTAACTTCTCAGTTACAGACCTAAGGTGTAGGTGGTGGAAGTTGTGAAACATAGAATAGGATGTGGGAATGGAAAGATCAAGGGCTCAATGGCAAAGGTCAACTTTGGAGAAAAGTTAGAAAGATATCTCCCTTTTTGTCTGAAACTGAGAGACAACCATGGAGATGGAGATACGTTAGGAAGAAAATGAAAGGGACGAGCAAATTCAATTTACCCAAGTAGCCTTAGTCTTTTCAGTAAAATCAGAGGTGGGTTAGCTGCCAAGAGTGGGAATAAAGTCTAAGAGGACATGATCCCTGTACTGAACTAATCCGTGTAGTGTTTAGAATGACCAAAACTCAGTTAAAATTAAGCCAGGCAAGAGAGGAGACTGGAGAAGGGAAATCTATGCAAAATCTCACTTGTGAGCCAGAACTGAAATTTATCCTCACTACATGAACAGAACACAACAGATAAACAGATAAACTATAAAGATATATTCTATAAAGTTTTTTTTTAACTCCGGTTTTAAGACTTATACAAAGAAATAGTGTTTTCCCCATTTGCCCAATGGCGGAGAAGTTTTCCTGTTTAGCTTAAAGCCACAGAGAAAATCCAGGGCAGAGCCAGTACTGGTGGTTATTGTGATCCAACTTCAGCTTTATTAAACACTTCTCACAGAGGACATGGTCTTAACTAATGGGCTCAGCCAAGTCCCAGGCACAGCACACACTTGGAAGAAAGAATCTAAACCAGGACACATATGCCCAAGAGAATCCAAGATTCTCCTTATGTGGCTTAGGCCACAACACAGTTCTTCTGGGAATTAGAGAGGAAGTTCCTTTGCTAATTTGATTGCAACATATAAATATACTGATGACCTGATGTCCTTAAATGTCACGTCATAATTATTTAATTGTTCAAAACTCTGTTTTCATTCTCAATTAAGATGTCCTTATTGTCAGAAGTCTGCTGGGGCTGTTGCAACTGCAAAATCACAGAGGGTGCTCAATTAATCTGCACTACTGATAAAAAAAAGCAACAGGCAGAGCTCAGTAAACCCCTCACTTTTGATTTAGACTTGGGAAAAGAGGACAAATGGCAGTTACCAGGTTTCCCTTTAGTCTTAGGATTTTCAGAAAAGCCTTCTGTGATCATGCATTTTCTAACCAGGAAACTTGTCTACAAGGGATCATTTTTACTTTCCTCACTTGCATCTTCTTTTAGGCAATATACCAAGCTAGGCCATACCCCTTCTTGATTTTCACTTACAAAAAAAAAGAAATAAATCTGTCACCTCCTCTGCCACAGATCAGGAGTACCAACTTCTTGTCCATTCATTCTTCATACTTGAAATGTTTATTGAGATTTGGACAAGGCACCGTGCTCAGCAGGTGGGGGCAGCTAGCAGACTGTTCTCCCAAGGAAAAGCGACCAGGAGGGGAGCTCAGAATGGGTCTTAAGTATCCATATCTAAAGGTAGGAATTAATAGGTGCCATAGAGGGGAATTGATAAAGAGCTCTGGGAGTCCAGGGACAGAGACTATCAGGAAATCCTCCACAAAGGAAGGAGCATATGGACACGGGCTTACAGAGAATGTGTATTGAACATGGAGAGGCAGAGGAAAAGGTATACTAGGAGGTAGGGTAGCAGGGGCTTGGAGGTCATAAAACCATGGCTGGTTTTGAGAAGGGAACCTAGTACACAGGTTGCAGAGAGTTTGGACGGGTTAACAGGGGCAAGATGCTGGAGGGTCTGAAATTATTCTATTTATAGGCAGCAGGGAGTCATTAAAGATTTGTGAGCACTCATGAACACCTCTGTGTAGGCAGGAGCCTTCATATATTCCTAAGAAAAATTTGATATTTGGATCCCTTCACAAAGGATCATCTGACCCCATGGCTCCCAAACACCAGTGTTGAACTTATTGCAAAAGAATCGCTTGGGGAACATGTTAGACATACAGACTGATTCAATAGGCCAGGGAAGCCCTGGGGTCTCCCAGGTGGTTCTGCCACCAGCTGGGCTTAGGACCCATTTCCATGTGCAGGAAACACACATAGCCAAGAGCAATTCACATCATCTCAGATGAACTGTGAGTTGAATTCCAACTCTCTGTGACTTTCACCCATCAATTCCACTTCATTAAAATTAATTTTTCTAATGTCTGTCTCTCCTATTAGAATTTTCCCTCAGGGCCATGCCACCTTGTCTTGGTAACTCTGGTGCCCGGCAGAGGGCTTGGCTGCCAGTAGGACCTCAATGAGGTTTGTTAAATGAATAAATCAAAGCTTAAGTCTCTTCCTTAGGACCATCCATGCCCCTCTAATTCCTCCTTCATATGATAACTCCATCACATGGTTCTTAAGGGAAATAGATACAGTAGCAGCAAGCAGATGAGATGGGAGAGGGGATTAAAGACAGAAAGATCAATGGAAAGATCATCATGGGGAGAGGTAATAGCAGTGGATGGTCTTGTCCCCCACTGCAGCCTTGGAGAACCCCATGAATGCCCCGAATATTGGACCAGCAGAGGGGAACGTAAGATCGTGCCATGAACCGGTTAAGGCAGGCAAATCCTGAGCCAACCACGCAAAGCCTGGCCACCCTCAGTGGGGCAGGCACGGCCAGGGCAAGCTCTTTACAAGGCAGTTGTGCCAGATGAGAAAATGGGGGTGCCGCACCGGCTACCCCTAGGCTCCACAAGAAACAGGGAAATGAAAATCCACCTCAGGCTTCAGACTTCTCCACACTCCACGATGAGGAGTCAAGAGGCTATTTTTCATTCTTGACATTATTAGTGAAATACATTCTCAAATATGTTTTTCTATTTTAAGACAACCCTTAGAAGAATAAAAATAGGACATATGACTTCCAAATCACTAGAGGAATAAAAAGATCAAAGAGAACTCAATCATTATGAACCAGAGAGGAAACAGCAAGAAACTAGATGAAACCAGGGAATCTAAATTAATAGAAGTCCAACCTATATATGCAATAAATATGAAAACATTGAAAAGTTGGTTCATATCTAAAATAAAATAATAGTTAGGTTAAAATAAGGGGACTGGCAAACAAACCATACAAATATATACAGAAAGTATGATTACGAATATTTTTAATGGAGAAAAGGTTAGGATCTCATTTTAAATGAAAAAAGGGTATATCTATACTATACATACATAGCATGTCTGCTATTTATTCATTCCATAATTATTGATTGTCATCTCTGTGCAAAGCACCAGACTTCAGGAGGAAAAATATACATACATGATTTTGCAAGTCAGCAGTTGGAGATGTAAGCACCAAGGAAGGGTATGAACTAGAAAAGGGTATATGAGAGTTGTCAGTGCATTTATGTTATTTAAGCCATGGAAATTATGAGATCACCTGTGTTGAAAATCGAGAGAATAAAGGCCAGGACTAAGGTCCATGGACCATCAGCACCTACAGAGAGGTTAGAGAGGAGACAAACCCAGCCAAGGAGACAGACCCACCAGAGAGAGCAGAGTGTTAGAGACATAGGAGAAAACCCAGGAGAAGGTTGGGTCACTGAAGCCGGGAGAAGAGTGTTTCAAGAAGGAAGACGTGAACAACTGTGCCAGACGCTGTCGAGAATTCAAAATAGGAGAGGACAGACGTGTCCATTTTACCTGGCAAATGGAGATCACTGACAACCTTAACAGTGGGGGTGGGAGTGAAGAGACAGAAACCAAATTGGAGCAATTCAAGAAAAAATAGGAGATGAAAAGGTGGAGCCAACTCTTGAAAAACTAGGGAAAAGGGGAAAGACATTACTTGTTTGCAGTGGCCATCTCAGACCCTTCCACAAACCACCCACACTGCTAGCGCAAGCTCCCTTTCTCAAATTTCACGCCACATGTGAGTTGGCCTCCCACTCCGTTACATAGGTGTGTTTGCTTTAATATGAAAGCTATGGTCTTTTTGCTTTTAACTTTTGATTAAAATAGATGCAGTGGGAAAAAGCACCAAGGTTATCCCTCTGCTTCCAATACCCCCTGGAAGCAGGAGCTTCCTGTGGCCTTGGTCCCTCACACCCAGGTGGAGAATTGGATGGAAGGCTCTACAGGGCTCTAAACTCTATGTACCAACTCTGCGAACAAAAGGCTGCTCCCGGCAGTTTTCTCAACCAGCCCACCATCCAGCTCCCCTGCCTTCAATTTCCCTGACTTCAGCACTTGACAGTATTCTTAGTACCAGAATGCAAAACTAAGTTCATGCATAAACATCTTCCCTACCTGAGACACGAATTACCATCACCAGTACCCTCCCTCTAAAAAAGACACATGAACTTGTATAAACATGTTTCAGCCCAACTGGCTAACTGTACAGCAAACAATCAGTTGTGTTAAACTACATGCTTACTCTGACCTATTGAATCCAGAAAATGTTCTGTGCTGCCTTACCTGGGCTAGTCAATGAGTTGCCCAGCACAGCTGGCTTCTGCCTCCGTGCTCATCCCGATGGAAGGCAAATGTAACTAAATCCAGGAACGTTCCTGTCCTTTAAACAGGCTTGGGGCTCACAGTAAGGCTGTGTTTTGTCCTTGAAGATAAAACATAGAACAGATTAGTTTTATCACAAGAGGGAAATACATAATAAGACCTTTTTAGGCTATCTGCCTCTAATGATTGCTACAGATACATTACAGGCTGTGCAGTTTTACAGACTTTTCAGATTCTCACGTTGGTTTCTTGTTGCTGCAAGGGCCCAGTAAATAAAGCTTACAAATGCAGAACTGTATTAGTAAACAGCATATGGGGAGCCAAATCAGTCCCACAGATGTGACTTCATGAAATTTCCTCTTTGCTTTTAACATTTCAACATGTTCTTCTGCTATTTGTCATTTTATCCACAACCCTGGGAGTTAGGAAAGGGGATTGGTCTCATGCCTCCGTGACATGTAGGGAAACTGCAGGGCCGAGTGAGGAGAGGACTTGCCCACGGTTTCAAAGCTGATTAATAAGACTGGGACCTAAGTCTTCAGCTTCCTCTCCTGCGGGCCACCCAAAGTTGTAGATGCTCTGTCACTCACCTCCAAAGGCAGCCCCTTACTCTCTGTGGCCTTCCTTTCTCCCATCCCTTTTACCTTTTCTCACCTTGTTTTCTCTGCCCTTCCCCTACCTTCCTTGTCTGTATTTTAGGTTTCTTGCTGAACATTGCTTAGCATGTTCTTTTCTCTTAAACTAACCATGGTCTCAAGATCATATTTGTTTTTCTTCCAATTTTATGTTCCAGGAAAATCCCACCGAGTGATCAAGTCTATCTTTAATCCTATAATTCCAGCCTCCCACTGTAACTCCATCACAGCATTGCTATACCATTACCAATATTGTTCATTTAATTCCTCCAGGCAGGAGCAAAAGAAGGCAATTTTATCAGCACTTAAGTGCTCAAGACCCAACTGTTCGGGTTTTAGATGCCCTGGACCAGAGCAGCTTCTTCTCTCACTTGCTGATCTCCCTTCCTTCAAGGCGCATTAGATCTTCCCAGAAGGGAAGGGAAGGGAGGCCAAATGCGAATCACCCAATTTTACCCATCGGGAAATTTTTTTTATAGCTTTTAAGTATCCCTGTTTTCATTCTTTCTTATAACCCCCAGTAGGTAAAAGTTGACACAACTTAAGACAACACAATGAGTTTTAGAGCTTAAAAATCAAGCAGTTTGAGTTCACACTTCAGTTAGAGATATGAACAAAGCTGATCTGGTTAGGACTAAGGCAAATCAGGCCAAAGGGTAAAGGACAATACTGACTGTGTGTTAAAACTTCGACTTCTGTGTGACACCAAAGGAAGAGATGTTTATTTGGTTCAGGATCTATTTTTCTGTAGCACACTAAATAATTTAACTTGTATGGTCAGTTTATTCAAACAGCATAATTATATGGAACTTTGAATAGAAACTGAGATCTGGTAGGTTTGTACAGGTTAGTGGGAATCCCAATACATCCCAAAATAATTTCGGCAGAGAATAAAAATGTATTTGCAGGGCCCCCCTGAGGAACTGGGGAAAAATGCGGAAATGTTGGACTTCCCCACCTGGGCTATTACTGATATTCTCACAAACAGTGGGGACTACCAATTTGGTAGGCCAAACCCTCAATCTTGGGGCTTACCCTTATGAAGGTTGTTACTACAAAGGAGAGGCTAAGCCTACTTATAATTTGCCTAAGAGTCACCCCCAGAGAACCTCTTTGTTGCTCAGACGTGGCCTCTCTGCTCAAAGCCCACCAGGCAGGTAAACTCATTGCCCTTCCCCCCTACATGGGACTTGACTCCCAGGGGTGTAAGTCTCCCTGGCAACGTGGGACATGACTCTCGGGGATGAGCCTGGACCCAGCATCATGGGATTGAGAAAATCTTCTTGACCAAAACGGGGAAGAGAAAAGAAACAAAATAAAGTTTCAGTGGCTGAGAGATTTCAAATGGAGTTGAGAAGTCACTCTGGAGTGTTTTCTTATGAGCTAAATAAATATCCCTTTTTAGTTTTTAGTGTGTTGGAATCGCTAGACAGAAATACCTGAAGCTGTCAAACTGCAACCCAGTAGCCTTGATTCTTAAAGATGAGTGTATAACTAGATAGCTTACATGGTGTGACCGTATGATTGTGAAAACCTTGTGGCTCACACTCCCTTTATCCAGTGTAGGACAGATGAGTAGAAAAACGGGGATAAAAATTAAATGAAAAATAGGGTGGGTTGGGGGGGATGGAATGTTTTAGATGTTCTTTTTTTACTTTTTTTTTTTTGGCGTAAGGAAAATGTTCAAAAATTGATTGTGGTGATGAGTGCACAACTATATGATGGTGCTGTGAGCAATTGTACACTGTGGTTGATTGTTGGGTATGTGAATATATCTCAATAAAACTGTATTAAAAATAATAATAAAAAATTAAAAAAATAAAAATAAATCAAGCACTTTGTCTGTCAAACTTGATGTCTGTAGTTACAATCTTTTTTTGGAGGAAAAGTTGACAGTATCTACCAAGAGTCCAGCTGCATATGCAACAGAACTCTGTAGTTTTGTTGATAGTCATTTACCCAGGGCCATCGCTAGTCTATATAGTACTTTTATGCAAATTAGAAAAAGGAGTCCCTTCCTCAAGACATTTTTTATCTATCTGCCAGAAAATTATCACAGTAAATATTCAAATCTATGATGTGTACAAATGTGACTGGTGCCCCCTCAGATAAGGCAACTTGGTACAGTGCACAACACATACAACTGTATGTGTTAGCCCCACTTACCTTATGAATATGTGTGAAAGAGGATGTCAAATATATGTAAAAGGGTGTTCATTGAAACTTTATTTGTTACAGCAAATTCTTGTTGTAAATGTCCATCAGCATAAGGCAGATTAAATAAATAAATTAGGATACCTTTATACAACAGGATACTAGGGCACATTATAAAAAGAATATGGTAGATCCATATGTTCTGATACAAATTGATGTTCGAAGTACATTATTAAAGTTAAAAAGAAAAGCAAGGTACAGAGCACAGTATAGTATAATTATATTTATACAAAATTTTAAAAAGAAATACAGAATATCTGAGAAGATATTCAAGAAATCATGAACAGGAGTTTCCTGGAAACAGAGAAATTGGGGGAAGAAAGAAGCTTGTAGTTCAAAAGTATACTTTTCTGTATTGTTTGAATTTTCTTACAAAAACAACTGGGATTATCTAAATGGGAAGATTATAGGTCTTTTAAAATTTTCTTTTCCTTATACTTTTCAGCATTAAAAACACACACACACACGGACAACTAAGAAGGATTTTTAAACTCTTGTGCACATCCCCAACATAACACACTGAAGAACAGCCCAAGTTTCTTGATAGCAGTGGGGCTGGGGGTGGGGGGCTGAGGGGCGGGAGGCGCTGGCAAATTCCACGCTGTGCCTCTGTTCCCTTAGGGTGTTTTCACCTTTGGATTCTTGTTTCTGAAAATTCATTTATTTGTTAGGCAATTAAAATATGTAAACATAAAACAAGAGCATCATTAAGCTCACTTTCTTTCATTAATTGAATTCTGGTTGAGTGTAAACTCAGTCCAGTCAGAGTTGCCCATCAATTAAAGAAAAAAAAAAAACAGGAAGCTGTTCAAAAGCTGCTAATCGCAAGCTTCCTTCATTTTACAGGCCCCTTAGAGAAAAGGGTATTCTAGCTTTTTACTTGTTCTTAAAATTTAAACCACGGTTTGAATAAAAATGAAGCTGAATTCATTATTACAAATTTTTTACTAAGAATTCACTCTCCCAAATGAATATTTATTTAGGCTACACACAATTATTCCCAAAAAGAAGATGAAAAGAAAGATTCTTCTTTGATGAAGAGAAATTACATTTAATTAAATAACATAGCAACTCAAAATCTAACAAAAGAATGACATTTATTGTGTGTGTGTGTGTGTGTGTGTCTATTTAAAAAGAGATGAAGTATTTGTATTAAATGGCATTTTAAAAAATCCTTTCAGAAACAGATGTAGGAGGAGAGCACTCTGGATGTTCTATATTTTGCAGAACATCACTTTTCTACTTTGGATTTTTGCAATTTGAATGGCGCGTTTGTTCCAGTGTCTCCATATTCAAGGGCATCAGAACTTGGTTTTGATTACAAGTTATACACATTAAAATGTGATTTTAAATTATACACATTCCGTTCTTCTACAGGTTGGAAGATAGGTTTTAAATACTCAACAATCACCCCAGGACAAGGTCTTCTCTCGACACATCAAAGTAACAATCTTTTCTACCTTACTGAATTTCTGTCTGGAGACTGATTATTCAGAGTCCGATATTTATTTGCTTACCACATTTGCCTTGGTTGTCCTGACTGTGTCATTAAACATATATTTATTCATTTGATAAAAGTTTATTAAAAATCTCCTGGGTGCCAGGCTCTCTGCCCAGCACTAGGGCACAGGGGATATAAAGATAAATATAAAGATTAAAAACCATATGGTTCTTGCCCTCAAAGAGACCACCAGCTGGCAGGCCACGGCTCTTCTGTCCAAAGTCTGTTATGAAGTTTGTTCAGCACCATCAGGGCCAGGACTTAGGTGAGGCTAGAGAGACAGCTGGGGCTCAGCATTTTGGGAGATCTCCCTCTTGGGATCTCTGAGTGCAGGACGACCTGAGAGTGAGTGCTAGGTGCCTCCTAGCTTCTCCCTAATCCCGGCTCTGAATGCAGTGGCTTTCACTGACAGGCGAAGCAAGATCATTCAGTGTCATTTTACATACGACCGAATGGAAGCTCCGAGAGGGTGACTTGCACAAGCTACACGGATTTTAAGTGGTGGAGGTGGGACCTCAGCCTAGGACCCTGACTCCCAGATTCTTTTGCAGTGCTGTACGATTGTTCTTAATTGTTCATCTTTGCATGTGGAATTTAACTTTTCCTCTTTCATTGTGATCTACATCTGCCCCCTCCCTACCACTGCTCCCGTTTGGGCCTCTCTAAGATTCCTGCAGAAGCATCCTACCTGGTTCCCTGCCTCTTTCCCCAATCCATGCAGCACGCTACTTTGGGAGTCATCTTTCCGGAGCACCCAGACCGTCATGCCACTTCCCTGGCTCCCCACTACTAACAGAATAAACCCCCTCCAGGTCAGCATTCCAGGCCTGCCTGTGCCCTAACCCAGAAACCTGCCTGCCCGATGCACCCCCCACCCCCTCTTCCCCTCTGCTGCCCTTTCCCCATCACACAGACATACTCTCTCATTCTGCCATCTCATCCCAACCAGCCACTTTCGCTTCCCTGGATGGACTATACTCGGTGTCCAGTTTTCATGCCTAGGAACATGCAGCCCTCCCCCCATTCTGTGAAGTCTTCCTTCAGCTGCCATTTAACTATTTTTTCCAGGCCTTGTTGGAACCCCACACTGGAAGGCATCCTAAATCTAACAGCCTGAGGGGCTTCTCCCCATGCGCTTTGTATTCCTGTGCTGGCCTTTACCACCAACCAGTATGTATTAGAATTATTACATAGGGGTCTCTCTCCTGGCCCCGGGTGAAGCCTGGTGGAAGCAGATGTGTGTTCTCTTCCCCAAAAGCTCCCACTGCAGAGCCAGAGCACCCAGCATGCTGCTTTGTACCTGGTGGGCTTTTAGCAAGTGATTCCTGCATTGGTTTGCATTTTTACCATTTTCAGCACATTTTTAGTCTTTCTTTTCTCTTTAACAGAAGCAAACATTGCTTTGAAGCATTCACCCTACTTGTATTTATTCTATAAAGCCAAGACAGGAATTATAATGTTAGCTTATGAAAAAAAAAGCCTTTTCTTACTTCCCAGCAGCTAATTAAATGCAATAGCTTGTTTAAGTAAATGGAAATTTTGTTTAATACTAATTTCTTGGTGGGAGGGGGTGAACTTATCTATGACAAGAGGCTTTCTTTTGTATAAAAACTAGTCACTCCCCAGTCACTTCTTTGGATAATACCACTATCAAATGGCCTCTAATAGAGAATTACACAGGCAACTCTCTTCAAATTGGGCAGCTCCTAACAATGGCTCTTTACTGATGATGAGAATGTGGTATTGGGATGGAATTAGATGTGGTAATTCTAAAGCTAATGCTCCCTTTTCATTATTAAGGCACATCACTTCATCAATGTAGGAATTGCAGACTCCCCCCCATACACATACACACACACATCCCAATGGTTTTCTAAGTGTACAATTAGGATAGTTCTTGAGCTGGTGGTATCCTGGAAAAGTTAGAGGCCCGGGATTCTTTGCATGATTTTAAGAATGGCATTTATTCTACACATGCCATGAAAGGGATTGATCAAGCACAGTCAAACTCCCTTCCTCCACTTCATCACTCCTCTTCCACCTAAAATGTTTAATAATTAAAAAAAAAAAAAAAATAACCACCACCTGCAAAATGTGGAGTCAGGTGGGATATTTCTAACGTGCAATGAATTTTCAGTTTTTCTGCTGAAATCAAAATAGGCGTTGTCAACCAGGCAAGCTTCCAAATATGCAAGTTCCAGAGCAGATCTGGGAGATGTGCCTTGAAATATAGCTAGTGTTGGCCAGTGGGAAACTACAAGAATCTCAAACTGATCGAAAAATGAGCTTCGGAAAAGTTTGAGTGAAAACTGAAATTCTGTAAAATCAATGAGCTTTTAAAAAATCATAGTTGGGATTTGGTTATTTTCAAGGAAATGTGAATGAAGAATTATCTCCTATTTTAACTGCCTTCAAGGTTTGAGTTTAGGACTTTTTAAGAAGTAGCCAGCCAGTTTTTGAGGCTCGGGTTTCAGGACCTACAAACCTAAGGAAAAGGAGAAGGCAATGACGAGGAAACCTGTAGAGATGTTACTCAGTTTCTGGAATGCTGGGCTGCCTCATTCATTTCTATTGTTAATGAGGGAGAGGGAGAGGGCTGGCCCTCTGTCTTCTATTCTCTGTCACCACATGTCTATTACTCTTTGCCTAGGTGGGTTCAGAACCCAAACTTAGGGTTATCATGAAATCACCAGATTGAGAGTGACTTCCTGGCATAACAAACTACCACCAAGTAACTCATTCCAATTATCACTAATGTTCTCAGAGATCTCCTGGAAAAATTTGCAAAATTTCCAGAGTCTCAATGCTTCAATCTTGAGCATCTGTTTCTCTATAATACTATCACTTCATTGATTTGGGCCTGGGTAAACAATTATGATCAATAGTTTAGAATGCATGTCCTGGACATATTGTGATTTATTCTCACAAGGATAGCAAATAGATGGAAGCTGAAGCACCCACCTTAAGGAGTTTATAGATTAATTAAGGGATCAAAACAAATTCCCCTGACTTCCTTCACTGCCCACTTCACACCATCCCACAGCATCCAGCTAGTCCTCCTAGAACCCTCAGGAACTTTTCAAGGTTAAGTTCAAATATCTCATACAGATCCTCAAAGTTTCCCAGGCATTGCCCCCATTTTTCCTTCCAACCTTATCTCCTCTGGACTGTTATGCACACCCCTTCCCCTCTCATCCCCCATTCCAGGCAGCCCAGTCTCTCGTTCTCATGAACATCTTTTGCTTATTTCAGCCTCCTTGTCATTGCTCATGAAAGTTCACCTCAATGGCCTTGGTCAACAAAGGCTTTATGTAAGAGATGGTTCTAGAAAATGAAAGACTATTTTAAAGTTCTCCCGTTGTGGCTGGAGTTAGTTAGCTTCCATCTCTTCACTTTGGATTTGCTCATCTTCATCCTAATAATCTTTTATATGTCAGTTTTATATGTAGTAAAACTTAATTGATTCTCATTATTTGGAATTTATGGTAATGCAGACAAGTGTTGATTTGAAGATTGATTTTTACAACTGACAAATAGCATCAGTTAATTTGGTATGAGCAAACTTGATGGGGGAAAAGTTTGAATACCTTAGAAAATCACATATTTTTAAAGCAACTTCAAGCACTTTAGGGATACCTTTCACAAAAAAATGACTGAAGTGATAATTAGAAACAAACATGTTTATTAAAGTGAGATTCATTAGGTAATCTAATATTTTATTACTTGGAGGTATCATAATACTTACAAATAATAGAAATGTACTTCCTTGACATATTATGTAATTTATCTTTGTCTTTAACACAGATCACCTTCAATTTAGTGCATCATTAAAATAATTCTCTAGGCTTAATTCCTGGCTCTAAGATTTACTGAAGGCAAGTTACTTTTAACATCTTTGAGGCTCAATTACCTCATGTGTAAAATGGGGAAAATGATAACTCTTGTGAGACTTGTGAATATTACATGTATCTACTTTGTGCCTAGCATCGGGAATATAATGATTGACAAGGATCAATCTGTTATCTCCAAGGAGGTGATGCTCTGGAGGGAGACAGACTAGTAAGACAATAGTGCAGAAGCAATAGGAAGTCGTAGGTGCTATGACAGAACATAGAAAGGTGCAAGGGGAGACAAAGGCAGGAGATGTCAGTTCTTGGTGGGGAAGTCATCAGCATTCTAATAATCTGATTCCTCTACATCAGAGACTTTCTCCAGAACCAGCATTTTTCTAAGACTGGTCCAGCAGTGTGAGCTCAAATAAGAAAAATTTGGTTTTGTTTCATGTTGTGAAAGAGACATTCAGTTAGGATTGGCAAAAGTCATTTTCAGTGGGTTTGTTCAGATGTGTTTTCCCTTGGTTAATAATTGCATATGTTATAAACACTTTAATTAAAATATTTATTAGAAGAGGAACTTTCAGGGAAGATGGTAGAGTGGGGAGCTGCAGCTAGTAGACAGGCAAAAACTGCCTGAAACAACTGCTCTGGGGCTCTGAAAGCCAGGGGAGTACCGTGCAGCATCCAGGGAAGAGCAGACAAAGACATTGAGAAACTGCTGTGAAAAACTGTGAATAACTTGCTCAGCTGTGGTCCTGGCACCCATTCCCCACTCTCGAGGCAAGCAGACTCAGGTCTGGTTCCTGGATAGCTGGCTACTGTGGACAAAGAGGGACTTGGAAGTCCTCCTCAAGAATGGGGGCCAGGGGAGAGCACAGCTGTGTGCACATCACAGCTTTTGGTCCACAAATTTAGACTCTTTTAGCTGGCCCCAGACTGGAGCCACTGAACCATTGTTTTGACTCTGCCTCTGATAGGGGTGGAGCCAGAGGACATTTAAAAACACACTGGCTTCTTAGGGCTGCAGGGAACAGCTTTCCAAAGAGCATTATCTGCTGGAGAGACCAGCAAAGTGCAGCCTCAGGAAGCCAACAAAAAGGCTTTTTAGTGTCTTTCCTGACCCTCTCCCCAGGGCTCTTTGGAACTGGTCTGGGCACGCTTCAGGGTCCCTGGCCCTGTTTTGGCTGGAATATACTAATGAAACAAGTGTGATTCTTGAAGACGATCATATAACTATATAGCTTATATGGTGTGACTATGTGATTGTGAAAAACTTGTGACTCACATTCCCTTTATCCAGTGTATGGACCGATGAGTAGAAAAATGGGGACAAAAATAAATGTGTAATAGGAGGGGAGGAGGAGAATGGGATGTTTTGAGTGTTCTTTTTTACTTTTTTTTTTTTTAATCTTCATTTTATTGAGATATATTCACATACCATGCAGTCATACAAAACAAATTGTACATTCAATTGTTCACAGTACCATTACATAGTTGTACATTCATCACCTAAATCAATCCCTGACACCTTCATTAGCACACACACACAAATAACAAGAATAATAATTAAAGTGAAAAAGAGCAATTAAAGTAAAAAAGAACACTGGGTACCTTTGTCTGTTTGTTTGTTTGTTTGTTTCCTTCCCCTATTTTTCTACTCATCCATCCATAAACTAGACAAAGGGGAGTGTGGTCCTTATGGCTTTCCCAATCCCATTGTTGCCCCTCATAAGCTACATTTTTATACAACTGTCTTCGAGATTCATGGGTTCTGGGTTGTAGTTTGATAGTTTCAGGTATCTACCACCAGCTACCCCAATTCATTAGAACCTAAAAAGGGTTGTCTAAATTGTGCATAAGAGTGCCCACCAGAGTGACCTCTCGGCTCCTTTTGGAATCTCTCAGCCACTGAAGCTTATTTCATTTCCTTTCACATCCCCTGTGCCAGTTTGAATGTATTATGTCCCCCAGAAAAAGCCATATTCTTTTATGCAATCTTGTGGGGCAAGCATAATAGTGGGGATTAAGTTGGAATGTTTGGATTAGGTTGTTTGCATGGAGATGTGCCCCACCCAGCTGTGGGAGGTGACTCTGGTGGGATACTCCCATGAAGGTGTGGCCCTACCCATTCGGGTGGGCCTTGATCAGTGGAGCCATAAAAAACATGCTGACTCAAAGAGACTGAAGAGAGTGCAGCTGGGAGTGATGTTTTGAAGAGAAGCAAGCTTGCTAGAAAGGAACATCCTGGGAGAAAGCCGTTTTGAGGCCGGAGCTTTGGAGCAGATGCCAGCTGCCTTCCTAGCTAGCAGAGGTTTTCCGGACACCATTGGCCATCCTCCGGTGAAGGTACCCGATTGCTGAGGTGTTACCTTGGACGCTTTGTGGCCTTAAGACTGTAACTGTGTAGTGAAATAAACCCCCATTTTATAAAAGCCTATCCATCTCTGGTGTTTTTCATTCTGAAGCATTAGCAAACTAAGACATCCCCCTTTTGGTCAAGAAGATGTTCTCCATCCCATGATGCCGGGTCTATATTCCTTCCCGGGAGTCATATTCCATGTTGCCAAGGAGATTCACTCCCTTGGGTGTCTGATCCCACATAGTGGGGAGGGCAGTGATTTCACCTTTCAAGTTGGCTTAGGTAGAGAGAGAGGGCCACATCTGAGCAACAAAGAGGCATTCGGGAAGAGGCTCTTAGGCACAATTATAGGGAGGCCTAGCCTCTCCTTTGCAGCAACAGTCTTCCCAAGGGTAAATCCTGTGGTAGAGGGCTCAACCCATCAAACCACCAGTCCCCTATGTCTGTGGTCATGTTAGCAACCATTGAGGTGGGGTAGGCCAATACCCCTGAATTCTCCACAGGCTCCTCAAGGGGGCCCTACATATTTTTTCCTTGTTTTTTTTTTTTTTTAACTTTTTTTTTTAAATCAACTGTATGAAAAATAAAAAATAAAAAAAATAATTAAAAAAATACAAGAAAAGAATATTTCAAAGAGACCATAACAAAGGAGTAAGTAATTTTTATTCCTTTTTTTTTTTTTTGGAGTAATGAAAATGTTCAAAAATTGTTGTGATGAATGCACAAGTATACGATGATGTGAACAAGTGATTGTACACTTTGGATGATTGTATGGCATGTTAATATATCTCGATAAAATTGCATTAAAAAAAGAGCTGTAACACAAAGCCAATCAACATCAAAACCCTAGACAAGAGAGAGAAACTGACTTTCAGATTAAACTCATCAAGATAATCAGACACCTAGACATATGTAAAAAATTACAAGCCATACTAAGAAACAGGAAAATATAGCCCAGTCAAAGGAACAAATAAAAAGGTCAGAGGAGAGACAGAATTTGGAACAAGTAACCAAAGATGTTCAAACCAATCTCCTAAATAAATTCAAGGAGATGGAGGAAAATATGGCTAAAAATATAAAGGATATTAGGAAGGCACAGGGTGAGCTTAAAGAGGAATTCAAAAGGATAAAAAGAAGCATAACAGTTTATGGCAATGAAAGGCACAATAGAAGAGATTAAAAATAGACTAGAGGCATACAACAGCAAATCTGAACAGGCAGAAGAAAGAATCAGCAAACTAGAAGAAAGGACAATTGAAATCTCACAGACAGAACAGATAAAGAAAAGAATGGAAAAAAAATTGAGCAGGGTCTCAGGGATTTTAATGACAGCATGAAGCACACAAAAATATGCATCATGGGAGCCCCAGAAAGAGCAAAGAAGGGAAGATGGGCGGATAGAATATTTCAGGAAATAATGGCCAAAAATTTCCCAACTCTTATGAAAGGCATAAATATACAAGTCCAAGAAACACAACATACTCCAAACAGAATAAATCTTAATAGACTTACTCTGAGATGCGTACTAACCAGAATGTCAAATGCCAAATATAAAGAGAGAAACCTGAAAGCAGCAAGACAAAAGCGATTTGTGATGTAAAAGGGAACAGCAATAAGATTAAGTATCAATTTCTCAGCAGAAATTATGGAGGCAAGAAGGCAGTGGTATGATATATTAATGGTGCTGAAAGAAAAATTGCCAACCAAGAATTCTTTATCAGGCAAAACTGTCCTTCAAAAGTGAGAGAGAGTTTAAAATATTCACAAACAGAAACTGAGGGAGTTCTTCAAGAAGAGACCTGCCATACACAAAATACTAAAGGGAGTTCTGCCGCAAGGAAAAGAAGAGAGGCTTTGAGGAGAGTGTAGAAATGAAGATCAGTAAGGATAGCTAAAAGAGTAAAAAGAGAGAAAAATAAGATATGACCTGTAAAAACCCAAGGATAAACTGGTTGATGTAAGTACTGCCTTTTGAGTAATAACATTGGATGTCAACGGATTAAACTCCCCAATCAAAAGACACAGATTGGCAGAATGGATAAAAAAATATGATCCATTGTATGCTCTCTACAAGAGACTCACCTTAGACCCAAGGACACAAATAGGTTGAAAGTGAAATGTTGGAAAAAGATATTCCATGCAAACAATAACCAAAAAAAGAGCTGGTGTCACTATACTAATATCAGACAAAATTTACTTTAAATGCAAAACTGTTAAAAGGAACAAAGAAGGATACTATATATTACTAAAAAGGGCAATCCACTAGGAGAAATAACAATCATAAGTATTTATGAACCTAACCAGGGTGTCCTAAAACTCATGAGGCAAACACTGGCAAAACTGAAGGGAGAAACAGACACCTCTGAAATAATAGTGGGATGCTTCAATACCCCACACTCATCAAAAGATAGAACATATAGATGGAAGATCAATAAGAAAACATTGAACTTGAATAATATGATAAATGAGCTAGATCTAACAGACATATACAGAACACTGCACCCCAAAACAGCAGGACATACATTCTTCTCAAGTGCTCATGGATTGCTCTCCAGGATAGACCACATGTTGGGTCACAAAACAAGTCTCAATAAATGTAAAAAGACTGAAATTATACAAAAAAAAAAAAAAATTTCTCTAGCCATAATAAAATGAAGCTGGAAATCAATTACAGGCAGAGAACTGGAAAATTCAGAATATATGGAGGTTAAAAAACACACTATTAAACAATCAGTAGGTCAAGGAAGAAATTGCAAGAATATCAGTAAATATCTCAAGATGAATGAAAACAAGAACACAAAATATCAAAAATTATGGTATGCATTGAAGGAAGTGCTGAGAGGGAAATTTATAGCCCTAAATGCCTACATTAAAAAAGAAGAAAGACCTAAAATCAATGACCTAACTGCACACCTAGAGGAACTAGAAAAAGAAGAGCAAACTAATCCTAAAGTAAGCAGAAGGAAAGAAACAACAAAGATTAGAGCAGAAATAAAAAAAATTGAGAACAACAACAACAAAAAAATAGAATCAACAAAACCAAAAGTTGGTTCTCTGAGATGATCAATAAAATTGACAAACTCTTAGCTGGACTGATGAAAAAATATAGCAGACACAAATAACTAAAATCAGAAATAAGAGGAGAGACATTACTAGTGACCCTATAGAAATAAAAAGGATCATAAGAAGATACTATGAACAACTATATGCCAACAAATTAGACAATTTAGGTGAAATGGACAAATTCCTAGAAACACATGAATAGCTACTGTTTCTGTTTGCTAATGTTGCCATTATGCAAAATACCAGAAATGGATTGGCTTTTATAAAGGGGGTTTATTTTGTTACAAATTTGCAGTCATAAGACCATAAAAGTGTCCAAACTAAGGCATCAACAAGAAGATATCTTCACTGAAGAATGGCTGATGGCATACAGAACACCTCTGTTATCTGGGAAGACATGTGGCTGGCGTCTGCAGGTACTTTGATCCCAAGTTGCATAGCTTTCAGCTTCTGATTCCACTGGCTTTCTCTCTAAGCATCTGAAAGTCCTCTCTTAGCTTCTCCAGGGCAAACTCTGGGCTTCATCTCTTAGCTTAGCATCTCCAAACATCCTTCTGTCCACATCTCCAAGCATCCCTAAGCATCTCCAAGTGTCAACAACCATCTGGGGCTGTGTTGGCTCTTAGCTTCTCTTTTAAATACTCCAGTGAACTAATCAAGACCCACCCTGAATGGGTGGGGCCACACCTTCATGGAAATAATTTAATCAGAGATTCCACCCTAATCAACAGACTGATCGGTCTGCCCCGACAAGATTGCATTAAAGAATATGGCTTTTCTGGGGGACATAATATATCCAAACTGGCACACCTACCCTGGCTCAAGAGGAAATACAAGACCCCCACAGACCAATTACAAGAGATTGAATCAGTCATCAAAAAGCTCCCAAAAAAGAAAAGCCCAGGACCAGATGGTTCACAGGTAAATTCTACTAACCATTCCAACAAGAATTAATATTAATTCTGCTCAAACTCTTCCAAAAAATTGAAGAGTAGGGAACACTACCTAACCCATTCTATGAAGCCAACATCACCCTATACTAGAGCCAGATAAAGATACTACAAGAAAAGAAAATTACAGATCAATTTCTCCAATGAATATAGACACAAAAATCCTCAACAAATACTTGCAAATCAAGACTTGGAAAAGCTAGTTATCAAATTTATTTGGAAGGTAAAGGGGCCAGAATTGCCAAAAACATCCTAAAAAAGAAGGAAGTGGAAGGACTTCCACTTCCAAACTTTAAGCCTACTATAAAGCCACAGTGGTCAGAACAGCATGGTATTGGCACAAATGTAGACATATTGATTAATGGAATTGAGTTGAGAGTTTGGAAACAGACCCCCATATCTATGGTCAACTGATTTTTGATAAGACAACCAAATCCACAAAACTGGGACAGAATAGTCTCTTCAGCAAATGGGGCTGAAAGAACTGGATAGCCAAAACAAAAAGAATGAAAGAGGACACCTACCTCACACCCTATACAAAATTTAACTCAAAGTGGATCAAAGACCTCAATATAAGAGACAGCACAATAAAGCTCTTAGAAGATAATATAGGGAAACATCTTCAGGACCTAGCAGTAGGAGGTAGCTTCTTAGACCTTACACCCAAAGCACAAGCAACAAAAGAAAAAATAGACAAATGGGAACTCCTCAAAATCATAAAGCTTTTGTGCTTCAAAAAGCTGTCAAAAAGATGAAGAGGCAGTCAACTCAATGGGATAAAATATTTGGAAACCATGCATCTGGTAAGAGACTGATATCCTGCCTATATAAAGAAATCCTACAACTCAATGACAATAGTACAAACATCCCAATTATAAAATGGACAAAATATATAAAAAGGTATTTTTCTGAAGAGAAAATATAAATGGCTAAAAAAGACATGAAAAATGTTCATCTTCACTAGCTATTGGGGAAATGCAAATCCATGCCACAATGAGATACCATCTCACGCCAATAAGAATGGCTTCCATTAAACAAACAGGAAACAGTAAATGCTGGAGAGGATGTGGAGAAATTGGACTCTTATTCATTGCTTGGGGGAATGTATAATGGTATAGCCACTGTGGAAGACAGTTTGGCAGTTTCTCAGAAAAACTAGATATTGAATTACCTTACAATCCAGAGATTCGACTTTCTGGTATATACTCAGAAGATTTGAAAGCGGTGACATGAACAGACATTTGTACACCGATGCTCATAGCAGCATTGTTCAAAATTGCCAAGAGATGGAAACCACCCAAGTGTCCTTCAACAGAGAGTGGATAAACAAAATGTGGTATATACATACAATGGAATACTATGCAGCAGTAAGAAGGAGCAAGGTTCTGAAACATATGGCAACATGGATGACACTTGAAAATATAATGCTGAGTGAAATAAGTCAGACACAAAATGAGAGATACTGTATGTTACCACTTCCACGAACTCCCTGATCAATGTAAAATCAATATCTTATAATGTAGAATATTGGGGACCTAGTGATAGACAGAAGCTAGTGAGAGGGAATGATAATCTAATACATTCAGATATGTTAATGATGGTGAACTCAAAGGTATGTGAATGGATGGGGTGGTGATTGTTTGTTAATGGGATTAAAACTGTCAGAGCTGTATTAAAGACAAATAGAATTGGAAGGGCTGAAAAGAGCTACAAGGTGTGTTAGGTCATGAAAATTATTTAAAATGGAGAGTGATGAGTATTGTACAACTAAGGGATGATAATGTGAGACATGGATGGACTATTGTAAACATAACGTATGCTATGTGAACTTAGGAACCCCTACTTTATAAGTCAAGCCCTCGATCTTGAGGCTTGCTCTGGTGAAACTTATGGTTGTAAAGGCAAGGCTAAGCCCACCTATATTTATGCCTAGGAGTCACCACCAGAGAACCTCTTTTATTGCTCAAATGTGGACTTTCTCTCTCTAAGCCGAACTCTGCAAATAATTCATTACCCTACCCCAGACGTGGGACGGGATCCTCAGATGAATGTGTCTCTCTGGCGACATGGGATGTGGATTCCAGGAATGGGCCTGACCCTGGCATTGAGGGATTGAAAAAGCCTTTTTGACTAAAAGGGGGAAAGAAAGGCCCAAAACTGGCTAAGAGAATTCAAGTAGAGTCAAGAGGCTGTCCTGAAGGTTTCTCTTATGCAAGCTTCAGCTAGATTTGCCAAACGACCACAGTATGATAAGCCCAAGTCAATAGTAGTCCCGAAAACCCTAAAGAATACCTGATCCCCATCTGAGACTCTATAAAATTTTCACTCACTAAGTTTATTCTTCAGAAACTTAAATCCTCCCGAGAACTCCTATGCCAGCTAAGTCCCAAAACCCAGAGGCAATAGCCTCTTTAAGAGTATCAACCAGATATGTCCCCTTTTCCCATAATGTCAACATTCCTTTTCAACATGAATAAGCTAGGGTGGTCACTGCTTAGCCATCCCTGAAGTTTAGGAAAGTGATTAGACTAGAGGAAGGGGTAGCAACAGACAAGATGAAATTAACGAAGGATTATGAATACTGCATCTCTATATAGTTTTCTTTCTCTTAGTTGCTAGGGTACTAGAATAGCTAGAAGGAAAGAATTGGAATGGTGGAACTGTAACCCAAAGCATCTTTGAAATTTGTTCTATAGCTACTTGCTAAATTGTAATTTGGATGTTATCACCTTTTTGTATATTTGTTATATTTCACAGTAAGGAAATAACTGAAACTATGGTACTTAACTCATAACATTTTTGGAAATTTCCTATATAACTACTTGTTAAATCATACTTCAAAAGATATTGCCTTTTTGCATATTTCCTTTCACAATAAGGAAATAACTGACACTGTGCAACTGTAACCCATAATTTCTTTGAAATTTGCTCTTTAACTACTTGTTACATTGCATTTGGAATGTTATCACTTTTATGTATATATGTTACATTCTTCAATAAAAAATACGATTAAAAATACTTGCAAATTGAATCCAACAGCATATTAAAATAATTCTACACCATGATCATGTGGGCTTTATTCCAGGTATGCAAGGGTGATTCAACACAAGAAAATCAATTAATCGAATACACCACATTAACAAATTGAAGGGGAAAAAACACATGATCATATCGATTGACATAGAAAAGCCATCTGAAAAAAATCCAGCATCCTTTCTTAATAAAAACATTTCAAAAGATAGGAATAGATGAATTATATGTTATTATTCCTCAACGTAATAAAGGGCGTATATGAAAAACTCACAGCTAACATCATACTTTATGTGGAAAGATTGAAATCTTTCCCTCTACTATCTGGAACAAGACAAGGATGCCCACTATCACCACTGTTATTCAATACTGTGCTAGATATTCTAGCTAGAGCAGTTAGGTGAGAAAAAGAAATGAAATGCATCCAAATTGGAAATGAAGAATAAAACTTTCACTATTTGCAGATGACATGATCCTATATTTTGAAAGTCCCCCCAAAAAAGCTACAAGAAAGTAATTAGAACTAATAAATGAGTTCAGCAAAGTGGTAGGATACAGGATCAAAACATAAAAATCAGTAGTGTTTCTACACACTAGCAATGAGCAATCTCAGGAGGAAATTAAGAAAAAAAATCCATTTACAATAGCAACTAAAGGAGTCAAATAACTAGGAATAAATTTAACCAGGGATGTAAAGGACCCATATTCAGCAAACTACAAACATTGCTAAAAGAAGGCAAAGATACCTAAGCAAGTGGAAGGACATTTCATGTTTATGGATCGGAAGTTTAAATACAGTTAAGACATCAATTCTACCCAAATTGATTTACACATTCCATGTAATCCCAATCAAATTCCAACAGCCTACTTTGAAGAAATGGAAAAGCCAATCATTAAATTTATTGGGAAAGGTAAAGGGCCCTGAATAGCCAAAAACATCTTGAAAAAGAAGAACAAAGTTGGAGAAATCACACAGCCTGGCTTTAAAGCATATTACAAGGCTACAGTGGTCAAAACACAATGACATGGCATAAAGAAAGGTATACTGACCAATAGAATAGAACTGAGAGTTCAAAAATAGACCCTCACATCTATGGTCAACTGAGTTTTGACAAGGCTTCCTAGTCCACTCAGATGGGACAGAACAGTCTGTTCAACAAATGGTCCTGGGAGAATGGGATATCCATATCCAAAAGAGTACCTATAACTCACACCTTATACCAAAATTAAGTCAAAATGGATCAGAGACCTAGATATCAGAGCCAAGACAATAAAACTCCCAGAAGAAATTGTAGGGAATCATTTGCAATATCTTGTGGTAGGCAGCTGTCTCTTAGAACGTACACCCAAAGCACAAGCAACAAACACAACAAATAGATAAATGGGACCACCTCAAAATTGAAGACTGTTGTGCTTTAAAGAGCTTTGTCAAGAATGTGTAAAGGCAGCCTATCCAGTGGGAGAATATATTTGGAAACCACATATCTGATAAGGGTTTAATATCCAGAATATATAAAGAAATCCTACAATTCAATAATAAAAAGACAAACAACCTAATTATAAAATGGTCAAAAGACTTGAATAGACACTTTTCCAAAGAGGAAATACAAATGGCTAAAAAGCACATGAAAAAAATACTCAACACACTAGCTATTAGGGAAATGCAAATCAAACCACAATGAAAAAAAGAAAGAAAGAAAAGAAAAAAAAAAGAAAGAAAGAAAACTACAAGTGTTGGAGAGGATGTGGAGAAATAGGAACACTTATTCACTGCTGTGCAGTGTAAAATGGTGCAGCCACTGTGGAGGACAATTTGGTGGTTCCTCAGGAAGCTAAGTATAGAACTGCCATATGATCCAGCAATCCTGCTACTAGGTATATACCCAGAAAAACTGAAAGCAGGGACGTGAACAGACATTTGCACACGGACATTCATAGTGACATTATTCACAATTGCCAGAAAATGGAAGCAACCCAATTGTCCATCAACCAATAAATGGATAAACAAAATGTTATATATACATACAATGGAATATTATTCAGCTATAAGAAGGAATGAGTCCTGGTGTATGCTGGATGAAACTTGACATTATGTTGAGTGAAATAAGCCAGACACGAAAGGACAAATATTGTATGATCTCACTAATATGAGCTAATTATAAAAAGCAAACTCATAGAATTAGAATCTAGAATACAGGTTACCGGGAGATAGAATGATGCTTAATTTTTATAGAATTTCTGATTAAGTTGATTGTAAGTGTTTGGAAATGGATAGAGATGATGTTGGAACATCATTGTGAGCATAATTAACAGCACTGAATTATATTGGTGAATGTGGTTGAAAGGGGAAATTAGGGTCATGTATGTCCCTAGAAGAAAAGCTAGGGGATAAAACACAGGACTGTATAACACAGTGAACTCTGTTGTAGATGATGACTGTTGACTGTAGAATGTTAAGAATGTTCTTTAATGAACTATAACAAATGTACATCACTATTACAAGGTGTTAATAAAAGGGTGATATAAGGGGAAAATATACCTAATTCTAACTTTTAAAAAAGATTTATTAGTAGGGGAAAATATAAATATGTCTTTGTTTTCAATGATGACAGAGATTCATCTTTGCCTATCAGGATGAGTTCTAATTCATGGGAAGATAGTCAATGGGGAAAAAATGATTTCCTGTTTTTCTTCAGGGCCAATGTGAAGTCATTCACTTTTTTGACTCTTGGTCACTTGTGATGGCCATATTTGTATGTGACACTAGGAATTGTGTTGGCACCTATTTGTGACCACCAGCCTCTGGATTCACTCCCTCAACTTTTGGCTAAATGATGATAAGATTAGAAGTTCAGTTACTTCATGTATCAACTAGTATTTTCCAAACTGCAAATTGTGACTCATGAAACCCATTCAATGGGTCTTAATCAGCTTTTTTTTTTTTTTAAGAGAAGAGGGGAAAAAATAGAATAGAAAAATATCCGAATGTGTTTCACCTAGTTAGGTAAAGACTATTTCTTAAAAATTTTGTTTTAATTGTGTGTATATGTGTATGTATGTATGTGTGTTCTGTCATAGTATAAAATATATTTCTTGTTGTGTCACAGTCAAAAAGTTAAGCTACTTGTGACTCTAATCCCATGATGTTTTAGCCATCTAGCAAACATTTGTTGAATTGATTTGTATTTGTAGATTTACTCAACCAATAATTTCTAAGTTTAACATGTACATAATACTGAGCATGTAACCCCTCATTTAAATTTTGTGAAAATGCAGGACACTAGCAAGTTCTCAAAGGTTAATAAGATTCACTAAATGCCTTTTTTTTTAGGGATCAATCATCTTAACCCATTTAAGCTGGTTTAACCCCCACTTGGTGTCAAAAATAGATCCTGAGTTCTCTAAACTGGTGTCCAGAGAAAAACCCTGTGAAAGCATGAGTTTCAATGGGTCATTAGCAAACAGCCTTCCAGTCTATATTGGCTTCAGGAACACTAGTCCTAACCAGATTCAACCCCTTCCCTCACAGTCAATGAGCATGTCTACATGATGTCCTTTCCCCCAGAAGAGACAATGTCACAGGTCCTGGTCCCCAGTGGTCCTTTTTCAAGTCTTGGGTACTGAGAGGTATAATGCACCCCCAATCTCATAAAGCCAGCAGCTCTACCACCAGAGGCTTTGCCCACCCCAGAGGCCACATTCTCACTGCCCCTCGGTAGGCACAGCTCCCCACTGTCCAGAGCCATCACATTCTCAGTTTCCAAGATGCACCCCTGAGGATCTCCTGCTGTGCCCAGGAGACTCAGCTTGCCAGATCTGGGCCAAGCACCAGGCCTGCACTACCTGCTCTTCCCTCTCCTTTGCCTGCCTGTATTAGATAGATCCTCCTGCAGGTTTCAGAGTTCTCTCCCTGCCTTGGGCAAGGGGGCCAAGCTGTGGCAGGGTCACTGGACTAAGAATACAGTGACAACTAAGACCTGGTCTCAGACCTGCTTCTATTCTGGTGCAGGGCTTGGTAGTGGTTGCTCTGCAAACATGTGAACAGACAGGAAGTTAGGCAAGACTGTCAGAGGCCCCCTGCCTCCTTCACACCCTCACTCCAAAAGGCAGTGTGTACCCGTGCCCCATCAGCAGGAACCTGCTTCTCAGGTGTTCATGCCTCTGCCATGGGCACCTGGAACAGCGAGCCAGTGCTTCTTGGAGCAGGGCTTGTTGCTTCCCCTCCCCACTCTCCTGAAGGGCAGGCATAGTCAGGTATCCAAGTCCCGCAGTCTCCGGTGACTCTATATGAAAGTCCAACTTGGATCAGTCCGGCTCCGTGCCACTTCTGCTACCTTCCTGAGCTTTCTGCACTCCCCTGGCAAGCAGGCAGAGTAAAAGCTTCCACAGTAAGCAATCGACATACTGAAAAGTCATCTTTTCCCCTGTCCTGATCTGCGTCCACCTTATGCTGAGGATTAGTGGGTGTTTCTCAGCCTCATTCCCCATCAAACCTTGGCTTCTACTCCTTCATTCTCTCTACCTAGGCTTCCCCATGATCCGAGAGCCCCAGGGAACAGGGGAAAGGGACAGGCTGCCTCATCCCATCCCAGAGTCGGGAGTCACAGACCACAGGCATCAGGGCTGTCTAAGGAACCCAGTTTGTCCTTGCTTCCATTCCTTACAAATTCTCCCCAGTGGTTGATCATTACTGATGCTGCCTGGTTTGTTCTGTGGAGAGACCAGCCTTCAAAGGTCCACATTCCTGTAGGGAGAGCTGGAGAGGGGAGAGCAGGAGTGGCTTCGGTGGGGTGGAAGCCACAGCCCATTGCCCAGGCAGAATCTGCAGAGGGGTCCATTTTGGTACCCTTGGTTCCAGATCCAAACATGCTACCAGTCCTGCGTCTGTCTCTCAGAGCAGCTCTGAGTTCCAGACGCTCAATGTGGGCAACTCATGAATGCAGCAACCCAAAACAGCGGATGAAACAGAGCCACTGGCACTCCTTAGGGAGACCCTCTTTAGAACCTGAAGAGAAATTCTTCATTATTCCTCTGTGATCTGGAATAGTAATTACTTGCCAGCATTTTTTTTTCCTAATTAAAAATAATCCAGCAACCAGTGACAAGTTTTTTAGCTGTCAGTCGTCTGGTTTGGGACACGGCAGCAAAATGGTTAAAAATTTGCCCTTGTGCCCAGGAACTTGGGCAGAAGTCTCACTCAAGGCCAGTACCCAGCCTGGCAGAGACTGTCTGCACCATCAGGCATCCTCTGTGCCACCAAGATGCGGGAGAGGAGGGCCAACTCAGCTCAAGGGGTGTGGGGAGTTGGCGAGGCTGTCAGCTAAACCTGATCCTGCAAGAGTGAAGCAAAGCCAAAAACGGCAGCAGGAAAGATAAACAAATGCAACCAAAAGAAAAAGAGGAGCAAAGGGAAAATAGCTCAAAATAACTAACCAAGAAGCTAAAGAGGATTTATCTGCAGCAAATACAGAAACTAAAAATGAGGAGAGTCAAGCCTCTAATGAAGCAGGAGAGAAAGTCTGATTAACACTGGATATCATGTTTTATCAGCAGCCCTTCTGACTTCCTTCTTGTACAATCCAGAGGACTATTTTTTATTAACTATTTTGTGATGCAAGTTCTTAGTAGCTCTAGAAGAAACATTTTTAAGGAAATTGAAACCCCACCTCATCCCATGTTTTAAGTGCGAATGCTTTTTTTAAGAGGTGAAATCATTTGCTGGTTTTTGTTTATTTTGTTTTGTTTTATGAAACAATCAAAAAATAGTGGGATATTGAGTTATGGGAGACTTTGTCTTGTATGTCAACATTCCATGGGCAGAGGTGGTGGTGGCAATTTTTATATCCTATAATGCAACCCATACTAAATGGCAATTTGGAGTCACAGTCATACATTTACTATGTTTTAAACACTTAAAATTACTTCTAATCCCATGTTTTCTAGTAGAACTGTTTCCTTAAAGAAAACCACTCCCTGATCCTGGCTCTCCCTGCCAGAATTGCGTGTGCATACTCTGTGACATCTTTGGTCATGGTGTCCACTTTTCCTAATAACTTTGTTATATGATGTGAAAGACTGGAAATTTGAGTATTTAGTGTACAGTAATCACCAAAATCAACTTTAGAATGTTTTCATCATCCCAAAAAGAAAATTCCATCCCC
Source organism: Choloepus didactylus (assembly GCF_015220235.1). Classification (NCBI taxonomy): domain Eukaryota; kingdom Metazoa; phylum Chordata; class Mammalia; order Pilosa; family Megalonychidae; genus Choloepus; species Choloepus didactylus. Next base: position 29,846,899 of record NC_051322.1, on the reverse strand, counting down.
ATTAGCAGTCACCCTTCATCTGCCTCCTCTCCACCCCCCACCCCCCCACCAGTTGTAGAGTGAGGGTCTGCAAATCTATTGATAATTAAAGAAAGTGAGGCCCAGAGGTAATTCAAGGCTACACAACTAGAGCCCAGCTCTCCTTTCTTCTCCGTTTAGTGCCCTCCCTGAGAAAAACCACGTGTCCTCCTCCAGGGAGGAATTTGAGATTCTGCCAGACAGTCGATTGCTCAGTTGTACTCATTTATTTTTAGTGTTGAGAAAAGAATGAATATCCCCAGGAATTTTCCAACCGTCAATAATCCCATGGCTATACCAATTGTATGATTGTGGTGCTAGGTATTTGCTTCTTCTGCTCTGGTTTATCAGTATATTACATTCTTACACTTATGCATCCTGTTTATTTCCCCTTGGTAGGATGTATAAAGCACCCTACTCAGGTAGTGTAGAGCTATCTGAGGCAAAAACAGTGTTTGTTTTTTTTTCTTAAACAGTTTTATTTCACACACCAAAACATTAGCTTTTTACCCACGCAACTAAGGTTTAACTCTTAACAGTAATGTCAGCAAAGAGCCATGATATAAATTGTTCAGAAATGCTTCCTGTAGTAGGGGCCTTTCCCAGGGACCCACAAATAAACCCTGTGCTGGGGAACAGCAGTGTGAGCCTGGTGCCTGGGACAGACGGTGAATGTGGGCTGACTCCCTTGTTGGAAGTGCCTGGAGATAAAACTCATCCCCTAGCAGATAGGCCTGCTCCTTCCTTCCCCTTCTGCCCTCAGCACATATAAACATTCCCAGACTAAGTAGGTAAGTTTTATGGCACCTGAAGGAGCAGAGTCCTTCCACTATGACACAAGCACAAGATGTGTGTAGACCACCTCCCCACGTCGGCCACAGATTGAGATCTGCTGGCCATGGGGAACAGATGCTTGCTAGTGAAGCTGACCTTGCTTTGTCTCTTCTATATGGGAGTAAAGCTTTTCCATCCAGTGCCTGTGTCTTGTGCTTTTGCTGGTGACCCTGACACCTGCAAACCATGGGACTGCTGCTCCCGGTGGGAGTCATCGGTCAGCTCTTTGTTACCCTCCATGCAGTGAGACTCCTTCCCTGGAGGTCATAGCTGGTGCCTCTTCTTCTGCAGGACAGTTTGGCACAGCAAGCAAACAGCCAACACACCCACATTATCCCCACCTGAAATGTAGAAAGAGCAATGTGAAATGCCAAAATTAAATTATGTAATGGGTTATGTGATTCTAGGGTGTTCTAGTTTGCTAATGCTGCCAGAATGCAAAACACCAGAGATGGATTGGCTTTTATAAAAAGGGGTTTATTTGGTTACACAGTTACAGCCTTAAGGCCATAAAGTGTCCAAGGTAATGCATTGACAATCAGGTACCTTCACTGGAGGATGGCCAATGGCATCCAGAAACCTCTCTTTAGCTGGGAAGGCATGTGGCTGGCATTTGCTCCGGAGTTCTGGTTTCAAAATGGCTTTCTCCCAGGACATTCCTCCCTAGGCTTCAGCTCCTCAAAAATGTCACTCTTAGTTGCTTTTGGGGCATTTGTCTTCTCTTAGCTTCTCTGGAGCAAAAGTCTGCTTTCAAAGGCCATCTCCAAAATGTCTCTGTAAGCTGAAGCTCTTCTCTCAGTTCCAGTGCATTCTTCAAAGTGTCCCTCTTGGCTGTAGCAAGCTTGCTCCTTCTGGCTGAGCTTATGTAGTGCTCCAGTGAACTAATCAAGGTCCACGCTGAATGGGCAGGGCTACACCTCCATGGAAATTATCCAATCAGAGTTATCACCCACAGTTGGGTGGGGCACATCTCCTTGGAAACACTCAATCAGAGAATTACAATTTAATCAACACTAATACGTCTGCTCCCAAAAGATTGCATCAAAGATAATGGCGTTTTGGGGGACATAAAACATTCAAACTGGCACACTAGTGTTTCTAGTAAATAATTTTATGGTGGAAAATAATTCTATTATGCTTTCCTTCAGTGTGCATAATGATAATATAAATAATTTTAAATATCCTTTTGCTTCCATGATTACTTGATTGAAATCAGACAAACTTTGGGCTTTAACTTTCTTATATTTGTTATCAGAAGGTGGTGTTTGCATACATTTCCTCTAATTTGAAAAGGTATTGTTTATGTTTGGTGCAACATTAAGCAATTTGCTGATTTTGAGCTTTGTTAAAGAAAATGACATTAAATGCAATAATTTTTTTATAAAGATTTTCAACATCTTTTCTTTTAGATGGTGTTGCAATGTTGTTATACATATTTATAATTTATATTGCATGTATAAAAATATTGCAGGTCACAAATAATACATTTGTTTTACATTATTATAACATGGGGTGGGGGGGTGTATTTAAAACTAGTATCCAGTAGTTTTTCCCCTTTCATTGTAGATTTTAAGATGTATGGTTTCCTTAAATACCTTTGTTCTTCCCCTCCTCCCCAAAGTCATTAGTTTGCAAACGCAGAAAACCATCGGTTATGTTTCAAAGCTTTTAGATGATGTCTGTATCAGTTTTGTACATCTGACATAATGTAGGCTTCCTGTGTTGTTGGCTAGATAACATTATTGACTTGTTAAATTATAATCCAAGGTAGGAATAATAATATTTTTATTTATGGTTGCTGACTGGCTCCAAAACAATATCTTTAAGAATTAAATATATACTGTGTTCATTAGGGGAAAATGTAGCCCTAATAGTTGAAAATTCCATTGACTTTTTCTCTAGGACTAAATCAAATCCAGCCTGATTTTCTATGGCTTTAGAAGTTTTAAAGATTTTAAGTTTCTTAAAAGTTATTGCCCAAAATTAACATTTTGCGGATTGTTAAAACGTCATATACGATTTACAAGCCACACACTGCTGATATATTTGAATTAGAGTGATACTTCACAGTTATCATAAGTTATACTATGAGAGCTCCCTAAGTCTTTAGTCTAAGCTTCCAGACATTATATGTGATTGTAGAATCATTTGAAATTTAACTTTGGTAAAAAACTTCTTAAGATTGGTGGTTGTAAGGAGGTAGTAGCTATAGAAACTGACATCTGGATTGAGCCTCCAACTCTCCTTTCCAAGTTTACACTATAATGTAAACTTAACCATGGCAAAGTCCTAAAAAAGCCTAAATTTTGTCAATAACGGCAATTTTTACTGAAGGGACAGTCTGGGCCAGATATAGTTAACATACAATACACATGTTGTTTGATCCTACATAGTTCTGAATTGGGATAATCTATTGCAAGGATTTTCACAGCCTTTATAACCCTTTGTTCAAAAGCCTTTCATAGATGTGTGAGCAAGTACAACAGTTACAGGCTAAGTGGATCTGGCTGAAGTCATTGGGGGGGGGGGTACCTAGTCGTTCCAGGGCAGGGGCTTCTACCCTCTCATGTGAATTGAAGGGCTGAAGAAAGTCTTGGTTCATGCAGAGCATATTTTTGTAGCTAATAACTTAGTAAACTTGTTTTTGCCACTGACATTGATTTTTTTTTTTTTAATTTGAGTTGTTTTTCATAGTTTCCCGCACTTTTCTTTATCATAGCCAAGGCGTTTCGAAGTTTACAGCAACAGATATGAACTGCTTTTATACTCAATTGTTTTCTAACTTTGCTCCTAACATTTATCTTCATTGTCCCCTAATCATGGCCATTGGGCATACTCGGTAACTAGAATAAGTTGGTAAAATTCATTTTCACCAGAAGCCTCTGTGGGGACCCAGGGCCTCCCTGCTATACTGAAAGTGAGTTATTTGGCATAGCTGATTGGAACAGACTTCGGAGGGGGTGGGGGTGGGAAATGTTTCATAAACAAAGCACTGAAACTCCCCTCGCCTGATCACTGTTGATAACAAATCTCCACCCCCTGTGTCACAAGACGCTGGGGAAACTGTAATCACACCCAATGGAATGTCCTTGTCCTAACCCTTATAAACCATCCCCTGGCATACTCCCCACCCCACCCACTGTCCCCACCCCACCCCCGCTCTTTGCCGGGTGCTAACTTCCACCTTTCCTTGGAGGCCACCAAGAAGAACCATCTCCTGGCAGTAAGTCCTATTAAATTCATGTCTAACTCCATGACTTGTGGGTTCTTCTATCTTAGGGCTGAGCTGGGTTGGAACAGCCTCAAAGCTCAAGGTCTGGAAAGAGGCACTTCTAGTCTAGGAATCCTGCCCTCCCTTCCCCCCCAATAGATATTTTCCTGCCCTTGCATACCTGCTGCTGACCCTGCTTATCCACAAGCAGGAGCTTTTGCAGAGAAACTTACACTGAAATTTGTGGTCAGTCCAAAATAATCTTATCCTTTTCTTTCAGAGGACTTCCATGGCTATTTATGCAGGTGCATTCTCTATAAATTGATCTGATCAGGTCAACTTTGAGAGTTTCTCAGGTGCTGCAGCGACAGTGCAATATTTTTTAAAAGAAATTCCCCGAGCTTGCCGGTCATTTAAATGGAGATGGTGGTTTTAAGGATCAAGTGAGACTGTATATAAGTGTTCAGTATAGTGCCTGGCACCTATAGAAACACTCAACATATGGTTGTTGTTATGAGTCCCCATATTCCTCTATGCACTTTGCCCACTGGGATTGACAATCTCTTCCCTGTATAGTAGGAGAAGGTGACATCTTGCAATATTACTTTTCCTATACCTTTAAGTTGAACTGCGAGTTTAGTAAAGAAAAGGAACCAACATTTATGATGTGCTCAGCCCTGCCGGACATTCTTTAGCTAATTATATCCATGACAGTCCGATGAGGTAGACAGTATCCCCATTTCTCATATAAGGAAACCAAGGCTGAGAAAGACAGTTGTGTGCTTGATTGATGGAAAAGCAAAAGCAAGCTTTGAAAGGAGCCTATCGTAGTTAATCAGCATTCTATGTGGACCAGGATTTCTAAGGCCTCTCAATGTGATGAAATTATGAACTGCCACAAAATTAGAAGTACCTCTCTAGTTCTTAAAGGAGGAGCTTGGTTGATGATGATGTCACAAAATATAGTAAATATAACACCCATTTGTGTTTTCTAAGAGCCTAACAAATATAAAGGAATGCAGCCTGGCTTTTATTTTCATATAAATGACAACTGTAGTAGAATGTCAATGCCATATAATTATATATTCTCTGTTTACTTGGGTTGGATGATAAGGCAAAATGAAATGTGATTTATATTCACACATTTGCAAAAAAAAAGAAAAAAGCCGATCAGCTCACCCATTTAGATCATAGGTCTAATTAGGCAAAAGTCAGTTTTCATGCACGTGCCGACCACCCAAGTTTTGTATCCAGAGAGCTTCCTTGCTACAAATTGTGTCCCTGACCCTGCCTGCTTATTTTATTAACATGTGTCTTTAGGATCTGAGTGGGGGAATAAATCACACAGAGAAAAATGATTTCCATGCATAGAAAATTCAATGGTCAGTGATATGTTGAAAGAAATTATGATTTCTTATTCTTAGGCTGGTTTTGGCTCATTATTATAAGATATTAACTACTACCCATAATTGGTTTCATTTGTTAAAATATTTTAACTTTAACTTGATTTCTTAATTTTTATAGCAATGTATTTTCCAAATCTGTTGACTACTGAGTAAAACTGGTGCTTACCTATTTTATGGAGAAAAACCACATCATCATTAGATATAGTGGCATCTGAAATAAATTTTAAAAATTAAAAAAAAATTGAAAGCAAGAACCTTTCAAGTAGGCTAATGTATTTTTTGTGCGACCTAGTTTACTTGATTTAAGGGCCTCAAAAGTTAGGAACAATGTATTCTGCATTGTTATAAATATAGCCATGCATTGTTTGTCCTTTCTTTGACTATCAAGACATTTAAGACTCAGCAAAGGATTGCAGAATTACATAGCCAACCTAGAATAGCCTGTGGTTTGAAGGTCCAATAACCACGGCCAAATACCCACTGGTGAGATAGGCTTATAGCCACACTCTGCCTTCATGTTGAGGTGTGAGGATATTCCAGGCCTAAAATCTGGGAACAGGCCCAATACTTCTTGAGTCAAAAGTCAGAGCATGGTCACAGTTGTTGTATAGTTCTGTTTTAATACAGGCCCCTCCCAGCAAACAGCTCCACAACAAAATTTGTGGTTCTTCAAGCCCTAGAATAGAATCAAAGATGTGAACCACCCTTATTCTAGAAAAAGGCATTCTAGAAAAGACATGTTATAAAGGTACACACCTTTTCCCAGCTTGTATGCCCCTCCTGCCTCCCAAATCAGAAACTCAAACCTTGTTGATTTATGATATGGGCAACCAAAAAGGGGAATCTAAGCAAATTACAGGTTGTTTTTTGCTTCTGTGATACATTTATCTACTACTAATAAAATAAACTACCATTAACAACATTAATGTTCAGATGAACTCACTGAAACGTAGAATCCTGAACATATAGGACAGATCCATATCAACAAGGAGAGGAGAGAAGTACTAGGACCCAAACAGTGTTCTTCCCCTCAACTTGTATTGAGACTCCTCTCCCCGCTCTCCTGATGCTCTCTCTCTGTCTGATGCCATCATCAATTTTTCATCACCCAAGACGGAGTCATCTTGGACTCTTTCCTCTTTTTCATCTCCCTTAACCCATGTTTGGGATTGAAACACATTCCCCACAAAAGGCATGTTCAGGTCCCAACCCCTGGTCCTGTGAGCGTGAACCCATTTGTAAACAGGACCTTTGAAGATGTTATTAAGGTGTGCCCGAACTGAATGAGGCTGAAGCACTTATAAGTGAAGGAAATTGGACACAGAGAGGAAGCCATGGGTGGAAGCAGGATGTCAGTGGAACCAGAGGAGAAAGAAGAAGTCACCATCATGTGCTTTGCCATGTGAGAGAAAAGCCAAGGACCAAGGATCGCCAGCAGCCAGCAATAGAATGCCCAGTCTTAAGGGAGAAAGCATCATCCTACTGACATCTTGATTTTGGACTTCTCCTAGCCTCAAAACCATGAGCCAGTAAATTCCTGTTGTTTAGTCAACCCACTGTATGGTATTTGTTTTACCAGCTAGGAAATTAAAACTACCCACTAGTCACCAATTTCTAGTCATTATTTCCTTGAAAAGTCTCATGTTTTCTCTTCTTCTGTTCTCATCAAGTACAAGTCCTATCATCTCTTACTCTAGTCTCCTCTCCATCCGATCTTCCCAGTACATCCTTGCCAGATATCTTCCTGAAATGCCTTCTTCATCAAGTCACTTTCTGGTTCAAACACCTAGAATGGCAGGTGCCTGGTGCCTCTACATCAGTCTGTAGACCACTGCCAGGAGGTCCTTAATAATTGAGATTCCTCCACTAGACATTCACCTCCTGGATGGCAAAGCTGGTCTTAATGACCCCCTGGTATAAACCTGCACAGTGTACAACACAGAGTAGGCACTGAGTAAACTCCAACCAAATGAAGCAATGAAACTTGAAACATGTGGAGCATGTTAATTATAATTAAATTATAATTTAATTATTACTGGAGCAGAGTAGTTAATGAGTGGTATGAATGGTTTGCTTTTGTATAGGCGAGAAGGCATGGGAAAGGCTTTTGATAGGTCAGTGCTTTGCAGGATCTTGTAGATTCTTGAAATCCATCTTGGGTGCAGGACAATAAAACATAACTATTTTATGAGTACTTGCAAATAGTAGAAGTGATGTCAAAAATTTCTTAAAGCTTACTATGCCTAAGTTGAGGTTATAATAAATATTCTGATAATAACTCATTGATTTTTTTGTCATATATGCTCACACAAAAATACAATTACTATAAAGAGAGCCACTTAATATTTCTGGGTCTAAGAGTCCTCATCTATAAACCGAGGAGGCTGCACAAACTAGATGGTTTCTATGTTCCTTCAGTTATGATGTTATTTGATTCTGTATACAAAACCACCCTTCTCCTCCTTAAACCAGCAGTTTCATTAGTTTGAATGTAGGCCAGTAAAATTCTCTCTTTCCCAATTTTTTTTCTTTGGGGGGATCATAGGGTTAGCATTTTTTCATTTTTTTAAGGAAAGGAATTTTGACTTTTGGTACCACCGCTCTACAAACCACCACCATCCTGTCATTTTTTTTTCTTTAGCTTTAAATTGTACTTTAATTCTCAATAACTATAACCTACTGGTTAATTGAACCAAATGTTGAATATTTCGATGACTTACTATGAAGTGTGTCAAATCAATGATAGAATGCGCAGAAAAATGGAGGTTATTTTGGGGAAGGTGTAAGGTGGCTAATGTGGAAAATGGTTAATGCTAGTTTTAAACCAAAAATGGTACTATATGCAATGGGAGTTAAATTAATATAGTATAAAAGAGAATAGCTTAAATAAGCTGTTACACATATTACAATAGCAAAGTTATGAAAGAATGAACTGAAGACAAGAACAGTTCTGAAAATTTTCTTTTCAGTCTACTTTCACATAGGAATAGGCTTTGTTTCCATACAGTTTGATGCCTGGTCTATACCATAATATATCAGAAAAATAAATTCTTTAGCAATGTAGAAACAGTTCATAAAATTCTTAAAGTTTAATTTTCTTTGCCAGACATGCCAATGTTAAACTGACAGCTATAAATTAAAGCTATATAGACAATAGGTATAAGTAGTATAGAACAAGTTAAGAATACTACATTTACTGGATTTAAAAAAATTACTGTACTTTCTTAATTAATGTGTGCTTTGTGATAGGGATAACAGGGACTTTGTTTTCTTAGAAAAGATAATAATATGTAAGATTATAACACAAGATAATTTATAATATATATGTGCTTCAATAGCAGCCTGGTTCATGTCATCTTGACTTTGAAGTTAAAATTAGAAGTACAATACCTAGGACATAACAGTTGGGAAAGACAATATTTATTTTAGGAAAAAATGGAGCATATCAAACTCTTAGGAGCCTAAAATCTCAAAATCTTCTGTTTACTATAAACCTCTAAAATGACCTTAAAATTGCATTATGAATGAAGTTTACCACATTGACCAAAGAATCTTTCTTTACTATTCAAAATATGTCCTAGCAATGAAAATCAAAACATTTTTTTCCTTTCCAGAAAAACATGGCATGGGTTGATAATGAAAGAATTTTGAATAAAGCCTAACAAAACAATTTACCTATGCCACCTGTTCTGAAAATTTTGTCCATAATTTAGTGTTCTGGTTGCATCTTCACTAACAGAATTTTAACCCCAGAAGCAGCAGTCATTTACAACAAATTTGTTGCCAACATCAAAGGAAAAAATTATTTTAAAAAATGGCGTTTGGGGATATATACACAACCATGTGATGATACTATGAGCTATTGATTGTATACTTCAGATGGCTTGTATGGTATGTGAGTATATGTCAATATATATTGCATTTAAACATGGTGCAAGAGCTATTTTGGATTTTAGTACAACATGTCACAGAAAGGGATGTGAACACCAGTTTGTAATTTTATATATACACACTCCAAAGAGGCTGTCAGTACCCAAAGTATTTTTATTGCTACAAGCAGTGGATTTTTGGATATGTTTTTAAGGGCTGCATAAAAATAGATTCAAGGAACAGATTAAATTAAAGTCCTAGATTAAAATGTTTGGCTTAAATAATGTTCTACAACAAATTTCAGGTTTATATAGGAAAAGTTATATAACTTAGTAAGAAAATGCCATGAACTATTTTCTACACTATACTAAATGTATTCCCCAAGAGGGAAAAAAATTTAAACATCTAAAATGTATTAGATTAAGATTACAAAACCATCAAAGATCTTTTGAACATACTTCTGTTTACTGATTTAATAATATACAAAATATTGATTTCATTATGGACCCTGAAGAAATGAACTGGTGACAATTATCTTTTGCACAACATTATCAACTCACTTTAGCCACAAGCATGTACCTAGTATGTATGTGTGTACAAGAAATATGTTCATTTATTTCTTATCGTATCATCCACAGGTTTACTTAGAACTAAAGATGAAGGTGTAGAAATGTGAAATATGTTAAGTGGATTTTTTCTTTCTTTCAAACAACATCCCAAGTATGGCCTAAGTAGCCTGAAATTATAAAACACTTAACTGGGATTTTTTGTTATCTACACAGACTGCTAGAATGTAAATTAAATTTCCCAAATTAGCACATTAAATAACAAAAACAGCCATAAAACAGGCTGAAAAGCATTAAATGTTTCATATATTGTGAGTCTTTAAATGATCCAATTTCTATAGAAAAATTTTATTCACAATATAATGTGACAGAAATTGCCACAGGAATGATACACTAATTGCAGTAACATTGCATGTACCAGCAGCTTTATTTTTCATAGCTATTTTTGTTTTTAAAAATTAAATCTCTCCAGTTATGCTTTTCACATGGTCTTAGATCTGTCATGTAAATGAAAAAGGAATGCCATATATTTCAAAGAGAAAATGTCTCATCATTTTGAATGTGAATTTTTTTGTAAGAAACATGAGGTATACCACTGAACCCTAAAACACATGTTTAGATTTGATTTTTGTCCAACTTCAGGCAATCTCTTTCTATTTGTAAAACACCAAGAGGATCAGTCTGTGATTGTGTTTGTGTCCGCTGAGGTGGCAATAGGGGTGGTAACTGAAGCAGTACCCTTGGTTCCACCAACTGTCCTGGGTTTGAAGGTGGTGGAGGAGACAGTGTTCGCAGGTTCTGCAATTTCTCCATTGTATAAGAAAAGCTGACAATGTTGAATGAATGTTTCAACAACAGGTTGAAGGATTTTAGACAGAAGCTCTCAGTTTTCAAAATTGGGTCTCCTCAAGGCTAACCCTGCTTATAATTGTGCTTAAGAGTCTCCCCCTGAGTGCCTCTTTGTTGCTCAGGTGTGGCCCTCTCTCTCTAACTAAGCCACCTTAGCAGGTGAACTCACTGCCCTCCCTCCTATGTAGGACCCAACTCCCAGGGGTGTAAATCTCCCTGGCAACGCAGGATATGACTCCCCGGGATGAATCAGGACCCAGCATCATGGGATTGACAGTATCTTCTTGACCAAAAGGGGGATGCAAAATGAAACGAAATAAAGCTTCAGTGGTTGAGAGATTTCAAATGGAGTCAAGAGGTCACTCTGGTGGGCATTCTTATGCACTATATAGATAACACTTTTTAGGTTTTAATGTATTAGAATAGCTAGAAGTAAATACCTGAAACTACCAAATTCCAACCCAGTAGCCTTGACTCTTGAAGACGATTGTATAACAATGTAGCTTACAAGGGGTGACAGTGTGATTGTGAAAACCCTGTGGATCGCACTCCCTTTATCCAGTGTATAGATGGATGAGTAGAAAAATGGGGACAAAAACTAAATGAAAAATAAGGTGGGATGGGGGGTGATTTGGGTGTTCTTTTTTTATTTTTATTTTTTATTCTGATTCTGATTCTTTCTGGTACAAGGAAAATGTTCAAAAATAGATTGGGATGATGAAAGCACAACAATAAGATGGTACTGTGAACAGTTGATTGTACACCATGGATAATTGTATAGTATGTGAATGTATCTCAATGAAACTGAATTAAAAAAAAATTGGGTCTCTGTTGCTGACAGGGCGGCACAGGAATGAGACACAGACACAAAGTTAAGAATTAAGGGACCAGGGGGCCCACTGCATCTCATGCTAAGTGGATGATAATGCACCTTTGCTCCAGTTATTTATTTCAGAAGATTGGGGAGTATATGCTAAATGTCCTCAGGCTCTGGAGAGCCCACCAGATACCTATGTTTACATCCTGTTGCATATCAGAAGGAACAATCTAGGTTTAGGACAATAGTAAACATTGTTGTCATAGTCACAAGACACATATCTTTACAGGGCGGGCCCGCACGGCCGTTCCATGCAGGCCTGAGGCTTAGCGTTCTAAGCCACCACCCTAGATATGCCTCAGGCAACATGGAAGACTCAGTTTCCCACATGTCCCCCTTTTTATTTTAGCTGCTGGCCAGATCTCTGTCTGCCACTTGGACTCCAATCTGAGCCGGGCGTGGGAAACAAAGTAGCCACAGGGGCAGGAGACCTCCCTTAAAAGGGATGAGGGTTCAGACCCTTGCAAAGCTGGGGGGGGTGAGGTTCTGTGCCCCACCTCTGTTGGCCCCCAAGTTTTCTCCTGATGACTCCTCTGTGACTGTGCCTGTCTTAGGTTGTTCCTTCCCTGAGGAATCTTACCCGTCTCTGGCTAACCAGCCATCCTCTGGGGCCATACAGGGTGATGTAAGGGAGGGGCAACACCCCCCAAAAGGGTTAGTTTTGTCTCCTTCACAGCCTATGCCCCATGGCCTCCATGCCCAACAATGGTTTGGACCCAGGCAGCCAAAATAAGAAGGAGGGAAAACTGAACGAACTGTTTTCTTTTGCATTGCCAACGTTTATATCTTGTTGCAGCAATGGGGGGTTAGGAATATAAGCCCAATAGGTATAATTTCCAGAATAAGCACATGCCAGAGATATACTCACAGCAATAGCAATAAGAGCCAACATTGCTGCCATCAGATTAGAACCTGTCATAGGCAGCTTGTCTCGTTGGACTTGTTTTTCAGCATCCTGACATAATTTCTTTATCTGACCCCAAGTTGGATGTTGGGCTTCCCTACTTCGGGGTGTTGGCCTGATCACTGTTGTCTTCAGTGTCAGACCCTGGAACTGCATCACTCGACGTCCCATAGGAATTTTCTTTTCTTTGCTGGGTTCATGGTACGGCTTCAGTCGTTGGGCTGGTATCCAAAGTGGTGCTCGTCTGTCACCTGAGGAAACACAAGCATAACCTCTTCCCCATGTTAATAAAGTACCCATTGTCCATTCATTAGTTAGCATGTCCTTCCACCATATAGGAGGTGCTTTCTGGAAATAATGTTTCAGTATTATCTTTTCAGCTGGAAAATGTCGTTCTGCGGCAGTGCCACCCAGTTTTTCATAAAAATTTAGAAAATTTAAAGTAAATAAAGCTTTTGATAATCGTTCATGGGGAGTTCCATCATCTCCCCCTTTTTGTTTTGTTAACATAGTTTTTAAAGTATGATGGGCATGCTCAACAATAGCTTGTCCTCGGGGATTATAAGGAATACCAGTGATATGATGAATGCCCCAAGTTGTAGTAAAAGTAGCAAATTTTGCAGATGTATAGGCTGGGCCATTATTGGTTTTTAAAGCACGGGGCAAGCCCATAGAGGCAAAACAGGCAAAAAGGTGAGTACGAACATGTCGAAATGTTTCACCAGTTTGTGCTGTGGCCCAAAGAAAGCCAGAGTACGTGTCAGTGCTGACATGAACAGTGGCTAAGCGGCCAAAGGAAGGGGTATGAGTAACATCCATTTGCCATAAATCATTGGGGGCTAGACCACAAGGGTTAACACCAGGATCCTGCAAAGGTGCAGCAGTAAGGAGTTGACAATTAGGACAAGAAGAAACAATATCTTTAGCTTGTGTTCTAGTAAGGGAAAATCGAGCCATGAGTCCTTGCACATTGAGATGAGTAAGCGAGTGAAAATGAGAAGCTTCTGAAATAACAGGCAGTAATAATTTATCCGCAGCAGCATTGCCAGCTGCTAAAGGGCCTGGGAGGTTGGTATGGGAACAAATATGGGTAATATAAAAAGGAGATACACGAGCGTGAATAGCTGATTGTAGCTCAAGAAAAAGGTTAAATAAACAAGGAGGCAACTGTTGCTTAATGGATGCTGTTTCAATTTTACTAGCTACATGAATAACATAGGCAGAATCAGATAAAACATTAACAGCCTCAGAAAAATCTGTTAAAACGGCTATTACAGCAGCCAGTTCAGCTTGCTGGGCAGAGAAATGAGGAAGATCTACAACTTTGGACTTAGGGCCAGTATAGGCAGTTCGACCTTTAGATGACCCATCAGTAAAAACAATGGGAGCATTGATTAAAGGCTCACAAGAAGTATACTTAGGCAGTATCCATTGTGTACGTTGAATGAACTGGAAAAGATCATTTTTTGGATAATGATTATCCAGCTGGCCAACATAGTGAGCTAGAGCAATTTGCCAAGCTAGATGTTGTTGCAAAATAACTGAGAGTTCTTTAGCAGTTATAGGGAGCACAATTAAACGAAGGTCAAAACCATTGAGTTGTTTTGCCTTTTTTCTGGCTTGAGCAACTAAAGTAGCTAAGAGATCTAGATAAGGGGAAATGGATTTTACAGAAGAATTGGGCAAGAAGATCCTTTTTACAAGCTTATCATTTTGCAAAAGCAAGCCTGTGGGGGATTTAGGAGTGGAAAAGATAAGTAGAGATAAAGGTTGTGTAGGATCAACACGGGATATCTGAGCTTGGTGAACTTTAGCTTCCACTAATTGTAATTCCTTCTCTGCAGCTGAAGTTAAAAATCTAGGGCTGTTTAATTTTGAATCCCCACAAAGGAGAGAAAATAGGTTGGAGAGCTCATAGTTAGCTATACCTACTTTGGGGCGAAGCCAATTAATATCCCCTAGTAGTTTTTGTAAATCATTTAAGGTAGTAACAGCATCTCTGCGGAGTTGTACTTTTTGGGGTTGAATTGTAAGTCTATTGATACTAGAACCCAAATACTGTACAGGCATAGTACGTTGCACTTTGTCAGTAGCAATATGCAATCCTACATCCTGTAAAGCTTTTTGAACAGCATAGAACAAAGCTTCTACTTCAGTCTCCTGAGGTGCAGAGCACAAAATATCATCCATATAATGGATTATATAAGCATTAGGAAAATTTAAATAGACAGGCTGTAAGGCACAGTCGACATAATATTGACATATTGTAGGACTATTTAGCATACCTTGTGGTAAAACCTTCCACTGATATCGTTTAGAAGGGGTTTTATTGCTAAGGAACAAAATAGTAAAAGCAATTTTTTCCTTATCTTGATCAGCTAAAGGGATGGAAAAGAAACAGTCTTTAATATCAATGACCACTAAAGTCCAGTTTTCAGGAATCATGCTAGGATTGGGGAGCCCAGGTTGTAAAGGTCCCATGGGCTGAATGACAGCATTAACACCTCTTAGGTCAGTTAACATTCTCCATTTTCCTGATTTTTTCTTTATTGGGAACACAGGAGAATTCCAAGGACTAAAAGACTCTTCGATATGCTGCAAGGACAATTGTTCTTGAACCAATTCATGTAAAGCCTCTAATTTTTCTTTTGTAAGCAGCCACTGCTCTACCCATACCGGTTTTGTTGTAGTCCATACTAATGGGGCAGGTTGGGGAGGCGAATGAACAGCGGCTGCCACTAAAAAGGTTTATATCCTAAACCAAATTGATCACATTTGGTGAGACTTGTGTGGGTGAAGGGGTACCTTGCAAACATACGCCAAGCCCACAGCTAGGGGCATACCCCATATTTGCCATCATTTTGTGGCTTTGAATACTGTACACTCCACTAGGAGGAGGGATATGTACAGTAGCACCCCATTGTTCAAGTAGGTCTCTGCCCCAAAGATTAAGAGGAAGAGCAGCCACATAAGGTTGTAAAGTGGCCTTCTGTCCCTCAGGGCCAAGGCAAGGCAAAATATGAACACTTTGCATAAGTTCCTGAGGGGAGCCTAGGCCCACAACAGTAATTCGTGCCTCTTGCAAAGGCCAATGTCGGGGCCAATGTTGTTGACTAATAATAGAGACATCTGCACCCATATCTATAAGTCCAGTAAAGCTATGCCCATGAATTGTAAGAGTACACATAGGGCATGGCTCCTGCAGAGCCTCTGTGAGAAAAATTCCTGCCTTGCCTGTGCTACCAAAACTTCCATTTTCCCAATTTTTAGAGGAGGAACCAACAGGTACATAAGGTAATAATAAGAGTTGAGCAATTCTTTCTCCTTTATGGGCAGTCCATGGAATAGAAGAAGACATGACTACCTGAATTTCCCCAGTATAGTTAGGGTCAATGAATGCAGTGTGTACACGAACACCCTTAAGATTGAGAGAACAAAAGACCCACCGTCCCTTTAGGTAAGGGGCCATAACAGCCGGTGGGGACCTTAACAGGATTATTGGGGAGAAGACATACTTCAGCATTGGCAGCGAGGTCTACTGCTGCTCCCTGCTGTAGCTGGGGAAAGCTCCAAGAAGGAGGGCTTGGAGTTGGTGGAGGGACAGCACATGGCCTCCAGATCTCCACGCTGCCTGGCTTCTGCCAGACCCTGCTGTACACCAGAGAGGTGGGCAGGTTTAACTACCGAGGTAGAGCTATGCTCAGAAAGAGGCAGCAGAGGAGGCGGGAGCCATTCCTTCCAGCAAGGCACAGAAGGAGGTTTTGGGCATTGACAAGAATAAAAAACTTTAGCAGATTTTACTGGATCTTTTTTACCCTTACCATCATCAGAAAGAGGATTGGGAGCAGTATTGTCATCAGACTCATAGTCTTCCTCATCATCATCAGTTTTTAAAGGCTTAACAACAGACTTAATTAAAGACCATGTAGACCAAATAGTAATAGGTAAATTAACTCCTTGCATATGTTTTTGTTTCAATTCCTTACCTACCTGCTCCCAGTCATACAATTCAAGGGAGCCAAGGGTAGGGAACCAAGAGCAGTATTTTTCAATAACCTGTAGCAATCCTAAGATTTGTGACTCCCCCACCTTGACACGGCTGGCCCGCAGCAGCTGCCGTAAGAGGGAAACATAGGGAACATATTTATTGTGTCCTTCAACATTACCCATTACCCTGCTTATAATGCTCAGGGTCGTTCTACAAGGAACGCACACAAAAGACGGCCATTACCTTCACCCGAGTTCCAGTGCCGCTGTACCTCAGTCGTTCAAGAGATTCTTCTGTCAGGAACCAGGTCCAGTTCTTCGAGCCCCACGTTGGGCGCCAACTTGTTGCTGACAGGGCGGTGCAGGAATGAGACACAGACACAAAGTTAAGAATTAAGGGAGCAGGGGGCCCACTGCATCTCATGCTAAGTGGACGATAATGCACCTTTGCTCCAGTTATTTATTTCAGAAGATCGGGGAGTATATGCTAAATGTCCTCAGGCTCAGGAGAGCCCACCAGATACCTATGTTTACATCCTGTTGCATATCAGAAGGAACAACCTAGGTTTAGGACAATAGTAAACGCTGTCATCATAGTCACAAGACACATATCTTTACAGGGCGGGCCCGCACGGCGTTCCATGCAGGCCTGAGGCTTAGCGTTCTAAGCCACCAACCTAGAGGTCTCCTCAAGATTGGCCAAAAACAGACGGATAAGTTGTCTGCTGTCATTAGGTTGATTTTATTTTGCTAACTAACCCTGTTTAGATGCTGTTCCAGTTTGCTAATGCTGCCATTATGCAAAACACCAGAAATGGATTGGCTTTTATCAAGGGGGTTTATTTTGTTACAAAGTTATAGTCTTAAGGCCATAAAGTGTCCAAGGTAAGGCCTCTCTACAATGGGGTACCTTCACTGGAGAAAGGCCATTGGCATCCAGAAAACCTCTGTTAGCTGGGAAGGCATGTGGCTAGCCTCTGCTTGCTCCCAGGTTGTGTTTCAAAATAGTGTTCTCCAAAATGTTGCTCTTGGGGCATTTGTCCTCTTTTAGCTACAGCTCCTCTTCAAAGTGTCATTCTCAGTTGCTCTGAGTTTGGGCCTGTGTGGCTCTTTTTAAATACTCCAGTAATCTGATAAAGACCCAACCTGAATGGGTGGGGCAACACCTCCATGGAAATAATCCAATGAAAGTTCTCGCCCACAGTTGATTTAGTCACATCTCCATGGAAACACTGAACCAATAGGTTCCAACCTAATCAGCACTAATACATCTGCCCCCACAAAACTGCATCAAAGATAATGGCGTTTTGGGGGACATTGTACATCTAAACTGGGACACAGGCATTATCACGTATCTGAATACATCGTAGTTTACAGGATGGAATTTCTCTATAATTTCTTTCAGTGCGTGAAGATGTTCTGTTTTATCTGGGTTTTTGCTGCTTCCAATATCTCTGGATGAAGAGAATATGAAATTAAAGGATCTGACAGATCTGCAAAGAAAGCTTTAAGAGCTCCACCTACAGCATTTACTGTTACTTCCATTGATACTAGATTGATACTATGATCTTGACCAAACTTTTTTGAATGTTATCTTGATCAGTTTTATTCCCACTAACATGGTAGAGTTCTTCAGTACCTAACCCTGTATCTTCAGGAAATGCCACACATTTTTCAAGAAATAGTTGTATGGGTTTCTCAGCTGTAACCAGATCCTGGGGGACATCCCAAAGTAATTACTTTACCAATTTCTACATCTTGATGGATTGAAGTTCTTAGTTTTCTTTTTCTGCTTTTTATCTTCTTTTAGTTTGTGGGTTTTCCCCTTCATTTTCTTATCATCTAACTCCTGGTCTCCTTTCCAAGTTTCAACTGGAGAAAGAAATGGATATTCTTCACTTCTACCATGTCTTCCTTTTCCTTTTGTTTCAGAAATGGTGAAAGCCTCATCATCACTTGCATCTGAATGTGTTTTTCCATGGTATGACTTAATTTTACCAAACAAGGTTTTAGCCTTGTATTTGTATTTTGAAGACCTCCATTCCCCATGAACTTTTGAGGTTCTATCAGAAAATCCATTTTCTTCATCTCCTTGGGTATTATTTACAAATGAGTTTCAAATTTTAATAATGTGATTATATCATCTGGAACAACATAAATCTCATCAAATAGCTCTTCTGCTTGAAAATTGTGTCAATAATTTCCACATAATTATTGGAAGGATCTATATCTTCTGGATGTGCCAAAGGCACCCAAGAAATCTGTTTGGATTTTTACCAATACTACCCTCAGTTGTGTTTAAAAGATTTGGATCTGCTTTCTTTACATTTGTTTTAGGCACAACTGGTTAGGTTTAATACGTGGAGGCACTTAATGGTTGTGTTCTTAGTCATGATAGTTTGAGGTGCTATGAATAGGATATTCATTTCCTTTCAAATCTAATCTATATCTGGAATGGTCATTAGGTGTTGGAAGTAACTGTACAGCATCCCCAGTTGAATTATAAGGAGGTGGTGCCTCTGTGTCATCATCTGAATCAAGGTAGTTTTTATCAGAAAACAGTTTCTGGGAGATGGTAGAAAAATATTTCACTCTGAAGTGTTGATGCCCTTGTATTATCAGAAAAATAGGAATTTTCTATCACATTTTTATCACTGAAAAAAGACCTCAGTTTGCTAATGATACTGAGAAAAAGAATAAAATGCTGGAAGGGTAGCCAGTAACTGTTAGCAGCTGTTCAAGAATGGTGTCCTGAACTTCAGATAGAAATGCTCAAAGCATTCCCAGTGATGCTTTCTGTTTGGCAGAGTAAACAAATAAATACCCATGAACCAGTTCCTTTTTCTTTATTCCATATTATTTATGATAATATTGTGATCTGTATTCCTCTTTTCACCAATGATTTTATCAAGCATTAAGGATAAATGCTGTTCAGCTTGAGCTGCACTGCAAGAATGAGAATCAAGGAAGGGTGAAAGAATAAGATCCACACTAAATGGATCACCACATGTGGCACACATGACAATTCTCAGGTCAGCTTCTGAGACATCCTTATTGGTGCGAACTGGGCTCACCACATCTAAATTGTGTTTAACTGATTCCAATTCTCCTCTTGGAGGTTTAGCTTTTTGGGGTTTTATTAAATTTACAAGGATAGGTATCAGCAGGTACATCTACAAAAGGACACTGTAACTTGTTTGCCAATTGCTGCCCTTGGTTCCTGAGAATTGGTAGATTCTTACTAGTGAAATCTCTCTGATTAGCCAGAATTAATGTAAATGGAAGATTAGCCATATATTTATCTTTTCTGATCTCAGAAGCTTCAGTTGTTATTTTTCCAATAAATTCCCCAATAAAATTCAGTGACTCAATGGAGTTAAAAACACAGAAGCACCCATGTGGTCCAAAGGTGGCAGTTTGTACCTGATTCAAAAAGTAAGGCAATTTGGCATCATCTGGCTAAAGATCAAGTTCATAAATTTTTCCATCTAAGGCATACTCATCATCAGACTATGCCCTTATCTCATCTGCTAGTTCTTGGGCAAGGCCATCTTTCCCTATAATAAAAAGGTTAAATTTATCTATATTGGTACTATCATGATACAACTTTAAGTCACCATGATCCAATTGAAAAACACTATTGGCAAACAACTGCTCCACTTTAATGTCTGTGTGATTTTGGCCACTAAGACATGTTTCTTTACCAGGGTGCTAAACTCTATTTGCTTAAGTAGAAGAGATTTCCTGTCAGGTGCAAGTTTCTGTAAAGCTTTATATCTAGGTTCTTCACTCAGAACTTGTGCCAGGTTGAATGTATTATGTCCCAAAAAAAAAAAAAGCCATTATCTTTGATGTAATCTTGTGTGGGCAGACGTATAAGTGTTGATTAGATTGTAATTCTTTGAGTGTTTCCATGGAGATGCACCCTACCCAACTGTGGGTGATGACTTTGGTTGGATAATTTCCATGGAGATGTTGCCCCGCCCATTCAGGGTGGGTCTGAATTAAATTACCGGAGCCCTATATAAGCTCATACAGAAGGAGTCAGCTTGCTACATCCAAGAGGGACACTTTGAAGAATGCACAGAAGCCGAGAGAATAGCTGCAGATGAGAGACAGTTTGAAGATGGCCGTTGAAAGCAGGCTTTTGCTCCGGAGAAGCTAAGAGAGGACAAACACCCCAAGAGCAACAGAGAGTGACATTTTTGAAGAACTGCAGCCTAGAGAGGAATGTCCTGGGAGAAAACCATTTTGAATGCAGAACTTTAGAGCAGACGCCAGCCACGTGCCTTCCCAGCTAGCCGGGGTTTTCCGGACATCGCTGGCCATCCTCCAGTAAAGGTACCTGATTGCTGATGTGTTACCTTAGATGCCTTATGGTCTTAAGACTAAAACTGTGTAACCAAATAAACCCCCTTTTATAAAAGCCAATCCTTTTCTGGTGTTTTGCATTCTGACAGCATTAGCAAACTGAAACAGAACTGAATGAATTTCTCTCATTTTATCTGAACTAGATGTTGCACTAAGATCTAAATCATAAAAAAGTTCAGAATGCTCAAAAAGCATTTCCTGAAACTCTTCTTTGGCAGTTTCAACTATTTCTCACTGATGCCTACTTACACCTCTTTGCTATCAGCCTCAGTGATATATTTGAAGGCTTCATGCTCCATTATAAAGCACATAACTTCCTCCCACAGCTGCCCAGCTGAAATGAATTGATTTTTTTCCCAAAGTCTTTTTAAATTTTTCCTTCCTCTTCCATGATATTAAATGTTGCACATGGTTCTGATAGACTTTCTCAGCTTCTAAAGTGCTTAAGAGGTCACATGGACTCCACCCATCAGTGACTTTGTCTATATGATCAGTTTCATCCCCAAGTGTTTTCTCTAGCACCACAACACGTAAATGCAAATCTATTCTCATTTCCATTAACGTCAAAGCTTCTGACCAATTCAAATGTTCAGTCTCTTCTATATTTGGCAAAAGAGTACTAAAAGCTCTTGGTAAAGTATTTATATATTCTTCTCTCCTTTTTCTTATATATTCCTGTTTTAGTTGTTCTATATGTTTTGAGAGTGTATTTCTGGCCTTTCTTGTTAAGTATTCTTCATAATCAGGATGAATTTTTAATTTATTACAGACAGTTTTCCAAGTAGCATGATAATCTCTTACAGTCTGCACAAGTTTTTCAAACTTATCTGTTGCCGTGACAACAACTTGTCTCTATGTTTTATAAGCATCCAGATAGGGTATGATTTTAGGCTTGCCATGAGTTTTATTCATCATTTGTACCATTGTGGTGAAACATGTCCCATGTTCACATTAAATTGGGCTGATGTTTCCACTACAAAAAGGTTCTTTATGTTTGAAGCAAATGCTTGAACTTCTCTAAGATAATGATCCACACATTCATTGCAATGAGTTGCTGTTATTATTACAGGTTTTGTTTTATTTTGAGAGTTGGACAGGAAGGTTATTCACAAATTAAGTTGATCATCAAACTTTCTATTGCATCCTGACTTACATCAATGCACAATAAAAATCCATCTGCATTGAGCTTCCCTTCAGGTATTTGCTTCTGTTAAAAGTCTTGCTCCAAACCTAGTTGACCAGTGCAAACATACATTAGTTTTTCTGCTGACTGCAATTTAGAGGCAGCTGCACGTTTTATATATGGTTGCAAATGCATACTCTGATGAGTCAAGAAAGTCTAGTCATCTGTTCAATGATATGAATTTTGCCTTCTACTCCATCCTTACCAACTTGTGTTATGTCACTTCAGTATATAAAAAGTGATCCTTGTTTACTACTTGTTCTCCAGAGTCTATCATGCTAAGCGCAGAAGTATGCTCTGAATAATATTCATCTGTACAAATCTATTGCACAAACAAGACTTTCCAACACCACAGTTCCCTTTGTCTTTTCAGTCTCCCACAGAGTCCAACTACACTGATAGTGTATAGGATGGGGGAAGAGGCTCTTTGTCTGTTTTTCCCATCATAATTCTCTTCTCATGTCTCTACATTTATAAAGGTAACCAGATATACTTTTCATTTTGAAAATAAGGTCATCTCAACACTCAGATCCCAAATTTCAGAACTATATTTGTTTATTTGTATTTTCCTCATTTCTGAGCAGAAAGGTCTTCAGGATTAAACGGATCATCTTCCTAACGCGGTCTCTCGCCTGCGTCCCCTCCTGGACGGCAGCGACCTTCCTGGTGCGCGCGCCGCCGCCGCCGCCTCCCCTCTGCGGGTCTCTCTTCCTGCGCGCGCTCCCGGGGCACCGCGTCCCCGCAGCAACTTCCCCCCGCCGGCAGCCCCCACACCCCGGAAACACCCAGGCCTGCGGCTCCCGCTCCCGCCACCTGACACCCCCCCTCCTCCTTCTCCCTTCCGCTGCTGCTCCAGGCTCGGTGATGGCTGCTGTCCGGGCTTCCTCGCACTGACAGATCTCATTCTGTCATTTTAACAAGCCATTTTAAGACCAGAAGTGTAATCTCGGAATATAAAATAACCCTTGTGTGTAATCCCTTTAAATTTATGAAAAACTCATTTCAACATCCCCATTTTTCTTCTCTCACCACAGATGAGTGAAAACTTTGTCATAGACTGATACCTGTTGTCATCCTGACATCACCTGTTTTTTTCCTGTGTGTGTCATACTATGTATTGAACCAGCTTCCCCATCTGCAAAGCAGGGATACGAGTAAAGGCACCATTTTATCATCCATAAAGATAAAATCTAGAATTTCAGGTTGAAATATAAATTAAAGTAAGGGTGATGGGTCCATCCATCCATCAGAAAGATGTTTCTATTCTTTCTGCTACACCACCAGTTTCCAAATTAACAGCTGACAACTGGACCTTTCCCTGACTCTGAAGGTGGGGGTGGGGGGGGGGTGAGTGAAACTGTAATAGCTGGCGATGCTTAAAAATGAGCATTTACTACCAGCTTCCGCTTTATACACCACATCAGTGAGTTGTGCATGCTGAAATGAGACTGAGGAACATGCACAACATCGATGGAATACAGATAAAATGCCCCATTTCTGTGTGTTTAACTTGTCCCCATTTTTCATGGCTCAATCCAAATGTCCGCTCTTTCAGGAAGGCCTCCCCATCTCTCCAGCCACCAGTAATATGTCCTCTTTTGAACTTCCTCAGAATTGTTTGACCCTATTTTATGGCAGTTGCCGATTTCTCCACCTTTGTGTTGTGGGAAAATTTGTAAAAAAACATTATTTCCTTTACCAGATTGTAAAGTCCTTCATGTCAGATCTGTGTCTTAAACATCATGCATAGCCAGAAACGTTCACAGAGTAGCCCACAGGAAATGGATTCTCAGTCAATTGAGGGAGGAATGAAGCGAGGCATGAAGAAAAAGGAAATCTGTTACATAAAGAAAAGGCTTTCCTGCATGGAAAAGTGCTTTAAGGGAGTATTCAAGAGAAAGTGAGACAGCAGAAGAAAAAAATGAGCTGGGTTAAAAGCCAACTGATTAAGGAAAGACTATGTCTAGACAAAGAGCAGATTGAGGTAAGAGAGCCTAGGAATATTTTATTTATATGGGTGACACTTTGCTTCACAGCTTGTGCTTTCCTTCTGTTAACCTGTTGCTTTTCAACATCACTTACTGAAGGAGTTCACCAGTTGCCCTTTCCTGTAACATTTGTGGAAGCCTCAAATTGGAAGTCAGAGTTAGGTATATGCAACTACCACAAGTAGGCTTAAACTCTAAGCCAAGAAGCCAGGCTCTGGGCTAGAATGAAACAGCTGTCTCTATGAAATCAATTAACTGGCTTGGTAAGAAACCTCTTCCCACTGCAAATGAACAGATTTGTCCCTACAGCCAAGTCACTGGAACATCTCGTTCAGCCAAACCGTTTTTTCTTCAAGGCAACCTCTGCCAATGCTGAAGATACCAGCCTGTTCCATCCTCGCCCAGGACACTAGCTTCACACAGAAACTTAGCCTGAGTCAGCAGGGGCATCGGGGCAGAAACCCCTGTCTCTGATTAGATTCAAGGGCACTCACCCACATACTGCCTATCAGACCAGCTCTTGCAGCTTGGATCTTATTTTCATTTGATGCAAGCTCAGCTTCAAACCTATGAACAACATCAGCCATATCTGGCTTCCCATGATTCATCAGTCTCCACAGAGCCTTAAACTCACTTGTCCAAGACAGAACCCTTTACCTTTCTGCATGCCAAGGCTGCTTTTCTTTCTGGCTTCTCAATCCTTGATAGGCATGCCTATTTCCCAGGTCAGGGAGCCTCAAAGGACTTACTCAGCTGCCGGGGTCACCACCCATCCTTGCTGCAACCTCCAGGGATTATTAGGAAAGACTCCCACCCCCACTCCCCCAAAGCTTGCCATTAAAACCAAAGTTAAGTCAAAGAAAAGAATGTTCAATCCCCTTTCCTATGAAGGGTTTTACAGCCACTCCCATGGCACAGAAAGCAGTAGTCAGTCGTAAATAAAGAACATGTAGTTTGCACCGTTGAAAAGATCAGAGTCTGAGGGGCTTCTAGACCCTGTTCCCAAAGGCAAAGCTCCCCCAAACCTCCCTTATGTCTTCCTTCTGCCCGAATCTCAACGAAGGAGGGTGCAATGTTTGCAGAACAATTGAACTGTCCTTTATCAAGCAATCTGTTTTTATTTCCGATTCTGGGACTCTGCCTAACCATGCAATGATCACTTTCCATTCTCTCACACCTTTTTCTAAAACCTATTCCCCAAATGTTAGAAAGAGTCCTCCCCCTCCTTCTGAAATAGAATGGTATTTCTAAAGTGCATTTGATCATGACACTACTCACACCCCACCTCCTTACCACTCCCCAAAAGCTTCCAGTGACTCTCCGTTGCTTAAAGAACCAAGACCACAGCCATTTGAGGCTTCCATGTTTGAGCCCCTTTCTGCCAGTCCAGTCATAAATTGTCATACCCTGGGTTCTGCTAAAAGAACAAGCCCTAAGACATCTACCCCTCTATCTGGAATGCATCTCTATCTGAAATGCATCTCTACCTATCGACAACCTAGCTTTCATTCAAGGCTCAAATGAAACAACACCTGCTACGTAAGCCTTCCTTGATTTTTCCTACCTGAAATGCTTCTTCCTGCTCTGGGCTCCAATGCTTTAACAGGCACCTTCTCTGTAGCATGCATCACTCTTTACTTTGTGTCCCAGCAACGTATGAAACACCCTATTTCCTCCTTCAAATTGCAAACTCCTTAAAGTCAAGGAAAGGTCATTGATCTTTAATCCCTTTTAATGCCTAGCAGAATCTCTGACATAACGTTACTTAATAAACTATTTGTTAATACACTAGTGGTGAATTTAGTCAACAACTTTTGTTTATAGGTAAATAGCTTCAACTTCAAATTCAAACTTTTTGAATTTGAGCACATCCTGCCAGGAGATTACGTTAATCATTTCTCATATAATCATACTCTCAGTCCAGAGGTTAATTTATAAAGGAATGAGCTTTAACTATGGATCCAAGTAAATTATATTCCACATAATCGTGTGGTGCCTACCTGCCACTTTATATAAGAACCAACTCTAATATATTCCCTATGAATTGGGGGAGGAAAAGAACCAGAAGGGCGAGGAACATATTCAAGGTCTCCGGCAGGAACAAGGGCAGAGATTAGATTCAGAAGGCTGCAAGGTCGGGGGAAGGGAAGGGTTTCCACTGAGGTCCCGGGACTGGTGATCATCAGAGCAGGTAGTGAGTCAGCCCCGAAGGTGCTGATTAATAATCCATGAGAGTTGACCACAATGTCAGGTCTTTTGCAGGCAGGTGGCTGCCCCGTCAGTGTGGTACATGGAAAGGAGGAGTTCTGCTCCCATAGCCAGGAGAGCTGGGTGTTGGCCTGGCCCTTACTAGCAGTGGGTCCTGATTAAACTGACAATCCTCCCCCTATCCAGGCCTCAGCTGCATCTTCCCAGAATAATGACAACATGGGACTTACAAATAAAATCTGGAGGATTTTATTCAATTAGTCAGTAAACACTCTCAGTGAGTGTCTTTGTTGCATCTTTGGGAAGTGCAAAAGAGCTCAGAGCCCTACTGGGGAGGGCAAACTTAACACCCCTGAACAAAATAAACAACTAAGTTGAGGGGGGCAGTTAGAATAGGGAGGAAATAAAAGAGGGCCGACCCATGGAGTGTCTGGAGAGTCAAGCTGGAAAATCTGACCTTGAGTAGAAGAGGATAAGAGGAGAGGGGAAGGGGCCAGGGTAGAAAGGGAGCAGTGTGGAGGAGGGAGAGCATTAGATTTCAGACTTTTACAAGACATCTTCTGTCTCTTCTGAGCCTTAAAGTGTCCTAAGCACTGTGTGAGATATCGAACAGCAAGCAGGTTCAATCTAATGGTCAATAAAATATTTTAGGGCCCCCAACAATAGCGCTCTGGCTAATAATCTTGGTGGGGGATAAATACCAGACCACCTTCTGAACTATCAGACTCCTGTAATTTGTACTGGCTTCTCACCAGTCCTGGCTTCACACTTCACCTCCTCAGACTCCAGAAAGATACAGTAGCTGATGTGGGAGAAATGAAATATTTGCCCAGATTTCTGATTTGAAGTTCAGTGCTTCTTCCACAACCCTAATGTGGGAGCTTGATGTGATAAAAGTGCGGTTTTTGAAAGATAAGTTGGACAGGCATTCGTTAAGATGGATGAGTATTGCAAGGGGAGGAAGATCATTTATGAATGCTGAGGAAGGCAGTGTCAACAACAGGAATCAGGTCTTGGTGATAAAGTCATTATAAAGGATGAAGGAAAAATCATATTCAGATTCTGCTGATATTTATTGAGCACTTATTACATTTCAACTTATACACTGGAGTGCTGCTATATTTCTACTTTATTTGATCTTCACAACTACTTGGCAAAGATAAGTTTCATGGAGAGATGTTGAGAGATTGGCCATGGTCCATGGCTAGTAAGTGGTGGAGCAAAATTTGAATTCAGGCATCCTGGCTCCAAGTCCCATGTTCTCTTCATGCCATTATAGATTTACAGAAATGGCGTTTACAGAAGCAGCAAAGTTGGAAAGAGTTGTTCATGGGTAGAAAATATGCTGGATTTGATTTTGGACATGACGGATATGAGCTGCTGATAGGACATCCAATGGAGGTATTCTAAATGACCCAGCTCACCGCCCTCTTTCCATCCTGACTCACGTGAAAGCAAACCCCACCCCCACCCCGAGAGCTAGTGGCATCTGCTGCGTAGTTCCCACTGCCACACCCTGGGTCTTGCTGTCTCAGCCAACAGCTCCACACCAGCTCCACACCCAAATCCCACTTTCTGTCTACAACTCTCCAGCCCTCCAGCATTCCGATCCTCTTACTCCCATTATATATGCCTTTGACTTTTTGGAAACATCTGGCCCCTTGATCTTTTAATTTTCTCCCAATCTTTTATTATTCCCTCCAAACTTCTGCACCTTCCCAAATTACCCTAGAGTTCTTAGTTGATCATCCAAATCCTCCTCTTACCAGCACCTGCGATTCCTTTGCACTCCTATCCCTCCTTAGCATCTCTCAAATAACATCCCAAGCCTGGGTCAACATTACAATCTGCCTTTACACTTAACCTGAATTGCTGGAGAAAGATTTCTCTGCCTTGAAGAGACAACTTACAAATCCATGATCTCCAACCTCATCTGGGTCCTCAGAAACCTCTTATTCCTTTCCCTGCCTGGGGTCCCTCTCTCCTTGCCCCCTATTTCATGGAGAAAAGCTTAAGGCCATCACAAATGCTTTCCCCAGCTCTTTCCTATCTGTAACTGTATCAACACCCACACTTTCCCTCACTGCTTTTCCTCCCACAACAGAGAATCAATCGGCTGTCCCCTCTGGTCCTCCTCTGCCCCCCACAGGACCCCTCATGACACTGTGTAGTTCTCCCATACCATCATCTTTTCCTCCTCTGGCTCCGTTCTTTCAGCTCTAAACATGTTCCAACTTCCCCTCCTTGACCTCCCTTGACTCCATCCTTCCTTAGCTGCCACCCACTTCAGTGTGGCTTTCATTTGTGACTAGCTAATGAAACTATGTAAAACCCTAAGATCTTAAATGCCCTCCTAATTGACACATCTAATCTTTGTCTTCCTGGACCTCTCTGCTCTGTTCTTTAAAGCCCATTATTTCCTCGTTCCTGAAGCTCTGTTACATTGTCTCCAGTCCTCACTGCCAGCTCCCTCTCTCCCCTTCTTACTGTCCCTCTCTGGCTCCTTGGGAAGCTCTTCCTTTGCCTGCCCTAGCAGTCCGTTCAGTCAGGGTCAGATCAGGAAAACGAAACCACACTGGGCCTTTCAAACAGAGGGACTCAGTGCATTCAACCCGCTGAATTGTTTATACACACACTGGAAAGCTGAAGAACTCTAAAAGGGAGTGCCTGCGTGTTCCTCTGAGGCAGTGAACCCCAGCTGGAGCTGGGAGCGAATAAAGAATATTGAGGCTGGAAGTGGAGCTGTATTCTGTGCCTGAGCAATAATGACCGGAATTAGAAGGAGGAGGAAAGTCCCACTCTGCCCACTTTGTGCCTTCTCGTCTCCCTTCAGTGGCTCCCACTGGCAGAGCCCAGCAGAAATCCAACTGGCAAGGAAGACTGAGGAAAGCACTTTGCAAATCCCAGCTGTAGCCTCAAAGAGCAGAGTGTAGAAGGGAGGGCTGGGAGCCAATGGACAATACAGTGACCACTTCTCACTGAGCACATATTGTAGGAAGGGTGTCGGTCTTCTAGTAGTAAACTCTCACAGTTCTAACCACTACCTAAGTGCTGATAATATCCAAATCTACCTAGCCAATTCAGACTAGTGCATTTCTGAACTTCAGGTACATTTTTTCCCCAGTTGCTTGCTGGGCCTCGAATTAAACTGGCTACAAACTAGAGTTGTTGTTTTTCCTCCTCAACCTGCTCCTACCTTTTTGCCCTCTGTCTCAGGTGGTGGCATGTCCTATGCCAGGTAGCTAATCCAGAAGCCTGGAGTCCTCCTCAACTTCCCTCCCCTCCCAATTATCTTTCTGGTCCCTCACCTCTGCTCCATCACTGCATCAGTGTCTTAGCTTGAGCTCTTGTTCGGTTCCCCCTGTACATTCCACAACCTCCTAAATGTTTAACTGGGCTCACCTCTTGCCCCTCTTAACTCACACAGCTGCCCAAGTGATCTTTCCAAAATCAAAAACTGGCCATGTCAGTCCCTTACTCAAAACCCTAATGTCCTTACCTCATTTGGTCCTAACTTCCTCTCTTGCACCATCTTGTCCCTTTCTATCCTGCCCCCCCCCGCCCCGCTCCAACAATTCTGAATTGTTGGAGCTATGTGGTTTCACACATTCTGTTCCCTCTGCCTGGAAAACCTTCCTCCTCCATACCCTCTCTAGGCTAACCTTACTCATCTTTTAAAACTCAGGTCAGCTGCCCCCCAGAAAATGTTCCACAAAGCTCAAATAAGAGATACACAGGGTCACCGGGAGTCTCAGTGCCTGGCTTGATGACTGGCACACGGTAGGTCCTGCTAAATGTCTGTTGCATTAAAATTAATGAATTTACCACCCCCATTCCAGATGGGTTTGGTGTCTCTTCTCTATCCCCATAATACTTAGCAACATTTATCTCTATTATTGCACTAATATTTTAATTATCTTTAGATGTATCTGCTTTCCACCTCACTTCACCCATCTGTCCTTTCTTGCCACACCCTTCACCACCAGGGAGGCCAGGGACAATCATATACATGTTTGGTTGAAACTGAGCAGGCACTCAAAAAATATTTACTGAATGAATGGATCCTACAGGGGAGGAAAGGACTGGATCAAAGGTGAAAATTCAGGGTGGAGGACCCAAATTTGGGAGTTGTCTCAGTGGAGTGAAGGGAAGTTAATGAACTCAACCTTGGAGGCAGTTTAGGGTTGACCCTTGGGGATCACCTCTAATCATGGAGCAGGAGGAGGTGGTGGAGATGGCAAACATAAGGCCAGAGATTGTAAGAACACTGTGCAAGGAAGCCAAAGGAGGAGTTTCAAGAAGGATGGGAAGGCCAGAACGGTCAAATTTTTTGCTGAAAGAATAAGGAAGTTGAAGAGTGAGAAAAGGTTTTGAGTTTCACCAAAAAGGAGGAACTTTTGCACAAACAGATTCAATAAAGTCATGGAGATGGAAGCCAGATTGTAGGAGATACAAAAGGAGCTGGCTCAGTAAGAGAGAACATATCTGTAGGCTATTTGTCGAAAGGGCTAGGCAATGTGGAGGAGTCCCCCATTTGGATGGAGTAAAATGAGCTCCAGAATGTTCTTTCTGTCACGTTGTCTTCTCAGTTCTCCTTTCTGCCCTAACAAGTACAGAATAGGCTGACAGTCATGGGGTCCACGACAGGAAAACAGTTCAGTTTCCCTTTTCACACTATTATCATAATGATATTTTAATATTATTTTCACAAGTATCATAAAATAAAATTCTTTTCCATCCCCAAACTTACATGAGGATTACTGCCACTACTCATGACTATTCAGAGAATGTGAATGAAATATAAAACTATGAACATGTCCTTTATCTTAATATAAGGAGCTAAAATACATTTCCTACCAAAAAAAGTTGTAAAATGATTTTTAAAAATTCTCTGTAGTAGGCTTTCAAAACTGTATTCTAGAGAAATTACCCCAAGAGTAAGAATATCAGTTATAAATTACTTTTTTAACACATGTAACACTATGTGCCCCTGGCAAATTCCTCTTAACAAGAAACAGAAGATGACTAAGAGAAGTTTCCTAAATTATAAACCTTGGAGGCTGGGACTTTGGCCAATTTTCAACATGAAGGCAACCTCCCAGTGCTAATCAGTTAAACCTACATTTGTGTCATAATGCTGATTCACCCAGCAACAGGAAAGCCCAGGTAGAATTGCCCCAAGCAGAGTTCAATAAATCTCAAATGGAGCAGAGTCTGCTGGATGTCACAAAAAACATGTTGACAGAGAATGTCTTGGCATAACCTTGAAATTCAAAACCAGACAAAAACAATTGCTACAGGAAGCTGCTTTCCAGTATCACAAGGTGAACTCTTAAACTGCTGACAGGCAGTTTTTTTTAGCTAATGTTAAAAACTTATAGCCTACTACAGGGATTTTTAACCACAGTGGGTATGTGAACTTGGGATGGCAAAAATTTCTTTATTTTCATTAACCTCTGGTTGGAGTTTAGCTTTCTTTTTTCAGTTATGAATGTAGGGGATGAACCACTAGTATAAACAAAAATAACAGGCACTTTCATGCCTCATATCAGTTGCTGCAGATATTTTAAATCTCATTTATACTCATCCTTTCTAGTTATTAGACCTACCATTAGATTTTTATTTAAGGTGTTATAAAGCAGCAAATATATTATACCACAAATTTGGAGTATTAAAAGTATTTTGACAGCTTTCTTTCACTATAATTGGATTCTTCAGTTTTTCTATGTATTTTGTTTTGTGCATTTAAAAAACAATTCTGAGGAGTGTGCAGGCTTCACCATACTGCCAAAGTATTGAAGGCACAAAAAATTAAGAAATCCTGATCTGGTACTTTATGAGCAAAGTTATTGTTTCTTATTGCAGATACAAGGGTATGAATAACAGATTTTATATGCTTTATTGGTGGACTTAAGTTGGAATTAGATATTTCTTTTAAATTGTGGTAACATACATATAACACAAAATTTCTGATTTTAACCCTTTTTAAGTATACACTTCAATGTTATTAATTACATTCACAATGTTGTACCACCATCACCACCATCCACTACAAAGATGTTTTCATGACCCCAAACAGAAACTTTAAACCTATGAAGCAATAACTCCCCATTTCCCCCTGCTTCCAGTCTCTGGTAACCTCTAATTTACTTTCTGTTTCTATTAATTTGCTTATTGTAAATATTTTATATAAGTGCAATCTTACAATATTTGTCCTTTTGTATCTGGCTTATTCCACTCAACATGATGCTTTCAGGGTTCATTCATGTTGTGGCATGTATCAGAACTTCATTCCTTTCTACAGTTAAATAACATTCCATTGTATGTAACTACCACATTTAGTTTATCAGTTCATCAGCTGATATATACTTGGGTTATCATTTTTGCAAAATAGTGTTTTAGTAGTCATTCCATGTTCTTCTGTGCAATTTAAGTAAAATTTTGGTTCAGGTGTGTGCCGGTTTGAATGTATTATGTCCCCCCAAATGCCATTATCTTTGATGTAATCTTGTGTGGGCAGATGTATCAGTGTTGATTAGATTGTAATTCTTTGAGTGTTTCTGCAGAGATGTGCCCCACCCAACTGTGGGTGATGACTCTGATTGGCTAATTTCCATGGGGGTGTTACCCCACCCATTCAGGGTGGGTCTAAATTAAATCACTGGTGCCATATAAATGAGCTGGCAAACAGAAGGAACTCAGTGCAGCTGTGAGTGACATTTTGTAGAGGAGCTACAGCCAAGAGGGACACTTTGAAGAATGCACAGAAGCTGAGAGAGTAGCTGCAGATGAGAGACAATTTGAAGATGGCCATTGAAAGAAGGCTTTTGAGCTGGAGAAGCTAAGAGAGGACAAATGCCGCAGAGCAACTGAGAGAGACATTTTCCTAGAGAGGAACGTCCTGGGAGGAAGCCATTTTGAACCCAGAACTTTGGAGCAGATGCCAGCCACGTGCCTTCCAAGCTAACAGAGGTTTTCCGGACACCATTGGCCATCCTCCAGTGAAGGTACCTGATTGCTGATGTGTTACCTTGGACACTATATGGCTTTAAGACTGTAACTGTGTAACCAAATAAACCCCCTTTTATAAAAGCCAATCCATCTATGGTGTTTTGCATTCTGGCAGCATTAGCAAACCAGAACAAGGTGTAAGGAAGTAAAAATGTTCTACTTCCCTTTGGATGCCTGTTAATCCAGAATACTCCCAATTGCTAAACTGGTGCAGACCCCTAAGAATTGGTAAACTGGTGCAGATCCCGAGATGCCCAAGTCCCCAAGTGGATACTCTGGCAAGTGAGTCAAAGCTCTAGGAAGGTCCTGAGGTCCCCCAGACATTCCTGAGGTACCTAGTAGCCATGGAAAGCACATCTGGAAGACCTCCCAGCCCAGAGGTACAGCTTGCTGTGGGGGATGATTTGCTCTGGAAAGTGTTTTACAGTGTTAACAATTCCAAAGTGAAAAAAGTATTGGGAGGTAACGTACACCTGGGAGACTTCTTGTGTAGCTAGACCACAGTTTGTTGATGAAAAAATATATGAAATATTCAACTCAACAATGTCAGATAGGTTTTTAGGGTTCCGTTATCCCAAGTACCAAAGAACCCTTCAGTTATTGCTTGGTGAGAAAGATATTATAATCAGACCTAATTTATTAATTTAGTTTCCCTTAAAATACTATATCTTTTGTAGCTGCTCTGTTGTCCAGAGGAATCTTGAATACTTTATAGAAAAATGTCCCTGTACTGCCCCCAAGAGATAGAATCCCAGGGATAGCTTTTGATACTCATGAAGTCCCAAATTATGAAACCTGCAGGGTCTGTTAGGGACACTTCATGTTAAGAGTTATGGCCAAGTTGCCAGGAACACAATTTGGATGATCAAGGCAAAAAGTTTCTGGGGTATTCTTTCCGGACATCAGCCAGATATTTTGCATCCATCCCATTTGGTACAAACTGTCTACCCAAGGCCTAGTTCATAACTACATATCTAGTAAATGGACAATAAAATTATATTTTATAAATATGCATAAGTCTTAATGTGGCAAGGGAAGAACAACTCTGTTTGCCTTGGCACAGGAACTTCTTGAAAGTAAAGAAAGTGTCAGGGGCTTCTCATCATCCCTTATCTACAATAAAAACAACAACACTCAAAGCAGTTAGAGTTTGCAGAATCTAGAACCTTAGAGGTCCTCAGAACCTCTCAAATGTTAACGTGCATGGATCCACGTGGAGATCTTGTTACACTGCAGATTCTGAAATTGCAGGCCTACAGGTGGGTATTTTGGAAGGTGAGCCTAGATTTTGCTTTTTTAACAAATTCCCAGGTGATGTCAATGCTGCTGGCCCTTGAGTCCTCTCTCAAGGCCTTATGGATAATGACAGAGCCAGGACTTGGATTTAGAATAACACCAAGCAGCCTACAGTTCATTTTAGGAGTGACTTAGTAAGACTAGACCACTTTCATAAAAGAAAGAATTTCCACAATGAAAGACCCTAGTTTATTTTTGCCTTACTCCTTCCAGGTTACTTAATACCTAGGAGAAGAATCAAGTCTGGTTATTATTTTTAACATCAATACAATAATATCCATAAACATTAAAGTACTAAAGTGCTATTTTTCCTAAGGACTAAAGGTTTTTCTATTGTTACTAGACCTATGATATTTTTGTTTTTCACAAAAATTTCTAGAACTTTCCTTAAAATATTTGGATAACAAAGACACTGCTAATTATGGTGTTATTTTCCTCTTTTAGACATCCTGAAAAGTTACATTTATTTTAATTATGTAAAGAATTGTTAGTACTCTTTTTGGACATAACTCTCTCCATTGGTCCTTCATTGTACTTTGGGAATAATGAAAACATTATTGTTTCTTAATGATGGTACTTACTGATACCAAATGCTTTTAGTCTCACTTCCAGCTTAGGTTGACAGGAGGTGTGTTTCTGCAGTGTCTAGCACAAATACCTTTAGTTATACTTGTATTTTTTTAAAGATTTATTGCATTTTTAATGACCCTAATTTATGGGAGAACAATCTCCAGTGGTGTACTCAGCATTCTTTATTGATTTCTATGCTCTCAGATGGGGTAGTGTAAACCCAAAGATGTGATTAGCACAATCTATCTGCCTTTGTTATAGAAAATGTGTCAACAGAATACTGAGGATTCTACTCAAGGATACTACATTCTCATTAAAAAGAAAATGGCCTTCCATATTCTATGAAATCTCAATAACAACAGATTTTCTTTAAGGAAACATAGTAAGTCTATTTTTATGGCAATTAATACAAAGGTGTTCCCAGGCATCTTCTAATTTTAGGAAGGCCAGGGAATGTGGGCCTATCTTGAGATAACTGGCATACATACCACTTGAAACTCTGTGGGTATAGCAGATAAGCCACCTGGCCAGGTGTGCAGGACAGCCTGCCCCTTTAAGGCTCCTCCCCCTTAACTGGTGAGAGGGCCAGACCTCAAAGCTTGAAACAGCAGTGTGGATTCCCACCAGCACAGCTCTTAGCCTAAACAAGCAGATCCATGCCCTTCCCTATTTTCTTCATGATATTGCCCCACACCTATTTCCTCCTTCGCTATTGATTTCGTCCTTGGCATCTGGTTTGACTTGATCTTGCGCCTTGTAATCCATTCTTCTCCCAAGAAGAGCTTGTGTCTTTTTTTTAGATTCACCGTTGTTTATATTGTCTGCATGGACATTTTGACAATTTTGATAAAGTCCCGGTGCAGTACTCTGGGCGGCGCCACCAGGATGGGGGTGGGGCGTCGTGTGTGGGGCAGGGTGGGAGGTGGTGGAGGGGGTAGAGAGGTCGAGCTTCATGAACCGAGAATGGCTCGCTCCTGGCTCTCAGTTCAGGACACCAGGCAGAAGCCCACAGGTAGCAATGCATGTCGGAAATAAAGCGGTGCCTGTAAGGGAATAAACGCTCTCTCGGTTCTGGAGGAGAAAAGAATTTATTTACAATCTTGCAAGATGGGGCGTCCAGCCAAACACGCGGGAGGCTGGCGCGCCAGAGGAAGAGAATGGCGATGTTTAAATCCCCTACTCCTAATTCGCAAGTCCCTCCCCTGTTTCCCCATTGACTGGGTACTACAGAGGTTACAGCCTATCCGAGAACACTAACTAATTCATCTTTTGAGATTTTAATTTGTACAGCCAATCCCAGAGAGCCAACTAGCTCATTATTGAGATTTTGAACTGATTAGCCAATGCCCCCCCAAATTTTTATTTTTTGCTGTGAGTTCCCGCCTCTGATACTACCTCATGTCTCTTTACATCAGGCAGATTCTCTCTTCTCTTTGTCTGGGGCTTGTTTAAACTGGTTTTGCCTCCATTTCCCTTATTCCATGCTGTCTCTATGTGAAAACGAAACTTATTCCTTTCTTACAGATTCCCTCCTCTTTCTTTTTTAAACACTTTTAGTTTTCACATTTTAGATTCTCAAATTTGCTAAGGAACTAGCCTTTGAGCACACAGGATTATGTAGCACCCAGCTGTTATAAACATTTTGGCTGGAATGATAAGGAAAATTAAAATAGATGTTGCAATTCCTTTCCATTTCTCGAACCAATTTTCCAACCATTCTATGAGTGGGTTGTTAATGCTAGAATTCTTTTCTAGTTTCTGAAATAAGGCTGTTAAGCCTTGTAGGGCTTTGGTGATAGTTCCATTAGGCGCGGTATTATAGGGGATGAATGTGCGACAATTTCCCCCAACTATAGCACAGATGCCTCCTTTTTCAGCTAGCATCATGTCTAGGGCCATTCTGTTTTCCCATGCCATTCGGCTAGTGGCATCTAACTGTTCTGCTATTTCTTTAATGACATCCCTGGTATAGTTGATAAATTTTAGCTGATGATTGACATTTTTATTGATGGTGACCCACCAGAATAAGGACGATTTAAATTCTGCAGCTACTTGATTTTTAGCTTTAAACTCATTAGGAACTTTCTGGGGAACCCCTATACTATCTACAAACATTTTTTTTATTGAAGGAACTAGGTACACTTTGTACATTTTTCTTTTCTCCTTTGCCTTGGGTTGGTACTTTTTTATTACTTTCAAATGCCAGGGTAAATGAGATAGCCAATTGAACCAGAGCACAGGTTCCTCCCCACCTTTCAGGTAGTGTTGGCCAGAGGATGCCCTTCCCACAGTACCACCAGAGGTCTGCTCGGGGTATAGTTAGGCTGGAGAAGTTGCCAGTACTATCCTTGCTCACATTCCACACCTGTGTACACAGAGCCATGGTACCAAGATCCTGGAGCCCTTCTTCCCATCTGGAGAGACAGGCAGAGTGGTTTCCGGGACCGAGGTGAGACGCTGGTATGGCTTTGACACTTCCCTTCTGGACTGGAGGGAAAAGGGAGGACAACGTACTACAACTTTCACCAGGAGTAGCATTTTGAAAGAGGAGTGTTATACATTTAAACTCCCTTTCATGCTTTTTCATCCCCAAGGGGAAGGGCATAATCTGAACAGTGGGTTGTTTGGTTGTACAAGCATAACAGTCACTTCTGTTTAGACTCTGGATGGTATGTTTGCCCGATTCTACCCAGGCATTTGTATTTCCATAACCTGTCTCTATTTCTGTGGTTTGCTTTAAGTCTTTGGTCTTAAGTGTTCTAATGACCTTGGGGTCAATTTGAACTGGAGAGTTAAATTCCAGCCAAGTTTCCCTTAATGGTTTTTCCTCCAACCTGGGTAAGACCCATCCCTCATACTGTGTGGTCCACCAAGCAGTGTCCCAAGAATAACAGGGGTTAGGTGTCTCATAAGTTATACTCTCAAATGTTCGCCCCCCAACAATCTTGCTTTCTATTTGAACAGTCTGCTTACATAAATGCTTATATTCCTCACTCAGTTGTTGCTGACGTTTTAGATTTTTACAGCTCATTACTTGACAAACATCAAATTGTACAGTTTGAGACTTTAAGCCTTTGACTACACTTATAACCAGCTTAGCAGAACCTGTTACTCCTTGAATATAGAACATTATGATCAGTATAAGCAATTTCATCATTAAGCTATACACAGAGCACAATGCAAACATAGGGTTTAATTCAGCCCTTCCTCCCTCCTAGTATGTTCTTTCAACTGTTGCCTATTTAAAGTGATCCTTAGGGGATCTGAGGTAGGAGTCACTTTCCAGGATTCAGGTTGAGTTGCTGGATACTTATCGTCTGGTTCAGGCACCGGTCCCTTCACTCGTGTGTAATGAGTCCAGCCTCTTTCTGCCGTTCGGACTGCCGTCTCAGTTGTCAGCAAGACCTGATAGGGTCCTTCCCAGATCGGTTGAAGTTTGGATTCTTTCCACGACCGGATCAGAACCCAGCTGCCAGGCTGATGTCGATGGGCAGCAAATTCAAGAGGCGGGGTCTGAGCCAGCAGTCCACAGTGCCTGAGAGATGATAAAGTAGAAGACAAGGCCAGTATATAATTCTTAAGAAAAAGATCTTTTGTGTCTAGGGAGGGGAGCTCTCCAGTCCACCTGGGGAAAGGCAAACCAAAAAGCATTTCATAAGGGGAAATTCCCAGTTCTTTTCTAGGGGCAGTCCTGATTCTTAGTAGAGCTATAGGTAAGCACTTGATCCAAGGTAACTTTGTTTCCAAAACTAATTTAGAAAGATGTTTCTTTATGGTTTGATTCATTCTTTCCACTCTCCCAGAGGATGGTGGATGCCAGGGAGTGTGGAAGTCCCAAGTGACACCCAGGCTTCTCATGACATTCTGCAACACACAGGAGGTAAAGTGACTGCCATTATCAGAGTCTATATTTTCCACTAACCCATAACGGGGAATGATTTGTTCAAGGATAACTTTAGAAGTTCCCAATGCTGTAGCTGAGGATAGAGGGTAGGCTTCCACCCATCCAGTGAGGTGGTCGACAATTACCAAAATATATTTTAAACGACCGATTGGTGGCATTTCAGTATAATCAACTTGAATGCTCTGGAATGGTCTCAGGCCCGGCTCT
Organism: Choloepus didactylus; assembly: GCF_015220235.1. Lineage (NCBI taxonomy): Eukaryota > Metazoa > Chordata > Mammalia > Pilosa > Megalonychidae > Choloepus > Choloepus didactylus. Next base: position 29,807,639 of record NC_051322.1, on the reverse strand, counting down.
CTTCCCCCTTGTACCTGTTTTCTTAAAACCTTTTTATTAATTTTTTGACAAATTATGCACCGCTCACAGATTTGTTTAGCAACTGTATAAAGGCCTACACATCCAAATTGTCTAAGTACTACATCACACATGGCTTGTACCCCCCAATGACTCCCCTGGTGTAGGACTGCTAATATCTCCCTCATTATTTGTTTATTTAACATTTGTCTGCCATCTGGGAGAAACCATTTCCCCTGATCATTTAAGGTTGCTCCTAACTGTTTCAACTCTTTTACTTCTTTGGCAGAGAATGTAGGGACCCCAAATTCCTTAGGGATAGAGGGTATTAGGATCATTATTTTTAAAGGGGGGTAGAGAGAGGCCTCCTTAGCCTTTTCATCAGCCAACCTATTGCCTTTTGCCTCAAAAGTAGGTCCCTTCTGGTGTCCATTTATATGCACCACTGATATTTCTCTAGGTAAGAGTAGATTGGTTAATACTTGTTTTACCAATTCCCCATGAACCAGTTCTTTTCCTTTGCTATTGATTAATCCCCTTTCTTCCCAGATCTTTCCAAAGGTGTGGACTACCCCAAAGGCATACTTAGAGTCAGTGTATATTGTACCATCCTTTCCTTCTAATAATTTGAGGGCTTGATTTAGTGCATACAATTCACAAGTTTGAGCTGACCACTTATTGGGCAATCGGCTAGCTTCTTTTACTTCACAAGTTATCCCATCCACAACTGCATAGCCATTGTGCCTTTCTCCTTCTAGGACTTTGGAGGATCCATCTATGAACAGTCTTTCCCCCGAGTGCAGGGGAAGATCCCTTAGGTCAGGTCGGACTCGAGTTTGGTATTCAATTAGGTCTAAACAGTCATGCTCAGGGGTCTCTACTTGCTCAGGCCCCTTCCAGAGGAAGGAGGCCGGGCTTAGGCTATGATCTGTTGTTAAGACCAAATCATCTTTTTCCATTAGGATTGCTTCATATTTTAAGATTCGAGAATCAGTTAACCATTTCCCTGCCCTTTGAGACAGAATAGTTCTCACTTGATGAGGAGTACTAACTACTAATGCCCCTCCAAAGGTTAATTTCCTGCTTTCTTCTACTAAAAGGGCAGTTGCTGCAATGGCTTGAACACACCCAGGCCACCCCCTAGAGACTGGATCTAAAACCTTCGAAAGGAAAGCCACCGGCCTTCTTTGGCCTCCCCAGATTTGGGTTAGGACCCCCAAAGCTGTTCCCTTATCTACTGTAACAAACAGGTGAAAGGGTTTTTCGAGGGAAGGAAGTGCTAGAACAGGAGCTTGCACCAGTGCCTGCTTGAGTTCATTTAATGCCTTTATTTCCACTTCCTCCCATTCTATCTTGTCAGGCTCTTCCTCTAGTAATTTTTGGTATAGCTCTTTAGTTCGAGATGCAAAGAATCTATCCACAATCTACAGTACCCTACCAATCCCAGGAATTTTCTTAGCTCTCTTTTTGTTTGAGGAAGAGGCAACTCTACTATGGCCTGGATTCTTTCTGGATGGATTTTTCTTTTTCCTTCACTTATGAGGTGGCCTAGGTACTTAACTTCCCTTGCTACAAATTGCAGTTTACTTTTAGATACCCTTAATCCTTGTTCCCCTAAAAAGTTCAGTAGATTTTTCGTAGCTTGAGCCACCACTTGCCTTTCTTTACCTGATATTAATAGATCATCTACATATTGCAGAAGGGTGATTTCAGGTGGGACTGGAAATTTTTCCAGTACCCTCTCTAACTCTTGCCCAAAGAGATTGGGGGACTCCGTGAAACCCTGAGGTAAGACCGTCCATCTGTATTGCTGCTTTCGCCCATTGAAGGGATCTTCCCACTCAAAGGCAAACAGGTCTCTACTTTCTGGATCAAGGGGACAGGCCCAGAAGGCATCCTTTAAATCTACTACACTAAACCACTTATGATGGAAGGGAATTTTACTCAGGAGAGTGTAAGGATTAGGAACTACAGGGTGTCAAACCTGGACAATTTTATTAATGGCCCTTAGATCCTGCACCATTCTCCAGCTACCATCTGGTTTCTGAATGGGGAGAATGGGAGTATTAAAAGAGGACATACAGGTTTCCAAGAGTCCATCCCGAAGGAGACCCTCAATGATGGGTTGGAGTCCCTGTCTTCCTTTAAGAGGAATAGGATATTGTTTCTGGCACACGACCTCCCCTTCCTTTTTTAACTTGATTTTAATTGGGGGAATTTGCAACCCTCCCCTGTTTCCTTCTTTTACCCATACCTCCTCCTTAATGTCTCTTTCATCTTCTTCAGTGAGCAGGGCCAAAACCTCAATCCGTCCATTCCTTACCTCTAAATCCAGTCCCATAGGTATTATTAGGTCTCTTCCTAATAAATTACGCCCAGCTTCTGGGATGTGCAACAAGGGAGCTATGATTTGATTATTTTCCCAACAAATGTTAGTAGGTTCAAGAATGGGAACTTTAAATCCCTCCCCTTTTACCCCTGTGACGGTGAGGGAACTGCCAGAGAGCCTGGCCCCCTTTGGAAGATGATTTACAGAGGAGCAAGCTGCTCCAGTGTCTACCAAGAATGTAATTTCCTCTTGATATGGGCCCACCTTTAAATTTACTAAAGGCTCCCGGTGGGCTTCTGAGATGAGGAGCCTCTGACTCTCCTAGTCTTCAAAATTCATTAGCGGTATAACTCGACCCTCCTTTTGTAAGTCTGGGCACTCCCTTTTGAAATGGCCAGGCTTTTCACAATGATAACACCCTGCAGAGTTCTGCATTTTCCTTGCTCCTTTTTTTAAATCAGCCCAGCCCCCTCCCCTATCTCGCCTCTGTCTGCATCCCCCATTTCCTGTTTCTAATCTTTTCTTGACCAAGTGGTCAACAGTGGCTATCATGACTTTAGCCTGCTGCTTTTGTTTTTCGTCCTCCCTTCTTACAAATACTTTCTGTGCTTCCCTTAATAACTCCTCCAATGGCTTATTCATCCATCCATCTATTTTCTGAATCTTTTTCCGAATATCAGGCCAAGATCCCTTCACATAGCTGACCTTTAACATTCCCTGGGCTACAGGGTCATCAGGGTTCATACCTGAATATTTCCTTACTTGTTCTCTCAATCTTTGTAGATAAGCAGAGGGAGACTCATCTTTCTCTTGATTTACCTCAAAGGCCTTATCCAAATTTTGAGATTTGGGTACCGCCAATTTTATTCCCTCTACAATGAGGTCTCTGAGATCCTTCATTTGTGCCCTATCCTCTTTATCATTATTATCCCAATCAGGGTCAGTATTTGGAAATTTTTGCTCTGCTGCCATCACCCCTTGCCCTGGCGGGTGTTGCCTTTCCCATTCTTTCATAGCAGCCCCTCTTATCATTCCTATCTCCTCTTTTGTAAAGAGGATGTTTAATATGGACATAAGTTCAGACCACGTGTATAGGCTAGAGCCTAGGAACTGATCTATTTGCTCAGCCAGCCCCATTGGGTCCTCTATTAGCAATTTCATCTCCTTCTTAAAATTTCTTACTTCTGCACTCGTTAATGGGGCATTTACATACCCGACTTCCTTTGGCCCCATAGGCACCTCCCTCAAGGGGTAAAGGGATTTAACGGGGTGATGTTCCCTTACTCTCTTTCCTTCAAGAGTTTTTGGAAATGGAAAATTCTGTACATCCTTTTTGCACTGTATTAATTCTTTCCTCAACCATTGATGGGTCATATCTGGTGGGGCAGTTGGCGCCGATGGGCCTCCTGATTCCCCTGGAACCTGTGCGGACCTTATTAGGTCCTCAGACTCTAACAATCTCTGCCCTGGGGGAGGAGGGGAATAGTAGGGAGGAGGAAGGCTTAATAAGGGGTCCCAGGGTTTAGATTCTACCAACTCATCTTCCAAGTTTGGGTTTTTATCTTTCACAAGGTAAAGGGGAGTTTTTTTTTTTCTTTAGCCAGCACGTGGCATAATCAGACTCCTCCTTAGAAAAGGGTTTCTTCTCATTAACATAAATTACAAGGTTGGCACAGAGCCAGTCCTCCTCTGACCCATACTTTGGCCAGAATACGTCTGGTGGTGAAATGCTTTCTTCAGTCCAAATGTAACAACAGTATTTAATCATTTTCTTTTTGTCCTTTCCCTTGGTCCGATCGCTATCGGTCCAATATTTTAACATCCTACCTAGTGGGCTATCTGGAGGGATGTCCCCGAGGGACTCTATAGGTGCCCCCTTTTCTTCTTCCCCGGCCGGCCAACTGCCTCTATTTCCCATCCTGAGTCTTGTCTGGGCTTCTTTCTCTCAGTTCCTTTCGCTTCGTCTGTCTCTGGCCCTTTCCCTCGCGGGAGAAGGGAACCGCAGATTGAGACTCCGCACTCGCTTCGTGCAGTATGTCGCACGTCTCAGTCACACACAAGCAGCTCCAGACTCATCAGGAATTCCCGACCACCAAGGCAATATATTACTTTCCTTACCTTGGTCCGTGCACGGAGTTGCCTGGTCAAACAGAGGCAAGCCCTTTCCCCCTTTTCTCATCCACAACCGGCAGATCCAAGCGTCTGGTCTCGGGCCCTTTAGCTGCCGGAGATGGGCCCCCAATGGCGGAGTCCGGGACCGCTCAATCAGCGGGGCGCGCCTTCCCTTTGTCCACCTCGGGGGTCCCCCTCCGAAGCTTTGGATCCCGGACGAGCCCCCAAGTTGTCGGAAATAAAGCGGTGCCTGTAAGGGAATAAACGCTCTCTCGGTTCTGGAGGAGAAAAGAATTTATTTACAATCTTGCAAGATGGGGCGTCCAGCCAAACACGCGGGAGGCTGGCGCGCCAGAGGAAGAGAATGGCGATGTTTAAATCCCCTACTCCTAATTCGCAAGTCCCTCCCCTGTTTCCCCATTGACTGGGTACTACAGAGGTTACAGCCTATCCGAGAACACTAACTAATTCATCTTTTGAGATTTTAATTTGTACAGTCAATCCCAGAGAGCCAACTAGCTCATTATTGAGATTTTGAACTGATTAGCCAATGCCCCCCCAAATTTTTATTTTTTGCTGTGAGTTCCCGCCTCTGATACTACCTCATGTCTCTTTACATCAGGCAGATTCTCTCTTCTCTTTGTCTGGGGCTTGTTTAAACTGGTTTTGCCTCCATTTCCCTTATTCCATGCTGTCTCTATGTGAAAACGAAACTTATTCCTTTCTTACAATGCACAATGCAAACTTTATTTTACATTAAATATGGATTACATATATAATTCAAACAGAGGTGTGTAAAGTACATAGATTTCAAGGGTACAGCTTGATGAATTTATGTACACATTTATGTTGACATTGTAACAGAGTTAAGAATTAACAAATGATTATGATAACTGAATCATTGTATAGATGCTTTTTAACTTTCTAGTATATTGTAGCATAGCCAAAAGCTAATACCTGAAATTACTGAACCTCGCTGAACTAGTCCCAGCCCTTGTTTATATTTGCTATTGCAATGGTAACCACTCCATCTTCCCTTGTTTGAATTCATGAAAAACCCCTAAACTCCTTAAATGGGAAGACAGATTTTTAGGCCACTAGGCCTTCTGATCTCCTGCTTCTCACTTAGCAATAAACTCTTTCTCTCTTTGAAACACCAGTCTCTCAGGAATTGGTCATTTGTGCCCATCGGGCAGAGAACTCCCCACGTTTGTTCAGGAACAATATCATCCAGATAGAGACATAAAACATTTCCAGCCCCCTAACCCCAGAAGTTTCCCTGGTGGCCCTTCTCAATTTTCCCCAAAGATAACTACTTAACTGACTTCTATCACCACAAAGTTCTCCTTTAAAAGCTAAGTTATTAAAACTCATCTAATAGTCATTTCTGTATTTACAGCAACAAGTAAAATATCATGATTATTTCTCATTCTCAATAAATGCAGCTTTTTAAGTAATGTAATGAGCAATTCTTGCAATTGTCTGCTTAATCCTAGTAAAATTGGAATGAAAACTACATATAAACTTTCCCTAATTTCTTGTACCATAAGAGGAGTTGCACTTTTTGATCATACAAATGGAGATTCACAATTTCTTATCTGAAACCCTTGGAACCAGCTGGGTTTCAGAATTGAGAAAATTTTGGATTTGGGCCAAACATTATAAGGAGCATATAGTATATATTACATAATACCCACTGTGGGATCTGGGACAGTTCCTCATGAACACATTTATACATCTGCAGAGAAAAAGATGACTACATTACAGTGAGGAAATAAAAGACTGTAAATAGCCTTGTGACAAATTCTTATTTGTTGCCAAATAAATTCTGGCATTACTAAAATTATATAAAAAAAAAGTTTGGGTTTTGAATTTATGGATCAGAGTTTGCAGACCTGTGCAGGTAATATATTAGTTAAGCAACCTTTCTAATTAAGTCAAAGCTTGTTTTGATGTCCTCCTGTCCTCCACAAAACTTTCTGAGGTAATCCAAGTTTAAGAAGTGATTCCTTTGAGAAGTGATCTTTGGAACTTTTACTGCACTTTGAGCTTATTCTTCACATATTGCCTTAATAAAATTTTTTTATAATGAAATGTTCAACTATATACGAAAGTACAGAATATAGTATAATTACTACCATATATAACATCACTCAGCTTTAACAAATAGTGACATTTTGCCAATCTTGTTTCATCTATCTGCATTCTTTTCATAGAATAATTTAAAGCAAATCCAAGACATCATGATCATGCAACTTCATCTGTAAGTATTGAGTTAACACACTGGTTTTTATTATACTTATAGGAGTAAATGCTTTGTCTCCACATACAATATAGACTCCTTGAGGGAAAGTAGTCTTTTTCATTGCTGCTTCCTAATTAGCTCTTCTCAGCAAGAAATTCTACACAGAAAACTAAACTCTTAAAATTATTGGTAAATGCAGGGCACTGGCCAGTGGTTCTTAAACTTGGGTGTGCATCTGAATCACCAGGAGGCTTGCTGAAATGCAGACTTCTGTGTCTCAATTTCAGAGTTTCATATTCAGTTGGTCTGGGTGGAGCCTGAGAATGTGCATTTTTTTTTTTTAATCATCATTTTATTGAGATATATTCACATACCACGCAGTCATACAAAACAAATTGTACTTTCGATTGTTTACAGTACCATTACATAGTTGTACATTCATCACCTAAATCAATCCCTGACACCTTCATTAGCACACACACAAAAATAACAAGAATAATAATTAGAGTGAAAAAGAGCAATTGAAGTAAAAAAGAACACTGGGTACCTTTATCTGTTTGTTTGCTTCCCCTACTTTTCTACACATCCATCCATAAACTAGACAAAGTGGAGTTTGGTCCTTATGGCATTCCCAATCCCACTGTCACCCCTCATAAGCTACATTTTTATACAACTGTCTTCGAGATTCATGGGTTCTGGGTTGTAGTTTAAAAGTTTCAGGTATCCACCACCAGCTACCCCAATTCTTTAGAACCTAAAAAAGGTTGTCTAAAGTGTGCGTAAGAGTGCCCACCAGAGTGACCTCTCGGCTCGTTTTGGAATCTCTCTGCCACTGAAGCTTATTTCATTTCCTTTCACATCCCCCTTTTGGTCAAGAAGATGTTCTCCATCCCACGATGCCGGGTCTACATTCCTCCCCGGGAGTCATATTCCACGTTGCCAGGGAGATTCACTTCCCTGGGTGTCTGATCCCACGTAGGGGGGAGGGCAATGATTTCACCTTTCAAGTTGGCTTAGCCAGAGAGACAGGGCCACATCTGAGCAACAAAGAGGCATTCAGGAGGAGACTCTTAGGCAGAATGTGCATTTTTAACAAGTTCCCAGGTGATGAGGATGATGATGGTGCTGGTCCAGGAACACATTTTGAGAACCCCTGCATTAGCGCAAGAAGGATATCAACATTGCTACACCTGCCCAAATAAACCAGGTGTTCTTGTCATTTAATTAAAGCATTAATCCTATGGGATTATTTGGGAGGCGTACAGGGAGAAATAATTTTTAAAAATGCCTAATCTCATGGAGCTTGTAAGATACTATATAAGAAGTACATAAAACAGAGATACAAGAGAGCTATTTAAAAAATACTAGGCTTAAAATACACAAGGTTTCTATTTGGGATGATGGAAAAGTTTTGGTAATGGATAGTGGTGATGGCAGCACAACATTGTGAATGTAATTAAAAGCACTGAATTATATATTTGAATGAGGTTAAAAGGGGAAATTTTAGGTTTTATTCCAGAATAAAAATTTTTTAAAAATACCTGTGTAACTACATAACAGTGAACCCTAAGAATTAAAAAAAAAAAATACTGGGGCTGGGGTCCCATATACGAAGTTTCTTTTTAATTGGTAGGATGAAGGTTCTTTTTAATTAGCTAGGCATCAGTAGGTCCTTTAAACCTACCAGGTGATTTCAATGTGCATTTACATACTATTGCCAGTCTTTGCTGAAGAGGTCAGATTAGACTTTGAGTTATGAAGAGGATCTTAATAGACATCTTACAGTGAGGAGGGCCTTCCCCGATTTGAGGTTGCTGTGAGGTGACATGATGCTCCAAATGCCCTTTCTGGTCTTTTCAAAACATTGAACTGTACATAAAAATATTTTAAAAATTCGGACAGTTTGTACAGCAGAGTTTGTATCCTCATTCTACTTATTAGTGGTACTGCTGGACAACTCAACCTCTAAGTTCTCAGTTTGTCATGGCAATTATGTGATTTCAATATATAGACAAGGAGCCATTAGCGTAATGCCTAGCAAATAATGTCTCAATAAATGATAATTATTATTTATTGAACACCATCTGCATGCCAGGCACGGTGCCTAACTGAAAATCTTTTGCATTTGGATGCTTTAAAAAAATTTTTTTTTGATTTTTTTAATTGTAGAATATAACATATATACATAGAAGTGATAACTTTCCAAGTGGAATTAAACAAGTAGTTAGAGAGCAAATTTCAAGGAATATTATAGGTTACAGTTCCACAGTTTCAGTTATTTCCTTAATGTGAAATATAACATATATACAAAAGGGTAATATCTTTCAAAGTATGATTTAGCAAGTAGTTATATAGGAAATTTCCAAAGTTGTTATGAGTTACAGTACCATAGTACTAGTTATTACTTATTGTGAAATATAACATATATACAAAAGGTGATATCTTTCAAATTATAATATAACAAGTAGCTATAGAACAAATCTCAAAGGATGATATGTATTACAGTTCCACCATTTCCATTCTTTCCTTCTAGCTATTCTAATACCCTAGCAACTAAGAAAAAGAAAATTATATAAATATTCAGTATTCATAATCCTTTGTTAAATTCTATCTTGTCTGTTGCTACCTCTTCCTCTAGTTTGGATGCCTTTAACTTTCCAAAGCCCTTGCATGTTTGCCCTCCAGTTTCCTCCTTGCAAAGCAATTTGAGGTAGGAAAGCAAAGTTTAATTGTATCCACCAGCCAGGAGAACCAGACATTGAGTGACTTAAGAGAGTGTGAGAGATAGTAAAAGAACTCCACTATTCCAGACTCTCAAAGTGTGCTCTTTCCCTTGATGTAAAAAATAAACAAACAAAAAAACCCCCACAAAATACAAACATAAACAACTGTTGAAGAGCCGAGGTACTGTCCAAGTAATCTGCAACCCATTCAACACACACACACACACACACATACCCCAAATGATCCCAACTACCTTCCTTTTATCATTCCCAGATTATCCACAGCTGGGATGTCTAATCTGCGGATAATGTATGCTCTGCTTGGAGTCATATTTCTTGTTCCGTTGTATTTCCAGTCCAGGATTGTCCGGTTATGGCTTCAGTCCTGAAAAGAACCCTGCATTTACAAGAGATTCCTTCATTATAGTCCCTCTTTTGCTGCGTTGGTTACCATAGCAGCCACATCTATCAGGCCCCACCCTTCAATGTGCAGAGCAGCAGTTGCTCCTGTCTTTACACAATTGTCGCAGGGTTTGAGAGCAGACAATTTACTTTACTCCTCAGTTTCCACTATCCTACATTTCCATCACTTTTTTTCTTATTCCATTGGCTTTGCCTCTTTTTTATTCTTTACATCTTTAGTTTTAGATGGTCATTACCATACCTTGTTTTTAAACATACACCAAGTTGCTTACAATAATTTTTTGTGAAAATATTTTCCGAAATAGGAATAAAGAAATATCCTCCAGGCAGGGGTGGTTACAGGTGTATTAAGGAAGGATCCTTATTGCTTTCAAGGAGATGACCAGTTAGGGAGATGACCAGTTAGTATTTCCAGTGTTTTTCCTCGAGATTGCAAGTCTATTTATGGGGATTGAGACTGTAGGGATGATTAGTAAATTCTCTGCGGGCCAGTAACTGTGTCAGCAGCTTGGAGAGTGGCAAAGAAATGTACAGAAGGCGACACACACACACACACACACACACACGTTCCATTACAAACAAGACAATGTAGCTCAGTTTCTACAGTGCGGAGGCCTAGTATTTCCTGGGTCCTCTTTCCTGCCTCTCCATTCCTCCGCCCCGAATCAACGTCTTAATTCTGTTGTCCATCCTTTCCCTTCCTCCACTGGTTGTCCAGGTTGAACCCCAAGTCCCAGCCTTCCTCTCGTCCCCTCCAACTCTGAGCCTGGTACCCACCGACTTGCCCCCCAGTTCCCGCCCGCGCCTGCGCAGAGCCTCCTCTCGCGCGAGCGCGCTGCCCATTCTCCCGCCCGCCCCACGCGGGGTCCTGGGTTATCCAGCCCCGGCCCCTTTCGTGGACGACGAGCCTCTCGTGTCTCTGAGCTTCTCCTCCTCTACCCGGCGCCTCCCACATTCCTCAGGATCGCATCCCCACGAGCACGCGCTCACCCTCGAAACCGTAACTTCAAAGAACTAGAGGAATGTCCTGCGGAGGCAGGAACCCCAAGCGGGCCAGAATCTCCGGGAGCTCCGCCCCCCGGTTTCGGATTCCTGCCTCCCCATTGGTCGGCGCTCCCGTCACTTCCCGCAGTGGGCCGCGCGGACCTTCCCCCGGGCTCCACCTTCCCGGCTCCCTGCTGCCGGCTCCTTCGCCGCGTTACGTCTGTCTCCAGGCTCACTCGCCGAGGGTCCGGCGGCTCACACCCTTCCGAGCCTGAGCTGGCGTCCACTGGGGGGAGCCCAGAGAAAGGGAGGGGCGCGCCGCGGAGGAGCGGAGCATTGCCTGGGTGGGCCGTGGCCTCTCCTCCGGGAGCACCTCCGGGAGCACTACCTGTCACCAGGAGAGACAACGGGTAAGGCTCCGCGCGGCGCGCAGCTGCTGGTGGCCGGGCGCGGCGGGGCGGGGGCGGGAGCTCGGTAAGGGCAGCGGGGCCGGCCTCCAGCCTCCTGCTCCCTGCCCGACCGGCTGGGGAGCTGAGCGCCGCCCAGCCGCCGGCTTCCGTGCTGCGACCGACACTGGTCCTCGCTTAGAGGAATGGGGGTGGGGTGGAGGATGTGATGGGAAGGGGCTGCCCGAATCCGGGCTGAGGGCGAGGGGTCGCGGGGAGCCCCAGGTCGAGAATCCGCAGCGCTTCTGCGGGCCGCGTTTGTGAGGTGCTGTTTCCTGGTTTTTAGATTTGCGGGTCCCAGGGCGCTCGCTACCTCGGTCCCAGAGTGAGGCCCCGTGGCCTCCAAATCTCGAGCATCTCTTTTACTCTGCTACTGAGCCCCTTAAAGATGGATTTTGTGGCTCTAAACCCCATTAGGCAATAGACCTCCTTTTCAGCGGGGAAGAATTACGGACATGAGTGAGACATTTTGTGCGTTTGTTCCTCATTTTAAAGAAAGGAGATTGTTGCACCTAGAAAGTTCTATGACTGGCATGATTCTGTCCACTCATATGAAATTCCTGCCACGGACTGGGGATTGGCAGGTGTTTCCGTGATGCTCGCAATAACCATCTCTTGGCTTGTGTGGTGTTACACTTGGGTTTCTGGATTGACTTTCTTGGTTCCGAAGATAATTCTAGAAGGTTTATGTTGCCTTGATGAGAAGCATGATTAGGATAACAAACCTCAGCAGAAGTGATTCTTTACAAAAATCGTCTCATGTCTGTTAATTTCTCTTCCTAATAATGTTTGTGGCAATCAGTTCTAAGCAGACCTGTTAATAGCATTGTTATCTGTAAGCGTTGCAATTGATGATGGTGATGATAACAATAGAAGCAGGTATTAATTGTTAGCCATGGGCCTGGCACTGTTTTGTCTACGTGGATTATCTCAAAACAACCCCGTGAGGGTAGTACTGTTAGTACTCCAAATCTCCAGTTTACAAATGAGAAAATTAGGGCTTCGGAAGGTTAGGTAACTTGCTCAAGAGCACAAGCCTGGATTCAAATTTAGGGAATCGGAACTCATAGCCACCACTCTTAACGCGTGTCTCTTGAGCACTGTTAATGTTGTTAGGCTAATTGCAATGTTGTACCCATAGGTTTGATCCTTATTTTCTAAGCATTCTGGAAGTTAAAGAAAAGAGAAACAGTCATTTTCAAAAAATGCTTATCTTTTGTGTAACTACTGTAATTAAGCAGAACTACTTCAGATGAGTTTTCACAGCTATGGTAACAATACTAAGTTACCTGGTTTGCAAAACTACAGAAACATCAGTCTAACTTGTCTTCTAATATCGAAACCTTAAATAATTGGCTTTGAGCACTGATTTGTAAGCTGGCATTTTTCATTCTTGGGAATTTAAACATGATTTTGCTCAGTAGCTATTCCTGATAAAGCAGGTGTCTATGCTTAATGTTTTTGTCTTTCAAAATATTTGTCATGAAAACATTTAAAAATTTGTAAAGGAAAACTCATTTACTGCTTGAGAATTTCTTTGGTAAATTAAAAACTCCTATTACGATAGTGTTCAGGGATAATTCATATTCAATTTCATGTAAAAGTAAGCTTTTCTAAACTACTGATTTTTGAATTACGCTTACATGAAAATAAATTCTAATTTATGTTCGTATATTTGAGACAACGTAAACAGCCATGTTTTAAAGTACAAATAATACTAAAATCTATAGTTGTTTACTGAGACTCAAGATTAGAGGCAAAATTCACAATGAATAACAAAGTTCTTACATATTTGATTTTATAAAAAGGTAATCATTTTTTGGCAGTCACTATTTTGATTATATGACAGCATTTAATATATATACATCTTTTGGCAAATAGTACAGATTTTAAGAATAAAAAATATATATGGATTCTGTAGATAATGTTTAGGGTGACATTTGATGTTACCTGGATCTGTATGTCATCCAAATTGTTATTCTTGACCTTGAGATTTAGTGCAAAATAGTTAATTGTTTAACATGCTTATTCTCATAGTCTCTTAATATGGATTTCACCATGAGAAGATGTTGATGCAGAAACTAAAGGGCATTTAGAAGACACTTTAGTCTATTTTTACTAATAATAATGCTTAAGATAACTAGCATTTACCTAGTGCTGGGATAAGCATCTTGCATGGATTATCTAATTTAATTCTTAAAACATCTCCATTTAATAGGTTGTGTTGTTTATCATCCCCATTTGAGTGGAGTGGAAACTGCAACTCAGGAGGTTGTGATTTACTCTTGATACAGAGTTAGTAAATGGCAAAGCCAGAATTTAAATCCACGCAATCTGACCCCTGAGCTTGTCTTTGGAACACTTGGCTAGACTGCCTGCATGTGGATTTTATTGAATAAACCTGAAAGCTAAGTAGTCAAACTCTTTTTAATGAAGATGGTAAAGCTCTAAGGGCTTGATACTTTGTATATCATCATTACTACACACAACTCTGCAAGATAGGATGTCCCCTCCTCCATTTTCCCATTTAATTGATAAGAAAAGTAAGAGGTAGAAGTTAAGTCAGTGGTTCCCAGGCTTTTGAACTTCATGGACAAGTTAAAAAAAAAAAAAGAGAGAGAGAGAGAGAGGGAGCACACAAACAAGTGTGTGGGGAATTGAAAACAGACGTGAGATCACTATCCTTTAATTTTGTTAAGGTTAAGGACTCTTAAAAACTACTAAATTCATGACAGGCATCCTTTCGTAAAAGAAAGGTCCTTTTAAACCATGAAACAGGTGGGAAGTTCATAATTACAAGATAAAAATGAAGAGAAAAAATTAGTGTTATGAGAAACTTCATTATATTGTCCTTGTTTTACTCGTGTGGTCACAGACCAGTGAAAACATGTCCTGGGCCAACACCAGTTTGGAGACTGTCATTTGACTGTCTGAGACCAGTTCATTCCCATGAATCACGGGCATACCCACACCTGTGCCTGTGTGACACAACTGATTCCACACTGGTAGTTAACTAAACCCAGGTTCAGACTCAGAGCTTATGCTTGTTGCATCAACACATGGGCTCTCCCTACCTTTGGTCACTAGGGATGGGTCTTTCCCAGGTGTTAACCTTCTTTCCATCCAGGTAGGAGGCCAGGAAGAGTGGTCTCAAGCAGCCAATATCCTAGCAGTTTTAGTTTCAGTCCAATTTACAGACACCACTCAGAGCATTGGTTCTACTGCCTCCCAATTCAAGAACCCCTCCTTTCAAGAAGGGGCAGGACAGCATGAATCTGCTCAAACCAATTTGTTCAGATGGACCACGGCCACACCAAGTGGAGAAACCATGGGCAGATCTCATGCCCAAGAGACTCAAGTAAGCAGGCTTGACTTCTGTATTTATTCAAAATTAGAAGCCCCACCTTCTTTTGTTTCCTGTCTTTACTTCACCTATTCTTTCCCAGCATCTCCCTGAGGTCGTCTGTTAAAGTAAGTGGCCTTACTTGGGTCCAGGTTAGTTCTGTAATTCTTCCGTCATTTCTGTGTAATATAAAGAGTTATGTTTCCCCACTTTATCTTATTGCCTCCAGCTGGTTTTAAGCCCACCTCTGGGTCTCTTTCTTTTAAACTATCTTTGGGTTCTAATTTTGGCAGAGGTTTTGTTTTTTTCTTTATTGTTTTATTAATGCCTACTTGTTTTAAGGAAACTTCTAAACTTTTCCATTTTATTTTACTCCCTATCACTTGATAATAATGAAGTTCTCTAATAATTTGAGTGATATAACACATTTCTCTATTTATTATACTCTTGTGTATATTACTTCATTTGAGCATTATAGTTACCTATGAGGTAGATGTTGCAAGTAGTAGTATCTTTGTTATACAGACTAGATTCATTGTTTGATAGGAACAAAATTTTAACAAGGAGATGAAAGTAGAAGATTTTATGTGGCAGAATGCTCCTCTGAAGTTGAATACTGATCCAGAAATGCATTTTTTTCAGGTTGTCTTTGATATAAAATAATAAAATACATTCCATACCATTTTAGACCTGCCTACTGTACTGATGACATTGTAACACTAATCTTTTCTTATGGTGTCAAAGTTCCAGTTGTGGTAAACAATGATATTTCTTCTGGGAGAGCCATACAAACATATGATCGATTTAAAAAAAAAAAAATTTTTTTTAATGGCACAGTCAAAATTTAAGTAAGGTTTTTTTTCCCCTCCATTCACTTGACTGGTGACCATCCTGTTTTGTTAATATTTTTGCTAACATGTTTGGGAGGAAAAAGAAAAGCTATTTGGTGCATGTTTTCTCTACCACTGTGTTGCTATAATTAATATTATTAGTAATTCAGCACTATTTTCCTAATTATAGAAGTAATAGGTGTTCATTGTACAAAATTGGTTTATACAGAATCCTGACCTTTAGAGCCAACTTCTAGTGCTTTCTCCAGTACATTAATAAATGAAAATAAAATGACATGGATTTTTTTATGCAACAGATGTTGTCTTGAGAAGATATGTAAAAGTCATGCTTGAGTAATTTGAAATTCTAGAGGGGGCTAAAGGAACTTGCTGTTTAAAGGAATCCAGTCAGGAATTCCCACATAATGCAAATTATCCTTGTCTCTCACAAATAGGAATGGAGTTTGCTCAAAGCAGACTCTACTTCCGTTTCTTCTTCTAGATTGTGCATATTAAGTACCTATCTGATACTATATTGAGGTAGTGAAGATAATTCATAGATACAAATGCAAGAGGAGTTATAAAAAAAAATCTTGGAAAGCCTATACAAGCCTCTATTTTTGAACTTAAAAGATATCAAGAAAAGAGTAAAATAGATATTTTCATGGTATAAAAATTCACAAAAGAGCTGTAGTGGGACCTTTCAGTTCACTGATGATAGAACATTAAGAGATTATCACATGGTAGTTACTTGATATATTCTATTGACTGTTTTTGAAGGTTGACTTAAAACCAAATCTGTCATGTATAAGTTCCATGGGGGCTAAAAAGATGAATCATACATGGGTTGCTATAAAGTTAAGTGAGGAATATAAGAATAATGCTGACTTTAGGCCTCATTCTGGCCCTGACTGCGGTAGGTACTCAATAGATGATTACTTAATTTTAACTACTTAATTAATTAACTAGGTTTAAAATGAAGATTGAATCAACTTCCAGTTGAGATGGCAGATTAGGCACATTGGTAATATTTTCCTGTTCTAAAAACACAGAAATGGTAGGTAAAACTGAAGCCAAGTTGGAAGGCAGGAAAGGGAAATCTCCACATGCCGAAGTGAAGAAAGAATCTATGATAGAGAGTTGGAGTTGAAGACAAATATTCCATGAGTATACAAAGAACAAATAAAAATTACTTAGGGGAAGATGGTGGAGTAAGAAGTGACAGTGCTCACTCCTACACCCAAAACACCGGGAGGACAGGCAGAAACTGTCCAAAGCAGCTGTTCTGTGGCTCAGGAGATCAGGGGAGTACTGTGTAACATCCAAGGAAGAGCGGATTGAAGAGACGGAGAAACTGTAGTGAGTGAACTTGCTTGGCCATGGCTCCTAGCGCCCACCTCCCAGCCTCAAGGCAAGCAGATTCTGGTTGGCCCAGTTCCTTCCTGGCAGGCTGCTGTGGACTGGGAGAATTGGGGAATCTTCCCAGGTGCAGCACAGTTCTGATCCAACTGTTGGCCTGCAAAATTGGACCTATGGGACCGATAGCCTTGGCCCCTCTGGAAAGGCACCCACAGCACCATTGTCTTCACCTTCTTCAGAAACAGAGCAGAGAGAGGTTTAAAAATAACCTGCTTTTGTAGGACCCTGAGAAATAGGTTGCCAAAGAGGACCATCTGCTGAGTAGGCTGGGAAAGTGTAGTCTTGAGAAGCTGCTTTCCTGACCCCTCCCAGGGCCCTTTGAACTAGTCTGTGCCCTCTGTGTGGGTGCCTGGCCCTGTTTTGGCTGGGAAATTCTAATGAACCAAGTGCCAAAGAAGAGCTTTAACACAAACCCAGTCAACAGCAAAATCCCAGACAAGAGACGGAAACCAGCCTTCAGAATGACTTCATCAAGATAACCAAGTGCCAGATATCAACAAAAAAAATTACAAGCCATGCTAAGAAACAAGAAGATACGGCCCAGTCAAAGGAACAAATTAAAAAGTTGATGGAAAAGGAAGAGATGTTTATTTGGTGCAAAATCTATACTTTCTGTAGCACACTAAATAATTTAACTTGAACAGTCAGTTTATTCAAACATTATAATTACATGGAACTTTGAATAGGAAGTGAGATCTGGTTGGTTTGTACGGGTTAGTGTGAAACTCCAATACATCCCAAAATAATTTGGGCAGAAAATAAAAATGTATTTGCAAAGCCCCACTGAGGGATTGGGGAAATGTGGAAATATTAAATTCCCTACCTGGAGAATTACTGATATTCTCACAAGCATTGGGAACTACTGAGAAGACACTGTGTGTGCTGGTTTGAATCTGTGATGTACCCCCAAAAAGCCTATGTTCTTTTAATCCAGTCTTGTGGGGGCAGACCTATTGTGGGTGGGAACTTTTGAATAAGTTGTTTCCATGGAGATGGGACCCTGCCTATTCAAGGTTGGTATTACTCCCCTTGCTGGAGTCATCTATGAGAGGTTAAAAGGCAGAGACATTTTGGAGAGATTTTAGACAGAAATCCAAGGACATTTTGGAGAAAGCCACAGAAACCAGAAGCTAAACCTGGGAGAGAAGGACCAGCAGACTCCAATCATTTGCCTTCCTATGTGACAGAGGTACCCCAGATGCCAACGGCCTTCTTCAGAGAAGGTATTGTCCTGTTGATGCCTTAATTGGGACATTTTCATGGCCTTAGAACTGTAAATTTGTGAACTAATAAACCCCCATTGTGAAAGCTAAACCATTTCTGGTATATTGCATTCCAGCAGCTTTAGCAAATCGAAACACTGGGTAAGCATAAAGAAGAATTTGAAAGCATGCAAAGAAAAATAATAGATCTTATGGGAATGAAAGACACAATAGATGAGAAAGGATCAGCAGCCTAGAAGATAGGACATTTGAAATCGAACAGAGAAAAGAACAGATAGAGGAAAGAAGGAAAAAAACTGAGCAGTGTCTCAGAATTGAATGATAGCACAAAGTGCACAAACATATGTCACTTGTAAAACTGAAGGGACTAATAGATGTTTCTACATAATAGTGGGAGATGTCAATACATCACTCTCATCAAGAGACTAGAACATCTAACAGAGGATCAGTAAGAAAACAGAGAACTTGAAGAATATAATAAGTAAACTAGACACAACGGACCTACATGGAATACTGAACTTCACAACAGCAGGATATACAGTCTTCTCAAGTGCTCTTGGATCATTCCCCAGGATAGATCACAGGTTGGATCACAAAACAAGTCGCAATAAATTAAAAAGACTGAAATTATACAGAGTACTTTCTCTGATCATAATGTAATGAAACTGGAAATCAATAACAGGCAGAGATCGGAATAATTTACAGATAATATGGAGGGTATATAACCCACTCTTAAAGAATCAGTGAGTCAAAGAAGAAATTGCAAGAGAAATCAGTAAATATCTTGAGATGAAAGGAAATGAGAACACAACATATCAAAACTTATGGGACGCAGCAAAGATAGTGCTGAGAGGGAATTTTAAAGCCCCAAACACTTACATTAAAAAGGGAGAAAGAGCCAAAATCAAAGACCTAACTGCACACCTGGAGGAACTAGGAAAAGAAGAGCAACCTAATCCCAAAGCAAGCAGAAGGAAAGAAATAACAAAGATTAGAGCAGAAATAAATGAAATTGACAACAAAAAAACAACTGAGTGAATCAACAAAGCCAAAATTGGTTCTTTGAGAAGATCAATAAAAATAACAGATCTTAGCTGGACTGACAAAGAGGAAAAGAGAGAAGATGCAAACAAATAAATCAAGCCAATTACAAGTAAGGAGATTGAGTTAATCATCAAAAACCTCCCAACAAAGAAAACCCCAGGACCAGGTGGCTTCACAGGTGAATTCTATCAGTCATTTCAGGAAGAATTACTACCAGTCCTGCTCAAACTCTTCCAAAAAATTGAAGAGGAGGGAATACTACCTAACTCATTCTATGAAGCCAACATTACCCTAATACTAAAGCTTGATAAAGGTACTACAAGAAAAGATAATTACAGATCATTTTCTCTAATGAATATAGACGTAAAAATCCTCAATAAAATACTCGCAAATCAAATCCAACAGCACATTTAAAGAATTATACATCAAATTGAAGGGAAAAAAAAGCACATGATCGTATCGATTGATGCAGAAAAAGCTTTTGACAAAATCAACATCTTTTCTTAACTAAAAACACTTCAAAAGATAGGAATAGAAGGAAACTTCCTCAACATGATAAAGGGAATGTATGAAAAACTCACAATTAACATTGTACTCAAAGGTGAAAGATTGAAAGCTTTCCCTCTTCTGGAACAAGACAAGGATGCCCACTGTCACTACTGTTATTCAACATTGTGCTAGAAGTTCTAGCTAGAGCAATTAGGCAAGACAAAAGAAATAAAAAGCATCTAAATTGGAAAGGAAGAATAAAACTTCCACTGTTTGCAGGTGACAGCCTATATTTAGAAAGTCCTGAAAAATGTATGTCAGAGCTACTAGAGCTAATAAACAAGTTCAGCAAAGTGGTAGGATACTAGAACATCACGGAAAGATCAGTAGTGTTTCTATACACTAGTAATGAGCAATCTCAGGAGAAAATCAAGAAAAAAAAATTCCATTTACAATAGCAACTAAAAGAGTCAAATAACTAGGAATAAATTTAACCAAGGATATAAAGGTTCTATATTCAGAAAACTACAAAACATTGCTAAATGAAATCAAATATACCTAAATAAATGGAAGGACATTTCACGTTAATGTATTGGAAGTTTAAATGTAGTTAAGATGTCATTTCTACCCAAATTGATTTACAGATTCAATGTAATCCCAATCAAAATGCCAAAAGCCTACTTTGAAAAATGAAAAAGCCTATCATCAAATTTATTTGGAAGGGTAAGGAGCCCCAAGTAGCCAAAGACATCTTGAAAAAGGTAGAACAAAGTTGGAGGACTCTCGTTTCCTGACTTTAAAGCATATTACAAAGCTACAGTGGTCAAAACAGCATGGTACTGGCATAAAGGTAGACATATTGCTCAATGGAACCGAACTGAGAGCTCAGAAATAGACCTGCATATTTATGACCAGTGAGTTTTTGACAAAGCAGCCAAGTCCATTCGATTGGACAGAACAGTCTCTTCAACAAACGGTGCTGGGAGAACTGGATATCGATATCTCAAAGAATGAAAGAGGACCCCTGTGTCAAATCTTACACAAAAATCAACTCAAAATGTACCAAAGACCTAAATATAAAAGCCAGGACCATAAAATTCCTAGAATAAAAAAATGTAAGGAAGCATCTTTAAGAGGGTTTCTTAGCTTACAACCAAAGTGCAAGCAATGAAAAAAAAATAGATAAATGGGACCTCCTTAAAACTGAATGCATTTGCACATCAAAGGACTTTCTCAAAAAGGTGAAAAAGCAGCCTACTCTGTGGGGAGAAAATATGTGGAAACCACATATCCAATAAAGGTTTTTAGCATCCAGAATATATAAAGAAATCCTACAACTCAACAATAAAAAAAAAAATTTAAAAATGGACAAAAAACATGTACAGACATTTTTTCAAAGAGGAATTACAAATAGCTAAAAAGCACAAGAAAAGATGTTCAACATCACTAGTTATAAGGGAAATGTAAATCAAAATCACAATGAGATATCATTTCATACCTGCCAGAATGACCACCATTAAACAGACAGACAACTACAAGTATTAGAGAGGATGTGGAGAAATAGAAATACCTATTCACTGCTAGTGGGAATATAAGATGGTATAACTGCTCTGGAAGATAGTTGGGTGATTTCTCAGGAAGCTGTGTGTAGAACTGCCATATGATCCAGCAGTCCTACTACTTGATATATACTCAGAAAAACTGAAGCAGGGATGCGAACACATATTTGCACACCAGTGTTCATAGTGGCATTATTCACAATTGCCAAAAGACAGAAACAACCCAAGTGTCTATCAACCAATAAATGGACAAAATGTGGTATATGTGTATATATATATTTATATACATACATGTATATATATACATTTATATATTTTTTATATACATATGTGTGTGTATATATGATGGAATATTATTCAGCTGTGAGAAGGAATGGAGTCCTGAAGCATGTGACAACATGGATGAACCTTCAGGACATTATGTTGAGTGAAATAAGTCAGACAGAAAAGGACTAATACTGTATGATCTCATTAATATGAACTAATTATAATAAGTAACTCATAGAGTTAAAATCTAGACTATAGGTTACCAAGAGTTAGAATGGGGAGTGGATGCTTAATGTGTGCAGAATTTTTAACTAAGTGAATTTAAATATTTGGAAATGAATAGAGGTGATGGTAGCACATTACGGTGAATGTAATTAGTAGCAGTGAATTATGTGTGCAGTCGTGCTTGAAAGGGGAAGTTAAGGGTTGTGTATGTCACTAGAAGGAAAGCTAGAGGATAAAACATGGCACTGTATAATGAAGTGAACCTTGTGGTGGATGATGACTGTGATTAATAGTACAAATATAGGTTTTACACCCAGAATGATGCCTGCAACTGAGGATTCCTCCTGAGAAGATGGCTCCTTGTCAGTATGGCTAAGGAATTTGTGAATAGCAAAATCCACCCTGGGATGGTGGTTGTGTTCATCAAGCTCACCTGCCCCTACTACAAAAAGACCCAAGATATTTTCTGTCAGATGCCCTTCAAACAAGGACTTCCAGAATTTGTCGATATCACAGTCACCAGTAACACAAACATGATTCAGGATTATTTCCAAGAGCTCATAGGGGCAAGAATGGTACCTCAGGTCTTTATCAGAAAAGAGTATATAAGTGGATGCTCTTATAAAGTATGCAAAAGAACGAAAAACTGGAGACCCAGCTACAGCAAATTGAAGCTCTAAAATAATTGCAGAGCTGACTCCAATGATGTCCCCCTTGGGAACTGGACAGCCTCACCAGTGAAGACATGGATGGATCTGGGGCCATTCTTACCCAGCTACAGCAACTGTTTATTCTGAAATACAGTTATCAAAATAAGAATAGAGTATGGGAATAGAGTATGGGCAGGGGGAAAAGCTTGTCTTCTTTTTTTGGATTAGTATTAAAAAGTAGACCAACTTTCCCCACACCGTGGGGCTGAAAAGATTGATGGACTGTCTCGGTTTCTTCTGGATTGGCCTTTTGGGTTCCAAAAGATCATGGCAAGTTCTGGTTTAGGATTCATCCATTGACCCAAAAGATGTTCTTTTGCACATGTTTTTCTTACTGTTCTCCATGTGCCAGCACTCTTCTACCTCTAAACCAGTGTTTCTCAACAACAACCATGTTTATTCCAAGCCTCCTGAGATGCATCTATATTTTGCTTTTGGTACTACCCGTCAGCCAAAATTATTTTCCTGGGTTTGACTTTCTAGAGTTTGCATTATGAAATCAACAGCTTCTTAAATGTGCTTTTTCAAACTACATGCATATCTCCCTTCACTGTCTTCACCCCACCTTATCCCATTTTGGGAATCATTGCCCTGAGCCAATGTTCTCAACCTTGACTACTTCTCATGGGAAAATATGCAATGAGAAAATAGGCAACAATTCCATGAAATGTCTGAGGACCCAAGTTGAGAAACTCTGCAGGAAAAGTTAAGCACTGTTAGTCTTCACTTGGTGCCACAGGGGTCAGAGACACAAGTGCAGCTGCTGCAGTCATTAGGCAGTATTTTTATATAAGCTTGTCCAGGTAATCCTGAATGAGTGTGTATTATTTTGGAGTATCATCAAAATTAAAATGCAAAACTAAAAAATTCTCTTAGAAATCTTGTAGCTCCCTCCACCAAGAATATATCTGTGGAAGGAGCTAAATTTGAGAAACACTGTCCTATATGATTCTCAATTTTTCTTTTCATTTTTCTTTTTTCCACTCTTTGAAAATTTAAGAATCCATTACCATGAAGTTTAATTTTGTGTTCTAGAATTGCAAGATTATGTTCATTTCCTTTTGTGATTGCTAGTATGAATTAATTTCTCTTCTAAAAAAGAAAAACCCATAGATGATTGTTATTTTTGTTAAATTCTTTTCCATGTCTTAAGCTTTTAAGAAATGGTATTAGTTGAAATACACAGAGTTAAACCTTTATTCATGTTTGGCCCCTCCTCTCATAAATAAAGGCATGTGTTGCTGTCAAAAAAAAAAAAAAGTACAAATATAAAGTTCTTTCATGAACTAAAACAAATATATGTCACTATTACAAGAGTTTAAATAATAGAGTGTTATATGGGAAAAATGCACCAATGCAAACCATGGGCTATAATTAACAGAAATATTTTAATATTCTTTCATCAACAGTAACAAATGTACCACACCAATGCTGGGGGTCAATAATGGGGGCAGAGGGTAAGGTGTATAGGAATTTTTTTTTTTTTTTGGGAGTAATGAAAATGTTCTAAAATTAATTGTGGTGATGAATGTACAACTATGTGTTGATACTGGGAACCATTTATTGTATACTTTGGGTGGATTGTATGGTGTGTGAATATATCTCAACAAAACTGCTAAAAAAAAAACAAAAACTACTTAGGTTCTTAGGTATTTGTGGCTTGCCCAGAGATGGGAACTGATTTCTCGGATCTTTTCAATATTGGGAATCAAAATTGTAGTCTCTGTGAAGCTGGGTACTGGGAAAGCATCATCCTCTCCAAAAGTGCAGCCAGAGAATTATGTTTCCTGGCAGAGGTTAACACCAGAGTTAAGTCACCCACCTCACACCAGGGGTAGAATCCTAAGCCTGAAACTCACTTGGATTTGGGTTTGGAATTCTGCTTCTGAGGAGTATAACCGTCTGACACAGAAACTAATATAGAAACTGATTTTGAACTGTAAACCCTCTAGATCTCATGCAGAGTCAATCTTAAAACTTCCTCCTAAGACAGATTCTACAATACACAACATGTATACGACACTGCCATAGATAGCTCCTACTTTTAAAAAAAATGAGCTCAAGGACAAAAAGTTACCTGTGAGAGAGTATAAAATTTATATCCAGATGCTAGAACAATCTTAAGGATCTTGAAAGAGATTTAAAATAGGTATTTAAAGGTTTGTAGACATAAAGGATGGAATTACATTCATGAGACAAGAATAGTAAATTATGAAACAGGTATTGAGTATTAAAAAGGACCAAATAGAAATATAGAGACAGAAAATAATTAAAGTTAAAAAAAGAAGAAGGCATACCAGAAATTGATAGCTAAAGAGATATAAGAATTTAGATGGTGGAGAAATTGTTTAATTAGGGAAATCAAATTTTGTCTTGGAAAATGGGATCTATAAGGGAAAGGGAGTAAATACATCAAAAAAATTAGGAAAAACATAGCCAAAGGTTCTGGTGCTGAAAAATTTAGCACATTGAAGGGAAACAAGATTAGAACCCTGGATTGTCACTAAATAGCTGAGAGGGGTTTGATAATGTCAATCTCTGGGATTTTGTTTTCCCTTCTCATTTAAGAGGTTTAAACTAGGTGATGTCTAAGACTCGTGGTAACTATAGTTCTGATTCAAGGAAAGTCTAAGTACATAAATCCATTAGTTAGAATAAAGCACTCTTTAGTTTGAGCTTTATGTACTTTGATGTGTGATATTTACTCTTCTGCTCTAGGAAGGAAAGCTGTATAAAGGACATCAAGGTAATTATGTTTTGAGTAGATAATTTTCTTCAATAATGTTTCTTTTGGCAACAGCCCCATTATATTAAAAATTCTTCATATTTCCTTAACATGAAAAGTAAGTGTAGGAAAATTGGTGGCATTAGTTGCTTCTAGAGAAGTTAATTGGCTAGTGAGGGTTGCGGAGTGGGGTGGGGGGGGCATGTAGGAAGGAAACTTTCCTTTTGTATCTTCAATTTCCAATCTGTGTAGATGTAATATAAACTCTTAAAAGTAAATAAAATTTAAATTGAAAACAAGTAAGCTACATGATTGTGGATTCTAAATTTTGCTTTCCTTTCTAAACAGTAAACGTATATTTTTAAAAATACCTATATTTTGTATAAATATGTTCTTATTAAATTTTTTTGAATAATACCAAATTACATCAAGTGAAAACCAAAAGTTGCACCTCACAATTCTCCATCCCCCTAAGACTTTCCAGGTCTTTCTGTATGCATTTTTGTGCATATCAATTTACAAATAAAGTGTTTTGTTTTTATCTTAAAGTAAGTGGAATCATGCTATATGCAATTTGCATTTTACCCTTTTCACTGAACAGTGTCTTACCATTTTAATATCTATAGATTTTTCTGATTCTTTTTTCCCACCCAAAGGAAACAATTAAAATTAAAGTTTTAATCTGTTTAGAATTGACTCATATAAATGATTCCATAGGAAGAAAAAAATAAGTGAATGAATTAACTTTAAAATACCAGTATTTTTGAATATCTATGCGATTCTCATTCTTTTTAAATTGTTACATAGTATTCTATTTTTTCCCCCCAAAGAATTTATTGCTACATGTGAAGCAGTAGATCAGATCTGTCTCCCCAAGTCTAAGGAGTTTAGGGTTTTCATGGATTCAGTCAAGGGGAGATGGAGTTGTTACCATTACAGTAACAAGTACAAACTAACTTTTGGCTATTCTATAATATACTAAAAGGAAAAAAATCTCTATAATGATTCAGTAATCATATCATTTGTTGAATCTTAAATTTCTCGGTTACAATTCCTTTTGTTTTTGTTCATTCCTCAATCTTGAGGGATATCTGGGTGACAGATGTTCTAAGTTCTCCATGCTGAGAAAGGGGTGTTGACATTGTGGGGTAGAGGAATGAAAGTGTTTGTCATTCTTGGAGAGCCTGGTACCTCTGGGTTTCAGGGCTTAACTGGCTTAGGAACAGTCCAGAGGCTTAAGTCTTTGAAAAATAAACTTAATAAGTAAATTGAAAACTAGAGGTTTAAATAAAAGGAGCAAAAGGATTATGATTAGGTGATTTATAACTGTGTTACATTGGGGAAATAACTTTTTATAACCTGGAGTGTTTCTTGGGGTTTTCAGGAATAGTGTTGGCAATATCAGGTTGAGATCTGCCTAAGGGTAACCTCCGGAATGACCTCCTGACTCTCTTTGAAATCTCTTAGCCAATGAAACTTTATTTTATTTCTTTTCCCCCTTTTAATTACAAATCCATGGTAATCCCATGGTGTCAGGGAGGTTACCCTTGAAAATCATGTCCCATGGTGTCAGGGAAATTTACCTCTGGAAGTTATGTCCCACGGTGGGGGAGGGGGGAGGTAATGAGTTTATTTGCAGAGTTTGGCTTAGACAGAGGCCACATTTGAGCAATATGGAGATTTTCAAGGATGACTCTTAGGCATTGTGTCAATACAGAAATTGGTTTTGTAAGCATAAGCTTCAAGATAGAGGACTTGGATTATCAGGTATTATTAGATATTTCCTTTTATTAGACAGAACTCATAAATTTTAGAGTTTATTTTTATAGGTCTCCTTGTTACAAGTTTAAATGGGGATAATTTATGTTTTTCAATCTTAGGTTTAGACCTTGCAAAGTTCTTTGATTACAGTTTTAGTAAATGAAGAGCCCCTATTGCTTGACAGACGAGGAGGAATTTCCCGGGTGAGTAAGTTTAATAATTCTATGCTTTCTTTCCTCAGTCCCTCAAGGGAATTGGAAATACTTTTTCATTTTTACCTAAAATACTCTGAAATGCATCAGGGCATTATATTAACCTCTACAGAATACTAAGATCTCATTTCTTATTCCAGGTTCCATATCAAACAAAGCTGAATTAGGTTGTTCAAATAAACTGAGCAGACAGATTGTCAGATAGTGTGCTTTATAAAGTTTAAATTTTTTGACAAAATAAATCCTCCTTTCTTTGGTGTCTCATAGAAATTAAAGTTTTAAAAATACAGTTGATATCACCCTTTACCCTGTATTTTATTTCACTTTAGTTTTCAACTAGATCAGCCCCATTCACTTCTTTAATTGAAGTCTGATTCTTTCTTTAGCTTTTTAGCAGTTGTATGGCATCATCTTTTTAGAATTAACGCTGCTTGTTAGTACCTTAGAACTATAGAACTTTAACTTTGAGTCTCAGGTATCACACAGACACCCAAAGTTCCAGGGAGCTACCAGATTATACACAAAGAGCAGAGCATCTCAGAATTTAGAAATCACAGTTAAAGATCAGGAATAAATGTGACTACTGTAAGAGCTAACAATCTAGGCGCTAATTTTCTTAGAAGCATTTCCTAAATGAAGCTATTTCCAGAAATAAAAACATTTGACAATTGATTTATATTGGGGTCATCAACCACAACCGTATCAGAAGTTTTGTCCTGTCTTACCTCTCTACATTTACAGGGTTATGTTAATTAACAGGTAGAACATAACTTATATACTTGCCTTGCTTCTATTTTAAAGTCCTGTTTTGTTGAATATGAAGTTCTGACTTGTAGCTGACCACGTGTACTTTTAGAGAAGCATCACAGCCAAGTAGTGTAACTAACAAGGAGATTTGGTCACTTCCATGACATGTAACTTTCTTCTAAGGATAACTAAAACTCTGACCAAGAAAATCATACTGCTATCTAACATCAAGCCTAACATCAATATCAGGACATAATGTGGGTAGTGAGACTATTGTCAACTTTTTAGGAATTTTATACAATCTCTAAATATATGAATAACATATCACACAAACAAATTTAACAGAAAGATAGAAAATCCCTTTAATAACTATAACACTTCCTATGTAATATATTGAACTACTTTTAGCGCCTCACTTTTACAAGGTGAAAGAACAAATCTTTTGCAACAGTTTGAAATAAAAGATATATTTTAGGACTTGATTTTGGGAGGGAAGAAAAAAGCTTAGTTCCTTTAAAAGTGAGAAGGCTTGTTTATTAAAATAAAGGATGTTTAGGTCAAGGTCAACATCAACAAGGATATTATTCTGATATGACATAGAATCTTTCTGGTCTAGACAGAATACTCAGATAGTTAAAAACTTTTTATAACCTTTCATTAACAGCACACCAACAATCCACATTATTTTAACAGAGAGAAAACTAAACTCCAGTTTTGTGTGAATACACAGTTTGACACAGAAGCTCTTAAAAAATTCTAAAAACAAGCCTAATGAGTTTTTGGCCAGCATTGACTATGACAAACAGAATTCACTTCCTCGGACTTCTACAGAATTCTCTATTCACCCAGGCCTTGCCTTATACATTTTCAAGGACAAAACTACATACCTTTCCTTACCAAAGCACATCTTGTATACTTGACATATCCGCATAACTTAAGTTACCAAAAATATCTTTGATACTGTCTTTTTAAACATCCTACAAAACATAGTTTTTAAAATAAAGTTTGTCAAAATAATAACAGTTTCATTAAACACAAATTGTTTTTCACCATCTTAAAGATTTATAGTGGTAGCTTATTTTATCAGTAAACTTGTATAAATTTAGGGAAAAGGTTCCTAAGTAGAATAAAGTTATATCTGTTTTGTTCAAAAGTCATCATAAAAACAAGAATAGGACTAGACTTTGTCACTGAAAATTTTTTTTTTTTTGCAGCTAGTTTGCCTTTTTTTTTTCTATTGGAGGTTAAAAAAAATCTGTTTTCCTAATATCCTAAAATTATGAACAACCTCAAAAGCATACTGACTGTCAAGCTCTGGAAAATATACTGTAATTGTTTAATTTGTGCCAAGCATAAATTCAGGAAAACTTTTCCATAGCTCTCAAGGACATTTTCCTTTACTTACTGTACTTTGACAGATCTTATTCAGCTCCCCCTATCCCAAGGCTATTTATGTTTTGATATTGATCTGTTGATTGCAGTTACTGTTGCAAAGGTATTATTTGGAAAAAATAATTTTAAATTGGGGAATTCTCTCAGAACAAACATGGCCTATTCCAAAACATTTACCCTGTATTTACCATTTCTAATTTCTAGGCTCGGTAGAAAGAATTTAAACCAAGCCCATACCTTCCCCATCTTTCTCCCCCCAGCCCTTCTCCCATAGCTGCCTCAGCTGGTTTGGCCAAGGTTTTTTTTTTTTTTTTTTTTTTTTAAGAGCATCATTGCCCTTTATTCTTTTTTTTTTTTTTTTAATCATCATTTTATTGAGATATATTCACATACCACGCAGTCATACAAAACAAATTGTACTTTCGATTGTTTACAGTACCATTACATAGTTGTACATTCATCACCTAAATCAATCCCTGACACCTTCATTAGCACACACACACAAATAACAAGAATAATAATTAGAGTGAAAAAGAGCAATTGAAGTAAAAAAGAACACTGGGTACCTTTGTCTGTTTGTTTCCTTCCCCTACTTTTCTACACATCCATCCATAAACTAGACAAAGTGGAGTTTGGTCCTTATGGTGGCCAAGGTTTAAGAAGCCCTGGGGACGGATAGGTGAGACAGAAAAGGAGGAAGCCTGGTTTTAAAAGTTTTTAATGAGGGTGGTGGGATTTAAAACCTGTAAGATGACCTTAGTATTGATGAGAGTTCCTATGCCCTGCTCTTAGTTGTTTCTAATTATTAGATCTATTTTACCTGAAGAAGTGACCCTGAGGATTGGAAAAGCCTTTGCTCTTTCCTGAGGCAGCCTGTGCTGCTGTCTGGAGATTCCAGTTTCTTTCTAATGTCCAGGTTTGTTTGCAGTAATTATAAGCACTAAGACCTTGAACCCTGATGCCTAAGGTTTGTGTTTTTTGTTTGTTTGTTTGTTTGTTTATATATATATATATATATATATATATATATATATATATATATATGTACTTATTTATCTTTAAGCAAGTTGAATAGAGCTCTTTGAAGAATTTTGTTTGCTAATTTGGCATTACCATCCAGAAGTAGGAAAATATACATTGAACAGACAGACACAAATAGAAGATTAGACACAAAAACCAGAAACAAGGAAATAACAAAACTCACTAATTTGAACCTTACTTTTTCATTATTTTCTAGTATGCTTGAATATGAGCCCAATTGGGGTTGTAGGTTGCTAGTATTGAGGTAACTAAGCTTCCTATTTTCTTTGGGTCTTCTCTATAGAGTGGGGTATTATTTTTCTAGTTATATAAATCTGATGTGGAGAATGGTGTACGCATATATACAGATTCTTTTGGGCTTCCCTGTTTGTTCCTGTAAGCACTTGGAATTTTTCCGACTGGCTCAGTTGCTGGTTTTAGAGAGCAGCCCTGGCCAAATTTAGTGCCCTATGGGTGCGGGAGGGGAACACCATTTCTAGCTCAGGCTCTTTTATCTCCAGTAAGGGGGTATACAAAGGAGCAGTTAAAGGCTGTATAGGAGCTTTCACACTTGAATCAGGGAGGACATTTTTCTTCTTTCCACTAATATTTTGCAGATAAAATTTTCTGTTTTCTCATTAACATTGACTTTTTTTTGTTTTGTTTGTATAAAGAAATAAAAAAGAATGCCTAAGCCATCCCATACCCCTTATCCCCTCTATTACATATATATATATATATATATATATATATATATATATATATATATATAGTCATTATTTTATTACTCATAGACTGGTTAAAGGGAATGTCAATCACCAGGTTGTCACTATCACATGGTCACATGATAAAAGCTATATAGTTATACAGTTATCATCAAGAATCTTTCTACTGGATTACTGTTCAACAGATTCAGGTGTTTCCTTGTAGCTATTCTAATACACTAGAAACCAAATAGGAATATCTATATAATTTATAAGAATAACTTCCAGATTGACCTCTTGACTCTATTTGAGGTCTCTCAGCCACTGAAACTTTGTTTCATTTCTTTTCTCCCTTTTGGTTAAGATGGCATTCTCAATCCCATGATGCCAGGGCCAGGCTTATATCTGGAAGCCCTGTCCCTTGTTGCCAGGGAGATTTATACCCCTGGGAGTCATGTCCCATGAAGGGGGAAGGGTAGTGAGTTTATTTGCAGGTTGGCTGAGAGAAAGAGGCACCTGTGAGCAACAAAAAAATTTTCTCTGGGGATGACTTTTAGATATAATTGTAAGTAGGTTGAGCTTCTCCTTTGCAAGAATAAGTTTCATAAGGACAAGCCCCAAGTCCAAGGGCTTGACTTATTAAATTGCGATTCCCTAATGCTTGTGGGAGTATCAGGAATTCCTCAGGTGGGGAAGTTTAAATATTTCCGCATTTTTCCTAGTCCCTCAAGGGGACTTTGCGAATATTTTTATATTTTCTGCCCAAAGTACTCTGGGGTGCATCAGGATATCATATTAACCTGTACAGAATAACAAGATCTCATTCCCTATTCTAAGTTCCATGTAATTATGCTGTTTAAATAAACAGGTTAAATAAGATAGTATGCTACAGACAATATAAACTTTGTACCAAATAAACATCTCTTAAGTAACAGTCACGACTCAGGGATAGATGCGATTGCTGTAAGAACTTACAGTCCACGAGCCTTTACAACAAGCCTCGCTGAATAGTCCACACTTCTGCATCGTTGATTGCCCAACCCCTGTCCACATTCTATCCCCTGGTACCTGTGCTCTCGAATTCAAGTCTCAGCATTTGTTCATTGTGGTAAATTTACATTAGTGAGGCCTTACAATATTTGTCCTTTCATTTCTGGCTTATTTCACTCAATGTAATGTCCTCAAGGTTCATTCACTTAGTTGCACACCTCGTGGCTTCATTCCTTTTTGCAGCTGTTCAGTGTTCCACTGTATGTATACACCACAGTTCACCCGTTCACCCGTTGATGTACCGTTAGGCTGCCTCTGTGCATTGCAGATCGTGAGTACTGCTGCCATAAGCAGTGGTGTGTAAATGTCTATTCTGTCCCTGCTTTCAGTTCTTTCAAGCATGTACCAAATAATGGGTTGAAGAATCACATGGTGAGCCTATACTTAGCCTCCTGTGGAGAACATTGACTTTTTTTTCCTGTTTTAAAATGCTTTCCTTTATTTTGAAATTATTCCAAAGGTAAATGAATGTAGAGAAAAATTAGAAAATGAGCAAAAATAAGAGCATCCAAATTCTAGTATTAAATATGAACACTGATATTTTAAAGTATATTCTTCCATGTACTGCCCCATGTAAAAAAAAAATAACACACACTTTCTCAATATAAGACCATGCTATACATACCATTTAGTAATCTCTTTTTCACCTTACACTGTATTTTGAATATCCTTCCATGTCAATAAAATATAATCTACATTATCTTTTTTTAATAGTTTGTTGAGATATATTCATATACTCCACAATCATCCAGTACAGTCAGTTGTTCATGGTACCATCATAAGGCTGTGCATTTATCATCACAATCAGTTCCTGAACATTTTCCTTACTTCAAGAAAAATAAAAGTAAAAAAGAACACCCAAAACATTCTATTCCCCCCATCCCACTCTACTTTTCATTTAATTTTTGTCCTCACTTTTTACTTATCTCTCCATACACTGGATGGAGGGAGTATGAGCCACAAGGTTTTCACAATCACACAGTCATACCGTGTAAGCTACATAGTTACATAATCGTCTTCAAGAATCAAGGCTACTGGGTTGCAGTTCGACAGCTTCAGGTATTTCCCTCTAGCCATTCCAACACACTAAAAACTAAAAAGGGGTATCTACATAGCACATAAGAATGCCCTCCAGAGTGATCTCTCGACATCATTTGAAATCTCTCAGCCACTGAAACTTTTTGTTTCATTTCTTTTCCTTCTTTTGGTCAAGAAGCCTTTCTTAATCCCATGATGCCGGTTCAGGCTCATCCCAGGAGTCATGTCCCACATTGCTAGGGGGATTTACACCCCTGGGAGTCATGTCCTATGTGTGTGTGGGGGGGGTGGGGTGGTGCGGGCAGTAAATTTACCTGCCGAGTGGGCTTAGAGGCTTAGTGGCTACATCTGAGCAACAAAGAGGTTCTTGGGGAGACTCTTAGGCACAATTATAAGTAGGCTTAGGCTCTCCCTTGCAGTAACAAACTTCATAAGGGCATGCCCCAAGATCAAGGGCTTGGCTACTAAATTGGTAGTCCCCAAAGAATACTGACTTTTAAGAGAGACAGTGTGCATGTGACATCATCACATCCCATTTTGCTTTCTGTTGCAGAACAAATCTAATTGTAATACAGTGTTTTATTTTGTTTTATTTTTTATTTTTTTTGTGGTTTTTATTTTTTATTTTTTTCAATAGAATCATTCTCAGGCCATTTCTGTCTTGATTCTAAATCATATTGAGGCCAAACTGTATTATAGAAAAAACTATTTTTGTTTTTTTTTTCATAGACTCATAACTAAAATCTTTCCGGTTTTTCAAAATACATCCTAAAGGGCTATATTCAGGTATGCTATTAGAATTAGAACTTTCCATTTTAAAGAATTTCAGTAATCGGTACCCAATTAGGAACACTTGAACAATACAAATGCAGTAACACACCAATTAATAATTTAAACAGATACTTAACACTTACTATATATTTAAGTAACACACCAATTAATAATTAAACAGACACTAAAAGACTAAATAACAGACACTGAAACACTGTATCTAAGTAACACTCCAATTAACAGGCACAAAACAATTCTATTAAATACCAATTAATTGTTGGATTACTTATTTTTCAGGAGTATGCTAAACAGAAAAACTCAGGTCTGGGCCTCAAACCCTATACAGAAGGGTACTCAGAAAACAAAACTGTAGAAGCCCGAGTAAGGGGGAGCATTCTGGAAGCAGGGCTCAGGGCCTTAAACCCGGGTCCAGGGGCCTTGAACCCCTGTACTAACTTCCTGATCCACTTCTACTTGGGGACCCAGTCAGTCAGAAGTCCAGACCAGGAACTGGAAACTGTTTCTCCCTTTGAAGCTTTAAAGCACCAAGGGCCTGGCCTGCTGGCAGGGAAAAAAACCCAGTTGCTGAGCCTTTAGACTAAGAGTCTAGCGCCTGCAGAATGCTCAATTTACCATGCTAACCTGCCTGTCCCCAGGCAGTCGGACTCTTTACATCTTAGGAACCTTGTCCTGCCTGAGTCGCCAAATTGATACGGAACAAAGGTGGGGTTCTCTGCCCAATGTGCATAGCAGTTAATCTGTGACACTGGCTTTCAAAGAAAGAGTTTATTGCTTTGCACAAAGCAGGAAGTCAGATGATCTCTTGGCCTAAAAATCTGTTTCCTACATGGTATTCTATAATATGGACATAATTTATTTAACCTTTCCTTGTGAGCATTTCAGATTGTTTTCAACTTTTTAATTATAAATAATGTTTGTCCATAGTAGTGTCCATCTAATTTCTTTGTGCACATTTACGAGCATTTCTCTAGGATAGATACCCTAGAATTGGAATTGTTGGGGTGAAATTTGTGATCAAAATTAGATTTTGCCAAATTCCTCTCTAAAATGCTATCAATTTATACTGTCGTGAAAGGTATATGAGTTGTTTTTTACATTTTAACCAACACTTTGATAATTTAGGTAAAATATTGAAACTGCTTTATGTTTTTTTTAAATTTTTTTTTAGTTTTTATTGAGATTGTTCACATACTGTACAACTATCCAAAGATCCAAAGTATACAATCAGTTGCCCATGGTACCATCACACAGCTGTGCATCCATCACAACAATTTTTTTTCAATTTTTAGAATATTTTCATTACTCCAGAAAAGAAATAAAGACAGAAAAAGGGAACTCCAATCCTCTCATACCCCTAACCACCCCCTCCACTATTGATTCATAGTTTGGTATCGTACATTTGTTACTGTTGATGAAAGAATGTTAAAATACTACTAACTGCAGTATATAGTTGGCAATAGGTATATTTTTCCTCCCATATGCCCCTCTATTAACTTCTAGTTATAGTGTCATATATTTGTTCTAGTTCATGAGAGGGATTTCTAATATTTTTGCAGTTAATCATGGACATTGTCCACCTCAAGATTCACTGACTGCCTTATGTTTTAATTTACATTTCCATGCCCACTAGTGAGGTTAATCATTTTAAGATATGTGTTGTCCATGCATATTTGTTTTTGTTGAGGTTTTTTTTTTTTCATTTTTAATCGTAGAATATAACATATATGCATAAAAGTGACAACTTTCCAAGTGCAATTTAACACGTAGCTAGCAAATTTCAAAGATTATTATAGGTTACAATTCCACAGTTTCAGTTATTTCCTTATTATGAAATATATATACAAAAAGGTAACATCTTTCAAAGTATGATTTAACAAGTAGCTATACAGGAAATTTCCAAAGTTGTTATGAGTTATAGCACCATGGTTTCAGTTATTTTCTTATTGTGAAATACAACATATATACAAAAAGGTATAGCTTGCAAATTACCATTTAACAAGCAGCTATAGAACAAATTTCAAAGGATGCTTTGGGTTACAGTTCTATCATTTCATTTCTTTCCTGCTAATGATTCTAATACCCTAGCAACTAAGAAAAAGAAAATTATATAAATATTAAGTATTCATAATCCTTTGTTAAATTCCTTCTTGTCTGTTGCTACCCCTTCCTCTAGTTTAATCACTTCCCCGATCTTCAGGGATATTTAGGCAGTGTGATGGTTAGGTTCATGTATCAACTTGGCCAGGTGATAGTGCCCAGCTGTCTGGTCAAGCAAACACTGCCTTAACAATTGCTGCGAGGATGTTTGTGGCTGGTTAATAAACCAACAGGCTGGTTTATTAAATCATCAGTCAATTAACTGCAGCTGTGACTGATGACTCACCAAAGGGTGTGTCTTCCACAATGAGAGAATGCAATTGGCTGGATTTAATCCAATTAATCAGTTGAAGACTTATAAGCGAGACAAATAGAGGACCTTCACTTCTTCTTTGGCTGCCCAGTGAATGTTTCCTGAGGAGTTTGTCGAAGTTGCTGGTTCATTTCCTGAGGAGTTCATCAGACATCTTCCTTGGAGTTGACAGTTTGCTGACTGCTCTACAGAATTTGGACTCGTGCATACCCACAGTTGTGTGAGTCACTTTTATAAATTTTATAGTCATAGACACCTCTCATTGATTCTGTTTCCCTAGAGAACCCTAACTAATACAACTTGGTACCAGGAGTAGGGTTTGAACCCACGCGGACACATGTCCATCGGAGGCAGTGACCACCCTAACCTGTTCATGTTGAAAAGTGGTGTCAACTTTATAAGCAAAGGGGACACATCTAGTTGATGTTCTTGAAGAGGCTGTTGCCTCTGGGTTCTGGGACTTAGCTGGCAGAGGAGCACGCTGAAGTAACCCAAGTTTCTGACAAATAAACTTATTGAGTGAAACCTTTATAGAGTCTCAGATAGAGATCTGGGCACTCTTTAAGGTTTTTAGGACTACTGTTGACTTGGGCCTATCATATTGTGGTCATTTGGCATATCTAGGTGAGGTCTGCATAGGAGTTAACCTCCAGGACAACCTCCTGACTCTATTTGAATTCTCTTAGCCACTAAAACCTTATTTTGTTGCTGTGCCAGTTTGAATGTATTATGTCCCCCAGAAAAAGCCATATTCTTTGATGTAATCTTGTGTGGGCAGACATATCAGTGTTAATTAGATTGTAATTCTTTGAATGTTTCCATGGAGATGCACCCCACCCAACTGTGGATGATGATTTTGTTTGGATAATTTCCATTGAGGTGTTGCCCCACCCATTCAGGGTGGGTCTAAATTAATCACTGGAGCCATATAAATGAGCTGACAAACAGAAGGAACTCAGTGCAGATGTGAGTGATATTTTGAAGAGGAGCTACACCCAAGAGGGACACTTTGAAGAGTGCACAGATACTAAGAGAGTAGCTGCAGTTGAGAGACAGTTTGAAGACAGCCGTTGAAAGCAGACTCTTGCTCCGGAGAAGCTGAGAGAGGACAAACACCCCAAGTGCAACTAAGAGTGACATTTTTTAGGAACTGCAGCCTAGAGAGGAATGTCCTGGGAGAAAGACATTTTGAAACCAGAACTTTGGAGTAGACGCCAGCCACGTGCCTTCCCAGCTAACAGAGATTTTCTGGACACCATCGGCCATCGTCCAGTGAAGGTACCTGATTGCTGATGTGTTACCTTGGACACTTTATGGCCTTAAGACTGTAACTGTGTAATGAAATAAACCCCTTTTTATAAAAGCCAATCCATCTCTGGTGTTTTGCATTCCGGCAGCATTAGCAAACCAGAACAGATTTTGGTACCGAGAGTGAGGTGCTGATGCTGCTGTGTTTGCAAATTCCAAACATGTTGGAACGGCTTTTTAAATGGATAAGGGGAAGATACTGGAAGAATTGTGAGGAGCTTGATAGAAAAGACCTAAACTGCTTTGAAGAAACTGTTTGTGGAAATATGGACTCTAAAGATACTTCTGATGAGGCTTTGAGCAGAAATGATGGATGTGTCATTGCCAACTGGAAGAAAGGCGATCCTTATTTTAAGGTGGCAGAGAGTTTGGCAAAGTTATGTCCTGGTGTCGGATGGAAGGAAGAATTTGAAAGCAACAACCTGGAATACTTAGCTGAGGAGATCTCCAGACTACATGTGGAGAACGTACCCTGGCTTCTCCTGGCAACTTATAGTAAAATGCGAGCAGAGAGAGATAAAGTTAGAACTGAACTCTTGGGTTCAAAGAAACCAGAAACTGATGGTTTGGAAAATTCCAGGCTTCCAGAGGATGGATCCCCAGAAGCTACAGCCCAATGTGAGGATTTAACCAAACATGGAACCCAGCTGCCATTTCTCTACAAGCCAAGATTGGAGATGGAGTTATCCAGAAAGGATTTGTGGAAAGTCCTATTCTCTGACGGTTTTGACCCCTGTGTGCTTCATACGAAGCCAACAGAATTTTTGCAAGATTTTTATAGATGGAGCCACTGCCTGTCTGAACTAGAGGCGACAGATAAGGAACAAATTGAAGGAAAAATTTCTTCAAAGACAGAGCCATGGAGGTTGAGGTTTGCAGTCAGGAGGTCTCAGGCTGAGAGAGTGGAGTGGCCCACACACACGGAAAGGGTGAGTTTGCACCGGAGGTCGAGGATGGGACTTCTGCCTCGATGCTCTGGAAGAGTTTTGCCACCCCAGGACTCAAAGAGGGTGAAGCACATTCCCAGGGGATTGGGGAGAGCCTGGCTGCCACCCCATTGTTCTGAAGGGGTTCAGTGTATGCCCCGGAGATGGAAGAGAATCCGGGTACTGCCTCGATGTTTGAGGAGAGTGGGGCCGAAAAGATGGTCTCCCCAGTGTGTGGATATGTTGGAGCACTCACCACAGCGTTTGGAGAGGAAAGGGCTGCTACAAAGGCCCTTAGGAAGGGTTAGACTCCTGCTCTCTCAAGCCCCAAGGATGCAACATTGTTTTGTAAATGACTCTCAGACTTTGAAATCTAATGGAGCTTGTCCTGCAGGTTTTAGGAATTCTTTTGGTCCTGTGAACCCTGTTTTCCTTTCAGTTTCTCCTTATGGCAGTGGGAATATTTATCCTATGAATGTCCCTCCTTTGTATATTGGAAGCACATAACTTGTACTAGAGCAGTTGCCTTTCTTTTCCCCTTTTTG
Source organism: Choloepus didactylus (assembly GCF_015220235.1). Classification (NCBI taxonomy): domain Eukaryota; kingdom Metazoa; phylum Chordata; class Mammalia; order Pilosa; family Megalonychidae; genus Choloepus; species Choloepus didactylus. The sequence continues at coordinate 29,768,641 of NC_051322.1, read as the reverse complement.
GTCAAAAAAGCATTCTCTGTCCCTTGGTGCCAGGGTCAGGCTCATTCCTGGAATCTGTGTCCCACGTCGCCAGGAAGGCTCATTCATCTTGGAGGTCCTGTCCCACGTTGGGGTGAGGTATTGAGTTGTTTTTTGTCTTCACTGGTTTTTCTCTTGGGTTTGTCTTTTTTTGGGTGAGAGGAGGGTTGTCTTTTTAATTAATTTTTAAACGCTCTTCATCTATTCTAGACAGAAACCTTTAATATATTTGAAGGAAATGCTTTCTTTTAGTTTTTTATTTATTCAGCTATTTATGGTGTCTTTAAGTTTACAGAAGTTTTAAATCAAAAGTCAAATCTGTCCATTTTTTTTTAATGGCATCTGGATTTTACTTTTTTTGGAAAGGCCTCTTGTACTCCAAGATTATAAAGGCATTCTCATGTATTTTTTTCTAATTCTTTTATATGTATAGATTTTTAATGTTTAGATCTTTGGTGTTTGGAGCTGTGTACCCCAGAAAAACATGTTCTTAAATTTCATCCATTCTTGTGGGTGTGAATCCGTTGTAAGTAAGACTTTTGATGAGGTTACTTCAGTTAAAATGTGGCCTCAACCAATCAGGATGGTCTTAATCCTGTTACTGAAGTCCTTTATAAGGAGATTGAAATTCAGACAGACAGAGAGCAAGTCATGGAAGGCAAAAGCTGAAGGTCAGTGGAACCTGGAAGAGAATGGAGAGACCAGGAGAAGCCGCTATGTGCATTTCCATGTGACAGAGGAGCCAGGGACCAAGGATCACTGGCAGCCAGCTCCAGAATGCCAGTCTTCGAGAAGAAAGCATTGCTTTGTTGATGCCTTGACTTGGACTTTTTTCGTAGGCTCAAAAGCTTGAGGTACATTGATTCCCATTGTTTAAGCCAACCCATTGCATGGTAATTGCTTGAACATCCAAGGAAATTAAAACATCTTTAATCTATCTCAAATTTAGGTTTTGATGTCTGCAAGGGGAAGTCCCTACCTTGTTGTACTTTTTCAGAATTTTCTTGGGTTTTCTCACATTTACTCTTTCAAATGAAGTTGAGTCTTTCAAATGTACTTAGATGCTGAGTCTAAACCATTGTAAAGGTTCCTTTTGGGATTTTTATTGCATTTGCATTAAATCCACACATTTTTACAATACTGAATATGCTTATTTAGAAACATGTAGCTATCCAAATATGGGATTGTTTTATTTGTTCATTTCCCTGTTAGTTATAATCCTAGATATTTTATTATTTGTGTTGCTATTGTAAGTTGGCTCTTTTATTCCATTATATATCTTACTTTACTATTGTTGATACATAGTCTAGTAGGTTGAATATATCTAAGCCCTAACCCCTGGAACCTGTGACTTATTTGGAAAAAGGGTTTTTGTAGATGTAATTAAGGATCTTGCAATGCTATCTTGGATTTAGGGTTGACTATAAATCAGTAACAAGTGTCTTCATAAGCGAAAGGTAGAGGGAGGTTTGAGACACGGGGGAAGGCAGTGTGAAGAGAGAGGCATAGAGTGGAGTGATGTGTCCACAAGCCAAGGAAGGCTGGGGACTGCCTGCAGCCACCAGAAGCTAGGAGAGAGGCAAGGCACAGGTTCTTCCTCTGTGCCTCCAGAAGGAACCTGCTGTGCCAGTGCCTTGATTGGGGTTCCTGGCCCCACAACTGTGAAAGAAGAAATTTCTGTTGTTTTAAGCCACCTGGTTTCTGGTAATTTGTTACTGCAGCCCTGGGATATTCATACACATAGATATATGCTCATTTTATACCTACCCACCTTACTCAGATCTTTTTATTCTAGAGTTTTTTCAGTTAATTATTCCTAATTTTTTAGATAGAAAATTGTATCATCTGAAACTTTAGATAGAATTGTACATAAGTACACCAAAAATAACACTTCTTTTTTATCCTAAGAAAAACAGTTCACTGGTCATGAAGTGAAAATCTAGAATATTAAAAATTACCCTTTAAATTCCCTTGACTTACCCATTAAGTAGGATATACAATTCTATACAATAGTAAGTGTAAATATACAGAGTAATAACAATAAAGGCTCTAGATGTAAAATATAATTTTACAGTATTTTGAATTAAAATATTGAGATAGTAGCATAAATGAATCTTTAAGAAGAAGACAATAAAGCTGAACAGTTAACCCCTTTCATCCTGGTTATTTTTGTGACTCTTATGACAATGGAAATGCAGCAGTTAAAAAAAAATGCAGATGATGGTACAACATCTACATAGTGAATGATCATATAATTCAGCTGAGTGCTGTATATAATTCCAATAGTTTGTATTTCTGTTCCCCTGCAAGCACTATTATGATGTTAGAGCTTGATGTCTCTCTAGGAGATGGTCATGTTAGCACTGAGTAGCGGAGATTGACAGGAAATAATTTGCTTGTGTTTAACTCTAAAAGTTGCTTGCAAGGTTCATCTGCTGGTGGTTTCTCTTGTTATTGTCTTTTAAGCAGTTCAAATGTTTCTTACGAGAATTTCAAATCTCCTGCACATTATTTTGAGGTTCATTTTATTGATAGAGCATTTTGGGTATTAAGTCATTTGGAACACTTCAATAAATTTAATCATTTTTGAACACTTCAGTAAATGAAGATTTCAGATTGCTGGCTTTTGTTCTCAGTGGGCATCTTTCTGTTCTTCATGTTTGGTACATTCTTTGTTAGTGTTTCTTTAAGGCCCTTAATTAATTCTTTAGATTCTTCCTTGAGGATGTGAGCAAAGCCGTCTCTACTCTCTTGGCCTGGCCACCCATACAGTGCTTTTCACTTTTTGTGTCAAAGATCGGGAAACCTTGCACAGCCTTTCCGTTTTATTTCCTTACGTTCTTTGACTATTGAAAGCTTGATTGCATCCATGACCATTTAATATGAGTGAGACATTCACTGGCAGTGTGGAAGGCCTTCCAAACCACATCACACTTAATATTGGACACATCTTGAATGTTGGTAAGGCCATGAGCCTGATGCATTACAGTCTTGAAACAACAATTCATACCTTACTGCAGAGGTTGGTGGAAGAAATGGTGTGGTGGGGGTGGGGTCGGCCAAAAGACAACTTCATCCTGCAAACTGGAGGGCTTCAGTGACCAAGAGTTGAATGATCAGCAACACTTTTTTTTTTTTTTTTTTTTTTTACTTTATAGCAATTTTATTGATATAACACATAACATACAATCAAAGTGTACAATCAGTTATAACTGTATTGTCATATAGTTGTGCTTTCATCACCACAAACTTCGAACATTTTCATTACTCCAAAATATAAAATGAACATTGAAATAGAAAAGAACATCCTAAACCCTCCATTCCCTCCTCCCCTCATTGTTCATTTACTTTTTTTTAAGTTTAATTGAGATATATTCACACACCCTACAGTCTTCCACAGTGTACAGTCATTCTCAGCATCATCATACAATTGTGCGTTCATTCCCAGAATCAAGTTTTAAATCTTACTCCAAAATAAAAATAAAAGCAAAAAAGAACATCTAAATCTTTCCATACCCTCCATCCCACCCTAACCTTCATCAAATTTTTGTCCCCATTTTTCCACTCATCTGCCCATACACTGGATAAAAGGAGTGCGAGCCACAAGGTTTTCAGTCAACACAGTCACACTATTCAATCTACATAGTTATACAATTGTCTTCAAGAATCAAGGTCACTGGGTTGCAGTTTGACAGCTTCCAGTATTTCCCTCTAGCCATTCCAACACACTAAAGACTAAAAGGTGATATCTATATAGTGCATAGGAATACCCTCCAGAGTGACCTCTTGACTCCATTTGACTCAGTCACTGGAACCCTACTTTGTTTCATCTCTCTTCCCCTTTTTGGTCAAGATCCTCTCAATCCCTCAGTGCTGGGTCCAGGCTCATTTCCAGTAGTCATTTCCCACGTTGCCAGCGGGATTCACACCCCTGGGAGTCATGTCCCATGTAGAGGAGAGGGTAGTGAGTTCACCTGCTCAGTGGGCTTAGTGAGAGATGAGGCCACATCTGAGCAACAAAGAGGCTCTTTGGGGGGGACTCTTAGGCACAATTATAAGTGGGCTTAGCCTCTCCCTTGTAGCAACTAGCCTCACAGGGGAAGGCTCCACAATAGAGGGCTCGGCCCACTAAATTGGCAGTCCTCAATGTTTGTGGGAAAATCAGCAATAATCCAGGTGGCAAAGTCCACAGGTGGGGAAGTCCAACAATTCCGCATTTCTCCCCAGCTCCTCGGGAGGCCCCACAAATACACTTACACTTTCTGCCCATTATCACTCTGGGATGGATCAGCAACACTTTTAAAACAGGCTTTATATGAAGTCCGGCTTGGCTTCTGGATTGAAATATCTGTGGAACTGTAAGGGATTTGTAGCCTGTATTGCAGAAGTTAGCAAACTGTTTTTTAGAGGACCAGATAGTAAATATTTTAGGTTTTCTGGGCTACATGCATCTCTCTCATATAGTTGTTGGGTGTTTTTTGTTTGTTTTTTATGTTTTTTTTTATTTGTTTTTTACAACCTTACAGAAAATGTAAAAACCATTCAAGGGCCTTACAAAAACAAGCCACTAGCTTGTTGCTTTTTAGAGCAAGCCCAGCTTTAAGTGCCTAGCTACATTGCCATAAAACAGTGCAGTCTTGAGACACTTTGGAGCAGGCAGTTTGTCTTTCTAGTGCTGAAACAAACTGTGGTGGGGCTTTCTTTTTTCTTTCTAAAAGCTTTCTGGTTGTGTCAACATTTACAAAGTCTTTTCTTAAACATTAGAGGAAACTGAAACTGAGTTAAGGGTATATGGAACCCTCTGTACTATCTTTGCAATTTATGGGTTAATCTAAAATTATTAGACAATAAAAAGTGTATTTTAAAAATCTTGTTCTTGAAGATAACCTGTTTCTTCTGTGATTTTCTTTAGTTGGCCAAGCAAGGCTTCCATTCCCTCTTTATAAACAAAAGCAGCCTCACTAGCAGTGTACACATTTTTGGGATTCATGTTGTTCCTAAAACTCCTAAGCTATTTTTGGGAGGCTTTGCATTTCTTCTCATCAGAAAGCTTTCCCTTCCTTTGGTAGTAAATTTGATCAGAGAAGTAAGGCCAAAAACCTTTCTTGCAACATGTTGCTATCAGTAGTTACATAGTTAAAAGTCATATCTTCCAGCCTAAATGTAATGCCATTTCATTCACTGACATCGTATCATCCAAGTGAATTGCTACTCTGGCATTTATTACCATGTTTTATTGACAGTTAGACTTCTGCTTTTAAAAAAATTATTTTTAAATAATTTCAAATTTACAGAAGGGATGCAAGGGTTGTCACAAAGAAACTATGTATTTAACTTTCTGCCTCATTTGCTTTATCATTCTATCTACATTTATATGTATATGTATATACACATTTTTCTCTGAAACATTTGAGGATAGATTTCATTTCTCATATCCCTTTACCCCTTAATGCTTCAGTGTGTATTTTCTAAGAACAAGGGTATCTCTTATATAAAACAGTACAGTTATCAAATTAGAAACTTTAACATTATAAAATACTTTCATGTAATTTATAGTATGTTTTGATTTCTTGGCTGCTAAAACAGATACCATCCAGTGGGTTGGATTAACAATAGGAATTTAATGGCTCGCAGTTTCAGAGGTGGGAAGACTTACTGGAAGGCTTGCTTCTTTTCTTGGTCAGTATCTTCTGGGTGGCCAGCAATCTTTGGGGTTCCTTGGCTTTTCCATCATGTCAGTGCACATGGTGGTGTCTTTTTTTCTTTTCTGGGTTCAGTTGACTTCCAGAATCTGGCTGCTTCTGGTGGTTTCTCCTGTGGCCTTCTCTATAAGGCCACACCTTAACTAAAGATAACCTCATAAAAAAAGTCCTATTTACAATGGGTTCACACCCACTGGAATTGTTTAAGAACGTGTGTTTCTGGGGTACGTAACTCCAAGCCACCACATAGTGTATTTCCAATTTTGTCAGTTATCCCAATAATCTACTTTATAGCATTTTCCCCCAATATACAGTCCAGTGCAGGATCAAGTTTTGCATTTAGTTTTCCTGTTTGTTTAGTATTCTTTAAACTGCAGTAGTTCTTATAATTGTTTATCTTTTGTGATGTTAACTTTTTTGAAGAAAATGGGTCAATTATTTTGTGGTATCTCTCTTGATTCTTGATGGCACCAGTGATCATAGAGGATTGTTTTTGTCATATTTAGATACCACATTTGAGATCAGCATGCCATTTTTCAGTAAGTTCAACAGTTTTCTTTTAGTGTTAGAACTTTGAGCAAGTTTTTTTTTATTTGTTTTTTAAGTGTTATGTGAAATATACATGTTTCAACACTAGAATTATACTTTGCACCACAATATAAAGAGAATAGCCAGATTGGCTTCTCTCTTCTCATGGTCTCTCAGGGGGCATAAATTTATTTAATAGAATGATAAATGGAATTGCCTGCACCAGCAAATATTAATCTCTTTCTCTCCCACTTTTCTTTATATATGTAGTATAGTTGTAGACACATAAGAAATTTAGGAATGATTTAACTCCACTGAAATAAGAGTTTTTAAGTTGTGGACTTTTTAAAAAGAAAATTTGGCACCAACAGTGGTGATTTTTTTTTTTTTTTAATGTAGTCATTTTAATGCCTACTACTACTACTAGCATACCTTCAAATAGCAGTTATAGGTGTCATGCTAAGCTCTTACTAAGTTTATACATTCCAGTTACTCTTAATCTCAGAACACCAAGATAGAAGGTGGTATTCTGTCCACTTGACAATGATGACCTGGGGCACACAGCAGTCAAATAACTTACCCAAGAAACACAGTGGTGGAGAGAAGATTTCAGTGAAGGAGTTTTGCTCCAGGGTATGTGCTCTTATTCACTACTCTGTACTGCCTATAATATGTATTAAAATGTATCCCAAGTGTTCACTAATGTGACCGTGCTGTTATGAACCTTCTTATACAAGTGTCCATGACATACTGCAAAAATTTCTCTGCATACTATCCCTAAGCATGGAATTGCTGGGTCAAAGGATATGGAAATCTTAACTTTATTAGATTTTGCTGAATTGCTCATTAACATTTTTTGGTATATATGTTTGTTAGTTTTTAACCTGTTATCATTCATTTAAGCAGTGTATTTCCTTACATATTCATTGACATCTGGCATTGTCAGACTTTTAGTTTTCGCCAGTCTGATTGTGAAAGGATAGCCCTGTATTTAATTTGCATTTTTGTGATTATTTATGAAGTTGGGCATATTTTCTTATTCTTAATGGCCATTAATATTTCTTAAGTATTTTCTGTTCATTTGCTTTCATCATTTTTCTACTGGGTAAGATGTCTTTTTCTTATTGCTTTTTTTTTTTTTTAAATTCAATTTTATTGAGACATATTCACATACCATGCAGTTATACAAAGCGTACATTCAGTTGTTCACAGTACCATTATATAGTTGTGCGTTCATCACCAAAATTAATTTTTGAACATTTTCATTACCACACATACAAAAATAATAAGAATAAAAATTAAAGTGAAAAAGAACAATTAAAGTAAAGAAAAACACCGGGTGCCTTTTTTTGTTTTTTTTTGCCCCCATTTTTCTACTCATCCATCCATCCATACACTGGACAAAGGGGAGTGTGGTCCACATGGCTTTCCCAATCACATTGTCACCCCTCATAAGCTACAACAAATGATACTTGAATGCTTGAAATGTGACTAGTCCAAATGGAGATGTGCTGTCATTGAAATGTACACACTGGATTATGAAGATTTCATGTGAAAAATAATGTAAAATTTCTCAGTAATTAAAAAAATATTGATCACATGTTTGACAATATTTTGGTTGTGTTGGGCTACTAAAATTATTTTGCTTGTTTATTTTTATGATTTTTTTTTGAAATTCAGTTTTATTGAGAAATATTCACATACCATACAATCATCCATGGTGTACAATCAACTGTGCACAGTACCATCTTACAGTTGTGCATTCATCACCCAAATCTATTTTTGAACATTTTCCTTACACCAGAAAGAATCAGAATCAAAATTAAAAAAAAAAAACAAAAAAATAAACAAAAAGAAACCACCCAGATCACCCCCTCCAATCCCACCCTATTCTTCATTTAGGTTTTGTCCCTATTTTTCTACTCATCCATCCATACATAAAGGGAGTGCAATCCACAGGGCTTTCACAGTCACACTGTCACCCATTGTAATCTACACTGTTATACAGTCGTCTTCAAGAGTCAAGGTCACTGGGTTGGAGTTTGGTAGTTTCCGGTATTTACTTCTAGCTATTTCAATACATTAAAACCTAAAAAGTGTTATCTATATAGTGCATAAGAATGCCCACCAAAGTGACCTTTCAACTCCGTTTGAAATCTCTCAGCCACTGAAGCTTTATTTAGTTTCATTTCACACCCCCCTTTTGGTCAAGAAGATGTTCTCAATCCCACGATGCTGGGAGTCATATCCTGCGTTGCCAGTGAGATTTACACACCTAGGAGTCAGGTCCCACGTACGGGGGAGGGCAGCAAGGTCAACTGCCAAAGTGGCTTAGTTAGAGACAGAGGGCCACATCTGAGCAATAAAGAGGACTCAGGGGGAGACTCTTAGGCACTATTAGAAGCAGTATTAGCCTCTCCTTGCAGTAACAAGCTTCATAGGGGCAAGCCCCAAGAGAGAGAGCTCAGCACATCAAGATGTCAGTCCCCAATGTTTGTGAGAATATCAGCAACAATCCAGGTGAGGAAGTCCAACACCTATGCATCCTCCCCCAGCTCTTCAGGGAGGCCCCAAATATATATTTTTATTCTCCACCCAAATTACTTTAGGATGTGTTGCTATTTCATTCTAATCTGTACAGACCTACCATAGCTTACTTCCTATTCAAAGTTCCATGTAATTGTAGTGTTTGAACAAACTGACTCTAGAAGTTATATTGTTTAGAAAATATAGATCCTACACCAAATAAACATCTCTTCCCTTGGTCTCACATGGAAGTTGAAGCTTGAACACAGTCAGTTTCAACCTTTACCCTTTGGCCTGATTTGCTCTAGTCTTAACCAGATCTGCTTTATTCATATCTCTAATTGAAGTCCGGGCTCTGTTTCAGCTTTTTTTTTTTTTTTTTTTAAACAGTTGCTGTATGTGTAAATACTGATATTCATATCTGCTGAGTTCTAGCTCTGAATTTCAGGTGTAACACAGATACCCAATGTTCCAGAGACCAATCAGGTTATACATTAAGGGATCAACATCTTAGAGTTTGGAGACAGCCATTACAATTCAGGAATAGATTTGACTGGTATAAGAGCTTACAATCTAGGGACCATTACAATAATCATTTCCCTGTTAGGCTATGCTCTAAGATTTAATTCTGAGTTTACACATTGTAGTTAGTCCATATTGGTGAGGCATTATAGTGTTTGCCTTGGTTTCTGGCGTCCTTCACTCAACATGCTGTCAACAGGATCCATTCACCTTGATGCATGTCTTACAGCTTCACTCCTTCTCGTAGTTGCTCAATATTCCGTTGTATGCAGACACCACAGTTCACCATTCTGTTCCTCTGTTAGGGTACCCTTAGGCCATGTCCACCCATTGCAAATCATGAACGCTGCCTCCACAAATACCAGTGTGCAAATGTCTACCCATGTGTCCGCTCCTGGATCCTCCAGATACACACCCCACAATGAGGTCGCAGGACCCCATGGCCCCACATACTCAGCTTCATGTGGAGCCACTACAGTGACCTCCAGAAAGGCTACACTATTCTGCCTCCTCATCAACAGTAAATAGGTACATCCCTCTCTCTCTGTTTTCTCCAGCACTTTTACCTCTATTTATATTTTTTCTTACAATCTTTTAGAGATATATTCACATAACATACAACCATCCACAGTGTACAATCAGTTTTTCATGGCATCATCACATAGTTGTACATTTCTTATTGCTTTTTTAGAAATTTTTAATATCTGTATATTAATCCTTTGCAGAATTCATGCATTACAAATAACTTCTTCAATCCATGACTTTTTAAAAATGATTCTTTCTTTTGTTAAACAGAAGAGTTTTATTTTAATATAGTTAATCTTTTCTGTCTTTCAAGTATGACATGAGTTGGCAAACTTTTTCTGTAAAGGCCAGACAGTAAATATTTTTTTCAGCTTTGTTGACTATAGGGTCTTCATTGCAATTTCTCAGCTCTGTCACTGTAGTACAAAAACAGCTATAGTCAATAGGCAAGTGAATGAGAGTGACTATTTTCCAATAAAACTTTATTGAAAAAAATAGGTGACAGTTAAGATTTGACCTGTGGGCCTGGTTTGTCAGTCTCTAAAATATACCATCACTAAATTGCGTGGGTAGGAAGGGAGACGGATTATAAAATAGAGAGTCTACTTCCAATAATGATTAACTGTGTAGTTTGATTCTCTCTGGAAAAACAACTAGAAAAATTGGCCAAAATTTTAAAAATTTGCCTGAAGTTATCAAAGAGCTAAGTAGATGGTAAAGAACTACCGGGTCAAGCTCCAGGAGAAGATACATTTAGAAGGGTTGGAACCACTATTTGGGGTCCTTTCTCCCCTGGTGGTATTTGCACATTTTAGGAGAGGCAGTTAGGAGGCTGAGCAACATTTTGATTAATAGCTGTGGAGTACTAGGGAGGACTAATTGAAGGCTACGAAAGGGGCCTGGTAAACTCCCATGCTTTGGCATGCAACCCCAATGGGTTATAATTTAGGAGTAAGGGAGAACTGGAGGGAGGTTCCTGACCTTCACAGATACTGTAGCCTAGTTTCAGATTACCTCAGTACTAAAATTAAATTAGGGTAATACCCAATTGCTAGTCCCCCCAGGCATATTGCAAAGATGGGCATAAGGTAACATCATTCAGGGCTTCAAATTATTTCTACAAACAATGTTTTAAATACAAATTCCAGAACACAATAAGAAATAAGCAGGTATGCAAGAAAACAGGCCAACATAAATCAGAGAAATCTCACAATTTAAGAAGACAAATTAGGGCTCCAGATACAGGTTATCAAACACTAGGTATTAAAATGACTATGCTTATATTATTCATGAAGGTAAAAGACAAAGATTGAGAATTCTGAAAGATAATAAATCATTTTTTAAAAAACTACATATGGATTTGGCATGAATTAGAAAATGGTGAATCGGATGGTAAGTCAGGAGAAAATATACTAGAGGAAGCAATGAGAGATCATGGGCAGAAAAATACAGATGAGAGGGTGAGCATCAGAGAGGTTATGGGGGAAGGTCTAATATATATGGATAATTCATTTTCAGAGAGGAGAAGAGAATAGGGCAGAAACAATATTTAGTGAAAATATGACTGAGAATGTCCACAAAATGATGAAAAATATTCAACCACAAATTTAAGAATCTCTGTAAACCCTAAGCAGTTAAGTCCACACCTTGGCACATCACAGTGAAACTGCTAAAAATAAAAAACAGAAAAAATATCTTTAAATGAAGCCAAGAGCCTTTGTATATATTAGGAAGGTGCCTGTTGTTCCTGGGGAAGCATTACTGTAACAGGGTGCATGGCTTGGCCAAAGTGGCAGGCTGGATTTAGACTCCCAGTTTCTTCCTTGGGTGGTTTTGTAGGCACAGTGAACGATGTGCAAAACTATGTGTTATCCTCAGAAACTTGTGTAATAAATTATCTAAAATTAAGCAAAAGTAATATAACTTTTTAAAGAATCTGCCCTGTGCAGGTAACTCTTATTTATCCACTAACAGGCCTTCCTAGATCTTTAAGATTGTTTTTTCCTCCCTCCTCTTTTCCCTTTACTCAGTGTACCCAAATGCAATCAACCCTTCAGGATCCAGTTAAAATTACTTTCTGTCAACTGCACCAGCACATATAGTCATTTCTGTCTTTTCTGAACTTCTCTTGAGCTTGGGTGAAAACAAGGATTGGGGGTGGGGTAAGGTGCATGAGTTTCAAACTGCCAATTCCAGACTATCGGCAGTAACTCCTGTTGAGGATGATTCTTGAGTTGTCTAAACTCAGTGGCAAAGAGTGTTGTGATCAATTATTGCTATTTTTCCTAGAGATGGAAAAGAAGGAATAGGTATCACACATCATGTGAATTTTTCTTTTGGGCACCACCTACTTCTTGGCTTGTCAATAAATTAGAAATATCTAAAGCATAGATACCACATCTAAAACTTCCTGTTTTTCTTCAAGATGTTTGTTTATATTGTTTTTGCTGTTGTTACTGCTTTTATTACCCCTTCAGAATCTGTCATGGAACTAGGCATAACGGTGTTTGATAAATAACATTAAATTAAAAGAAAACAGCCAAGAGGCAGGGAAAGATGGTGGCATAGAGAGGAGTGGAAGCTAAGTAGTCCCCCTGGAACAACTACAAAAAACCAGGAACAACTACAAAAAACCGTAAACAACTAGTAAATAATCCAAAATAACTGCAGGGGGACAAACAAGACCATCCACTCATCATACACCAACCTGAATTGGGAGGAATGCCCAAGATCACAGCATAAAATCTGTAAGTAAAACCTGTGGATCCAAGTCGTGAGACCCCCTCACCCATAGCCCGAGCTGCAAAGCCTCGTGGTGCCAGAGAGAAGCTCTCTCCCAGCAAGCGAATATAGCTCAGCTGAGCTCCAACTGGGGTTTTAAGTAGCAAGTGAGAACTGCTCACTACAGGTACGCATCCCCCAAAAAACAGACAGAGGCTTTGGGTGACGACTGACCTTGGAGAGCTGGAGGGTCGCCTTGGACTGGGTCTGAAGGGGACGGGGACTATCTGTTTCTTTTTTGGCTCAGTGGAGAAAGCTCCAGTCATATTCAGTTTCCAGGGCTGTGACTCGGGGAAGGGTGGAGACAGCACAAGCAGAGAAAGAGACCATTTAAATGGTAATGACCTCCACCTGGGGGGTCTGTCTTCTCTAGGAGGAAAGGGGTGGGGCCCTTTCCATTCAGAACCAGACCCCAGAGCCTGGGGGAACACAGCCATACCTCCTCACACCAGTCAAGAATTATAGGCTAACAGGCATCACCTGCTGGGCAGAAAAGCACAGTGACCTGAGGCATCACAGGGTGGAGCAATTTTCTAAGATACACCCACAGGGAAACCAGATACTGAATATTTCTTCCCTCTGGGACCTGAGCCTGTTCTGGTCTGGGAAAACCTGATTTGGATAACCAGGGAAACGATGCCTAGACAATAGAAAATTACAACCTACACTAAGAAAAACAAAGTTATGGCCCAGTCAAAGGAACAGATGTACACTTCAACTGAGATACAGGAATTTAAACAACTAATGCGAAATCAAATCAAAAAGTTTAGAGAAGATATTGCAAAAGAGATAGAGGCTGTAAAGGAAACACTGGGCATATATACGGCAGAAATCAAAAGTTCAAAAAACCTACTAGTAGAATCTATGGAAATGAAAGGCACAACACAAGAGGTGAAAGACACAATGGAAACATACAACAGCAGATCTCAAGAGGCAGAAGAAAACACTCAGGAACTGGAGAACAAAACACCTGAAAGCCTACATGCAAAGGAGCAGATGGAGAAAAGAATGAAAAAATATGAGCAACGTCTCCGGGAACTCAAGCATGAAACAAAGTACAGTAATGTATGTATCATTGGTGTCCCAGAAGGAGAAGAGAAGGGAAAGGGGGCAGAAGCAGTAATAGAGGAAATAATTAATGAAAATTTCCCATCTCTTATGAAAGACATAAAATTACAGATCCGAGAAGCACAGCGTACTCCAAACAAAAGAGATATGAATAGGCCTAAGCCAAGACATGTAATAATCAGATTATCAAACGTCAAAGACAAAGAGAGAATCCTGAAAGCAGCAAGAGAAAAGCGATCCATTACATACAAAGGAAGCTTAATAAGACTATGTGCGGATCTCTCAGCAGAAACCATGGAGGCAAGAAGGAAGTGGTGTGATATATTTAAGATACTGAAAGAGAAAAACCGCCAACCAAGAATCCTATATCTAGCAAAGCTGTTCTTCAGATATGAGGGAGAGCTCAAAATATTTTCTGACAAACAGACAATGAGAGACTTTGTGAACAAGACACCTGCCCTACAGGAAATACTAAAGGGAGCACTACAGGGTGATAGAAGACAGGAGTGCGTGGTTTGGAACACAATTTTTGGAGATGGTAGCACAACAATGTAAGTACACTGAACAAAGGTAACTTTGAATACGGTTGAGAGAGGAAGGTGGGGAGCATGTGAGACACCACAAGAAAGGAGGAAAGATAAAGACTGGGACTGTGTAACTTGGTGAAATCTAGAGTATTCAACAGTTGTGATAAAATGTACAAATATGTTCTTTTACGAGGGAGAACAAGCAAATGTCAACCTTGCAAGGTGTTAAAAATGGGGAGGCATTGGGGGAGGGATGCAATCAGCATAAACTAGAGACTGTAACTAATAGAATCATTGTATTATGCTTCCTTTAATGTAACAAAGGTGATATACCAAGGTAAATGCAGATAAGAGGAGGGGATAGGGGAGGCATGTTAGACACTTGACATTGGTGGTATTGTCTGCTTCTTTATTCTACTTTGATTTAAGGTTAATTTTCCTTTTGCTGCTTCCTAGCTGTCATTTTTTTTTCCTCTTTCTTTTGCCTCTCTACCTTCTTTGACTCTCCCTCCTGCCTTGTGGAAGAAACGTAGATGCCCTTATATAGATAGTGGTGAAGGTGGTGAACACATAAATGTATGACCATGCAGAGAACCATCGATTATTTACTTGGGATGGAATGTATGGTGAGTGAACAAAACCATATTAAAAAAAAATGGGTTGATGAGAAAACCTCGAGGGCAATATACTGAGTGAAATAAGCCAGACACATAAGGACAATTATTGCAGGGTCTCACTGATAGGAATTAATTATAATATTAAACTCATAGACATGAAATATAAGGTACCAAGATATAGGATGAGGCTTAAGAATGGGGAGTGGTTGCTTAGTATGAGCAGAATGTTCAATTAGGATGAACTTAAATGTTTGGAAATGAACAGGGGTGTTGTTAGCAAGATGTGAGAATAACTAACAGCACCGAATGGTGTGTGAATGAGGTGGAAACGGGAAGCTCAGAGTCGTATATGTCACCAGAAGGAAAGTTGGAGGTCAAAAGATGGGAATGTATAAAACTGAATCCTGTGGTGGGCAATGTCCATGATCAACTGTACAAATACTAGAAATCGCTTCCATGAACCAGAACAAATGTATGACAATACAATTAGAAGTTAATAATAGAGGGACATATAGGGAAGAACTATATACTTATTGCAAACTATATACTACAGTTAGTAGTATTTCAACATTTTTTCATAAACAGTAACAAATGTACTATATCAATACTACGAGTCAGCAATTGAGGGGGGTTGGTTAGGGATGGGGAGGATTAGAGTTTCTTTTTCTTTTTTTCGTTTTTCATCTTTCACTTTATTTCTTGTCTGGAGTAATGAAAAGTTTCTAAAAATTGAACAAAAATTAAGTGTGATGGATGCACAGCTGTATGAGGGTACCCAGGGGCAAGTGATTGTACACTTTGGATCTTTGGATAATTGTATGGTATCTGAACAATCTCAATACAAATGAAAAAAAAAATAGACAATAACATAACAGTTGTATGATAGAATAAGCTACCATTAATATAAGTACTGAGACCATGGAAAAGCTGGGGCAATGATTTATGAAATAACCAAAATGAAATTATGAGAAACCACATTTTATAGACAACTATGAAAAAATATGTAGATATATAGACATGTTGGAATAGGCCACAAACAAATATAAATTATTGGGTTGATAGTAATTTTAATTGTCTGATACAATACTTATTAAATATATTTATAAAGCATTAATATTTCATAAAAATATACCAGTTATACTCAGAACTTTCAAATAGTGGAAGGAATTTCCTGATTCAAATTTCTGAAGGTTCCTTATGATTTTGCATATTAATATAAAATATTTCCCTTAATTTAAATCAATCTTTTCTCTAATGAAGTATATAAATATAATTTAATGTAAATTTATATTTATTAATATAAATGCATGTATATATTATATATAAATAAAATAAGCTTTCTCTAGACTGTAAGTATCTGAGGGTGAGAATGTGTCTTTTTATTCATTGATCTATCAAAAGCTATCAAAACTATCAAAACCATCAAAAAGAGTACTGCCTGGCACATAGTAAATTTTAATAAATACCTGTTTGATTAAAAAAAAAAAAAAAGAGCCAAGGAAAAATACAAGACATATTACCTTCAAAAGTGTGAAAATTGGCTTACTGCCAACTTCTCAAAAGAAACAATAGAAGTCATGAAATAATGGAACGGTATCTGCATAGTGCTGAAAGAAAATGACTAACAGCCAAATAATTTTATACCCAGTGAAACTATCCTTCAGGAATGAAGGTGAACCACAAGTATACAGTCAGTCAAATCCAAACTGTGGGACCTGTAGAGAATTCATTGCAAGAAAAAACTGAAAGAAAGATGGAGGAAGAGCCATTAGATTTTTAAAAGATTTGAGAGGCTATCAACTAGTCATAATCTGATCACTTTATTTGATCCCGATTTCAACAAGCTGTTAAAAAATGTGACATGTATGAGACAATTTGAAATGTGAACACTAGGTATTTTATATTAGGGTGTTCTCGCTATGTTTTTAAAACTTCTTTTTTATAGTTACATATTGAAATATTTAGAGATGAAATGTCTTGGATTGGCTTTGAAACGGCATGTGTGTGTGTGCATGCATGTGCATGTGTGTGTTGGTGGAATGGATGAAGGCAAAGATGAAACAAAATTGGCCATGAATTGTTAATTGTTGAAGCTAAATGATTGGCAAGTTGGGGTTAATTACATTATTCTGTAGTTTTAAAATAACAGCTTTACTGAGATAGAATTCTTATACCACAAACTTCACTGTTTTAAAATGAACAATTCATTGGTTTTTAGTATAGTTACAGAGTTGTGCGATCATCACCACTATCTAATTTTAAAACACTTCCATTACCCCAAAAGAAACCCTGTACATATTAGCAGTTAATCTTAATTCTCCTCCTCTTCTAGCCCCAGGCAACGAGCAATCTACTTTCTGCCTCCATTGATCTGTCTATTCTGGGCATTTCAGATAAATGGAATCATACTTTGCGTGGTGTTTTGTTACTGGCTCCTTTCACGCAGCATAATGTTTTCAAGGTTCATCTGTGTTATAGCAAGTATCGATACTCCATTCCTTTTTATGACTGAATAACATTCCAGTGTATGGATGTACTCATTTTATTCATGCATTCATGAGGTGATGAACATTTGGGCTGTTTCTACTTTATGGCTATTATGAATATGTTGCTCTTTATTTTTATCATTATAGGTTTTTGTAGGGACACAGGTTTTTAGTTCTCTTGGTTATATATCTAAGAGTAGGATGGCTAGATCATATGGTAACTGCTATTTAACATTTTGAGGAATTTTCAGACTGTTCCAGAAAGCTGCACCACCTTGCAATGCCACCAGCAAAATACAAAGGTTCCAATTTTTCCACATCCTCTCCAACACTTTGTGTATGTGTGTGTGTGTTTGGATGATAGCCATCCTAATGAGTGTGAAGTGGTATCTCATTGTGGTTTTGA
The DNA here is from genome assembly GCF_015220235.1 of Choloepus didactylus. Lineage (NCBI taxonomy): Eukaryota > Metazoa > Chordata > Mammalia > Pilosa > Megalonychidae > Choloepus > Choloepus didactylus. The sequence continues at coordinate 29,750,935 of NC_051322.1, read as the reverse complement.
GTTGCATTTCCCTATTGAGTGATGATGTTGAATATCTTTTCATGTGCTTATTGCCCATTTTTATATCTTTGGAGAAATGTCTATTCAAATCTTTTATCCATTGTTAATTGGATTATCTGGTTTTTTTTTTATTAAATTCAGTTTTATTGAAATACATTCACATACCGTACAATCATCCATGGTATACAATCCACTGTCCACAGTATGATAACATAGTTATGCGTTCATCACCACAATCTATCTCTGAACATTTTCCTTACATAGAAAGAACCAGAACAAGAATAAAAAATAAAAGTGAAAAAAGAACACCCAAATCATCCCCCATCCCACCCCGTTTGTCCTTTAGTTTTTATCCCCATTCCTCCACTCATCCATACACTAGATAAAGGGGGTGTGATCCACAAGGTCTTCACAATCACACTATCACCCCTTGTAATCTACATTATTATATAATTGTCTTCAGGAGTCCAGACTGCTGGGTTGGAGTTTGGTAGTTTCAGGTATTTACTTCTAGCTATTCCGATACATTAAAGCCTAAGAGGTGTTATCTATATAGTGCCTAAGAATGTCCACCAAAGTGACCTCTCGACTCCATTTGGAATCTCTCAGCCACTGAAACTATTTCGTCTCATTTTGCATCCCCCTTTTGGTCAAGAAGATACTCTCAGTCCCACGATGCCGGGTCCACATTCATCCCTGGGAGTCATACTCTGCGTTGCCAGGGAGATTTACACCCCTGGGAGTCGGGTCCCACGTAGGGGGGAAGGCAGCGAGTTCACCTGTTGAGATGGCTCAGTTAGAGAGAGAGAGGGCCACATCTGAGCAACAAAGAGGCACTCAGGGGGAGACTCTTAGGCACCATTGCTTACAAGTTTAGACTCTCCTTTGTGGGATTATCTGTCTTTTTATTGAGTTGCAAAAGTTTTAAAAATATTCTAGGTGCATGTCCCTTATCAGATATATGATTTGCAAATATTTTCTCCCATTCTGGCTTGTCTTTTCACTTTCTTTATTATAGAGGCATGAAGGGAGAAGGGGAATGGAAGTAATGGTTTGCTGCTTCTACTTTATTAAGTGCAAACCTTCATTTCCTTGTTTTTATGCTTCTGTATGGAGGAACCCTTCTTGCCTGTCTCCCCACGTTTCTTATCTGGTTGGTGAGTTTGAGAGAAGGAATTGAACCAGTGTGCACAAAGGAATTATATATTCTCTTCTTCAGGCTGCTCACCCATGTAGTTGGCCAGGTACTGGGGTAGTACTGTAGAGCTCATGAAAGCCACAGATGTAAACCCCGTCCGCCAGCACACCTTTTTCAGTAATAACACTTTTATTTTTCAAATTATCTGTATGAAATTAAGAAGAAAAATGACATGTATAGACCTTCTAAAATGCCATAATTTAACTTGCCAATTTTATTTGGCTTAGATATTGTTCAACAGTGGATAGCAGCTTACTCATTATTTAATATTTATTAAGATAATGTATAAAAGGCAACATTACAGAAATCCATAATGGAAAAGTTAAAAGTAAAGATTGATTATATAACCAAGTGAATGAACATGGCTAAATTACCATATTTTAGCTCTACCGCTCCAATCTTTATTTTTTTACATAATAGATGTTCTTTTATTTAATAATTGTCTCAACACTTCAATCAAATTTAATGTTTCTGGTCAGTTGCACATTGAAACTCCTAAGGAAAAAAACAGATACTTGACTAGGGGCTTGAAACAAATTTGGAGAGTAAGATTTATCTCTATTATTAATGATGAAAATAAGTTCAATTATAGTTATGTAAAGGATGAGATGAATTAGCCACAATCATTGAGTATTGGATGTACATTTTATTAGATTGATTCCTATTATATGTTTAGGCTATTAGAAGACATGCTGCCAAATTCAATGACATACCTCACTTCTTAGCTAGTACAAAATCTATGTATTTCCATTCAGTAGTCCCTAACAGCCTGTCTGGAAAAAGCAGTTAAAGTTTGAGTTCATGTTGATAAACAGTAAAACCTCATTGTTTATAGTTTGCACCTAACTCATTTTCCCTAAGTCCTCCCTCTTTGCCTTTTCTTAAATTAGATGGGATACAATTAAATTTTCTTTTTGAAAATAATGAAAATCATATGATTTTGATCTTTTACATGAGATTAAATTATGCTTAATTTAATAGTGTGGTTACAAATAAGATGAAACTGGGAAAATAGAAAGAGTTGTTACTCTTGCATTTTGACTGCCCATTAATGATTATCTCATTTGATCTTTGAATTTTAGTGATTTAAAATTCAGGTGCATTACATTTAGACATTGATTAGAGTACATTGAAATTCTAGGCCTGGATTAAGAATCTGGATAGCTTGGATAGCTTCTGAATGTGTCCGTTCTGGGCCTCTCATGTTACATACTTTGTACCTTCAAGCTCAACTCCCACACTGCTCTACCTGGAATTCACTTTGCTGTTTACTGGGTATTACCTTGTTTCCTGACATCTCTGAGCCTCAGTTTCTTAGTCTCTCAAGTGGGAAATAACATACCCTGCCACACTTTTGTGGATTAGAAATAGTGTAAGTGTTCAGCAGTATGTCTGGCACAGAATGTTGGTGCTTAAAGAGCAGCAATAAAGGATCCAGAGTGTTGTCAGGAAAAGTGAGTCGTCTTTGCCTTCACCTTACTGTCCCTCTCGACAGTGTTTTGCCTCTTTCCAGCCGTCCTCGTTTCCCTGGCTCCCCCATGCAACCTTTACAACCTACGAAGATATAAATGTCTGCTGAAGAAGCTCATTCATATGTGGAAACACAAGTTATTGTAAACTTATGAATACATTTCTCATTAGTGGTGTCTGTGCTTTGTTCTGCCCAGGTGCAGGAAAAGATGTTATCCCGGCTGAGAGCGGTGGCCACCCCTTGTTCCTGGGCCCACCGCCATTTGCACACCAAGGAGAAAGGCCGGCCGCTTATGCTGAACCCAAGAACAAACAAGGTTAGTACCATTAAACTTAACACACATCCTCTCTCTTCCTGGTAAAAATTTGATATATTTCAGGCTGATAAGATATGAAATTTCTATATTTTGCAGCTCTGTACTAAAACTCTTCAGAGGTACTTGCTTTCTGTGTATGAACTCTGCACTCTCCTCACGTGGCAGGAAAACAAGGCTGCTTGGTACCTCCCAGGTTTCACCCCTCACAACTCTCTCACCAGAAGAGGATTGACTTTTTTAGCTTTAAACCACCCACCCCCCCCCAACAAAACAAAACAAAACAAAACCCATAGTAGGATTCTGGCCTGGCCTTTGGGCAGATGTGGGATATTTAGATTTCCTCAGCTCAGATCAGGTTCTCCTCCCAGGCCAGTCAGGCCCTGGGAGGGTGGAGTCAAATTGTGAAATGAAATTTTACCTCAAGTCCAAACTATTCTGGCCTACACCCCATCTCCACCCAACCTTTTGGATTGGCAGGCACACAGATCATTCTTCCCGTTAATCAGACTACAGGTTTAAAGCGAGAGGCCTCTGACCCTTGTTACTACCACCCTTGGGGCAGAAGTGATGGGAATATTAAGGTCCAGGCATGACTTCATTCCTCATCTCAGCTGGAATCAATGGGCAAGGCTCTGTTTTTCAGTGATAGTATTAAATGGTAAGTAAACATAATTCTGGAAAGAGATTTTTTACAGGAAGCGTGCAAGCTTTGCACAGTTGGGCTACTTTTGATGTGTGAAATTTACCATTTGGGAAAGATGCATTCAGATTAAGGTATGACTTATTATAAAATAAGTCAGCAGTCAAAATATGCCAATCCCATTTGTTTATCAATATGGGGCAAAATAATTAATTGTATAGTATGGTAAATTTGGAGGATGTTTCAGGCATACAAAGGGGAATTTGACCAAGGATCATACAGAACATTCCATCTTTGCATTCTTGGTACCTGGAACAGAATGAAAATTCAGCAAGCAGTGGTGAATTAAAGGAGGGTTAGAATATCCTCTCTTGCTTTAGGCTCACCTGCACAAATCTTACTTACTCTTCAAGATGGAACTCGGATACAAAATCTGGTTTTCCTGTAGAGTCTTTTCACACTGCTATAGACTAGAGTGAGTGCGCCTTTCTGTGAATCCTTGTAGCAGTTTTTACTTTCCTGATCATCTGTCAAATAATCAATATATGTTGCTGTGTTTCTTTTCATGTCTTTAGCTGCTACTGAAAGCATTTTTACTATTTAAGTTTTCATGAGTTCATGTCTTCTTGACTATCTCAGGTTCCTTTTGGGCAGGGACCATTCAAATATTTCTTCATGTATTTTACAGTGCCATACATACAGTAGACATTTGATAAATATATTGGCTTCATTATTTTTTAATCCTTGTAGAAATAATTTATTTAAATTCTACCCTGGGGACTTAGGATTTATAAGAAATTTATAAGCACATTAAGTGGTGTTCCAGTTTGCTAATGCTGCCGTTATGCAAAATATCAGAAATGGATTAGCTTTTATAAAGGGGGTTTATTTGGTTACAAATTTACAGTCTGAAGGTCATGAAGATGTCCAAATTATGGCATCAATATTAGTATAGTTTCACCGAAGGAAGGCCAATGGTGTCTGGAAAACCTCTGTTAGCTGGAAGGCACACATGGCTGACATCTGCTGATCCTGGGTTGTGTTCCAGCTCCTCTCTCAGCTCCTGTGTGTTCTTCAAAACATTGCTCTTGGGGTGTTTTTTGTCCTCTCTTAGCTTCTCCAGAGCAAAGTGTCAGCAAAAGTCTGCTTTCAATGGCCATCTCCAAAATGTCTCTCTTGGCTGTAGCACCGAGCTCCTTCTGTCTGAGCTCTTTCAGAGCTCCAATGAATGGGTGGGGCCAACCTCTATGGAAATAATCCAGTCAGAGTTATCACCTTCAGTTGGGTGGGTCACCTCTCCATGGAAACAACCCAATCCAAAGTTTCCAACCTATTCAAGACTAAATATGTCTGCTCCCACAAGATTGCGCTGAAGAACATGGTGTTTTGGGGGACATAATACATCCAAACTGGCACAAGTGGTAAGTGAATTTTGAGGAGGAGAATAGTCTGAAATGCATTATTGTGCTTCTATAAAGAAAATAAAATCTAGTGCTCTGACCTTCTGAAATCTCTAAAGTTGGATACTGACCAAATGGTTACCCCATTAAAGGGCCACTTCTGGAAGCCCACCTAAGTATCAGGAAGAGTTTTGTGGTGTTTTTGTTTAAGAAGGAACATAAACCAGTGATTCCTCCCTTGTGGGTCATGGACTTCTTGGGTACTTAGTAGTTAAGAAATTAAGTTTGCATTTCAAACATTGTAGACCAAATTATTTTTCACATATTTATAAATATTTTTAAGAATATATTACTGCTTCAATTAATAAAAGAGTAATTAAAGGCAATACTGAATTCTTAGTCTTTTAAAAAGTGTATCTGTAACCACTGTCTCCTGAAGGTATACCTGTTGTTATGTAGGGAGTCTCTGAAACTTTTTGAAATTAAAAAAAGTCCTTATTTTTTTAAAGGTTTGGATGTTATTATGCTAGGTTATGAACAGGAGCTTAGGTGTTAATATTTTTTCTTTTTTAGAGAAGTTGTAGGTTTACAGAACAATCATGCATAAAATACAGGATTCCCATTTACCACTCTGTTACTAACACTTTGCACTGATGTGAAACATCTGTTACAATGATAGCACATTTTTATAATTGTACCTTAACTATATTCCATAGTTTAACTTAGATTTCACTGTGTAGTGCAGTTCCATGGATTTTGTTTTTTAATTTTATTCTGTTACCATATATACAACCTAACATTTTCCTTTTTAACCACATTCAGATATATATTTCAGTTAATTACCTTCACAATGTTGTGCTACCATCACAAACATCCATTACCAAAACATTTCCATTGTTCCAAATAGGAACCCTGTACCTTTTAAGCCTTAACTTCCCATTCCCTATCCCCACCCTGCCCCTGGTAGCCTATATTCTGGATTCTAAGGTCATGGCTAACTAAATTATAAAACATCTTAAGGGAACAACAACTCACACTTACATAGCATTTTACAGTATATAAAGTCATTTTACAGTTTCTTTTTTTTCCTCTACAGCAACCTAGATGAGGAAATTGGGGTCCAAAAGGCTTTATCTACATTCAAGATTATACAGCCAGTAAGGGGTCAGGTCTGGGACTCCCATCAGGGGTCATTAATTCTGCTTATTCTAATTGTTTCAAATCAGTGAGATCATACAATATGTGTCCTTTTAAGTCTGGCTTATTTCATTCAGCATGATGCCTTCAAGGTTCATCCATGTCATTGGATGTTTTAGGACTTCATTCCTTTTTATAGCTGAGTAATATTCCATTGCAGGTTGTGCTGATTTGGATGTACTATGTCCCCAAAAATGCCATGCTCTTAAATGAAATCTTGTGGGGTCAGACGTATTAGTGTTGATTAGGTTGGAATCTTTGGATTAGGTTTGTTTCCAGATGTGACCCACCCAACTGTGGGTAACACCTTTGATTAGATTATTTCCATGGAGGTGTGACCCGCTCATTCAGCGTGGGTCTTGATTAGTTTACTGGAGCCCTATAAAAGCTTACAAACAGAAGGACCTCAGAGCAGCTGCAGCTTAGAGAAACATTTTGAAGGCAGTTGTTGAAAGCTGATGCTGACATTCTGGAGAATGCCATTTTAAAAGCAATCTGGGATGAGAGGGATGATGCCTCACCAATATGGACTAACTACAATGTGTAAACTCAGAATTGAATCTTAGAACATAGCCTAACGTGGACACAATAATTGTAATAGTCCCTAGATTGTAAGCTCTTACAGCAGTTAACTCTATCCCTGAATTGTAAGGCCTATCTCTAAACTTTGAGATGCTGATCCCCTAGCATATAACCTGATTGGTCTCTGGAACAATGCATATCTCTGAGACACCTGAAACTCAGAGCTAGAGCTCGGCAGATATGAATGTCAGTATTAGTGCATACAGCCACTGTCAAAAAAAAAAAAAAAAAAAAAAGCTGAAAAAGAGCCCAGACTTCAATTAGTGATATGAATGAAGCAGGTTTGGTTAAGACCAGGGCAAGCCAGGCCAAAGGGTAAAGGTTGAAACTGATTGTGTTTTAAAACTTCAACTTTCATGTGAGACCAAGGGAATAGATATCTATTTGGTACAGGATCTAAATTTTCTAAATGGTACAGCTCTACAGTCAATTTTTTCAAACACCACAATTGCATGGAACTTTGAATAAGAAGTGAGATACGGTAGGTTAGTATAGGCTGGAGTGAAATAATGACACATCCTAGAGTAATTTGGGCAGATAATAAAAAATATATTTACAGCCTCCCCCTCCCCAGCCCCAAGGATCTGGGGGAAGGTTCGGATGTGTTGGACATCCTCACCTGGACTGGTGTTGATTTTGTCACAAACATTGGGACTGGCGGTTTGATGTGTTGAGCCCTCGAGCATGGGACTTGCCCTTATGAAGCTCATTACCACAAAGGAGAGTCTAAACTTGCATGTAATGGTGCCTAAGAGTCTCCCCCTGAGTACCTCTTTGTTGCTCAGATGTGGCCCTCTCTCTCTTTAACTGAGCCATCTCGACAGGTGAACTCGCTGCCCTCCCCCCTACGTGGGACCCAACTCCCAGGGGTGTAAATCTCCCTGGCAATACAGAGTATGTCTCCTGGGGATGAATGTGGACCCGGCATCGTGGGACTGAGAGTATCTTCTTGACCAAAAGGGGGATGCAAAATGAGACGAAATAGTTTCAGTGGCTGAGAGATTCCAAATGGAGTCGAGAGGTCACTCTGGTGGACATTCTTATGCACTATATAGATAACACCTCTTAGGCTTTAATGTATCGGAATAGCTAGAAGTAAATACCTGAAACTACCAAACTCCAACCCAGCAGTCTGGACTCCTGAAGACAATTATATAATAATGTAGATTATAAGGGGTGACAGTGTGATTGTGAAGACCTTGTGGATCACACCCCCTTTATGTAGTGTATGGATGAGTGGAGGAATGGGGATAAAAACTAAAGGACAAATGGGGTGGGATGGGGGGATGATTTGGGTGTTCTTTTTTCACTTTTATTTTTTATTCTTGTTCTGGTTCTTTCTGATGTAAGGACAATGTTCAGAGATAGATTGTGGTGATGAACGCATAACTATGTTATCATACTGTGGACAGTGGATTGTATATCATGGATGATTGTATGGTGTGTGAATGTATTTTAATAAAACTGAATTTAATTAAAAAAAAAAAAAAACAACAACCTGGGAGCAAGCAGACACCAGCCACGTGCCTTTCCTGCTAACAGATGTTTTCCAGACACCATCAGTATTCTTCAGTGAAGGTACCCTACTGTTTATGCCTTTGTTTGAACATTTGCAGGGCCATAAGACTGTAATTTTGTAACCAAAAACACCCCCTTTATAAAAGCCAATCCTTTTCTGGTATATACCACATTTTGTGTATCCATACATCAATTGATGGGCACTTGGTTTCTTTCCATCTTTTGGCAACTGTGAATCATGTCACTATGAACATCAGTGTGCAAATATCTGTTCAAGTCCTTGCTTTCAGTTTTTTTGCATATATACCTAGAAGTGGGTCATATGGTAGTTCTATACTTAGCCTTCTGAGGAACTGCCAAATTGTCTTCCACAGCAGCTGCACTGGGTGCTTATTTGAGCTCTGCAATTAACTAGCCATGAAACTTTGTCAAATCATTTAACCTCTCTAGGCCTCAGTTTTCTCACTTAAGTAATGTAGCTAATAGCACTTTGAACTATGTAGCAGCTATAAAAGTGTAAGTTTGGAGTTCTCCTTTCCTCCGCATTTGACTAATTTTTCAAATCGTTTTTAAAACAGCTCTGCATTCTTTCCTCCAGGAAGTTCACCCTGACTCCTCTACCCTATCCTTCCTTGTCCTCACACTGGGCTAATCCTCCTAGATATTCTCTTAGCATTCTTGTGCTTATCTCTCATTACAATTTATTATACTCTCTTGGAATTACCTAATTCTCCATGAGAGCATGACTTCCTTGGGAACAAGGACCAGGTCTTACTTCTGTACCTCAGCACCTTAGCATAGTTAGCACACACAGACCCCAATACCTGCTGGATAGATGAATTGATGGTTGGGCAAAGAAACAGATAGAAAAAGAAACCCTAAAGCAGTTGATGCTGTTGGTTTGGCAGATAATTAAATAGGGGATTTGTTTCGGGAAAGAAGTTTGGATTTAATAGGAGTATTGTTATCTACTCTTGCAAAGTAAGAAGATAAGAAGTAGCCTCCTTCACAACTCTTTTTCCCAGTGTGCTAATTTCTTGTTTCTCCTGAACTCATTTCATGTTACCAAATCTTAGCTAATTGAATGATATGTTAATATTCCTTTTTTTTTTAATCATCATTTTATTGAGATATATTCACATACCACGCAGTCATACAAAACAAATCGTACTTTCGATTGTTCACAGTACCATTACATAGTTGTACATTCATCACCTAAATCAATCCCTGACACCTTCATTAGCACACACACAAAAATAACAAGAATAATAATTAGAGTGAAAAAGAGCAATTGAAGTAAAAAAGAACACTGGGTACCTTTGTCTGTTTGTTTCCTTCCCCTATTTTTCTACTCATCCATCCATAAACTAGACAAAGTGGAGTGTGGTCCTTATGGCTTTCCCAATCCCATTGTCACCCCTCATAAGCTACATTTTTATACATCTGTCTTCGAGATTCATGGGTTCTGGGTTGTAGTTTGATAGTTTCAGGTATCCACCACCAGCTACCCCAATTCTTTAGAACCTAAAAAGGGTTGTCTAAAGTGTGCGTAAGAGTGCCCACCAGAGTGACCTCTCGGCTCGTTTTGGAATCTCTCTGCCACTGAAGCTTATTTCATTTCCTTTCACATCCCCCTTTTGGTCAAGAAGATGTTCTCCGTCCCACGATGCCGGGTCTACATTCCTCCCCGGGAGTCATATTCCACGTTGCCAGGGAGATTCACTCCCCTGGGTGTCTGATCCCACGTAGGGGGGAGGGCAGTGATTTCACCTTTCAAGTTGGCTTAGCTAGAGAGACAGGGCCACATCTGAGCAACAAAGAGGCATTCGGGAGGAGGCTCTTAGGCACAACCATAAGGAGGCCTAGCCTCTCCTTTGCAGCAACCGTCTTCCCAAGGGTAAAACCTGTGGTAAAGGGCTCAACCCATCAAACCACCAGTCCCCTATGTCTGTGGTCATGTTAGCAACCATCGAGGTGGGGTAGGCGAATACCCCTGCATTCTCCACAGGCTCCTCAAGGGGGCACTACATCATTTTTTTTTCCTTGTTTTTCTTTCTTTCTTTTTTTTTTTTTTAACTTTCCCTTCTTTTTTAAATCAACTGTATGAAAAAAAAAGTTAAAAAGAAAACAAACATACAATAAAAGAACATTTCAAAGAGACCATAACAAGGGAGTAAGAAAAAGACAACTAACCTAAGATAACTGCTTAACTTCCAACATGTTCCTACTTTACCCCAAGAAAGTTACATAATATAGCAACCTTTCTGTGAACTTGTTCCTACTATATCCATCAGAAATTAACAGACCATAGTCATTTCTGGGCATCCCCAGAACGTTAAAAAGCTTATCTGTTCTTCTTGGATTATTGTTCCCCCTTCCTTAATTACTCTCTACTGCTAGTTCCCCTACATTCTACATTATAAACCATTTGTTTTACATTTTTGAAAGTTCACATTAGTGGTAGCATATAATATTTCTCTTTTTGTGCCTGGCTTATTTCACTCAGCATTATGTCTTCAAGGTTCATCCATGTTGTCATATGTTTCACGAGATCGTTCCTTCTTACTGACGCGTAGTATTCCATCGTGTGTATATACCACATTTTATTTATCCACTCATCTGTTGAAGGACATTTGGGTTGTTTCCATCTCTTGGCAATTGAGAATAATGCTGCTATGAACATTGGCGTGCAGATATCTGTTCGTGTCACTGCTTTCCGATCTTCCGAGTATATACCGAGAAGTGCAATCGCTGGATCGAATGGTAGCTCTATATCTAGTTTTCTAAGGAACTGCCAGACTGACTTCCAGAGTGGCTGAACCATTATACAGTCCCACCAACAGTGAATAAGAGTTCCAATTTCTCCACATCCCCTCCAGCATTTGTAGTTTCCTGTTTGTTTAATGGCAGCCATTCTAACTGGTGTTAGATGGTATCTCATTGTGGTTTTAATTTGCATCTCTATAATAGCTAGTGAAGCTGAACATTTTTTCATGTGTTTCTTGGCCATTTGTATTTCCTCTTCAGAGAACTGTCTTTTCATATCTTTTGCCCATTTTATAATTGGGCTGTCTGTACTATTGTCATTGAGTTGTAGGATTTCTTTGTATATGCAAGATATCAGTCTTTTGTCAGATACATGGTTTCCAAAAATTTTTTCCCATTGAGTTGGCTGCCTCTTTACCTTTTTGAGAAATTCCTTTCAGGTGCAGAAACTTCTAAGCTTGAGGAGTTCCCATTTATCTATTTTCTCTTTTGTTGCTTGTGCTTTTGGTGTAAAGTATAGGAAGTGGCCGCCTAATACAAGGTCTTGAAGATGTTTTCCTACATTATCTTCTAGGAGTTTTATGGTACTTTCTTTTATATTGAGATCTTTGGTCCATTTTGAGTTAATTTTTGTGTAGGGGGTGAGGTAGGGGTCCTCTTTCATTCTTTTGGATATGGATATCCAACTCTCCCAGCCCCATTTGTTGAAAAGACCATTATGACTCAGTTCAGTGACTTTGGGGGCCTTATCAAAGATCAGTCGGCCATAGATGTGAGGGTCTATCTCTGAATTCTCAATTCGATTCCATTGATCTATATGTCTATCTTTGTGCCAGTACCATGCTGTTTTGGCAACTGTGGCTTTATAATAAGCTTCAAAGTCAGGGAGTGTAAGTCCTCCCACTTCGTTTTTCTTTTTTAGAGTGTCTTTAGCAATTCGAGGCATCTTCCCTTTCCAAATAAATTTGATAACTAGCTTTTCCAAGTCTGCAAAGTAGGTTGTTGGAATTTTGATTGGGATTGCATTGAATCTGTAGATGAGTTTGGGTAGAATTGACATCTTAATGACATTTAGCCTTCCTATCCATGAACATGGAATATTTTTCCATCTTTTAAGGTCCCCTTCTATTTCTTTTAGTAGAGTTATGTAGTTTTCTTTGTATAGGTCTTTTACATCTTTGGTTAAGTTGATTCCTAGGTACTTGATTTTTTTAGTTGCTATTGAAAATGGTATCTTTTTCTTGAGTGTCTCTTCAGTTTGTTCATTTCTAGCATATAGAAACATTACTGACTTATGTGCATTAATCTTGTATCCCGCTACTTTGCTAAATTTGTTTATTAGCTCTAGTAGGTGTATCGTCGATTTCTCAGGGTTTTCTAGATATAAGATCATATCGTCTGCAAACAATGACAGTTTTACTTCTTCTTTTCCAATTTGGATGCCTTTTATTTCTTTGTCTTGCCGGATTGCCCTGGCTAGCACTTCCAGCACAATGTTGAATAACAGTGGTGACAGCGGGCATCCTTGTCTTGTTCCTGATCTTAGAGGGAAGGCTTTCAGTCTCTCACCATTGAGTACTATGCTGGCTGTGGGTTTTTCATATATGCTCTTTATCATGTTGAGGAAGTTTCCTTCAATTCCTACCTTTTGAAGTGTTTTTATCAAAAAGGGATGTTGGATTTTGTCAAATGCTTTTTCAGCATCTATTGAGATGATCAATTGATTTTTCCCTTTAGAGTTTTTAATGTGTTGTAATACATTGATTGTTTTTCTTATGTTGAACCATCCTTGCATGTCTGGAATGAACCCCACTTGGTCATGGTGTATGATTTTTTAAATGTGTCTTTGGATTCGAATTGCAAGTATTTTGTTGAGGATTTTTGCATCTATATTCATTAGGGAGATTGGCCGGTAGTTTTCCTTTTTTGTAGCATCTTTGCCTGGTTTTGGTATTAGATTGATGTTAGCTTCATAAAATGAGTTAGGTAGTGTTCCATTTTCTTCAATGTTTTGAAAGAGTTTGAGTAAGATTGGTGTCAGTTCTTTCTGGAAAGTTTGGTAGAATTCCCCTGTGAAGCCATCTGGCCCTGGGCATTTATTTGTGGGAAGATTTTTGATGACTGATTGGATCTCTTTGCTTGTGATGGGTTGGTTGAGTTCTTCTATTTCTTCTCTGGTCAGTCTAGGTTGTTCATATGTTTCCAGGAAATTGTCCATTTCTTCTACATTGTCCAGTTTATTGCCATACAGTTGTTCATAATATCCTCTTATAATTTTTTTAATTTCTTCAGGATCTGCAGTTATGTCACCTTTTTCATTCATTATTTTGTTTATATGGGTCTTCTCTCTTTTTGATTTTGTCAGTCTAGCTAGGGGCTTGTCAATCTTGTTGATCTTCTCAAAGAACCAACTTTTGGTGATATTTATCCTCTCTATTGTTTTTTTGTTCTCTATGTCATTTATTTCTGCTTTAATCCTTGTTATTTCTTTTCTTCTACTTGGTTTAGGATTGGTTTGCTGTTCATTTTCTAGCTTCTTCAGTTGATCCATTAGTTCTTTGATTTTGGCTCTTTCTTCCTTTTTAATATATGCGTTTAGTGCTATAAATTTCCCCCTTAGCACTGCTTTTGCTGCATCCCATAGGTTTTGGTATGTTGTGTTCTCATTTTCATTCGTCTCTATATATTTAGCAATTTCTCTTGCTATTTCTTCTTTAACCCACTGATTGTTTAGGAGTGTGTTGTTTAACCTCCAGGTATTTGTGAATTTTCTAAGTCTCTGATGGTTATTGACTTCTAATTGTATTCCATTGTGGTCAGAGAATGTGCTTTGAATAATTTCAATCTTTTTAAATTTATTGAGGCTTGTTTTATGTCCCAGCATATGATCTATTCTGGAGAAAGTTCCGTGAGCACTAGAAAAGTATGTGTATCCTGGTGATTTGGGATGTAATGTTCTGTATATGTCTGTTAAATCTAATTCATTTATCAGATTGTTTAGGTTTTCAATTTCCTTATTGGTCTTCTGTCTGGTTGATCTGTCTATAGGAGAGAGTGATGTGTTGAAGTCTCCCACAATTATTGTGGAAACATCAATTGCTTCCTTTAGTTTTGCCAGTGTTTCTCTCATGTATTTTGTGGCACCTTGATTGGGTGCATAGACATTTACGAATGTTATTTCTTCTTGCTGAATTGCCCCTTTTATTAGTATGTAGTGGCCTTCTTTGTCTCTCAAAACATCCCTGCATTTGAAGTCTATTTTATCTGAGATTAATATTGCTACACCTGCTTTCTTTTGGCTGTAGCTTGCATGAAATATTTTTTTCCATCCTTTCACTTTCAGTTTCTTTGTGTCCCTATGTCTAAGATGAGTCTCTTGTATGCAACATATTGATGGTTCATTTTTTTTGATCCATTCTGCGAATCTATATCTTTTAATTGGGGAGTTTAATCCATTTACATTCAACGTTATAACCGTGAAGGCATTTCTTGAATCAGCCATCTTATCCTTTGGTTTATGTTTGCCATATTTTTCCCCTCTCTCTATTAATATCCTTTATTGTACCCATACCGAATCTCTTTAGTACTGAACCTTTCTCCAAGTCTCTCTGTCCTGTCTTTGTTTCTCTGTCTGTAGGGCTCCCTTTAGTATCTCCAGTAGGGCAGGTCTCTTGTTAGCAAATTCTCTCAGCATTTCTTTGTCTGTGAAAAATTTAAGCTCTCCCTCAAATTTGAAGGAGAGCTTTGCTGGATAAAGTATTCTTGGCTGGAAATTTTTCTCACTCAGAATTTTAAATATATCGTGCCACTGCCTTCTCGCCTCCATGGTGGCTGCTGAGTAGTCACTACTTAGTCTTATGCTGTTTCCTTTGTATGTAGTGAATTGCTTTTCTCTTGCTGCTTTCAGAACTTGCTCCTTCTCTTCTGTGTTTGACAGTGTGATCAGTATATGTCTTGGAGTGGGTTTATTTGGATTTATTCTATTTGGAGTTCGCTGAGCATTTATGATTTGTGTATTTATGTTGTTTAGAAGATTTGGGAAGTTTTCCCCAACAATTTCTTTGAATACTCTTCCTAGACCTTTACCCTTTTCTTCCCCTTCTGGGACACCAATGAGTCTTATATTTGGACGTTTCATATTATCTATCATATCCCTGAGGTCCATTTCGATTTTTTCAATTTTTTTCCCCATTCTTTCTTTTATGCTTTCATTTTCCATTCTGTCATCTTCCGGGTCACTGATTCGTTGTTCAACTTCCTCTAGTCTTGTACTATGAGTGTCCAGAATCTTTTTAATTTGGTCAACAGTTTCTTTAATTTCCATAAGATCATCCATTTTTTTATTTAGTCTTGCAGTGTCTTCTTTATGCTCTTCTAGAGTCTTCTTGATTTCCTTCATATCCCGTACTATGGTCTCATTGTTCATCTTTAGTTCTTTGAGTAGCTGCTCTAGGTGCTGTGTCTCTTCTGGTCTTTTGATTTGGGTGCTTGGGCTTGGGTTATCCATATCGTCTGGTTTTTTCATATGCTTTATAATTTTCTGTTGTTTTTGGGCTCGTGGCATTTGCTGAACTTGATAGGGTTCTTTTAGGGTTTGTGGACCTATTGAAGTCCTTATCTCTAATTTATCAGATCTACAGCTTCGTGGATTACACTTTCTCTAACTAACCAGCAGGTGGCGTCCACGAGCCACCTGTTCTCCACAAGCCAGTTCTCCCCTGCTTAGCCTTTTTGGTGAGTGGGGGAGTGAGTCTTGTGGGGCCCAATTGGTGTACCAAGCTTGCGTGTGTAGTTGGTGTTGCCTGCCCTGTATGTGGGGCGTGTTTCTGGGCAGTCGGGGAGGGGGGGGTGGCCCTAACAATTAAATCTCCCTGGTGATCCTAGAGTTTTAAAGCTGGTGCAATAGTCTAATCCTTCAGTTCAGTCCTGCCACAGTTTGTCTCTGCCACTGACCCACAAGTCCTTGGTATTGGCGTATGGCTCCTGAGACTTGCAAGTGGGCCCCTCTTCCAGGCTGTGCACCCCGGGTCCTCTGTTGAGGGATGACTGTGCTATGTCACAGGTGAGTGCCGTCCCCTCAGGGCAGTTCTGGGCTGCTGGGCTGTGTAGGGAGGCTCCCAGTCTGCTCAAATGATGGCTGAATGGGGCTTTGTTGATTCACACTGCTCCACCTTCCCAACTCTGGGACAATCAGCTGAGGTTGCAGGGACGGCTAATGTCCACGCCCAGTTTTGTGGTGTGTGCCTGTTATTTGAAGCCCTTCCGTCACACTGGGTTGTCTGGGGCAGCTCTGGGCTATGGGGCTGGCTATGGGCAGGAGTGTTTCCTGTCCACCAGGATGGTGGCTGTGAGCGGACACCCCCCTTTTCTTGGGAAGTTGTGGTGTTTAGTGAATTTTCTCAGCCACTGAATTATTGCCTTTTGTCTCAGAGCTCTCTTAGTTCTGCTCTTGACTTGACGTGCCCAAATTGAAAGTCTTTGAAGCTTTCTGTATTGGGCTTCTTAGAGTAATTGTTTTAGAGAAAGAAAAAAGGATTAAAAAAAAAAAAAAAAAAAGAAAAGGGTCCTCCTCAGAGATCTAATGGGTTATTGAAATGCTAAGAGACAAAGCAACCAGGGCCATTAAGGAAAGGTCCACAGGGCAGAGAGATCAGCTTTTCTTCGGGATTTGCATATGCGCCTTAGGGCCTGAGCTCCGCCCTTCCCCTTTCTGTGTTCACCAGAACTCTAAAAATCCTCTGCTTTTATTTTGGAGTTTTTCGTGTTGTTTTTTTTTTTCTATGCCTGTCTCCTCTCTGCTGGGCTGGCTGCTCACAGATTCTCTGGTGTCTGGTCTCTGTCTATCTGTGGTTGGAGTCTGGATCAGTAGAATGAGTTTCCGATAAGAGCAGCCACTGCAGTTCTCCCTTCTCCTTCCCGGAGCTGACAGCCCCTCCTCCCACGGGACTGAGGCTGGCAGGGAGGGGCGCGGGTCCCCTGGCCGCAAAAACTTACAGATTTCGCTGATCTCAGCAGTTTGACATTTTCATGAGTGTTGTATGAAGTATGCCCAAAGACAGATTGCTCTGTGGTGTCCAGTCCACGCAGTTCCTGGCTTTCTACCTACTTTCCTGGAGGAGTAACTAAAACATACAGCTCACCAGTCTTCCATCTTGCCCCGCCTCTCTCTGAATAGTTTTAAACTACATTTAAAAAGTTTTTAGTTGATAAGCATATTTTATTTGTATCTTAATTATGTATTAAGTATTGTAAGACATAGTTCCTATACCAAAAGACCACACACAATTTAGAATACCTAACATGAATAATTGTGGATTTTTAATGAATAAACCTTGCTACTTAGCTAGAGTGTGCCTTTTTCAGTGCTACTTTATCTAAATTAACACATTGTCAGAAATCTAAACAACCATTTGAATCTTCCTGGATTAACTGGTATTAGTCAGGAGTTGGCTATACAGGGCCTATCCGTGTTGCGGTTAAGGAAATGCATTATTTAAATGGACTCTATTTCCTGAGTCATTTGCCTTTTACTTCCTCTCTTTCTCATCACAAACCAAATCAGTATTAATGTTTCTGAAATGCTGTTTAGTCTCTCAGAATATATGTTTTGTATCAGCTTATAAATGGCTTAAGGATTTATTTTTTTTAAAATTGATATTAAAAATATATATTCGGGGCCCCCTGAGGAGCTGGGGGAGGATGCAGAGGTGTTGGATTTCCTCACCTGGATTGTTGCTGATGTTCTCACAAACACTGGGGACTGACGGCTTGACATGCTGAGCCCTCTGTCTTGGGGCTGGTCTCTGTGAAGCTTGTTACTGCAAAGGAGAGGCTAACCCTGCTTATAATTCTGCCTAAGAGTCTCCCCCTGAGTGCCTCTTTGTTACTCAGATGTGGCCCTCTCTCTCTAACTAAGCCACCTTGGCAGGTGATCTCGCTGCTCTCCCCTCTACGTGGGACCTGACTACCAGGGGTGTAAATCTCCCTGGCAATGCAAGATATGAGTCCCAGGGATGAATCTGAACCCAGCATGGTGGGATTCAGAACATCTTCTTGACCAAAAGGGGGATGCAAAATGAAACGAAATGGAGCTTCAGTGGCTGAGAGATTTCAAATGGAGTCGAGAGGTCACTCTGGTGGACATTCTTACGTACTATATAGATAACACTTTTTAGGTTTTAATGTATTGGAATAGCTAGAAGTAAATACCTGAATCTACCAAACTCCAACCCAGTAGCCTTGACTCTTGAAGATGATTATATAACAATGTAGAGTACAAGGGGTTACAGTGTGATTGTGAAAACCTTGTTGTGATTGTGAAAACCTTGTGGATTGTACTCCCTTTATCCAGTGTATGGATGGATGAGTAGAAAAATGGGGACAAAAACTAAATGAAAAATAGGGTGGGATGGGGGGGTGATTTGGGTGTTCTTTTTTATTTTTATTTTTTATTCTTATTCTGATTCTTTCTGGTATAAGGAAAATGTTCAAAAATAGAGTGGGGTGATGAATGTACAACTATATGATGGTACTGTGAACAGTTGATTGTACACCGTGGATGACTGTGTGGTTTGTGAATATATCTCAATAAAACTGAATTAAAAAAAATAAATATTCATTTTCAGGGCAGATTTAAGCTTTTAGAGGTTATTATAACTGACATTTTGTTTTACTTTCATTAATGCTTACCTAGGACGGTGTTTCTTAAATAGGAAGTCTGGGTAGTGTGCAGGTAGGGTTTATTATGATTACAGCTATAAAATGATAGCAGTTCCTTGGTTACAAGATGGGCTAACTCTGAACTGTACGTATAGTCTCCCACCCCCAACTTTTCTCCAGTGCTTCCTTCCTCTTTGTTGGCGGCCTTAGTAAGAGAAAAGCCAACAATTTTATTTATGAAGTGATAGGGGTGTCAGAGGTATAGGAGTCCTTCTGAAATTTAAAAAATTGAACACCATTGCTATTAACCAGTAATTAACAGCATCTATATTTTCTATTTTCTTTGTTCTCCCATAATATTAGTGAACATCTCTTTTAATCCAAGTACTTGTTTTCAAGATGCAAGATTATGAAGAGATATTACTATAGACTCTAATTTATTTCAGCCAAATTAAAATATCCTAAGGGTCTCCATTTAGAATAATGAAACCATAGGTTGTTAGAACTAAAAGAGCTAAATAAACAGCATATGCCCATGCAAATCATTAATTTAATTGGAGAAAGAGCTTTGAATAAGAGAATTAATGACCCCTTTACTTTGAGGATTAAGAAATTTAAGCCCTAAGAGGGCCCAAGCTTTGTATCTGGAGTTCTGGTTTTCTGATTCTCAGTTCTATGAGGGCTTTTGTTTATTATTATTATTTTTTTTTAGTTTTATCTTCCCCAGGCTAGTTTGCTAATAAACTAATTAAAAATTTTCTTCTGATTGTTATTATTTACACAGATAATAGTGTAGCTGTTAAAAGAAAGAAAAATCACTCACGATTCTACCAGCTCACTACATCTTCTGTTTTTATTTTGTCAAGATTCCTTTTTATGACTCAATTATAGATTTAATATGCTATTTTGCCATGGGGAAAGGTATATTATAAATATATTTCCATGATGCTTCATAAACTTTAAAATATATGGCTGCATAACAGTTTAGTAAATAGATGTGGAATCACAAAAACTGATGGGAGTCCCAGACCTGGCTGTATAATCTTGAATGTAGATATAGCCTTTTGGACCCCAGTTTCCTCATCTAGGTTGCTGTAGAGAAAGAAAAAAAGAAACCATGAAACGACTTTATATACTGTAAAATGCTATGTAAGTGTGATTTGTTGTTCCCTTAAGATATGTTTTATAATTTAGTTAGCCATGACCTTATTGTTGAATACTGTTTGCAATTTTTGCATTATAAACCATTATTCAATAGTAATGTTATCAGTTTTAAAAATAACTATTTGGTGAGAGGCGGGGCAAGATGGCAGACTGGTGAGCTGTATGTTTTAGTTACTCCTCCAGGAAAGTAGGTAAAAAGCCAGGAACTGCGTGGACTGGACACCACAGAGCAATCTGTCTTTGGGCATACTTCATACAACACCATGAAAACGTGGAACTGCTGAGATCAGCGAAATCTGTAAGTTTTTGCGGCCAGGGGACCCGCGCCCCTCCCTGCCAGGCTCAGTCCTGGGGGAGGAGGGGCTGTCAGCTCCAGGAAGGAGAAGGGAGAATTGCAGTGGCTGCTCTCATCGGAAACTCATTCTACTGATTCAAACTCCAACCATAGATAGACTGAGACCAGACACCAGAGACTCTGAGAGCAGCCAGCCCAGCAGAGAGGAGACGGGCATAGAAGGAAAACAACACGAGAAGCTCCAAAGTAAAAGCAGAGGATTTTTGGAGTTCTGGTGAACACAGAAAGGGGAAGGGCGGAGATCAGGCCTTGAGGCGCATATGCAAATCCCGAAGCAAGGCTGATCTCTCTGCCCAGGGCACCTTTCCTTAATGGCCCTGGTTGCTTTGTCTATTAGCATATCAATAACCCATTAGATCTCTGAGGAGGGCCGTTTTTTTTTTTTTTTGTTTTTTTTTTTTTTTTTTAAATCCTTTTTGCTTTTTCTAAAACAATTACTCTAAGAAGCTCAATACAGAAAGCTTCAAAGAATTGAAATTTGGGCACGTCAAGTCAAGAGCAGAAATAAGAGAGCTCTGAGACAAAAGGCAATAATCCAGTGGCTGAGAAAATTCACTAAACAACACAACTTCCCAAGAAAAGGGGGGTGTCCGCTCACAGCCACCATCCTGGTGGACAGGAAACACTCCTGCCCATCGCCAGCCCCATAGCCCAGAGCTGCCCCAGACAACCCAGTGTGACGGAAGTGCTTCAAATAACAGGCACACACCACAAAACTGGGCGTGGACATTAGCCTTCCCTGCAACCTCAGCTGAATGTCCCAGAGCTGGGAAGGGGGAGCAGTGTGAATTAACAGAGCCCCATTCAGCCATCATTTGAGCAGACTGGGAGCCTCCCAACACAGCCCAGCAGCCCAGAACTGCCCTGGGGGGACGGCACTCACCTGTGACATAGCACAGTCATCCCTCAACAGAGGACCCGGGGTGCACAGCCTGGAAGAGGGGCCCACTTGCAAGTCTCAGGAGCCATACGCCAATACCAAAGACTTGTGGGTCAGTGGCAGAGACAAACTGTGGCAGGACTGATCTGAAGGATTAGACTATTGCAGTAGCTTTAAAACTCTAGGATCATCAGGGAGATTTGATTGTTAGGGCCACCCCCCTCCCCGACTGCCCAGAAACACGCCCCACATACAGGGCAGGCAACACCAACTACACACGCAAGCTTGGGACACCAATTGGGCCCTACAAGACTCACTCCCCCACTCACCAAAAAGGCTAAGCAGGGGAGATCTGGCTTGTGGAGAACAGGTGGCTCGTGGACGCCACCTGCTGGTTAGTTAGAGAAAGTGTACTCCACGAAGCTGTAGATCTGATAAACTAGAGATAAGGACTTCAACTGGTCTACAAACCCTAAAAGAACCCTATCAAGGACAGCAAATGCCACGAGGCCAAAAACAACAGAAAATTATAAAGCATATGAAAAAACCAGACGATATGGATAACCCAAGCCCAAGCACCCAAATCAAAAGACCAGAAGAGACACACCTAGAGCAGCTACTCAAAGAACTAAAGATGAACAATGAGACCCTAGTACGGGATATGAAGGAAATCAAGAAGACCCTAGAAGAGCATAAAGAAGACATTGCAAGACTAAATAAAAAAATGGATGATCTTATGGAAATTAAAGAAACTGTTGACCAAATTAAAAAGATTCTGGACACTCATAGTACAAGACTAGAGGAAGTTGAACAACGAATCAGTGACCTGGAAGATGACAGAATGGAAAATGAAAGCATAAAAGAAAGAATGGGGAAAAAAATTGAAAAACTCGAAATGGACCTCAGGGATATGATAGATAATATGAAGCGTCCGAATATAAGACTCATTGGTGTCCCAGAAGGGGAAGAAAAGGGTAAAGGTCTAGGAAGAGTATTCAAAGAAATTGTTGGGGAAAACTTCCCAAATCTTCTAAACAACATAAATACACAAATCATAAATGCTCAGCGAACTCCAAATAGAATAAATCCAAAAAAACCCACTCCGAGACATATACTGATCACACTGTCAAACATAGAAGAGAAGGAGCAAGTTCTGAAAGCAGCAAGAGAAAAGCAATTCACCACATACAAAGGAAACAGCATAAGACTAAGTAGTGACTACTCAGCAGCCACCATGGAGGCGAGAAGGCAATGGCACGATATATTTAAAATTCTGAGAGAGAGAAATTTCCAGCCAAGAATACTTTATCCAGCAAAGCTCTCCTTCAAATTTGAGGGAGAGCTTAAATTTTTCACAGACAAAGAAATGCTGAGAGAATTTGCTAACAAGAGACCTGCCCTACTGGAGATACTAAAGGGAGCCCTACAGACAGAGAAACAAAGACAGGACAGAGAGACTTGGAGAAAGGTTCAGTACTAAAGAGATTCGGTATGGGTACAATAAAGGATATTAATAGAGAGAGGGAAAAATATGGCAAACATAACCCAAAGGATAAGATGGCCGATTCAAGAAATGCCTTCACGGTTTTAACGTTGAATGTAAATGGATTAAACTCCCCAATTAAAAGATATAGATTCGCAGAATGGATCAAAAAAAATGAACCATCAATATGTTGCATACAAGAGACTCATCTTAGACACAGGGACACAAAGAAATTGAAAGTGAAAGGATGGAAAAAAATATTTCATGCAAGCTACAGCCAAAAGAAAGCAGGTGTAGCAATATTAATCTCAGATAAAATAGACTTCAAATGCAGGGATGTTTTGAGAGACTAAGAAGGCCACTACATACTAATAAAAGGGGCAATTCAGCAAGAAGAAATAACAATCGTAAATGTCTATGCACCCAATCAAGGTGCCACAAAATACATGAGAGAAACATTGGCAAAACTAAAGGAAGCAATTGATGTTTCCACAATAATTGTGGGAGACTTCAACACATCACTCTCTCCTATAGATAGATCAACCAGACAGAAGACCAATAAGGAAATTGAAAACCTAAACAATATGATAAATGAATTAGATTTAACAGACATCTACAGGACATTACATCCCAAATCACCAGGATACACATACTTTTCTAGTGCTCACGGAACTTTCTCCAGAATAGATCATATGCTGGGACATAAAACAAGCCTCAATAAATTTAAAAAGATTGAAATTATTCAAAGCACATTCTCTGACCACAATGGAATACAATTAGAAGTCAATAACCATCAGAGACTTAGAAAATTCACAAATACCTGGAGGTTAAACAACACACTCCTAAACAATCAGTGGGTTAAAGAAGAAATAGCAAGAGAAATTGCTAAATATATAGAGACGAATGAAAATGAGAACACAACATACCAAAACCTATGGGATGCAGCAAAAGCAGTGCTAAGGGGGAAATTTATAGCACTAAACGCATATATTAAAAAGGAAGAAAGAGCCAAAATCAAAGAACTAATGGATCAACTGAAGAAGCTAGAAAATGAACAGCAAACCAATCCTAAACCAAGTAGAAGAAAAGAAATAACAAGGATTAAAGCAGAAATAAATGACATAGAGAACAAAAAAACAATAGAAAGGATAAATATCACCAAAAGTTGGTTCTTTGAGAAGATCAACAAGATTGACAAGCCCCTAGCTAGACTGACAAAATCAAAAAGAGAGAAGACCCATATAAACAAAATAATGAATGAAAAAGGTGACATAACTGCAGATCCTGAAGAAATTAAAAAAATTATAAGAGGATATTATGAACAACTGTATGGCAACAAACTGGATAATGTAGAAGAAATGGACAATTTCCTGGAAACATATGAACAACCTAGACTGACCAGAGAAGAAATAGAAGACCTCAACCAACCCATCACAAGCAAAGAGATCCAATCAGTCATCAAAAATCTTCCCACAAATAAATGCCCAGGGCCAGATGGCTTCACAGGGGAATTCTACCAAACTTTCCAGAAAGAACTGACACCAATCTTACTCAAACTCTTTCAAAACATTGAAAAAAATGGAACACTACCTAACTCATTTTATGAAGCTAACATCAATCTAATACCAAAACCAGGCAAAGATGCTACAAAAAAGGAAAACTACCGGCCAATCTCCCTAATGAATATAGATGCAAAAATCCTCAACAAAATACTTGCAAATCGAATCCAAAGACACATTAAAAAAATCATACACCATGACCAAGTGGGGTTCATTCCAGGCATGCAAGGATGGTTCAACATCAGAAAAACAATCAGTGTATTACAACACATTAAAAACTCGAAAGGGAAAAATCAATTGATCATCTCAATAGATGCTGAAAAAGCATTTGACAAAATCCAACATCCCTTTTTGATAAAAACACTTCAAAAGGTAGGAATTGAAGGAAACTTCCTCAACATGATAAAGAGCATATATGAAAAACCCACAGCCAGCATAGTACTCAATGGTGAGAGACTGAAAGCCTTCCCTCTAAGATCAGGAACAAGACAAGGATGCCCGCTGTCACCACTGTTATTCAACATTGTGCTGGAAGTGCTAGCCAGGGCAATCCGGCAAGACAAAGAAATAAAAGGCATCCAAATTGGAAAAGAAGAAGTAAAACTGTCATTGTTTGCAGATGATATGATCTTATATCTAGAAAACCCTGAGAAATCAACGATACACCTACTAGAGCTAATAAACAAATTTAGCAAAGTAGCGGGATACAAGATTAATGCACATAAGTCAGTAATGTTTCTATATGCTAGAAATCAACAAACTGAAGAGACACTCAAGAAAAAGATACCATTTTCAATAGCAACTAAAAAAATCAAGTACCTAGGAATCAACTTAACCAAAGATGTAAAAGACCTATACAAAGAAAACTACATAACTCTACTAAAAGAAATAGAAGGGGACCTTAAAAGATGGAAAAATATTCCATGTTCATGGATAGGAAGGCTAAATGTCATTAAGATGTCAATTCTACCCAAACTCATCTACAGATTCAATGCAATCCCAATCAAAATTCCAACAACCTACTTTGCAGACTTGGAAAAGCTAGTTATCAAATTTATTTGGAAAGGGAAGATGCCTCGAATTGCTAAAGACACTCTAAAAAAGAAAAACGAAGTGGGAGGACTTACACTCCCTGACTTTGAAGCTTATTATAAAGCCACAGTTGCCAAGACAGCATGGTACTGGCACAAAGATAGACATATAGATCAATGGAATCGAATTGAGAATTCAGAGATAGACCCTCAGATCTATGGCCGACTGATCTTTGATAAGGCCCCCAAAGTCACCGAACTGAGCCATAATGGTCTTTTCAACAAATGGGGCTGGGAGAGTTGGATATCCATATCCAAAAGAATGAAAGAGGACCCCTACCTCACCCCCTACACAAAAATTAACTCAAAATGGACCAAAGATCTCAATATAAAAGAAAGTACCATAAAACTCCTAGAAGATAATGTAGGAAAACATCTTCAAGACCTTGTATTAGGAGGCCACTTCCTAGACTTTACACCCAAAGCACAAGCAACAAAAGAGAAAATAGATAAATGGGAACTCCTCAAGCTTAGAAGTTTCTGCACCTCAAAGGAATTTCTCAAAAAGGTAAAGAGGCAGCCAACTCAATGGGAAAAAATTTTTGGAAACCATGTATCTGACAAAAGACTGATATCTTGCATATACAAAGAAATCCTACAACTCAATGACAATAGTACAGACAGCCCAATTATAAAATGGGCAAAAGATATGAAAAGACAGTTCTCTGAAGAGGAAATACAAATGACCAAGAAACACATGAAAAAATGTTCAGCTTCACTAGCTATTAGAGAGATGCAAATTAAGACCACAATGAGATACCATCTAACACCGGTTAGAATGGCTGCCATTAAACAAACAGGAAACTACAAATGCTGGAGGGGATGTGGAGAAATTGGAACTCTTATTCATTGTTGGTGGGACTGTATAATGGTTCAGCCACTCTGGAAGTCAGTCTGGCAGTTCCTTAGAAAACTAGATATAGAGCTACGATTCGATCCAGCGATTGCACTCCTCGGTATATACCCGGAAGATCGGAAAGCAGTGACACGAACAGATATCTGCACGCCAATGTTCATAGCAGCATTATTCACAATTGCCAAGAGATGGAAACAACCCAAATGTCCTTCAACAGATGAGTGGATAAATAAAATGTGGTATATACACACGATGGAATACTACGCGGCAGTAAGAAGGAACGATCTGGTGAAACATATGACAACATGGATGAACCTTGAAGACATAATGCTGAGCGAAATAAGCCAGGCACAAAAAGAGAAATATTATATGCTACCACTAATGTGAACTTTGAAAAATGTAAAACAAATGGTTTATAATGTAGAATGTAGGGGAACTAGCAGTAGAGAGCAATTAAGGAAGGGGGAACAATAATCCAGGAAGAACAGATAAGCTATTTAATGTTCTGGGGATGCCCAGAAATGACTATGGTCTGTTAATTTCTGATGGTTGTAGTAGGAACAAGTTCACTGAAATGTTGCTATATTATGTAACTTTCTTGGGGTAAAGTAGGAACATGTTGGAAGTTAAGCAGTTATCTTAGGTTAGTTGTCTTTTTCTTACTCCCTTGCTATGGTCTCTTTGAAATGCTCTTTTATTGTATGTTTGTTTTCTTTTTAACTTTTTTTTTCATACAGGTGATTTGAAAAAAGAAGGGAAAGTTAAAAAAAAAAAAAAAAAAAAAAAAGAAAAAAGACAAACAAGGGGAAAAAAAAAAAAAAAAAGATGTAGTGCCCCCTTGAGGAGCCTGTGGAGAATGCAGGGGTATTCGCCTACCCCACCTCCATGGTTGCTAACATGACCACAGACATAGGGGACTGGTGGTTTGATGGGTTGAGCCCTCTACCATAAGTTTTACCCTTGGGAAGACGGTTGCTGCAAAGGAGAGGCTAGGCCTCCCTGTATTTGTGCCTAAGAGTCTCCTCCTGAATGCCTCTTTGTTGCTCAGATGTGGCCCTCTCTCTCTGGCTAAGCCAACTTGAAAGGTGAAATCACTGCCCTCCCCCCTACGTGGGATCAGACACCCAGGGAAGTGAATCTCCCTGGCAACGTGGAATATGACTCCCAGGGAGGAATGTAGACCTGGCACCGTGGGACGGAGAACATCTTCTTGACCAAAAGGGGGATGTGAAAGGAAATGAAATAAGCTTCAGTGGCAGAGAGATTCCAAAAGGAGCCGAGAGGTCACTCTGGTGGGCACTCTTATGCACACTTTAGACAACCCTTTTTAGGTTCTAAAGAATTGGGGTAGCTGGTGGTGGATACCTGAAACTATCAAACTACAACCCAGAACCCATGAATCTCGAAGACAGTTGTATAAAAATGTAGCTTATGAGGGGTGACAATGGGATTGGGAAAGCCATAAGGACCAAACACCACTTTGTCTAGTTTATGGATGGATGTGTAGAAAAGTAGGGGAAGGAAACAAACAGACAAAGGTACCCAGTGTTCTTTTTTACTTCAATTGCTCTTTTTCACTCTAATTATTATTCTTGTTATTTTTGTGTGTGTGCTAATGAAGGTGTCAGGGATTGATTTAGGTGATGAATGTACAACTATGTAATGGTACTGTAAACAATCGAAAGTACAATTTGTTTTGTATGACTGCGTGGTATGTGAATATATCTCAATAAAATGATGATTTAAAAAAAAAAAAAAAAAAATAACTATTTGGTAATTTCCTAAACCCTGAGAGATATTCTAACTGTACTTTGGTGGGAAAGGAATAAAACAGGCATTTTTTTTTCCCAGCATGCTTACCTTCAAGAGTCTAGTTTAGGTATTTTTATCAGTATTGACTTATGTGGAGAAACAGCATTTAGCTAAAGGAAAATAACTCAGGATCTTTTCAGACTAGCGGAAGGAGCTAAACCTCAACTATATAAATTAGGAGGGCATGCTTACTGCGACATAGATGGGGGAAAATACAGACTTCTGGAGGGAGAAATGGCAAAGGGAGATGGAGAAAAGTAGAATGGTAGGTTAGAAGAAGGTTGCTCATTAAAGAACTAATGGAGACATTATTTTTAAACTAATGTCATCACAGGCTTGTTTCATGTATTAATGCCATGCTAGCAAATTCAAGAATTTGATCATCTGACATAAATGACAATTCCATAAAATTATTTCTTTGATAATCATTTTATCTTCATGCCTGCATTCTAAGTAAAGCACTCTGAGTGTCACTTAAATCTAAATAGGAGACAAATACTGGAATTTTGCATAGCCAACTCTTTTATCTTTGGAAATAAGAGTGGGTAAAGCACTTTTAAATGAGCTGCATAGTTAATGAGACAGAACAGAACACAAAGGAAACATGAGGCACAAAGGATTTAGAAATTTGAGTCTACCTCTTTTTTTTCTTGGTCGGTCTAGCTAAAGGCTTGTCAGTTTTGTTGATCTTTGCAAAGAATCAGCTTTTGTTTTCATTGTTTTTTTCTATTCTCTATTTCATTTATTCCCACTTAATCATTATTATTTCATTCTTCCTATTTGTTTTGGGTTTAGTTTGCTTTTCTTTCTTTCACAGTTTCTTAAGGTGGAAAATTAGGTTATTAATTTGAAACTTTTCTTTCTTTTTTAAATCAGTGTTTACAGGTTTAAATTACCCTCTATGCATTGCTTTGATGTATCCCATAAATTTTGAGAGAGCTCAATCAAGTTTGAGACATAGTTTGAGAGAAAACTCAAAATTACTAAATCCTTTATTTATAAGTATGTTTAATTTCCAAAATTCCTGAATTTTCCAAATTTCATTGCATTATTAATTTCTGATTTCATTGTATTGTGGTTGGATAACATACCGTAAATGACTTATTGAGACTTATTTTATGGCCTAACATAAGGTCTATTATGGAGAATGTTCCACATGTACCTGAGAAGAATGTGTATTCTTCCATTGTGGAGTGGAGTGTTTTGTAGATGTTTCTTAGGTCTTTTTAGTTTAAAGTGTTGTTTAAGTCTTCTCTTGTTGATCCTCTCTCTAGTTGTTCTATCCATTATTGAGAGTGGAGCATTGAAGTCTACAGCTAGTAAATTGTTGAAATATCCGTTTCTCTCTTCAGTTCTATCAGTTTTTGCTTCGTGTATTTTGGGACTCTTGTTAGGTGCATGAATGTTTCTAATGGTTATATCTTCTTGATGTATTGACCCTTTTATCATTATAAAATGTCCCTTTGTCTCTAGTAATAATTTTTGTGTTACAGTCTATTTTGTCTTTTATTATAAACACTTCAGCTTTTGCTTTGTTACTGCTTGCATAGTATATCTTTTCATCCTTTTACTTTCATCTTATTTGTGTCTTGGGATCAAAAGTGTCCCTCTTGTAGACAGCAGATAGGTTGATCATGTTTTTTTAATCCATTCTGCGAATCCCTGCCTTTTAATTGGAAAGCATAATCCATTTACATTTAACATAATTACTGATAAGTTAGGAATTGTGTCTGCCATTTTTTTACTTATTTTCTATATCTTATGTATTTTTTGTTCAACTGTTCCTCCATTGTTGCTTCATTCTTATAGTTTCCTTTAGTTCTTTGACCATATTTAAAATAGGTGATTTAAATTCTTTGTCTAGTAAGCTCAGTGTCTGGGCTTCCTCCAAGACAGTTTTTATTAACTGCCTTTTTTTCCTGTATATGGGCTAGACTTTCCTGTTTCTTTGTGTGTCTCATAGTTTTTTGTTGAAAATGAACATATTTAGTAAAATAATGTGGCAGCTCTGGAAATCACATTTTCCTCTTCCCAGGGTTTGTTGTTGTTGTTACTGCCGCTATTGTGGTTTGTTTGTTTAATAATGTTTCTGAACTAATTCGTTAATATCTGCATTCTTGTTGTATATGGCCACTGAGGTCTCTGCTCAATTAGCTTAGTGATAAGCTAATGATAAAACAGTGATTTCCTTAAATGCCTAGAACCAATAAGTCTCCCATAAATTGCTGTGGGGCTCTCTGTTCATGTGGGGGCACAGCCTCAACACTCATATAGACAGTTTAAACTCCTTAGTCTTCACTTTCTGCTTGTGCAGAGTCTCAAGATTGGCCAGAGGTGAGAACTTAGGGTCTTTTCAGGTCTTCCCTGGACATATGCACCGCCCTATGTATGCACGTGGCCTTCTAAATTGCCAGGGATATGTTGAAGCTTCGTAAAGCCCTATATGGACATCTCATTCCCCCAACTTTTTAAAGCTTTTTGGTTAGCCTACTGTTTGATCCAGTAGTTAACTACCTTAGGCAGCTGCAGTGTTAAACAGTTGCCTCTGATTGTTTTCAAGGCTATAGTGGAGCAGGGGAGACACAATGCTAATAGGATAAATTTAAATGCCACAAAGTTCACAAAGCGTTTTTTTTTTTTTTCCCCCATGAAAATGTTTCCTGTATTGCTCATGTTTTTGGTTAATTTCTAGAGTTCTGAAAAAGTTGGTTCTGATAATTTTTGCTAGCTTTCTTTTTGCTTGGGGGAGACAGGATTTTCAGAAGTCCTTATTCCACCGTTTTTGCTGATGTTACTTTGACACAAATGATTTAACCCATAGCTGAATACCAGAAATTTTAAAAAGATATTTATGATGTAGGTTAATTTTGTCTTTACTTTGGTATCATTTCTTTCTGACCCCCCCTCTCCCCCCACCAGCCTCACTCCTTTCTAGGAGGATAGCCTCTGTAATCAGTTTGGTTTCTATTCTTTCAAACAATATTTTGCTGATTTTTTTTTAATTTTATTTTGAAATAAATTCAAAGTTACAGGAACAGTTGCAAAAACAATACAAACCCCATACACAGCATACCCTGACCCCCCTCCCCCAATACCCCGATCCATCAACTTTAACATGCTGTCACACTGCCATTTCTTTCTTTCACTCCCTCCCTATCTATCATCCATCATCTTCTCTGTCTTCTGAACATACGAGAGCAAGCTGCACACATCCTTGAACAAACACTATAATTCACATATACAATTCCCACGAACAAGAACATTCTTTTATGCAATCCCATTAGGCACAGCTAAAAAGTTCAAGAAATTCAACATTGATACAAAGCTTACATTCTAGATTTCCTTTTTTTTTTTTTCCCTTATGTCCCAGCTGTGTCCCTTTGAGCCTCCTGTCCTCCATCCTCAGATCCCATCCAGGATCATCCTTGGCATTCAATTGTCATCTATTGAGACTGTCTTTTTTTTTTTTTTTTTTCAATTGTGGAAACATATATACAGCCTAAATCTTCCCATTCCACCCCCTCCCTAGCATTCCATTAGTGGGATTAATCACATTTAGAATGTTGTAATACTATCACCTTCCCATCATCCTTTACTAGAAATTTCCCTTACCTCAAACAGCAACCCTGCACTCATTTCTTAACTCCCCATTGCCCTTTCCTCCACTTCTCATAACCCATACTCTACTTTTCATCTCTATGGTCATATTCTCTGATAATTTCTTTGTGTTTACTGTGGGGCTTAAATTTAACCTCTTAAATCCATAGCAATCTTGGTTTTCTTTGATACCAACTTAACTTCAATAGAACCCGTAAACTATGTTCCTATACTCCTCCATTCCCTTGACTTTGTATAGTTCTTGTCAAAAATTACATATTTTACATTGAGTCCAAAACCACTGATTTGTCATTAGAGTTTATATATTTTATATCCTGTAGGAAGTAAATAGTGGAGTTACAAATCAAAAATTATTGACTTCTATTTGTATTCCATTGTGGTCAGAGAATGTGCTTTGAATATATTCAATTGTGTTTTTTTTTTTTTTATTTATTGAGGCTTGTTTTATGTCCCAGCATATGGTCTATTCTGGAGAAAGATCCATGATCACTAGAGAAAAATGTGTGTCCTGGTGATTTGGGATGTAAGGTTCTGTATATGTCTGTCAAAATTCTCTATATATCTCTCTCCTTTCTTTGTTTCTCTGTCAGTAGGGCTCCTTTAGTATCTGAAGTAGGGCAGGTCTTTAATTGGCAAAATCTCTCAGCATTTGTTTGTCTGTGAAAAATTTAAGCTCTCCCTCAAATTTGAAGGAGTTTTTTGCTGGATTAAGTATTCTTGGTTGGAAATTTTTCTCTCTCAGAATTTTAAATATGTCATGCCACTGCCTTCTCACCTCCATGGTGGCCATTGAGTAGTCAGTACTTAGTCTTATGTTGTTTCCTTTGTATGTGGTGAATTGCTTTTCTCTTGCTGCTTTCAGACTTGCTCCTTCTCTTCAGTATTTGACAGTCTGATCAGAATATGTCTTGGAGTGGGTTTATTTGGATTTATTCTATTTGGAGTTCACTGGGCATTTATGCTTTGTGTATTTATATTGTGTAGAAGGTTTGGGAAGTTTTCCCCAACAATTTCTTTGAATACTCTTTCTAAACCTTTACCCTTCTCTTCTCCTTCTGGGACACCAATGAGTCTTAAATTGGGACTTTGTTTTATCTATTGTATCCCTGAGATCCATTTCGATTTTTTTCTCCATTCTTTCTTTTGTTCTTTCATTTTCTGTTCTGCGGTCTTCTAGGACGCTGAGTTGTTGTTCAACTTCCTCTAATCTTGTATTATGAGTATCCAATGTCTTTTTAACTTGGCCAACAGTTTCTTTTATTTCCATAAGATCTTCTATTTTTTTATTTACTCTTGCAATGTCTTCTTTATGCTCTTCTAGGGTCTTCTTTATGTTCTTTATATCCTGTGCCATGTTCTTCATGTCCTTTATATCCTGTGCCATGCTCTCATTCTTTGACTGTAGTCCTTTGATTAATTGTGCCAAGTACTGTGTCTCCTCCGATCGTTTGATTTGGGTCTTTGGGATTGGGTTCTCCATATCGTCTGGTTTTAGCAAATGCTTTAAGATCTTCTGTTGTTTTTGGCCTGTTGGCATTTGCTTTGCTTGATAGCTGTGATCTTCCAGGACCTCTGCTGAGGGAAGGCTGTGCTATGTCACAAGTGCGCGCTTTCCCTCAAGGGAAGCCCCGGGCTGCCGGGCCATGCAGGGGCATTCCCAGCCTGATACATAAATGGCTGAATGGGGCATCTCAACCCCCCCCCCCCCTTTTCGCACTGCTTTGCCTTCCCAGCTCCGGGACGACTAGCTGTGGTTGCACCCAAGGCCACTGTCCACGGTTGATACTGTGGTGTGTGCGGGGTGCCGTGGGAAGCCGGCTGCAAGGGATGTGGTTTCTTTCTCCTTTTGGCTCTCCCCTCTGTCTCTCTGGCCCCGGGACAATCAGCAGCAGGTGTGGGATGGGCTATCCTCCATGCCAGACACCGAGGCGTTGGCTACAGCCCACTCCTGCAGTGCTTCACTGCACGGTTCTCACTGCTGTATCTGCAGCCACTCCTGGGTTTTTTTTTGTTTGTTTGTTTTGTTTTGTTTTAAAAAGAACTAGTCCGTCTCCAAATGCCAACCCACAGTTTCCCCACACTGCAGCACGGCTGCGGGACTTTCAGCTGGCTTACTCACTCGTTTCAGAATGCAGACTCCCGGTTTCACCAAGTGCACAGTCCCTGTGGTTTTAGCAGACCTTGTCCAGCTGGTACATCACTGCAAGTGGTATTCTGGGTGACTTTCTGGTGTTTATCTAGTATTTTTCATGGCGGTGTTTTTTTGCCCTGTCTCACCTAGCTGCTATCTTAGGTTCTCCTCTTGACAGTGTTTTAAAACCTCAGCTTCTTGGGAGAGTTGGGGGACATACCTGTCTCAGGACAGGGAACCCAGAGGATCTCTCTGTGGAGAAAACCTCAGCTGTTTTCAGCCCGCAGTGTTCAAAAATTGTGAATCAGAACAAATCATTTTTTTCAGCACCAACACCAGAAGTTGACTGCTGTGTTCAAAGCTGAGATTCTCATGGGTGTTTGCAGGATCTTCAGGAATAAAACCTGCAATCGTTGGGAAATGTCACCTGAAATTTCCTTTATTTCTATTTTATCCTCCTTCATTAGGTCCTTACTCCTTCCTTGGAAACTGGTGATATCTCCAGCTGTCTTTGTGGATGTCTGTTTGTCAATTCCAATTCCCAACCTCTGCTTTAACAGGTGGCTTCATTTGGACAGGCATCTCGAGATGCTGGGAAAGGTTCCCCAGGGATGGCTACTTTTGTTGATTTTATTTATAAAGTATGCATGTGTGGGTCTGTAATATGTAGTTTATGTTTTGTGGGTTTTCTAAACATAAGTGGGTTAACAGGGTGTTTTGATTTACAGTTGGGTTTTTGTTCCGTTTCTTTAACTGCATGTCTTGGAGATCTTTCTACTAAATTATTTATAGGTATGTTGACCAGTCTTTGTTAACTGTTGCATGATATTCCATGGTATGGATGTACCATAGGTCCCTTAGCTATTCCATAACTGATGAACTTTTAGTTAACTATAATAGCCAGAAGAACTGGAAACAATACTACAATTAATCTCTTTGTATATGCCTCTTTTTAAAAAACATTTTATTGTTAAAATTTTCCATTTTAACCACTTTCAGATATACAACTAAGTGATAATAATTACATTGACAATATTGTGCTATCATCACCAACATCCATCATCTCAAACAGAAACTCTGTTTTTATTTTTTAATTATTTTATTATTTAAATAATAACTTCCGCTTTTCACCCACCCCCTCATCCCACCCACTAGCCCCTGGTAACCTACAATCTATGATTTGTCTCTGTGAATTTCCTTATTCTATGTATTTTATATAAGTGAGGTCATACAATATTTGTCTTTTTGTGTCTGGCTTATTTAGTCAACATGAAGGTTTATCCATGTAGTAGTATGTATCAGTTCATCATTCCTTTTTAAGGCTGAATAATGTGTGTATGTATATACCACATTTTGTTTAACTGTTCATTTGTTGATGGATACTTAGGTTGCTTCTACCTTTTGACTATTATGAATAATACTGCTATAAACATTGTTGGACAAATATATGTTAAGAGTTCCTGCTGTCTTGATTGTATGCTTTGGATGACTGTATGGTATGTGAATATATCTCAATAAAATTACATTAAAGAAAAAAAAAAGAGTCCCTGCTGTCACTTCTTTTGGGTGGGATTGCAGGTCATATGGTAATTCTGTGTTCAGCTTTCTGAGGAACTGCCATACTGATTTCCACAGGGGCTGCTTCATTTTGCAACACAAACAACAATGTGTAATGTTTCCGATTTCTTCACATCCTTGCCAAAACTTGTTATTTCCTGTTTTTTTTTTTTTTTTTCTTTTTAAATAATAGCCATCCTAGTGAGTATGAGCTGGTTTTGATTTGCGTTTCCCTGATGACCAATAATGTTGTGCATCTTTTCATGTGCTTATTGGC
Organism: Choloepus didactylus; assembly: GCF_015220235.1. Lineage (NCBI taxonomy): Eukaryota > Metazoa > Chordata > Mammalia > Pilosa > Megalonychidae > Choloepus > Choloepus didactylus. The sequence goes on along the minus strand of NC_051322.1, from coordinate 29,715,405 downwards.
CATTTGTGTATCTTCTTTGGAGAAATGTCTATTCAAGTCCTTTGCCCATTTTTAAATTAGGTTGTGTGTTCTTTGATTTTTGAGTTGAACCAACAAGAGATATCTGTAAATACAAGATTTTATAAAAGCGTCTTACACAACTGTGGGGATCCACAAGTCCAAATTCCGTAGTGCAGGATGCATGAGTCCAAATTCTGTGGGGCAGGCAGCAAATTGGCAACTCCGATGAAGGTGACTGATGAATTCCTCAGGAGATGCTGGCTAGCCAAAGAAGAAGTGAAGGTCCTCTCTTTCTCCCTTAAAGGTCTTCAACTGATTGGATTAAATCCAGCTGATGGAATTCTCTCATTGTGAAAGACACACCCTTCATTGATTTAATCAGTCACAGGTGTAGTCAATTGACTGATGATTTAATGAACCAGCCTTCTGGTTTATAAACCAGCCACAAATGTCCTTGCAGTAATAGTTAGGCCAGTGCTTGCTTGACCAGACACCGGGGCACCATCACCTGGCCAAGTTGACACATGAATCTAACCACCACAGATGGTTATGCCAGAAGTAGAACTGCTTGATTGAAGAATAAGTGCATTAAGAATTTTTGAGGATATTTTCAAATTGTCTACCAAAATTCTAAAAATAGTATCTCTTTTATCATGCCATCAACAATGCTGGATACTATTAATCTTATACATTTTTGACAGTCTGGGCAAAATGATATTCCATCAATTTTTTAAAAATTGCATCTATATTGCATTTTAAAGGACATCATTGTTACCCAGTAAGTAATATTTTTTAATTCTTTTATTTCTTGTCTTTAGGGAATGGCATTTACATTACAGGAACGACAAATGCTTGGCCTTCAAGGACTTCTACCTCCTAAAATAGAGACACAAGATATTCAAGCCTTGAGATTCCACAGAAACTTGAAAAAAATGAGTGATCCTTTGGAAAAGTAAGAGTTGATGAGATGTTTAATCTTTTATTGATCTTCTAATAAAAATATTGGGGGTATTATGATTATTGTGGATTGAAAAATATATAATCTTATAATGAAGGTTTTTTTTTTTTTTACCTTTTTTTTTAAAAATTTATTTTGAAATAAATTCAAAGTTACATGAATAGTTGCAAAAACAATACTAGCCCCATACATGGAATTCCATCATACCGACCCCCCTCCCCCGATAGCTCAATCCGCCAACTTTAACATGCTGTCACATTGCTATTTCTTTCCCTCCCTCCCTCCCTCCTTATCTATCATCCATCATCTGTTGCTCTGTCTTCTGAACATATGAGAGTTAGCTGCACACATCCTTGAACATACACTATAATTCACATATATACTTCCCATGAACAAGAACATTCTTTTATGTAATTCCATTAAGCACAGCTAAGAAGTATAAGAGATTCAACAATGATACAAAGCTTACATTCTATATTTCCTTTTCCTTATGTCTCAACTGTGTCCCTTTGAGGCACCTGTCCTCTATCCTCCAATCCCATCCAAGTTCATCCTTGGCATTCAATTGTCATCTAATTAGACTGTCTTTTTTTTTTTCAATTGTGGAGACATATATACAGCCTAAATCTTTCCATTCCACCCCCTCCCTAGCCTTCCATTAGTGGGATTAATCACATTTAGAATGTTGTAATGCTCTTTCCCATCATCCATTACTAGAAATTTCCCTTCACCTCAAACAGCAACCCTACACTCATTTCTTAACTCCCTATTGCCCCTTCCCCCATCTCTCTTAACCCAAACTCTACTTTTCATCTCTATGGTTATATTCTCTAATAATTTCTTTGTGTTTACTGTGGGGCTTAAAATTAACCTCTTAAATCCATTTCAATCTTGTTTTTCTTTGATACCACCTTCACTTCAATAAGGCACATAAGCTATGTTCCTATACTCCTTCATTCCCCCACCTTTATATAGTTGTCTAAAATTACATATTTTACATTGAGTTCAAAACCACTGATTTGTCCTTAGAGTTTGTGTATTTTTTATCATGTAGGAAGTAAATAGTGGAGTTACAGTTCAAAAATTATTGATCTCTATTTGTATTCCATTGTGGTTGGAGAATGTGCTTTGAGTATATTCAATTTTTTTTTTTTTTTTTTAATTTCTTGAGGCTTGTTTTATGTCCCAGCTTATGGTCCCTTCTGGAGAAAGATCTGTGATCACTAGAGAAAAATGAGTGTCCTGGTGATTTGGGGTGTAAGGTACTATGTACGTCTGTTAAAATTCTCTATATCTCTTTCTCCTTTCTTTGTCTCTCTGTTGGTAGGGCTCCCTTTAGAATCTGAAGTAGGGCAGGTCTTTGATTGGTAAAGTCTCTCAGCATTTGTTTGTGAAAAATTTAAGCTCTCCCTCAAATTTGAAGGAGAGTTTTGCTGGATAAAGTATTCTTGGTTGGAAATTTCTCTCTCTCAGAATTTTAAATATGTCATGCCACTGCCTTCTCACCCCCATGGTGGCCGCTGAGTAGTCACTACTTAGTCTTATGTTGTTTCCTTTGTATGTGGTGAATTGCTTTTCTCTTGCTGCTTTCAGAACTTGCTCCTTCTCTTCAGTATTTGACAGTCTGATCAGAATATGTCTTGGGGTGGGTTTATTTGGACTTATTCTATTTGGAGTTCACTGGGCATTTATGCTTTGTGTATTTATATTGTGTAGAAGGTTGGGGAAGTTTTCCCCCACAATTTCTTTGAATACTCTTTCTAGACCTTTACCCTTCTCTTTCCCTTCTGGGACACCAATGAGCCTTAAATTTTGACGTTTTATTTTATCTATTGTATCCCTGAGATCCATTTCGATTTTTTCAATTTTTTTCTCCATTCTTTCTTTTGTTCTTTCATTTTCTGTTCTGTGGACTTCTAGGACACTGAGATGTTGTTCAGCTTCCTCTAGTCTTGTATTGTGAATATCCAGAGTCTTTTTAATTTGGCCAACAATTTCTTTTATTTCCATAAGATCTTCTATTTTTTTATTTACTCTTGCAATGTCTTCTTTATGCTCTTCTAGGGTCTTCTTTATGTCACTTATATCCTGGGCCATGGTCTTCTTGATGTCCTTTAAATCCTTTGCCATGTTTTCGTTCCTCGATTGTAGTTCTTTGATTAATTGTGTGAGGTAGAATGTTTCTTCCGAAATCTTGATTTGTGTGTTTGGAGTTGGATTCTCCATATCGTCTGGTTTTATCATATGCATTAAGATTTTCTGTTGTTTTTGGCCTCTTGGCATTTGTTTTGCTTGATAGGTTTTTTTCAAATTGTAACAAAAAAAAGGATATCGATCTAATTTTTCAGAGACATAGTTTGGTGACGTACGCTTTCTCTAACTAACCAGCAGATGGCGTCTGTGAGTCACCTATATCCCTCAAGTCAGTTCACAACCTTGTTCCCGCGGTGTGTGGGGAAATGATTCTTGTGGGGTTCAGTTGGAGAACTCAGTTTGGGTGTGTTGCTGGAGCCGTCCGCCCTGAATGTGGGGCGTGTGTATGGGTGGCCAGGGAGGAAGGGCAGTTCTAATGTTCAAATCCCCTTGGTTCCAGGAGATTCCAGGCTGCCACAAGAGTCTAAGCCTTCATTTCAGTTCAGCCCCAGACGCTCTCTCTTGCTGCTCCACAAACCACCGGATTGGGCATAGCGCCCCTGGGTTCTCCGAGCAGGTCCCCCCTCCCAGCCGCGATCCTCCAGGAGCTCAGCCAAGGGAATGCCGTGCTACGTCACCAGTGTGCGCCGTCCCTCAAGGGAAGCCCTGGGCCGCCGGGCTGTGCTGTGGCACACTCTCAGCTCGTTTCAGAATGCAGAATGTCCGAGGCTGTCTTTACTGCAATGCCTTGCGGGCTGAGAACAGCTGAGGTTTTCTCCACAGAGAGAGAGAGAGAGGGATAGAAAAACTCCTGGGTTCACCTGTCAGCCAGAGATAGCACCCGATCCTCTGGGCTCCCTATCCTGAGACAGATATATTCCCCGAGTCTCCCAAGGTCAGTTGTCACCAAAAGCCTCTGTCTGCTTGTTGAGGATTCGCTGTCTGTATTGAGCAGTTAATGTTAAAACCTCACTTGGAGCTGGGCTGAGAGAGTGCACGGCGCGGCTTCCGTTTTGGAGGGGCTCTCGGCTCTAGGCTCTCTGCTCTCAGCATGGGTCCGCAGTTTTACTTAAAGATTTTATGCTGTGATCTTGGGCATTCCTCCCAATTCAGGCTGATGGATGATGAGTGGGCAGTCACGTTTGTCTCCCCGCTGTTATTCCAGGTTATTTATTGGTTTTTTGTTCATTTATGAATTGTTCTGGGGGAGACTAAGTCTTCCACTTCTCTCTATGCCGCCATCTTCCCAGAATCCTCCCATAATGAAGTGTTTAGTTTTATCAGGTAATTGTTATTTTTATGATGCTTGTGTTTCCTTTACTTCAGTGAATAGTTTGCTTTTATTCACTATTGTAAAAGTGGGCAGAAATCGGTCTTTTTTGCTTAAAATAACAGAGCATTTCTAGCTTCAATGAAACTTGAGAAGCAAAAGATACTAATTATTTGAGCCCAATTTATTCAACAACTTTTATTGAGCATCTGCTTTGTGAGTGCTATACTAGCCACTGAGGACATAAAGTGCGTAATAGGTTGAGTGACCATGTAATACATCATCCAATCCAGGACACTTTTTGATGATAAATGCATTTCTTTCTTTATTTAGATGTTTAAGCTCTCACACTAGGTTTTTACAAGCTGGTGAAGACTGACAAATTATTTCTCCCACAGAACTATAACCACACATTCCCAGACAGTGTAAATATATGGTTGGACTAACATTAATACACATCACCATTTTATCAATTACATAATAAAATAAATTATCAAGTATCCAAATATTAAGTTACACAGCTCAAAAGGCATGTAAAATATTAGATGTCCGCTGAATCATTAGCAGAAATCTACTTTCTTTTTTTGCAAGAGAGGTTGGGAAGAGAAGGAAAAAATCACACTTGGAATAAAAATAATGGTTGGTAAACAACTTCCAATGGATATGGAAAAAAATTACAAGAATTTCAGAAATTGTGATTAAGAATTATTGTAGCTACCCTAACAAAGCATCTCTACCTTTTTAAAAAAAAATTACTAAATTAAAGAGCATATTCTACATGTTCTGCATAAGACAAAAGCAACATTTTACTAAAATATTTAATAGCCCCCTTACCATTCATTTGTCAGGCCCTCCTGGTTAAGTTGCACCCCAAAGTGCAAACATTAAATTAATTGCTAGGCTTTTTTGTCTGGAGACATTCAAGATGTGCTTCTGTACAACACAGATTTTCAAAATGGAGGTTTTCTCTAACGCCACAAGATGAAATTTATAGATAAGACATTAAAATCCAACAAAATTCCATGGCTGAGCAAACCTGATGTATACTGGTATGAATGTGGGAGATGTAAACAAAATGAACAGGCAAATAACTACACAGGCCCTACTTTCAATGTTTGAAATGACTGAAGGAATAAACCACATAAAGTCTAGAATGTTCATAGTTCGTGGGATTTCTAGACATATAATATACATACTGTGCTGGGTATTTTGGCACCTGATCTCTAAATTTTTTATATATTGATAAGATTCTGGCATGGGAAGAGATTTAAAGACGACTTATAACTCAGTACTGCATAATTTCAGGAAAGGTCAATTGTTACAAATGATAAGCCTATTTTAAAAGCTTACCAGCAAGAATCTTTTGCTAAGTGTCCAAATAGGCTGATTGTAACCCAAACATAGAGATTGCAATTCTGTCAAACTTGTAGCACAGTAAAACTGCTTTTCAATACTCCTATGGAAGCTTCATTGGACTTACTCACCAACATGTTGCCTAATATGTATGTCAAATTATATCCTTCCTCTCTCAAATTCCACTTCCAAGGCAATAGTATCAGGCACCCCAGTTTTATTGACTGCAACAGTTTCTGTGACTATTGGAGTCTTTGAAGTGCAGCCACATTTTAGGGTGATACTTCTCCAAATACAAAACTTGCCTGCTATTTAAAGCTCCACCCCGCTTTTGTCTTGCAAACTGTACTGCATCTTCATATTTCATTCCGCTTTCAATCAGTGCTAGGGCAACAAGCACTAAGCTCTCCCAAAGCCTGCAACACAATGAACAGCCATGCAGCAACCAGGTTCTTCCCAGAACTTAACTTTTACAAGACTTAATGAATCATCAACAATATGGTTGGATGATGGTGCACCATCATCAAAAGGCCAGTCAAGAACATGGATGCCTTCTTTCTCCACAACAGCAATGTCATAAGTTGCTTCACATACTCTTGCTATTGTGGTAACTCCATACTTCTTTTTTTTTTTTTTTTTTTATTAAATTCAGTTTTATTGAAATACATTCACACACCATACAATCATCCATGATATGCAATCCACTGTCCACAGTATGATAACATAGTTATGCGTTCATCACCACAATCTATCTCTGAACATTTTCCTTACATCAGAAAGAACCAGAACAAGAATAAAAAATAAAAGTGAAAAAAGAACACCCAAATCATCCCCCCATCCCACCCCATTTGTCCTTTAGTTTTTATCCCCATTCCTCCACTCATCCATACACTAGGTAAAGGGGGTGTGATCCACAAGGTCTTCACAATCACACTGTCACCCCTTGTAATCTACATTATTATATAATTGTCTTCAGGAGTCCAGACTGCTGGGTTGGAGTTTGGTAGTTTCAGGTATTTACTTCTAGCTATTCCAATACATTAAAGCCTAAGAGGTGTTATCTATATAGTGCCTAAGAATGCCCACCAGAGTGACCTCTCGACTCCATTTGGAATCTCTCAGCCACTGAAACTATTTCGTCTCATTTTGCATCCCCCTTTTGGTCAAGAAGATACTCTCAGTCCCACGATGCCGGGTCCACATTCATCCCCGGAAGTCACACTCTGCGTTGCCAGGGAGATTTACACCCCTGGGAGTCGGGTCCCACGTAGAGGGGAGGGCAGCAGTAACTCCATACTTCTTAAGGTCCTCTATAAATTTGCTTAAGGTTGCATTGGTTGGATTGCATGTAATAAATCTTATGGTCTTGTATGTGACTTCCCCAGGAGGTGGGTGGTTCATTCGAGCCATGCTAATTTGTTAAAAAACACTCAAAGTTTATGAAAGAATTAAAACATTAAAATAGAAATGATGTAAAGAAACTGAAGTCTACTTCAGTATACTCCACTTGAAATTCTCAGTGCTTTGAGTATGAGGTTGGGAGTAATGGGAAATGAAATGAACCTCCTAACAAGAAGCAGTGATTCTTCAATCCAGTAATACTGAGGCAGTATAAAGAAGTTCACTGAGGTTTACCCCATCCAGGTCAGAACTCTTGTAAAGTGCTCTGCGGATTTCAATTCAACACTTCTGCGTCCAGGTTAACCACTCTTATGAGGGTTTCTAGGTGGAGAAGTAATGAGTTTCTACAGTTCACTTGTCTGCATAGAGGTTGTGCTGTGCCTGGCAGTAATCTCCACTGCCCTTCAGAAACTCCATAAATGTGTGACCAAGAACACCACAGAACTGAGGAATATGTTTACTTGTTGAAGATTGTGGCCTAATCATACAGCGGGTCCCGAGGCGGTGGTGAACCAGGTGGCGCAGTGGCAGCGGCTGCAGGGCAGAGGGCGGCGGTGGTTGTCGTGAGGCAGGCAGCGGAGCAGGAGTCCCCAGAACACTTTTAAGAGTGCAAAAAAGGCATTATTGAAACTGTTCTTGGCAAACTAGGATGACTGGTTACCCCCATAACACAGCCCTGCTCTCTTGGAACTTACCAGCAGTTTCACTATGTGTGGTAGTGTTCAGTACAGTGAGAAAACAGTACATGCAGGCTGTATTCTGACAGCATAAAGAGGAGTACCTAGCCCAACTTGGGGAAATCAGATAAATCTTCCTGGAGGAAGTGATACCTGAGCAAATTTTAAACAATATATTGCAAGTAGCAGGCAAATGAGAGAAAAGGGCAAGGTATTCTGGGTAGAAAGTTCAGCCTGAATATAGGACAAAAAATATTTGTTGGGTTTGTTAAGTGTATGTAATTCTTGGTGACTGATGAGAGTGGTTTCTTTGATGTGATGGGGCAAAAAAAAAAAGATTGCAAGTAGATTGAGCAATGAGTGGCAGAGTAGAAATACAAGCTGTGCTTTTAAGAAGTTTAGGTAAGGGGGAGGAAAGAGGTTGCATGGTAGGTAAAGCAGGCTTGGGGTTAAGACATTATGTTTCAGGCTGGGAGAAAACTGAACATGTTTATGGTTGTGAGAAATGAGCTGAGGAGAAAGGATAATTAATAGAGCAAGGTCCCAGAGAAAGTAAAAGGGCTTTGGGTCAAGTGCAGAGGTGAAGAGGCTGGCCTTGAACAAGAACAAACAACAGCTCATGCTCTGAGGCAGGGCAAAGAAAATAAATATAGGTATAATATGGGTAAGTAGTAGGTGATGGAGCAGAGGTTGTGGGAACTCATCATATCTGATGACCTTGATTTTCTTTATGAAGAAGATGATGATCATATCTAAGATTTGGAAGGGCTAAGGTTGAATAGAATTGTTGAGGAGAGAGAGAAATGTTTGAAAGAGGCATTTAGCCATGAGATGAAGCTAAACAAGGACAAGGACAAGGTAAAGGGATAAGGGTAGACCCTGAAGGCCTAGTAATGTGATCTTGTTTTCATTGCTGTAATAACAGCAATGTTATTTTCCCACTGAAAAGTTGAAATGTAGTATTGATTCAGTTTTGGGACTTTGCTGGGCTGGCAAAGGTGCTACATTAATTCATTCAGGACTGTTATGTGCCAGAAGTCATTCTAAGGTCTGGAACTACTTGCCTTCAGGGAGTTCACTATCTGGTGGAAAAGACAGTCACTGTGAAAGGGTAGTATAGCGATAAAGATGTGCAGAGGGTCCTAAAGGGTGATGACAGGGAGAGATTTGTTCAGAGTTGAGAGATCTGATCATAGGATCCAAGGTAGGGAACAATGAGGAACCAGAAGGGAGCTAAGAGATTGGAGGGAAATGAAGTGATCAAGGAGCGAGAGATCCCTCAAAGACTTATGAAGTGAGGACATTGTATAACTAAATACCAAAATGGTAGAACATTGTGATTAGAGAGTGGAATAGTGGCATTCAAAATTTCTGAGCTAAAGCAATTCTAGGTTGAGACAACAAGATCCATGTGAGGCACTGAGGAAAGTGATAAAGGGAGATAAAGATGAAAGGGATAATATTAAAGGGTCCAGGAATTGCGCTATTCCTCTCCACCACATGCCGGAAAGTTACCTCTGCTTTCCTTAACATTTCTGCTGTCTACTTCACAAGGTTTTCTTCTTTAGACTGAGGAGAAAATCTGCTTCCCTTTAATTTCTATCAGAAAATTTTCTGCCCATGGTACTATATAGAAAATATCATTCCATTTCTAAATGGCATCACTTCTCCTTATTTACTCACCAAATATTTGCACACCAGTTTGTATGTCAGGGACTTGGCTAGTTCCAGAAATACAGAAGTATATAAGGTGACACACCCTAACTCACAGTATCATCTAGGCCAGGGGGAAAATGGAAAGTCAGGAAGTGGAGTGAGTTACAGAAGGAGTAGCATATTATGGAACCAAAAACAGGTCTGGTGAGGGAGGAAATCTGGCAGGTAGGAAAGGGCCCCCAGTATGTAGTCCTGAGCTGCATTCTGAGAGCCTGAGTGTAAGGACCATGCCTGGTGGAGTTAGTAGGGTGTGCCAACTCCAAGGGAAGAGTTGGAATGCATTTGAGGAACTAAAAGAAGTTTAGCATGGAGGAGATGAAGCTGGAGGGTAAGCAGAAATCTTTTTTGCATTTGGAAGCTATTTAAGAGCAGAAATGACCAGAATTAAGTTTTTAAGGGAATTGATTGGTACAGGGGAGCAAAACTGTGTATAAATACTAGTTAGACTTAAGGTGATTACATAAATGACTATTGTTGTTTGTAGGAAATATACATGGAAATATTCTGTGTTCAAGGAGTATGATATGTGCAACTTGTTCTCAGATGTTCAGAAGATAGATAGGAAGAGAGGAAGGATATGGCAAAGGTGGCAAAATGTTAAAATTGGTGGATCTGGTATCTGGAGTGGAAAGTATAGTGGAGTTCTCTATATGAGGTTTGTATTATTTTGCAGCTGTCCTGTAAGTTTGAAATTATTTCAAAATAAAATTTTTCAAAAAGAGAAAAATTAAAGAGACAACAACAATTAAATGCAATACATGATCCAAAACTGGACCTAATAATAGAGAAGAAAATGCCCAAAAGGACATTTGAAAAACTTAGAATATAGGTTGAATGCTTTATATCAACGCTAAATTTCTTGATAACTGTACTTAATGTGGTTACATAAGTGAATATCCTTGTTCTTTGGAAATATATATGGAAATATTAAGTGTTCAAGGAACATGATGTCTTTAAGCCACTCTCTAATGTTTAGAAGACAGATAGACACATAGGTAGGTAGGTAGATGAAGGGAGGGAGGAAGGAAGGATGGACAAATGTGGCAAAATGTTAAAAGTTGGTAAATCTGGGTAGGGGATATGTTGGGTTTTTGCTGTATTGTTTCTGTATTATTTTTGCAACTGTCCTATAAGGTTTAAATTATTTCAAAATAAAATGTTAAAAAAAAAAAAGACTGGTTAGAAGACTACTGAAGTAGTCCAGATGAGAATTGATGGTAACTTGGACTGGATGAAGATGGAAAGAAATGTTTATATTTGAAAGTTATTTAGGAGGTAGAATCTGTAGGACTTAATGATTAATTAGAATGGGGTAGGGAAGGTGGGAAAGGAAGAAATCAAGAATAGACTCTGAGTTTCCCATTTGGTCAAAGGATGAAAGGAGAAGAAACAAGTTTAGGGGAAGGATGATGAGTTCTCTTTTAGACATATTTAATTCAAGATAATAACTGATTTTTCAGGTCAGTATTTCCCAGTTCTTTATATTTTATTTTTAGAAAATGGTTATTTATATATTTGTTTACATGAATTGACCATTCCATCTTTTGTGCTACCTCTGTGCTCTATGTAGACTTTATAATGCCTGTAACTCTCCTGGATTCTAAATTCCATGAGGGCAGGGGTCACATCCCTGGAGTTCAGAAGAGTGCCTGGCACACAGTGTTTAGTTAGCATTTGAATGAATGCCACTTTATTCTGCTTCCTTATTTACAGGTCAGTCTCCTACTACAATATTAATTCCTTAGGGCGGGGCCTTGTTTATCTTTGCATTTCCAGTTCCTTCCATAAATCCTGGTTTACCCCAAGGGCTCAGTAAATGTTAGCTCCATTTCTCTTATGTTCTTCATAATCATCACCATTATCCACCACTTAAGTACATTTTTATTTTTGTTAATTTTTGTCATGGGTATTAAATAGTGATTATTTAGGGTTTTGTTTTCCTTTGGGGTGCTGGGATGAGGGGCTCAATTTTTAGACCTTTAGGTTTAACTTGCAAAAACCAAAACTTTGAATGGAATGCAGGCTGACTTTGACATTCTTTACTGTGATTTATTTCAGATACATCTATATAATGGGAATTCAGGAAAGAAATGAGAAGTTGTTTTATAGAATATTGCAAGATGATATTGAAAATCTAATGCCAATTGTATATACACCAACAGTTGGTCTTGCCTGCTGCCAATATGGACACATCTTTAGAAGACCAAAGTAAGGCTTTTTTAAAAATATATATTTGTAAATGATTATTGTGTGGGGGAAAAAGTCACTCCATGATACCTATTACATTTCCATTTTCTATGTCTTATCTGACTACATTTCTTACCTCACAAAAGCTTAATTGGATAGAAAGGGATTAATAAAAATGCACATTTATTCCTGACCTTCTTTAATTGTGGTTGAAGAGTAGTTTTAATTGTGGTGGCAGATTCTCCAGAATTATTATCATTATCATTGTCCAGTTTTTGGTAATCTGGTCAAATTAAGGAATTGGTTTTCTCATTTTTTGTCAGCTTTAATTTGTTGTATATTCTCCTTTTTTATGAACTTCAGTGAATTTTAATATCACATGTTCTATCACTTTCCAAATATTTTAAGCAGATACACAATTGGAATGAATCATGGCTAAACTCCTTGAATGAGTCCCTTAATCCCTCTGAAACTGTTTTCTCATTTGTAAAATAGGGCTAGCAGGATCCATCAAGGAGCTGTTGAGACAAGCATATGAGGAAACTGATGTGATAGGTCTTTATAAATTTATAAGCATTATAGAAATGTCATTTTTACATAATTTGCATTTTTTTTTTTTGTATCATTCCTCTGTTTTCATTTTCTTCAGTCCTTTTTTATCTTTCCTATGCCCAGGCTGACATATCGATAGTAATGTAGAAATCCAAACAAGATAGGCTAGCAATTCCTTCCATCTCCCCTCATCCACTCTAGTGGCTCTCAGACTTTAATGTGCTTAAGAAAACCCTGTGGGACTTATTAAAATTGTGGATCCTGGCCAACTCCCTCCCCTTCCCCTCCCCAAGAGTCTGATCAAATGAAGAAAGGTCTAGGGTCTGGATCTTAATGAGCACCTCAGTGATTGTGTTGCAGCTATCCCTAGAAAACCTCTTGGTTCTATCCTATAGGCTGCCACCAACTCATGTTTCTAAAACATTTTTATGAAGTAGCCAAAGTTCAGCTACTTTAAAGTTTCTTTTGTATTTAGTGATTCTAAACTTGGATTAAAGGAGGGAGGGAAATTAAAAAGTACTGATGCCTGGGGAGAAACTTTAAAAAATACTGATGACTGGGCCCCACCTCAGAGATTTTGATTCCATTAGTCTAGAGTTGGGCCCAGATGCTGGTGTTTTCATAAAAACTCCTGGGGTGATCCTGGTGTGCACCAGAGGTGAGAACTGGCGTGATGCATAAAGAGCATACCTCTTGGGTGAGGGCAAATGCTATGTATCATTTGTGCAGTGTACTGTACTATGCAGTTTGTTTAATTTTTACCTAGAAAATAGTCAGCAAATCTTGTTTGGTTGATTAATCTGAACTCCAGGCTAATTAAATCAGAGTCTCTGGGGATGGGACCCCGAGCATCAGGCGTCTTTAAAGAGAACATCATCAAGTGATTCTAATAAGCAGCCATGGTCAAGAAACTGCCCAACTAAATTGATTATTTGCACTAGGACAGTGATGTCACAGTCAAGATACCCAAGAGAAAGTTAATTGTAAGAATCAGCTTGAAGATAGTGGGGACCTGTGAGCCTTCATGTCTGCTGACCTATTTTCTAGACCCGTTTCCATTTTTATGTGTTTTTTTTTTAAGAATCTGTTTTAATTATTTCAGTTGGATAACTTTTCACTTGTTCCTAATTCTTCAAGTATGTCAGCTTCTGTGTAAATTTACTGTAATTTTCCTGCCTCCTTTCCTCCAAATTTCAAGCTTCCCATTTCAGCTTTAACAGTTTTAACAGTAATTTGCTTAGCCTTTTTGTACTCTTCTACATTGGTAATTTATCCTTACATTGTTTTTTACTGGAGGTGTATTGAGCTTATTTGAACATGAGATGTGGATACATTCTTCTTATGTCAAATGGCCAGTCATTTAACAATACTCTTTGTTGCAGCTGCTATATGAGTTACAGTTTGGAGTAGTTGAAAATGTTTTGAAAATAAACCAGTATGACAGCTAAATCTGCTTAGAAATTATACCATTTTGATGTTTTATTAAAATATCTAGATATTCCAATTACAAACAAAAACTTAGAAACAAACGAAAAACTGTTATGAAATGCAAAGGTGTTTTTGTTCTGTTGCAGGGGATTGTTTATTTCAATCTCAGACAGAGGCCATATTAGATCAATTGTGGATAACTGGCCAGAAAATGATGTTAAGGTACTAATAGCACAACCCTCCTTTTCACAATGTGTTTTCTTTCTTTGTAAGTTACCTCTAAATTTCAAGAACAGTTTTTCATTGTTGCTCTGATTTATTTTACATTTACGTATATGCAAAGTTAGTGCTGTGTATCTCAGGATATCGTAATAGTAATGTTGTAAAAGGGTTACTGGTGTAGAGTTTAACTCTGAGAAGGAAATTGGAGCTATTATAAGGTGAGCCCACTCACTCTCAGTATCACTGGTATCTCCTGCCTTTTCTATATCCCTTTTCTAGTTCAACTAATATTTTTCTAGGCAGAGAAAATACATTAAAATGCCATAAAAAGTTTTATCCTGGTGGGTGGTGAAGAGGATTGGTTATGCTCTTTTTCTTCTAAATCATAGATTTAGCTTCTTACCAGATATAAATTTAACAAATATAAACTTTTGTCAATCTGACTGTCTTTCATGAATTAAAATTGAATAACTTTTGTTTTCAAGTCTTTTGGTAGGCTTTTGTGTACAGACAATGATCTTACTTACCTTTATTACATGTGTTTTCCTTACCAAAATAAATGATGAGAAATTTAGTTCTAATAATCTAGAAAAATATTTGGTCAGATAATTGAAACTCACAATATCATCCTAGAACCTCATAGGTAGGTATATATTTTTTATCCTGGATCTTTTTCTCTTTCACGGCTGCTGAGGTTTTTCTTATTTGGCACAGGTTATTATGAGTGCTGGAATAGTGTGGTTTTTATTTCTAAACTCTTATTTTTCTCTTACATTAATCTCTTGACCAGAAGTTTGTTCACCTCTCCCATAGTTAGTCTTTCTGAAGGTATTTAAGTTGGTCCTCAAGTCAGAAACATTCTATTCCTAAACCAGAGTCAGAGGGAAGTCTCTTTTTAACATCTCTTAATAGGCAAAAGTTCTAGAATTTTAAGTATGCTTGTTTGCTTTACTTTGGAAGTTAGTCAAGAAAGAGTTTTATTTTTAAAAGTGAGGGTAAAAATGTATGAAGAGAATCAATCTTTTAAAAGATACTTTTCTTTAGGGCCTCTTTTTGGCAGTGTTTAATTTGTTTTTTGTTTTTTGTTTTGTAATTAAGGCTGTCGTGGTGACTGATGGAGAGAGAATTCTGGGCCTTGGAGATCTGGGTGTCTATGGAATGGGAATTCCAGTAGGAAAACTTTGTTTGTATACAGCTTGTGCAGGCATACGGCCTGATAAATGCCTGCCAGTGTGTATTGATGTGGGAACTGATAATCCAGTGAGTAAAATTATTTTCCCCCTTTGACCTTCTTCCTATAGTTAAAATTTTTTTATTATATGTCTTTTTTGAAGACGATAATAAAAGAAGGGAAAATTTTGTGATTAGATGTTACACTCTTTTTCTTAAACTCCACTTTTAATTTTATACAAATAATAGTAAGTTAAGCCTTTTTAAAGCTTCTTGAAGAAGGGTAATAAGATTTTAAAATATTAGTAATTTCTTTAATTTGAAATTTTTGTTTCATATAATGTGTTTAACTGGTTATATAATAAAAATGATTTTATTTTCTAGGCACTATTAAAGGATCCGTTTTACATGGGCTTGTATCAGAAAAGAGATCGCTCACAGCTTTATGATGATCTGATCGATGAGTTTATGAAAGCCATTACTGACAGGTATTTTTTTTTTTAAAGTTTGGGCATATGAAAGCATCTTTAATTAAAAAAAAAACAAACAGAACAAAACAAAAAAATGAAACCATGGTTTTGTTTTCTTTTCCTTTGTCTCTTATGAAGATAGGCAGAAAGAGATTGAATTTTTGATAACTTTGGTTCTGTCTTGCCTGATTGGATCTGCTGATTCTTGGTGGTACCCTACAGGCTCTTGCCATGCTTTCTTCAATTATCAGATATCCTGCAGGAGGTCTGCACTCACTGCTCCTATCATGCCCTCATTATCCAGTCCTTCTTTCAGCTCTTGGCACTCAGGCTCACTTCCAACATTCCATTGAGTCTCCAGCACAGCTTCCGTGATTTACTCACTAACTGTTTGGTCTTTGTCCCTCTCCACCTCTCTGCAACATACAACAAGGTTTTCCACTCCCACATCCTTAACTCTCTCTTCCCGACTTTCCTAACTTGGTGTTTCTCCTACGTTTCTCTTTTGTCATCTTCACTGGTTTCTTTCTCTTTTATTAAATGTAGATGACTATAGTCCTCTTTAAGCCACTCTTTGACTCCTCTTCTCTTTGACCTTTATGCACTTGACTCCTAAACCCATGAAAAGCCACCTCTGTCATCCAGTCTCTTTTCTGAGGACTACATTTCTAACAACCGAAATCTTCCAACTGGATATTCTTTTGTTATTCCATATCCACATCTAAAACTGAACTTCTCTATCCAAACTGTCTTCTATATTCTCAGCCTCCTTAATTGCAATGACATTCACCCCATTGCCAAACCTTTAATCTTGATGTTATCTTTGACTCTTCCTCTTTCTCCATCAAACCCCCATGCAGTCAGTCAATCCTCAGATCTAGTTGGTATTATCTTTTGAATGCCTCAGAAATATATATGTCATCTTTTCTGTCACCACAGCCTTCCTGTAGATACTTATCTCTCTTCTGTATCCTTGTAATAACTTCTTCCAGTTTCTCTTGTGTGCACCTTACCACCAGATTAATCTTTTTAAAAATGTGCATCTCATTATGTCATTGTTTTGCTTGATATCCTTAGTGGTTTCCTATTGCTATAAGATCAAGTTCAAACTCCTTACCTTTAGAGTCTGGCCCTGGCCTACTTTCTCAAATGACCGACACTCAGAAATTAATTTTTCACAAAGTTGACATACCTAAAACTGAACTTTTCATGTCCCTAGAAATTGCTATTTCACTTTTTCCCCCTCACTTTCCTACTGTGGACAACCAAATAGTATCTTCTCAGTCATCCAGGTTGCTTAGCTTTTTAACAACTTATCACTCACTTCTCAGTTGGTCCTTCTCATGAAGTTGTTTCTTTATTCTAATGTCTCATTTTATCTAATGTTCCTTTGTTTCCTATGGTTTCTGCTTCATATCTTTTTATCTTCTTATCATAGTAATCTCCTAGCTGTTTCTCCTGTCTTTCTCCTCTTTCCCCACACCAATACATGCTGCCCATCACTTGCAGGTTTGTCCTTCCTAAAGGGCGTCTTAGATGAATTCTTTCCTTCTCTGAAGCCTTCAGTGATTCTACATGAGATGCAGGATAGAGTCCCCATTCCCTAATTTGGTGTTCAAGATTCTCCCTTACCTGGCCCCAACCTACCTTAACCAACTTATTTTTATCCGTTAAGTTAACTGCTGAAATATATAGCAAGACTATTGAAAACTCAGGTTTACCAAAATATGCCTTGCTTTTCTTCTCACCCCTTTACTATTTGTTCTCCTTTCAAGGGTCCAAATGCAGCCCCTTCTCCTTTTCAGGCCTTCCCTTTACTACCCCAGTTCACCAAGATGATAGATGTCTTCTTTATCTGAATGCTCGTGTATTCAGATACTGTTCCGGTTTGCTAAAGCTGCTGGAATGCAAAATACCAGAAATAGATTGGGTTTTACAATGGGGGTTTATTAGTTCACAAATTTACAGTTTTAAGGCCATAAAAGTGTCCAAATTAAGGCATCCAGAGAAAAATACCTTGACTCGGAAGAAAGGTTGCTGGCATCTGGGGTTCCTCTATCACATGGGAAGGCACATGGCCGGCGTCTGCTGGTCCTTTGTGCCTGGGTTGCATTGCTTTCAGCTTCTGATTCCAGTGGCTTTCTCTTTAAGCATCTGCGGGTTCTCACTTAGTTTCTCCAGAGAAAACTCTGGGCTTCATCTCTTAGCATCTCCAGACATCTTTCTGTCTGCATCTCTCAGTGTCTGGGCCGGTGTGGGCTCTCTTAAGGACTCCAGTGAACTAACTAAGACCTACTTTGGATGGGTGAGATCACATCTCCATGGAAACAACCTAATCAAAAGATCCATCCACTATAAATCTGCACCTACAAGATTGGATTAAAAGAATATGGCTTTTGTGGGGTACATAACAGATTCAAACCAGCACAGATATGCAAATATTTTCAACCACTTTTTAAATATATATTTTCCTGTGTTGCTGTTTGTGCCGGTTTAAATGTATTATGTCCCTCCAAACACCATTATCTTTGATGTAATCTTGTTGGGCAGACTGATCAGTGTTAATTAGATTGTAATTCTGTGAGTGTTTCCATGGAGATGTGCCCCACCCAACTGTGGGTGATGACTGATTGGATAGTTTCCATGGAGGTGTTACCCCACCCATTCAGGGTGTGTCTAAATTAAATCACTGGAGCTGTATAAATGAGCTGACAAACAGAAGGAACTCAGTGCAGCTGAGAGTGACAGTTTGAAGAGGAGCTACAGCCAAGAGGGACACTTTGAAGAATGCACAGGAGCTGCAGATGAGAGACAGTTTGAAGATGGCCGTTGAAAGCAGACTCTTGCTCCAGAGAAGGTAAGAGAGGACAAATACCCCAACTGCAACTAAGAGTGACATTTTTTAGGAACTGCAGTCTGAAGACGAATGTCCTGGGAGAAAGCCATTTTGAAACCAGAACTTTGGAGCAGACGCCAGCCACGTGCCTTCCCAGCTAACAGTGGTTTTCCGGACACCATTGGCCATCCTCCAGTGAAGGTACCCGATTGTTGATGCATTACCTTGGACACTTTATGGCCTTAAGACTGTAACTGTGTAATGAAATAAACCCCCTTTTATAAAAGCCAATCCGTTTCTGGTGTTTTGCATTCCGGCTGCATTAGCAAACTAGAACAGTGTTTAACTGTCAATGTAATGAGAATACACATATAAAATATGTACTTTTTAAGACTTAGAGTCTTTTCCTTTTTAGGAAATTATTTAGTGCTTACATGTTGTTCTGGTTTGCTAATGCTTCACTGAATGCAAAACACCAGAAATGGATTGGCTTTTATAAAGGGCATTTGTTTGGTTACAAAGTTATAGTCTTAAGGCCATAAAGTGTCCAAGGTTACCTTCACTGAAGGATGGCCATTGGCTTCTGGAAAACCTCTGTTAGCTCGGAAGGCACGTGGCTGGCATTTGCTTGCTCTCAGGTTGTGTTACAAAATGGCATTCTCCAAAATGTTGCTCTTGGGGTGTTTTGTCCTCTTTTAGCTGCAGTTCCTCTTCAAAATGTTACTCAGTTGCTCTCCAAATGTCACTCTTAGCTGCTGTGCAACTGGGCCTGTGTGGCTCTTTTTAAAGTACTCCAGTGATCCAATAAAGACCCATACTGAATGGCTGGGGCAACACCTCCATAGGAATAATCTAATGAAAGGTCTTGCCCACAGTTGATTGCGTCACGTCTCCATGCAATCACTGAACCAGTAGGTTTTCCGACCTAATCAACATTAAAACGTCTGCCTCCACAAGATTGCATCAAAGATAATGGTGTTTTGGGGGCCATAATACATCCAAACTGGCACACATGTGCTGGGCGTTCTCCTAGTACCTGGAAATAGTTTATGAAAGTTGGTATCTCATAGCCCCCTTCATGGTACTACATTCGTTTTAAGCACCCATGAACATTTTTTGAATGCGTAGTAGATTTCTAACATGTTGGGCCTAGTCATTCATAGGATCTGAAAATTGTCATTTGTACTTAATTGAACTAACATAATAACATCATTTTTAAGTGTTATCAAAGGAATATTACACAGGAAAGCTATTTAGTAGTGGTATTGTCAACACAACCATTCTGGGTTTTGCTGTTTTTAGATATGGCCAGAACACACTTATTCAATTTGAAGACTTTGGAAATCATAATGCATTCAGGTTCTTGAGAAAATATCGAGAAAAATATTGTATCTTCAATGATGATATTCAAGGTAAAGCAAAAATTAAACTTTAGACTTTGATTCTTCGTAATGTTTTTAATTCCTACTTTAAAATTTTTAATGTGCCCATTTTTTATGTTTAAAAATCTTTTTCTTACAGGGACAGCTGCAGTAGCACTAGCAGGTCTTCTTGCAGTACAAAAAGTTATTAATAAACCCATCTCTGAACACAAAATCTTATTTCTTGGAGCAGGAGAGGTAAGTTTTTGTTTGCTTTTTTACAATTTAAAAGCACTCTATAGAATTGGAAAATGGGACAGAATGTTGACATTATATAAAAGACCATAACAAGCTTATAATATTGTTGAGATAGAAGTTACAAAGTCAAGACCTCTGTTGTAAAGTAGATGATTTAAAATATGTTTAAAGAAAATATCAGAAAGATTCAACTTCTGTGATTTCTGTGGGGAGCATAAGCCAAATATTTTTACAATGTGTGAAAGTTCAATTCATAATATATAATCCTAAGATATAAAATAATAATTCAAGCATTGTAATATACTGTAGTCTTTATATTCTAAATTTATATTTTGTTGGGTAGGCTGCTCTTGGAATTGCAAACCTTATAGTTATGGCTATGATGGAAAATGGTGTCTCAGAAGAAGAGGCACAAAAGAAAATCTGGATGTTTGACAAGTTTGGCTTATTAGTCAAGGTAAGGTCTTTAAAGTTTGGAGAAGCAAAAGAATGTTGCTGTTATAATGATATTTTGAGTTGGATTTTAAAAATATTCTTTCTTAAAATCTTACATCTCACCATATTATCCAAATTGTACCATTGGGGACCTTCCTGTATATTCTCAACAAAAATGCTCCTGTCTCAAACTTTTTTTTTTTTAATTCATTTTATTGAGATATAGTCACATACCATGCAGTCATACAAAGCATACATTCAATTGTTTATAGTACCATTATATAGTTGTGCAGTCATCACCAAAATTAATTTTTGACATTTTCACTACCACACACACAAAAATAATGAGAATAAAAATTAAACTGAAAAAAGAGCAATTAAAGTAAAAAACACTGGGTGCCTTTTTGTTTTGTTTGTTTGATTTTTTTTTTTCCTTCCCCCATTTTTCTACTCATCCATCCATAAACTAGACAGAGGGGAGTGTGGTCCACATGGCTTTCCTAATCACACTGTCACCCTAATAAGTCACATTTTTATACAATTGTCTTCAAGATTCATGGGTTCTGGGTTGTAGTTTGATAGTTTCAGGTATTTACTGCTAGCTATTCCAATTCCTTAGAACCTAAAAAGGGTTGTCTAAAGTGTGTGTAAGAGTGCCCACCAGAGTGACCTCTCAGCTCCTTTTGGAATCTCTCTGCCACTGAAGCTTATTTTATTTCCTTTCACATCCCCTTTTTGGTCAATATGTTCTCCATCCCATGATGCCAAGTCTAGATTCCTCCTTAGGAGTCATATTCCATGTTGCCAGGGAGATTCACACCCCTCAGTGTCAGATCCCATGTAGGGGGTAGGGCAGTGATTTCACCTGCCAAATTGGCTTAGTTAGAGAGAGAGAGGGCCACATCTAAGCAACAAAGAGGCATTTGGGAAGAGGCTCTTAGGCACAATTACAGGGAGACCTAGTCTCTCCTTTGCAGTCACAGTCTTCCCAAGTGCAAGTCCCATGGTAGAGGGCTCAGCCCATCAAACCACCAGTCCCTCATGTCTGTGAGCACATCAGCAACCACTGAGGTGGGGAAGCCCTACACACCTGCATTCCCCACCAGATCTCCAAGGGGGCTCTGCATATTTTTACATTGTTTTGTTTTGTTTTTTTTTAACATTTTATTTTGGAATAAATTCAAAGTTACAGGAACAGTTGGAAAAACCATACAAACCCCATACACAGAACTCCAGCATACCCTGACCCCCCCGATACCCCTGATCCACTAACTTTAACATGTTGTCCCACCGCTATTTCTTTCCCTCCCTCCCTTTCTCCCTATCTATCATCCATTATCTATTGCTCTGTCTTCTGAACCTATGAGAGCTAGCTGCACACGTCCTTGAACAAACACTATAATTCTTATATACAATTCCCATGAACGAGAACATTCTTTTATGCAATCCCATTAAGCGCAGCTAAGAAGTACAAGAGATTCAACAATGATACAAAACTTATATTCTATATTTCCTTTTCTTATGTCTCAACTATGTCCCTTTGAGCCTCCTGTCCTCCATCGTCCGATCCTATCCAGGGTCATCTTTGGCATTCAACTGTTGTCTATTTAGACTGTTTTTTTTTTTTTATTCTCAACTGTGGAAACATATATACAGCCTAAATCTTCCCATTCCACCCCCTCCCTAGCATTCCATTAGTGGGATTAATCACATTTAGAATGTTGTAATGCTATCACCTTCCCACCCTCCACTGCTAGAAATTTCCCTCACCTCAAACAGCAACCCTACACTCATTTCTTAACTCCCCATTTCCCCTTCCCCCATTTCTCTTTGATACCAGCTTAACTTCTATAAGACACATAAACTGTGTTCCTATACTCCTCCATTCCCCCACCTTTATATAGTTCTTGTCAAAAATTACATATTTTACATTGAGTTGAAAACCACTGATTTGTCCTTAGAGTTTGTGTATTTTATATCATGTAGAAAGTAAATAGTGGAGTTACAATTCAAAAAATCATTGACTTCTACTTGTATTCCATTGTGGTTGGAGTATGTGCTTTGAATATATTCAGTTTTCTTTTTTCTTCTTAAATTTATTGAGGCTTATTTTATGTCCCAGCCTATGGTCCCTTCTGGAGAAAGATCCGTGATCCCTAGATAAAGATGAGTGTCCTGGTGATTTGGGATGTAAGGTTCTATATATGTCTGTTAAAATTCTCTTTATCTCTTTCTACTTTCTTTGTTTCTCTGTTGGTAGGGCTCTCTTTAGTATCTGGAGTAGGGCAGGTCTTTTATTGGCAAACTCTCTCAGCATTTGTTTGTCTGTGAAAATTTTAAGCTCTCCCTCAAATTTGAAGGAGAGCTTTGCTGGATAAAGTATTCTTGGTTGGAAATTTTTCTCTCCCAGGATTTTAAATATGTCATGCCACTGCCTTTTCGCCTCCATGGTGGCCACTGAGTAGTCACAACTTAGTCTTATGTTGTTTCCTTTGTATGTGGTGAATTGCTTTTCTCTTGCTGCTTTCAGAACTTGCTCCTTCTCTTCAGTATTTGAGAGTCTGATCAGAATATGTCTCAGGGTGGGTTTATTTGGATTTATTCTATTTGGAGTTCACTGGGCATTTATGCTTTGTGTATTTATATTGTGTACAAGGTTGGGGAAGTTTTCCCCAACAATTTCTTTGAATACGCTTTCTAGACCTTTACCCTTCTCTTCCTCTTCTGGGACACCAATGAGTCTTGAGTTTGGACGTTTTATTTTATCTATCGTATCCCTGAGATCCATTTTGATTTTTTTGATTTTTTTCTCCATTCTTTCTTTTTTTTCATTTTCTGTTCTTGAACTTATAGGACTTTGAGTCTTTGTTCAACTTCCTCTAATCTTGTATTGTGAATATCCAGGGTTTTTTTAATTTGGCCAACAGTTTCTTTTATTTCCATAAGATAGTCTATTTTTTTATTTACTCTTGCAATGTTTTCTTTATGCTCTAGGGTCTTCTTTATGTCGCTTATATCCTGGGCCATGGTTTTCTTGATGTCCTTTAAATCCTTTGCCACGTTTTCGTTCTTCGATTGTAGTTCTTTGATTAATTGAGCCAAGTACTGTGTCTTCTGATACTTTGATATGGGTGTTTGGACTTGGGTTCTCCATATCGTCTGGTTTTATGATATGCATTGAGATTTTCTGTTGTTTTTGGCCTCTTGGCATTTGCTTTGCTTGATAGTGTTCTTTCAAGTTGTAAAAAAAAAAAAAAAATCTAATTTTTCAGAAACACAGTTTGGTGGCGTACACTTTCTCTAATTAACCAGCAGGTGGCATCTGTGAGTCACCTATACCCCTCAAGTCAGTTCTCCCCAACCTTGTCCCCGCGGTGATTCTTGTGGGGTTCAGTTGGTGAACTCAGTTTGGGTGTATTGCTAGAGCCGTCTGCCCTGAATGTGGGGAGTGTGTCCGGGTGGCCAGGGAAGAAGGACAGCTTTAATATTCAAATCCCCCAGGTTCCCGGAGATTCAAGGCCGCCGCAAGAGTCTAAGCCTTCATTTTGGATCCGTCCAAGACCCTCTCTCTCGCTGACCCACAAACCACTGGACTTGGCGCAGTGTCCCTGGGTTTTCCGAGCGGGCCGTCTTTCTCACCTGTGATCTTCCAGGACCTCTGCTGAGGGAATGCTGTGCTACATCACAACTGTGCACCATCCCTCAAGGGAAGCCCCTGGCCGCCGTGCCATGCAGGGGCACTCTCAGCCCGATGCAAAAATGGTTGAACGGGGCATCTCAGCACCCCCTCTCTTCACACAGTTCCTCCTTCCCAGCTCCGGGGCAACTGGCGCAGCTCTGGGCTGTGGGCACAGCCCTGGGCAGGAGTTTATCCAGCCCTCCAGGGATCCAGCTACAAGCTGCGGGGCTTCTCCCTCCCTCCAGCTCTCCCCTGAACTCCCCTGGTCCCGAGGGTATCTGCCGCGAGCTATCCTCCACGGTCGACAACGAGAGGCCAGCTCAGCTCGCTCCTGTCATGTTTCGCTGCGCGGTTTCCACCATCGCAACTGCAGCCGCTCCTGGGTTTTTCCCTTTTTTTTTTTTCTTTTTAAAAGAACCAGTCTGTCTCCAACTGCCAACCCCTGGCACTTGTTTCAGAACGCAGACTCCTGGTTTCACCAAGTATATGGCCCCTGTGATACTAGGAGACCTTATCCAACTGGCACATCGCTGAAACCGGTACTCTGGGTCACCTTCTGGTTTTTATCTAGTATTTTTCACAGAGATGTTTTTTTGTCCTGTCTCACCTAGCCGCCATCTTAGGTTCTCCCTCAAACTTCTTTTAAAAAGACTTTTGCTTCATATTTAAATCATAATCTTTTGTTGGCACCATACTTACTCTTTCTTGCTTTGTTTGCTCTTAACAGATCAATTAGGCATTGTACATTAAGGTTATATTTGGCTCTTGTAAAACTAGGTTTTTAATGAGAACACAGAACTTCCTAATTAAATTTTTAGCAGTACATCCGATATATGAGCATATTTTGGAGACCATAATCTCATGTAACAATTTAATAAATAATCTATGGACCATTTCCCCAGAAAAAGGCACATACTTGAAACTAATTCAAGCATAACAAGTAAAGAGGTTCTCTTCCAGGTTAACTTCATACCCTTTAGGCCTGCCTTCCATTGATTACCATTTTTATTAGCTTAAGAAGTGTCTTGTATCTTACAATATGTGATACATTGAAATACAGGAAAACTGTTTCATAGTTGAACCTATCCAGTAAGTAATGCTGTTGTATTTTTGCCATAATCTAATGATATAGTAGCTACTTATCATTTACATCTATGGAGCAAGCTGTATCACTGTATTTTGTTCCAGTTCAGATAGCTTTTCTTCTTAAAATTAGTACCAGTATTCTATTAGTGCAAGAATAAAATGAAAATTAAAAATTAAAGTGAATGAAAAATCTTGAGTGCTTAAATTATGCATAGTTTAAAATATACAAGATATTAGGATAAGACTTTACATTTATTATCTCATTTCATCCTCTCAACCCTGTAAAGTTTTATAAATGAGGAAACTTAGGCTAAAAAAGGTCAGGTGACTTTTCCAAGGTCACCAGCTTATAAGTGTGGAGATAGGATTCAAACCCAAGTAGCCTGACTGTGAAGCCTGTGCTCTTAACTATCTGCACTATCTCCCAAGCAGGACTTAACGACCATTTGCCATCACACTTTGACAAGGATGGGGGAGAGGATATATTTTTTACTGGTACACAATTAGTTTGGTGCTTGTTTTTTTTTTGTGTGATATTGGCTTCCATCAAATGTTTTGTGATTTTTAAAATCATATTTGTAGGTCAGGACTAGAATGAATATAATATTAATAACTACATGGTATTTCCTTAGCGAAAGTTAACAGTTCCCTGCTCATCCGTAGGTTCAAAGTATATATTTCTTGTAGGGTATGCAGGTAACTTGATCGGTGGGCTTTAGCCTTCCAGTCTTTCCTGGTGACCCTATACACTGCCCTCCCTTTTGAGACTCTGAGAGTTTCCTGTGGAACCCCCATATGGCAGAACTTTTAGTCGTGCTGGGAGCAAAGAAGCTACTATATTCCGAAAATACAGATTTGTTGAGGCTGTTTTTCAGTCCTTTAACTTCCCAGCCAACTGATGATGGTGTGCTTCTTTCCCAGACCCTGCTGTTCCCTATCTGGGGTTATTCTGGAGTTGTGATGGAAAAAATTCACTTTTGGGGGAAGTCTTTTCTTTTGCCAATATGAGAATATAGGTTTCTCAGCCTGGCTGGTTTTGCAATCAATACATTTTTGCCTGCTTTAAATCTTTGACAAATTCTTCATTGTTCTGTTCTGTTAGTTGTATCTCTCTTGGCTCTGAATCATACTAAGGGTTTTTTTAATTGTTTTTGACCTGGTATTTGAGGAGGAAAGTATGTTTCTTCGTTCAGCCATCTTGAACCAGAATTCTGTGTTCCTTTTTTTCCTGAACTTTTGTTTCTGAACTGTTGGTAGTATAAGTCCACAGTCTCTATCTGCAATTCGAAAATCCTAAGAGCTCTGAAGTCCCAAAGATTTCTTTTGAAATTTATTTGGTAGTAAATCTGTCTGATTTGAACTTTTCTGGTAACAAAACCTTACCTGATCTTAGTTGCTAGGGTACTAGAATAGCTAGAAGGAAAGAACTGAAATGGTGGAACTGTAACACATGGCATCCTTTGAAATTTGTTCTGTAGTTATTTGTTAAATTGTAATTTGAAAGCCATATCTTTTTGTATATATGTTATATTTCACAATAAGGAAATAACTGAAACTATGGTACTATAATTCATAACAACTTTGGAAATTTCCTGTATTTCTATCTACTTGTTAAATCATACTTTGAAAGATACTAATTTTTTGTATATATGTTGTATTTTATAATAAGGAAATAACTGAAACTGTGTAACTGTAACCTATAATATTTTTTGAAATATGCTCTTTACTTGTTAAATTGAACTTGAAAAGTTATCACTTTTATATATATATGTTATATTTGGCAATAAAAATTATGACTAAAAAAAAAACCTTACCTGAACTAACGGGAGGCTTAACTTTTGTACTTGGTGTGACTATTCATGAGTTTTGTTTAGCTGTAGGGTGCCCACTGAGGAGTATTTGTAATATTTGACTTATTACCATTTTATATTTCTAAAATGTGAAAAATTACGAATTCCAGAACACATATAGCTCAGACAAGGTATTACAGGACTTTGCACCATATTGGATTTAGGAGAACTTTAGATTCAGAGTAAGTAAGTTTTTGAGAGGGACTAGAAAGTTTCTAGGTATAATGGGATTTGATTATACTTTATGTTTTGGTTTATAGACACTATGAAGATAGAATTGGAAGATACAAGCTGAAGAAAAAAGTAAATGAAAATGAAAAGATTGTTGTAGAAACGATATGTGACTTATAATGATGTATTTGCATTTAATCCTCAGTATGCATTTACTAAAATATATATGTTTTATCTGAAAATTCAGGGGAGGAAATCTAACATAGAATGTCATCAGGAACCATTTGTTCACGCAGCTCCAGTGACCATACCTGATACTTTTGAAGATGCGGTAAATGTACTTAAGCCTTCCACTATAATAGGTGAGTAAAGTTGTTGATAAATTATTCCATTTAATTAACTGTATGTTACCAGTCGTAACTACCATTTAGGATTACTAAAAAATGAATTGACAGATTTTATCTACTTTTAGCATATATGATGTTTTCTCTGGTAGTTTTTTGGTAACAGTGCGTAAAAGTTCAGTTTTAAGTATTAGAAACCATGCAATTGATTATGCTTTGCTTTTAGAGTTGGTTCAACAATAAGGTTCAGAACTTGGAAAAGACTGAGGTCATTTGACAGAAAAATCCTCTCTAGAGTCAGAGATTTTCATTGGCAACTTTCATTGTGTTTTGAGTTAGACATTGCATAGACTGACATCAGACGATGCCAACACAGCATTAAGTTCTCAGCAGATACAGTAATAATCTTTCAAAAGAGGAGCTGTTTAATTTTCTATATAGCTATAAAACTTGAATCTACAATTTTCTATATAGCTATAAGACTTGAATCTTGTTAATTTTATTATTCATGTAGGAGCCCTATTGAATGTTAAAGTGTAAAACACCTACCAACTGTTAAGTTCCTGTTGTCAGGAAAAGTATGTCTGTATTAGCTTCTTCGTTGATTCGGACTCATAATTTTTTAGAGCTAGAAGAAATCATAAAGATCATCTAGTCCATTTTTCTAATAACTCGATATAGAAACTTAAGAATCTGTCCACTGACTCCCCTACCCCCTGAGGGTCAAGGAAACAGAAAGATGTTTTAAAAATTCTCTGAGAATTCATGGATCCCTGAGAATATGTTCATGTACTTTCACATAGAGAAACACTGTGAATCAACTCCTTTTTTGGCTTAGGAGACATTATGCATCTTGCCGAAAATTTGTGGCTATTACACATAGCTAGTGGTGATGGAGCAAGCACTAAATCCCAGTCTCCAGATCAGGACTTTTCTTTATCATATAATGGAGTTTATAAAATTGAAATATAAATTGTTTTAACTGTGTGTAATAGAATTATTCTTACTGGTGAGTACTCAGCTGAGGCATCACTTGGTCATCCCCAAATTCCTACCCTGGGCCAAGTGTTCTTCCTTCTGGCTGTGCTTCCTTAATACTGCCTGCCTCCGTCATAGCACCTGTTACGGGTTTTCTGATTTTCTGTTTACCTGGCTGTTTTTCTTTCAAATGTAAGCTACCTGCATTATACTCATTTTTTTATATATATATTCAATTTTATTGAGTTATATTCACATACCTTACAATCATCCAAAGTGTATGATCAGTTGTTCACAGTACCATTATATAGTTGTGCATTCATTACCAGAATCAATTTTTGAACATTTTCTTTACCACACACAAAAAAAGAAAGAATATTAAAGTACAAAAGAATACCCAAGACATCCCATCTCCTTCACCCCTCCCTATTATTCATTTTTTTTTTCATTTTTATTGAGATTGTTCAGATACCATACAATTATCCAAAGATCCAAAGTGTACAATCACTTGCCCCTGGGTACCCTCATACAGCTGTGCATCCATCACACTTAATTTTTGTTCAATTTTTAGAAACTTTTCATTACTCCAGACAAGAAATAAAGTGAAAGATGAAAAAAGAAGAAAAGGAAACTCTAATCCTCCCCTATCCCTAACCAACCCCCCTCAATTTTTGACTCCTAGTATTGATATAGTACGTTTGTTACTGTTTATGAAAAAATGTTGAAATACTACTAACTGTAGTATATAGTTTGTAATAGGTATATAGTTCTTTCCTATATGCCCCTCTATTATTAACTTCTAATTGTATCGTCATACATTTGTTGTGGTTCATGAAGTGATTTCTAGTATTGGTACAGTTGATCATGGACATTGCCCAACATAGGATTCAGTTTTATACATTTCCATCTTTTGACCTCCAGCTTTCCTTCTGGTGACATATATGACTCTGAGCTTCCCCTTTCCACCTCATTCACACACCATTCGGCGCTGTTAGTTATTCTCACGTCTTGCTACCAACACCCCTGATCATTTCCAAACATTTAAGTTCATCCTAATTGAACATTCTTCTCATACTAAGCAGCCACTACCCATTCTTAAGCCTCGTCCTATATCCTGGTACCTTATATTTCATGTCTATGAGTTTACATATTGTAATTAGTTCCCATCAGTGAGACCCTGCAATAATTGTCCTAATGTGTCTGGCTTATTTCACTCAGTATATTGCCCTCGAGGTTTTGTCATCGACCCATTTTTTTTAATATGGTTTTGTTCACTCACCATACATTCCATCCCAAGTAAATACTTGATGGTTTTCTGCATGGTCATACATTTATGTGTTCACCACCTTCACCACTATCTATATAAGAGAATCTACATTACTTCCACAAGGCAGGAGGGAGAGTCAAAGAAGGTAGAGAGGCAAAAGAAAGAGAAAAAAAAGAAAATGACAGCTAGGAAGCAGCAAAAGGAAAAATAACCTTAAATCAAAGTAGAATAAAGAATCAGACAATACCACCAATGTCAAGTGTCTAACATGCCTCTCCTATCCCCCCCTCTTATCTGCATTCACCTTGGTATATCACCTTTGTTACATTAAAGGAAGCATAATACAATGATTCTATTAGTTACAGTCTCTAGTTTATGCTGATTGTATCCCTCCCCCAATGCCTCCCCATTTTTAACACCTTGCAAGGTTGACATTTGCTTGTTCTCCCTCGTAAAAGAACGTATTTGTACATTTTATCACAATTGTTGAATACTCTAGATTTCACCAAGTTACACAGTCCCAGTCTTTATCTTTCCTCCTTTCTTGTGGTGTCTCACATGCTCCCCATCTTCCTCTCTCAACCGTATTCATAGTTACCTTTGTTCAGTGTACTTACATTGTTGTGCTACCATCTCCCAAAATTGTGTTCCAAACCACACACTCCTGTCTTCTATCACCCTGTAGTGCTCCCTTTAGTATTTCCTGTAGGGCAGGTGTCTTGTTCACAAAGTCTCTCATTGTCTGTTTGTCAGAAAATATTTTGAGCTCTCCCTCATATTTGAAGGACAGCTTTGCTGGATACAGGATTCTTGGTTGGTGGTTTTTCTCTTTCAGTATCTTAAATATATCACACCACTTCCTTCTTGCCTCCATGGTTTCTGCTGAGAGATCCACACATAGTCTTATGACGCTTCCTTTGTATGTAATGGATAGCTTTTCTCTTGCTGCTTTCAGGATTCTGTCTTTGACATTTGATAATCTGATTATTAAGTGTCTTGGCGTGGGCCTCTTCATATCTCTTCTGTTTGGAGTACGCTGCGCTTCTTGGATCTGTAATTTTATGTCTTTCATAAGAGATGGGAAATTTTCATTAATTATTTCCTCTATTATTGCTTCTGCCCCCTTTCCCTTCTCTTCTCCTTCTGGGACACCAATGATACGTACATTACTGTACTTTGTTTCATCCTTGAGTTCCCGGAGACGTTGCTCATATTTTTTCATTCTTTTCTCCATCTGCTCCTTTGCGTGTAGGCTTTCAGGTGTTTTGTTCTCCAGTTCCTGAGTGTTTTCTTCTGCCTCTTGAGATCTGCTGTTGTATGTTTCCATTGTGTCTTTCATCTCTTGTGTTGTGCCTTTCATTTCCATAGATTCTACTAGGTTTTTTGAACTTTTGATTTCTGCCGTATACACGTCCAGTGCTTCCTTTACAGCCTCTATCTCTTTTGCAATATCTTCTCTAAACTTTTTGAATTGATTTAGCATTAGTTGTTTAAATTCCTGTATCTCAGTTGAAGTGTACGTTTGTTCCTTTGACTGGGCCATAACTTTGTTTTTCTTAGTGTAGGTTGTAATTTTCTGTTGTCTAGGCATGGTTTCCTTGGTTATCCAAATCAGGTTTTTCCAGACCAGAACAGGCTCAGGTCCCAGAGGGAAGAAATATTCAGTATCTGGTTTCCCTGAGGGTGTGTCTTAGAAAATTGTTCCACCCTTTGATGCCTCGGGTCACTGTGCTTTTCTGCCCAGCAGGTGGTGCCTGTCAGCCTATAATTCTTGACTGGTGTGAGGAGGTGTGGCCGTGTTCCCCCAGGCCTTGGGGTCTGGTTCTGAATGGAAAGGGCCCCACCCCTTTCCTCCTAGAGAAGACAGACCCCCCAGGTGGAGGTCATTAGCATTTCAATAATCTTGCTCTCTGCTTGTGCTGTCTCCGCCCTTCCCCGAGTCACAGCCCTGGAAACTTAAAATGACTGGGGCTTTCTCCAATGAGCCGAAAAAGAAACAGATAGTCCCCTTCAGACCCAGTCAAGGCGACCCTCCGGCTCTCCCAGGTCAGTCGTCACCCAAAGCCTCTGCCTGTTTTTGGGGGCTGCGTACCTGTAGTGAGCAGTTCACACGCGCTACTTAAAACCCCAGTTGGAGCTCAGCTGAGCTATATTCGCTTGCTGGGAGAGAGCTTCTCTCTGGCACCACGCGGCTCCGCAGCTCGGGCTATGGGGGAGCGAGTCTCCCGACCTGGTTCCGCAGGTTTTACTTACAGATTTTATGCTGTGTTCTCGGGCATTCCTCCCAATTCAGGTTGGTGTATGATGAGTGGATGGTCTCGTTTGTCCCCCTGCAGTTATTCTGGATTATTTACTAGTTGTTTCTGTTTTTTTGTAGTTGTTCCAGGGGGACTGCTTAGCTTCCACGCCTCTCTATGCTGCCATCTTGCCCCTCTCCTCTATACTCATTTTTGTATCCTAATGGCCTAATACAATATCTGGAACATTGTAAGAGCGTAATAAAAGGTCATTAAACTGAATTATCAAGAAAGTGGATTACTTTGGCAGGATGATCTTCTATCCCTTCTGAATTCCTGTTATTTTGTAATGAATATCACAGGGTTTAATAATTTAACATTTGAAATGTTTTATCTTCTTAGAGTGATAGAGATAGTTGTCTACTTTTTAAAATCTCACTCAGTGTACTTAAGTGAAAAGTGAAAGTTTTTAGCATTTTGTTTTTTTCTTTTATGTTAAAAGTTGTATTCCAATAGCATTATCTCAGCAGTGCAAGCTCTGTCTCGAGAAATGGGAGTTTACCTGAGCCTTTGTTATGTGGTAAACCTATTGTAGACATTTTATTGATAAAAAATTATTATACCTGTAATGAAGTTGGCCTTTTTTCCCCTATTTATTACAGGTGTTGCAGGTGCTGGCCGACTCTTTACTCCTGGTGTTATCAAGGCTATGGCCTCTATCAATGAAAGGCCTGTAATATTTGCATTAAGTAATCCTACAGGAAAGGCTGAATGCACGGCTGAAGAAGCATATACACTTACAGAGGTATTAATCGATAATTTTAAGAATTGATTATTTTTCAATTATTTTCCCTCTGTTAGCTTGTTAGTTACACATTCTTGTATATTTCTTTTTGTGGTTACCCTAAAGATTACAACATGCAATCCTGGGTCATCAAAGTCTGATATGAATTATTGCTTATACCACTTCCGGACGGCAACTACTTTATAATTCCATTTTAACACCCTTATACCTTTTGTGATATTGTTGTGCATTTTAATTCTCTCCATATTTTAAACCTCAAAAGACATTGTTTTATACCAAAATTATTTATTTAGATTTACCAACATTCTTTTTTTCTGTTAATCTTCCTTCCTCATGTCTATGCTTCTATCTAAGATCATTTTCCTTCTACCTGAAGAAATCATTTTACTATTTCCTTCAGTATGGATATGATGAATTCTTAGTTCTTGTTGGAAAATTTCTTTATTTTGCCTTTATTTTGAAGGATATTTTCACTGTGCATAGAATTAAAAGTTGGTAGGTACTTGATTTCAGTACTTTGAAGATACCATTCTAATGATTTGACTTTTTTCCTATATAAGTCATTGTTGTTGAACCTAGGTGTGATTTTCTTGGTGTTTATTCTACCTGGGGAGTATAGTGCTCCTGAATCTTTTGGAAAAACCTCAGCCAGTATCTCTGCTTTGACCACATTCTCTCCTCTTCTGGGACACCAGTTACACAAATGTCATACTTTTTCAACCTATCTTGTATAGCTTTTCAACTGTTTTCTGTGTATTCTATCCTTTTTGCTCTCCATTTCAATCGTGATTTTCTTTAGACCTATCTTCCATTCCGATTCTCTTTTCAGCTGTTCTATATAAACTGGTGTTAGGTTCTTAATTTCAGTTATTGTATTTTTCATTTTCAGAACTTATATTTGATTAATTTATTAGTTAATTTATTTAAAACCACATATTACAGAAAAAAATCAACTTATGAATACTGTTTTTTTGCCCTCATATTTGGGTAACAGATCTTTTTGCTCTCTTCACATGCATCTTCACCATCAGTGTTTGTCTTTGGGAGGGCCATTTTTTTTTATTTGTCTGGAACAGATTTTTACTTTTATCCAAGTTGTTTGAGATTCAGATCAGTTTTTTTTAATTGTAGATTATAAGTGATAACTTTCCAAGTGTAATTTAATAAGTAGTTAGCGAATTTCAAAGAATAGTATAGGTTACAGTTCCAGAATTTCAGTTATTTCGTTATTATGAAACATAACATATATACAAAATGGTAATATCTTCCAAAGCATGATTTAGTTAGTAGATATATAGGAAATTTCCAAAGTTATTATGAGTTATCATACCATAGTTACAGTCATTTCCTTATTGTGAAATCTAACGTATATACAAAAAGGTATGGCTTTCAAATTAGAATTTAACAAGTAGCTGTAGAACAAATTTCAAAGGATGTTATGGGTTACAGTTCCACCATTTCAGTTCTTTCCTTCTAACTATTATAATACCCTAGCAACTAAGGAAAAGAAAATTATATACATTCAATATTCATAATTCTTTGTTAAATTCCATCTTGTCTGTTGCTACCCCTTCCTCTAATTTAATCACTTTCCCAATCTTCAGGGATGTCTAGGCAGTGACCACCCTAACCTGTTCATGTTGAAAAGGGGTATCAATTTTATAAGCAAAGGGGACAAATCTAGTTAATGTTCTTGAAGAGACTATTGCCTCTGGGTTTCGGAACTTAACTGGCATAGGGGCACTCCAAAGGATTTAAGTTTCTGACAAATAAACTTAGTGAAATTTTTAGAGTATGGTATTCCTATTAATTATAGTCCCTAGTACGCAATGTGTAGATTTTTCCTATGTACCCTTCTGTTGTAAACTCTCTGTGCCAGTGTCATACCTTAGAAGTATATCATGCAAGCACCTATCTCTATTTGTGGTGCTGATCTGTGGGAAATGCCTTTAAACAACCCCTTTCATTTCTATTCACCTTCAATACAGCTCTGATACTTACAATCCCATTAACAATCATCACCCCTGTCCATGAGCACACCTTTGAATTCCCTATCATTAACATATCTGAACATTTGAGACTATCATTCCCCCTCATTAGCTATTGTCCATCACTGGGTCCCCAGTATTCTTACATTATAAGACATTGATTTTACATTGTTTATACAGTTCATAGAAGTAGTAACATACAATATCTCTCCTTCTGCATCAGACTTATTTCACTGAATTATATCTTGAAGGTTCATCCATGTTGCCATATGTTTCAAGACCTTGTTGCTTCTTACTGCTGCACAGTATTCCATCGTATGAATAGACCACATTTTGTTTATGCACTGGTCTGTTGAAGGACATTTGGGT
Source organism: Choloepus didactylus (assembly GCF_015220235.1). NCBI lineage: Eukaryota > Metazoa > Chordata > Mammalia > Pilosa > Megalonychidae > Choloepus > Choloepus didactylus. The sequence continues at coordinate 29,680,204 of NC_051322.1, read as the reverse complement.
TGTTTCCATCTCTTGGCAATCATGAACAATACTGCTATGAACAACGGTGTACAAACGTCTGTTCGTGTCACTGCTTTCTAATCTTCTGGGTATATACCAAGAAGTGGAATTGCCAGATCGTAGGGTAATTCAATATCTAGTTTTCTGAGAAACTGTCAAACTGTCTTCCAGATTGGCCGCACCATTATACAGTCCTACCAGCAATAAATAAGAGTTCCAATTTCTCCACATTCTCTCCAGCATTTGTAGTTTCTTGTTTGTTTAATGGCAGCCATTCTTACTGGTGTGAGATGATATCTCATTGTGGTCTTGATTTGCATCTCGCTAATAGCTACTAATGATGAACATATTTTCATGAAATTTTTAGCCATTTGTATTTCCTTTTTTGAGACATGTTTTTTCAGATCTTTTGCCCATTTTATAATTGGGCTGTTTGTACTATCGTCATTGAGTTGTAGGGTTTCTTTATATATGCAAACTATTAGTCTTTTCTCAGGTACTTGGTTTCCAAATATTTTTTCCCATTGAATTGTCTGCATCTTCACCTTTTTGAAAAATCCTTTTGAGGTACAGAAGCTTTTGGTTTTGAGGAGTTCTTTATTTTTTCTTTCGTTGCTTGTACTTTGGGTGTAAGGTCTAAGAAGCGATCCTAATACTAGGGCTTGAAGATGTTTCTCTACATTATCTTCTAGGAGTTTTATGGTACTGTCTCTTATATTGAGGTCTTGATCCACTTTGAGTTAATTTTTCTATAGGGTGTGAGGTAGGGGTCCTCTTTAATTCCTTTTGTTATGGCTATCCAGTTCTCTCAGCCCCATCTGTTAAAGAGCAGTACAGTAGATTTGTGGGCCTTATCAAAAATCAGTCAACTGTATATCCAGGTGTCTTACTTCTGAGCTCTCAATTCAATTCCACTGATCAATATGTGTATCTTCATGCAAATGCCATGCTTTTTTTGACCAGTGTAGCTTTATAGTAAGCTTCAGAGTCTGGAAGTGAAAGTCCTACCATTTCGTTCTTCTTTTTTAGGATATTTTTGGCAATTCGAGGCCCCTTTCCCTTCCAAATAAATTTGATAACTAGCTTCTCCAAGTCTGCAAAGTAGGTTATTGGACTTTGGGTTGGGATTGCATTGAATCTGTAGATCAATTTGGGTAGAATCGACACGTTAACAATATTTAGTCTTCCTATCCATGAGCATGGAATATTTTTCCACCTATTTTTGTCCTTTGTCTTTTAGTAAAATTTTGTAATTTTCTGTGTAGAGATCTTTTACATCCTTGGTTAAATTTATTCCTAGGTACTTGATTTTTTTAGTTGCTATTGTGAATGGAATTTTTTTTTTTTTTTTTGATTGCCTCTTCGGTTAGGTCATTACTAGTGTATAGGAACATTATTGACTTACATGCATTAATCTTATATCCCACCACTCTGCTGAATTTGTTTATCACCTCAAGTAGCTCTGTGGTCAAATTCTTAGGATTTTCCAAATATAAGATCATATCATTTGCAAATAATGACAGTTTTACTTCTTCTTTTCCAATTTGGATACTCTTTATATCTTTATCTTGGAGAATTGCTCTGGCTACAACTTCTAGAACAATGTTGAATAACAGTGGTGATAGTGGGCATCCTTGTCTTGTTCCCGATCTTAGGGGGAAGGCTTTCAGCCTCTCACCTTTGAATACTATGCTGGCTGTGGGTTTTTAATATATGCCCTTTATCATATTGAGGAAGTTTCCTTCAATTCTTATCTTTTCAAGTGTTTTTATCAAAAAGTGACATTGGATTTTGTCAAATGATTTTTCAGCATCTATCATGATGATCATTTGATTTTTCCCTTTTGATTTGTTAATGTGTTGAATGACATTAATTGATTTTCTTATGTTGAACACCCTTGCATGCAAGGAATGAACCCCACTTGGTCGTGGTGTATAATTCTTTTAATGTGCCTTTGGATTAGATTTGCAAGTATTTTGTTGAGAATTTTTGCATCTATATTCATTAGGGAGATTGGCCATAGTTTTCCTTTTTTGTACTGTCTTTATCTGGTTTTCATATCAGAGTGATACTAGCTTCATAAAATGAGTTAGGTAGTGTCCCGTTTTCTTCGAGTTTTTAAAGAGTTTGAGCAGGAATGTTTGGTAAAATTCCCCTATGAAGCCATCTGGCCCTAGGCTTTTATTTGTAGGTAGTTTTTGATGACTGATTGGATCTCTTTGCTTGTGATTGGTTTGTTGAGGTCTTCTGCTTCTTCTTGCATCAGTCTAGGTTGTTAATGTGTTTCGGGAAATTGTCCACTTCCTCTAAATTGTCTAGCTTGTTGGCATACAGTTGTTCATAGTATCTTCTTATGATTTTTTAATTTCTTTGGGATCTGTGGTAATTATCCCCTTTTCATTTCTGATTCTGTTTATTTGGGTCTTTTCTCTTTTTGACTTTGTCAGTCTAGCTAAGGATCTGTCAATCTTGTTGATCTTCTCAAAGAACCAACTTTTGGTTTTATTTATTCTTTTGCTTTTTTGTTCTGCAGCTCATTTATTTCTGCTTTAATCTTTGTTATTTCTTTTTGCCTACTTGCTTTAGGGTTAGTTTGCTGATTGTTCTCTAGACTCCACAATTGCTCAGCTAGGTCTTTAGTTTTAGCTCTTTCTTGCTTTTTGATATATGCATTTAGGGCTATAAATTTCCCTCTCTGGAGAATACTGGTTGTAAAGTGGGCCCCAAGCAGGCAGGTAGGGAGCCTGGTCACTGGCACCCCATACGTGGGATGTGGGCTCTGCCTGCCAGTTCTCTGCCTTCCCTGTACCTGTGAGTCTCGGGTGTGGGAGGGACCCCTGATCACCAATATGGTGCCTCTCCCTTCCCGGCTTCTCACCAATATAAACCCTCAGCAATCACAGCCTGCTGGGCGCCCGCACAGGAGCTTCCCGCCATCCAGCTGTGGAGGATCACTCTCCAGCAAACTGTCATGGTAGGTGGATGGAAGCAGAGAGCCGCTACTCCCTTGCCCAGCAGTGGTGGTTTTGCTGCTGCCAGCCTAGGGGGTGAGGGGTGGAGGTGTTCCCGTTGGGAAAAAAACTCACCGTGTTCCTTGAGCCACCATCTCTCCTCTGTTTTTGTTGGGTGTCCCCTCCAGGTGCTGTGGGGGACCCTCTATGGCCGGTCACACCCCAAAACTACGGTCTCTGGTTTCCTCTGGCCCCTTTCTAGCTCTCAGTTAAGTTTTGAATCCATTGATGCTGCCACTGGAAGTTTTATTCCGATTACAAGCACCTGCTTGTATGCTCTTAGGATAGTTGTTTTTTCCTACTGTTCTGTAAGTATGTATTTGTAATTGCCACAACATAATCACTTTGTGTTAATTCTAGTAAGTAATCTTTAAGTGTCTCTAGAAAGTGATCTTTAAAGGCTTGTTTACAGTGATATCCAGTAGTTATAGTTTCAAAAATAACTGATAAAAGTAGAATAGTATAATTAACCAATCCCCTTGTACCAGTCATGTGGCTTCAAAAATAAATAACTCATCACTAGTCTTGTTTCATCTACATTCTGCCCACCCCAGATTATTTTGAAGCAGACCTCAGACATATCCTTTAATTATAAATATTTTAGTATAAACCTCTAAAACAAGAATTCTTTAAAAAAATATAATCACAGCACCAATATCCATCTTACAATTTTAACAATAATTTTTTAATACTTAAAGTCTTGATTTTTTTGTGCAGCTTGCAGTTCTTTGTTGAAATTTTCTACCTCATTTAATTTCTTGGATATATGAATCATAGTTATTTTAGTGTCTGATAACTCTTAATATCTCACTCTCTCTGAGTCCATTTCTGTCTTCTGGTTTATTTCCCTCTTGGTTATCCATTCTTGCATTTTTGTAAGTCTGGTTATTTTTTATTATGTGCTGGGGTGGGGTGTGAGTTAAGAATTGTGGTGATAATATGAGGCTCTGGGTGATGTTCTCTTCCTCCACAGGGGCTTTACCTCAGTTGGTCAGGACACAGCCTAGTGAGGGCTAGTCCATTGCCAGCACCTTTTCTCCTGACGTGTACCCTTTGGGGTGCCATTCAGGACACCTGGTGTGTTTACCAGTACCCCTCATCCTTAGTTGTCCCTGAACTTTAATTTTTCTCTCTCTGGCATCAGAGTCTCCTGATGGCTTGACTGTTTTTCCTTTTGAAATCAACCTAGGAGAGAAAAGCTTCAAATTCTAGGCTCACATTATCTTGCTTTCCTCTTCCTTTGGATGTTGAATATCTCCCACCACCAAACTTTTACTATCTTGGTAGCTCTCTGCTTCCTCAAAAATATGTTTAATATATTTGTCCAGTTTTTTCCATTGTAACCAGAGGGAGAATTGTTAGGAAGCAATCTAGAAGACAATTACCAAAGCCGAGCTCTCTCTCAGAACTTTCTGAACTTAATATTCATATTCTTGATGTAGCTAGCATTTAGTTCTCATTGTTGAAAATTTTATGTTGCACATATATATCCTCAGAATTCCTACTGCTGCTCTTTCATCACTCTGAGTTAGTCAAACTAAATTCCCTGGACTATTAGTTTCCAATAGTGCTGCTTTTATTTAATAATTATTTCTTTTAATCAAAATATATATTAGTTTTAACTTGATTGCTCATCTTCTTCATAAGTCTTACTATTTAAAACTATTGGTTACTGCCCCAAAACTTAAATCTTAGTCTTACACAGTTATTATTAGGTAAATATACTTGGTGTTATTTGGCACTTTCAAAATACAAAAAATTTAAATGTTTTGAGGAATTTTCAAGCATCTAACAAATTTACTTTGGGAATAAATACTAGTGTACTAAATGTACATTATAGGGATGAGTAAAAAGTCCCCAAAGGAGACTGGTTTGATATACTGTATTCCGTCAATTTTAAGATGAAGATTCTTTTACATTTTTTATAACTTTGAGAATGTGCTCTCTTTAAAAAATGTGCTCTTTAAAAACAAAAGTGTTAAGAAAGCATTGTATCATAGCTTAATTTACAACATCTTCTTTCTTAGTGTTACATAAAACAATGACATAAATTTTTGTTTATTTGCAGTCACCGCTCTTGTCAGTAGAGGGATGTCTTCTTACTCTAGCCCCCTCTGCTGCTCAGTGAGAAAAATACTTTTTTTTTTTTTTAATGTCCCCATTTTAACCACCAGTTGCTCATAGAACAAAGAATAGGCCAGCTTGGACTTCCGAACAAGAATGCTGGTGTCTTTAAGGTTTGCCCACTTTTAAGCTGTTGGTTGATTATGGAGAAAAAGGGATGGGCTGGAGAAGAGAAACTGCTGTGGAATCTTGCCTTTCAAGAGGAGATTCCTAAGCTCTTTCTGAATCTCTGATTTACTGATACTGTGAAAATAAAATGTTTCTCCCATAAAGTGCTATATTGTATAATCTAATTTTTATAAAGCTGCTAAAATCAATGTTGCCACAAAATAACCTATTTTTTTATATTACATCATCATTGTAATTAACGTAACATTAACCGTGAACTAAACATAATCTGCAAAGAAAATTTGTGTCACAAATGGACTGATATGCGTGGAATAAGTAGACAGTTATATAGCTGGCTGGAGTTTCAGGTGCAATTTCAACTGCATGGGCATCTGTTTCTGTTAAAAATACTGAATGAGCCAGTAAAATTTATTATACACCATTGCAGAACTTAGTACTAAAATTGATGGATACAGCAAGTTCAGATTTTGATTTTCTTCAATAAGGCAACGTGCCATTTTTTTCTTTTCAGGGATGATAGTATAGTTATACTATGCCTTTTTTAGAAATTGTCTTGCCATTAGAGCATATTACAAAGACCATGGCAGTGTAGTTATTAACAAAAATCTGGATTCACATTTAACTGCTTTAGTTTTTGAAGTGTGATTTTATGCAAATTACTTAGAACTTTCTCTAAGCATTAGTTTTCTCATTTTTTGAATAGTGAAATAGAGATCATGATAACCTCATAAGGTTTGGGTTTTCATTATCTCGGCAATTTTATTATCTACATTTAAATCTTTTAAATTTTTTTATTTTGAAAAAGTATGGGACAGTTGAAAAATAATACAAAAACAAATAAGAGAACTCCAGTATACCTCCTACCAGATAGCCAGATTTACAAACTTTTGATGTTTTGCTACACTTGTATATCTTTCTTTTCTCTCCCCACCCCCATCTATTTTGTAAACATTTGAGAGTAGGTTACATACAAAATACTTCTTGAACACTAACTACTTGTACATTTCATAAGAACAAGAATATTCACTTATGTAACCACCTTGAGTACAGTTATCAAGTTCAAGAAATTTAACATATGAAGCGTGCAGTATACCAATTTTTTTCAGTTGTTGCATAATGTCCTTTGAGGCATTTTCTCCATTATGAGATCCAGTCCAGGATCATGTACTGCATTTAATTATCACTGTCTCTTTAGTCTTTCTCTTTTTTTCAATTGTGTTCACATATATACAACATAAAATTTCCCATCTCAACCATGTCCAAAAATATAATCAGGTGGGATCAATCACATTCACAATGTTGTGCTACCCTTACCACCATCCAGTCCTAAAACTTTTCCATCTCCCCGAACAGAAGCCCTGCACCTAGTATGCATTAACTCCCCATTCCCACTCCCTCTGGCCCCTGGTAACCTGTACTCTACTTTCTGTGTCTATGAATTTGCATGTTCGTTGAGTTATTTCATATCAGTGCATTCCCACAATATCTGTCTTTTTGTGTCTGACATTTTACCAAACGTGATGATTTCAAGGTTCATCCATGTTGCAGCATGTATCAAGACTTCATTCCTTTTTATGGCTGAATAACATTCCATTGCATATAGATACCACTTTTTTTTTTTATCCATTCATCTGTTGATGGACATTTGGATTGCTTCTACCTTTTTGGTTGTTGTGAATAGTGCCACTATGAACATCGGTGTGCAAATATTTGTTAGAGTCCTTGCTTTCAATTATTTTGGGTAGATAAACTAGAACTGGGTTTGTGGGGTCCTATGGTAGTTCTATGTTTGACTTTTTTGAGAAACCACCAAACTGTTTTCCATAGCAAAGCTGCACCAGTTTATATTCTTACTAACAATGTACTCGAGTTCTTATTTCTCCACATCTTTACCAGCACTTATTTTCCATTTTTTAAGAATAGCCATACTAGTGGGTATGAAGTGGTATCATATTATGGTTTTGATATGCATTTCTCGTAATGCTTTTATGAGGGCTAAATTAACTGAGTTAACATGTAAAAAGCAGAAACAGCAGATGTGCAGTAATTGGTGGCAATTAAAATTTTATTGCTTTCCCCATTCATTCACATATGTTTACATCAATCTGTATTATTTGGGATGGTATTTGTTGGCCACCTACATTTTAATGGACATAAAAGCATTGTCAGGTTTTCAAAAGTTTAACATTTTTCACCTTTATTTGGATGTACTACACATAAAATGAACCTCATTCTAATAAAAGGATTTTAATGAAAGGATTATGTTATATAATAAATTATGCCCTGTGTCCAAGTAATATATTGGTCTTTACTACAGGATTTAATTTAGTATGAATTCTCCTCAATTTTCAAGTCCACATAATGTAATAAAATTAAGGTCTTTTCATTTCATTACAGGGAAGGTGTTTGTTTGCAAGTGGCAGTCCATTTGGGCCAGTGAAGCTCATTGATGGGCGATCCTTTATGCCAGGTCAAGGAAACAATGCATATATTTTTCCAGGTAAATGTCACATTATTTATGTTATAGAAAAATAGTTAATTACATAAAATATTTCAGGGAATTCTTTAGAGTTTATGATTAAAATAACAGTATTTACAGAATTTTGATATGAATTTACAGGGAATCTCAAGGAATTCAGCAAGTTTGCTCTTTCCCCTTAAGGTTAATTCATATTGTTAATTAAACTTATCATACTTCTCAGATATAACCACTGTCAGTGGTTTGTTTTTAGCTTTTCTGTGGTTGCCATCTTAGTTGATACTATTATCCCTCTTTATCTTGATTCATCAACTCTAGACTATTCCCACTATGAAATAATATATATAGTGTATATGTAACTTCTAGTACGTTGCTTCCCCTCTCCACCACTCAATTTTTATTACTTTTAATTTTTCTATTAGCTTTATCTTTATATAACACACCTAAAGAAAGAGCTTTTGTTAGTAACTTAAGACAGTTTTTATTAGCTTGCCACAATGAAAAATGAAACAAATCTGCCGTTTAGCTTTATCTCTTTTCATTTCATCTTTCAGTTTTGGTTAGTTAATATTTCTACATTGTAGAGGGTTTTCTTGTTTTCTCATTTTTTTATATTTACATTGTTCCTTTGTCTTCTGTGCTTTGTCTATGGATTGATTCTGAAACTGAAAATCATGATTATGTAAATGTTATTCACTAAACAAATACACTAGAGTATACATCTAATGTCAGAATTTTACTCAAAGTAAAGTCTTTCAAACATCAAGTAGAATGATTTCTACTGTAATTTCTTGCCAGCTTTCTTCATCTCTTCTTGCTCCTGCTTCACAGCACACTGGTTCTTGAATCCCACGTTGTTCTGACTCTTCTCTCACACGTACGCTCTTTCATGCTGTGTCTCATTTTTCTGGAGTACATCTTTGAATCAAAGTTTTTTATAAAGCATGTATGATAAACTTTCTGAGTTTTTACGTAACTGAAAATGTCTTTATTTTGTCTTCTCACAAGACTGATAGTTTGGCTGGGTAGAGATTTGTAGAGCCAAAGTCATTTTGAAAACATTCTTCCATCCACTTTTTTTTTTTTTTTTTAACCTTTGGCTATAGCCTGGTGTTTATTTTATGTTGTTTCTAAGACTACGACAAATTAACATTTACTCTTAGAAAAATATTTTTTCAATTAAAAAATCTAGCATTTATCCAAATGGTATATACCTGTGGCAAATAATTTATCTTAGATATTAGGTAATTGTGATAACAAAAATGAACAATAACAAAAAAAACCTCTTTGCGTAGATTGAGTTTTTAAGAAATCATCTGTGGAACATGGTTAATTTCTATGTAGACTGACCACAACCTCAATAATGGTCCTGAGTCAGAAGCGTCTCAATTTTTAGGGTGGTTGTGATCACAAGGCAGTGGAGCAAATGCAGTGCAGTTTGAGAGGAAGCAGTGGTAATGCTAGATTCTTCCATTCCCTTTTATCACCCACTGTTATTGATGAGAAATCTGGTATCAGTGAGAGTCTCATTCCTTTATATATACTAGCTTTTTCTGTGTTTTTCTTTTTAATCATTTCTTTCATCACTTCTGGTTCTTCCTTATGGAATTTGTTAAGTCATGATCAAATCCCTTTATTGTCCTTGACTTGTAAATTTTATTGCACATTTTTCACCTCTGCTTTTTAAATTCTGTAATATGGGAGGTTTCTCTGGCATTTTCTCATTCATCTATGTTTGTCCTGTTTTTTTTAGCACTTCTAGTATGCTTTGTTTCAACAGTCATTTTTTTTTCTGTGTAATGGAAAATTTCAAACATGCACAAAAATAGAATAGTTTAATGAAGTCCCATGTTCCTATCTCCCACCTTTTAGCAGTTATCAGCGTATAACTCGGTCTTATTTAATCTTATACTCCTCCCACCCTACTTATTATTATTATTTTAAAGCAAACTGGAGCCTTCATATAATTTCATTCAAAATTACTTCTGAATGTATCTCAAAAGTATTTTTAGCATAACCATAATACTGGTATCACACTAGATTAACAATAATTGGTTAATATCACACATCAATTCAGTGATTCAACACTCATTTTTGATTCCCATTAACTTTTTTAGTAGCAACTTTTTTTTTTTAAGGTTACAGAATACTCAAATTTCTCTGGTGATTCTTATTAGGATTCTTTTAAATGTTTCTTCCTTAGTGCTGGCTTTTTTCCCATAAATGTCTGGTGATCCTTAGGTGTCCATTCATGTTGATGAATGACTCTGTTGAGTGAACTAGGGAGCTGGCCTGGGCTTCCTTTGCACTGGGGTCAGTCTTTCCTCCAGCAGGCCTCACCCTGAATAGCTGTCAGCAGGCTCTTATTAACAAGTAGACTTATAGCATATGTGGGCTCACGCCATGACTACTGTCCAAGTAAAGGTTTTTATCCTGTGAATATCCTCGTGGTTTTGTATATGAAATTTCTTCCTTTCCCCTCCGTTGAGTAGTGGTTGTCTAAAATTCTACTCTGCTTACTTCTTGAGACCTACCATTTATAACAGAAACTCTCCCATCATCCATAATCTCTCTTAGTGGTAATGTTCAAATTCAATCTGTTCCATCCAGTAGTATCTCTTGGGGCATGAAGGCATAGAAGAAAATGCTTTTCTGCTGATTTTAACAAAACCATTTTTAAAATATCATACTCTACTATTAAAAATTGTCAGTTGATTACTTTAAAATTTTTTTTATAAAGTCCTAACATTTATTGGCACTATAAATATAGAAAAGCAAAAGGACCAAAGAATGGGAGTAAAAATAGGCCTGAAAACAGAAAGACTAAAGACTAACTGCAAGCCTATTTATGAAGCAATTGAGAACTAAGGTTCTGGTAATGTCTGAATTATGCATCCAACAACCAAAACAACTGGGTAAAATTTTAAAAACCTTAAAAGGATCAAAAGGCTAATGGGTTTTTAGGTAATTCTGGATTAAAATTAGGGAAAGAACTACAGCTCGGAGATCAGCAAAAGAAAATTAATAAACTGCAAGACAGATCAGAAGAACCTATCCAGAATGAAGCACAGGGAGACCAAAAAAAAAAAAAAAAATGTGCCCCCCCCCCCTGCCCCCATACAGAAAAACAGCTGAGAGACATAGCTTTAATTGAAGTCCCAGAAGAAATGAGAATGAAGACCTCAAGGAAGTGGGATTTAGGAAATGGATTCAATTTTGAAAGAAGCAAAGGGAAACCCTGTGATAATAAAGGGATTTTCCAGGATAACAGTTCCTTATCTAGAATGGAGAGCCACCAGACCAGACTGAACAGAGCAGAAGGCCTCAACAGAGATTTATTCTAGAGGATGAAATCAGAGAATACATGAGAAATATTAGAAGATTTGGAGAACTGAGAGTTCCAGAGTGAAATAATGTTAAATACTGAAGGAAAAAAAAGGACAGTATTTAACTTAAAGGGAAACAAAAGGTTATACAGAAAAGGAAATGCTTCAAGTAGTAGCATTTAAGAAGTCATAAACACTGATTGAACAATAAATATCAAACCAGAATTCTGCTCTAGCACTGGAAGAAGGGGAAAGGCTGGAAGTGTTATAGAGAGCTACCTATTTCCTGCAGAAAGGAGTCAGGTCAGTGGAGAATCACTAAAACTCAATCAGAAGAATTATAAGCATGTTGTTTAAGAGGCAGGGAGATAAATATTAAAATAATCAGCTAAAAGAAGTAAAAGTAGTTGCCTTTGTAGAACAAGAAATGAAGGGTGAGAGGTGGATGAAGAGCTGCTGTTTTTGGAACAAGACTTGATGAATTGTGTGCATTTATACTTTTTGATAAAGGTAAAAACTTTTGAGAAAAGTCGTTGGATATTGCTAAAATTGTTTCAGCAAAAAAAATTATAGCAGTTGACAAAGATCATGTGACTATATTTTGAGATTCAGATTTCTGTTTTCTCTTGACTGCTTTCTGTTTTCAGAAGGAGCTGCTTGGAGTGGAAGTGCGATACCGTTTGTTTGCTTAAATCTAGGAATGTATTTGCTTCCTTTCATAATAATTTCATAATTACAAAAGTGACCTTACTAAATAAAGTATTTAAAATGTACTGTAGGTGTGGCTTTAGCTGTTATTCTCAGTGACATCCGGCATATTAGTGACCAGGTTTTCCTAGAAGCTGCAAAGGTAAGTGTTTTAAATATTGTTTAGTTCTTTTATAAAGGATGGATTATAAAGATAAATAGATCTTAAAATTAAAAGCAGAGAGAGAGAATATGGGTTAAATCTGTCTTATGAATGAAAAGGAAATTTTGATTTGTCTACTTTTGCATAAAATTAATTTTTAATCATGATTTAAATTATTATAACACATTTATACATTTATAACACATGCTATAATATACACTTATAACACATACTATAATACTTATATATCTCTGAAAGTATATATAAATATATTTATTTATTTATTTATTAAAATATATGTATCTGAAAATTTAATGGAATGTACTGGTTTATTTGGAGTGCTAGCCTGTTGGAGTTCCAGGCTCTGCAAGATGAATTCTGAAGAATCCACATTAATACCAATACTTATGTCTGTATTGTAATTATAATCACTGTTGTGATTATAAGTGTGCCAAGCCCTGTGTGTATAAAGCTGTTTTTCATAACAGGCACTGACAAGTCAATTGACAGATGAAGAGCTAGCCCAAGGGAGACTTTACCCACCACTTGCTAATATTCAGGAAGTTTCTATTAACATTGCTATTAAGGTAAGTAAAAATTTATACCTCTTAACATAAATTTTAATGACATTTCTTATTAGATGAGTAATGTAAGTTTATTAGAGATAAATTTGAAGGGTACAAAGAAGAAATTTTAGATTGCCTATATTCTGTCAGACTATAACCCACATTAATGTAATTGGTTTCACGCTGTACTTTCCCACTTAATATATTGTAAACTTTTTCTTGTGTATGTCAGTGATTATTCTTAGTGTGATCATAAATGCTGCACGGCAGTCTCTTTTTAGATCATAATTTGTTTATTTCTCAGTGTTACAATTTTTGCTTTCAGTGTTACAATTTTTGCTTTAACCATCAAATGTAACTTTTAAAAACTCAAGAGGAGAAGGAAAGCCAGTTGGATTTACCTGTGCTTTTGTTCACCTTGTTCTTTCTTCCTTCCTTATGTTTCAAGGTTTCCTTTTTCACATCCTTTCTGTTCATTCAGGATACGTCTGCTGGTGACAAAATTCTCTTAGTTTTCCTTCATCATTTGGGACACTGAAGCTTTTAAATAATGCTGTAGTAAACATTCTTGTAGATAAATCTTTGTGTGCATGTGATTGTTTTTCCTTAAGATAAATTCCTAATCACAAGAACCAAAAATAATTAATGTGTTTAAGGCTTCTGATACATATTACCAAATATCTCTTCAGAAAAAATGTATTGATTTACTTGCCAGCATTTAGGTGTGTGTATCTGTTTTTCCACACCTTTGCCAATACTTAGACTTGTTATTTTTTAAGATCTTACATATTTAATAGGTAAAAATGGTATTTTATTTTTATTTAAAGCCTTTATTGGTAGTGAAACTATTTTGTTTATTGAATAATTGTATTTCTTCTGTAAACTGCCTGTTCTGGTATTGATTTATAAAGGCTGGTGAAGGTAGTGATCCCTCTGCGATGTTGCAGATAGAATAAATGACACATGGGAAACTAACTGTATGTAGTTGTTTCATATGCCATTTTAAAAAAAGGTTTTTATGGCATTATATATTTTCTTTATTTTATATATTCTTCCTTTATGTCCCTTTACCCTCCCCATTTACAACTGTCTTAAATATTTTCTCTAAGGACAAATTTTGTGTCCAGAAAAGCCAATAGGCACAGACAACAAAAGCTTCAACACAAGCCTGCTTTCTTTGCCAAAGGTCCAGGAAAGGGGCAGTCTAGCCAGTGTTACCATTTTCGCTTTAACCATCCAATGTAACTTTTAAAAACTCAAGAGGAGAAGGAAAGCCAGTTGGATTTACCTGTGTTTTTGTTCACCATGTTCCTTCTTCCTTCCTGGTGTTCCCAGGTTTCCTTTTATCACATCCTTTCTGTTCATTCAGGATACATCTGCTGGTGACAAAACTCTCTTAGTTCTCCTTCATCTAAGAATGTCTAGAATTTCTGTTCATTCCTGGAGGATATTTTCACTGAGTATAGGAGTCTCGGATTCTCTGGACGTAGTCCTTTCCTTTCAGCACTTGAAAAATACTGTGCTATCTCCTTCTGGCCTCCAGATTAAAAAGTGTGTCATTCTAATTGTTTTTTCCCTATATGTAAGATGTTCTCTGCCACTCCTTTCAAGACTTTTTTCTATCTTTACTTTTACAGTTTTACATAATGTTTTGCTGTGGATTACTCCTGCTTGATGTGTCTTCTACATCTTGAATCTGTAGATTTATGTCTCTTGTTAATTGAGCAACCCTCAGCCCTCCTCCTCCTCTCCTAAGACTCAGGCCCTGATCACGTGAGGTTTTTGGTCTGTTTTGTCTCTGTGGTTCAGATTAGGTTATTTCTGTTGTTCTGTCTTCCGTGTTCACTGATTCTTTCCTCTGTCTACTTCATTCTGCTGTTGAGCTAATCCACTGAGTTTTTAAATTTCTTTCTGTTCTACTGTCTTTCATTCAGAAATTTCCATTCAATTCATTATATATCTTCAATTTCATTGCTGAGGCTTTATTTCATTACCGAGTCTTTTCATATGTTTCAGGAGTGCTCATAATTGCTTGTTGAAGCATTTTTATCATGGGTGTTTAAAAAATCTGTTGAATAACTTCAATATCTCTTTCATCTCTGTTTTGGCACCTATTGGTTGTCTTCTTCATAGAGCTTGAGTTGTCCTTTGGAATGGCAATTTTTTTTTTTTTTTTGAAACCTGGACATTTTCATATTATGTTGAGACTCTGGATCTTATGTAAACATTTTTAACTGGCTTTTCCTCACACCACTCTGGCAGAGGAAGGGGGTAGGTACTATCTTGTTACTCTTTACTGCTGGTCTCTACTAACAGGGTAGTGGAGTGACCTCGTCACCACTGGGCAATGATGAACGTCCAGACTCTCCCTTAGGCCTTCTCTGGCACATCGTTCCAACAAGGAGTGGAAGTTCTGGTTCCCCAGGTAGTCTCCACTGACATCACAATGTGTGTTAAGGGTACAGGCTCCCTGTTACTGGCAGGCAGGAATGAAAGTCCTCCTCTCTGCTTGGCCTCTCTGACACCTCCCTGGCAGGAGTGTTGGGTGCCGCCTTACAGTCTCCCAAGGATAGACGTATAGGCTCCTTGGTGGGCCTTTGCTAGCATGGGTGGGGGTGGAGCCTCAGTTGTGTGTGTGGTGTTTGGCTGGAGTAGAGCAGTCACAGTCAAAAAGTTTTCTGTGTTGCTAGACTGCCCCTTTTCTGGTCCTTTGGCAAAGAAAGGTTGTCAGTGCCTTTTTTGGCATTTCTTGACTGCCAGCTTCTTCAACCCCAAGTCTGGGTTATCTAAGGCAGAAAGAAAACCCAAGGAACTCAGTACTGGACTCTTGCTGGTATGCCTTCTTCACCCCACTAATCTTTAGAGTCTTAAATGTTTGTTTTGTTTTTTTAACTATATAATGTCCAAGTTTCGTTCTTGTACTTAGAAGGAATAGGGAAAAGTATGTCTACTCCATCTTCCTGGAAGCAGAAATTTCTGCCTATCTTTTTTTATATCATTTCTTTTTTCCTGTTACTATACAAGCTGAGAGTAGCAGCTTGGCTTTCTTTCCTTTGATCAGCAAACTGTACTAATGACATATGTGTTGTGTTTATTTGGCTCTTGTATTTTTTTAGTCTTCTTAGGTCTTTATTGCTAGTGATTGCCCCTGAGGTTCTAGTCCTTCTCTACTTTTTTCATGTCAATTATATTAATATTTTTGTAAAATGCTTCCTACACATTTTTCTATCACAAAAGATAGTGAGATTGAACTCCTGGGACTGAGGATTACTTTGAAAAACACCATTTTAAAATTTCATTTTTGGAAGCAGAAATGAACTTTAATAGTGGTCACTCTTTGCCATAGGATCCAAGTATCATTACAATTTTTAAAATTTAAAATAAAGCTAGAACATAACAGTCTACTACCCTGTTTGGAAGCTTTTCATATTACCTCATTTTACATATGAAAACACTGAGGTTCAGAGGGTTTATTTTCACCCCAAAGTGTCTGGGTAGGTTACTGAGATCAAAATCCACTCAAGCCAGCTACGGTGGAAGATAGTCTAGCTTAACTGTTGGATTATAGATTCTTTGGGTTTAAAACACACTGTCATTTAACTCCAATGGCAAGTTACTTAAACTCATCTTCAGTGTTTTCAGCTATAAAATGAGAATATAGTACTTAGCTCATCCTAAGGTTCTAATGAATCTTAAATGAGCTAAATAAGTAAATCACCTAGAATATGGCTAGCACTAAATGATGGTGGTTGTGAGTGACCATGTACAGATTTTAGCCCACACTTTAGTTGACCTTACATTTTTAATATCCAACACCTGAATTTAAATAATTTCTATGTCTCTTAATCCAAATTCTAGAGCAAACGCATCTGGCTTACTTTGGATTAGGTTTCACCCTGGTCCAGTCATGTCCAGGAAGACAGCCCCTGAAGCCCACCCTTTCATCAGGGTCGTGGGGGAAGGACATGGTCTGGGCACCTAAGTAGATCTACTGAGCTGACACACAGGAGGAGCTTAAAATTGTTTGTTAGATTGAAGTATTAAGGAGATGCTAATAATTCTTTTTTAGGGGGAAGGGGTGACCCTAAAACACATCAAATTTATGATGAGATTGCAGGTGATTTTTATTTCATCATTTAAACTTTCCATAGCTTCTGAATTTTTTGAAATGAGTCAAAGTAATGTAATTTCTTCTATATTCATTTATCTGTGTTGGAATAGTCCTTTTTCTCTAATAGGTTAATACTTGCAGTCCACATAAATATCTTACTTGTTTTTCAGGTTACAGAATATCTATATGCTAACAAGATGGCTTACCTATACCCAGAACCTGAAGACAAGGCCAAATATATTAGAGAAAAAATATGGCGAAGTGAATATGATTCCCTGCTGCCAGATGTGTACGAGTGGCCAGCAACTGCGTCATACTCTCCCCAGACAATGGAATAGAAGCACTGCCACTGATCAGTACTCCCAGCTGCAGGGAACTCGGCCTTTTGTTTCCCCAGACAAAAAGATGAAGTTATCAGAAGATTTCTGACCTTTCCTGTGTTTTATTCTCCCCACAAATCTACACCTATTAGGGTAGATGTATTGACTCTATCAATGTCCTCCAGCACCCTACAATCAAACAAACATAATGACTTAATTATAATTTGTAGCCCATACTACACCAGAGAGTTGTTAAAAATATATTTATGAATGTCTTTACTGACTTGTACTCTTATTCATGCTTGCCATTGTGTTTGCTATTTACCATCTTCTCTCACCTAGTTCTTTTAGAGCTACTAAAACAGAAATTCACTTTTGTGGATATGAGTATAAAATATTGAGAAGCCAAATTTAACCAAGTTCCGAAGGAAAATTACTGTTATTGTCTAAAACTGTTTCATTTTTCCTTCATGCTCCAAAATTCCTTTACACTAGATGATAGATTTGGGGAAATACACAAAATTTATCCTATTATTTTCTGGAACTAAATTCATGCTTAACTATAATCATTGTGAAAGAGAAACTACTGCTGCCTTTAGACAAATAAAATAGTCCTTGTTTTCAACCATGTATAAAACCCATAGTATTACTTTTGTATTTAATAAAACTAGTATCTTAAATTGCTTCAATTATGCTATTTTATTGGCCAACTAGAAATTTGTTTGCTTAATATGAAAAACACGTTTTCATTTTCTTTACTTCTAGATGATTCTAGGGATGGGGTATAAGATACTTACGACCAAAGTAATGTGACTTTTTTTCTGAACAAATCAATCATGTTTCATATCTGAATGAGTTGTATTTAACTGGAGAGGCAATACTCTTATTCCAACTTTACTTGTTATTACCTGAGGTAATTTTGAATGTTTCTCTGATACATTCCTTTGAGTATCATTAGGAGTAACTCTTTTCCCACTGAGTATAGTTTTAATTTTTAAAAATCACCAAAATTAATTTAAAACTAAATGTAGGGATGAATCTGGTAAGCATTCAGACTGAAAAATACTATTTTTAATGCCAATAAAATAGATAATTGACTAGTGAGACCAGGGTTTCTTATATAGCTTACATATTAGAAAATTCTAAGGGAAAATCCAAAAAGCATTTTGAGAAATAATAGTTTTCCTATATGTCTACCTAACATGGCTGCTTTGCGGGAACAAAACTTCTAAATGCTTGGTCTAGAATATTAACCAAAAATTGTTCATAATTACCTATTGGCATGTACATTATTTGATTTTTCTCTCCAGTTACTGATTGATAGGTTAGAATGTGATATTCTATAGGAAAAAATTACTTCATTTTTGTTGTACATCTTCTGCCCATATTGATTCTAAATGAATATAATTTAACATTTCAGGAATGCTGCAATGTCACTGCCATTTGCAATGTGTAGAAATGCAATTGGTTCATCCACTAATAGAACAAAGAAGTCTGTTTTATAAATGTCATAAAATAAGCAACTATTTGTTTCAATTAAAGATGAAAGTTTTTTTTTAATGTTACTTTCATCAAAAAATTACTGCTAAAAATATTTTGTTTGAAATGATTTCAGTTTAGCATTACAAATATAGTAATTACAAACTGGTTGTTTGCTTAATGGCTTACTGAAGGCAGGAACATATGCTGAATTAGAAAAGCAATTTTACTAAGATGTTTGCTTAAAATCCAGTCTTCATGGAGTTTAAGTATTTTAAGGAAACCAAGTCTACATGGCTTATAGCGTACTTAAAAGAGAAATCCTATATTGCTTTATCATTTTCATTGTTATTTACCAACCAGTATTTTAACAAGTAACTATTATTGAATGGAAATGGAAATACAGTCAAGAACTTTCCTATCAGCACTGTGAGAGGGGCACAAAGAGAAGGCCTTAATGGCATCAAATTGGGAAACAAACTAGAACATTTTGGCCTTCTACGTAAACTTTGACCTAGTGAGAAGGTAATACTTTTGAAAAAGCAATGGAGCATCTCGTTTATTATAAGATATATTTTAAATGATCTATTGTATTATATGAATAATATAAAAGGTGAGAACAATTAGAAAGTAATTCTATAAAATGTAGGTGTGCAATAGGGAATTTCTGAGATCGATTTTAGCCAAATAGTTGACAAAATTAAATTTCTGCCCAATGTTTTATTATACTTTGCCTAATGACCTTTAAAATTAACTGAAATTAAAAGTATATTTTTGCAATTGATATTTTTGTGTTCTCTTTGGTAACACCCCAGTCATAACTGTTGACTTCAAGAAAGGCACACACGGCAAAAGTAATTGCTTATCCTTTCTCACCTTCACATTTAGGATAAAAAAAAAAAGGAAAGAATAATCTAGTTTAAATAAAGGGAAAATGCCTTGTGTGAATATATGATACTGGATTGCCTTACTGTAGATGGGTCCAGGAATCAGTCTAAAAATTTCATATTGCTGTGAGTTTTTTCTCTCTTGTGATATATTAATTGTAATGAAATGTGTGTTCTTATATTTTCTTACTAAAAATTTTCTATATACAAAAAATGTTTTAGGACCTTGTTTTTTAAAGCTTGCTGTGTATAGGGCACTTTTGAAACCTTTTATTTTCTTGAACTTTAAAAAAAAGTACACTCCAGAATACCTGATCCCTTGGAAAACATTCATAAATCCACATATGGGCCACCAGTTGTGCTCCTCATCTGTTCTCTTCATTTGTTTTTGTTCAGCCTCCTAATCTACTGCCTTATTTAGTTTAGTTGTACAGCAAAGGAATTATTTCTCACATCATTTCCCCATCCCACACACTAACCCTAGTATAAGAATACTAAAACAGGCAAGAGTGTATGTTGACTTTGTGACTGAGGGGAGAAAAAGTATACTGGCTGATACCTATGAGTGCTTCCTTCAAACCAAGCACTGTTCTAAGTACCTTACATTATTTCCTCCTTTATACCTCACAACAACCTTTATGAAGTATAGGTACTAACTTTTTTTCGCTTTTCAAATGCAGAATCTTAGAGGTGAAGATCATGTAGCTGCTAAAATGGCAAACCCAGCACTCAGACCTCTCACATCACCGTCTGACAAAACCCAGATCCTGTTTACATTAGACCCTCCACCTCCTCCAAGCCAGCAGCCCGGGCAGCAGAACACGGTTATAGAGGAGATCACAGTCTCACCTGACAGTCAAAATCAGTAACTTCAAGAAACCCTTAATGCTGCCTGGCATTTCCCTATCCAGTTACTCTCTGATAACGTTCCCTGTTCTCACATCTCTGACATCCTCTTGCATTCTCACCCTTGACCTATTTCACAGAGAAACAGAACATCAGAAGACAATGTCCTCACCGTCTCTCTCCCCCTATCTACCCAGTGCCTTGAGAGAAAGAAAAGCAGCCCCGACATCTAGGATCAGGCCTGCTGCTATCAGCTAGCGCTTGTTGCTACAAACTGGCTTGGTGCCTACAACTAGGGTTTGGTGTTTTCCTGATGAATGTAAACATTTCACAGAACAGCAGTATCAGACAAGAGCACTCTGACCGTCACGGATCAAGACAAAAACAAGGCCAATCCGTAATGATGTGTGTACACAGACAAAACACAAGTATTGTCCAAACCACAACGACCAAAAATGATTAACTGCTGATTCTTTACCAAATATAGCTGTAGTCTCACTCTAGTCTAAACTCTCCATAGGTAAGATGTATTGAGCTACCCAATCAAAAAATTGTCCCTACTTCCTGACAGTACCCAACCCAGAGTGAGCTTCTGTTTCCATCGACCCTCTGCAAAATCACTCAACTGAAGACCACATCCTGTAACAGGTGTTGACACCCACAGTTCCCTAAGGTGTGCATTCTCCCCTGTTGCAATCAATAATAAACCCAATTTGGTCGACTACAGGTGTGTTCCTGGTAGTCTTTGGCTGGAAGGCGCTGACAGCTTGCATCTGCATGAATAGTACATGGCTGAATGCCTCTATGCCTTTACCCACATTTACCAATTGTTTGTATTTTGTATTTTTTCCATTTGCTTTATCGTTCCATCTCCCTCTCTTGCTCATAATATACACATAAACATTAATTTTCTAAATAATTTGAGAGTAACTTGCAAATATGATACTCTTTTACCCCTAGGTAAAATGTATTTCTGTGTGCACTCCTAAGATCAAGGCTGTTCACCTGCATAATCACTATATCGTTATGACCAAAATCAGAAAATTTAACACAGATATAGTACTATTATAAACACTTGTCCCCTTGAAAGCTACAGTTTTCCATTTTTAAATAAATTGTGGGGAGATGTTTTCAAACTACTGTAAGTAACCTCTTCCCTATTAAACTTTCACCCACTAGTTTTACATCTATTGATGATTTTCTGACTAATAACTTCTAGATTTATTAGTTGGGATTCTATTGTAAGGAACACTTTTCTTCTTCCCTATTGTATTCATTTATTTATATGAGGATGGACTCATGGATTCATATTTTGTTTGATAGAATTTATAATCCATTGTCATTTATTTTGATGCTCAAATTGTCTAAGGTTAGGCCATTCAGGCACCCCTTCAACCCGGTTCCTAAGTCCCTTTGACAGGTCCCCAAACTGGGCAATTTCTTTCTTTCTGGTATAGCAAGATGTCCCAGGCTCATCTGATACTTTCCTTTCCCCAACTCTAAAGATCCCTCCTTTTTAAAAATAATTCCGGGGGGATCCAAGATGGCAGATTAGAAGAGACAGAGCAAAACGCTTCATGAAAAACACTAGATAAAGGACAGAAAGTGCTCCAGAACAGTGGCTCCAGGGTTCCACCGGCTGGGCAGGGACTTCTACATCCACAGTGATGGTGTGCTTGGAGGAACTGAAAGGCTGAGTTCAGAGACGGGTGAGTGTTTGGCCCAGAAAGCCACTGGGGAACAGGCAGCTGGAGGCGTAGTAGAGCATGGTGGGGAATAACTCCCACACCCCAGGCGCACTCCTCAGTACCTGGTGTGGGTGACAGCCCTTCACAGATCTGCAGCCAAGAGCCCCTGTGCCAGGGACTGACCTTTGGAGTAGCCAGACAATCGCGGAAGGGAGTGGTTTCCATTCCCCAAGCAGCCATCTTTGCAGCTGGCTGGGAGAAACCCCTTCACAGTGCTGCAGCTGAGAGCTTCCCTGAGGGAATTCAGGATTCAGAGGGCTTGTGACAACACCCACTTTTCCTCCACAGAAGCCCATGCTGTGCACAGCCTAGAGTAAGGGGTGCTGCATGAAGTGCCAGAAGCCCTCCCCCAATCCCAGGAACTCATGGGCCCACGGCAGAGGGGGACTGCGGGAATCTGAGCTGGAGGGTGAGATGCACAGGTCTGCAGCCCCAGGGTACTCCACCTGCAGCAGAGGAATGGCCTGGACCACTGTGTCCTGGAGCAGATTCCCTGCAAAACTGTATAGGGAATGCCACCCATCCATAGGGCTGTTAATCCCCAATGCACACAGAAAACGGGTGCACTGATTGCACCTCCACATGGTTTGGGCCTCCACTCAGTGCACAGAGGAAGTGGGGGAGAACTTGCTTCAGGGTAAGAGGTGGCTCAGGAGTGCCATCTGCTGGTAGGTCAGGGAAAGTGCACTGCACCAACCTGTAGCTCTCTCAAAGATAAGTGTTCAAATAAGTCTAAATATCTTAAAAGAACCCTGTCAAGATAATCAAATGCCAAGAGGCCAAAAACAACAGAAAATTATAAAGCATATGAAGAAACCAGAAGGTATGGATAAGCTAAACAACCAAATTAAAACAACAGAGGAGACACAGAACTTGGAGAAATTAATCAAAGAAGTACTCACAAACATAAATATCATGACTCAGGATATAAATGACATGAAGAAGACCCTAGAAGAGCGTAAAGAAGAATTTGCAAGAGTATAAAAAAATAGCAGCTCTTATGGCAATAAAGGATACTGTTCATCAAATTAAAAAGATTCTTGTTAGGCAAACCATAGATACCCAACAAACTCCAAGCAGAATAAATCCAAATAAACCCACCTGAGACATATTCTGATCAGACTGCCAAATACTAAAGAGAAGGAGAAAGTTCTGAAAGCAGCAAGAGAGAAGCAATTCACCACATACAAGGAAAACAACATAAGACTAAATACTGACTACTCAGAAGTCACTATGGAGGTGAAAAGGCAGTGGTATGACAAATTTAAAACTCAAAGAGAAAAATTGCCAGCCAAGAATTCTTTATCCAGCAAAGCTCTCTTTCAAATTTGAGGGAGAGCTTAAAAGATTCACAGACAAACATTGAGAGAATTTGCTAAGAAGAGATCTGACCTACAAGAAATACTAAAGGGAGCCCTACCGGCAGAGAAAAAAAAGGAGAGAGGTCTGGAAAAGGGCACAGACCTGAGTTTTAGTCAGGGTATGTTAAATGAAATAGAGAGAAGGAAAGAAATGTATCTGACAAATAAAAACCAAAGGATATGACTGCTGATTCAAGAACTGCCTTCATGGTATAACACTGAATGTGAATGGATTAAACTCCCAATTAAAAGATACAGATTGGCAGATGGATCAAAAAATATCAACCATCAATATGTTGCCTATAAGAGACTCATCTTGGACCCAGAGACACAAAGAAATTGAAAGTAAAAGGATGGAAAAAAATATTCCATGCAAGCCACAGCCAAAAGAAAGCAGGAACAGCATTATTATCTCAGACAAAATAGACTTTAAATGCAAGGATATCATAAGAGACAAAAAAAGACCACTATATACTAATAAAAAATACAATACAACAAGAAGAAATAACAATCATAAATGTCTATGCACCCAATCAAGGTGCCCCAAAGTACAGGAGACAAACATTGGCAAAACTGAAGGAAGCAATAGGTGTTTCCACAATAATTGTGGGAGAATTTAATATGCCACTCTCTCCTATAGGTAGATCAACCAGACAGAGGACCAATAAGGAAACTAAAAACCTAAACAGTGTGATAAATGAATTTCATTTAACAGACATATAAAGAGCATTACACCCCAAATCACCAGGATACACATTCTTCTCTAATGCTCACAGAATTTTCTCCAGAATGGGTCATATGCTGGGCCATAAAAAAAGCCTCAATAAATTTATTCAAAGAACATTCTTTGATCACAATGGAATACAACTAGAAATCAATAACCATCAAAGATTTAGAACATTCACAAATATTTGGAGGTTAAACTACACACTCATCAACAATCAGTGGGTTAACCAATAAATAGGAAGAGAAATTGCTAAATATCTAGAGATGAACAAAAATGAGAGCACAACATATCAAAACTTATGGGATGCAGAAAAGGCAGTATTGAGGGGGAAATTATAGCTCTAAATGCATACATTAAAAAGGAAGAAAAGCTAAAAAAAAAAAAAAAGAACTAATGTAACAACTAAAGAAACTAGAAAATGAACAGCAAACTAAATCTAAACCAAGTAGAAGAAAATAACAAGGATTAAAGCAGAAATAAATGACACAGAGAACAAAAAAAACAATAGAGAGAATAAATAAAACCAAAGTTGATTCTTTGAAAAGATCAAAAAGATTGTCAAGTCCTTAGCTAGACTGACAAAATCTAAAAGAGAGAAGACCCAAATAAACAAAACGATAAATGAGAGAGAGGACATTACTGCAGATCCCAGAGAAATTTAAAAAATTATAAGAGTAAACTATGACCAACTGAACACCAAAAAACAAGATAATTTAGAGGAAATGGACAACTTCCTGGAAACACATCAACAACTTAGGCTGACCAGAGAAGAAACAGAAGACCTCAACCAACGAATCACAAGCAAAGAGATCCAATCAGTCATCAAAAAGCTTCCCACAAATAAACGCCCAGGGTCAGATGGCTTCACAGGAGAATTCTATCAAACCTTCCAAAAAGAACTGACACCAATCGTATTAAACTCTTCAAAAAAACTGAAGAAAATGGAACATCACCTAACTCAGTTCATGAAGCTAAAATAACTCTAATACCAAAACCAGGTAAAGATCTACAAGAAAGGAAAACTACAGACCACTCTCCCTAATGAATGTAGATGCAAAAATTTTGAACAAAATTCTTACAAATCCTATCCAAAGACACATTAAAATACTTACACACCATGACCAAATGGGGTTCACTCCAGGCATACAAGGATGGTTCAACATAAGAAAATCAATGTAATACAACACATTAACAAATCAAAAGGGAAAAATTAAATGATAATCTCAAAAGATGCTGAAAAAGCATTTGACAAAATCCAAAATCCCTTTCTGATAAAAACACTTCAAAAGTTAGGAACTGAAGGAAACTTCCTCAATATGATAAAGGGTATATATGAAAAACCCACAGCCAGCATAGTAATTGACGGCTAGAGACAGAAAGCCTTCCCTCTAAGATCAGGAACGAGACAAGGATGCCCACTGTCATCACTGTTATTCAACATTGTGCTAGAAGTGCTACCCAGAACAATCCAGCCAGACAAAGAAATAAAAGGCATTCAAATTGGAAAGGAAGAAGTAAAGCTGTCATTATTTGCAGATGATATGATCTAATATTTGGAAAACCATGATAAACTGATGACACAGATACTTGAGCTACTAAGCAAATTTAGCAAAGTAACAGGATACAAGATTAATGCACATAAGTCAGTAATGTTCCTATATACTAGAAATGACCTAAATGAAAAGACACTAAAGAAAAAGATTCTATCCTCAACAGCAACTAAAAAAAATCAAGTACCTAGGAATAAACAACTAGGGATGTAAAAGACCTATACATAGAAAATTAAATAACTTTGGAGGGACCTAAAAAGATGGAGAAATATTCCATGTTCATGGATAAGAAGGCTAAATGTTGTTACGATGTCAATTCTACCCAAATTCATCTACAGATTCAATGATATTCCATTCAAAATTCCAACATCCTATTTGCAGACTTGGAAAAGCTAGTTTTCAAATTTATTTGGAAGGGAAAGATGCCTTGAATTTCTAAAAACATTCTAAAAAAAGAGAAACAAAGCAGGAGGACTTATACTTCCTGACTTTGAAGCTTACAATAAAGCCACAGTAGTCAAAACAGCATGGTATTGGCACAAAGATACATATTGATCAACAGAATTGAACTGAGAATTTGGAAATAGACCCAAAATCTATGGTCAACTGATCTTTGATAAGGCCCCCAAACCCACTGAACTGGGACATAACAGTCTTTTCAACAACTGGGGTTGGGAGAACTGGATCTCCATATTCAAAAGAATGAAAGAGGACCCTCTACTGTGGAAAGCCGCCGCCGCCGCCGCCGCCGCTGCGGGCGGGTGCTCTGCGCACGGGAAGCCCCCGGGCCCGGGTGGGCTCGTACCGGGCCGCGTGTGTGTGCCGTTTGGGAAGCCGCGAGCGCCCGGCCGAGGGGTGCCGGGGCGCGGGCGTCTGCGCTGCTGCCCGGGGAGCCGGCGCCGAGCCCGCGATCGAGTAATGCCCAGCGGCCCGCCCAGTCCCGGCTCCCACTCTGTGGAAAGCCGCCTCCCGAATCGGGCCTAGCGTATGCGCTGCAGCCTGCTCTAGAGTTACCCCCGCCCACCGAGTGAGCCAAGATGGCGCCTGCATCCTGTTTCCGCATAGTGACGCATGTATCCGCCACCCGCTCCTACCAATCGAAATCCTGTATACGCGATACTAGCCTAGAAGCTTATTGGTTGTTAATTATGTATAAAAGGTCTTACCCGGACGGGGTAGGGTGAGACAGCCCACAAGGAGCCGTACCTGACGGCCGCATCGAGGTTGTTCTCCCCCGAGGCGTCTTGCCCCGGGCGGAACCTGTAAAGATGATGATTGCCTAGTCCCATTAAAAGTTTATCTGCTTTACCACCGCGAGTCCTGAGTGATCACAAGTGCTCCGGGTAAGACGTTGTCCGCACCCTCTCTCCCCTTATTTCTCTGGTCCCCATCGCCGGCCGACCGAGGACTCGAGGCGGGGCGGAGAAAGCGCCGGACAAGTGGTGGCCCGTACGGGGAACACACTCCTCAATCGACCCCTCGTTCCCCTCGACCCGACGGAGACGTGCTCCCGGGATTCGCGGCTTGACCTCCGCGACTGATCACCGCGAGAAGGTAAGCACCCCCTTTCCATACGAGGACTAGGGCCCGTGGGCGTTCAGGTAGCCCCGGGGACTCGGAAGAGCTCTCCGAGTGATTAAGAGATAGCGCCGACTGCAAGCATGGGGCAGTCTGAAAGCTCACCCCTATTAACCCCCTTAAAGACCCTTTTGAAACAGCGGGGTATCTCAATTAAGAGAAGTTCTCTCCAGCGATTTCTTGATGATGTGGCCACTTTTGCCCCCTGGTTTCCTTGTTCTGGCAGCCTTAGTCTGCCCTCTTGGATGAAACTTGGCCGTGATATAGACCGAGCGCGCCAAACGGGTGTCTGTTTGGACCCGATTCTAGTCCTTATATGGGAGACTGTTAAGGGCCATATCGCTCCCTCCACGTCACAGTGGAAAGGCCCTGACCCGGTGCTCGGCTGGGCCGGAGGCTCTGTTTGTGTTTTTCCCCAGGAACCAGGACGTCAACCGGTGTGGGTTCCGGAAAGACTGGTGGGAACCGTGGCATCACCTGGGGAGGCCGGGGAGCAGCTGTCAGAAACGCCAACGAATATACGGCCTGGGCCATTGGACCAAGCCTCCGGCCTTCAGGGACTTGAGAACATTAGGGAATTGAAGCCTGTTAGTTTCGACCTTTCCACACTGGGCGAGACTGTAAAAAATCTGTGGGACCAAGTCACCTCTTGGTTCTCTTGGCCCAATTTGACTAATTGGATTCTCTTGATGGTGGGACTATTGGTGGGATTAGTCATTGTTAAATCTTTGCTAGAACGCCTGTTTCAAGCGCGGCAGTACCGTGTTATCACTATGATGGCTATGTCCTCCACCTTTGATACCCCCAACAGCGACCATTCTGATGGCCATACCCCATCCTGGCCGCCTCGGGCGGGGCACTCGGGAGCGAGGTTTATAGCTAAGCGCGCAGCTGTGTCCCGGGTATGACGGGCGACGCCAGCAGTCATAATTTTTGTCTCAGGTGGGTCTCTAGGGCAGAGTCCTAGTTGTGGCCAGACTGGACCCTAGCCATTGCACAGAGACACCTAGTGACACCCCCGACTCTGGTTACTGCTGTTCCTGCCCCCGTCGTTGTTCCCCAGTTGCCAGGCAAAGCACTGCAGGGAGAGTCACGTTGCTTCCAGCTTACGGACTCTCCGGTCTCCATATGACGTGAGCATTCTGGTTGGTGCTAGAGGCTCCGCCGCTAGATGGCTGAGGCCTAGTCCAGACTCCCCAAAGCACCAAAGAGGTTGTGAACCATTTGGGTTCATGGGAGCACGCTCATCACTGGAGACACTGGGTCAAAAATAAATAAGAAAGGGGGAGATGTGGAAAGCCGCCGCCGCCGCCGCCGCCGCTGCGGGCGGGTGCTCTGCGCACGGGAAGCCCCCGGGCCCGGGTGGGCTCGTACCGGGCCGCGTGTGTGTGCCGTTTGGGAAGCCGCGAGCGCCCGGCCGAGGGGTGCCGGGGCGCGGGCGTCTGCGCTGCTGCCCGGGGAGCCGGCGCCGAGCCCGCGATCGAGTAATGCCCAGCGGCCCGCCCAGTCCCGGCTCCCACTCTGTGGAAAGCCGCCTCCCGAATCGGGCCTAGCGTATGCGCTGCAGCCTGCTCTAGAGTTACCCCCGCCCACCGAGTGAGCCAAGATGGCGCCTGCATCCTGTTTCCGCATAGTGACGCATGTATCCGCCACCCGCTCCTACCAATCGAAATCCTGTATACGCGATACTAGCCTAGAAGCTTATTGGTTGTTAATTATGTATAAAAGGTCTTACCCGGACGGGGTAGGGTGAGACAGCCCACAAGGAGCCGTACCTGACGGCCGCATCGAGGTTGTTCTCCCCCGAGGCGTCTTGCCCCGGGCGGAACCTGTAAAGATGATGATTGCCTAGTCCCATTAAAAGTTTATCTGCTTTACCACCGCGAGTCCTGAGTGATCACAAGTGCTCCGGGTAAGACGTTGTCCGCACCCTCTCTCCCCTTATTTCTCTGGTCCCCATCGCCGGCCGACCGAGGACTCGAGGCGGGGCGGAGAAAGCGCCGGACACTCTACCTCCCACCTTACACAAAAGTTAACTAAAAGTAGATCAAAGTCCTCAATATAAAAGACAGTACCATAAAACTCCTAGAAGATAACATAGGAAAACATCTTCAAGACCTTGTATTAGGTCGCTTCTTAGACCTTACACCCAAAGCACAAGCAATGAAAGAAAAAAATAGATAAATGGAACTCCTCAAAATTAAATGCTTCTATACCTCAAAAGAATTTAACAAAAAGGTTAAGAGGCAACCAACTCAATTGGAAAAAATATTTGGAAACCATGAATTTGATAAAAGACTGATATCTTACATATATAAAGAAATTCTACAAATCAATGATAATAGTACAAACAACCCAATTATAAAATGGGCAGAACATATGAAAAGACATTTCTCTGAAGAGGAAATACAAATGGCTAAACAACATGAAAAAAGTATTCATCTTCACTAGCAATTAGGGAGATGCAAATTAAGACCGTAATGAGATATTATCTCACACCAATTAGAATGGCTGCCATTAAACAAACAGGAAACTACAAATGCTGGAGAGGATGTGGAGAAATTGGAGCTCTTATTCATTGTTGGTGGGACTGTATAATGGTATAGCCACTCTGGAAGACTGTCTAGTGGTTCCTTAGAAAACTAAATATTGAGTTACCCTTTGATCCAGCAATTTCACTTCTCAGTATATACCCAGATGATCTGAAAGCAGTGATATGTACAGGTATTTTCACACTGATGTTCATAGCAGCATTATTCACAATTGCCAAGAGACGGAAACAATCCAAATGTCCTTCAACAGACGAGTGAATAAACAAAATGTGGTATAAACACATGATGAAATACTGCATGACAGTAAGAAGGAACAATGTCATGAAACATATGACAACATGGATGAACCCCGAAGACATGCTGCTGAGTGAAATAAGCCAGGCACAAAAAGAGAGATATTATATGTTACCACTAATGTGAACTTTGTGAAAAATGTAAAATAAATGTTTTATATCATAGAGTGTAGGGGACCTAGCAATATACAGCAACTAGTGAAAGGGGAAATGATAATCTAATAAGAACAGATAAGTTATGGAGGGTAATGTTAACATGATGGGAACGCCGAGAAACAACTATGGTTTGTTAATTTTGGGGGATATGGTAGGAACATGTTGGAAGCAATGCAATTATTTTAGGTTATTTGCCTTTCTTATTCCTTTGTTTTGCTTGAAATGTTTTTTTTTATTGTTTATTAATTTTTTATAAAGTTTTAAAAAAAAGATCCTTGAGACACATAACACCAGATTTGAAGAAGTAGAAGAACGAATTAGTGAACTCAAAGATAATGTGATGGAAAGTGAAAGCACAAAAGGATGAATGATGAAAAAAAAATTGACATGGAGCTCAGGGAAATTATGGACAACATGAAGCGCACAAATATAGGAAACATTGGTGTTCCAGAAGAGGAAGAGATGGGTAAAGGACTAGGAAGAAATTGTTTGGGAAAACTTCCCAACCCTGCTAAATGACATAGATATGCAAATCAAAGATGCCCAAACTCCAAATAGAATAAATCCAAATAAATCCACCCCGAGACATATTCAGATCAGTTTGTCAAAAGCTGAAGAAAAGGAGAAAGTTCTGAAAGCAGCAAGAGAAAAGTAATTTGCCACATATAAGGAAACAACATAAGTCTAAGTACTGACCACTCAGCAGGCACCATGGGGGTGAGAAGGCAGTGGTATGACATATTTGAAATTCTAAAAGAGAAAAATTGCCAGCCAGGAATTTTTTTTAACCAGCCAAGCTCTCCTTCAAAATTGAGGGAGAGTTTAAAATTTTTACAGACAAATAAATGCTGAGAGAATTTGCTAACAAGAGACCTGCCCTACAAGAAATACTAAAGGGGGCTCTACCAGCTGAGAAAAAAAGAAAGGAGAGAGAGGTCTGCAGAAGGACACAGAATGGAAGAGTTTTAGTCAAGGTACCTTAAAGGAAATAAAGAGCAAGGAGATAAAATACATCTGAAAAATAAAAACCAAAGGATAAGATAGCCGATTCAAGAACTGCCTTGACAGTAATCACATTGACTGTGAATGGATTACACTCCACAATTAAAAGATACAGATTGGCAGAATGGATTAAAAAATATCAACCATCAATATGTTGCTTACAAGAGACTCATCTTAGACCCAGTGATGCTAAGAAACCAAAAGTTAAAGGAGGGAAAAAATATTCCATGCAAGCCACAGCCAAAAGAAAGCAGGAGTAGCAACATTAATCTCAGATAAAATAAGACTTTAAATGCAAGGATGTCATAAGAGAAAAATAGGGACATTATATAATAATAAAGGGACAATTCACCAAGAAGAAACAATAATCATAAGTGTCTATGCACCCAATCAAGGTGCTCCAAAGTACATGAGACAAATAATGGCAAAACTGAAGGAAGCAATAGAAGCTTCCACAATAATTGTGGGAGACTTCAATATATCACTCTCTCTTATAGATAGATCACCCAGACAATGGACCAATAAAGAAAATAAGAACCTAAACAATGTGATAGATGAATTAGACTTAACAGACATATATAGAGCATTACATCCCAAATCACCAGGATACACATTCTTCTCTAGTGCTCATGGAACATTCTCCAGGATAGATTATATGCTGGGGCATAAAACAAGCCTCAATAAATTTAAAAATATTGAAATTATTCAAAGCACACTCTCTGATTACAGTGGAATACAACCAGAATTCAATAACCATCAAAAATCTAGAACATTCACAAATATCTGGAGGTTAAACAACACACTTATAAACAATCAGTGGGTCAAAGAAGAAATTGCAAGAGAAATTGTGATATATCTAGAGACGAATGAAAATAAGAGCACAACATATCAAAACTTATTTGATTCAGCAAAGGTGGTATTGAGGGGGAAATTTATAGCTCTAAATGCATAGGCTAAAAAGGAAGAAAGAGCTAAAGTCAAAGAACTAATGGAACAACTGAAGAAGCTAGAAAATGAACAGCAAACTAATCCTAAACCAAGTAGAAGAAAAGAAATAACTAGGATTAAAGCAGAAATAAATTACATAAAGAACAAAAAAAAATAGAATAAATAAAACCAAAGTTGGTTCTTTGAAAAGATCAACAAGCTTGACAAGCCCTTAGCTAGACTGACAAAATCAAAAAGAGAGAAGACCCAAATAAATAAAATAATAAATAAGAGAGGGGACATTACTGTGGATTCTGAAGAAATTTAAAAAATCGTAAGAGGATACTATGAACAACTGTATGCCAACTAGATAATTTATAGGAAATGGTTAATTTCCTGGAAACACATGAACAACCTAGATTGACCAGAAAAGAAATAGAAGACCTCAACAAACCAATCACAAGAAAAGAGATCCAATCAGTCATCAAAAAGCTTCCTACACATAACACCCCAAGGCCAGATGGCTTCATAGGGCAATTCTACCAAACTTGCCAAACAGAACTGACACAAATCCTACTTAAACTCTTTCAAAAAATTGAAGAAAATCGAACACTACCTAACTCGTTTTCTGATGCCAACATCATCCTAATACCAAAACCAGATAAAGATGCTACAAAAAAGGAAAACTACAGGCCACTCTCCCTAATGAATATAGATGCAAAAATTCTCAGCAAGTACTTGCAAATCAAATCCAAAGACACGTTTATAAAATCATACACCATGACCAAGTGGGGTTCATTCCAGGAATGCAAGGATGGTTCAACATAAGAAAATCAATCAATGCAATAAAATAATTCCATCACTTGGCTTTGAGGTCAACCATGCTGTTCCACACACCTCCTCTCTCCTCATCCTGATTCTCCTTTGCTGATTCCTCCTCCTTTACACTGGAATACCCTGGGGATAAGTCCTTAAATTTCTTCTCTTTCTATTTACCCTCACTCTTTTGACCTCCTGGTTTTAAAACTATTTAACATGCTGATGATTCCCAAATCTATAGTCTAGTCTGGACCTAGTCTGAATTCCAGACTTATGTATCCTATTGCTATACTTAATATATCCACGTGGACATTTAATAGACATCTGAAACTTAACTTCCTCCCCTAAACTTGCTCTTCCCAGAGTTTTCCCCATCTCTTATAAATGCCTCAGATCAAAAGCCTTGGAGTTATCCTTGACTTCATCTCTTTGTCTCATGCCACACTTCAAACCATCAGCAAATTTCATTGGCTCTATTTTCAAATGCATTCAGAATCCAACCACTTCTTAATGCCTTGCCTGCCAACACCCTAGACTGAGGCACACTATTTAGATTCTTGCAATGCCTTCCCAACTGGTCTCCCACCCTTGCTGCCTACCATCTATTCTCAGTAGAGCATCCAGTGTCATCCTTTTAGACATAAAATGGAGAAAGTCACCTTTCTGTTCAAAACCCTCAATGGCTCCCTATATCACTTACAGTAAAAGTTGAAGTCCTTTTAGTACCACCACCATAACTTACTTCTCTGGCCTCCTCTCCTACTGTTCTCCCCTCTTTCTTACTCTATGTCAGTCATACTTGCCTTGAACATGCCAGACAAACTCCCCACTCAGGGCCTTTGCATACACTGTTGCCTCTGCCAGGATCACTCTCACTAACTCCTTCTTTTGCTTCTGTACCTTCTTCAGGTCCTTGCTCAAAAATCATTTTTTAGTCAGGCTTTCTCTATCTTACCTTTTTCAAAATTGTAGACCATGGAGATACCCAGAAGATGGCAGCATAGAGAGGAGTGGAAGCTAGTTTACCCCCTTGGAACAACTAATAAACAAACAGGAACTAGTAAATAATCTGGAATAACTGTGGGGGGGGGGGACAAACATGACTGTCCACTCATCACACACCAACCTGAATCGGGAGGAATGCCTGAGACCACAGCATAAAATCTGTAAGAAAAAACTGCAGATCCCTACCCCCACAAACCGATCTGCAAAGCCTTGTAGTGCTAGAGAGCAGCACTCTCCAAACAAGCAAATATAGCTCAGCTGAGCTCCAACTGGGGATTTAATTAACAAACATGGACTGCTCAATACAAGCTATGAATCCCCAACAAGCAGAGAGAGACTTTTGCTGATGACTGACCTTGGAGAGTTGGAGAGGAGTGGCCACAGACTGGCTCTGAAAGGGGTTTTGTGTCCCTTTTTCAGCTCAGTGGAGAAAGCCTCAGCCATTTTCAGTTCCCAGCACTCTGACTCAGACAAGTGTGGAGATAGCACAGGCAGAGAGACTATTCAAATATAAATGACCTCTCCCTAGGGTTGTATCTTCCCTAAGAGGAAAGTTGGTGCCAAGCTCTACTACCCACGTTCCATTCAGAACCAGACCCCAGAGCCTGGGGGAAAACAGCCATGGGCCACACCTCCTTTCACCAGTCAGGAGCTACAGGCTGACAGGTGCTACCTGCTGAGCAGAAAAGCACAGTGACTTGAGGACTTACAGGGTGTATCAAACTTCTAAGACACCCTGAGGGAAACTGAATTCTATTGCCTCCTTCCAAGACCTGAGCCCATTCTATTCTGGGAAAACCTGATTGGGGTAACCAAGGAAACCAGATGCCTAGATAACAGAAAACTGAACCTAAACTAAGAAAAACAAAGTTATGGCACAGTCAAAGGAACAAACTTCCACTTGAACTGAGACACAGGAATTTAAACAATTAATGCTAAATCAATTCAAAAAGCTTAGGGAAGATATGGCAAAAGAGATGAAGCATATAATGAAAACACTGGGCATACATAAGGTAGAAATTGAAAGTTCAAAACAACTGGCAGAATCTATGGAAATGAAAGGCACAACACAAGAGATGAAAGACACAATGGAAACATATAACAGCAGATCTCAAGAGGCAGAAGAAAACACTCAGAGACTGGAGAACAAGTCACCTGAAAGCCTACACACAAAAGAACAGATAGAGAAAAGAATGGGAAAATATGAGCAACGTCTCTAGGAATTGAAGGACAAAACAAAATGCAGGAAAGTATGTGTCATTGGTGTCCCAGAAGGAGAAAGGAAAAGAGGCAGAAGCAATAAGAGAGGAAATAATCAATGAAAATTTCCCATCTCTTATAAAAGACATACCATTACAGATCCAAGAAGGGCAGCATACCCCAAAAGAATAGATCTTAATAGGCCTATGCCAAGACACTTAATAATCAGATTATCAAATGTCAAAGATAAAGAGAGAATTCTGAAAGCAACAGGAGAAAAGCGATCCATCACATACAAAAGAAGCTTGATAAGACTATGTGCAGATTTCTCAATAGAAACCATGGAGGCAATAACGAAGTGGAGCAATATATTTAAGATACTGAAAGAGAAAAACCACCAACCAAGAATCCTATATCCAGCAAACCTGTCCTTCAAATATGAAGGAGAGCTTAAAATATTTTCTGACAGACAGACAATGACAGAGTTTGTGAAAAAGATACCTGCTTTAGAGGAAACACTAAAGGAAGCACTGCAGACAGAAAGTAAAAACAGGAGTGAGAGACTTGGAAAACAATTTGGGGAGATAGAAGCACAGCAGTGTAAGTACACTGAACAAAGATAACTGTGAGTATAGTAGAAAGAGGAAGGTTAGGACCATGTGGAACACCAGAACAAAAGGCAAAAGATAAAGACTGGGACTGTATAACTCAGTGAAACCTAGGGAGCTCAACGATTGTAATAAAATGTGCAAATATGTTTTTACATGAGGTAGAACAAATGAATGTCAACATTGCAAGGTGTTAAAAATAAGGTGGGATTGGGGGGGAACATACAATCAATGCAAACTAGACTATAATTAACAGAAACTTTGTATTATGCTTCCTTTAATATAACAAAGGCAATATATCAAAGCTAAATGCATATGGGGTGGGGGAGATGTAGGGAAAGGGTATGGGACTCCTGGCATTGGTGATGTTGTCCGCTCTTTATTCTACTTTAGTTTAATGCTCTCTTTCCTTTTGTTGCTTCTAGCTATCATGTTTTTCTTCCTCTCTTTTTTTCTTTTTCTTTTATATCTCTACCTTCTTTGACTCTTCCTCTTTCTTTGCGGAAGAAATGAAGATATCCTTATATAGATAGTGGTGATGGTGGTGAATACATAAATACATGACTATACAGGTATACAATTGTTTACTTAGGATGGAATGTATGGTGTGTGAACAAAACCATCTTAAAAAAAATGGGTTGGTGAAGAAACCTTGAGGGCACTATATTGAGTGAAATAAGACAGACACTTGAGGACAAATATTGCAGGGTCTCACTGATATGAACTAATTATAATGTGTAAACTCATAGACATAAAATATAAGTTTCCAGGATATAGAACGAGGCTGAAGAATGGGGAGCGTTTGGATATTATGAGCAGAATGTTCAACTAGGGTGAACGTAAACGTTTGGAAATGGACAGAGGTGATGGTAGCTCGTTACAAGAATAACTAACAGTACTGAAAGCTGTGTGAATGTGGTGGAAAGGGTAAGCTCAGACACATGTATCACCAGAAGGAAAGCTGGAGGTTAAAAGATGGGAATGTATAAAACAGTGAATCTTGTGGTGGGCAATGTCTGTGATTAACTGCACAAATATTAGAAATCTCTTCCATGAACCAGAACAAATGTATGACACTATAACTGGAAGTTTATAATAGAGGGGCATATAGGAAAAAATATATATATATACCTATTGCAAACTATATACTACAGCTAGTATTTTAACATTCTTTCATCAACAGTAACAAAAATACTATACCAAAACTATGAATCAATAATGGCGGTGGGGTGGTTGGGGCATGGGAGGATTTGAGTTTCCTTTTTTTGTCTTTATTTCTTTCCTGGAATAATGAAAATGATCTAAAAATTGAAAAAAAAATTAATTGTGGTGATGGATGCACAGCTGTATGATGGTACCATGCGTAACTGATTCACACTTTGGATCTTTGGGTAATTGTATGTTATGTGAACAATCTCAATAAAAAACTTTAAAAAAGATCTACAATACGATGTCATTTCACACCCATAAGAATGGCTGTTTTGGGGAAGAAAAAAAAAAAAAAGCCAGAAAATATCCAGTGTTAGAGAGTATGTGGAGAAATAGAAACACTCATTCATTGTTGATGGCAATGTAAAATGATGCATCCACTTGGAAGACAGTTTGGTGGTTCCTCAGAAAGCTAAGTTCAGGATTACCATATGACCCAGCATTCCCACTTCTAGGTATATACCCAAAAGAATTGGAAGCAGAGGCTTCAATACATGTTTGCACATTGATGTTCACAGCAGCATTATTCACAATAACAAAGAAGTGAAAACAGCTCAAATATCCATTAACTGATGTGGTCTGATCTATACAATGGAGTATTATTCAGCTACAAAAAGGAATGAAGTACTGGTACATGCCACAACTTGAATGCGCCTTGGAAATATTCTGCTAAGTAAAAGAAGCCAGACACAAAAGGTCACATATTGCTTAATTCCAGATTAGGTAATCCATCAAGACAGAAAATAGATTAGTCGTTGCCAGATGCTGGGGGCGGGGAGTGGTGAGGAGGAATAAGGAGCAACTGCTAATGGACACCGAGTTTCTTTGTGGGGTGATGAAAATGGCCTAAAATTGATTGTGGTGATGGTTGCACAATTCTGTAAATATACTAAAAGTCATTAAATTGTCCACTTTTTAATTGGACGACAAAAAAACAAAACAAAACTGTAGATCGTATTTCCCAGCACTCTGCAGAACTTATCACTATCTGATGTGCATATATTCTGTTTTATTTGTTTATTATCTGTCTCTCCCCAGTAGAATATAAACCCCATGAAGATAAAGCCTTTTGCCTGTTTTGTATTTCCATAACCTCAAAGAGTGCCCAGTTCATTATTTGTTGAAAGAATGCATTATTCATCTGAGAAAACACTGATAGTTTCAGTAAGTCCATGAAGCCCCTGAAATAGTATGTGATCCTGTGTTTGTGCCTTTAGGAGGGAGAGAATCCATCATCTTTATCAAGAATTTTAAAGGATCCTCCACTCAAAATAGGTCAAAAATGAGTAGTCTACACACCATTTTTAACTAATCTGTCATGCTTTTTTATTGGAATCATTGGCATGGTGAAGTATAGTTCCTACTTTCATCAAGGCCGAAATAAGTAGACAGACAAATAAAGGCCTTTCATTGCTGCTAAAAGCAAGTAATACTCATTATTGTCAACGACAATAGCAGTGACTCAATACCCTCTTCCAAAACAGTATTTCTCTGTTCTTGAATCCTGAACAATACGGACCTCAAATACCATCTAGTCCTGTCAACAGAAGTCAACTTTACAAACAAATAGCATTCTTTCTCAAGCTGAACTAAAAATTACACATAAGACACTGCAGTCATAGCAACCATGAAAATGCACTTCTTGGACCTCTGCCTGCTAGGAGCATAACTAATGCCCCAATTGTTGCACTCTGAAACCCATCACAGTTGCATGGAGGCCACACTTCCTGCAGGTGTGCTCAATCCATAGCACAGGCCCATTCCTGGGAGAAAGAGGACTCTGACGGGTAACTCTGGATCAAGTCCTCTGCCGTGGCCTCACTGACCTTCCCTCAGAACTGTGCTTCAATCTAAGGTGCTTCCACCCAACTCTTCTTCCTTCTCACACTTCTTCCCTTAGGTCAGACCCACATCAGTGTGAGGGCTCTCACGCCTGCCCTGTTCCCTCTCCACCTTCTCTCACAGACGAATTTCCCTAGAAACTTCTTACATATTTAATCCTGTCTTTGTGTCTGTTTCTTGGAAGACCCAGACTAACACAGCAGGTAATTCAGGAGGTAGGTCTGT
Organism: Choloepus didactylus; assembly: GCF_015220235.1. Classification (NCBI taxonomy): domain Eukaryota; kingdom Metazoa; phylum Chordata; class Mammalia; order Pilosa; family Megalonychidae; genus Choloepus; species Choloepus didactylus. The sequence goes on along the minus strand of NC_051322.1, from coordinate 29,641,274 downwards.
CAGTCAGAAACACTGAAATTATTACAGCTACTAATAAGGTAATTAGACTTCCTGGATTTTCTGAAATTGTTTCTTTTCCAAATATACTGTCCCAACTACAGACCATGTTGTGAACAAAACCAAACCAACTGGGACATATGTCCCCACCCCACTCCCAAATAGGTCCTTTCAGGTCAAAAGCAGAACCAAAGAAGTTTGGAATGAGGGTTAGCTACTCTCCCACAACCCTGTTACCAGATTTTAATAAAACAAGTCTCAGACCAAATTCTGTGAGGTATGCAGACGTTTAATAAGTAAATATTCATTAACAAGCAGATACAACACAATTCACACTACCATACTGTACATTCCTACCATCATTTTAAAGCCTTTGACCATGCCTTATAGGAAAATTTTACTCAAGGCAAACAACATTCCAGAGACAGAAATTCTGTGCCCTCTAGTTGGCACAATGAAATCAGAAATGGCTCCACCCAGGATAGAGAGGGAAACCAACACCAGGGGCCATCCCATGGGCATAGGTTTTAGCCAACTGGATTACTTAGCCCTGTTCGTGTAAGGGGTGGAGAGACTCTCAATTATTTTAGCCAAACCACCTATAACGAATACCTTGCATTTCACCAATGAGAACCCATTTCTAACATTCAAGCTAACTGAAGTCAATAGAGACATCAATATAATTCCCTTTTTAACACTCAATATGCTAATTAGTAGAACATTGCTTTGATCAAAATGATAAAAGCAGAAGGTCTGCTGGTAGCTACTTTTGTAATGTAGCCCTTTCTGATATAAGATGATCACTTCTGAATTTGTGATAGTATATTAGCACCTCAAAAACTAAAGCTTAAATTAATAGACAGATACAGAATATCAAATAAACATACTGAAATATTTAAAAGCAAATTATAGCCACTGTAATAGATCTTCTATCCCAGTTTGAATTTGTAAATAGTCACCACAGATTTGGAATGAGAAGGATGGTTTTAAAAAAAAGCTATCAAGGAAGGTAAAGGAAATCATTAACTTAAGTGAAATCCAAGTACTACCACTGCAAAAAGAAACACAATGTTCAATAAATGAAGACAACATAGGTGTGGATGGAGGAAACATAAGTTCAGTACTGATTGGTTAAGTTTGAGATGAATATTAGATATTGTTTGAGTGACAGCTGCCACCTCTATTATATTGGAGCAATTCTCCACTGTACATACTGCTGCATGGATAGAGTGCTGTTTTCCCCTATGAGAGCCAAATTGGGTTGGGGGTGGGGATCTTTCTCCTCCCAGACCTCATGGAAGCCAAGAACAGCATCAAGTTAGTCAGTTGTGTTGATGGGCATGCTCTCAGAAAGTACCAAGAGAAAAGACTGTGGGAAGATGGTGGAGTGGGAAGTTCCAGGATTAAGTTTCTCCATCAGAACAACTTTTAAATAGGAAGGAACTGTCTGAAACAACTATTTTGAATCTCCCGAGTTCAGTAATACACTGTAGAGCATCCAGGGAAGAAAAAGAGGAAGAAGCTGGTAAATTAAGGTAAAGACTAATAAATTGCTTTTTCCACGTGGTGTTTCCAGGTGTCTATCCCCTCACTCTGTAGCAGAGTCCTGTGGGCACAGGCCCTTGGACAGCTTGCTGGTGGCAGAAAGGGACATAAAAATATACTTCCCCAAGATCAGGAGTGGGCACAACCAATTGCTGATCATGGCTTGTGATTAGTGACTTCAGGTTACTGGGTGTCTGGCTCTGAGGGTGGCCGATGTTCTGGCCCAGAGGAAGGTGGCTGGGAAGACTAACAATCGCTATGTTTCCTCAGGGCTCTGGGGGAACATTCAGGGACTGCATCTGCTGGGCAACTCAAGAAAGCATACCTTTGGGGAGCCATGGAAGAAGCTCTTGGCACTCTTCCTGATCACTTGTCTCCCCAGGGCACTTTGGAGCTGGACTGTGCACCATTCATGGGTCCCTGGTCTTGTTCTGGATGGAAAAGACACCTCTCCAGAGTGCCCCATCCTGGAATTTGCCCTTTGGGAAAAAGCAGCTTGAGATAACAATGAAAGTAGTGTAAGAAAATACTGAGGTGGACAGCCTGGGGCAAATTATTACCTGCTTTAAACACAGAGAAGGGGGAGAAGGTCTGTCTCCTGGGAAACAGAGAGGGCATTCAAACTCCTGTAAATAGGGGAACACAAAAGCAACTAAAAAGCACAAGCCCAGGGCAAGACACAGGCCCAGAAAAGGACAATCCTGTACAGTACATTTGCCTTGGGCAGACTTTCCCAGTAAGATGGCTGACACTCAAAAAAATCTCTGTCATACCACCAGCTGGTTACAAAATTAAGAAACAGACATCTCAGGGAATAAATCCCAGAGATAACATCTTAAAATATTAAAATGTACAATGTGTAACAAAAGAATACAAGACAAAGAAACAAGAAATGATGGCAATCAAAAGGAAGAGGATAAAAATCCAGAAAACATCAATGAAGAAGACCAGAATGTGGACACACTGAACAAACACTTTTAAAAAATACTCTGAAAAGTACTCAAGGAGATAAAGGAAAATAGAGAAAAAGAACTAAAAGATATCAGGAAAACAGTGAATGAGCAACTGAGAATCTTAATAAAGAGAAATTTTAAAAAAGGAACAAGGAAGATGGCAGAACAGGAAACTGCAGTGCTCATGCCTCTACCAAAACAGCTACTGGACAGGCAGAAACTGTCCGAAACAACTGTTCTGGGGCTCTGGGGAACAGGGAATTACTGTGCAGCATCCAGGGAAAAGTGAGATGAAGAGACTGAGAAATGTAGTGAAGAATTTTGAGTAGCTCACTTGGCCACGTCTTCTGGTGCCCAGCACCCACCCTCAAGGAAAGCAGCTTTAGGTCAGTCCAGTTCCTGCCTGGTGGGCTACTGTGGACTGGGGGGGTTGGGGAAGTCCTCCTCCCCAAGAACAGAGGGGGACATGGCCCAGTACTGATCCAGCCACTTGCCAGTGAATTCAGACCACTGGGTCCTGCTGCTTAACCTAATTTCAGGCAGGTGCCATTGCACCATGGTTTCAAACCACGAAAGGAGTCGTCAGCAGAGGGCTAAAACACCGTGTCTACTTAGGGATGCAGCGAATAGGCTGCCAAGAGTGCCATCTGCTGGGCAGGCCAGGAAAGCACAGCCTTGGAAAGATACAAAAAGGGCTTTCTGGTGTCTTTCCTGACCCTCTCCCCAGGGCCCTTTGGAATGGGTCTGCACATCCTCCGTGGGTCCCTAGCCCTGTCTTGGCTGGGAAATACTAACAAACCAAGCGTCAAAGAAGAACTTTAACACAAACCCAATCAACAACAAAATCCTATACAAAAGAGAGAAACTGACCTTCAGAATAATTTCATCAAGATAATCACATGTCCAGATATCAGCAAAAAATTACAAGCCATACTAAGAAACAGGACAGTATTGCCCAGTCAAAGAACAAACTAAAAAGTCAGAGAAGATACCAAATTTGAAACAACTATCCAAACATGACTAACAAATCTAAATAAATTCAGGAAGATGAAGGAAAATATGGCTAAAGAGATAAAGGATATTAAGAAGACAATGGGTGGCTGGAGATTCAAAATGGCTGATTAGGGAGAGACTGGGCTCACTTCTCCCATCAGCAGAACAACTAGGAGTCAAGAAGAAACTGTCCACAACAACGAATCTGGGACTCTAGAGATCAGGGGAAATGTTCTACAACACCCAGGAAAATGTGGGACAAAGAGACAGAGAAGCTACAGTGAGAGAATGTGTGTAACCCCCCTCAGCCCCGGTTCCTGGAGCCCAACCTCCACTCTAGTGGCAGAAAGTGTCCAGTTCTCCAGTCTCTGGTCAATGGGCAGCTCCAGACTGAAAAAGCAGTGGAAGTCCACTTTCCCAAAAACAGGGCAGGACATAATCTAGCAAAATGCGAGCTTTTGACCAGTGAATTTGAACTTCTGGGACCAGGAGCAGATTAAACCTGCCCTGCTCAGTGTGGCCATGCCATTGTTTGGAGTCAGCAGGGAGATTCCCAGCCTTCTGATGGCTGAGGAGAACAGGTGGCCGAAGGGCACCATTTGCTGGCAGGTGAGGAAAGCATACCTCTGGAAAGACATCTAAAAGGCTTGTGGGTAAAGAGGGCCATATGCTGACCAGGCCAGGAAAGTGAACACTTGGGGAGCAGAATTAAAGGCTTTAGGCATCTTTACCTGACCTTCTCTCTGGGACCCTGTGGAACAAGTATACACCCACTTCATGGGTCCCTGGCCCAGCCCTGGTTGGGTAATACTGAAAAAGTATCAAAGATGAGCATTAACACAAATCCAATCAACAACAAAAGCTTTGATAAAAGAATCTGACCTTCAGAGTAAACTCACCAAGATACTCCAATGCACGGAAATCAGCAAAAAAAAAATAACAAGCCACATTAAGAAACAGGAAGATATGGCCCAGTCAGAGGAGCAAATTAAAAAGTCAGAAGAGATACAGAATCTGGAACAAGTAATCAAAGATGTTCAAACCTCCAAAACAAATTCAACAAGATAGCTAAAGAGATACAGGATATTAAGAAGACACTAGGTGAACACAAGGAAGAACTTGAAAGCATGCAAAGAAGAATAACAGATCTTATGGGAACAAAAGGCACAGCAGATGAAATTAAAAATACATCAGAATGGCCCTCTCTCTCTCTAACTGAGCCATCTCGACAGGTGAACTCACTGCCCTCCCCCCTACGTGGGACCCAACTCCCAGGGGTGAAAATCTCCCTGGCAACGCAGAGTATGACTCCCGGGGATGAATGTGGACCCGGCATCATGGGACTGAGAGTAACTTCTTGACCAAAAGGGGGATGCAAAATGAGACGAAATAGTTTCAGTGGCTGAGAGATTCCAGATGGAGTCGAGAGGTCACTCTGGTGGACATTCTTATGCACTATATAGATAACACCTCTTAGGCTTTAATGTATTGGAATAGCTAGAAGTAAATACCTGAAACTACCAAACTCCAACCCAGCAGTCTGGACTCCTGAAGACAATTATATAATAATGTAGATTACAAGGGGTGACAGTGTGATTGTGAAGACCTTGTGGATCACACCCCCTTTATCTAGTGTATGGATGAGTGGAGGAATGGGGATAAAAACTAAAGGACAAATGGGGTGGGATGGGGGATGATTTGGGTGTTCTTTTTTCACTTTTATTTTTTATTCTTGTTCTGGTTCTTTCTGATGTAAGGAAAATGTTCAGAGATAGATTGTGGTGATGAACGCATAACTATGTTATCATACTGTGGACAGTGGATTGTATACCATGGATGATTGTATGGTGTGTGTGAATGTATTTCAATAAAACTGAATTTAATAAAAACAAAAACAAACAAACAAAAATACATCAGAAGCACACAACAGCAGATTTGAACAGACAAAGAAAGATCAGTGAGCTAGAAGACAAAGTTTCCAAATTCGAACAGACTAAAAAACAGATAGAGAAATGAATGGGAAAAATTGAGCAGAGTATCTGGAAACTGATTAATAACACAAAGCACACAAACGGTCATGCAATGGGTGTCCCAGAACAAAAAGAGAAGGGAAAAGGGGCAGAAGGAATATTTGAAGAAATGGCCAAGAACTTTCCAACTCTTCTTAGAGGCATGGATATCTAGGTCCAAGAAGTGCAACATACCCCAAACCAAATAAATCCAAATAGAGCTCTTCCAGGACACATACTAATAAGAATGCCAAATGTCAAAGATAAAGAGAGAATTCTGAAAGCAGCAAGAGAAAAGTGATTCATAACAAGAAAGGAGGCCCAATAAGCCTAAGCCCCAATTTCTCATCTGAAACCATGGAGGCAAGAAGGCAAGGGTATGTTATATTCAAGATAGTGAAATAAAAAAACTGCCAGCCAAGAATGCTCAATCCAGCAAAACTGTCCTACAAAAATGAGGGGTGTGTTTAAGATATTCACAGATAAGCAGCAACTGAGAGAGTTGCTTAACAAGAGAACTGCCCTACAAGAAATACTAAAGGGAGTCCTGCAGGCCAAAAGGAAAGGACAGGAGAGACAGGCTTGGAAAAGAGTGTAGAAATGAAGATTATTAGTAATGGTAACTAAAAGGGTAAAAAGAGACACAAAAATAAGATATGATGCACAAAAACCAAAGGATAAAATGGTTAAAGTAAATATTTCTGCCTTTACAGTATAACACTGAAAATTAATGGAATAAAATCCTCAGTCAAAAGACAGAGATTAGCAAAATGGGTAAATATGGGTCATCTATATAATGTCTGCAAGAGACTCAACTCAGACCAAAGAAAACAAATTGGTTTAAAGTGAAAGGCTGGAAAAAAGATACTCCATGCAAACAGTTTCCGAAAAAAAAAAAGAAAGAAAGAAAAAGAAAAGTTAGGGTAGCTATACTAATATCAGATAAAACAGATTTTAAATGCAAAGCCATATTAAGAGACAAAGAAAGACACAGTGTATTAATAAAAGGAGCAATCCACCAAGAAGAAATAACAGTCATAAATATATATGCACCTAACCAGGGTGCCCCAAAATACATGAAGCAAACACAAACAAAAGTGAAGGGAGAAAAAAATGCACCTACAATAATATTTGGAGACTTCAACACACCACTCACATGAATAGACAGAACATCTACACAAAAGATTAATAAGGAAATAGAGGACTGGAATAATTTGATAAATGAACTAAAACTAACAGACACAGACAGAACAATTATCTCAAGACAACAGGCTATACATTCTTCTCAAGTGCTCATGGATCACTCTCCAGGAGAGACCACATGTTGGGTAACAAAACAGGTCTTAAGAAGTATAGAAGATCAAAACACAGCACTTTTTTATGATCATAGAGAGATGAAAGTAGAAGTCAACAACAGGTGGAGGACCACAAAATGCACAAATTTATGGATGTTAAATATACAACACACTCTTAAGTAATCAGTGGGTCTAAGAAGAACTTGCAAGAGAAACCAGTAAATACCTCAAGATGAATGAAAATGAGAACACAATACATAAAAACTTACGGGATGCAGCAAAGTCAGTGCTGAGAGGGAAATTTATAGCCCTAAATGCCTATATTAGAAAGGAATAGTCAAAATCAAAGACCTAACTACACATCTGGAGGAATTAGAAAAAGAACAAATGAATCACAAAGCAAAAAGAAGGAAAGAAACAACAAAGATTGGAGAAGAAATAAATGAAATTGAGAACAACAACAAAAATAGAATCAACAAAACCAAAAGAGGTTCTTTGAAAACATCAACAAAATTGATGTTTAGATAGACTGACAGAAAAAAAAAGAGGGAAGATGCAAATAAGTAAAGTCAGAAATCAGAAAGGGTATATTACTACTGACACCACAGAAATAAAAAAGATCATAAAAGTATACTATGAACAACTGTACACCAACAAGCTAGACAACATAAATGAAATAGACAATTTCTAGAAACACATGAAAAACACCCACAGACTCCAGAAGAAATAGAAGATCTCAACAGATCAACTACAAGTAAAGAGATTGAAACTCTCATCAAAAACCCTGCAGCAAAGACAACCCCAATACCAGATGGCTTTACAGATGAATTAAAACAATTATTCCAGGAAGAATTAATACCAATCCTGCTCCAACTCTTCCAAAAACTTGAAGAGAGGGAACACTACCTAACTCATTCTATGAAGCCAACATCACACTAATACCAAAGCCAAATAAACATACTAAAAGAAAGGATAATTCCAGACCGATCTGTCTAATGAATAGATGCAAAAATCCTCAACAAAATACATGCAAATTGAATACAATAACACATTAAAAGAATTACACACCTTGATCAAATGGCTTTTATCCCAGGTATGCAAGGTTGGTTCAACACAAGAAAATCAATGCCATATACCATGTTATCAAACCAAAAGGGAAAAACCACATGATCATCACAATTGTTGCAGAAAAGGCATTTGACAAAATCCAGCATCCTTTCTTGATAAAAACCTTTCAAAAGGCAGCAATCAAAGGAAACTTCCTCAACATGATAAAGGGAATATATGAAAAACACAGAGCTAACATTGTATGCATTGGTGAAAGACTGAAAGATTTCCCCCTAAGATCAGGAATGAGACAAGGATCCCCACTGTCACCACTGGGCAATCAAGCAAAATAAAGAAATGAAAGGCATCCAACTGGAAAGGAAGAAGTAAAATTTTCACTATTTACATAAGACATGATCCTATATCTGGACCCCCAAAAATCTACAACAAAGCTACTAGAGCTAATAAATTCGGCAAAGTGGCAGCATACAAGATCAACATGCAAAAATGAGTACTCTTTCTACACAATAGTAAAGAGATATCCAAAAGAGAAAATCAAGAAAAAAATTCCATTTACAGTAGCAACAAAAGGAATCAAATATGGAAATAAACTTAACCAAGGATGTAAAGGATCTATATTCAGAAAACTACAAAACATTGCAAAAAGAAATCAAAGGAGACTTAAATAAACATGAATCTATATTTATATATTCCCTGTTCATAGATTAGAAGTTTAAATGTCATTAAGATGCCAGTTCTACTCAAACTAATCTACAGATTCAATGCAATACCAATAAAAATCTCAACAGCCTACTTCATAGAAATGGAAAGGCTAACATCAATTTTTTTTCTTTTTTTAATGGATGCTTTATTTAAACAGATACAGATAGTTTATTTAACAACTATTTTAAGTTTTAAAAACTAAACCCAGGTTCTTGAACTTGGAAGAAATTTAATTCCAGTTAGACCTTTGTAGTGTGCTCCTCATTGTTGATATTGTTTTGTATTTAACATGATAGTGAATATTTTCATTCACTATCATGTTAGTGATAATTAAAATGACTACTTATATATAATTTCTAGTTTCTAAGCTATCTGAAATTAGAAAACATGATTTATCAAATCTGGTAGCATCTCATTGTTTTAAATAATGTCCTAGCATTTTGCCACTTAAAGTGTGATCCTCAGCCCTGCTTAAGTATCACCTGGAATCTTACTGGAAATACAGAATCTCAGTTTTCAACCAAGGCATATATATCATAATCTGTCCCAATTTTCTTTTAATGGGCAAAAGACTTCAACAGCTATATCACAAAAGAAAATGTATGAATGGATAATAAGTTGATAATAAGGTGTTAAATCAGTCATCAGGAGAATGGCAATTAAAACCACAAAACACACCATTTGATATCTCCTGGAATGGCTAAAAGAAAAAAAATACTGGCAACATCAAATATAGTAGAGGAAATGAAGCAACTAGAACTCTTATACGTTAGTTGTAGAAACCACTTTGATGAAATCTTTGGCAATTTTAAAAATAAAATTAAGCATATGTATAGCCAATGGCCCCACAATTCCAACATTAGGTAAGTAACAAAGAATGAAAACCTATATTCACAATAAGACTTAGATGAGAAAGTTTAAAGCAACGTGATTCATAGTGATGGAACATTTGCTTTATGCTTGTATTATACATCATCTATGATGATGGAAATATTCTATAGCTTGTTTTGGATAGTGGTTACACAGGGATAGTTAACAGTCAAAACTCATCAAACTTAAGATCTTCACATAGTATTTTTTTTTATTAAATTCAGTTTTATTGAAATACATTCACACACCATACAATCATCCATGATATACAATCCACTGTCCACAGTATGATAACATAGTTATGCGTTCATCACCACAATCTATCTCTGAACATTTTCCTTACATCAGAAAGAACCAGAACAAGAATAAAAAATAAAAGTGAAAAAAGAACACCCAAATCATCCCCCCATCCCACCCCATTTGTCCTTTAGTTTTTATCCCCATTCCTCCACTCATCCATACACTAGATAAAGGGGGTGTGATCCACAAGGTCTTCACAATGACACTGTCACCCCTTGTAATCTACATTACTATATAATTGTCTTCAGGAGTCCAGACTGCTGGGTTGGAGTTTGGTAGTTTCAGGTATTTACTTCTAGCTATTCCAATACATTAAAGCCTAAGAGGTGTTATCTATATAGTGCATAAGAATGTCCACCAGAGTGACCTCTCGACTCCATTTGGAATCTCTCAGCCACTGAAACTATTTCGTCTCATTTTGCATCCCCCTTTTGGTCAAGAAGATACCCTCAGTCCCACGATGCCGGGTCCACATTCATCCCTGGGAGTCATACTCTGCGTTGCCAGGGAGATTTTCACCCCTGGGAGTTGGGTCCCACGTAGGGGGGAGGGCAGCGAGTTCACCTGTCAAGATGGCTCAGTTAGAGAGAGAGAGGGCCACATCTGAGCAACAAAGAGGTACTCAGGGGGAGACTCTTGGGCACCATTACATACAACTTTAGACTCTCCTTTGTGGTAAAGAGCTTCATAAGGGCAAGTCCCATGCTTGAGGGCTCAGCACATCAAACCGCCAGTCCCAATGTTTGTGACAGCATACGCTAGGGGATCAGCATCTCAAAGTTTAGAGATAGGCCTTACAATTCAGGGATAGAGTTAACTGCTGCAAGAGCTTACAATCTAGGGACTATTACAATTATTGTGTCCACATTAGGCTATGTTCTAAGATTCAATTCTGAGTTTACACATTGTAGTTAGTCCATATTGGTGAGGCATCATCCCTCTCACCATGTTTTCTCCAACACTTTTTACTCCTATATATATTTTTTCCTACAATTTTATAGAGTTATATTCACATACGATATATTTATCCACAGTGTACAATCAGTTGTTCATGGTATCATCATAAAGTTGTACATTTATCACCACAATCAGCATTTGAACATACTGATTACTACAAGAAAAATTTTTTTTTTTTTAGCAATAAGAAAAAATGATAAAAAGAAAAATAATATGTCATACAATACAATATACTACTAAGGACAGCAAATAACACCACTACCAAGAATCCCATATTACTCCCCTATATCCCCTTCTCATATACATTTAGCATTGGCGTATTGCCTTTGTTACATTTAATGGAGGTATACTACAATGTTACTGTTGACCATACACTCCAGTTTGCTTTGATTATGTTTTTTCCTGAATACCATCCCTTTTTCAAATTTCTACATGGTTGACATTCATTTGCTTTCCCACATGCAAAAACGTTTTTATATTTGTATATTTAGTAACAGTCATTGGCCACTCCAGTTTTTGCCACGTTATACAGTCCCAGTCTTTATCCTCTATCTTTACCTCTGGTGTCATACAATCTCCTATCCCACCTCTTTCAGCTTTACTCACAGACATCTTTGTTCAGTGTACTTACAATACTGTGCTACCATCACACAGTATTATGCTATCTATTTCTGGATCTATGCAATCAATCCTAAACATCCTATAGTCCTTCAGCATCAAATGGCTGATCTCTGCCCTCTTTCTATCTCCTGGACGCCTGTGTTGTCAGCTTTTAACTCCCAAAGTTTGTTCATTAATGTCTGTTCATATTAGTGAGACCATACCGAATCTGTCCTTCTGTTTCTGGCTAACTTCACTCAACATAATGTCCTCAAGGTTCATCCACATTATTACATGATCCATGTCTTTGCTCTGTCTTACAGCTGCATAATATTCCATCATGTGTATATACCACAGTTTGTTTATCCACTCGTCCTTTGATGGACATTTGGGCTGTTTCCATCTCTTGGCAATTGTGAATAATGCTGCAATAAACATCGGTTTACAAATGTCTGTTTGTGTCTTAAGTTTCAGTTCCTCTGAGTATATACCCAGCAATGGAATAGCTGGGTCATACGGCAAATCTATATTTAGCTTCCTGAGGAACCTCCATACTGTCTTCCAGAGTGGTTGCACCATTCTACATTCCCACCAACAATGAATAAGTGTGCCTCTTTCTCCACATCCTCTCCAGCACTTGTCATTTTCTGTTTTTTGGATAATGGCCATTCTGGTAGGTGTGAGATGATATCTCATTGTGGTTTTGATTTGCATTTCCTTAATAGCCAGTGAAGTTGAGCATTTTTTCATATGCTTTTGAGCCATTTGTATTTCCTCTTCAGAAAAATGTCTGTTCATGTCTTTTGCCCATTTTTTAATTGGATTGTTTGTCTTTCTGTTATTGAGATGCAGAATTCCTTTATATAGTCGGGATATTAAACCCTCATCTGACATGTGGTTTCCAAATATCATCTCCCATTGTGTAGGTTGCCTTTTGACTTTTCTGACAAAGTCCTTTGATGTACAAAAGTGTTTAATTTTGAGGAGATCCCATTTGTCTATTTGTTCTTTGGTTGCTCGTGCCTTGGGTGTGAGGTCTAAGAAATCACCTCCTTTCACAAGATCTTTAAGATATTGCCCTACATTTTCTTCTAAGAGTTTTATGGTCTTGGTGCTAATATTTAGGTCTTTGATCCACTTTGAGTTAATTTTGGTATAAGGTGTGAGATGGACATCCTCTTTCATTCTTTTGGAAATGGATATCCAGTTCTCCAAACACCATTTATTGAACAGGCTGCTCTTTCCCAGTTGCTTCGGCTTCACTGCCTTATCAAAGATCAGTTGTCCACAGATGTGAGGGTCTACTTCTGAACACTCAATTCAATTCCATTGATCAGTATATCTGTCCTTATGCCAGTACCATGCTGTTTTGAGCACTGTAGCTCTGTAATATGCTTCAAAGTCAGGTAGTGTGAGACCTCCCACTTCACTCCTCTTTCTCAAGACATTTTTGGCTATTCGGGGCACCTTACCCTTCCAAATAAATTTAGTTATTGGTTTTTCTATTTCTGTAAAGTAAGTTGTTGGGATTCGAATTGTATTGCATTGAATCTGTAAATCAGTTTAGGTAAAATTGCCATCTTAACTACATTTAGTCTTCCAATCCATGAACATGGTATGTTCTTCCATTTTTTCAGGTCTTGTTCAATTTCTTTTAGCAGTTTCTTATAGTTTTTTATGTAAAGGTCTTTTGTGTCCTTGGTTAAGTTTATTCCTAAATACTTGATTCTTTTGGTCGCTATTGTAAATGGGATTTTTTTCTTAATTCCCTCCTCTTGTTGCACATTACTTGTGTATAGGAACACTACAGATTTTTGTGTGTTGATCTTGTAGCCTGCTACTTTGCTGTATTCATTGACTAGTTCTAGTAGCTTTGCTGTAGATTTTTCTGGATTTCCTACATACAGAATCATGTCATCTGCAAATAGTGAAAGTTTTACTTCTTCCTCGCCAATTTGGATGCCTTTTATTTCTTTTTCTTGCCTAATTGCTCTAGCTAGAACTTCCAGCACAATGTTGAATAGCAATGGTGATAGTGGGCATCCCTGTCTTGTTCCTGATCTTAGAGGAAAAGCTTTCAGTCTCTCCCCATTGAGTGTGATGTTAGCTGTGGGTTTTTCATATATTGCCTTTATCATATTGAAAAAGTTCCCTTCTATTCCTATCCTTTGAAGTGTTTTCATCAGGAAAGGATGTTGAATTTTGTCAAATGCCTTTTCTGCATCAATCGAGATGATCATGTGGTTCTTCTGCTTTGATTTATTGATGTGGTGTATTACATTAACTGATTTTCTTGTGTTGAACCAGCCTTGCATACCGGGAATAAATCCCACCTGGTCGTGGTGTATAATTCTTTTAATGTGCTGCTGGATTCGACTTGCGAGTATTTTGTTGAGGATTTTTGCGTCTATATTCATTAAAGAAATTGGTCTATAATTTTCTTTTTTTGTAGTATCTTTGCCTGGTTTTGGTATTAGGGTGATGATGGCTTCATAGAAAGAGTTAGGTAGCTTTCCCTCTTCTTCAATTTTTTGGAAGGGATTGAGCAGGATTGGTACTAATTCGTTCTTGAATGCTTGGTAGAATTCACATGTGAAACCATCTGGTCCTGGGCTTTTCCTTTTTGGGAGCTTTTTGATGACTGACTCAATCTCTTTACTTGTGATTGGTTTGTTGAGGTCATCTCTTTCTTCTTGAGTTAATGTTGGTTGTTTATGCTTTTCTAGGAAGTTGTCCATTTCATCTAAGTTGTCTAGTTTATTAGCATATAGTTGCTCATAGTATCTTCTCATTATCTCCTTAATTTCTGCAGGGTCGGAAGTTATATTTCCTTTCCCATTTCTGATTGCATTTATTTGCATCTGCTCTCTCTCTTTTTTTTTTTTTTGTTAGCCTAGCCAGTGGTCCATCGATTTTATTGATTTTCTCAAAGAACCAACTTCTGGTTTTGTTGATTCTCTCTATTGTTTTCCTGTTCTCAATTGCATTTATTTCTGCTCTAATCTTTGTTATTTCTTCCCTTCTGCTTGCTTTGGGGTTAGTTTGCTGTTCTTTCTCTAATTCCTCCAGGTGAGCAGTTAACTCTTCAATTTTTGCTCTGTCTTCTCTTTTAATATAGGCATTTAGGGCAATAAACTTCCCTCTCAGCACCACCTTTGCTGCATCCCATAAGTTTTGATAAGTTGTGTTTTCATTGTCATTTTCCTCTAGGTATTTACTAATTTCTCTTGTAATTTCTTCCTTTACCCACTGGTTTTCTAAGAGGGTGTTGTTTAGCCTCCATATGTTTGTGAATTTTATGACCTTCTGCCTTTTATTTCTTTCCAACTTCATTCCATTGTGGTCTGAGAAAGTGTTTTGTATAATATCAATATTTTTAAATTTGTTGAGACTTGCTTTGTGACCCAACATGTGGTCTATCCTAGAGAATGTTCCATGAGCACTTGAGAAAAAAGTGTATCCTGCTGTTGTTGGATGTAGTGTTCTATAAATGTCTGTCAAGTCTAGTTCATTTATCATACAACTCAACATCTCTGTTTCTTTAGTGATCCTCTGTCTAGATTTTCTATCCATTGATGACAGTGGTGTATTGAAGTCTCCAACTACTATTGTAGCGGTATCTATTTCTCCTTTCAGTGATCGCAGTGTTTGCCTCATGAATTTTGGGGCATTCTGGTTTGGTGCATAAATATTTATGACTTATGTTTTCTTGATGAATTGACCCTTTTATTAATATATAGTGTCCTTCTTTGTCTCTTTTAATTGTTTCGCTTTTGAAGTCTAACTTGTCTGATATTAATATAGCTACTCCCGCTTTTTTCTGGTTGTTGTTTGCATGAAATGTCTTTTTCCAACCTTTCACTTTCAGTCTATGTTTGTCCTTGTGTCTAAAGTGAGTTTCTTGTAGACAGCATATAGATGGGTCCTGATTTTTAATCCATTCTGCCAGTCTGTGTCTTTTTATTGGGGAGTTTAATCCATTTACATTTAGTGTTATTACTGTAAGGGCAGTACTTTCTACTACCATTTTGTTTTTTGGAATTTATATGTCATTTCTTATTTTTTCCTCTCCTTTTATCTTTCCTGATAATCTTCATTTCTGCACTCTTCTCCAACTCTCTCTCTCCTGTCTTTTCCTATCAGCCTGTAGCACTCCCTTTAGTATTTCTTGTAGTGCCGGTCTCTATTCACAAACTCTCTCAGTGTCTGTTTGTCTGAAAATGTTTTAATCTCTCCCTCATTTCTGAAGGAAAGTTTTGCTGGATATAGAATTCTTGGTTGGCAGTTTTTCTCTTTCAGTATCTTAAATATATCATGCCACTGTCTTCTTGCCTCCATGGTTTCTGCAGAGAAATCTGTACATAGTCTTATTGACTTTCCCTTGTATGTGATGGATTGCTTTTCTCTTGCTGCTTTCAGTATCCTCTCTTTGTCTTTGACATTGGACAATCTGACCAGTAAGTGTCTTGGAGTAGGTCTATTGGGATCTATTCTATTTGGGGTATGTTGTACTTCTTGAATCTCTAATTTTCTGTCTTTTATAAGAGTTGGGAAATTTTCAGTGAATATGTCTTCTATTACTCTTTCTGCCCCTTTTCCCCTCTCTTCTCCTTCTGGGATACCCATAACACGTATATTTGTGCGTTTCATGTTGTCACTCAGCTCCCTTAGACCCTGCTCATATTTTTCCATTTTTTTCACCATCTCTTCTTTTGTGTGTATGAATTCAAATGACCTGTCTTCCAGTTCACTGATCCTTTCTTCTGCCTGTTCAAATCTACTGTTGTGTCCCTACATTGTGTTTTTCATCTTCTCCATTGTGGCCTTCATTCCCATGAGTTCTGCCATTTGTTTTTTTAAGTTTATGAATTCTTCTTTATGGTCAGCCAGTGTCTTCTTTATATCCTTCAGCTCTTTTGCTATATCTTCCTTCATTTCATCAAATTTATTTAGCATTAGTTGCCTCCACTCCTGTGTCTCAGCTGAGCTATTAGTTTGTTCCTTTGGCTGGCCCATGTTTTCGTGTTTCCTGGTATGGCTTGTTATCTTAAGTTGTCTAGGCATCTGATTCTCTTGATTAGTTTATTCTGGAGCTTGTTTTCTGTCTTTTACCTAGTGGTTTTCTTGTTGGTTGGCTTTGTTTTCTGGCCTCTGTTATTCAGTTCAACTTATTCTAGACCTCTAACTTAGGTTCTATTTAGTTGATCAGAATTTTTCCCCTCTTGTTTTTTCTGTTTCTTGCTCTGCCTCTATGTAACCTTTTTGTGAGTGGGTCTCCTCAGATATGGTCGACCCTAGTCAGATTTTCCCAGTCTAGTGAGGCCCAGGTCTCATTGGGAGGGTATGGAGTTTTCCTGAGAATGAGACCCTCCTATGAGGCCTTTAGAATTGGTGCTTTTCCTCTCCTATCCAGCAGGTGGTGCTGGCCAGCCCGCAGCTCCCCCACCAGTGTAAGGAGGTGTGGAGCCTTTAGTTCTCCTGGTGACTCTGATCCTGTCAGGGGCGTGGCTGACTGAAGCTGGAATCTGAATTCCAGCCCCTGGGGTCTGAGTTCCCAGAAGGAGGACTGCCAGTTGAGCTGGGCCTCCCTCCACTCTCCCAATCCTCAGAACTCCAGTTGTCTCTCAGGGGCACTATTCCCTTCTCCTCTCTCCTCTTTGGGGCCTCTCCAGGTAGATTCCTTGATCAGCCTGAGTTGCCAATTAAAGACGGGGCTGAAGGGCTTCAGTAGTGAATACGGAGTTCAAAGACACTGTGGGTACTCTGTCTCCCCTCAAGCCCAGCCTAGTTCCTCAACCTGGGCTTTCCGATAGAAAATAACCACATATATTACTTTTAGATTTAAAAAAAAAAAAAAAAGTAGAAAAGAAATCAAGAAAAAGAAAAAAGGAAAAAAAAAAGAGTCTCTTTTAAACGTTTTTCCCCAGCCTGTAAGTTTTGTCAGTGTCTGAATAGAGCATTTAAAGATATGCTTTGGGCTACTGTCTGATAATTACTCTCCAACCGCTTCAGTTCCACCCCTGCCGGGGGCTATTGAAATGCAAAAAGATAAGGGATCAGTGAGAAGCCAGAAGGGGCAAAATGTAAGGGAAAAAAAAAATGGCTTTTTTGGAGTCTGGGAATGGGTGCCCGCTTTTACGTGCCCCCACTTCTTGGAGCCCAGCCTTTCTTTAGCACCCCAGCTCCCAAAGTTAGTTAATTAATTTGTTAATTAATTCTGCAGTTGAGGCTGGTTTGAGCCTCCCTTCTTGCCCTCAGCAGATTGCTGTTTTTTGGTCCCCCCCCCCCCTTTCACGGAGCCGGCAGCAAGACAGTCTGTGAGGTCTGGGTGGGGAGGGGTGCCAGACCCCTGGTCCGGGTAACTTACAATGTTTGCTGCGATCTCAGCTTTTCCTCCAATTCCAAAGTTGTGTCCAATGTGTGACTGGTTACTGGAGACCCCGAAAACACTGTTTCATATAGTTCTTGGGTAATTGCCAGCTGCTCTAGGGGAGAGACGAAATTCTGCTCCTCACCACTCCGCCATCTTGCCCCGCCTCCCCATAGTATTTTTTTTAATTCATTTTATTGAGATATATTCACACACCATGCAGTCATACAAAACAAATAGTACATTCGATTGTTCACAGTACCATTACATAGTTGTGCATTCGTCACCAAAATCAATCCCTGACACCTTCATTACCACACACACAAAAATAACAAGAATAATAATTAAAGTGAAAAAGAGCAATTAAAGTAAAAAAGAACACTGGGTACCTCTGTTTGTTTGTTTGTTTGTTTTTTTCCTTCCCCCATTTTTGTACTCATCCATCCATAAACTAGACAAAAGGGAGTGTGTTCCATATGGCTTTCCCAATCCCATTGTCACCCCTCATAAGCTACATTTTTATACAATCGCCTTCAAGATTCATGGGTTCTGGGTTGTAGTTTGATAGTTTCAGGTATCTACCACCAGCTACCCCAATTCATTAGAACCTAAAAAGGGTTGTCTATATTGTGCGTAAGAGCGCCCACCCAAGTGACCTCTCGGCCCCTTTTGGAATCTCTCTGCCACTGAAGCTTATTTGATTTCCTTTCACTTCCCCCTTTTGGTCAAGAAGATGTTCTCCATCCCACGATGCTGGGTCTAGATTGCTCCCCAGGAGTCATATTCCATGTTGCCAGGGAGATTCACTCCCCTGGGTGTCTGATCCCATGTAGCGGGGAGGGTAGTGATTTCACCTTTCAAGTTGGCTTAGCTAGAGAGAGAGGGCCACATCTGAGCAACAAAGAGGCATTTGGGAGGAGGCTCTTAGGCACAATTATAGGGAGGCCTAGCTTCTCCTTTGCAGCAACAGTCTTCCCAACGGCAAGTCCTGTGGTAGAGGACACAAGCCATCAAACCACCAGTCCCCTATGTCTGTGAGCACATTAGCAACCCTCGAGGTGGGGAAGCCCAATACCCCTGCATTCTCCACCAGCTCCTCAAGGGGGCTCTGCATATTTTTTTCCTTGTTTTTTTTTTTTTTTAATTAACTCTTTTTTTAATCAACTACACAAAAAATTAAAAAAAAAATTAAAAAATTTAAAAAAACATACAATAAAAAACTTCAAACAGACCATAACACGGAAGTAAGAAAAAGACAACTAACCTAAGATAACTACTTTACTTCGAACATGTTCCTACTCTACCCCAAGAAAGTAACCTAATATAGCAACATTTCTGTGAACTTGTTCCTACTATACCCATCAGAAATTAACAGACCATAGTCATTCCTGGGCATTCCCAGAATGTTAAATTTACCCATGATAGCTTATTTGTTATTACAGTATCGTTCCCCCTTCCTTAATTGCTATCACTAGTTCCCCTACATTCCACATTATAAACCATTTGTTTTACATTTTTCAATGTTCACATTAGTGGCAGCATATAATATTTCTCTTTTTGTGCCGTAAATTAATTAAATTAAATTAAATTCCAATTTAATTTGGAATGGTAAAGGACCTCAACTACCCAAAACCTTGTTGAAAAAGAAAAGTGAAGTTGGAGGGCTCACGTGTCCTGATTTTAAAGCACATTATAAAGCTACAGTGATCAAAACAATACAGTATTGCCATAAAAACAGGCATATTGATCAGAAGAACAGAACTGAGAGTTCAGAAATAGACCCTCACATCTATGGTAAATATATTTTTTACAAGGCTCCCATGTCCACTCAACTGGGACATAACAATCTCTTCAACAAATGGGGTTGGGAGACCTGGCTACATGCAAAAGAATGAAGAAGGACCTTTATCTCACACCCTATTCAAAAAATAACTCAAAATGAATCAAAGACCTAAATATAAGAGCCAGTACCATAAAAAAACCTAGAAGAAAATGTAAGTAAGCATCTTCAAAATCTAGTGACAGGTGGTGGTTTCTTAGACTTCACACCCAAAGCACAAGCAATGAAAATGAACAGATAAATAGGAACTCCTCAAAACTGAATACATCTGTGCTTCAAAAGGACTTTGCCAAAAGGGAGAAAAAGCAGCCAACTCAATGGAGAAAATTTTTGGAAACCATACATCTGATAAGGGGTCGACATACAGAGTATATGTATAAACCCTAAAACTCCACACAAAAAAAGATACAACCCAATTAAAAAATGGGGGAAAAGCAGGAACAGACATTCTTCCAAACAGAAAATACAAACGGCTAAAAAGCACATGACAAGATGCTTATTTTCAGTAGCTATTGGGGAAATACAATTCAAAACTACAATGAGATATCACTTCAAAACTACTAGAATGGCCACTATTAAAAAAGTGAAAACTACAAGTGTTGGAGGGGACGTGGAGGGACTGAAACACTTATTCACTGCTGGCAGGAATGTAAAATGGTACAGCTGCTATGGACAATGGTCTGGCAGTTCCTAAAGAAGCTAAGAATAAAGGTGCCTTATGACCTGGCAATCCTGCTATTCAGGATATACCCAGAAGATCTGAAAATAGGGATACAAACAGACATCTGCACACTGATGTTCCCAGTGGCATTATTCACAGTTGCCAAAAGAAACAACCCAAGTGTTCATCAACAGATGAATGAATAAACAAAATGTGGTGTGTGTGTGTGTGTGTGTGTGTGTGTGTGTATGTGTATATATATATATATATATATATATATATGATGGAATATTATTCAGCAGTAAGAAGTAATGAAGTCCTAAAGCATGCAACAACATGGATGAAACTTGAGGACATTATGCTATCTGAAATAAGACACAAAAGGAGAAATATTGAATGATCTCACTGATAAAAACTAATTATAATGTGTAAACTCATAGACATAAAATACAAACTATAGGTTACCAGGATATAGGATGAGGCTAAAGAATGGAGAACAGTTACTTAACATGTGTGGAATGTTTAACTAGGTTGAACTTAAACATTTGGAAATGGATAGAGGTGACAGTAGTACATTATTGTGAGAAAAATTAATAGTACTGAATTGTGTGTGGATGTGGTGGAAAGGAGAAGTTTAGAGTCATCTATATCACCGGAAGGCAAGTTGGAGGTTAAAAAATGGGAATGTATAACATCATGAATTGTGATGGACAGTGCGTGACTGAGTACAAATATTTAAAAGTTCCATCATGAACTAAAACACGTGTGCATCACTATTACAAACAGGTGGTAGTAAAGTGGTATATGGGGAGATGCACCTATTACAGGCTATGGACTATAGTTAACAGTAATATGCTAATTTTCTTTCATTAACAGTAACAAGTGTACCACACCAGTAACTAGGGGTTCTTAATACAGTATTTTGGATTTTTATTTTTATTATTTTTGTTGGAGAAATAGAAATTAATTGCAGTAATGAAAACACAACTATGTGATGATACTGTGAGCCACTGATTACATACTGTGGATGGAATGTATGATGTGTGAATATATTTCAATGAAATAGCATTAGAAAGAAAAAAAGAAACACTCAATGGAATTCTGCAGGCTGAGAAAGAAAAGTCAGGAGAGAGAGGCTTGGAGGAATGTGTAGAAATGATGATTATCAGTACGGGTAACTAAAAGAGTATAAAGAGACATAAAGAGAGATGAAAAAAAAAAGATGTGACATATAAGGGATAAAATAGTTGAAGTAAGTACTGCCTTTACAGTAATAACACTGAATGTTTAATGGATTAAACTCCCAAATCAAAAGACACAGACTGGCAGGAAGAAATTTTAAAATAAAATGACCCATCTATATGCTGTCTACAAGAGACTCATCTCAGAGCCATGGGCACAAATAGGATGAAAGTGAAAGGCTGGTAAAAGATATTCCACATAAACAGGGATCAAAAAAAGAGCTAGGGTAGCTATACCAATATCAGACAAAATAAACATTGAGTGCAAAAATGTTATAAGAGACAAAGAAGGACATTATATATTAATAAAAGGGGCAATCCACCAAGAAGAAATAGGAATCACATACTCAATATACACACACACACTTACATTCTCACAACAAATGAGTTCAGAAATAGAATAAAGCAGTCTTTGAAGAAAAAAAGCAAGATCCTCTAAATAAATCACGAAAATATCTGGCATGGGTGATAGCCTTTCGTGCACCTGCTGCTAATTGTCTCAGAGCAAGGAAAGCAGAGGTTATCCAAAAGGGGGAAATAACCACGCCCCTTACAGCCATCTTCCTGGTGGGCTGGGAACGCTACTGTCCGGCACTGATGCCACAGCCCGAGCCGTGCCAAAAAAACACAGTGTGACGGGAAGTGTTTCCAGCTTCACACGCACACATCATAATATCAGGAGTGGACAATAGCCCTCCAAGCACCCACAGCTAAGTGTCCCAGAGCTAGGAAGGTGGAGCTGTGCAAAAAGGGGGAAATTAACATGCCCCATACAGCCATCCTTTTAGCAGGCTGGGAACTCCCCTATACAGCCCGGTAGCCCAGAACTTCCCTTGAGGGATGGCGCGCACTTGTGACATAGCACAGTCTTCCCTCAGCAAAGGCCCTGGGAGGGCATGGCTTAGAAGAGGGACCCACTTGGAAATCCCAGGGACCATACACCAATACCAAGGACTTGTGGGTCAGTGGCAGAGACAATCTGTGGTGAGACTGAACTGAAAGTTTAGACTCTTGCAACAGCCTCAAAACTCCAGAATACCTGGGAGGTTTTAATTATTAAAGCTGCTCTCCCCTAACTGCTCAGACACACACCCCACATTCAGGGCGGACAGCACCAACAACACACCGAAACTTGGTGCACCAATTGGACCCCCACAAGAATCAGAACTCCACACACCATAAAACAAAGATGGGGAGAACTGGCTTGAGGGGAATAGGTGGCTCGTGGACACCACCTGCTGGTTAGTTAGAGAAGGAGTATGCCACCAACCTGTAGAGCTGACAAATTAGAGATTAGTCTTTGAGTCAGCCTACATATCCTAAAACAACTCTATCAAGTTAAGCAAATGCCCAAAACAACAGAAAATTTTAAAGCTTATGAAGAAACCAGACGATATGGAGAACCCAAACCCAAACACTGAAATCAAAACATCAGAGGAGACGCAGTACTTGGAGCAATTAATCAAAGAACTAAATACAAACAACGAGAGCATGGCACAGGATATAAAGGACATGAAGAAGACCCTAGAAGAGCATAAAGAAGAAATTGCAAGAGTAAATAAAAAAATAGATGATGTAATGGAAATAAAAGAAACTGTCAACCAAATTAAAAAGATTCTGGATACTCATAGTACAAGACCAGAGGAAGTGAAAAATGAATCAGTGACCTGGAGGATGCCAAAATGGAAAATGAAAGAACAAAAGAAAGAATGGAGAAAAAAATTGAAAAAATTGAAATGGACCTCAGGGATATGACAGATAAAATAAAATGTCCAAATATAAGACTCATTGGTGTCCCAGAAGGGGAAGAGAAGGGTTAAGGTCTAGAAAGAGTATTCAAAGAAATTGTTGGGGAAAATTTCCAAAACCTTCTACACAATATAAATACACAAAGCATAAATGCCCAGCAAACTCCAAGTAGAATAAATCCAAATAAACCCACTCCAAGACATATTCTGATCAGACTGTCAAATACTGAAGAGAAGGAGCAAGTTCTGAAAGCAGCAAGAGAAAAGTAATTCACCACATACAAAGGAAACAACATAAGACTAAGTAGTGACTACTCAACAGCCACCATGGAGGTGAGAAGGCAGTGGCACAACATATTTAAAATTCTAAGAGAAAAATTTCCATATTTAAAATTCTGAGAGAGAAAAATTTCCAACTAAGAATTCTTTATCCAGCAAAGCTCTCCTTCAGATTTGAGGGAGAGCTTAAATTTTTCACAGATAAATGCTGAGAGATTTTGCTAATAAAAGACCTGCCCTACTTCAGATACTAAAGGAAGCCCTACTGACAGAGAAACAAAGAAAGGAGAGAGAGAGATGGAGAAAGGTTCAGTACTAAAGAGAGTCAATATTGGTTCATTAAAGGACATTAAGAGAAAGAGGGAAAAAATATATGTGATAAACATAAACCAAAGGATAGGATTGGCTGACTCAAAAAATGCCTTCACAGTAATGACGTTGAATGTAAATGGATTAAACTCCCTAATTAAAAGATATAGATTGGCAGAATGGATCAAAAAATATGAACCATCAACATGTTACATACAAGAGACTCATCTTAGACACAGGGACACAAAGAAATTGAAAGTGAAAGGATGGAAAAAATATTTCATGCAAGCTACAGCCAAAAAGAAAGCCAGAGTAGCAATATTAATCTCAAATAAAATAGACTTTAAATGCAAGGATGTTATGAGAGAAAAAGAAGGCCACTACATAATAATAAAAGGCGAAATTCAACAACAAGAAATAATAATCATAAATGTTTATACACCCAATCATGGTGTCACAAAATACATGAGACAAACACTGGCAAAACTAAAGGAAGCAATTAATGATTCCACAGTAATTGTGGGAGACTTCAACACATCACTCTCTCCTATAGATAGATCAACCAGACAGAAGACCAATAAGGAAACTGAAAACCTAAACAATCTGATAAATGAATTGGATTTAACAAAGATATATAAAACATTATATCCCAAATCACCAGGATACACATTCTTCTCTAGTGTTCACAGAACTTTCTCCAGAATAGACTATATGCTGGGACATAAAACAAGCCTGAATAAATTAAAAAAAATTGAAATTATTCAAAGCACATTCTCTGATCACAATGGAATACAATTAGAAGTCAATAACCATCAGAGACTTAGAAAATTCACAAATACCTGGAGGTTAAACAACACACTCCTAAACAATCAGTGGGTTAAAGAAGAAATAGCAAGAGAAATTGCTAAATATATAGAAATGAATGAACATGAGGACACAACATATCAAAACCAATGGGATGCAGCAAAAGTGGTACTGAAGGGGAAGTTTATAACACTAAACGCATACATCAAAAAGGAAGAAAGATCTAAATCACAGAACTAATGGAGCAACTGAAGAAGCTAGAAAATGAACAGCAAACTAATCCTAAACCAAGTAGGAGAAAAGAAATAACAAGGATCAAAGTAGAAATAAATGACACAGAGAACAAAAAAACAATGGAGAGAATAAATAACCCCAAGAGTTGGTTCTTTGAGATGATCAACAAGATTGACAAGCCCCTAGCTAGACTGACAAAATCAAAAAGAGAGAAGACCCATATAAACAAATTATGAATGACAAAGGTGACATTACTGTAGATCCCAAAGAAATTTAAAAAATTATAAGAGGATACTATGAACAACTGTATGCCAACAAACAGGATAATGTAGAGGAAATGGACAATTTCCTGGAAACATATGAACAACCTAGACTGACCAGAGAAGAAACAAAAGACCTCAACCAACCAATCACAAGCAAAGAGATCCAATCAGTCATCAAAAAACTTCCCACAAATAAATGCCCACGGCCCAATGGCTTCACAGGGGAATTCCACCAAACTTTCCAAGAAGAACTAACACCAATCTTACTTAAGCTCTTTCAAAACAAGGAAGAACATGGAACACTACCTAACTCAGTTCATGAAGCTAACATCAATCTAATACCAAAACCAAGCAAAGATGCCACAAAAAAGGAATACTACAGGCCAATCTCCCTAATGAATATAGACGCAAAAATTCTCAACAAAATGCTTGCAAATCGAATCCAAAGAAATATTAAAAAAATTATACACCATGACCAAGTGGGAATCATTGCAGACATGCAAGGATGGTTCAACATAAGAAAATCAATCAATGTATTACAACACATTAACAAATCAAAAGGGAAAAATCAAATGATCATCTCAATAGATGCTGGAAAAGTATTTGACAAAATCCAACATCCCTTTTTGATAAAAAACACTTCAAAAGGTAGGAATTGAAGGAAACTTCCTCAATATGATAAACAGCATATATGAAAAACCCACAGCCAGCATAGTACTCAATCACAGGACTTGCCCTTGGGAAGACTATTACTGCAAAGGAGAGGTTAGACCTGCTTATAATTGTGCCTAAGTGTCTCCTCCTGAATGCCTCTTTGTTGCTCAGATGTGGCCCTCTCTCTCCAGCTAAGCCAACTTGGCAGGTGAAATTACTGCCCTCCCCCCTATGTGGGATCTGACACCCAGGGATGTAAATACCACTGGCAACATGGAATATGACTCCTGGGGAGGAATCTGGACCTGGCATTGTGGGATGGAGAACATCTTCCTGACCAAAAAGGGGGATGTGAAATGAAATGAAATAAGTTTCAGTGGCTGAGAGATTCCAAAAGGAGCTGAGAGGTCACTCTGGTGGGCACTCTTATGCACAATATAGACAACCCTTTTTAGGTTCTAATGAATTGGAATAGCTAGCAGTAAATATCTGAAACTATCAAACTACAACCCAGAACCCTTGAATCTTGAAGACAACTGTATAAAAATGTATATTATGAGGGGTGACAATGTGATTGGGAAGGCGATGTGGATCACACTCCCCTTTGTCCAGTGTACAGATGGATGAGTAGAAAAACGGGGGCAAAAACAAAAAAGAATCACTGGTGTCCCAAAAGGTGAAAAGAAGAGTAAGGGGGCTAGAAAGAGTATATGAAGACATAGCTGGGGAAAACTTTTCAACATTTCTAAACAACATAAATATGCAAACCAAAGAGGCCCAACTCTAAATAATACAAATAAACCCACTCCACGACATACACTAAACAGATTGTCAAATGCTGGATAGAAGGAGAAAGTCCTAAAAGAAGCAAGAGAGAAGGGATTCACCACAAAAAGGAAACCACATAAGACTAAATACTGACTACTCAGTAGGCATCATGGAAGTGAGAAAGCAGTGGTATGACATACTTAAGATTCAGAAAGAGAAAAAATGCCAGACAAGATTTTTTTATCCATCAAAGCTCTCCTTCAAAATTGAGGTAGAGTTTTAAACTTTCACACAAATGCTAAGAGAACATGTTAACAAGAGACCTACCCTATAAGAAACATTAAAGGGAGTTCTACTGGCTGAGAAAAAAAGGAAAGAGAGGTCAGGAGAAGGGCACAGAACTGAAGAGTTTTAGTAAGGTAACAAAGGGGAAAAAAAGAAGGGGGAGGGACATAACTGATGAATAAAAACCAAAGGATAAGATGGTTGATTCATGAACTGCCTTCATAATAACAACATTGAATGTGAATGGATTAAACTCCCCAATTAAAAGATACCGATTGACAGAATGGATTAAAGAGTTTGATCCATCAATACGCTGTTTACAAGAGACTCATCTTAGACCCACTCACACAAAGAGATTTAAAGTGAATGGATGCAAAAAAAAATATTCCATGCAAGCTACAGCCAAAAGGAAGCAGAGATAGCAATACTAATATCAGACAAAATAGACTTTAAATGCAAAGATGTCATAAGAGACAAAGAAGGACACTATATATTAATAAAAGAGACAATTCACCAAGAAGAAATAGCAATCACAAGTGTTTATGCACCCAATCAAGGTGCTCCCAAGTACATGAGACAAACATTGGCAAAACTGAAGGAAGTAATAGATGTTTCCACAATAATAGTGGGAGACTTCAATACACCACTGTCTTCTATAGATAGAACAACCAGACAGATGACCAATAAGGAAACTGAGAACCTAAACAATGTGATAAATGAATTAGACTTAATAGACATATATAGAGCATTACATCCAAATTACCAGAATATATATTCTATAGCACTCATGGAATGCTTTCCAGGATAGATCATATGCTGGGGCATAAAACAAGCCTAAATAAATTTTAAAAGATTGAAATTATTCAAAGCACATTCTCTGCCACAATGGAATGCAACTAGAAGTCAACAACCATCAAAGACCTAGAACATTCACAAGTATCTGGAGGTTAAAAAACACACTCCTAAAGAATCAGTGGGTCAAAGAAGAAACTGCAAGAGAAATTGGTAAATATCTACAGATGATTGAAAATGAAAACACAACATATCAAAACCTATGGGATGCAGCAATGGTGGTGCTGAGGGTGAAATTTATAGCTTAAATGCATACATTGAAAAGGAAGAAAGGGCTAAAATCAAAGACCTAACTGAACAACTGAAGAAGCTAAAGAATGATCAGCAAACCCTATAGCAAGTAGAAGAAAAGAAATATGGACTAAGGTAGAAATAAATGATACGAAGAATAAAAAAAAACAGAGAATAAATAAAGCAAACAGTTGGTTCTTTGAGAAGATCAACAAGATTGACCAACCCTTAGCTAGACTGACAAAACAAAAAAGAGAGAAGACCCAAATAAAATCAGAAACGAGGGCAGGGGACATTACTGTGGCTCCTGAAGAAATTTTAAAAATCTTAAGAAGATACTATAAACAACTGTACCCCCAACAAACTAGGCAGTTTAGAAGAAACGGATAATTTCCTGGAAACACACGAACAGACTAGACTGACATGAGAAGAAATAGAAGACCTCAACAAACCAATCACAAGTAAAGAGATTCAATCATCATCAAAAATCTTCCTACAAATAAAAGACCACGGTGGATGGCTTCACAGGGGGATTTTGCCAAACTTTCCAAAAAGAACTGACACCATTCCTGCTCAAACTCTTTCAAAAAATTGAAGAAAAAGGTACACTACCTAACTCATTTAATGAAGCTAACATCACTCTAATATCCAAACCAGGTAAAGATGCTACAAGAAAGGAAAACTACAGCCCAATCTCCCTAATGAATATAGATGCAAAAATTCTCAACAAAATACTTGCAAATCAAATCCAAAGACACATTAAAAGACTTACACACTATAACCAAGTGGGGTTCATTCGAGGCATGCTAGAGAGATTCAACATAAGAAAATCAATCAACGTAATACAACACATTGACAAATTGAAAGGGAAAAATCAAATGATCATCTCAATAGACCCTGAAATAGAATTCAAAAGAATTCAGAATCCTTTTTTGATAAAAATCACTTCAAAAGGTAGGAATTGAAGGATATGTCCACAATATGATAAGGGCCATGTATGAAAAACCCACAGACAGCATAGTACTCCACAGTGAGGGACTGAAAGCTTTCCCTCTAAGATCAAGAATGAGACAAGGATACCCGCTGTCACCACTATTACTCAATGCTGGGATAGAAGTTCTAGCCAAAGCAATCTGGCAAGGCCAAGAAATAAAAGGCATCCAAATTGGAAAGGAAGAAGTAAAACAGTCATTGCAAATGCAGACAATATGATCATATATTTGGAAAGCCCTGAGAAATTGATGATAAAGCTACTTGAGCTTAATAAGCAAATTCAGCAAAGTGGTGGGATACAAGATTAATGCACAAAAGTCACTAATGTTCCTATATACTAGAAATTACCTAACCAAAGAGACACTTCAAGAAAAAAATTCCATTCACAATAGCAACTAAAAAAATTCAAGTACCTAGGAATAAATTTAACCAAGGATGTAAAAGACCACTACACAGAAAATTACAAAACTTCACTAAAAGAAATAAATAAGGATCAAAATAGGTTGAAAAATATGCAGTGTTCATGGATAGGAAGGCTAAAGTCATGAAGCTGTCCATTCCACCCAAACTGATCTACAGATTCAACGCAATTCCAATAAAAATTTCAAAAACTTACTTTGCAAACTTGGAAAATCTAGTTATCAAATTCATTGGGAAGGGCAAAGGTCCTCGAATTGCCAAAAACATTCCAAAAAAGAAGAATGAAGTGGGAAGACTTACACTTCCTGACTTTAAAGCCTACTACAAAGCAGCAGTAGTTAAAAGAACATGGAACTGGCACAAAGATAGACATATTGACCAATGGAATCGAATCAAGAGTTGGAAATAGACCCCTAGATCTATGGATGATTAATTTTTGATAAGCCCCCAAATCCACTGAACTGGGACAGAAAAGTCTCTTCAATAAATGGTGCTGGGAGAACTGGATAGCCATATTCAAAAGAATGAAAGAAGACCCCTACCTCACACCCTATAAAAAATTAACTCAATGTGAATTAAAGACTTCAATATAAGAGACAGTACCATAAAAGTCCTAGAAGATAATGTAGGGAAACATCTTCAAGACTTGGTATTAGGAGGTAGCTTCTTAGACCTTACACCCTGTTCCGGTTTGCTAATGCTGCCTTTATGTAAAATACCAGAAATGGACTGGCTTTTATAAAGGGGGTTTATTTGATTACAAATTTACAGTTCTACCACCATAAAAGTATACAAACTAAGGCATCAACAGGAGGGTACCTTTACTGAAGAATGGCTAATGGTGTCCGGGAAACCTTTGTCAGCTGGGAAGGCAAACAGCTGGCATCTGCTGGTCCTGGGTTTTGTTTCAGCTCCTCTCTCAAATCATGTGCATCTTTAGCTTAGGATCTCAAACGTCCTTCTGTCCACAACTCTAAGTGTTTCGGAGCATCTCTGTCAGCTCCCAAGCATCTCTCCAAAAGTCTCCCTCAGCTGTTCTTGGGGCATTTTGTCTTCTTTGCTCTCTGTGTGAGCTCTCTTTAAAGGACTTTAGTGATCTAATCAAGATCCACCCTCAATGGGTGGGGCCACACCTCCATGGAAATAATATAACCAAAAGGTCTCCCCCACAGCTGGGTGAGTCACATCTCCATGGAAATCTAATCCAAATATCCCACAAGATTGGATTAAAACATGGCTTTTGAGGGAACATAATATATCCAAACCAGCACACATTCAAAGCACAAGTAATGAAAGAAAAATTAAATGGGAACCCAGTGAAATCAAAAGCTTCTGCTTCTCAAAGGATTTTGACAAATAAGTTAAGAAGCAGCCAATTCAATGGGAGAAAATATTTGTAAGCCATATATCTGATAAGAGACTTATACTCTGCATATACAAAGAAATCCCACAACTCTATAACAATAGCGCAAACAGCCCAATTATAAAATGGGTCAAAGATATGAAAAGACAGTTTTCCAAAGAGGAAATACAAATGGTTAAAAAACGCATGAAAAAATGTTCATCTTCACTAGCTACTAGGGAAATGCAAATCAAGACCACAATGAGATATCATCTCACACCAATTAGATTGGCTGCCATTAAACAAACAGGAAACTACAAATGCTGAAGAGGATGTAGAGAAATTGAAACTCTTACTCATTGCTGGTAGGACTGTATAATGGTACTGCTGTGGAAGACAGTTTGGTGGTTCCTCAGGAAACTACATTTTAAGTTACCCTACAATCTGACAGTTTCACTTCTTGGTATATAACCAGAATATATGAAAGCAGTGACATGGGCAGACATTTTTACACCAATGTTCATAGTGGCATTGTTCACAATTGCCAAGAGATGGAAACAATCCAAGGGTCCTACAACAGACGAGTGGATAAACAAAATGTAATATATACATATGATAGAAAACTATGCAGCAGTAAGAAGAAACAAGGTCCTGAAACATGACAACATGGATGAACCTTTAAGACATAATACTGAGTGAAATAAGTCAGACACAGAAGGAAAGATATTGTATGTTACCACTACTATGAACTTCCTGAACAATGTAAAATCAGTGTCTTATAATGGATAATATAGGGGACTTAGAGATAGACAGAAGGTAGTGAAGGGGGAATGATAACCTAATATGTACAGCCATGTTAATGAGGGTGAACTTAAAGGTATGGGATTGGACAGGGGTGATGATTGTTCATTAATGGAATTATAAATATCAGTGCCACATTGAAGGCGAACATGATCGAAAGTGGTTGTTCAAAGGCATGTATCTGACACATAAGCACTAAAAATATAAATAAGTGTTTGCATGACATACTTCTAAGGTATGATACTGGTACAAAGAGTTAACAACAGAGTGATATATGGGAAAAACTACCCACTGCATATTATAAACTATATTTAATAAGAATACCTTACCAGTACTACACTAATACTAGGGATGAATAACTAGGAGCTGATAAGAGCTTGGGGGTGTTTTGTGTTATTATAATTGTTTAAAATTGAGGGTGATGATGATTGTACAACTAAGTTAAGTTAATGTGAGACACTGATTGTTTATCTTGAACAGAATATATGTTATCTGAAATTATGAACCCCCTAGTTAATAAGTCAAGCCCTGGATCTTGAGGTTTGCTCTTCGGAAACTTAGGACTGTAAAAGGGGGACTAAACATACATATAATTATGCCTAAGAGGCACCCCCAGCAAACCTCTTTTGTTGCTCAGATGTGGCCTTTCTCTTTCTAAGCCCAACTTGGCAAATAAATTCATTAACCTCCCCTGTTCATGGGACATGACTCCCAGGAGAGTAAATATTCCTGGCAATGTAGGGCATGGCTCTCAGGAATGAGACTGGCCCTGGCATCAAGGGATTGAAAATGCCTTCCTGAACAAAGTGGGGAAAAGAAATGTAACAAAATAAGGTTACAGTGGCTAAGAGATTTCAAATAGAGTTGAGAGGCTATCCTGGAGGTTTATCTTATGCAAGTTTCAGTTAAACATTCCAAATGGCCACAGTATGTCAAGCCCTAACCAACAGCAGTTGGGAAATACCTAGGTCCCTAACTGAAACTCTATAAAAGTTTCACTCAGCAAGTTTATTTTTCAGAAACTTAAATCCCCCAGAGTGTTCCTATGCCAGATGAGTCCCAAAACCCAGAAGCAGCAGCCTCTTCAAGAACAGAAGTTCCCTTTCCCATAATGTTGACACCCCTTCTCAACATGAAAAAGTTAGGGTGGTCACTGCCTAGAATCCCTGAAGATCAAGAAAGTGATTAAATGAGAGGAAAGGGTAGCAACAGACAAGATAGGATTTAACAAAGGATTATGAATACTGAATCTTTATATTAATACTTTTTTTAGATACTAAGGTATTAGAATAGTTAGAAGGAAATAACTCAAATGGTAACCCATAACATTCTTTGAAATATGCTCTATAGCTATTTGTTAAATTGTACTTTGAAGGTTATCACCATTACATATGTTGTATTTTACAATAAGGAAATAAGTGAAACCGTGGAACTGTAACCCATAATATCCCTTGAAATTACCTATATAACTACTTGTTAAATCATACTTTGAAATTTATCAACTTTCTGAATATTAGATATATTTCAGAATAAGGAAATAATTGAAATTATGGAACTGTAACCCACAACATTCTTTGAAATTTTCTAACTACTTATTAAATTGTACTTTGAAAGTTATCAGTGTTCTGTATATGTTATATTTCACAATAAGAAAAGGTTAAAAGTGAAACAAAACAAAATGAAACACTTGCAACAAAGAAAAGCCCAGGAACAGATGGCTTTGCAGGTGAATTCTACCAATCTTTCCAGGAGAAATTAAATTCAATCCTGCTCAATCTCTTCCAAAAAATTGAAGAAGCGGGAATATACCTAACTCATTCTATGAATGCAACATCACCCTAATACCAAAGCCAGATAAGCATACTACAAAGAAAGAAAATTATAGCCCAATCTCTCTAATTTGAAAACATGCAAAAATCCTCAACAAAATACTTGCAAATCAAATCCAATAGCACATTAAAAGAATTATACACCTTGATCAAGTGGATTTTAGTTCAGGTATGCAAGGGTGGTTCAACACAAGAAAATCAATGAATGAAATGCACAATTATCAACAAATCAAAGGGGGAAAACCACATGATTATATTGATTGATGCAGAAAAAGCATCTGACAAAACCCAGCATCCTTTCTTAATAAAATCACTTAAAACAGCACTTGCTTAATAGGTGCAGAATGTTTTGACTAGGTTGAACTTACATGTTTGGAAATGGATAGAAACGATGGTAGCACGTTATTGTGAGAATAATTAACAGTACTGAATTGTTTGTGAATGTGGTGGAAACGGGAAGTTTAGAGTCATGTATGCCACAAGAAGGAAAGTTGGAGGTTAAAACACGGGAATGTATAACACAGCGAATCTTGTGGTGGACTATGATTGTGATTAACAGTAAAAATATAAAATATTTCTCCCATGAACTAGAAAAAATCTACAAAACTATTACAAGGAGTTAATAACAGAGTGGTATATAAAAGAAACACATCATTTGTAAACTATGGACTATAGTTAACAACAATATCTTCATATTCTTTCATCAATAGTAGCAAATGTACCACACCAATGGTAAGGATCAATGATGGGGGAATAAGAGGTATAGAATGTTTTGGGTTCTCTCTCTCCCTTTTCTTTTCTTTTCTTTTTTTTTTTGGATAATGAAAATGTACTAAAATTGTGGTGATGAAAACACAGCTATGTGAAGATACCATGAGCCACTAATTGTTTACATTGGATTAACTGTATGGTGTGTGAATATATCTCAATAAAATTGCACTGAAAAATAAAATTCAATAAAAATTTTTAAAAGCATGGGAAAAGATGCTGAATATCACTAGCTATCAGAGAAACACAAATCAAAACCACAATGAAATATCATTTCACACCTAATAGAATGTCCACCAATAAACAAAAAGAAAACTACAAGTGTTGGAGAGGATGTGGAGAAATAGGAACACTTCTTCCCTGCTGCTGGAAATGTAAAATGTTATAGCCTCTATGAAAGATGCTTTGGTGGTTCCTCAGAAAGCTAAGTATAGAGTTGCTTTATGACCCACTAATCCCCTACTTGGTGTAAACCCAGGAGATCTGAAAGGAGGGATGCAAAAAGACCAACGTCCATGGTGGCCTTAATCACTATTGCCAAAAGATGGAAACAAACCAGGTGTCCATCAACCGATGAATGGATAAACAAAATGTAGTATAAGCATATGATGGAATATTATTCAACAGTAATAAGGAATGAAGTTCTGAAGCATGTGACAACATGGATGAACCTTGAGGATTTTATGTTGAGTTAAATAAGTCAGGCACAGAAGGACAAACATGGTATGATTTTGCTAATATGAACAGATTATAAGTAAACTCACAGAGATAAAATCTAGAACTTAGGTTACCAGGAGACAGAAAGAAGCTAGAGAATGGGAAGTGGATGCCTAACATGTGTTAGAATTTTTAAGTAAGCTGAATTTAAATATTTTGAAATGGATAGAGGTGATGGTAGCACACTATGGTGAGTGTAATTAACAGCACTGAATTATGTGTGATTGCGGTTGAAAGGAGAAATTTAGGCCCAGGTGTGTCACTAGAAGGAAAGCTAGAGGGTGAAACGTATAACACAGTGAACCATGTGGTGGATGATGACTGTGATTAATAGTACAAATATGAAAATTTTCGTTCATGAACCAGACAGATGTACATCACTGTTTCAAGGAGTTTTAATAGAGTGTTATATGGGAAAAATGCACTTATTGCACACTATGGACTATAGTTAAGAGTAATATTTTAGTATTTTCAAATCAACAGTGACAAACGTACCATGCCAATTCTGGAGTCAATATTAGGGGTAGGGGTTAAGAAATATGGAATGTTTGGGGGTCTTCTTTGGAGTAATGAAAATGTTCTAAAATTGATTGTGGTGATGAATACACAACCATGTGATGATACTGCGAGCCACTGAGTGTATACTTTGGATTGTTGTGTGGTATGACTGTAGCTCAATAAAACTGCTTTTAAAAAAACATAGGTCTGTTATGACAAAGTGAATAATAATGTAAAACTAGGGACCACAGCTAATAGTGTAATTACAGTAATATCATTTATTACAAAGATACTGCACTAATACAAAATAATAATAGGAAAACTGTAGTGGTGGGTATGGTGGTTTGACATTTGTTATGTCCCCAGAAAGGAAATGTTCTTTTAATCCATTCCTGTGGGTGCACACCTGTTGTGGGTGGGATCTTTTGATTAGGTAACTACAATTGAAGAGTTGCCCCACGGTAGGTCTTAATCCCTTTACTGGAGTCCTTCAGAGACAAAATTGAGAGAAGCTTATAGTGAGCACCCCAGAGAAGATAGGAGAGGACCCCTAGAAGTTGAGATAGGGAGCCACTGAAGCCAGAAGCTGAAAGCAATGAAACCTGGGAAAGAAGGACCAGCAGACACCGGTCATGTGCCTTCCCATGTGACAGAGATGTCCATCTTTCTTCAGAGAAGGTGTCATCCTGTTGATGCCTTAATTGGGACATTTTCAGGCTGTAGAACTGGGATTTATTAGCTTACAAATTTACATTGTAAAAGCCAACCCATTTCTGGTATATTGCATTCTGACAGCTTTAGCAAACCAAAACAGTGGGTTTACATAGGAGCTCTGTATTTTCTGCATGCTTTTTATGCACATCTACAACTTCTCTGATTAAAAAAAAAAAAATGAGGTCATACTGGATTAGGTTGGGCCTTAAATTCAACTGACTGGTGCCCTTATTGGGGGAAGCTTAGAGCCACATCAACACACACAGGGAAGAAGGCCACGTGATCACAGAGGCAGAGACTGGAGTGCTGCAGCTATAAGTCAAGGAACACTAAGGACTGCCAGGAACCACCAGAAGCTAGGAACAGAAAAGTCTGGGTCCTTCCCTAGAGCCTTTAGAGGGAATGTGATACTGCCAACACATTGTTTTCAGACTTTCAGCCTCCGGAATTGTGAGAGAACAAATTTCTGTTACTTTAAGACACCTAGTTTGTGGTGATTTGTTATGGCAGCTCTAGGAAGCTAATACAATACTTGAAGTTTAAAATAATTTCCTCAACCTTTGTGTATGTTTGAAATTTTCCATAACAGAAAACTTTAGAAATGGAAAAAAAAATACTGTATCCACTATCCTCTAAGAGGAGCTGCAGGGCACTTTGATGGACAGTGTGCTGGCTTGAATCTGTCATGTACCCCAGAAAAGGCCATGTTCTTTAATGCAATCTTGTGGGTACAGACCTATTGTGGGTGGGATTTTTTTTTTTAATTTAGTTTTATTGAAATATATTCACATACCATACAATCATCCATGGTATACAATCAACTGTTCACAGTATGATCATATAGTTATGCACTCATCACCACAATCTATTTCTGAACATTTTCCTTACATCAGAAAGAATCAGAATAAGAATAAAAAATAAAAGTGAAAAAATAACACCCAAACCATCCCCCCCATCCCACCCTATTTGTCATTTAGTTTTTATCCCCATTTTTCTACTCATCCATCCATACACTAGATAAAAGGGGTATGATCCACAAGGTTTTCACAATCACACTGTCACTGTGTGTGGGATCTTTTGATTAGGTTGTTCTGATTAGATTATTTCCATGGAGATGTGACCCCACCATTCAAGGTGGGTCTTAATTAGTTCACTGGAGCCTTAAGAGAGTTCAGAGCCAACACAGATCCAGATGTTTGGAGATGCTAAGCTAAGAGATGAAGCCCAGAGTTTGCCCCAGAGAAGCTAAGTGAGAACCCACAGATACTTAAAGAGAAGCACTGGAATCAGAAGTTGAAAATAACACAATCAGGAAGCAAAGGACAAGCAGATCCCAGCCATGTGCCTTCCCAGCTGAGAGGTGTACTAGACACCATTGGCCTTTCTTCAGTGAAGGTATTCTCTTGTTGATAACTTAGTTTGGACACTTTTATGGCCTTAATTGTAAATTTGTGAACTAATAAACCCCCATTGTAAAAGCCAATCCATTTCTGGTATTTTGCATTCCAGTGGCTTTAGCAAACCAGACAGACAGAAACAAGTCATAAACCTCTGGGTGGGCAGGTCTATGAAGGGTGCTGCTATAGAGGACCCCTAGCTGGCCTATCATCAAGACTTGCTTGTAGACTATGTGTCTTCTTGAGCAGTTCTTAGCCAGATAAGTATCAAGATAAAGTTCACATTCCAGAGTTCAATATTTTGCTAAAATCAGACCCCCCACTTGACAAGGTCAACCTTATTTGTCCATTTCCACAACATTAATCTAAGTCTCACCCATCCTACAAGACTCAGCTCATGTCCTATTGTAACCAAGAAGTTAGGATTTAAGGGATGATTATGATTGCTGAATCATTATATAGATATACTCCTTTTGCTTTCTGGTATATTAGACACAGGGAAATGACTGAAATCTCTGAATCATAATCCAGCTGCCTTGATCTCTGATAATGATTGTATAGCCTTTGTATTGTGCCCTTGTGACTATAAAAACCTTGTGACTAACCTTCACTTGCACCCAGTTTATAAATATTAGGGGCTATCACTGAAGACAGCCCCTGATATTTATTAACGATGGGTCTTCGGTCAGCCCAGAACTAATCTACCCCAAGTCCAAGGTTATCTTGATGACCGAAGCTGGATCTAACCAAAATTGGCCCACCTGACATGTGCAGTAGCTTAGAATTAAACCTGTAAGTGACCTACACCTGATGATATTACTAAAAATCACACCCATATTAAGGCTGCCATTTTCTTACATACATTCTAGGACTAAGCATGTAACCAATCTGCACATGCTCAAATAATTAAATCACCTCTAATTACATCATCTGGGGTCATTGTGCTCATTATCCTAAAACCTGCCCATCTCTTAATACTATAAAATAATCAGAATTACTGCAGTTTGGGGAGACAGATTTTCAGTGGATAGGCCATCTGCTCTCCGGCTTCACGCCTAGCAATAAACCCTCTCTTTGACATGCCGTTGTATCAGGAATTTGTCATTTGAGCACATCAGGCAAAGAATCCATCGCCTTTGTCTGGTAACATTATCTCTTTTTCACAGACCCTTGGCCAGTGACCTCCATTTTTCCTTATTCTTATCACTTCCTTTGCTTTCTTATTTGTTCCCTCATATTATTAGGGGAATTGTTTCCTGTATATATAGCTTTTCCCAACCAGAGGGCAGGGGCCTTAAAACTAGGGCCCATGACATTTTAAAAATTATCTTAGCACCTAAAATAATAGTATTCACTAAGTAGGAGCTCAATTAATACTTGAATAAATAGTCTTTGAAGAGGCTATAAAGTACACCAACTAATGGTTTATTGAGTGAAGTGGTGGGGAGGGAGGAGGTTCATGATCCTTCTCTCCTGGTAATTAAAAAACAAAACAAACAAACAAACAAGACACTACAGACACAGCAATCCTATCCTTATGATGAAGTTGCTGGGTACTTCCACCACCTCAAGTACATCAAGCACAAAATCAGTGCATCCTATAGGAGTATGAAATACTTTTTCTTTTTTACCTTTTAATTTGAAATAATTTCCTACTTACAAGACAGTTGCAAAAAACAAAAAACAAAAAACAAACATCTCCCATTCAGATATTCAGATTCACCAACTTTTAATGGTTTGCCACATTTGCCGATACTTTGTTTAAAGTTGTGTGAAAGACAAATTGGGTGTCAAGTCTGACGACTATGACATTTTATTTGGGACACCAAAGTTTTGCCAAAGCAAAGGAAACCAGACTAGAAGCAGCTTCTGGTTTCTAGGGATGACAAAAGACTTTTACAGACATAAAAAGGAAATTAGCTTGACTCCTACTGATTGAACAATGGTTTATCCATCTTATAGGGGCTGATTTAGGGCAGGTATGCTGTATTTTTTTTTAAATTTAATTTTATTGAGATTGTTCACATACCATACAATTATCCAAAGATCCAAAGTGCACAATCAGTTGTCCCTAGTACCATCATACAGCTGTGCATCCATTACCACAATTATTTTTTTTCAATTTTTAGAACATTTTCATTACTCCAGAAAAGAAATGAAGACAAAAAAGAAAACTCAAATCCTTCCATACCCCTAACCAACCCCCCTCCATTACTGACTCATAGTATTGACATAGTACATTTGTTATTATTAATGAAAGAACATTAAAATACTACTAACTGTAGTATATAGTTTGAAATAGGTGTATTTTTTCCTTATACACCCCCCTATTATTAGCTTCCAGTTATACTATCATACATTTGTTCTGGTTCATGAAAGAGATTTCTAATATTCATAGAGTTAATCACAGAGACCGTCCACCACAAGATTCACTATTTTATACATTCCCATCTTTAAACTCCCAACTTTCCTTCTGGTGACATATGTGACTCTAAGCTTCCCCTTTTCACCACATTCACAGACCATTCAGCACTGTTAGTTATTCTTAGAATAACGTGCTATCATCACCTCTGTCCATTTCTAAACACTAAAGTTCAACCTATCGAAACATCTGCTCATAATAAGCAACCACTCCCC
Source organism: Choloepus didactylus (assembly GCF_015220235.1). Classification (NCBI taxonomy): domain Eukaryota; kingdom Metazoa; phylum Chordata; class Mammalia; order Pilosa; family Megalonychidae; genus Choloepus; species Choloepus didactylus. The sequence goes on along the minus strand of NC_051322.1, from coordinate 29,601,330 downwards.
ATTCTTTAGACTCGTTCTATATCTTGGTAACTTATATTTCATATCTATGAGTTTACATATAATAATTAGTTCATATCAGAGAGACCATGCAATATTTGTCCTTATGTGCCTGACTTATTTCACCCCATGTGGTGCCCTCAAGACTTCTTCATCAATCCATTTTTTTAAGATGTTTTTGTTCACCCACCATACTTTGTTCATGTACTTACATTGCTGTGCTACCACCACTCAAAATTGTGTTCCAAACCCCTCAGTCCTGTCTTTTCCTATCTGTCTGTGGTACTCCCTTTAGTATTTCCTGTAGTGCAGGTATCTTGTTCACAAACTCTGTCATTGTCTGTTTGTCAGAGAATATTTTAAGCTCTCCCTCATATTTGAAGGACAGTTTTGCTGGATACAGGATTCTTGGTTGGTGGTTTTTCTCTTTCAGTATCTTAAATATATCACATCACTTCCTTCTTGCCTCCATGGTTTCTACTGAGAAATCCGCACATAGTCTTACCAAGCTTCCTTTGTATGTGATGGATTGCTCTTCTCTTGCTGGTTTCAGGATTCTCTCTTTGTCTTTGATGTTTGATAATCTGATTCTTAAGTGTCTTGGCATAGGTCTATTCATATCTATTCTGTTTGGGTTACACTGCGCTTCTTGGATCTGTAATTGTATGTCTTTCATAAGAGAAGGAAATTTTCATTGATTATTTCCTCTATTATTGCTTCTGCCCCTTTTCCCTTCTCTTCTCCTTCTGGGACACCCATAACACGTACATTTATGCACTTCATGCTGTCATTCAATTCCCTGAGATGTAGCTCACATTTTTCCATTCTTCAACCTATCTGCCCTTTTGTGTGTAGGATTTCATATGTCTTGTTCTCCAGTTCCTGAGCATTTTCTTCTGCCTCTTGAGATCTGCTGCTGTATATCTCCATTGTGTCTTTCATCTCGTGTTGTGACTTTCATTTCCATAGATTCTGCCAGTTGTTTTTTCAAACTTTTGATTTCTACCTTATGTTCACCCAGTGTTTTCTTCACAGCCTTCATCTCTTTCATTGTATTTTCCCTGAACTTGTTGATTTGGTTTAGTATATTTCTTTGAAAATCTTTAATAGGTTGTTTCATTAAAGTGAAACAATATCTCAACAATATCTTGATTGAGGTGTAAGTGTATTCCTTTGACTGGGCCATATCTTTGTTTTTCCTAGTATAGACTGTAGTTTTCTGTTGTCTAGGCACCTGGTTTCCCTGGTTACCCCAGTCAGATTTTCCCAGACCAGAACCAGTTCAAGTCTCAGAATGGGGTTATATTCAGGTATATCTTAGAAGAATGACAGACTTTTCTGTGAGGTCTCCAGTCACTGTGTTTTTCCTAACCTGTCCAGCAGATGGTGCCAGTCAGCCTTTCACTCCCAACTGGTGTAAGGAGATGCGGCCCCTTCAGTTTCTGTTTTGGCCATTTTCCCCCAGGCTCTGGAGTCTGGTTCTGAAGGGAGAGCTGGGCCCTACCTCCTTGCTCTTGCTCTTTGGGAAGACACATCCCTTACAGAATTATCATCTGCATTTGAATAGTCTCTCTGACTCTGTTATCTCCACCCCTGTCTGGGTCACAGCGCTGTGACCTGAAAATGGCTGTGGCTGTCTCCTCTGAGCCCCTCAGGTTGAAAGAGAGAGAAAGGGACAGAAAGCCCCCTTTCAGAGCCAGTACATGGCCCCCCAGTTTCACTCATCAGCCAGAGGTAACACCTGGTCTTCTGGGCTCCCCTTCCCTAGACAAATGAGTCTTCTGGTTCTTTAAGTTCAGTCATCACTAAAAGCCTCTGTCTGCTTGTTGGGGGTCTGTAGTTCATATTCAAGTCCAAATTTGTTAATTAAAACCCCAATTGGAGCTCGGTTGAGCTATATTCACTTGCTGGGAGAAAGCTGCTCTCTACCACAGCGAGGTTTTGCAGCTAAGCCTGCTGTTTCGGGAGGGGGCTCCCAGCACAGTTCCACGGTTTTTACTTACAGATTCTATGTTGCAATCTCAGGCATTCCTCCCAATCCAGGTTGGCGTATGATGTATGGACAGTCACGGTTGTCCCCCAGCAGTTATTCCAAATTATTTACTAGTTGTTTCTGGTTGTTCATTAGTTGTTCCATGGGTCTAACTAAATTCCACTCCTCTCTATGCCACCATCCTTCCCCCTCTCCTTTATTTTTTATCAAAGGTAATGAACTAGGGACTAGATTGGCTTTCTGGGTCAGTTGTTTTGGAAGAGATTTCAACTTTCAAAAGATAAAGAGGAACCTAAAGAAGGCATAGTTTTTTTGTTTGTTTGTTTTGTTTTGTTTTTTGGCTCTGAGGAGTTCACGGGGCTTTTTGTTATTAGTCATAAATGTGATTGATAAGAAGTGTACCTATTAGGACATCTCTGAACCAAGGGTCCTCATGACCCCAGAAGTCAACCAAAGAGACTCAGATTAGTCAGATTTGGGAGGCATGTAAGCTGATTGGCTGCTTCTCTAGCATGGGCTTCTGCTGTCACCTCTTGGTAAACTTCTACTTGACTGTCATTGACAAATATACACTACTGGGTCCTCACTAGTGCAAACACACCTCCTTGGGAAGCCACAAAATAGTCTAATGCTAATCAATTTGGTAGAGTCATCGGCAAAGTTCCAAAACTTGTCAGCTAGCAAGCTGATGTCCTGCCCTAGCTGGGAGAGAGATTCCTCTAACTCTAAAGCTACCTTTTCTAATACCACCTGTTATCTTATGGTGTACCTCCAAACACAGGAGATACCTTCCCTGAAGACAAGGGGAACAATAGCAAGAAGAGAATACCCCACGAGTTTAGCCTGGGCTACGGGTTTTTCTGTGATCCTTTAGAGCTGTCTTTAGCCTGTCCATAATCTCTTCACAAGCTTTTACACTATGGGAAGAAGTCATAAGAGCCCCCATGTTTCTACTTTTCCCTTTTGGAAGCTTATCATAAATAGCCATTTGGGGAACAGCAAAAGCTATATAACAGGGAATAATCCAATTTATCAGTGGTACTTTGTATATCTTATGTCCACACACAAAATAGTGTCCTTGAAAAGCTTAATAAGGGTACCTATTGCCTTGAAGTAAATGGGATATTGGCATATGGAGGTAATTGGGAGTAAACTCTAAAAGAAGAAACATAACCATCATCATCTTCATTGTTATGTGATATCTTAGTACCATTTAACCAACAATTTCCTTTGCCTGAACGTTCAGCCTACCAGAAATTTGTGCCTTGAATGAAATAAGTTCTCATGTTATTAAAACCTTGGGGTGCTAGAAGGATGAAGAAATTGTGTTCAAGGTAGGAGTATATAGGGCAGAAACAGGGTAAAGAAGAGAGAAAAGAAAATCATGGTGAAGTAAGGGTATTATTGGAGGTGGAAACTGGGCATTGTAAAGGGTATATGATGAATAAGAGAACATTTAGACAGATGGTGAAATAGAAGAGACAGAAAATAAGATAAGGAAATTCAGGCATGTATTGATCCATGATCTTGGGCATCATCTACTTGTTCTGACATCTTAGACAGAAGCCATCCACATCAGATGCCATCTGCTTGTGAAATCCTTGTGTCAATTTTAGCTTGAGATCCAATATGGGAGTAACCTCTCAAGGGTCTGGAGCATGTTTTAGTTGTGGAACCATGTAGAACCAGGGGTCAATTCCCTGTAGTTTTACTACCTTAGTGGTGGTCAACAAGACTTAAAAAGGTCCTTTCCATCTAAGTTTCAAAGCAGTCTTTTGGGGCGGGGCAAGATGGTGGATTGGTAAGGTGTATGTTTTAGTTACTCCTCCAGGGAAGTAAGTAGAAAGCCAGGAACTGCGTGGACTGGACACCGCAGAGCAATCTGACTTTGGGCATACTTCATACAACACTCATGAAAACGTGGAACTGCTGAGATCAGCGAAATCTGTAAGTTTTTGCAGCCAGGGGATCCGCGCCCCTCCCTGCCAGGCTCAGTCCTGTGGGAGGAGGGGCTGTCAGAGCTGGGAAGGAGAAGGGAGAACTGCAGTGGCAGCTCTTATCGGAAACTCATTCTACTGATCCAAACTCCAACCATAGATAGACTGAGACCAGACACCAGAGAATCTGAGAGCACCCAGCCCAGCAGAGAGGAGACAGGCATAGCAAAAAAACAGCAAGACAAACTCAAAAATAAAAGTGGATGCTTTTTGGAGTGCTGGTGAACGTTTAGAAAGGGGAAGGGCAGAGCTCAGGCCCCACAGACTCATTTGCAAAACCCAAAGAAAAACTGATCTCTCTGCCCCCTGGATCTTTCCTTAATAGCCCTAATTGCTTTGTCTCTTAGCATTTCAATAACGCATTAGATCTGCTGGGAGGGCCCCCTTTTTTCTTTTTTTTATCTTTTTTTCATTTTCTAAAACAATTACTCTAAGAACCCCAATACAGAAAGCCTCAAAGACTTGCAATTTGGGCAGGTCAAGACAAGAGCAGAACTGAGATCTCAAAGCAGTCTTTCATTGATGTCTCTTCCAATATATCAAGTCTCTAGGGTTCCTCCGTCACAAGGAAAGGCACATGGCCAGAGTCTGCTGGGCCTCCCCTGGGGTTAGCTTCTGGTTTCTGTTGCTTTCTCCAAAATGTCTCCAGGCTTCTGTCTTAGGTTCTCACTCTCAGTTCCTGTGCATCCTTGCTTGTTACTCCCAGGGCATTTCTCTCTAAGCGTCTGGGGGTCCTCTCTTAGCTTCTTCAGGGCAAACTGTGGATTTCATCTGTCAGGTCCTCTCCTGGTTCTGGTTTCAATGGCTGTCTCCAAAATGTATCTGAGCTCTCATCAAAATGTCCCTGCCTTTTATCTTCTCATAGAGGATACCAGTAAACTAAGACCCACCTTGAATGGACGAGGTCACATCTCCACTGAAATAATGTAATCAAAAAGTCCCATCCACAACTGGGTGGCTCACATCTCCATGAAAACAACCTAATCAAAAGATCCCACCCACAATAGGTCTGCCCGCACAAGACTGGATTAAAAGAACATAATCTTTCCTGTGGTACATAACAGATTCAAATTAGCACACCTTACAATAATTGGCAATTTCACACTGTAGAAGTTTCAAGTCCAGTGAAGTAGAGGAAATAAGCCTCATAGGTCTTCCCATTATGACTTCAAAAATGGTTAGTTGGTGTTATCCTAATGGCCCATCAAGGCTAAAGGAGGAAACTTTGGCCAAGGTTGAGAGACATGGAGTCACATAATTTAGCTACTTTAACTTTTAAGATTCCATTTGTGGAGGCTTCCAGAAGATAGTGGTTAGGAGAGACAGGGCAAAAAAATAACTCCGTGAAAAATACTAGATAAAAGACAGAAAGTAATCCAGAACACCAGTTCCAGTAATGTACCACCTGGACAAGGTCTTCTAAATCCACAGGGACCATGCACTTGGTGAAACCAAGAGTCTGCATTCTGAAACGAGTGACTAAGCTTGCTGAATAACCAGCAGCCACGCTACAGTCTGGGGAAGTCATGGATCGGCATTTGGAGTCAGGCTAGTTTTAAAAACCAAAAGTGGCTGTGGCTATGACAGTGAGAATGGCAGAGTGAAGCGTGTCGGGAATAGTGCCCCCACAACCTGTGGGCACACCTCAATATCTGGCATGGACAATAGCCTTTTGCACACCTGCTGTTAATTGTCTCAGAGCAAGGAAGGCAGAGGTTAGCCAAAAGGTGAAAATAACCACACCCCTTACAGGCATCTTCCCAGTGGGCTGGGAAAGCTCCTGCCTGGCGCCAGCGCCGCAACCCAGAGCCGCGCCAAAAAACCCAGTGCGACGGGAAGTGTTCCAGCAACACGCCCACATGCCCCAATATCAGGCGTGGACAGTAGCCTTTAACGCACCCACAGCTAATTGTCCTGGAGCTGGGAAGGTGGAGCTGTGCGAAAAGGGGGAAATTAACATGGCCCATACAGCCATCCTTTCAGCAGGCTGGGAACACCCCTACAAAGCCCTGCGACCCAGAACTTCCCTTGGGGGATGGTGCTAACTTGTGAAGTAGCCGCTTTCCCTAAGCAGAGGCCCTAGGAGGGCATGGTTTGGAAGAGAGACCCACTCGAAAGTCCCAGGGACCATACACCAATACCAAGGACTTGTGGGTCAGTGGCAGAGACAAACTGTGGCAAGACTGAACTGAAGGTTTAGACTCTTGCAACAGCTTTAAATCTCCAGGAACACCTGGGAGGTTTGATTATTAAAGCGACCCTCCCTCTCTAACCGCTCAGACACACACCCCACATTCAGGGCAGGCAGCACCAACTACACACACAAACTTGGTGCACCAATTGGATCCCCACAAGATTCAGACCCCCACTCACCACAAAGACAAACTTGGGTAGAACTGGCTTGAGGGGAATAGGTGGCTCGCAGAAGCCACATGCTGTTTAGTTAGAGAAAGTGTATGCCACCAAGCTGTAGAGCTGACAAATTAGAGATAAGTGTTTGAATAATCCTACATATCCTAAAAGAACCCTATCAAGTTAAGCAAATGCCAAGAGGCCAAAAACAACAGAGAATTTTAGAGCATATGAAAAAAATGGACGACATGGATAACCCAAATCCAAATACTCAGATCAAAAGATCAGAGGAGACACAATACTTGGAGCAATTAATCAAAGAACTAAAGAGAAACAACAAGAGTATGGCACAGGATATAAAGGACATGAAGAAGACCCTAGAAGAGCACAAAGAAGAAATTGCAAGAGTAAATAAAAAAAAAGACAATCTTTTGGAAATAAAAGAAACTGTCAACCAAATTAAAAAGCTTCTGGATGCTCATAGTACAAGACTAGAGGAAGGTGAACAGCAAATCAGTAACCTCAAGGACAACAGAATGGAAAATGAAAGAACAAAAGAAAGAATGGGGGAAAAATTTAAAAAAATCAAAATGGACCTCAGGGATATGGTAGATAATATAAAACGTCCAAATATAAGACTCATTGGTGTTCCAGAAGGGGAAGAGAAGGGTAAAGGTAGAGGAAGAGTATTCAAAGAAATTGTTCGGGAAACCTTCCCAAACCTTCTAAACAACATAAATACACAAAGCATAAATGGCCAGTGAATTCCAAATAGAATAAATCCAAATAAACCCACTCCAAGCCATATTCTGATCAGATTGTCAAATAGTGAAGAGAAGGATCAAGTTCTGAAAGCAGCAAGAGAAAAGCAATTTGCCACTTACAAAGGAAACAGCATAAGACTAAGTAGTGACTACTCAGCAGCCACCATGGAGGCAAGAAGGCAATGGCATGACATATTTAAAATTCTGAGAGAAAAAAATTTCCAACCAAGAATTCTTTATCCAGCAAAGCTCTCCTTCAAATTTGAAGGAGAGCTTAAATTTTTCACAGACAAACAAATGCTGAGAGAATTTGTTAACAAGAGACCTGCCCTACTTGAGATACTAAAGGGAGCCCTACCAACAGAGAAACAAAGAAAGGAGAGAGAGATATGGAGAAAGGTTCAGTACTAAAGAGATTCAGTATGGGTACGTTAAAGGACATTAAGAAAGACAGGGAAAAAATATGTCTGACAAACATAAACCAAAGAATAGGATGGCTGATTCAAGAAATGTCTTCACAGTAATAATGTTGAATGTAAATGGATTAATCTCCCCAATTAAAAGATACAGATTGGCAGAATGGATAAAAAAAATATGAACCATCAATATGTTGCATACAAGAGGCTCATCTGAGACACAGGGACACAAAGAAATTGTAAGTGAAAGGATGGAAAAAAATTTTCATGCAAGCTACGGCCAAAAGAAAGCAGGAGTAGCAATATTAATCTCAGATAAAATAGACTTTAAATGCAAGGATGTCATAAGAGAAAAAGAAGGCCACTACATACTAGTAAAAGGGGCAATTCAACAAGAAGAAATAACAATCATAAATGTTTATGCACCCAATCAAAGTGCCACAAAATACATGAGACAAACACTGGCAGAACTAAAGGAAGCAATGGATGTTTCCACAATAATTTTGGGAGACTTCAACGCATCACTCTCTCCTATAGATAGATCAACCAGACAGAAGACCAATAAGGCAAATGAAAACCTAACCAATCTGATAAATGAATTGGATTTAACAGACATATATAGAACATTACATCCCAAATCACCAGGACACACATTCTTCTCTAGTGCTCACGTAACTTTCTCCAGAATAGATCATATGCTGGGACATAAGACAAGCCTGAATAAATTAAAAAAAAATTGAAATTATTCCAAGCACATTCTCTGATCACAATGGAATACAATTAGAAGTCAATAACCTTCAGAGACAGAAAATTCACAAATCCCTGGAGGTTAAACAACCCCATAATCAGTGGGTTAGAGAAGAAATAGCAAGAGAAATTGCTAAATATATAGAGATGAATGAAAATGAAAACACAACTGTGCTGGTTTATATGTATTATGTCCCCCAAAATGCCATTACCTTTGATGCAGTCTTGCGTGGGCAGGAAACGTATTGGTATTGATTGGGTTGGAGACTTTTGACTGGATTTTTCCATGGAGATGTGATCACTCAGCTGTGGGCAAGATCTTTAATTGGATAATTTCCATGGAGGTATGGCCCTGCCCATTCAGCATGTGCCTTCATTAGTTTACTGGAGCATTACATAAGCTCAGAGAGAAGGAGTGAGCTTGCTACAGCCAAGAGGGACACTTTGAAGAATGCACAGAAGCTGAGAGAGTAGCTGCAGATGAGAGGCAGTTTGAAGATGGCTGCTGAAAGCAGACTCTTGCTCCGGAGAAGCTAAGGAAGGACAAACATCCCAAGAGCAACTAAGAGTGACATTTTTGAGGAACTGCAGCCTAAAGAGGAACGTCCTGAGAGAAAGCCATTTTGAAACCAGAACTTTGGAGCAGACACTTAGCCAGGTGCCTTCCCAGCTAACAAAGATTTTCCGGACACCATTGGCCATCCTCCAGTGAGGGTACCCTTTGTTGACAGACACTTTATGGCCTTAAGACTGTAACTCTGTAACCAAATAAACCCCCTTTTATAAAAGCCAATCCATTTCTGATGTTTGTATTCTGGCAGCATTAGCAGACTAGAACAACAACATATCAAAACCTATGGGAAGGAGCAAAAGCAGTACTGAGGGGGAAATTTATAGCACTAAAAGCATAAATCAAAAAGGAAAAAAGAGCTAAAATCAAAGAACTAATGGAGCAACTGAAGAAGCTAGAAAATGAACAGCAAACTAATCCTAAACCAAGCAGAAGAAAAGAAATAAGGATTAAAGCAGAAATAAGTGACATAGAGAACACACACAAAAAATAGAGAGAATAAATAACACCAAAAGTTGGTTCTTTGAGAAGATCAACAAGATTGACAAGCCCCTAGCTAGACTGACAAAATCAAAAAGAGAGACGACCCATATAAACAAAATAATGAATGACAAAGGTGACGTTGCTGCGGATCCCAAAAAATTTTTTAAAATTATGAGAGGATATTACAAACAACTGTATGCCAACACACAGGATAATGTAGAGGAAATAGACAATTTCCTGGAAACATATGAACAACCTAGACTCACCAGAGAAGAAATAGAAGACCTCAACCACCCAATCTCAACTGACTGAGATCTAATCCGTCATCAAAAAACTTCCCACAAATAAATGCCCAGGGTCAGATGGCTTCACAGGGAAATTCTACCAAACTTTCCAAAAAGAACTGACACAAATCTTACTTAAACTCCTTAAAACACTGAAGAAAATGGAATACTACCTAACACATTTTATGACGCTAACATCAATCTAATACCAAAACCAGGCAAAGATGCTACAAAAAAAGGAAAACTACAGGCCAATCTCTCTAATGAATATAGATGCAAAAATTCTCAACAAAATACTTGCAAATCAAATCGAAAGACACATTAAAAAAACATACACCATGACCAAGTGGGGTTCAATCCAGGCATGCAAGGATGGTTCAACATAAGAAAATCAATCAATGTATTACAACACATTAACAAACCAAAAAAGAAAAATCAAATTATCATTTCAATAGATGCTGAAAAAGCATCTGACAAAATCCAACATCCCTTTTTGATAAAAACACTTCAAAAGGTAGGAATTGAAGGAAACTTCCTCAATATGATAAAGAGCAGATATGAAAAACCCACAGCTAGCACAGTATTCAATGGTTGGAGACAGAAAGTCTTCCCTCTAAGATCAGGAACGAGACAAGGATGCCTGCTGTCACCACTGTTATTCAACATTGTGCTAGAAGTGCTAGCCAGGACAATCCAGCAAGACAAAGAAATAAAAGGCATCCAAGTTGGAAAGGAAGAAGTAAAACTGTCATTATTTGCAGATGATATGATCTTGTACCTGGGAAACCCTGAGAAAGCAATGATACAGTTACTAGAGCTAATAAACAAATTTAGTAAAGCAGAAGGATACAAGATTAAGGCACATAAGTCAGTAATGTTTCTATATGCTAGAAATGAACAAACTGAAGAGACAATCAAGAAAAAGATACCATTTTCAATAGCAACTAAAAAAATCAAGTACCTAGGAATTAACTTAACCAAAGATGTAAAAGACCTATACAAAGAAAACTACATAACTCTACTAAAAGAAATAGAAAGGGACCTTAAAAAATGGAAAAATATTCCATGTTCATGGATAAGAAGGCTAAATGTCATTAAGATGTCAATTCTACCCAAACTCATCCACAGATTCAATGCAATCCCAATCAAATTTCCAACAACCTACTTTGCAGACTTGGAAAAGCTAGTTATCAAGTTTATTTGGAAAGGGAAGATGCCTCGAATTGCTAAAAACATTCTAAAAAAGAAGAACAAAGTGGGAGGCTAACACTCCCTGACTTTGAAGTGTATTATAAAGCCACAGTAGTCAAAATATCATGGTACTGGCACAAAGATAGTTACATTGATTAATGGAATCAAATTGAGAATTTGGAGACAGACCCCCAGATCTACAGCTGACTGATCTTTCATAAGGCCCCCAAAGCCACTGAACAGAGACGTAACAGTCTTTTTAACAAATGGGGCTGGGAGAGTTGGATATATGTATCCAAAAGAAAGAGGACCCCTACTTCACACTCCACACAAAAATTAACTCAAAGTGAATCAAAGACCTCAATATAAAAGACTCCATTTGTTCATTCTACCTTTCCTGACAATTGAGGATGGCAGGAACAGTGAAACTTTTCATTGATAAGTGAGACCTTACAAAGTTCCTTGATTATGGTTCCAGTAAACTGGGAGCCTCTATCACTTGAGAAAATAGCAGGAATTTCCCAGGTGGGGAAAATAAAGTCTAACAGTGTTTTAGCTACTGTGAGGATAGTAGCCTTATGACAAGAAAACGCCTCTATCCATCCAAAACTTAGACATATGATAAGAAGGACGTATCATATCCCATAGAAGGGGGTAGGTGTATAAAGTCCTTTTGAAGATGTCCAAAAGGGCCCTGTTGGTCCAAGTATTCGAACCTGTCCCATCTTTACACTTTTACCATGGTTTTGTTAATTGATAGGTAGAACATAATTTATACTTGCCACGCTTCTTATTTAAAATCTTTCTTTTTCCCCTGAAGATGAAGCTCTGACTGTGGCTGGCTGCAAGCATTTTCAGAGAAGTATCAGATTAAAACAATGTCACTAACTGACAAAGAAATTTGGTTGTTTTTGTGGCATGTAGCACTTTTTTTATGAATAACTAAAATTATAACCAATAGCACTATACTGTCGTCTAATATCATGCAGATCAGTATCAGTACATATCTTGGACAGTGAGAACATTTTCAAATCTCTAGGAATTTTATATAATCTCTAAATACTTATATGAATAACACTCTACCCATACACTTTAACCAACAGGTTAGAAAATCCCTTTTAATTTGACAAGCCTTCCCAAGCAAGTGATCACTTATCAAATGAGCCTAACTATTTCTAGCACCTCTTTTTTTTATAATGTAAAAGAATAAATCCTTTGTGATTTTCTAGGGGCCCTCTGGAAAATCCCAAAGATGGTTTGAAATCAAAAAGGTATCCTTTAGGGTTTAATTTTGAGAAGGCAAAACATCAAAAGTCGTCAGGAGGTTTGAACACTTGGCTAAATAAGATCATGAGTCACTGATAAACAATCGCCGGTTATCTACGTAACCAAAGTGACAAAAGATTTTAAAAGTAAATGAATATAGGAGGCAACATGATTGTTAAAAAAAAAAAAAAGGAAATAAAAAACTTAGTTATTTCAGAAGTGAGAAGACTTGTTCTCTTAAACAACAAAGGACAAGGTCAATATAAACATCAATGAGGATATTATTCTGATATGAAAGAATCTTTGCCTTCTAGGCAGATTACGCAAATGTTAAGAAAAACATTTTTATAACGTCTTACTAAGAGCAGACCAATAATCCAAGAAAACTTTGTCATTTTAACAGAAAGAAAACTAAATTCGTTTTGTATGACGATACTGTCTGATAAGAAAACTCTAAAAAATCTCATGAATCTATCAAATTTTAGCTAACCTTGACCATGACAAATAAAATTCCCTTTCCACAAACCTTTTATAAATGTCTATATCCTTTCAGGTTTCGTTCTACACATTTCTGCTTCTCATTCTGCCGCAATCAGTTATTGCACTTTAGGACAAAACCAAACTCCTCTTCTTTAACAAACACATCCTGCATACTTTACATACCTGCATACCTTGAGTTACCAAAAAGATCTTTGAAACTGTCTTCAAACATCTTACAAAACATAATTATTCTTAAAATAAAGTTTGTCAAAATAATACCTCAATTTGGTTAAACACAAATTCACGTTTTTTATCATCTTAAAGACCTAGAATATATAATGCTAGTTTTTTTAATCAGTAAACTTGTATAGATTTAGGGAGAATACACACAAATAGAAAGAAGTTGTGCTTGTATTGTACTTAACATTGATAGCTCAGAAGACATTTCTATTATTATTTAACTAATATTAAACTAGTCCCATTTATGAAAGGTTTATCTGAATTATATGAATGTGAATTTTTAAAAAAACATTTGGTTTTAGTTCTCCTGATTTTTTTTACATTGAAAGTAATAGAAGTTTGGTTCTTTACTTTCTGGGACTTTAGAGTATTAATTTATATATAAGCACTTATTTATCTTTAAGCAATTTGAATAGAGCCCCTTTAAGAATTTTTTATTTGCTAATTTGGTATTACCATCCAAAGGGAAGAAAACAAACCGACAGACACAGAAATATTAAGAATTAACAAATAATTAGGATAACCAAATCACTATATAGATAACTTTCTCTTACTTTCTAGTATTTTGTAGAATAGCCAAAAGGAAATAACTGAAATTACTGAAACCCACTGAACTGTAACTCAGATGCCTTGATCTTTGATAATGACTGTATAACTATATAGCCTTTATCTTGTGATTGTAAAGACCTCCTGACTTGACCCCCTTGTACTCCCTTATCCTGTTTTACAACTTTAGAGTCTTATGATCACAAAGATAACCCCATAATGTTTATTAATGAAGGAACGTAGTCAGCCCAGAACTAATCACTGACTAGTGTTTATAAGTTGTTACTGTAATCATTATTTTCACTTAGTTCTAGAGTAGTTCCACAACTTGACATGGTACTATAGTTGTTCATACTTGTTATTGTAATGGTTATTCTAGCTTAGTTCTAGCTTAGTTCCGCTGCTTTAAGTGACCTAACTGAAAAGGCAATTTAAAAAAAAAAAAAAATCCATTCACAATAGCAACTGAAAAAATCAAGTACATAGGAATAAATTTAACCAAGGACATAAAAGACATCTACACAGAAAATTACAAACTTTTACTAAAAGAAATTTTAAAAGGACAAAAAAAGGTGGAAAAAATATTCCATGCTCATGGATAGGACTACTAAACATTGTTAAGATGCCAATTCTACCGAAACTGATCTACAGATTCAACACAATTCCAATAAAAATTCCAACAACCTACTCTGCAAACTTGGAAAAGCTAGTTATCATATTTGGAAGGGAAGGGGCCTCAAATTGCCAAAAACATCCTAAGAAAGAAGAACAAAGCGGGAGGACTTACACTTCCTTTGAAGCCCACTATAAATCTACGGTGGTTAAAACAGCATAGTATTGGCATAAAGATAGACATATTGATCAATGGAATCAAACTGAGAGTTTGGAACTAGACCCCCAGATATATGGTCAACTGATTTTTGATAAGGCCCCCAAATCAACTGGTTTTCCAGATGCCATTGGCCATCCTTCAGTGAAGGTACCCCTTTACCTTAGACACTTTATGGCCTTAAGACTGTAACTTTGTAACCAAATAAACCCTCTTTATAAAAGCCAATCCATTTCTGGTGTTTTGGCGTCTGGCAGCATCAGCAAACTAGAACATCCACCCTGAATGGGTGGGGTAACACCTCCACGGAAATTATCCAATCAAATGTTTCATTCACAGTCAATTGAGTCACATCTCTACAGGAGCACTTATTCAGAGAATTCCAATCTAATCAACACTCATAAGTCTGCCCCCACAAGATTATATCAAAGATAATGGCATTTTGGGGGACACAACACATTCAAACTGGTACACATGCATATATAAAGAAATCCTACAACTTAATGACAAAAGTACAAACAGCCCAGTTATAAAATGGAAAAAAGATATGAAAAGAGATTTCTCTGAAGAGGAAATACAAATAGCTAAAAAAAATACAAAAAAATGTTCATCTTCCCTACCTATTAGGGAGCTGCAAATCAAGCACAATGAGGTATCATCTTACACCAATAATATTGGCTGCCATCAAACAAACAAGAAACTACAAATGCTGGAGAGGATGTGGAGAAATTGGAACTGTTATTCATTGCTGGTGGGACTGTATACTGGTACAGCCACTCTGGAAGCCAGTTTGGTGGTTTCTCAGAAAACTAGATATTGAATTACCCTATGATCTGGCAATTCCACTTCTTTGTATATACCCAGAAGATTTGAAAGCAGTGACACAGTCATTTGTACAACAATGTTCATAGCAGCATTGTTCACAACTGCCAAGAGATGGAAACAATCCAAGTATCCTTCAACAGACAAGTGGATAAACAAAATGTGGTATATATATCTGATGGAATACGCTACAGCAGTAAGAAGCAACAAAGTCCTGAAACATATGGCAACATGGTTGAACCCTGAAGATATAATTCTGCGTGAAATAAGTCAGACACAAAAGGAGAGATATTGTATGTTACCACTTCTATGAGCTATCTGAACAATGTAAAACCAGTCTTATAGAATATTGGGGACCTAGTGATAGACAGTAGCTACTTAATGGGAATGATAATCCAGTATGTTCAGATATCTTAACTATGTGAATTCAATGGTACGGTAATGGATAGGGGTAACGATTGTTTGTTAATGGGATTATAAATATCAGAGCTATACTGAAGGTTAATAGGATTGAAAAGGGTTGTTTAAAGGCATGTTTCCCACAGATGAACACCACAAATATAGATAGGTGCTTGCATGATATACTTCCAAGGTATGACACTAGTACAGAGTTGACAACGGAAGAGTATAAGGGAAAAATCTACATAATGCATACTAGGGATTATAATTAACCGGAATACCATTCTAGTATTACACAAATACTAGGGACAAATAATTTAGGGCTGACGATCTATGAGATGTTTTGGGTCATGAGAATTGTTTTAAATGGAGACGGATGAGAATTGTACAACTAAGTGATGATAATGTGAGATACATATGGATTAACGTGGATATAACATATCCTATGTGAATTTAGGAACCCCCTACTTTAGAAGTCAAGCCCTCAATATTGAAGCTTGCTCAGGTGAAACTTATGGTCATAAAGGGGAGAGTAAGCCATCTATAGTATGCCTAAGAATCACCTCCAGAGAACCTCTTTTGTTGCTCAAATGTGAACTTTCTCTCTCTAAGCCTAATTCTGCAAATAAACTCATCACCCTCCCCCCAAGGTGAGACAGGACCCCCAGGATGAATGAGCCTTCCTGGTGACGTGGGACATGGATTCCGAGAACGAGCCTGACCCTGGCATCGAGGGATTGTGAATGCCTTTTTGACCAAAAGTGGGGAAAGAAAGGCAACAAAAGAAGGTTTTAGTGGCTAAGAGAATTCAAATAAGAGTCAAGAGGCTGTCTTGGAGGTTACTCCTAAGCAAGCTTCACCTAGAAATGCTAAATGATCACAATATGATAAGCCCAAGTCAACAGTAGTCCCAAAAACCTTAAGGAATACCTAGATCCCTATCTGAAACTCTATAAAAATTTCATTCACTAAGTTTATTCTTCAGAAACTTAAATCCTTCAGAGTGCTCCTATACTAGGTAACTCCCAAAACCCAGAGGCAATAGCCTCTTCAAAAATATCAACTAGATGTGTCCCCTTTGCTCATAAAGTTGACACCTCTCTTCAACACGAACAGGTTAGGGTTGTTACCGGACCAAGGCAGTGGATTCTTCGCCTGATGTGCTCAAACGACCAATTCCTGAGACACCGGGGTTTCAAAGAGAGAAAGAGTTTTATTGCTAGGTGCAAAGCAGAACAGATGGCCTACTGGTCCAAAATCTCTCTCCCTAAACAGCAGTAATTCCAATACTTTTAAAGCATCAAAAGACAGGCAGGTTTTAGGATAATGAGTACAGTAGCCCCAGATTATGTAATTAGGGGTGATCTAATTATTGAGTATGTACAGACTGATTGCATGCTTGATTGCATGCTTAGTCACAGAACGTATGTAAGAAAATGGCGGCCTTAATATGATGATGGGCATGATTTTTCGTATTATAATGAGGTATAGGTGACTTGTAGGTTAAAGACTAAGCTACTGCACGTCAGGCGGGCTCATTTTGGTTAGGTCCAGCTTCGGTTATCAAGATAACTTTGGACTTAGGGTGGGTAGTTCTGGGCTGACCCAAGACCCTTCATTAATAAACATTAGGGGCTGACTTTAGTGATCATAAGACTTTGAAGTCAAAAAACTGGATAAACGGGTACAAGTGAAGGTTAGTCACAAGGTTTTTACAATCACTATGGCACAAGATAAAGGCTATACAATCATTATCAGAGATCAAGGCAGCTGGATTACAATTCAGGTTTCAGGTATTTCCCTCTGTCTTCTCTAGTATACCAGAAAGTAAAAAGGAATATCTATATAATGACTCAGCAATCATCATCAGTCCTTAAACCCTAATTCTTGGTTACAGAGTAGTCACCATCTAGACATCCCTGAAGATCGGGAAAGTGATTAAACTAGAGGAAGGGGTAGCAGCAGACAAGATGGAATTTAACAAAGGATCATGAATACTGAATCTTTATATAAGTTTCTCTTTCTTAGTTGCTAGGGTAGTAAAATAGCTAAAAGGAAAGAATTGAAATGGTGGAACTGCAAACATAGCATCCTTTGAAACTTGTTCTCAAGTTACTTGTTAAAGTGTAATTTGAAGATATACCTTTTTGTGTATATGTTATATTCACAATAAGGAAATAACTGAAACTATGGTACTATAACTCATAACAACTTTGGAAATTTCCTATACATCTACTTGTTAAATCATACTTTGAAAGTTATTACCTTTTTGTATATATATTTCATAAAGAAATAATTGAAACTGTGGAACTGTAACCTATAATATACTTTGAAATTTGCTCTCTACTTGTTAAAATGCACTTGGAAAGTTAAAAAAAATTAATAGAAATAAAATAAAATTAATTCAAATTAAAAAAAAAAGAAATTAGCACAAAAGGAGAGATATTGTATGTTACCACTTCTATGAACTCCCTGAACAATGTAAAATCAATGTCTTATAATGTAGAATATTGGGAACCTAGTAATAGACAGAAGTTAGTGGAGGGAGAATGATAATCTAATATGTTCAGTTATGTTAATGATGGTGAATTCAAAGGTATGGTAATGGATAGGGTTGATGATTGTCTATTAATGGGATTATAAGTATCAGAGCTATATTGAAGGCGAATAGGATTGAAAGTGGTTGTTTAAAGGCATGTATCCCACGGATCAACACTACAAATATAAATAGGTGCTTGCATGATATACTTCTAAGGTATGACACTGTTGACAACAGATGGGTATTGGGAAAAATCTACCTATTGCATACTAGGGCCTTTAATTACTGGTAATACCTTACTAGTACCACACAAATACTAGGGACAAATAATTAAGGGCTGAAAAGAGCTACAAGATGTTTTGGGTGATGAGAATTGTTTACAATTGAGAGTGATGAGGATTGTACAACTAAGTGATGATAAGCTGAGATATAATGGATTATCGTGGAACATACGCTGTGTGAATTTAGGAACCCATTACTTTTTAAGTCAAGCCCTCACTATTGAGACTTGCTCAGGTGAAACTTATGGTTGTAAAGGGGAGGGTAAGCCCACCTATAATTATGCCTAGGAATCACCTCCAGAGGACCTCTTTTTTTTTTTGCTCAAACGTGGACTTATTCTAAGACTAACTCTGCAAATCAATCCATCACCCCCCCCCCCCCAGGAGGGACAGGACCCCCCACTCCCACCCCCAGATAAATAAGCCTTCCTGGTGACATGGGACACAGATTCCAGGAATGAGCCTGACCCTGGCAACAAGGGATTTAGAATGCCCTTTTGACCAAAAGGGGGAAAAGGAAGGCACCAAATAAGGTTTTAGTGGCTAAGAGAATTCAAATTGAGTCAGGAGGCTGTCCTCGAGTTTACTCCTATGCATACTTCAGCTAGATACACCAAATGGCCACAGTATGATAAGCCCAAGTCAACAGTAGTTCCGAAAACTCTCAAGAATACCGGGATCCCTATCTGAGACTCCATAAAAACTTCTCACTAAGTTTATTTTCAGAAACTTAAATCTTCTAGAGAACGCCTATGCCAGGTAAGTCCTAAAACCCAGAGGCAATAGCTTCTTCAACAACATCAACCAGATGTGTCCCCTTTTCCCATAATGTCAACCCCTTTTCAATATGAATAAGTTAGGGGTAGTCACTGCCTGGACATACCTGAAGATCGGGAACGTGATTAAACTAGAGGAAGGGGGAGCAACAGACAAGATTGACTTTAACAAAGGATTGTGAACATTGAATCTCCATATAATTTTCTTCTTCTTAGTTGCTAGGGTATTAAAATAGCTAGAAGAAAAGATTTGAAATGGTGGAACTATAACCCACAGCATCCTTTGAAATTTGTTCTATAGCTACTTGTTAAATTGTAATTTGAAAGTTATCACCTTTTTGTATATATATTTCACAATAAGGAAATAAATGAAACTCATAACATAATAGTATAACTCAATATTTTTGGAAATTTCCTATATAACTACTTGTTAAATCATACTTTGAAAGATACTATCTTTTTGCATATGTTATATTTCACAATAAGGAAATAAATGAAACTGTGGAACTGTAACTCTTAACATTCTTTGAAATTTGCTCCTTAACTGCTTGTTATATTGCATTTGGAAAGTTATCACTTCCATGTATTTATGTTATATTCCACAATAAAAAGACAATAAAAAAAGGAAATTAGCTTGATTTCTACTGATTGGAGAAGGGTTTGTCTGTCTTGCAGGGATGGGTTTAGGGCAGGTGGCCTTTATTTTTTATTAGATCAAAGGTAATGAATTAGGGGCTTGATTGGCTATCTGAGTCAGCTGCCTTGGTGAGGATTTCAAATTTCAAAAGATAAAGACGAAATTCAAGAGGGCATAGATTTATTTTTCTTTTTGGCTCTGAGGGGTCTCCAGGGCTTTCTAAGTTGGAATGTAAACTGACTGCATTTTTACCTCTTTGTGATTTGTAATCAATACTTGCCAGTTTCAGTATCTAGCTAGCAAAGGCCCGGGCTTTTCACCTGGCGTCCAGCAGGCTATGCTGTGTTCTAAAGAAACATTTCTGCAGTGCTTGTGGCGAGTACAGCACAACTAACTTCAGATTTCAAGTAGATGTTCTCCTGAATCCTGAGGATAGGAAAATGGAATGCTGGCAGAAGCCAATGATAAACAGTAATGCTGGCATGAATTCTTATTCAAAGGCACATGTTTTTTCCTCTTAAGGCATGGCAAACAAACTTTCAGGTTTAGTGGTTGAGAATGAGCAGGAGTCATCCCAACCAAAGAAAAATAACAGGAACGTATGCGTGTGCAAAACATCGGGGAGAATATTTTTGTTTGAAAAACATTACACGGAGAACAAAATAAAAAATAAAACCAGAACCGTAAACTTTTCACTCTTGGTGTTTAACTTTACAGCAGGCGCTATTTAACAACCCCTCTCCGGTACTCACGGGTTGCCGCCACCATCTTCCAGACAGGTAACTGGCGCGGGCAAAGCCAGGAGGAGAGGCGCACAAAGCCGCGAGGGGGGACGCTTAGAGCGCGGACGTGGCCTATCCCGGCGACGCGGGGCGGCGGGGCTCCCGACTGGGACCACGGAGCGCGAACCTCCCGCGTCCTAGAGTAGCTGCACTGGGCACAGCCGGCGGCGCACTTCCGCCCGCGCCCATCGCGGCGGCGCGGACTGCTGGGTCTGGGTGCGGGCCTTCGCTTTTTGTCGGCTCCTGCGCGAGTCTCTGGGAGTGGGTGAGTGGGCCTGGCGCGCCGGAGCGGGGGCGGGGCAGGGTCTGGGCGGCCGTCGCCGTCAGGCCTGTGCCGCGCGGGCTGGAGCGCTTCTTCCGTACTCTCGAAGGACTCTGGCCCGGGAAGCGCCAGGAAAGAGGGCTCGAGTCATCCACCTCCCCGGGCCACCGCCAGTCCCCCTTTTTGCGGGACAGACACTATGGTGTAGGAGAGCCTGTGCTCTCTAGTGATCGGAGACCAGTTGTTTTGCCCTGACTTTGCCTTGGCCACTCAGTCCATCTCTCCAGGCCAGGGTTCTTGCAGCTCTGAAATGGAGGGTGCATGTCGTATCCGCTCTACCTACACCATAGGATGATTGCAGAGTTGACACCGCTTGCCTGCTTGGAAACTAAGGAGCGTTGGTTATCAACCCCGGCATCCATTAGACTTCTGAGGAAGCCTTCCAAATACTGAGGCCCCCAGAATCACAAGGTGAATGTAATATGCAAGCAGGATTGAGAACCACAGACCCAGAGTGTCGAATGCCAGTGTCGTATGCTATGTTTTATAGTATGTCGACCAGAGTGTGATTTTCGTCTAAGGTATCACAGCTGTGAGAAAGCAGTCAGCTAGTTTTCGTCCAAAAGGCGGACCGAATCTGGTTTCTTACTTGTAATTCCTAGTGCCCAGAATAGTGCATGACACCAAACAACAGGTCCCTAAATATTGATTAAATAAATTTCTGCTTACTTCCTGACCTACTGGAAGGGTTTTTGATCATGTGGTTTGTTTCTAAACTTTTTATTATGTGAATTTTCAAACATATACGAAAATAGGATAGTATAATGAACTCGCAAGTCATGATCAGTCTTGTTTCATCTATTACCCCCGCTGGAAAACAAATCTAAAATATACCATTTAATCCGCTCAATACTCAAGTTTATATTTGTAAAACATAACTACTTTTTAAAATATCATACCTTTATCAAGCTAATAAGAATTTCATTTTATCATACACTATCCAATTGTCTTTGTTTCCCCCACTACCAGGTTATCCAAATCAGAGTTCAAACGAATACACTTGTTGCATTTGGTTTATGTCTCTCAAGTCTCTCTTAATGTATAGGTTTCCTCTCTTTAATTTTTTTTCCTTGGGATTTATTTGTTGAGCAAACCATGTCATTTATCTGGTAAAGTTTCCCATGTACTAGATTTGCTTTTTCCATTGTGTGAGTGCTTTTTCCACTGCGGTATTCTTTAACAAACTGGGTACTTACGTCTACAGGCTTTTTCAGATTCAGGGTCTACCTTTTTGGCAAGAAAACCTCAGAGTTGCATCACAGCAGGAGTTAGTTGAGGTCTTGTCTCTCTTTGTGGTATTAAGATTTCTCAGTGGACCTGCACAAATGGCACCGCAGGGTAAACAAATAATTAACCAGAGAATTACAGACAGATGCCAGCTAATAATTGCTGAAGGAATGAGAATTAGAATATCATCTTTTGCAACCTCTAACGCAATAATGGATCGTGGCAATGATCATTAGTGGCCGCTAATATCAGAAAAAAGAGAGACAGCCAGGCTGTATGTGCCTCCTGATGGAAGTACCCAATACCACCTATCAAGTATTCCTGGAGGAATGGGGGTGCGGAAGGGGATATAGATGAAACAAGATTGACCATGAGTTGATAATTGTTGAAGTTTGGTGATGGGTACAAGGTGATGCATATACTAATCTTTCTACTTTTATATGTGTCTGAAGCTTTTCATTAAAAAAAAAAGTTTTAAGAAAAGATTGACTAGTTGACTAGTGAGTTCAGGTCAGCCTGATCCACCCATTATAGGTCTCCATTAGCCCCTCTTTCACTAAGTGGTCTCCAATCTGACTGCACATTAGACTCGGGGGAAAGGGTTTTGTCTTCTTTAATACCAAAACCCATGTCTCACTTGCAAAATTTCCTATGTAATTATTCGGGAATGGAGCCCAGTCATTGATATGTTTTTAAAGCTCTCCAGGTGATTCTAATATGCTCCAGGGTTGTGTGACGCTGGCCTAGATCCATTATTTGTTAGGGCTTGCAAAATGACAATATTCTATTATACCTTCTGCATTTATTAGCTTTTTTTTTTTTAAGCTTTTGACACTGTTTATTCTCACCTTTCTTGCAAACCGCAATGCAATAGGAAAGCTTCTGCAAATTAAACTGCTTAATTATCAGCTGAAGACTTGATCTTGGAGGTGGAAATGTGGAGTAACACCTGAAAGGGTCACTAGAGATAACCTCAAGGTTTGTGTGTGGAGTAGAGAGATGCGCTGCAACTACCTTGTGTTCGGGGGAGTGGGGTTTGTAGGGGCGGGGGGAGCTGACCTGACCATATTCCATAATGGAAGGGAAGAATAGATGATGATTAGTTAGAAAAGCATGTTCAGCCTTATGATACATTTTTAAGAATTTATCGACATTAAATATTTTGTTACAAAAATAATGCTTTCCATTGCAACCAGAAGCATTCAGAGATTTAAAGGAAAAGTTAGTAATCCCTCCCCGTCCCATTTTTGGCACCACTGAGAAAACCATTATTAATAGTATGGTCCATATCCTTCCACACTAGACTTATTCTGTCTCATATAAACATCAGTGGGTTTGAGGCACTGTTATTATAAAAAATGAGGTCATGCCATAGTCATCTGTAACTTTTCTTACTGTCATCCCTCCAAGATAATAGTTGTGAGAGTGACTCTTTATTAGCTGCAAAATAAATAATTCATGGTGTGGGTATACAATAAAATATTCAACCATTTCCTTATTGACATATATTCAGATTGCTTCCAATTTTTAGCCACCTTCGGCAACACCACATTAAACATTGTACATTCCAAAAAATGGGACTTCTAGGTTAAGGGGTATTGTTATCAACATCATCATCATTTATGTATATTGCCAGATTCCCTGTCCCAATACATAGTAGCAAAATTCACACCTCTACCACCTGTAATTATGAGATTACCCATTTCTCCATGCCCTGATCAGCATTGCTGATCATTTTATATTTACTAAGCTTATGTGTGGAAAATGGTATCTCTTTGTTTCTTTAATTTGCATGCCTCTAACTACCTTGAGACTGAGCACTTTTCATATGCTTATTGGCGGTGTGGATTTCTTCTGTGATTTTCCTGTATGAATCCTTTGCCTATCTTTCTATTGTATTCATTTTTTTGCTTTGTTTAGTTTTTTAAATCCATTTGCATGAACTTTTTACTGGGGGCATTAACCCTTTGTCAGTAGGGGTGCAAATAGTTTTCTCCTGGTGTTTTCTTTGCCCTTTAACTTTTGGGTCTTTTGATATAAAAGTTTTTATGTTGTGTTTTTACTTCTCAGTTTCTTGTTTTGTTAATAAGATATCTTCCATTCTTAAAGTTGTATACATATTCTCCAAATATTTTTGAACATATTTTATTGGATTTTTTTTTAAGAACACTTACATTTCTAATCCATGTGGAATGTATGTTTATATATAACAGAAGACAACAGAAGGTGACAATCTTGCTTTGCTGTTTTTCTGCAAGGAAGGCCAAGTATGCCAACGCTAGTCATTAAATAAACCTCCCTTTCCTTCCTTTATTATATATTGGTTCCCACACATACTTGAATTTACTTCTGGACTTTCCATTCTCTTTCACCTCTGTTTCTGTGCCAACATTATTTTATTTTGATCACATCTGGTTAGTGTAATAAGTGTTATTATCTGAGAAAGCAAGTCCCTGCCCAATACTTCTCATAATTTTTTGGCCATTCTCAGACGTTTATTTCTTTTCCATGTGATCTTTGAAGTCATTATTTTTTTTTAATTCCAAGATAAATCCCACTGGGATTTGGAATTTACACTAAATAAATCTATATTCATTTTGGAAAGATTAACATTTCTGTGATAAGTCTTCTTATCAAGAGACTTAATGTGTGTCTCCATTTATTTAGGTCTTATAGGTCCTGTTCCTTTCCTGTTAACTTTATTTTTAGTGATTTTATAAGTTTCTTTGTTGCTTTTGTGAATGGGATTGTTTTCTCATTTCCATTTTTATCTAATTTTTGACAGGACTGAGAAAAACTATTGATTTTTTTTTGTATTTTTATCTTTTATCCAGCTGTCAAATTTTTTTGTTCTAGTAATTTTTCTCGAAATTATTTATATGACTTTTTTTCTGCCATACTTATGAATGATCTATAATTGTCTATGTGTAAGTTTCAGTTTATTCTTATGTATTTGACTTGATGCACATCTCCTATCAGAGAAATATATGAAAGATGGGAGATGTGCCCAGAAATAGTGAAAGGAAAAAGAGAGATGCCAGGAATTGACAGAAATCTACATATTGCTGATCACTTATATTAGCAGAATCCTAAGTCCAAAACCAATTGTAGACCCTATCATTTAGGGAAGCTGTTCATTCATCATTGTTGTAGAGTGTTGTCAACCATTACTGTTGTTTATCCTTGTTCAGAGAAAAGCTGATCACCATATGCCCCAAGGTACTGCTTGTCAAGGAGAATTAAAGTCCATTTCTTGCCCTCATTGGGTTTGGCTATTTTGCTTTGTTTTATTTGTGAGCAGTCATAGAAAGTTTGGTAACTTGTGGTTTTATCCATTTAAGAGTTATCCGTACCTTACTGTGGGTTTGTGTGGAAAACTATGAGAGAACAGAAATCCAAACTGTTCATAATTAATAAGAGTACAACCAAATAAATGAGAGTACCGCTCACAGGAACCTGTTCTTGGTGATTGTGAGAGTGACGTGAAATAATTCCTGAGTGATCTTTCTGTTGCAGGTGGAAGATGTCTATGGATGTGACATTTCTGGGGACAGGTGCAGCATACCCATCCCCAACCCGGGGTGCCTCTGCTCTGGTCCTTCGGTGTGAAGGCGATTGCTGGCTCTTTGACTGTGGGGAGGGAACTCAGACGCAGCTTATGAAGAGTCAGCTAAAAGCAGGTTAGTGTGCATTCAGCGATCTCATTAAGATTATTTCTTATCCTGCTTCATTTTCTTGGGTCTCCTTAGGCCTTTTGCTCAGACATACTTTTGACAGTTGCATCCTAATTTAGTGCTGGAACCCTGGAAAACTTGGAAGGCCCTGAAGCATTCAGTCACACCCTCTGAACCTCATCTGTTTATTTGCTTTGCATTCATCATGTGACTACTGAAAGCAAGGATTTATGTGGACTTGGGAGTGAGGGGAATAGGCTACCTCAAGCATGTTAGATGGATACTGCTCTAACAATCCAGAAGAGAGGAGAGATGTACATGCTTATTTCTTACAGAAGATAGATGTAAGAAGTCATGAGAGGGATGCAAAGGGCAAAAGATGTCCATGGGAGCAAAAGGTTCTTTTTCTACTTGGAGTAATCAGGAGGCACCTCAGAGAAGGCAACCTGTGAGCCCTTGAGGGATGAGGAGGAATTCCCTGGACTGGAGAGGAGAGGGGCATTCCAGCCAGAGAGAGTGGAATGAGCAAAGGGCCAGAACCAGGGAGATGGAAGAGCACAGTGGTTCAAAGCCTTGGCCCAGAGTCAGGCAGCCGTTGGTCCCAGACCTAGCTCTGTTTCACACTTGCGACCTCAGCAAATCAGTAAGGTTTATTTTCTTTATCTTGAAAATGAGGATGAAAACTCTACTTGGAAGAGGTGTTATGAAAATTATGTATAATAATCCCTTCTCTGTGTGGTTGCCCCTTCATCAATTACCTTAGCTCAAATGTCATCTCCTCAGAGGCTTTCCCTGAACTTCCTTGATTAAGTAGTCCCTTCCTCACTCCAGTCATTCTACAGCTTTGTCCTATTTTATTGACTGTTTAACCCCACCAGTATCTGACATTTTATTATTTAAATAGTTGTTTCTGTGTTCATTGTCCGTTTCCCTGTGCTATAAAGTAAGCTCAATGATCACTGATATACCTAGTAGATGCCTAATAAATATATGGTCAGTTAATGAATAAATAAAATGTTCAGTACTTAGTTCAGTGCCTATCACTTATTAGGTCTTGATTGAAGTTGTCATTCCTAGAACCCTTTACAGTGCATGGCATTTGATGACTACAGGAAAGATACCCCTAGCATCAAAGAATCTCTTGATCTAGTGATGAAAAGTGGCATGCAGATAGTCACAGTGTAATATCAATAGACTAATAAAGGTGTTTTCTAAGTACTTTTGGGAGCACAAAGAAGAGGGACAATGTGCCTGTGTGTTTGGAGAAAGCATCCCTGAGTGGTGACATTTGAGCTAAGATCCAAAAGAGGAACAGAAGTTTCTCTGGGGAGTCTAAAGAAAAGACATTAAAGTGATCAACAGATAAAGAAGTTTCCAGGGAAGAAATGCCATTTGGGGCAACATTAAGCTATCCAGAGAACTGAGTACTTGGCTAGGATAGATGGGAGATGAGAATGCTGGAAAAATATGAGGGCAGATTGTGAAGTCTTCTATGGCATGTGTGCCAGTTTGGATGTATTATGTCCCCCAAAACACCATGTTCTTTGATGCAATCTTGTGGGGGCAGATGTATTTGTGTTGATTAGGTTGGAACTTATTGATCGAGTGTTTCCATGGAGATGTGACTCAATTGACTGTGGGCAAGACCTTTGATTGGATAATTTCCATGAAGGTGTTACCCCAAACATTCAGGGTGAGTCTGAATTAAATCACTGGAGCCATGTAAAAAGTTGACAAACAGAAGAAACTCAGTGCAGCTGTGAGTGACATTTTGGAGAGCAACTAAGAGTGACATTTTGAAGAGCAGCTACAGCTAAGAGAGGACAAAATGCCCCAAGAGCAACATTTTGAAGAATGCTGTTTTGTAATGCAACCTGGGAGCAAGCAGACGCTAACCATGTGCCTTCCCAGCTAACAGAGGTTTTCAGATGCCATCGGCCATCCTTCAGTGAAGGTACCCTGTTGATGCCTTACCTTGGACACTATATCACCTTAAGATTGTAACTTTGTAACCAAATAAACCCCCTTTATAAAAGCCAGTCCATTTCTGGTATTTTGCTTAATGTCAGCATTAGCAAACCAGAAGAGCATGCTAATTATTTGGATCGTATTATTCTATTGGCAGTAAGGAACCATTAAAACTTTTTAAGCAGGGAAATAGCATTATCTGATCTGATTTGTTTTTTAGGACAAAATTTTATGATGGCAAATAGATCAAGAGAGAGAGAATAGCATCAGGGAGATCAGTTGCAAGGCAGTTGCATTCATCCAAGAGAGAGAGGATGAGAATGTTAAATCAAGAAGCAGCAGTAGGAAACTGGGAGTTAAACTCGAGGGCGAAGGTTATCAGGAAATAGAAAGAGGGTAGAGATTGGGCAATTGATGCTTAAAGAATACAGAATGATTAATAAGGTTGATTGTAAAGGAAACAGCACAATATTTGGTGATGATAGCACAATACTCTAAGTATAAGTAGTAAAGCTGAGTGTGAGTATAGTTGAAAGAGGAAAGGTAGGGTCGTGTATGACACCAGAAGGAAAGCTAGAGGATAAAAACTGGTACTGTATAACTTAGTGAAACTTAGAATGGACAATGATGGTGGTTATTGGTACAAATACATGTAAGAAAGTTCTTACACAAACTAGAACAAACATATGTTACTATTACAAGGTGTTAATAATAGGGTGGTATATCGGAAAGTATACAATTAATGCAAACTAAGGGCTATAGTTAACAATAACATTGTAATATTCTTTCATTAATTGTAACAGAGGCACTTTACCAAATCTAAATGTCAATCATAAGGAGATAGAGGTATGGGATTTTTATTTGTTTGTTTGTTTTTCAAAAGAAATGAGAATGTTGTATTGACTGTGGTGATGGATGCATAACTATGTGATTATACCAAAAGCCATTGATTGTACACTTAGGATGAATTGTATGGTGTGGGAATAAAACTGTTTAAATAAAAAAATGAAATAAAATAAATTAAAGAAGACTAGATAAGGGATTCTGATGTAATGATTGGGGTCTGTTTAACTTTAGCATAACTGTGAAAAAGAATGTACATCATTTAAAGAGTAGGAAAGAAAATAGTAAGTCATTTGATGTTAGATGATAGTTGATCAGCATCTATGAAATTGTAAATATCACTTGTGTTCTGATTTGCTAATGCTGCCATTTGCAAAATACCAGAAACGGATTGATTTTTATAAAGGGAGTTTATTTGGTTACAAAGTTACAGTCTTAAGGCCATAATAGTGTCCAAGTACCTTCGCAGAAGAATGGCCAATGGCATCTGGAAAACCTCTGTTAGCTGGGAAGGCACGTGGCTGGCGTCTGCTTGCTCCCAGGTTGTGTTTCAAAATAGCATTCACCACAATGTCAGCATCAGCTTTCAGCAGCTGTCTTCAAAATGTCTCTGTGAGCAGCAGCAGCTAGTTCCTTCTGTCTGAGCTTTTATAGGGCTCCTGTTAACTAATCAAGACCCACACTGAATGGGTGGGGCCACACCTCCATGGAAATGATCTAATCAGAGTTATCACCTACAGTTGAGTGGGTTCACATCTCCATGAAAACAACCTAATCCAAAAGTTCCAACCCAATCAACACTAATACAGCTGTCCCCACAAACGTGCCTCAAAGAACATGGTGTTTGGGGGGACATAATACATCCAAACCAGCACAACTTGCTCTGCATTTGGGGAATACAGAGATATAAGATGTGGTAAAACAAAACAAAACAAAACAAACAAGCGGCAGTAGGGAAGAAGATGAGGCCCTCAGTTTAAGAGGTGTTACTTGTGGAATCAACAGGAGGTGATGAATTTGAATGTCTAGGGTGTGAGGAAGTGAATTAAAAATACTACAAATTACTGATGGTGATGTCCCAAACCAAGATAGTCAGGAAAAGAGCTGTTGGAGAAAGGATCTACTGCATACAATTTGAGACAGATGAGATGCACATATTTCTACCCTATGTTGAAGCCCTGAGGTAAGGGCAGGTATTGTGCTTTACTTCCCTTGGATCACAAGGGGTTCTTTTTGTGAGGGCTGTCAGGATAGGCACAGGCCAAAGTGGAGGCTGTGGTATTTAACATTTTAGAGAGAACCGGGTTGGGGGTGGGGGCGAGGTTAAGATAGAAACAAGGAACTGTTAAGGGTGGTTAACAGAGGTTTGGGTATGGGGCTGAGTCTTTACTTTTTATTTAATACCTATATTAATTATCTAATGCTGCATAACCGTAAACTTAGCATCTTAAAACAACCTGCATTTAATATCTCATAGTTTCTGTAGGTCAGGGTGTCTAGGCCTGGCTTAGCTGGGGCCTCTGTTTCTGGGTCTCACTAGGCTGAAGTCTAGGTGTTGGCTGGGGCTGCAATCTCAATAGAGGCTCAGCTGGGGAAAACAAAATTCTGTTTCCAAACTCACTCAGGTTGTTGGCAAAATTATTGCAGTTGGAGGCCTGATTGCTGCCCTCAGCTCCTAGAGGCTTGCTGTCGTTCATTGCCATGTGAGCTTCTGCTTCAGGGTAGCTGCTTCCTCACAGCAGCAAGGGAGGGGAGAGACTCTAGAGTGAGTCTGCTAAAAAGACAGAGGCTACTATAACATGACAGTCACATCACGTCCCTGTTCTGTAGTCTGATCAGAAGCAAGCCACAATTCCTTCCCACACTCTAGGGGAGGAGGTTATAGAAGGGTGTGAACACCAGGAAGCAGAGATCATGGGGGCCACCCTAGGTCTGTCCACCACAATACCCCTCTCTAATCTTTCATATTTTGCAATGTTTTATATATTTTTAAAGAAACAGGCAAAGCCAAGCCTGGCAAAAAACAAAAACAAAACAAGAAAACCTGCCCTTAGTCTCAAACTGAAATGCCGCACCACCAATGCATTCTGGTTTCTCTAAATAACCCATTATGAACCTATCATTATTTGATTTATTGAAACCCTTTACAGCTCATACTACTTCCTGGGATAATATGTTTTAGGAGTTTAATAAGGAGGAACTTCCTATTTATCTAATTGTACTTTTTTCAAGCTTCCATGATTCTAATATGCAAGCATCTGATTAACAAGTGAATGTGTGCCATGTCTATTTCTTTCATAATTTTAAAGAGTACCCATAAGCCTTCATTTTTCCCTCTGAAATAATTATAAAATTATTATAAGTGATAATAAGTATTACAAAAATAGTTTTTAAAATGATTATAAAAAGTATATAAACAAAGCTGTAAATTCTTAATAAGAAAAAGCCCAAATCTCCTTCTCATAGATAAATTTTCTTTACATGTAGATATAGTAATGGTGTGGTGTATTTGTATGTGTATAGTTTTGCGTAAATGAGATCATGCTATACTTGGTGTAACATGCTTGTTTTCCACTAAACAATGTATATGAACAATATATTGTAGACATTTTCCCATGGCAGTAAATATAACTGCATCATCACTTTTAGTGAATGCTTAGTATTCCAGTCCTGTATGGTTGACATATTCCTCCAAAACTTTTTTGTTCTCAAGTGAAAGAGAATTCATGCACTTTTGATAACTTCCTCATACCTTTGATAATTGTGGTTGCCATTCCTTTTCCCTGTGAAATCAAGTTTCTTGAAAAATGAAATGTTTGTCTTCTTTAAAACTGTGATGACTGTGGGAAGCAATTTTTCACTTACTTAATTTGCCTCACTCGTTTTGGGTTCACGGGTTGTTTTGGAGTTCAGTTTTGGCTTTATTTTGGAGTAGATAGGGAGAGGGCTCAGAAAGTCTGACATGGCAATTCTGAGGCCAAGGTGAGCTAGCGACTCAGCAACTGCTATAGTACGTCTTCTGAGGCCTCAGGTTACACTTGGTGGTGCCTTGGCATCCTGAACAGGGGCAAGGGGAAAAATGAAGGGCTCTGGAAGTCAAGTAACAGCAAAAACACTGACTGAAAAGAGAAAAGAAAAAGAAACACATTGAGGAAACTTCCAGAGTGCCTCTTGTGGATTCTCAAAGTCCACACTCTGCCTCTAGGACCTGGGCTTGGAAGTTTATCCTGGGGGATTCATTTGGAGAACACCTTTGTCTTGATGTCACAGAACAAATCCATTACAAAAAATTTGTTCTTTTGTGGTATCTGTTTCAGTTTGCTAATGCTGCCGGAATGCAAAATACCAGAATGGCTTTTATAAAGGGGGTTTATTTGGTTACAAAGTTACAGTCTTATGGCCATGCAAATGTCCAAACAAAGGCATCAACAGTAGGGTACATTCACTGAAGAACACTGATGTTATCTGGAAAACCTCTGTTAGCTGGGAAGGCACGTGGCTCGCGTCTGCTTGCTCCTAGGTTGCGTTTCAAAATGGTGTTCTCCAAAATGTCTCTCTAAACTGCAGCTGCTCTGAGGTCCTTCTGTTTGTGAACTCTTTTATAATACTCCAGTGATTAAATCAAGACCCACCCTGGATGGGCAGAGTCCATATGTCCATGGAAATAATCCAATCAAACATTTCGCTCACAGTTGATTGAGTCACATCTCCACAGAAACAATCAAAGGATTCCAACCTAATCAACACTAATATATCTGCCCCCACAAGTTGCATCAAAGAACATGGTGTTTTGGGGGACATAATATATCCAAACCAGCACAGTATCAAATGTTTGAAATAGGTGGGCCATGAGCTAGGACTGGAAGCCTCTTACATGGAAAATATATTCATTGTGATGGTTACTTTTAAAGTGCCTTGTGGTGCATCTCAAAAAATGCTGATGTAGCATCCTGCCACATACCAGCAGTAAATTCAGTTTACCACAGGCTAAATCAAATTACAGCCTAAGCCAGAATTCACTGAAAAAGCTGTTGTTTTAGTTCAGACCAAAAGGAAGAAATGCAAGTACCATTCCGTAATAACAGATCTGCATTCTGGCATCTATTGCCCACCTCCTCTTCTCTCCCTCCCTCGGCCCCTCAATTCTTATCCTTCCTCTTCAACCTCCCCCAAACAAGCAAGATCTGACTTGGTTTGTTAACTCCTGTCCAGTGTAGAAAGTCCTTAAAAGGCAGTTTTGGATTCAGGCATGGGTCTAGTCATTTGGGGCCAGGGGAACGTTTCTTTTACTGAAAGTACATGTTGGCTATTCTCAGAGGGAGCAGTAGGAGACAGCGTAACTGCCAGATGCTCTCCACCTTTAAGGCCAATCTAGTTACTTACGTGAATTATTTTGGTGACCTGTAAACTTCATTTTTTAGAATTAGAGAATATGTAACAAAATACTCTGAAATATGTAAAACTATGTAATTTGAAGATGTTTTAGGAAAAAAAAAGATATCTTTTTAGATTTTATACATGTTAACTGGAATAAAATTTTTTTAAAAATCTGTGGGACTGTGCAACACAGTCTGTGAGTCCTGAGGTAAATTGTG
The DNA here is from genome assembly GCF_015220235.1 of Choloepus didactylus. Taxonomy (NCBI): domain Eukaryota; kingdom Metazoa; phylum Chordata; class Mammalia; order Pilosa; family Megalonychidae; genus Choloepus; species Choloepus didactylus. The sequence continues at coordinate 29,568,309 of NC_051322.1, read as the reverse complement.
GACTATGGTTAATAGTACAGTTATAAAAATGTGCTTTCTTCAATTGTAACAAACGTACTACACTAATACAAGCAAGGTGTTAATAATAGGGTGGTATCTAGGAGCCCTGTATTTTATGCATTATTTTTCTGTAAACCTATAACCTCTCAATTAAAAAAAAAATTATATCTTATTAAAACCAGTGAAATAAAGCTGTCTTTCTTGCTTCTGGGACTGTGTAGCAAAATATAAAATGAATAAGTTCATGGTGGTAAGTAGAACTTCTAAATTCATTTTACTGCTTTTTATGTAAGTTGTTATGCTTGTTTCAAGTAGCTTTGTATGGATTCTCGATTTTGAAAAATTCTCATTGGTATTTCTCTATTTCAATTAAAGGGCGAATTACTAAGATCTTCATTACGCATCTTCATGGAGACCATTTCTTTGGCCTTCCTGGCCTCCTCTGCACAATCAGTCTGCAGAGTGGCTCTGCGGTCACCAAACAGCCTATTGAAATCTATGGCCCTGTAGGGCTTCGAGACTTTATCTGGAGAATCATGGAACTGTCTCACACAGAGTTGGTTTTCCCTTACGTGGTCCATGAGTTGATGCCCACAGAGGATCAATGTCCTATGGAAGAAATGAAAGAATTCACACATGTGAGTAAAGCAGGCAGTCCTCCCAAGGAGGGGCAAGGCAGAACTATCCTATTAGACTCAGAAGAAAAGTCATACCTTCTGGTTGACGATGAACAGTTTGTTGTAAAAGCATTTCGCCTCTTTCACCGAATTCCCTCCTTTGGGTTTTCAGTCATGGAGAAGAAACGCCCAGGTAAACTCAATGCACAGAAACTTAAAGACCTCGGTAAGTGGTTTTTTTCCTCATCAGTGAAGCTGGTGTTAACAGAAGCTGTTATAAGTGTCATAGTAATTTTCCATTCCTGTCACCCAGGCCTGACACTGGCATTTTCTCCACTTACTTCCTTTGCCCAAAGTTTGCTTATTTATTAAGGGAAAGCCATGGGGCCAAATGATGTTATTCAGAGCAAACACCAGGTATTTATTTGAATGTTTCTGTCTTCAGCTCCCCAGATCTGAATTCTTGGTCTTATTTCCAGCTTATGCTATCTTGGTTGGCAGGAGTGGCTTGGGGGTGGGAGTGAGGCAGTTTTAGGTCCAGATTATTTGTTCATGTCTTTTGAAATATGTTTTCGATGGCATTTTTAGCCTGTTTTTTTTTTTTAAAAAAAAACAAAACAAAAAAACCCATAGTTCTTAACAACCATGTAACTGCAACCAACTACTTTCAGAGTTTTCCTTTTCTGTTGACTTTGTCTACTCATCCAGCCTTGCTTAATTTTATATTCAGAACACAGCACTTCAACCAATTCACATACCTGGGTCCATCACCATTGGATGCAAGCACACAGAGATGGGCTCGGGGCTCACCTAAAGCTTCACACCTCCCCTAGGCCATCATGCATAAGGGGTCTTCAGCATGGCTTATGAAGCCCTGTCCAAGTCCATTATACCTCCCATGTCACTGCTTTCCTTAGCATGCCCATGCCAGAGTCTGTAAAAAGCAAGATGATGTTTTTTGTTGGTTCATTTCTTTATTTACACAATTTCTTCCTTCCTCCCCAACTAAAACAAAATGCTAGATAATAAGGAAATGTGACTTAGGCCAAAGGTATTTTTGTTATCTAAAAACCTGGGGAAATACTATTACATTTGGAAACTGAAAACATGATCTGTATTGGAATTAAATCAGAGTGATGATCAATTCTAGATTAATATGAGATTTAAGCCCAACTTGGTAAACACAGAAATGCCCCTACCTACTAAGAGAATCAATTATATGTGATTGCCTGAAATTCTCCTTGACCTTGTGATCCGAGCAATCCCCTTTAACAATTTTTTTATTACGTTAGTCAGTTTGTAGGTACTTGTCTTCGCTAGGCATTATTATGTCATTACATAAACAGACACTAATTTTACCCAAAGATGAACTTGCTAAAGAAAGTACTCTCACAAACATTATTCCTTTGCTCAACAGAGAATAAAAGCTGTTATCTTGAGGTAGTGAGGTCTTGGTGGGACTTAGAAGCTTGAAACTCATCTGACACTCAAATGGGAGATGTTTTAAGCACTGGGGCATTGTGAATATCAGTAGCCAATCCTGAATTTTTAGAAATGTATAAATATTCTAGTTTTCCACAAGTAATAAAAACATTTGTAACAATTATGAAAAGAAATGGATGCCTTTTGATTTGCTGTTTGCTATGCTGTTAAAACAGACTCTTAAGAAGTCATAGATTCCATTCCTGTGATATAATGTTATCTGCCTTCATCATTAGGTGTTCCGCCAGGTCCTGCTTATGGGAAATTGAAAAATGGAATTTCGGTTGTTCTGGAAAATGGGGTTACAATTTCTCCCCAAGATGTTTTAAAAAAGCCTATCGTTGGAAGAAAAATCTGCATATTGGGCGATTGCTCCGGGGTTGTGGGTGATGGAGGAGTGAAGCTGTGCTTTGAAGCAGACCTTTTGATCCATGAGGCAACCTTGGATGATACCCAGATGGACAAAGCAAAGGAGCATGGCCACAGCACACCACAGATGGCAGCAGCATTTGCAAAGTTGTGCCAAGCAAAGAGGCTGGTTCTGACTCATTTCAGTCAGAGATACAAACCAGTTGCCTTGGCCAAAGAAGGAGAAACAGATGGTATTGCAGAACTGAAAAAGCAAGCTGAATCAGTGTTAGATCTCCAAGAAGTGATTCTTGCAGAAGATTTTATGGTGATTGGCATTCCAGTCAAGAAATGAAGCCAGTGGTCCTGAATGCATACTGACATGTCTTTGAATATGTTACTGAACTTCCAGTCCAGTTATTTTTTTTTTCTTGCAATTATTTGGGGCCTAATAATCTTAAAAGGATGGAGCTGCATTGCTGAGCTGATTCTGTGGTGAGAGGGAGCAAGCTTTTCAATAATAAATACTTTTAAAAGTAAAAGAACAGTATCCTCCTTAAAGTCCAAATTTGAAAAAAAATGGTAGACTATTCTGGTATACTTGTTTTGTGGCTACTGCCTCAGATTGAAGCCACCTCATGCAGTTCTGGGCTTAGCTTCTTCCCGGCTTTATTGCTATTATTGGCAAAGTACATAGGGCTTGGCCCTCTTGGCTACGAATGGTATTTTGGCAGTTGGTGTGAATCTGTTCTTGTTATTAACGGAGTAGTGAGAAATGTAATGAGACTTTGGACATGCAGGATTGGAGACAGCATGTTAAATCTTGAATTCTTTGCTGAAATACTAAATGCACAGTCGGGCTAGGTGTTTTTCTTTTAACTGATGTTTTATTGACCTTTCTGGTTTGCTTTAAACCTGTAATTCTCAGCTGGTACCACTCCTCTAAAAGGAGTTTTAAAACTGTGGGGTTGTTTTTCTTGTTGTCACAATGACCAGTATTTAGTGGGCAGGGACCAGGTATGCTAAATGTCTTGCACAATTTAGATCAGTCCTGTACAGTAAAGAATTATCTCGCCCTAAAATGCGAACTACAAATCCGTCAAGATGCACAGCAAGTTAAAACTTATACTCCCGTTGTGAATATACTTTAACAAAATTAGTAAAAAAAATGAGTTGAATTACCAAGTGAGTCAAATCCTAAAGAACTAGCTAAGTGAATATGTAGGTATTGAAATTTCATATCAAATATTAGTTAAAAGAAATGAGCCATCAACAGGAACTTATAAATGTGGAGGTAAAGAAATAATATCTGTTAAACTGAGGTTTGATTTACATGTTAGTAATAATTCTTAGAGCACAATTTTAATAAGTATTCTTTCTAGAGTAGCTTTTCCTTCTGTGTTGTACTCCACCTCCCTTCTCTCTGCCATCAGGATATCTGACTTATTTACCTCACATTATTTTTCCAAATGTATTCTATGGAAAGCTAGTCTTGAGTGCTGATTCATTCAGAAGGGCTCCCTAATCAAATCAGTTTGGGAAACTCTTTGTGCTGTGTGTCCCTCTGGGAGTGTTGAAGTGCCCATCAACATTTAAAAAACAGTATTGCTTGAATGAGCATAAACCAATCCTTGGTGCCTGAAAAAAAATGATTTCATGGTCCCGTTCTGTATCTTATGAGCTGTGTGGCCAGGAGGAGGTTAATTACTCTCTCTGAACTCAGCTGCTCAGGTCTAAAATGGGAAAAATACTAGTACTAACTTCATAGAATTGTTGTGAAGATTAAATGAGACAATACGTATAAGGAGCATAGCACAATGCTTGAAAGGCATTGAGAGATCCTTCAGTGCAGAGGCATGGCAACCAAATTGAACCACTGTGTCAGTCCTGTTTCACCATAGAAGATCTATTTACATCTCAAGCACCTAGAGAGTTTTACAGTACATGTTTAGAAACACTGTCATAGTATATACTGTTAAATTCCTTTGGGTTCTGGGGCTTCTGTGGTCAAAATTTTTGACTCCTGGCTGGTTCTGGAGTCTCCAAAGTAGCGATGGCCAAGGCCGGTCTGGTTACTCAAGATCTCCATCATCCTGAAGTAGTCTCTAGAATGATCTGACTGTGTTACATTATAGACCCGTGGCCCCCCAAAGTACCAAAGCATGACCAGACTTGAAGTGTATCTTGGTTTCCAAACTCAGTTTAAACAGTCATTTATCAGACACCAGCTATATGCTAAAACTTGTACAAGAGGAAATGGCCAGGACTAGTATCTCTACTGTGTGGAGCTCTTCAGGGTAGAGACTGAGGTTTAGTCACCTCTATGTCCTTGGGAATGCCCACTCACTCAGAAATGTTTATTAAATGAAAATGAGGCCTTGATACAGTGAGTGTACAAACTTTAGGACATACTTCTGTGCCTAGCTCATTTCATACTATACTTGTCAAAAAATTTTAAATCATCTGATTGGCAGAAAACCATTAATTGCAGACCAACTAAGTGCCAGACTTTATTGTGTTGGGACTATGTAAATAAATATACAGTAAATATATAGTTCCTTCAAATGGTTTCCTCGTCTTGTAGCCTGATACAAAGTTTTGCTGCTGCTGAGCATTACTTGTTAGCTGACTTGAGCTGTGCCCTAAGAATCAGGCTCTATTAATATATGGACTAAGCCCTCAGAGACCACGGGAATGTAGGAATGAATTAGTGTGTTGGATGGAGTATGGAGTATCACTTCCTTTGTGAAAATTCTTTCTAGGACTCTCTCCTGGCCTAGAATTTGTTCTTATTGGTAGAAACATTCTAAGAATTTGTGGAGCTAGAGTCAAGAATGAAATTTATTTTGGATTTCTAAGACATGTAATCTGCTAATGGGTTATATGACTGAGAGGATATAATATATATATTGAGACCCAAACTTACTTGATTGCTGAATCCTCTTTTGGCCAAGGAACATCTTGGAATGCTAGGAAATGCTGATCCTTAATACTTGTTAAAATTGTATGTTTTATGTGCACAATGTATGGAAATGAATTTCATATCTACATGTAATATAGTACTTTCTTTGTCTTACACTGACTCTAAAGTGTCAGCAATGCATAGATACCTATTTGTTGTAGATTAAAAATGTGCACTTTCCAGGTCTCAAAAGGTGTTTAGACTTGCCGAAATACACCCTAAATCAACTCTGATTTCTCATAACCATGCCTCATTAATGAGCTTTTAATGAACTTTTAATCATAAAAGCAGTGTAGTGCTCAGAAGAGAATTTTTTAAGGCTCAAAAAAAGAAGACTATTACTCATAATTCCACCACCTAAAGAGAGCTACTTCTGGTCCGGTAGTCCTCAAAATGAGGTATGTGTCGAGATTAGTTAAAGTGGTTACATAGTTGGAGATCCTTGGGCTCTGCTTCCAGACTCTAATTCAGTAAGTCTGGTGGTTCCTAAGAATCTGCGTTTTTAATAAGCCCCCCCCAGGTGATTCTGAAGTATATGGGTAACAGACCACATTGGGAGGAAAAAAGCCTCTCTTTTCTATGCACTTAAAAAAATCAGAGTGATGTATTTTATATATGTTTACACATATGTTTATAAATGTGTATATAGTACACATATACATAGTTTTACATGTATGTTGACCTCAACTGTTTTTCTTGATTAGCACATCATGAGCATTTTCCCATGGCATTAAACATTTGAAAACATGAATTTAATGATTTTATATGATTCTATTCCATAGATATAATATAATTTAACCATTTTCCTGCTATGAGGGCATTGAGATCATTTTTCCATTGTTATAAATAAGGCTATCATTAATTTTCTTGTGCATAAGTCCCTGTATCTCCGAGTATTTCCTTGGGATTAATTTCTAGGAAGATCAAAACATGACACTAATATTTTTACACCCTGGATAGGAATCACCCACTTATTTTCCAATTTAAGCTTCTAGCAGCAGCCATGTGAGAGATCTGTTTTGCTACACCATTGATAGGAAATACTGAGTATCATCAATGACTTTTCTAACATTAGCAAGATAATTCTGAGATATTAGTCCTATGAAGATTATTTTTTCCTCCTAGTGCAAATAACTTTATTATGATGTTTCAACTGGCACGTATGATTCAACTGATTTCCTTGAATATTCTTATGTCAGCTTAAAGTTTTGGCAGTTTTTGCCTAAGGAGGTAAAAATCTGTACTGCTTCAAGTATGTCCATGACAGATGTACAGTAAAGTACTTTTATCCTCAAAAAGGTTTAAATTTATAGCAAAATATACTGGTTCTTTGTCCTTACTGATTGATAGATTTTTCAGGTCATGAATGAATCAAAGTATTTTTCCTATATGGGAAGAGTAAAAATTGTTCATTCTTGGCAGAATAATAGGGTTTGAAAAGGGCTCAAGATGTGGACTGAGATTGTGAAATTATTTTCTTCCATAGTAGGAAGTAAACGGTCAATATCTAAAACTAAAATATAAAGAAATCGCACTTTAAGCATATTATGATGTTAAAAAAAAAAAGGGAAGGAAGTACCAGACGAATAGTAATGAGTGGAGGAAGGTGTTCTTAGTGGAAGGGGCAAGGAGTATAGGAAAGTGGAAGGGGCAAGGAGTGTAGGAAGAGAGACTCAAGGGACTGCTATTTTTTTATACGCCTAATAACACTGGTATTATTTGGTTTTCGAACTATATTTGTGTGGGTGGTGTACATGCATTCATTAATTTTTAAAATTACATTAAAATACAGGCACACTTAGATAAGGCCCTGCCCTGAATAATCTTTTTATTTTTAGTTTTTTAAATACTTTTTTTCATTGTTTTTGCCCTGAATAATCTTATCAATCACTGGTCTCCAAATGAGTGCTCAAGGCACTTGACAGTTCTTTCAAGTCTTTTTTAGTATTCCAATCCTTGCTCCATTCTGCAGGGGGTGATTTTTTCAAAATGCGAATCTGAGGCCAGTACTTCCCCTGCTTATAACTTTTTAATGGCCTGCCTCACCCACCTTTCTAGGCTCATCTTACTCCTCTACACTTCTTATTTTTGCAGCCCTAGCCACTTGGGCCTTCTTTTTGTCCTTTGTCAGGGCTTTCTGTTGTCCAAGGCCTTTACAGCTATTGTTCCCTCTGTCCAGAATGGTCTTTCCTCCCCTCCACAAGTTAACCCTTAACCTGGCCTTGAGATCACAGCTCTGCATCGTTTCCTCATGGAACCCTGATACCAAGGCTGTGTTCTCTGCCTGATGCACAGAACAGTGAATCTATGACACCCATTCAAAAGGGAGAAAGAGTTTATTGCAACACCAAGCAAGGAAAACAAATGGTCTATTAGCACTAATGCAGTAGTCTCCAAACTAGAGTATTCGATATCAGACTTTTCTAAGGATACACAGGCGAACTTTCATATAAATCTTTCCTAAAATTGATCTTCCTGAGAACTAGTGTAGACAAAGTGTCTTGCTGGTCCCATTGTGCAGTGCCCCAGGATGAAAAATCTCTGGGGTACCAAAGATCAGAGTTTAAGGAGTTCAGGGGTTTTATGGATTCAAACAAGGGGAGTTGGACTTGTTACCATTACAATGACAAGTATAAACAACTATAGTACCTTGTAAAGGAGTGGAAAATAACCATTACAACAAGTATAAACAGCTATAATACCATGTAAGGGGGTGGAGCTAAGCAAGAACTAAGTGAAAATAATCTTTAAAAAAGCAAGTATAAACACTGTAGTCAGCAGTTAGTTCTGGGCTTAATTTCTTGGTTACACCCTTTTCTGATCCTCCTACTAGGTAGTATATTACTCTTAGTGCTGGCACTCCACCTTCCTGGGGCTTATCACTTATATTTTCATTTTGCTTGAGTGAATATTTGATTAATGTTTCTCTTTCCCACTAGCATTATAACTTCAAAAGAGTAGGACCGTCACTGATTTCATTCTCCCTTGTCCCCCAGCTCCTAGCTGTCAGTGTTTGGAGCATGTTAGGCACTCAGTAATTTGTGCTGTCTGGCTCAATTTTCCCTGCCATCCTGTTATTCTGTTAATATGTATTACCTTGTGTTTTTTTTGCTGGTTATTATTACTCACAAAAATCCCCACCCTTAATCTCTGAACTAAAATTGGGCAAGAGAAGAATGGTTGCCTGTTACCTTAACGGGGTGAGTTCTTATAAATTTTAAAGTTTATGAATTTTAAAGCTTTAGCTTGGTGTCCTAAGATATGCAGACAGAAATCTAGAGCTAAGGAAAAATGAATTCCTCTGCCTAAGAAATTGGAATGTTTGGCTTTTGCTATGGATGGGAAGGTCAGAACAAAGGTAAGAAAGAAAGAGGGGAGAAGGAAAAGCCATATGCAGGAGTCGGGAACCTCGGGTGGGGAAATGGTAGAACAGCCTTAAGAATGCATATGTCTGATAACCAGTTTTATGATGGCCATCTTGCTTGGAAGTAAATTCTTCATTTCCCCCAAACTTTCTTTGAAGTCTGCTAGACGCACATGATTTGAGGGATCCCTCTTCACCCCTTCACATCACCAAATGACCAGGGTTGACCTGGGGCAGAAAAGGGACAGCAGGAGTGGGAGAGTGAGACAATCCCAAAGTAATACAATTCAGAATAGCTGGAGTCAGAAGTGACCACAACAATCTAAGTCTCCCGGAAATTTTCAGGAATTTGTGAGAACACTGGACTTTGCATAATCCAATGGGGGGTTTGAACCAATTTTGTTTTTATTTTAAAGAACAGGGTGAGTTCAGTTGACGTGGGTTATGTGTAAGATAACAAGAATGTACTTTCTGTGTCCTTGACTGGCATATTATAAGAATTAAAAAACTGTCGTAACTAGGACAATAGTGAAGTTGAGGGGGGTGCCTAAGTTTATCCAAAGTACAAAATATTTTCACCCCTAAATAAAACTAGCTGAGAAACACTCTGCTCAGATGTCAACATGCTAATTATACACTCAGCAGACATGTCAGGTACAAAGATTAAATTCGCCCACGAAAAAGTAAAAGGGGAAAAGCGAGGTATCAAGTTTCCCGGCTATATAAATCTTCCTTTAACTGCCAGAAATTGCTGGGGCAGCCTCAGGTAGAGCTAAGCGACATTTAGTTCCGTGTCAGCAAGAAAAGCCAAGGTTATTTTGTCTAGGTGGTTCTCTAGATTGTTGTGGCTTCCAGAGATCATAGACTTGTTGGAGTAGACCATGACCATATCTCCTTCAAACAGCCTGGACCTTGAAGAAATACCCATGTCTGGGTCAGCAACCCAAACATTATTCCTAGCTGGCTTACAAAGGGCCCTGCCATGGACTTCACCTTCCCACAGCTAGTAGATGCTAGGACACAATCCATTCCCTTCCCCACATGCCTACATTGAGAAGCCAGATAGCCTAATGCGGTGGTCTTCAGACTAAGGTATTTGATATGCAGACTTTCCTAAGGATACACAGGCATCCTTGCATATGTAATGTTTCCTACAATTGATCTTCACGAGAACTAGTGTAGTCAAAGTGGCTTGCTGGTTCCATTGTGCAATGCCCCAGGATGAAAAATCTCAGGGGTCCAAAGAAAGGGACAATTGAAATATTGGTTTTGGTCTTAAAAAATGAATGAATGGGTAACAGATTGTTTTTCAAGTTAGTTTCCAATTTGTTGCTTTTGTTGCTTTGAACAATATTGAAGGAACATCTAATCAAATTATCTAATGAGAAATTTTTCTAACAACTCTGAGATACAATTTATATACCATACAATTTGATGGTCCTTAGTTACTCAGTTGTGCAACCATCACCACAATCAATTTTAGAACATTTTTATCACCCTAAAAAGAAAAAGAAACTCTGTACCCTTTAGCAGTCACTCACCTTTTCCTCCAAACCTCTCAGCCTTAGGCAAGCAATCGTCTACACTGTTTCTATAGATTTTCCCATTCTGTACATTTCATAAAAAATAAATCACACCAGTCAGTTTTTGTGACTGACTTTATCACTTAACATATGTTTTCAAGTTTTATCCATGTTGTGCCATGAATCAGTACTTCATTCCTTTTTATGGCCAAATAATATTCTGTTATTTGAATATACCATTCATCCATTGATCCAATAATAGATTACTAAAATATTTAACAAGATACCTACATCAAGAATGAAAAAGCAAACATTGTTATAAATCTTACAAATATTAATAAGATAAAAGAGGACACTATAAATAACTTTATGCCAATAAATTAAAAAAATTTAGACATAACTCCTAGGAAAACATAATTTTCCAGAATGAACACTAGGGGAAATATAGGACTATTCAGATTTTCTATTAAAGAAACTATGATTTAAAACTTTCTTACAAAATGAATTCCAGGCTCAGATAATTTTGGTATTGAATCCTTTCTGAACAATTAAAGAGGAAATAAACCTGCAGGCTTGCCCCAAAGCATTCACTCTTCATCTGTTGGCTGGACTACCTCTCTTTAAGGGAGCAGGCACTCATTGGTTTGCCAAAATGCTCACCATGCTTATTCTTGGCCCACTTCTCACATTTCCACTTAATACCATTTTTGAACAACATTGTCTTGGAGGTTTTAGCCAGTGCAACAAGGCAAGAAAAATAAATGAAAGGTATAGGCATTGGAAAGGAGGAAATCAAACTCTCATTGTTAGCAGGTGACAAGATTGTGTGCATAGAAAATCCCAAAGAATAAGCAGATAATCTGTTAAGGTTAGTAAGTGAATTTATTAAGATACTCAGTCAATATAAAAACTTACATTTTGTTTTTATAATTCAACAATAAACAAGTTGAAATTTTTTAAATGATACCATTTATAGGAGCATCAAAAACATAGGAATAAATCTAATGAAGATATGCAAAACCTCTTCATTGAAAACTATGAAATGTTATTGAGAGATATTTTTTAAAATAGGCTTAAACAGAAGGCTATACAATTTACATGAATTTGTATGATTCAGTATTGGAAAGATGTCACCTATAAATTTAACTATGGTTTCAATGCAATCCCAATGAAAATTCCATCAGGTTTTTTATGTGGATATGTGTATGAGGAAATTTATAAACTGATTCTAAAGTTTACGTAGACATGCAAAAGGCCAAGAAAAGCCTGGACAATCTTGAAAGGAACAAAATTAGAAGACTTACACTACCAAACAGCAAGTCTTATTGTAAAACTGCAGTCTTTAAGACAATGTGATACTGTTGTGAGAAGGACATATAGACAAGTGGAGTAAAATAGAGTCCAGAAACAAACCAACACATATATAGACACTTTATTTATGATAAATGTGAAAATCCTGTGCAATGGGGAAAGGATGATCTTTTCAATAAATGGAAGGTCAATTATATACCCATAATGAAAAAACATTTACCTTGATCCCTACCTTAAACAAAACACAAAAATCAATTTCAGATGGATTTTATATGATATGATAATAACATAGGTAAGCTTCTTGATTTGGGGGAGGGAAAGATTTTTTGAATAGAACACAGAGACAAATGATAAGGAAAAGACTGATAACTTGGATGTTACAATTAAGAACTTCTATTCATAAAAGCTACTTTTGAGTGAAGAGGCAAGCCACAGAGTGATAGAATATATTTGCAATACCTATGGCTAATAAAGGATTTGGGTCTAGAATTGAATTAGTAATTATCTGTTACTATTTAACAAATCACCCTAAAACACAGTGGCTTCTTATCTCACAGTTTCAGTATGTCAGGAATGTGGGCATGGCTTAGCTTGTTGTTTCTGGCTGAGGTTCTCTGATGAGGTTGCAGTCATGCTGCCTGCTAGGGCTGTGGGCTCATCTGAGGGCTCAACTGAGGGGGGTTCTCCTTTCAAGCTTTCTCACGTGTGGTTGGCAGGTCTTCGTCCCTTGCCACATGGGCTTCTCCACAGGGCTGCCTCATGATATGGCAGCTAGTTTTCACCAGGGAATGCAATCTGAGAGAAAGTGAGCACCCAAGACAGAAGCCACCATCTTTTTATAACTTAATCTTGGAACTAACAGCCCATTAATTTTGCCATATGCCATTCAATAGAAACAAATCACTAAGTCCAGCCCATACTAAAGGGAAAGGGCATGAATACCAGGTGGAAGGGATCGTCAGAGGCCATTTTACAGGCTGCCTACCACAAGAATATATAAAGAACTCTCAAAAGTCTTGATCTAGGTAGTGGTTATATGGGTGTGTTCACTTTGTGAAAATTTGCCAAGCTATTGAGTTATGATTTGGGTACTTTTCTGGGTGTAGGTTATATATCAATAAAAAGTTGTTTTTAAAACGTTTTTGATGGAAAATTTCTCTGGCAGGCAGAATTCTGAAGATGTCCCCACCCCAAGATTCCTGACTCCCGGTTATTCAGTTAAACATTAGTCTAGATACTGCTGTGAAGGGGTCTTGCAGATGTAATTAAAGTCCTTTCAGTTGACCTTAAGATATGGAGATTATCTGGGTGGGCCTAACTCAGTCAGGGAAGGCTTTTAAAAGCAGAGAGTTTTTCTCTGCTGTTAGAAGAAGAGAAAGTCAAAGAGGTTTGAAGGAGAGAAGGATTTCAAAAGAGTATCATACTCTTATTAGCTTTGAAGATGCGAGGGGCATGTACAGGGACCTAAGTGCAGCCTCTAGGAGTTAAGAGCAGTACTTGGCCAATAGCTGCAAAACTGAATTCTGCCAACAACCTGAATGAGCTTGGAAACATATTCTTCCCCCAAATCTCCAGATAAGTGCCCAACCCAGCTAATACATTGATTTCAGGCTTCTGAATCTACAAGCATCTGATTACAGAACTATGAGCTAAGAAATGAGTGTTATTTTGAGCTGCTAATCTTGTGGTTAATTTGATATGCAGCAATAGAAAACTAACATAATCATACAACTTGGACAGAGTTCAAAAAATTGGGTAATACTATTACTAGAAAACTATTTCATCCTTATCTACTTAGTTATTTTTAAAAACGAGTCTCTCAGTATTCACATCTATAAAAAAGAAAAGAGATAGCATGGATATTATGGATATTGAACCTGATCTTGTTTTTGGCATTAAGTAATACTTTTCAATGGATATAGAACTAATTGTAAAAAAAAAAAAAAAAAAAAAACAGGCCCATCAATCTCAGTTAAGAAATGCATTTCCAATAAAATGTATCATTTTATGTTTGTAACTAATAATTAGGTTATTTTGATCAATTATGACTATAATTTTAGTGATAGGTCAACTCAGAAGGAATTTCTTAATCCTTGAGCCTGTGGTCACAAGAAATTTTACAAATAAATTTGTATATTATATATATATATTTGTTGCAAAGAAATATGATAGGGTGATCTATTGATGTTCAAGCATAAGAATAACATTAATAAGGGGAAGAAGAATGGAAAAACAAGGTCTAGGAGAAAAAGGAATGTTGGAAATTTTCCAGTGTTAAGGAAGAGCTTGTTTATGCCTTGTTTCAATGAACGATGGTGGGTTTCAAATTGCTATGGCATTTGGATTCCATTGAATAGATCTTTAAAAGAGTGATGTAGCAATTTTATTTTGAAATATTAACAACATGTAGGAAATTGCGTCTTTTGCAACAACTAGGATTTATGATGAAAAATGTAGGAGCTCAGCTTTAAAATGTGCAGGGAGTTTATAGATTTTCTAAATTCTTTCAGAGGGGACAAGTTTGAGGACCACTGGTGTAGTAGGTGAGAGTCAGACTCAGAAACATAACTGCAGTATGGCCTTGGATAACTTACTTCTTTCTCTTATACCTGTTTCTTTATCTGTAAGTTTAGGATAGTAACAGTATTGTTACACATAAACTCTTATGAAAACTAAATGATTTAATGTATGTAAAGCACTTAGAACAGTGAGTGCTATATAGAGATGATATTATCATTATTAAACCTCAAATAATGTTGTTCCCTCATTATTTGCTCATTCAGATGAGATTTAACTCCCATGGAGGTTTGCAAACTGCCCTCGGAGTGTTCCATCACCCCAGAGGCACACTGCTTTCAGGCTGTGTTAATGTGGCTTCAGAGCACTTGAATATGGCTAGTCTAAATCAAGATGTGTTGGATTTCGAAGACAGTATGAAAAAATGAATGTAAAATATTTCAGAATTAATTTTATATTTATTATATGTTGAAATGGTATTTTGGAGATATTAGGTTAAATAAAATATATTATTAAAATTAATTTTACCTGACTTTTTACTGTTTTTAATACAGCCACTAGAAAAGTTTAAATTACATATGTAGCTCACATCGCATTTCCGTTGGACAGTGCTAGCTTTAGACAGTGTGTTCTCGATGCCAACAGAGTAATTTTTTAAAAATGTAATTTAGATCATGTCTGCTCTGCTCAAAACACCTCATTAATATCACTCACTCAAGAGTAAAAGCCAAAATCCAACCTAGGTCTACCAGGCCCTACATGATCAAGCCTACCCACCTCCCACCCCAACCTCTCTGGTCCTGTGGCAGATCTAGATTTTTCTGAAATTAAAACTTACAGTATTGTGGGGTGGGGTTTATAGGTGGGGCTTGCTAATAAAAAGGATTACAAATTATGAATATAAAATTGGGTACAAAATTGAATATTTATTTAGAATGAGAAAATAAATCACAACAATTTACTGGAAATTTGGAAATTCAGGTCCCTTTCTTCTGATATCCCTTTAGGCAATTTTCCAGACTTACTTACTTCCAGATTGCAGGCTGGCTCCCCCAGCTCACCTACAACTCTCCACAATTCCAGCAAGTCCCTGAACTCATAGTGTCCCAGGCAAGTGAAAGCCCTCAAGCTTAAATTTATTTGGTTTTCTCAGTAAATCCTTACACCCCCTCCCCCACCCAACACATTTCCTGTCATCTCCCCTCTCTCTGCCTCCCTTGCTCTTCCTCCCACACCAGGCGTGCGCCCACCTTACAGCTTTTCCATTTGGTGTTTCCTGTGCTTGAAACGTTCCATGCCCAGCTATCCAGAGTCCACCCCTTATTTCCTGCAGGCCTCTGCTCACATTCACCTCATCAGAGCACTGTGGCCTGACTCCACCCCCCCACCCCCCACCCCTGCAGAAAACAGCAAACCACTCTCCTGCACTTCCTATTCTCTTTACTCTGCTTTAATTACCTCCATAGTACTTAACACCAGCTGACATATTATGTATTATGTATTTACAAATTTATTTTTGATTTTCTGTCTCCTTCCTTTAGAATGGGAAATTCAGGATGACAGGGACCTTGTTTTGTTTCTGCTAGGTACACCCAGCATCTAGAACAGTGCCTGGCCCTGTGACAGACACTCAAAAAATATTTGTTGAATGAATGAATATAAATTGAAGGACAGGGAAGCCCTATCATTTTTCCAATCTGGAATAAATTCTTCAGGGAAATAATACTCCACCTCCCCATTTTCAATCATCATTATTAAGGACCTCTAGGTGTATGGTAGCTATTGCTTTTGGCTACCTGACATGCTTCCACATCCCTCTCCCCAGTCCCACAATA
The DNA here is from genome assembly GCF_015220235.1 of Choloepus didactylus. Lineage (NCBI taxonomy): Eukaryota > Metazoa > Chordata > Mammalia > Pilosa > Megalonychidae > Choloepus > Choloepus didactylus. The sequence goes on along the minus strand of NC_051322.1, from coordinate 29,552,350 downwards.
CACTTCTCCTGGAAGCAGACTCTCCAGCCCCCTTTCCTGGACCCCCCCACCCCATCCCCCACAATTCTTGAGCACACATTCTCGGCAGGGTCAATAGCAGTAAACCAGGATGATTGGTCAGAGATGAGCACACTCCCTAAGCTTGGGCAATCCTAGAGGTCTTCAAGATTGTTCTCACTGGAGCTGGGGGAAAGGAAGTAGTAGTCTCTTGACTGTGGTGCCTTCACAGCTAGACAACTATGAACCAAGGCCTCTGGGGCTGTGTTTTTCATGGGCAGAGAGGGAGATGGATAGAAAGAAAGGGAGTCCCAGCATCAGGGAGCCCTGGGTCCAATCTGTGGAACTCTTCCTGCAGCTCTTCCTCTTCCTCTTTCTCTAACCTGTGAGCTCCCTCAACATTCCTCCAACACATCCCTTTCTGCTTCAGCAAATGCCAGTTGTACTTCTGTCACTCACATCAAAACTCCTTACTAATCAGAATGCATCAGGCAGGCACTGGGATGATCTCTGAGGATGCTGATGATCTGGACACCATCCTTGCACTTGAGGGGCTTATAATCTCCCTAGCACACAAGGAAGGAAACTGGCAATTACAATCCAGTATGAACATATGGGATTCATCAGAAATTAGGTCTTTCATGACCTTGGTTAAGCTTCTTTAAGTTCTTGTATGGATTTCATGTTCAGAACAATGTAAGCATCCAAAATAGTACTGTCCATGATCAAATCAGTAAATACTAACTGAGAACCTACTATGTGCAAGACTCAAGATAAGTGCTGTGATACAGACCTGTAGAGCATCCTAACTGGGGTTGGTAAATTTCTAAAAAATAATAAAGAATATATGTTAAGTATGAATTGAAGCCATAGAGTGTTCTATTCCTTCATTTCTGTCTCTTTTTGGAGTAGCTGTATAGCATGTTGGTAAGGGGTGTGGGCATTGGAATCCTAGCTTTGTCACTAGCCATGTGACCTTGAGCAAAATCACTTAATCTCTGTGAGACTCAGTGTCCTCCTCTGTAAACTGGATAATATCACAATATCTATTTCACAGGATTGTTGTGAAGATTAAATGAATTGATATGAATAAAGCACTTAGACTAGTGCCCAGCACATACTAAGTCCTCAAAAAGTATTAGCAAACAATATTATGTTGAATGTATATAAATTATGGGGCTTGAAAGCAGGAGCCCTTGCATTCTTTGTAGTTTAGCTAACATGTAGAGACCACTCCATATTTTTCTATTTACTTGGCTCTGCAGTATTAATTCATTAGCACATTCAGGCATTGTCTCTCTTGATGGTTTCTCTATCTGCTCTAAATTTAGTACTAAATAAAGTCATTTGTGGGAGTGGAGAAGGTTTTAATGATCTCTGGTCCAAATCCATTGTGTTTTGTTTCATCCAAAAGCTATAATCTAGAGAGAGTTTGGACACATCTGCTGAAGACCATTTATAGTCATGTTTGCAGCAATTTCTAGCAGCTATTTGCAATGTGCACCCATACTTTGAATCTTCAGCAATTTGCATATACAGTAGTAGTACCATAACTAATGTTTCAAATTTGGTGCTACTTTATATTTGGGCCTGTGTAATTCCTACCTAATTATAATATATGAATATTAAATAAATGGATTTATGAGAAGCGAATCACTTTTTCAGTCATGGTAAATAGAATAGTCACAATCCCATAGTCTCAGGTTTGATTAAAGATATCTAGGAATAGGGCATCATAATTATACCTTACATTTGCATAGTAAATTTGTAGTATAGTGTAATAATAATATATCTTCCATTTATATACCTGTTTAATTCTTACAAACACTCTGAGGTAGGCAGGGGAGTATCATGCATTCCATTTTACAGATGAAGAAACTAGAACTAAGAGGTGTTAACTGACTTGCCTAAGTTTAGTAAATGGTAATAAATAGCAGAGCAAAGACTATACTCAGGTTTCCTGACTTCTAGTCCAGTGCTCTCTCCACTCTACTGGCAGAAGGAATTGTTAGGAATTCCCATTTTCTTTCACCAAATTTTACATCCCCAGTGTACTAAGCATCTGATGATACTTGCCAACAGCAGTCTATGTGTGAGCCCTCACCAGAGCATGGTCCTTCTTTGGGGAGTCCCACTTTGTAAATGCTATAGATCAGTTGCCTGACAATATGCAGGTATGAAGCCGATAACAGTGTTTAACTGAAGCTGCTGGAGCTGGGAAACTTTGGAAATGAAAAACAAGGTTATCTGAATAATGGGGAAGAATTTTTTAGTCAACACTCAGCCTCCTCTTTACTCCTCGCTTCAAGCTAATGGTGCCCATAAAACCCCAATAATGTGGCAGCAGAAGATATTTTATAGACAGTACTTTGAAAAAAATCAAGCATAGGCATTTTGCAGTTTGTTTTCACTGGAAGAGAGTCACCCTACCATTGCAGAATTTCTTGACATTAAATAGATGGAGGCAGGAGGAGCAGGAATTAGAAGTATAATGAGTATTAGCTTAAACAGTTGATGGAGACTGATTCTATAGGGTTATGGCAAAAAAAATTTTTTTCTGTAAAGGAGTTAACATGAGCAGTATAGACAGAATGACTAAACTCTATGCAATTAGTACATAAACTCTGATCAGATTAGTATAAACTGGCATAGACAAGTATTATGTATCTGATACTGGACATAGATTTGGGTGACGAGAAAGCCAAACAATATAAAGGATCCATTCCCTAGACCTTCCAGATAGCTCCCCAGTATATTATTTGGGAGTCTTTCTATTCCAAGGGAATGAAAACCAGTTCAATGACTTTGAGCAGTAACAGAATTTATTGATTTCTTATAAGTCAGAAGAACAGGGGTAGCACAAGCATCAAATGCAAGTGGATTTAGAGGATCAAAAGATATCCCCTTCTTCCCCTCTCTCTCTCAACTTTGTTTCCCTCTGCGTATTCTTTATTATCCTCTTTCCTACTGCAGACGGGCTTCCTCCCTGTAGTCAGAGAAGATGACTGCCAGAAATGACAGGCCCATGCCCAATCGTAGCATAGCAATCCCAGAACAAAGAGAGAACACTTTTTTCTTACAGCTTCCATGTATAAATTCCCAGAGAAGTATTCTGATTGGCCAATTTGGGCCACACATTCACCCCCACCCCACACCCCCACCCTGGACCAATCTTAATCCCGAGGGCAATGGAGTACCAACATTGGCCAATCCTTGGTCATTTCCCATACTTTTAGCCAAAGCTGATGGAGTTTGTTACCAGAAAGGTAGTGGTGAAGTTAGCTCAACTTCTACAGTCCACTGCAATGTTTCCCAAATGTACATGAAGATAAAAATCACCTGGCCTAGGTATCATATTAAAACATGATACCTGGGCTCACAACCCCAACCTATGGAATCAGAACTTAAAGGGGAAAGGGCTGGTAATTTGTATATTTAACAAGTGCCTCCGGTGTATTAGTTTTCTATTGCCGTTACAACAAATCATCACAAACTTAGTGGCTTAAAACAATGTGAATTTATTCTTATGGTTTGGGAGCTCAGAAGTCCAAAATCAGTTTCACTGGATTAAAGTCAGTGTATTGGCAGGGCTGGTTCCTTCTGGAGGCTCTGAGGGGAGAATCCGTTGCCTTGCAGTTCAGTCTTTAATGGCTCCCTATATTCCTTGGTTTTGGCCCCTTCCTCTTCAAGCACATCACTCCAGTATCTGCTTCTGTCATCGCACTGACTCTTCCCATGTTCCTCTTTTTTAATTTTTTTTAATTTTTTTGTAGTTATAAATATATAAACTAAAATTTCCCATTTTAACCACTTCCATGTGTACAATTCAATGACATTTATTACATTTACAGTGCTGTGCTACCATTACCATCATCCATTACCAAAACTTTTTCATCACCACAAACAGAAACTCTGTACCCATTAGGTAATAATGCCCCGTTCCCCTCCCTCCAGCCCCTGGTAACGTCTAAGTTACTTTCTGTCTTTATGAATTTGCTTGTGCTCTAGATATTTCATAAAAGTGGAATCATATAATATTTGTCCTTTAGCATCTGGCGTATATTGCTTAGATAAATTTTTCAAAGTTCATCTATGTTGTAAACCAACTTCTTAATTCCATGTGAAAAATTCTGAGAGCCACTTAGAAGTAAGAATTTGCCAAAAAAAGGGGTTGGGGCAAAATAATTAATATTATTTGACTGGTTCTTGAGTGTAACACATTTGATCCTCATGACAACCTTCTGCTTTTTCTGAATATAAACCCAGGAGTAGAATTACTGGGTCTTAGGGATACTTTCCTTTTCACAAAATAGTTCCGTCCACCCTTCTGAAGGGCTTCCCCAGTTCACACTGCCTCTAAGAGTATGTTAAGCTTCCTGTTGCTCCACTCATTGCCATCAGTTAATAGTATCTGATTTTCTTTTTTCCAATCTGGGAGGTGTAAAATGCTATTTAGTTTAAATCTCTATTTCACTGATTACTAATGAGGTTCAACATTGTTAGTCATTCTGGCTTCCCCTTATGTGAATTGCCTCATCATATACTGTGCTCATTTTGTTTTCTGTTCAATTTCCTGTCTTTTTAAAGTTGTCTTGAAGGAGTTTTTGAATATTATAAATCTTTATTCCATGTTGATTTTGAATATTACAAATAACTTTTCCCATTAGATCACCTGTTGATTAGTTCTCTTTATCATGGCCACCACAGGACAGAAATATTTACTTTTGATTTCATCAAATCTATCATTTTTTTTTTCCTTTACAATCTGTATATTTGCAGTCTTTCTAAACAAAATTCGCTCACTCGCAGAGTTCTGGCAATATTTCTACATTTCCTTCTATTTGCTTTACAGTTTTGCTTTTCAAATTTAGTGCTTTAATCCATTTGGAGTTTATTTTTGCATTATGTTGTAAGTATCCAATTTAATTTTTCACATTTCTTTTACATTTCAGAGATTGGTTTTTATTTCAGTTTAATTTTGTTTTATACTCATGTGAAATATTAACATGGTTCTAAAGTAAAATATATAAAACAAGGTATATTTAGAGAATTCTAGCTTCTTTCTCCTTGTCCCTTTCCTTCCTCAAAAGCAATATTTAAAAGTTTTTTATGGTTGCTCTTCCCTTTTTTTCCATCCTTTTTAATATAGGCAAATATGTGTATATGTTCATGTCTGATGACTGACATTTTCTCATTGCCATTTCAAATTATTTAATGGTTATTATTGTATTCAAATTTTGTTTTTCCTTGTACCATTTAGGTATTCCACATTTTTCCATCTATGTATTCCTTTCATCTAGTTGTTCACTTTTATTAGCATTTAGTAGTTCATAATCTTTTTTAAAAGATGCCCATTTTATCTGTAAATTATTTCCTCCTTTTATTCTGTATTCTATTGACTTGTAATCCTCCTGTTTTTTCTTGATCTGTCTTACCAAAGGTTAGTCAATTTCATTAGTCTTTTCAATAAACCATCTTTTGATTTTGTTATTCACATTTATTGCTTTTCTTCCCCCTTCCCCACCAACTCACATCATTAATATTTGCCCTTGTCTTTATTTTTTCTTCCCTACTTATTTCTTTGGGTTATTTTTTGCCCTGGACACTTAGCTCATTTGGTTTTAATATGTCTTGCTTGTTAAAAAAAAACATGTATTTAACACTAAAAAACCCCTCTTAGTCCTTCTTTACACACACTTTGACATATGGTACTTTCATTGCCATCCAGCTGAAAGTATTTTATAATTTCCCTTATCACAATTTATTTATTCCAATAAGTAGTAGAATTTTTTATGCTCCCAGACTTTTAGGAATTTTTTTTAGCTATCCCTTTGTTATTGATTTCTCCAAATTTATTGCATTGTGGTCGGAGAATATGGGATGTGTGATGTTGACACATGGAATTTATTGAGGTACAAGACGGGTACATGACTGATTTTTATGGCTATCCAATGTTTTCTTGAGAATAATGTATATTCTTTATTTGTTGGATATAAAGCTCTTTATAAGACTGAGCTTATTAATTGAGTCATCCAAATCTAATTTATCTCCTCTCTCTGTTTTCTTTCTTTCTTTCTTCTTTTTTTTTTTTTTTAATTGTTTGGTCTATCAGTTTCTAAGGGAATATATTAAAATTTCCAGCTACAGTTGTAGATTTTTCTTTTGGTGTTGCTTTATATATTTGGAAACTATATTGTTAGGTATATATGGTTTATAATCCTATAGCTTCTTGATCTGTACTGTTTATTATGTTGTGTTTTTTTTATCTTCATTTTATTGAGATATATTCACATACCATGCAGTCATACAAAACAAATCGTACTTTCGATTGTTTACAGTACCATTACATAGTTGTACATTCATCACCTAAATCAATCCCTGACACCTTCATTAGCACACACACAAAAATAACAAGAATAATAATTAGAGTGAAAAAGAGCAGTTGAAGTAAAAAAGAACACTGGGTACCTTTGTCTGTTTGTTTCCTTCCCCTATTTTTCTACTCATCCATCCATAAACTAGACAAAGTGGAGTGTGGTCCTTATGGCTTTCCCAATCCCATTGTCACCCCTCATAAGCTACATTTTTATACAACTGTCTTTGAGATTCATGGGTTCTGGGTTGTAGTTTGATAGTTTCAGGTATCCACCACCAGCTACCCCAATTCTTTAGAACCTAAAAAGGGTTGTCTAAAGTGTGTGTAAGAGTGCCCGCCAGAGTGACCTCTCGGCTCCTTTTGGAATCTCTCTGCCACTGAAGCTTATTTCATTTCCTTTCACATCCCCCTTTTGGTCAAGAAGATGTTCTCCGTCCCACGATGCCGGGTCTACATTCCTCCCCGGGAGTCATGTTCCACGTTGCCAGGGAGATTCACTCCCCTGGGTGTCTGATCCCACGTAGGGGGGAGGGCATGTACTGTTTATTATGAAGTCCTCTTTGACTGTTATGATGTTTTTCACCTTAAACACTATTTTGAGTGATATTAAAAATTGGTGAGCTGAGGTTCTTTTGATTCATATTTACCCTGTATATATTTTTCATCTCTTAATATTCAAATAATGATTCACTGAGAACTTTTCTAGGCAATATTTTACAATAGAATGGCATACAACAGAAGGCAGTCAGGTTGCCTGAGTCCAGCTCCTAAGATTGCAATGGAGAGCCTCAGCTGTCTCTGTGATCCTGTCACTGCTCCTTGTCCACTTGCTTATTGTCTTCCTCTCCCACATCTCTCTTGATCATTATTATATCCCTATCTTATAGCACAGTGCCTGATACCTGGTAGATACCCAATAAACATCTGTTCAATGAATGAATGCACTTAAAAAGCCTGCTACTTGTTAGGAAAATAAAAGTAGTTATCATTTACAGAGCACTTACTACATGGTATATTACTTCTCTAAACTCATCTCCTATTTCACTCTCTCTTACCCAGCCCTAAGTATACTGATCTTACTGTTGTTAAATAAATGCACCAAGCTCATTTCTGCTTTAGGATGTTTACACCTGCTGTGCCCCAGATTTTTGCATAGCTCATTCTTTTACACCACTCAGGTTTCTTCTGCTCAAATGTCATCTCAGAGAACCTTTCTTTACCACCCTATCTAACATAGTACTCCATCCCTCCTCACATCTAATTACTCCCTATGTTCTTTTTAAAATAGCAGTTATCACTATTTAATATGCTATTTGTTTGGTTACATGTTTATTGTCTGCATCACCCACTAGAATGGAAGCTCTGTAAGGGCAAGGAAATTGTCTCCTACACTACTGTATCCCCTTCTAGATCATTGCCTCGCAAATAGCAGACAATCAATTTCTGTTGGATAAGAGAATTATCTCATTTAACCCTCAGGGAGAAAACTTTTTTAAAATGAGTATTTTATAGAACCCACTTTTACAGATGAAGAAACTGAAGCTCAGAGAAGTTTGGTAACTTGCCCAGGAACACACAGTATTAGAACTAGTTGAATGCTTGTCTGTTTTGACTCCAAAATGTGTCCATAATCTTATCCTCTACTCCACTGTCTCCTAATGAAGAAGAATGTAAATATACAAGACAGTATAAAATCAAGTGCTGTCAGGGCAGATTACGGTTGTTCAAATGAGGGGATCCAGAGGGATGGAGTCACTGACAGGAGGAAAGCTGCCCTCCTGGGTGAATGAGATTTGGAAGATGAAGGGAGGGGCAAACTTCCTGCGGGGGCCTGTGATTGATTGCCCAAGATGGCTTTTCCTTGGCCAAAGAATCTCAGTTCTGATTTTCCCCTCGGGTGATCCGTGCCGTGGAGGGCCCACATTCCTGGCCTTCGTGTCAAACACTCCAACAAAGGACCTTTTGCAAGAGCTTTTGTGGACTGTGGTTAGGCAGGGAGTCAGGACCAGCATTCTAAGTAACCGGTATGGCCTCAGTCAAGTTCAGACGAACTTCACAGCTCTCGGGCAGTAATCTCTGCCAATTTTCCGTGTCCAGGAGAAAGCAGCAGTGGGCGCCCAGGCTGGAGAGGGGTTTTGCGCCAAGGCGTCTTTCTTAAAGGATGGGGTTATCGTTGAACAAGGTGGGAGCTGACGTGGGAACCAGCCTCCCTGCCAAGGAGGAGGGACGGGAACAGCCACACCGGTGGCCTCGGGGGACTGGGAGTCTGTGGGCGTTGTGTTCTCATTTCCTTCCTGATTAAAGACGTTGTGTGAATGCCCAGGTACAGAGCACCGGCGGCTCTCCTTGATCGTGCGGTGCTCCTTTGCAGGGGCAAGGCGGCAGAACAGACAGGGCGAGCCAGAGCCAGGGCACAGGCGGGGGAGGCAGCGCCGAGCGAAGGAAGTGCGGGACAGCGGGCAGGGGCCCGCCCGGGAGAGCCAAAGGCAGCAGCTGGGTGAAGCTGGTCAGAAGGGCCAGGGAAGTGAAAGTCAGCCGGGGAAAAGGAAAGGGGAAGAAGCAAATGCAGAGAGCAGCAGCGGCCACAGGGAGAAAGGGAAAGAAAATCTCAGCGGTTAAACGTGCAGCCTCAGAGAGGGAGGGTTCCTTTTGTGGAATGTTGGCGGTGGGTGGGAGAGGGTGGGACTGAAAGCCTAGGTTGAGTTTTCTAATTTGCACTTATAATGTCTTGCCTTCAAACCACATCCTGTCCTTCACAGAGCTCAGTCCTGAGGAGTAGATGTGAGGTGTGTGGTGTTCAAATGCTCACATCATTCTCTCTTCAAACACCTGTTTCCTAGGCCTAATTTCCACCTCTAAAGGTGACCCTTGATTATTCCCAAATCTTTAAAATACAATTGTAACTATGATTTGGTCCAAGATAGTGTTAATTTTTTTCCTTAAGGTTTTCTGCCCATCAGCATTAAAAAAGTGCATTAAAAGAAAAGAATTTGGTGTTGCTTAGGTAGGATACTTTCCCCCTCAGAGCTGAAAGCTTAAAAAGCCTTAATGCAAATATTCATTATAAGATTATTTTGTCATTAAAATGATGCAACAGCACAGGTGCCAACTTTTTTTAAGTTGTTTTTTTGCTTTTGATGAAATCATCATCTCCAGCATTCCCTGCCTGCAATGTTCTCTCTTATGACTGTGACACTTAGTGAGACTGTGAGATGCCACGTGCACTTGTTGAACTAAAAACTGTCTAGTTTTTAGGCTGATTTGGAGTCTTCTGGGGGAAGGGAAAGAGTGGGTAAACTATAACTGTTTCAGGTAATATGTGTATCACCATCCAATTATGCACTCTGAAATATGGCCTCCAGTGGGCTTGGCATGCGTGTTTATTGAATGAAAGGATTTTTGAAAAAAGAAAGCTCAGCTTGTCATCGAAAAACATTTTTTTAGTGCACAAAATTATGAGCATGGACTATTTCCTAAATCATTTACTGTGCCTTTCCATTATTCCCCTCCCTGATGAATTTTGAATTTCAGGCCCTAAGGGTATAGTCCCTGGGGCTTTACCTCTGGAATTCTGGTCCCGGGACCAGCAACATTGGTCTCACCAGGGAGCTGGTTAGAAAAGCCTACTCTCAGGTCCTGCCTGGATCCAGAATCAGAATATGCGTTTTTAACAAGATCCCCAGTGATTTGGGTGCCTGTTCCAGTTTAAGAAGCACTGCTCTGAGGCACCCAGTCAACAGGCCTTCCCAGGCCCTGTGGAGTGACACATGGAGCACATTGTGTCAGGGCTGGAGGCTACAGAGGGTTCATATTCCAGTCTTCCTACGAAAGGAACTTCGCTACATGGACAAGTGATTTAAATTTTAAAAACTGAAAAGAATTTCAAACTTACAGGAAAGTTGCAAGAATAGTACAAAGAGTTTTTGTGTACCCTTTACCCATATTCACCATCTATTAACATTTTGCCACATATGCTTTTCTCTTTCCTCCGATATTATTATTATTACTTCTGAACTTTTGGAGAGTTAGTTGCATACATCAGTACTCCTTTTATCTTAATACTTGAATGTGTACTTCCCTTATATATAAATAACCACAATACAAGGGTCAGAACCAGGGAGAAGCAAGGCCTGACAGTACCTCTTTAAATCTTGCACAGTTGGAGCCTTGCTTGCTTCACCCTGTTCCTGGGCCTGCACACTACAGTTAACCAAGATCAGGAAATCTAACACTGATTCAATACTTATCCAATCTATAGTCCAAATTCCAATTTTCTCAATTGTCCCAGTCATGTCCTTTATAACAATTGTTGTCTTCTAGATCCAATTTGGGATCATTCATGGCATTTAGTTGTCATGCCTCTTTAGTCTCCTTTAATCTGGCTTTTCTTTGTCTTTCATAACATTGACATTTTTTAAAAATATAGACTTTTTTTTTATAGAATGACCCTCAATATGGGGACAGGTTAGTCTCTTGGTGGATCAGTTTCCTCACCTGCAGATTGAGAATAGTCCCTGTTTTATGCTGATTCAAATAAATTAAGGACTGGCAATAGGTTTGACAAATGGTAGGTGTTGGTGGATTGAACACATAACTAATATTGATTAGGTACTTTTCAGGACCATGCTAAGGGTCTTACATGCTTTATCTCATTTAGTCCTCACTACTAGCCCTATGAGGCAGTCTCTCTTTTTAACCCCATTTCACAGATAAGGAAACAGACTTAGAAGGAATAACTTGCCCAAGGTCTCACAGCTACTTAGGGGTGAAGTGGAGATCTGAACCCAAGCATTTTGATTCCAAAGACTATTTGCTTAGTAACTATGGTAGTGAGGCTTATTTAAAATGTAATTTCTTAGATAAAATTTGCATATCATAAACTTCACCATTTTAAACATTTTAAACTGTACAATTCAGTGGTTTTTAGTATATTCACAATGTTGTGCAACCACCACCACTATCTAATACCCGAACCTTTCCATCACCCCCAAAAGAAAGTTCATATTTCCCAATTCCCCACCTTCCTCATCCTCTGGCACTCACTAACACACTTTTCTGTTTCTATGAATTTGCTTATTCTGGACAATTCACATAAATGGAATCATACAATATATTGTCTTTTGTGACTGGCTTCTTTTACTTAGCAAGGTGTTTTCAAGGATCTTCTGTGTTATAACATGTATCAGTACTTCGTTGTTTGTGGCTGAATAATATTCCATTGTATGTATATAGCAGTATTTTGTTTATCCATTAATCAGTTGATGGACATTTGGGTTGCTTCTACTTTTTGGCTATTATGAATAATGCTGCTATGAATTTTCATGCACATGTTTTTGTGTGAACATATGTCTTCAATTCAATTCTCTTGGGTATATACCTAGGAGTAGAATTACAGGATCATATGGTAACTCTATGTTTAACTTCTTGAGGAACTACCAAACTATTTTTCTCAGTGGCTGCACCATTTTACATTCCCACCAACTATGTATGAAGTTTCAAATTTCTCCATATCCTTGACAACACTTATTTCCCTTTTTTAAAAATTATGGCCGTCGTAGAGGGTGTAACGTGGTATCTCACTGTGGTTTTGATTTGATTTGCATTTCCCTAATGACTAATGAAGTTGAGCATCTTTTCATGTGCTTATTGGCCATTTGTCTAAATTCTTTGGAGAAATGTCAATGCAAATCCTTTGTCCATTTTTAAATTGGTTGTTTGTCATTTTATTGTTGAATTTGTAACAGTTCTTTATATATTCAGGATAGTAGACCTTTATCAGATACATGATTCAAAAATATTTTTCCCACTCTATATGAATTGTCTTTTCACTTTCTTGATAATGTCCTTTGACACAAGGGAGGTTTTACTTTTGATGTTTAACTTATCTATTTTTTGTTGTTTGTGCTTTGGTTGTCATGTTTCAGAAACTGTTGCTTAAACCAAAGTCATGAAGATTTATACCTCTGTTTCCTCCCAAGAGTTGTATAGTTTTAGCTGTCATATTTAGGTCTTTGATCCATTTTGAGTTAGTTTTTATATATGGTATGAGGGGGAATTCCATATCCATTCTGTTGCATGTGGATATGCGGTTGTCCCAGCCTCATTTGTTGAAAAGACTGTTCTTTTGCCATTGAATGGTCTTGACACCCTTGCCAAAAATCACTTGACTATAAATGTATGGATTTATTTCTGGAGTCTTAATTTTATTCCATTGATCTATATATGTCTTTCCTTAGGCCAATACCACACTGTCTTGATTACTGTAAGTTTTGAAATAGCAAGTGTGAGTCCTCCAACTTTGTTCTTTTTCAAGATGGTTTTGGCTAATCAAGAGTCCCTTGCATTTCCATATGAATTTTAGGGTTATCTTGTGCGTTTATGCCAAAAAAGGCTGTTGGAATTTTATAGGGATTGCATTGAATTTGTAGATTGATTTGGGGAATATTGCCATCTTAATAATATTAAGTCTTCCAATCTATGAATGTTTTCCCATTTATTTAGATTTTCTTTAATTTCTTTCAAAAATATTTTGTAGATTTCACTGTATACAAGTCTTGTACTTCCTTGTTTAAATTTATTCTTAAGTATTTTATTCTTTTTGATGCTATTATAAATGAAATTGTTTTCCTAATTTCATTTTTGGATTGTAAATTGCTAGTGTATAGAAATACAACTGATTTTTCTGTTTTGATCTTATACTTGCAACATTGCTGAACTCATTAATTAGTTCAAGTTTCTGTGAATTGTTTAGGGCTTTCTATATATGAAATCTTGTCATCGATGAATATAAGTAGTTTTACTTCTTCCTTTCCAACCTGGATGCCTTTTATTTCTTTTTCTTATCTAATTGCTATGGCTAGAACTTCTATTACAGTGCTGAATAGAAGTGGCAACAGCAGACATCCTTGTCTTGTTCCTGATCAATGGGGAAAAGTTTTCAGTCTTTTCCGTTAAGTATGATGGTAGCTGTGCATTTTCACAAATGTGTTTTATCAGTTTGAGGAACTTTCCTTTTATTCCTAGTTTATTGAATGTGTTTTGTCATGAGAATGTATTGGATTTTGTCAAATGCCTTTTCTGTATCTATTGAGTTGATCATGTGGTTGAAAAATGTAAATGTTAATTACCTTTTCCCTATCTTATTTGTAAACTGCATCACTGCAATATTGTTAATAACTTCAGGCTGTGAGGTAGACCAAGCTTATTGTTCTTGTTTAATAAAGATGTTTGCCTTATTTGTTTGTTTTAATGACAAAATATATCAGGAGTCAGAAGGATAGAACTCGCAATGTACAGATCTGTAATTTGACCTCAATACTGGCTGAATGGGCTTTCTGTTTTAGGCTCTATGGGCAACTCTTCTTTCTTCCAGCTTTATTCTTCATTCTTGATTTATAAAAATGGACAGTCACAAAACACATGAACTCTGTCTGAAAACAGAACAGGAAGCATTACTTTCCAACTCGTGTTATGAGACCCATAATACCTTGATTCCAAAGCCAGACACAAAGACATCTCAAGAAAATAAAAATACAAACCAATCTCCCTCCTGAAAATAGAAGTAAAATTCTTAACAAAATATTAGCCAATCAAACTCAATAATATATATAAAGGATAATATACCACGACCAAGTGAGGTTTATAATAGGAATGCATAGATGGCTTGATATTTGAAAAACAATCAATTCACCAAAGTATCAGAAAGTACTTAGGGATAAATTTAACAAAAGATATGCAAGGCCTGAAAACTGAAAACTACAAAACATTGCTGAGAGAAATTAAAGAAGACCTAAATAAATATAGAGGTATACCATGTTCATCGATTGGAAGACTCAGTATGTTAATATGTCAACTTTCCTCAAATTGATTTATAGATTAAATGCAATTCCAATAAAATTCCTATAGGTTTTAAAAATAGAAATTAGCAAGCTGATTTTAAAGTTTAAATAGAAATGCAAAGAATCTGGAATAGTCAAGATAAATTTTAAAAAGAACAAAGTCAGAGAACTTATACTTCCTGATTTTAAGACTCATTATAAAGCTATGATGATCAAACAGTATGGTATTGGGATAAGGATGGACACTTACATCACCAGAATAGAGAGTCCAGAAATATACCCACACTTATATGGTTAACTGCCAAGGCAATTCAATGCAGATTGAATAGATTTTATTTCATTAAATGATGCTGGAAATCTTTTCTTTTTTTATATTTTTTTCCCAATTCAGTTTTATTGAGATATATTCAGATACCCTACAATCACCCACGGTGTAAAATTAATTGTTCACAGTATGATCATATAGTTGTGCACTCATCACCAAAATCAATTTTTAAACATTTCCATTACTCCAGAAATAAATAAAAATAAGAATAAAAATACAAGTAAAGAACACCCAAATCATCCCATTCCCCCAACCCCCTATTATTCATTTAATTTTTGTTCCCATTTTTCTACTCTTCTATCCATACACTGGATAAAGGGAGTGTGAGCCACAAGGTTTTCACAATCATACAGTCTCACCATGTAAGCTACATAGTTACACAATTGTCTTCAGGAATCAAGGCTGCTGGGTTGCAGTTCAACAGTTTGAAGTATTTCCTTCTCACTATTCCAAGTCGCTAAAAACTAAAAATGGATATCTATATAAACGCATAAGAATAACTCCAGAATAACCTCTCGACTCCATTTGAAATTTCTCAGACACTGAAACTTCATTTTGTTTCATTTTGCTTCCCATTTTTGGTCAATCCCATGATGCCAGGTCCAGGCTCATTCCTGGGAGTCATGTCCCATGTTGCCAGGAAGATTTACACCCCTGGGAGTCATGTTCCATGTAGGGGATAGGGCAGTGAGTTTACCTGCCAAATGGGCTTAGAGAGAGAAAGAGGCCACACCTGAGCAAAAGAGAGGTTCTCTGGGGGTGACTCTTAGGCACAATCATAAGTAAGGTTAGGCTCTCCTTTGCAGTAACAAGCTTCAAAAGGGCAAGCCCCAAGATCAAGGGCTTGGCCTTCTAAATTCGTAGTCCCCAGTGCTTGTGAGAATATCAGTAATTCCCCAGGTGGGGAAGTTTAATATTTCCACATTTTTCCCCAGTCCCTCAGGTGTGCTTTGCAAATACATTTTTATTCTCTGCCCAAATTACTTTGGGATGTATGTGGGTTTCACACTAGCCTGTAAAAACCAACTAGATCTCAATCCCTATTCAAGTGCAATGTAATTATGATGTTTGAATAAACTGACTGTACAAGTTAAATTATTTAGTGTGCTACAGAAAATATAGATTTTGCACCAAATAAACATCTCTTCCTTTGGTCTCACAAAGAAGTTGAAGTTTTAAAACAGTCAATAGGATCCTTTACCCTTTAGTCTGATTTGCCTTAGTCCTAACCAGATCTGCTTCATTCATATCTCTAATTGAAGTTTAAACTCTTTTTCAGCTTTTTCAATATTTGCTGTATGGGGTAATACTGACATTCATAGCTGCTGAACTCTAGCCCTGAGTCTTAGGTGTCACACAGGTACTTGAAGTTCCAGAGACCGACCAGGTTATACATGAGCTCAGCATCTCAGAATTAGAGATAACCATTACAACTCAGGAATAGATGGGACTACTGTAAGAGCTTATGAGCTAGGGACCTTTACAACAAAACTTCTCCTGATAACCTGTGCTCTAAGATTCAATTCTCAGAGTTTTCACATTATAGTTAGTCCATATTAGTGAGGTGTTATAATGTTAGTCTTTTTGTTTCTGGCTTATTTCACTCAAAATGCTGTCTTCAAGATCCATTCACCTAGTTGCATGCCTCATGATGCTGGAAATCTTGATATCCATATGGAATAAAGTGAATTTTAACTCTTTCCTCACACCACATACACAAAACAATTCAAAGTGGATCATATACCTAAATGTTAGGAATAAAATTACAAAAACTTCTAACAGAAATCATAGGAGAAAATCTTTGTGACCTTGAGTTAAGGAAAGATGTCTTAGATAGGTCACATAAAGCATAAATTATAAACAACAAAAAAAGATTAATTGGAGTTCATAAAAATAAAAATCTTTGTTTTTCAAAAGACATTGTTAACAAAATAAATAGGCAAGCCACAGATTAGGAAGAAAATATATTTGAAAAATATGTATATGACAAAGCACTTGTATATAAAGAACTCTTACAATACAATAATATGGCAGCAAAAGATTTGAAAAGACACTTCATCAAAGAAGATACACAAATGGCCAACACGTCATTAAGGAAATGCAAATTAAAACCACAATGAGATATCACTACAAACCTACTAGAACAGCTAAAATTCAAAAGACTATCATTACCAAGAGTTGGAGGGATGTGGAGCAATAGGAACTCTCACACACTGTTAGTGGGAAATGGAAATGGTAAAACCAGTTTGAAAAACAGTTTGGAGTTTCTTAAAAAGTTAAATACACACTTACCAAACCATTCAGTGATTCCACAACTCGATATCTACCTAA
The DNA here is from genome assembly GCF_015220235.1 of Choloepus didactylus. Taxonomy (NCBI): domain Eukaryota; kingdom Metazoa; phylum Chordata; class Mammalia; order Pilosa; family Megalonychidae; genus Choloepus; species Choloepus didactylus. The sequence continues at coordinate 29,535,483 of NC_051322.1, read as the reverse complement.
TAGAAAGGTGAACATATATCCACACAAAGACTTGTTCATTTATGGTCATATCAGCAGTGTTCATAACCAAAAAATAGAAACAACTCAGATATCCATCATCGGGTGAATGGATTAAATAAAATGTGATACATATACATACAATGGAATACTACTTAGAATTAAAAGGAACTAACTACTGATAAACACAAAATCATTTTGGATCTCAAAAACATCATGCTGAACGAAAGAAGCCAGATACAAAAGACTGCATGTGTTTGTTCCATTTAAATGAAATTCTAGAAAACCCAAACCTTAGCAAAAGGAACAAATAAGAGTGGTTCCTGCAATGTGGCACAAAGGAACTTTTTGGAATTATGGAAGGTGTGCCAGTTTGAATGTATTATGTCCCCCAAAATGCTATTATCTTTGATGCAATCTTGTGTGGGCAGATGCATTAGTGTTGATTAGATTGTAATTCTTTTGAGTGTTTCCATGGAGATGCGACCCACACAACTGTGGGTGATGACTTTGACTGGATAGTTTCCATAGAGGTGTGGCTCTGCCCATTCAGCATGGGACCTGATTAGTTTACTAGAGCACTGTATAAGCTCAGACAGAAGGAGTGAGCTTGCTACAGTCAAGAGGGACACTTTGAAGAATGCACAGGAGCTGAGAAAGGAGCTGCAGATGAGAGACAGTTTGAAGATGGCTGTTTAAAGCAGACTTTTGTTCCAGAGAAACTAAGAGAGGAAAAGAACACCCTAAGAGCAACATTTTGGAGAACGCCATTTTGAATCGCAACCTGGGAGCAAGCAGATGCCAACCACGTGCCTTCCCAGCTAACAGAGGTTTTCCAGATGCCATTGGCCATCTTCCAGTGAAGGTACCTGATTGTTGATGCATTACCTTGGACACTTTATGGCCTTAAGACTGTAACCGGGTAACCAAATAAACCCCCTTTTATAAAAGCCAAACCATTTCTGGTGTTTTGCATCCCAGCAGCATTAGCAAACTGGAATAGAATGGTTCTAAACTTTTATTTTGGTGATGGTTGCATGATTGCATATATTTACCCAAACTCATCAAGCTGCATATTTAAAAGTGTGAAGTTTATAATATGTAAATTATACCTCAATAAAATTGTAAAGAACAAAACAAAACAAAAAACTATGCCTGGCCCCAAATGGAGTTCAATTCATCTGCATGTCTTCCTTCATAGTCTGGCCCCGAATCTATCTTTCCAGCCTCATCTCCTGCCCGTCTCCTCCATACATTCATTCAACATTCTCGGACACTTGCGGTGTACAAGGCCCAAGTGTTAAGTGTTCGGAGAAAGTGAGGAAAGAGAACCTCTATCCTCAAGGATCTCACAGCCTAGTCTGGGAGCAGAAAGAAAGGTACCCAAATCTGACAATCATTGGGGAATGTTCCTGGAGGAGAACCATGGTTCTTAAAGGAGAATGAGGGTATGTGTTCCACACAGAGCCTAAGTTTCAGTCACTTGGAATTTCAGGTTTTAATTAAGTTGCAGCTTAATTTTTTGAGTAGATAATACATTAACATGGTTCAAAAGTAAAAGAAATCACACAACAAAAAATTTCCTTCCACTCCTATCCCCTACCTGCTCAGTTTCCACTCCTCACCAATGTAGCTGTAGTTGTAAGTGTCTGGTACATTCTTACAGAGTTTCCTTATGCATATACAAGCAATTATAAATATATTATTTTCCTCCTTTTAAACACAAAAGATAGCATAATATACACACTGAGTCTTTTATAACCTTTTATAAGTGATGTTTTTGTTTTATTTTGTTTTTGTTTTGTTTGTTCATGGACAAGTATACCTATGGCTACATATTGAACTGTTTTTTTAACCATTCCACAAGACACCAACCATCTTCATATCTCTAGGACATTTCCTCTGCCTCAATCCTACTTAGTTCTTTTTTTTTTTCATTTATATATTTAATAATTTCTTTGTAAGCACTCCAATTGGCCCACTTAAACAAAACCTTTCCAAGTTTTAAAATAACATTAGTAAACATTATAAATCAAATGTATAAATATAGTTAGTCTTAAGGTCACTAAATGTTTTAATACCATTTACAAACTTAGTAATATTTCAGCGTTAAATCACAAATATATACCATTTATTCAATTACATATTTTAACTTGAATTACAAAGCTAACCTGTAGATACCCTAACATGATAGCTCCAACCTTAAAACTTACCAAGTATGCACAGATAATTCCTTAACATGGTGATATTGAGAATATGCTACTCAATCCTTTTTGCTGCCAAACTCCTTTTTTCCTCAGGATCCAGCTGAAATATCACCTCCTCTCTGAAGCCTTCTGAACTCCCTTAGGCAAGATTTAACTGCTCCTTCTCTTTCTCTCCCAGAATTCCATTCTCACATTGTCAGAATTGTCTATTAACACTTCACTCTTCCCTCACTGGACTGGGAGTTATTCAAGGGCATGTGCTGTAATAAATGTATCTCTGAATCTCTTAGTACTTGGCACCTGTTAACTATTCAATAAAACATTCATTGCATGAATGAGGTGGTCAGGACTGATAAAGGGGTGTTGTACAGCTGCCTCCCAAGCTCTGTTAATACTTAGAGAATGGCTGCCAGACATAGGTGGGCTGTGATTTCCCTTTCCCTCCCACCTAATTCCTTCCTTCCTGCCTCCACCCCTTTCCCCGCTTGGGATTTTCTGGAATGGATAGCAGATACTACAGCTTTTGGGGGTGGGTAGGGGTTGGAAGGGAGAAGGAGGAGCATTAGTTCCACCCATTTTGTCTCTTCCTCAACAAGCCTTTGCCCTCCTCTAAAACTAAGGGAACAAATAAATACCTTGATAGTCATATGCCCATCAAGGTCACCTTCAAGCATAACATCCTATACTTTAAAGCCAAAGGAGATGACGGAGTTTTCTATAGTGCTTTTAGGAATGTGGAAAACATTTATAGTTTTCAGGTTAATCAATGTTAAGTGACTTTCAAGGCAACTTGGTTTATATTTCTAAATATTAGGTTAACTCTAAAATGTCACGATGCTCACATGTGCCTGGAGCTGTCAATTGCTAGGTCATTTCCAACTTAATGTTATATTCCTTTCTGGGTGGGCAATGATGGAGAGCTATCTGTCTTCACCCCGGGGATGAAATGGTTAAAGGTCTGTATTCTCCCCTGTGGGAAGCTCATAATCTTAGGAGATGGAACCATTAAAGTAAACAAAAGAATTAGAAAGTGCTCAAGAATTTGCCTCTGTAAGGTTAGAGAAAGATGTGGGAATTGAGATATTTCACCTGGAGAAGTTTCAGGGAAAGGTGATAGCTTAGTTCCCTTTGAGTGCTTTGGGGCTGTGGTCTTCAAAATTTCTTCCTAGCTTACCTTCCAAAAGGATTTGACAGACTATGTTTCTTCTTGTACTTTTTAAGGTCATATCTAAAATGTTTCACAAGAAGTTTAAATAATGACAAGCTTTGTTATTTCTGGCATATTATAAGTATTGGCATTTTAAAATGAGATTGTTACAACCTTCTTTAAGTGTATCCAAGGGAATCTAAATATCATAATGCACACATCATCTATTTTAAAAATACATGAACAAGCTTTTCTGTAAAAGAAATGTTACATCACTCTTTTTCTCCTTATCTTGTATTTCCATTCAATTTGCCCTGAGCATTTTAATATAATATTTTATGCTAGGGAGTCTTTTATTGATCAACCTATCATATTTCCCTAAAACAAAATTAAAAAAAATTGTGACCAGGAATATCCAAGTTAAAAAAATCATGATTGTATTATTAATATAATTTTTTAAAACAAATTGTTCTAAACATCACAAATTTTAATAAACAAAATTAAAGGGTAAAACTTATTGCTGAAATAAAATAGGGTTCAGCACCAACTCTATTCCTAGTTTTCATTTTTATGGATAAAAGCAAGAGACATCTTGTTCATTCATTTAACAAATATTTATTTGAGCAGTCTCTATGTACCAATAGCTATTCTAGGCACTTTGGATACATGAGAAAAATCCCTGCCCTCATGGAGTTTACATTCTATGGGGGAGAGGGGAAGAGAGACAATTAATAATAAACATAACACATAAATAAATAATAAGATGTTAGAAGATAAATGCTATTGGGAAAAAATAGAGGAAGGTAAGAGTGATCTGGAGCACAGAGTGAGGAAAAAAGTGGGTTGCAATTTTAAATAGGTTGGGATGGGAATCAATGAGAAGGTACTATTTGACCAAATGAGGTGAGGGAGGTAGCCATACAGATACTTGGGAGAAATGTGTACCAGGCAGAGGGAACAGCCAGTGCAAAGGTTCTAAGTTGGGAATATGGCTAGCATCTTTAGGACCAACAAAGGAAGTCAGTAAGGCTGGACAGAGCAATCCTGGAGAATAACAGATGAATGAGAGAGGTAATAACATCTATGGGGGAGCAGATCTTCTAGGACTTTGTTGACTATTGTAAGGACTGAGTGAAATGAGGAGCCATTGCAGGGATTTAAGCAGAGGAATGACATGGCTTGACTTATGTTTTAAAGAGGATCACTGTGGCTGTTCTGTTGAAAATAGTTTCTAAGGAGCAAGCTTGAGTGCAGGGAGAGCTTTTAGTCGACTATTTGCTCTAATCCCAGTCCGAGATGATGGTGGCTCAGCTCAGGAGTAGCAGTGGAGGTGGTGAGAGATGCTCTGACTCTGGACTGGACATGAGGTTGAAGAGTCCAGCATGGCCCCAGCGCTTTTGGACTGAGAAACTACAAGGAGGAGTTGCCAGGTATGGGAACAGGTTTGAGGGAGAATATTATTCAGGTTGTGGCATAAGTCTGAGATGTCCAGTAGTCTGCAGATATCAGTTCAAGTGTGAGGTCAGGCTGGAGATAGAAATTTGGAAGTTGTCATCATCTACAATGATATCATATATCTTACATGGTGTTGAAAGCCAGGAGACTGGATGAGATCACCAATAATGAGCCCTGGGCCACTGTAAGGTTAAGAGATGTAGGAGAAGAGATGGAACCAGCAAAGAAGACAGAGATGGGAGGGACTAGTGATGGAGGAAAACCTAGAGTGTGGTTTAAAAAAAGTGAATCAAGTGATTAGCTGTATCAGTTGTTATAGACAGGTCTATTAAGATGAAAAGTGAGACTAGATCATTGAATATAGCTACATGAAGTTCATTGCTGATCTTGGCAAGAGTCGTTTTGGTAGAGGGGTGTGGGTGAAAGCCCAAATGGAGAGGGCTTAAGAGAGGTAGGAGACCTACCACTCTGCTGAAGACCTAACACATGCCACACATATAACCCCATGTGTGTGGTTATGATTTTACTACATATGCATGCAGTTTTAACATACATATAGTGCTTGGCATTGTTTTGAACCTTATATAAATGCTATCATATGGTATGTGTCCTCTGGAAGAAGAAAAAGAGAAGAGGAGAAGGACTGGAGACAGAAAGTATAGAAAACTCTTTTAGAAGTTTTGTTACAAAGAAAGCAGAGAAATGGGGAGGTACCTGACAGTGAAAGCAGGTCAAAGAGAAGACTTTTTAGGATTGGAGAAATACAGTTGCTTGTGTGCTTACAGCAATGATCCAGTAGGGAGGGAAACATTGATAATATGGAAGAGGGAGGATAATTGCTGGAGCGATGGTGATGGTCTTGTTTAGGCAAGAGAGGATTGGGATCTATTGCCTAAGTGAAGGGACTGACTTTAGTTAGGATCATGGAAAATTCAACTATGGTGATGGAGGGCAAGGCAGGGAAGAAGGCACAGATGCTGGTATATGGGTAGATGTGATGGTGGAAGTTTTCTTCTGATTGCTTCAATTATTTCAGTGAAAGAGAAAGCAAGTTTACTAACTGAGAATGCTGATGGGTGGGGAGGAGGTGTAAGTTAGAGGACAGAGATGTATGGAATAGTCATCCAGAAGAATGGAGAAGGGAAGTTGGATTGCTAGGCAGCACTAAAGGCCCACTGGTTCCTGGTGATGAAATTAAAGTGAAATTAGTTAATGTAACTGTGTTTTATTTCCTAGCCACTTTTAGATGTGTGAGTGCCAGCGTGGAGGTGGGAGCTGGCTTTTATCAAGGTGGTAGGAGGGGCAAATAGGTTGAGGATGTGCACAAGGGAGTGATTATAACGATTGGCCAGGGGTTTAAGCTGAGTAAGGATGGGAGATAGGATATGAGAGTTAAAGAACAGGAGTTAGGAGTACTACAGGGAGTGACCTGGAAATATGAGGTGTTTCTCTGAGTGTGAGAAATTTGAAATTTTGATATGTGAATAGGAAGGCATTGTGGAGTTTGATAATAAAGGCTAGTGTATGACCATGGGAGTGAGTGGTTGAATTAGGATGGGGGACAAGATCCTTGAAGGAGGAGAATTCAAAGAACTGAGAGGCCAGGGTTATTGGGAAGATCATCTAAGTATATATTATAACCATCTATGATTAAGACAGATGTGACATGGGAGAAACTGACAGGAGCAAATCCGGAAAAAAAAAAGAAGGGGAACGAGAGTAATAACAAGGGACCCTGGTTGACAAGATTTAATGCTGGAGTGAGGTTTATAGAGAGCATGGTCTGGGAGCAATGACAAGGAGCAAGGACACCTACTCGGGGTCCAGGCCCACTCTATGAGGTTTATGGTTGAAAATACAGTCACCAAGACTTGTGAGAGGAAAGAGGAAGCAGTGCCCTCAGGGGAAAGTTGGGTTGCCCTTGAGCAAGAAAGTGAAGGGAACTTTAGGAGAAATAAGAGGCTGAGTTTAGAGGAAACCTTATTTGCATAAATAGATGGTGGAGTAGACAGACTCTAAGATGGCCCCTAGGATCCCTGTCTCCTGGTGTTCATGCCCTGGTATTCCCCTCCATTCGGATATAGTTGGGTCCTGTGATTTGCTTCCGACCAATAGAGATGCCAAAGGTGACAGGATGTTTGTGATAATGTTTACGTAATTATGTTACATAAAACTGTAAACTCTTTCCTTTGCTGGCTTTAAACAAGCAAGCTGGGAGCCTCCCTATGGAGAGGGCCACATGGTAAGGAACTGAGGGGGCCTCCAGCAGACAGCCAGCAAGGGACTGAGGTCCTCTATCCTGCAGCCCTTAAGGGACTGAATACTGTCAACATGTCTGTAACCTTGGAAGTGCATCCTTTCCCTGTGGAGCCTCAGATAAACACACAGTCCTGGTTGACACCTTGACCACCTTGCAAAGGACCTGGCTATGCTGTTCCTGGTCTCCTGACCCACAGAATCTGTGAGACAATAAATGTGTGCTGTTTTAAGTTGTTAAATTTGTGGTAATATTGTTATACAGCAAAAGATAACTAATATAGATGGGAATGAAAGAAATTCAGTTATAGAAATGTTTCTCAATTCTCTGATCTCCTTCTGAAGTGTATGTCTAAGAATCACATATTGATCTATTACCAAATCATTTTTAATGATCGATCAGCTGACAATTTAGTTAGGTGTTCCTTCAATTTTGCCAACAGCAAAGAATTGGAAACCACCTGACTTGCAAAGGCATTTAATACCAAGTCATTAGGGTCATTCACTTTCTCAGCATAGACACTAATTTTTGAATCTCCCTTTGAATTACTCTGGAAACTTTTACATCTTGGGTCAAACACCTCAGTAATGGGTGAGAGATTTGACTTTCTTTTGTAAGGTGGGAGCAGTTTTGAAAGGGAATGCTATGTCCTCAGGTGCCTTCTAGGGCTGAACAATTTTAGAAAAGAGTACGTATGGTATTGGGAGATCTGGAAGTGAATTCCCTTAAAACTAGCCTTGGGAAATCTTCATGAACCCCCAGGGGTATGAGAATGCCAGTTTGAAGAAGTCTGTTTTAGGGGCTTTCTAGTAGAAGAGGGAAGAACCTGCATTTTGATGAAGAGGAGGACAGAATGGGGCCAGGAGTGGTGTGAATGTTAGGTGGAGGAGTGAAGCTTCTGAGAGCCAAGGCTCAAGAAAAGACTTCAGAAATTTATAATTATTAGTTTTGGTGGGACCTCCAATGGGAAGTGTTTCCAGGTTGGTGAAAAAAAATGTATATGCATATAGTGTGCTGAAACTTTTTAAATTACAAAAGAAATATATGCCTCTTGTAAAAATTCAAATAAAAGTATAGAGTCAAGAGCAGAGTTTGTCTTTCCCCACCCAACAGGTAACCCAGTTAGGTATGTTGTATGACATCGAAGGTCCCTTCCAACTCTGAGATTCCGCCAAAACTCTTCCAATAAAAATCGCTCACATTTCACAACTCCTGGCAAGACTCTCAAATGCGATTCCTTGATTAATGTTATGTGCGTGTCCTTAACCCAAGGGTGTGTCTCAGGAATTTAAATATCTTTGGATCTCGTGATCCAAGGCGAGAAGGAAGGTGCGGTCACCGTCAGTCTCTTCCTAAAGTAAATCACTATGACCACTTTTTCCCCTGAGCTGGCATTTGGATTTTAAAGTCTAATTTTTGTATCCATATGGGTCCTAAAAAACCAAAACAAAACACACAAACAAAACAAAACAAAACCTTCACTGACTGCTATTCATAAACACCTATTAGAATTAGTCGCCAACTATTAAGCCGATTCTGTAGGAGTGCAGCCCCTTCTTCCCGGTTGCTTGGGTACTTTTTGGAAAGGGATGCCAACTTCTTTCATGACCACCCTCTCCAGGCAGCCTTTCCTCCTACGATGGTGGAGAAGCGCTCTCCACCGGGACCCATACCCAGGCCGGGACTCCCAGCGGTCTGTCGACCGCGCTGCACCGTAGGCGCCTGCGCAGAGCGATCCTCCCCGTCACACGGGGCAGGAGGCGGGGGCAGCGGGGAGAAAAGAAAGCTGAGGGGGAAAAGGGCCAAACCCTGAAATTACCCGGATGTGGTCTCAGCGCGCGCATGCTCAGTGTCCGTTCGACAAGTTGGCAGCAACAACACGGCCCTGGTCGTCGTCGCCGCTGCGGTAACGGAGCGGCTTGGGTGGAGGAGCCCACGTTCGTGCCTGCCAGCTCTCCTCGGAAGGCTCTTCTCGCCCTCCCCTCGGTTTCCCGGCCGTCCGGAGGGCGGGAGTGGGTGAGGGGAGCTGGGAGCCCTGCGATAGAGGCCCCCAGCCGCGGGGCGGCCCGGGAGCTCGAGCCAGCCCGGCCCGCGCGGGCAGCGGTGCGGTGTGGAGAAGGGGGCGACCTGGCCGGGACGCCTGGAGGCGGGGGTTGAGGAGTGGTCTGTACCGCCGGGGTAGCTACGAGCCCCGAGCTTCCGCGGAGGAGCAGCGGTGGAGAGCGGACTTCCCTCGCCACCACCCGAGCCCAGGTAACCGCGCCATGTCCCCTCCCCTTCCCCCGGCCAGGCCCGCGCGCCCCGCCCGCGGCTTCTCCGCCCCGCGGCGGTCTCCCGGCGGCAGTGGCTGCGCGGAGCGCGCGGGAGGTTGTCGGGTCCGCTGGGAGAGCGAGCGCGGCCGCCTGAGGAGCTCGGTCGGGTTGGCGGCTCCTCCTGGGTCGGGCTGGGCGCGGTGCCTCCAGTCCCTCGAGCGCCCGCCGGAGTCGGTCCTCCGGTCCCGTACTCTCCTCGCAGTTTGGACGGGAATCAAGTTAAACTCGGATGGGGAGGACTCCTGCTGCGGCCGCTCTTCCTCTTTGTTGTTCTTGAGTAGTTTCACTGTGTGCCCCGGCAGAGCGCGTTGGGTAGGTTGGAGTGTGGACGGGGAGGAACCTTCTCTCGAAATAAAAGTTGTAGATAGCTTTTATTTTTTGTCAAGCATATTTTATTTTTCTCCTCACTCCTTTCTCTTCCGTATTGTGTCATTCTAGTTTACGTTTCTAGTTTTGCTTTGTTTACTTTTTGAGTACTGTGGGTGATGGCAGTATGCAGGAAACATTTTTAGCACCTCATTGAATCGCCACCCCCTCTCTCGCACCCAATAAAAAATGTTTCCCAAAAGTTGTAAATAGTTTTTCTTTGTTTTTTGTTAAGCACACTTTAATTTTCTCCTCACCCCTTTCTCGTCCTTATTGTGTCATTCTGGTTCACGTTTCTGGCTTTGCTTTGTTTACTTTTTGCGTACTGTGGGTGATAGCAGTATGCAGGAAACATTTTTAGCACCCAGTTGAACCGCCATTCCCTCTCCCGCCCCCAATAAAAAATGTTTCCGATAAAAGACATAGTTTATCTTATTGCTAGGACTAAGTGTACTGAGGGTGACATTGGTGTAGCGTGGAGGGCTTTGACTTCATCACAGGCCCCAAACTGCTGTTCTGAGTTTCCAAGCTAGAATTTTGAAAGAAACTGATGTATTTAGTTAATTTGAAGGCTTCTTTGCGAATATAGAGAGATTTTTAAAAAATCCTGTTGAAAATTGGTAGCTTTTTTCCCTCTAAAAACCCTAGTAAACTTTTTTTTTAAATAATATGAAAACATTTATCTTTACCGTATTTTCGAATTAGTTTCTTAATTCTTTTAGGTTTTGCACTATAGTTTAAGCTGAAATTGCCAGTTATTTAGTGATTATAATACAAGATATGGGTAATCATAGCCTGTATTGACTCTAAAGGCATGTGGTGTTGGCTGATTTTTGTCAACCTTTGACTTTTTTGAGAGTTAGCATCCTTTTAGTCTCAGCAGCTTGAATATTCAGTTAAGAAGTAGTTTCAGTATTTTTTGCAGACAGAATCCATTTAGAGTCTTAATAGGAAAGGCAGAAATGCATACTTTTATAAAGTAATTAAATTTAGAACATTGCATTTGAGTAAATTACCTTTGCCATACCGGGACTAAATATATTTTAGTTGAAATATAGCATATGAAGTTCTAAAGTGTAATTTTTTTTTTTTTACTAATGATTTATTTTCTCTATATTGAAAAGTTCTTTTATGATTAGTACATGGCATTCTAAGTTGTAACTGATGGACATAATTAACATTTTAAAATATGGTTTCTCATTAATGTTTCTTCCATAATGTGTCATGATTTTATTTCCTTAAATGGGTTTGTTACAGAACAAATGTTACAGAGGGAGGTCAAGCATTTATGACTTGAAGCAACTAGAAGTGGCTTTTTTGTTGCTTTCTAGGTTTTTGGGTGAATTTGCTTTCAAGAGATACTGCATTTTAATTTTTTATTTTTGAATTGGGAATGTCTAAATAGAAACTTGGTTTAGCTAAGTGATTTCAGTGTAAATTCTTGAACTTAGAGAAAAACTGCAAATCTGTTTCAGACTGAACGAAAATTTGTGCTGAGAGAGTCTGAATAAGTTTTATGTGGATCATTGACCTTTTATGATGGCTTTCCTCCTTCAAGCAAGTCTACTTATGTACTAAGAAGCAGCAGATCTCAAAATCTATGCTTTAGTTACTTAAGCTAGGTTGCTAGTTGAGCTAGTTCTCCATTTGAGTGTGAATTTTTTTCTCTGCATTCCCTTTCAGATTCCCCCCCCCCCCCCAAATTAAAGAGCAAGTATTAAACTAATTTATGCTAGCAGTTACATTTCAGCTCTTTGGCTCTGAAGCTACTTTTTCTCATTGAGCCAGTGCAGAGGTTAATTAACATCATTAGACACCATTGTCATTGGGTTGTGAATTGCCCAGGCCTCTACTAACACAGTTAACCCTACAGGATCTGCCTAGTCCATTAAATTTAAAATGCATGTTTAGTCTTGCGTAATATTTTGCCTGTATTGGTGATAACATGAATTATTTTTCTTGTGTTTAAACTTTATTTCAGTTCTATTTTGTCTCCCTCCTAGCTACCTTTTTTTCCCCGTTTCTCGTTCAGAAGACGATGGTTTTTTAAGCATCTTATATTACCCATTTCATTGCTCATTGTACAGCATGTTTGGGATTTCCTTCTTGTTCTAGTAGATTGTATAGTTAGGCAGAATTTTTTGTTTAAACAGTGGTAATAGGTGATTCTGAGGTGATGCATGTATAAAACTAACTTGACTAAATAGATTTCATGGTTTTCTGCACTAACTGAAAGTTAGAAACTGGGCTAGAATAATACACCATTTAATATAAATAAATATAATTATTAAATTTTAGACTTTTTGCTGAACAGTTTAAGACTTGATTGTTTTAAAAAGAGAAATTCAAGCAATTGACACATATGCTCAGATATTTGTTTTAGCCACTTTCAGTATGATGCTGTTCGTATCATCATATTTAAGCATGTGCTTGATAATGAGTCAGATTTAGATTTTTTGGATTGTTTTTCTCAGTGTAAAATGTGTAATGTTGGTGATGAGAAATTTGGCCAAATTCCATTTACTCCGGTACAAGGTATTTCAGGTTTTGTCACCTTGACACTATTACATGGTGTGATTCTTATAGAGGAAAGTTTGTTTTAGCTATGAGAGAATGAAAACCAGGGTAGTACTAAATATGTAAAACTAAAATGATAAGTGGTCAGATTCTTACAAGAATTTAAATCTTGATTACTTGCTACTGCAAATTAGATCAGGTAGATAGCTGAGAGACCATTAAAAGTGTCTGTTGATACATCTTAATTTAAAATTGGTGATAATTATAAATACCTTCCAGCTCAAGGACTATATTTCATTATTTAAATTTTAAATGAGATATTTTTGCATTTTTGGGAAACTTGCATCTGTGTGGGGTCATCATATTAATGGTTTTTTACTTAAGGTTTAGGGCAGTCGTTCTCAATCTTGGCTGATGACTGGATCCCACCCCGCAGAAAGTATAATTCAGTTAGCCTGGGGTTTAAGTACCCAGGTCAGAGCTCTGAGGTAGTTGAGCCATTAAGGTCCCCTAACTTTTTCTTTTGAACTGTTTCATGTGTTAGTTTTACATTTTTAGCACAGTGATATATACATGCTGCACAATATGATCATCTCTTATCTAACTTAATGGGTCTTTTGAAGGTACTGCTACATTTGTTTTGCTTCCAAGTTTGTAGGGCATTCTTTCTCTTTCTTCATTTCCAGTTCATTTGAACTGTCTAGTAGCAAGTTGTAGGAAGCTGTGTTTCCCATGGTGAGAAGTTGGTCTGTCATCACTATTCTAAATTGGAAGTTGGTTTTCTTTTAAAGTATTCTATAATGCTTACTTGTGCTCCTTTTAGGGACTAAGGATTTTGCCTAAATTAGCCTCTAAACTCCCAGTGGAATTTGGTTTTAGGAGGGTAATCTGCTTGGAAACCATAAAATGTTCCAGCCAGCAATTAACTGGTCAGTTCACTGGTTCCTGATAGGGCAGGTTGTCTTGATTTAGCTTTTGCTTTCTGGGGTTAATTTACATGCTGAGACAGTTGCTCAACAAGTTAAACTAGTTAGCAGTTCTGTTAGATCTAATAGATCATGTAGGAGGAATGTTCAGTTCTCCATTTATATCATCTGAAGTGATTCCCAAATGCTGGTCTGCAGATACAGTTGATTCTTAGTAAGAGCTTGTTAAAACACATGCGCACACACACACACACACCCACCCACCCACACACACACACACACACACACACACCCACCCACACACACACACACACACACAAAATATTCTTTGCCACCCACCCTCCTCCCCAGCACACTAATTCAGAATGGGAATGGAGTGGGAGGAGGCATGGAAATCTGTTTTATTAAAAAAAAATACTTCTTGATTTTTAAAGGCTTTGGTTAATTTAGCTTTGTTGTCCTTATTGCTTCATTTGTTTTTAAAATAGTACAGGCTTTACTTTGTGATCGTTTGGGCACTGGAGTAATTCAGGATTTTACTTAAAATTTATCAAACTTGACTGTACATGTTTTAAATGCACTTCCTAGTTATGATTTAAAGTGTATTCCCGGGTATGAGCCTGGCCCTGGCATCGTGGGATTGAGAATGCCATCTTGACCAAAAGGGGAAAAGAAATGAAACAAAGCTTCAGTGGCTGAGAGATCTCAAATCGAGTTGAGAGGTCAATCTGGAGGTTATTCTTATGCATTATATAGGTATTCCTTTTTAGTTTGTAGTTTATTAGAATAACTACAAGGAAATACCTGAATCCGTTGAATGGTAATCCAGTAGACTTCATTCTTGATGATAATTGTATCACTATATAGCTTTTATTGTTGACCACGTGGTAGTGAAAATCTGGTGACTGACACTCCCTTTAACCAGTGTATGGGCAGATGAGTAAGAAAGTAATGATAAAAAATATGTAAATAATAGGGAGGGATAAGGGGTGTGGGATGTATGGGATGGTTTGGATATTCTTTTTTACTTTTTTAATTTTTTTTAAATTTTTTTTTATTTTGGAGTAATGAAAATGTTTGTAAATTGTGGCAATGAATGCACTACTATATGATGATACTGTGAGCCATTGATTGTATACTTTGGATAGATTATATGGTGTTTAAGTATATCTCAATAAACTTGCATTTAAAAAAATTAGTGTTAATGAGTCAACCCTGAAATTATTTTCCCCAGAAACCTTTTTCGTTTTAATTAAATATATGTAACTCCTATGTTTTTGATAGATTAAGCTTAAAAATAATTTATTTTTAATCAGGCATTTAATTTACTTCATCTTGAAGGTCAGAAAACTTTGCATTGAAAATTTCACATCAAAATGTTTGTGACTTTTTAGGTGACGTTCTAGTTTGCTAATGCTGCCAGAATGCAAAACACCAGAAATGGATTGGCTTTTATAAAAGGGGGTTTATTTGGTTACACAGGTACAGTCTTAAGGCCATAAAGTGTCCAAGGTAACACATCAGCAACTGGGTACCTTCAGTGGAGGATGGCCAGTGGTGTCCAGAAAACCTCTGTTAGCTGGGAAGGCACGTGGCTGGCGTCTGCTCCAAAATTCTGTTCATAATGGCTTTCTCCCAGGACGTTCCTCTCTAGGCTGCAGTTCCTCAAAAATGTCACTCTTAGTTGCACTTGGGGTATTTGTCCTCTCTTAGCTTCTCCGGAGCAAGAGTCTGCTTTCAACAACTGTCTTCAAAATGTCTCTCATCTGCAGCTCCTGTGCTTTCTTCAAAGTGTCTCTCTTGGCTGTAGCAGCTTGCTCCTTCTGTCAGCCCATTTATATGGCTCCACTGATCAAGGCCCATCCTGAATGGGTGGGGCCACACCTCCATGGAAATTATCTCATCAGAGTCATCACCCACAGCTGAGTGGGGCACATTCCATGGAAACACTCAAAGAATTACAATCTAATCAACACCGATAGGTCCACCCACACAAGATTACATCAAAGAAAATGATAGGTCCACCCACACAAGATTACATCAAAGAAAATGGCGTTTGGGGGACATAATACATTCAAACCGGCACAGGTGATAAATTCAACCTGAAAACTATAGAGAAATTTAAAGGGGATTTTTAAACTTTTAGTAATATCAAAGGAAATGAAATGATTACCAACATTATGTTTTGTTATGTTTTCATAAAAAGTTGATTTTTAAAAATTTCTATCATGCCACATCCTCCCAAATTACTGGCAAGTCAACAAATAAAGCAAGTTTCTTAGTCAAAAAAAAAAGGACTGTTACTGAATGTTTGTCTTTGTAGTAAGTTATGATTTCTGTGTTTTAATGTGAATGGATGTATGCAATATAGGTCTTCAAGTCATTTCTTCAAGTATTTCTAAATGTAAAACTCAATTAAGGATATATTTCCTTCGTATTCATTAATGAGTTCTAGAGCATTTGATATCAATCATAATAATTGAGTCATCTGTTGAACAGTTAGAAGTTAATACTTTATGGGGCAAGATAAGCCAGGAATTATTGTAATTAGATACACTAGCTGCATCTATGTCATAGATGTCCCCTACTTTTCTGTTTAAATGTTGAAATAAAGTGACTTGCTAATTGTAAAGAAAATGACACAATTTCTGTGTAATTAGTCTTTTAATCAGTTGCCTGTGTTCATGATATTATAATTTGTTTCACTGCTTTTTTTGGTAAATAATAAAGTACGTAGACTAAATTAGTGCTTTGTAACCTGGTAGCACCTGCTAGAGTTCTTTTTAAAGGTAGGGCCCCTTCCTTGATATCTATTAATAGGAATGGGCTAATCTACAGGGGCTTTTGATAACAGCCTTTTTTGAAAGAATAAGCTAAATGATTTGATAGTCTCCTCCATTTAAAGTTTTATGAAATCTGTTTTTCAGTTGTCAGTTCTTAAAATTCAACTTAGTTTCCAATCTTTTAAAACAGCGGCTCTCAAAGTATAGTCCACAGATTCCTGGTGATCACCAAGACCCTTTTCTTTTAGGGGATTTATGAGGTCAAAATTATTTTAATAAAACTGAGACATTATTTGCCCTTTAACCATGTTGACATTTGCACTGATGGTGAAGAAGCAGTGGTGAGTAAACTGTTGGCACCTTAGCGTGAATCAAGGCAGTGACACCAAACTGTGTGAGTTAACTGTTCTTCACAGCCAAACACTTGTGTTAAGCATTTGAGAAAATGTCAGTTTCACTTAATGTCCTTTGTAAAGCAGTAAAAAGTTTTAATTTTAAAAATCTGTTCTTGAGTGCATGTCTTTTTTATGTTCATTGCAATTAAATAGGAAGTGTACATAAAGCACATTGAAGTATAATGTTCATCTTTAGGAAAACCACTTGTGTGGTTGAACTAAGAGCTAAGCTAAATTAGCTGCTTTTTTAATGGAACACTATTTTTATTTTTACTTAAAAGAATGACTGATAGATAAACTATAGTTATTCAGAGTTGGGTGTTTGGCAGGCATTTTTTTTTTGAAAATGAATAAAGTGAGCCTGCAACTTCAAGGAAATCAACTGTTTTTTGCCAATGATAAAATCTGAGCTTTCAAGTGAAAATCAGATTTTTAGAAACATATCTCTGCCGCAGTAAGCTTGCCAGCTTCTAAATACTTAACAACTTTTCTGAGGAGATTGGTGGAAATATTAAGTAATGTGATATTTTAGTATATTTTATAAGGAAATGTTTCACTATTTGGAAGATCTACATAAACAGAGCGAAAGGTTCATTGATGTTTCAGATTGCACATTGCAACTAACCTTTAAGAATTGTCACTTGTTGAGTTTTGGTGTTGAATCAAGAAATATCACAACAGATTGAATGCAGAAGCAGCTATGAGACTCAGACTATCTTCTATTAAGCTAGACATTAAAGAAATTTGCAAAAATGTTAAACAGTGCTGTTACACTAAATTTTTTGCTTGTTTTGGGAAACAATTTTTCATAAAATGTATTGTTAACACATGGGTGTATTAATATTTTAAATGCATTAATAAAAATATTTGAAACTTTCTTAGCTTTAATATTTAATATGATAAATATCAATAGATATAACCCACATAAAAGTTATTTGGGATCCTCAATAATTAAGAGTGTAAGGGGGTCCTGAGACCAGAGAGTTTGACAACTGCTATTTTAAAGAAACTAGTTCTCTGTATTATTGACTACATTATTGATTGATTCTATTGTTTATGTGGTTTATATTATATCACAGCTGTTTCTGAGAATGTTATTAGTTTAATTTTTGTCCAATTATTAATTAGGAAACGCTTAGCAGTCAAACTTGAGTGAAAAGGGGAGTTTCTTGGTTTGGTCTAGAGATAAAGTTGGCCTCAGACTGCTGGATCTTTGGTCTCAATTTGTATCATCAAGGCTATCTTGTTCCTTTCTCTTATTTTACATCTTAGGTATGCTCCAGGTTAACCACTCCCAGCTTCAAGTTCAGCAGAAAGAGAACTTTTTTTCTCTGCTCTTCCAAGAAGTCCTTACATTGGCCTGGCTTGGGTTCTCTCCCATGTCTTAACCTGTGTGACCAGGGGTGACTCTGATCAATCAGGCTGGGAATTGCCCATCCACTCAGATAGGGAGAGTCTCTGGAAAATCAGCATTACCCTAGTTTATGCTGGCAGACAAAACATGTCAACTCTAGTACTTTGTGGATTCTTTTTTAAATAAGCCTAATT
Source organism: Choloepus didactylus (assembly GCF_015220235.1). Taxonomy (NCBI): domain Eukaryota; kingdom Metazoa; phylum Chordata; class Mammalia; order Pilosa; family Megalonychidae; genus Choloepus; species Choloepus didactylus. The sequence continues at coordinate 29,517,573 of NC_051322.1, read as the reverse complement.
TATTAATTCAGAAAATGTTAATTTTTAACTAAGATTATTTTAAGTGAAGCTGGTATACCAATATGTGAAATACATTCAAATCTAAGACCCATGGGTAAACAAGAAGTATACCTACAAATTTGTCCTTTGTGGTGCATCTTAAAAGTCAGCTCAAAAATATTTTTTGTTTCTTTGATTGTATTACTCTCTCACATTTCCGTAATCATTTATACCTGTGCTTTGTGGTCTTGAAAATTCCTCTCTAACTGCCCTCAGTTTGACAAAGTTCAACTCTCAGAGGTTTCTCCATTTAGAATTTTGGCTATACCATGTGCTGCAGGCAGTTGAAGTAAGCCTGGACATCTTTTTTTCTTGCTTGCAAACTTGTGCTGAGTATCTCTTCCTAGTGATATTTCATCAGCCCTGCCTTTTTTCCTCCTCGTTAAACTTATGAGAGTATTTGAGAACTTATTTTTATTGATCATGATCAAAACGTCTTTATAACTTCAAGAAAATATGTTTGACATATATAATGCAGTGAATAATTCAAAAGTAAGCAAACATCTTCAAAATAAAAAGTCAACATTCATTACCTAAAATTTATGAACTTACATGGAGAGCCTCTCAGGCCAGCCATCAGCTTGTTTAATTTTCAAGAGTATCTTAATTAGCTTGGTTATCTGACTTTGTAGTCCATAGATTTGCTATTGTCATCAACATCAGTTTATAGGTTGTGATTAGTAGCAGGACAAAACACACAATAGGACACAAGAACAAATAGGATACAAATAGGAAACAATAGGATACAAGCACAAAGAGTATCTTTCACTTCTCTGCCTCTTTTCCTGACTTTCCTACCTCTGTATCATCCCTATCACCTTGAGGTGGTTGGTTCTGTTACCTTGACTTCACCTAATACCTTTTTCTGTTAGTGACCTTCAAATAGCTCTAACTTCTCTCATAAGCTCTTCAAACTCAGTATATCTAAATTTGAATTTGTTACTTACCCTCATTTAATTTTTATTCTTCATTATTTAGTTTAGCTTAACTAAATGGAATGGAAGTGGACAGTTTTTTTGAATATCCCTTTCTTTTTCAGCCCTCATATCCAGTTGGTTAAGAAGGCCAGTCTGTTCTATCTAAAAATATCTCATTGGCTCCCTCCTTTGTTTCCATTGCCCATTCCCCTGATTTAGGCCCATATTATTTTTCTGATCATTGTCTTCTAACTGGCTTCTATTTATCTCTAAAGCTATCGTCCATGTTCTTACTGCTGTTTTTTTTCTAATACAAATCAAATGCTGCTATTCCTCCCCTCTTTCCTACCATGAACGTACTCTAGATAAAACATCTGCACTCTTTTGCTTCTCTGCTTTTTTCTAGGATTTTCCTTCAGCCTGGCAAATTCTTAACTACATGTGGTACTATTTCCCCAATATTCTTACGACTCTCCACTGGCACATGGTAGTATTGTACTTCCCTGTCTCTCCCATTCTTTTGAAATTAGGCGTGGCTGACAGTGGCTCAACCTTGGCAGTATTGATGTTTTAGGATCGATAATTCTTTGTTGTGGAGGGCTGTCCTGTGCATCACAGGATGTTTAACAGCATCTCTGTCTGGCCTCTACCCTCTAGATGCCCAGTAGTATTCTCTCCCGCCCCACATTGTGACAGTCTGAAGTGTTCCCTACAGGACAAAATTAATCCCAGGCTTGAGAACCACTGGAATGGCCATATAACTTTGGCCAATCAAATGTGAGCAGAAGTGATAGTCAGCCTTTAAGAGAGTGCATGAATTGCCCTCTCCCTTACTTTGCCATTTAAGGGCATATGTAGAGAATAGTGCTTTTATCATTCTAATCTCTGAAACATGACAGTTAGCGGTGCCCCCAGTTGATCTGCAGTGGACATGTAGCGTAAGGAGAAAATAAATCTTTGTTTTAAGCTAGTGAGCATTTTGAGTTTGTCATCACAACATAGCCTATCCTATCTTGTATGATACATCATGTCAGGGCTTAGTTTATCTGTGGATTTTCCATGCTCCTTCATTTACAGTTACAGGTCACGTTAATATCTACCTCTTTTAGTGTTTCTTACTTAGCATAATAATATGTCTGGGTCTTTTAGATCAGTGGTTCTCAATGGAGTAAGTATGGCTCCTTGAGGGTGTTGTGGAAACTTGTGGGAAGAGGTTTAGAGGGTAGGGCCCAGGAATGCTATTCTGCAATGTGATGTACAATGAAGAATTATCTTACATCCCACAAGACTTCAAATGCCACAGAAATTCATGTAGGAGGATAACCTATAATTAGCCTAGAACCTAACTCCTTAATATATACTCAATTTTCCAGGAATTCACTTTCTCTGTCAATTGAAGTTGTTTTGTTTGGAACTTTATCAAGAGTTCACCGTTTCGAAAAATCTTTGTCACCAACTGCAATGCCATTGTGATACTTGAGTAGTCAATACAACACACCTTTCTTAGAAGATCTGAATTTTTAGATGTCATATTTATGGTGGTTCTACATATAATGCAAGCATCTAACTTTTTTATTTGGTATGCTGAGCTTTTACATATAGAAATACACAATTTATTTTCTGTTACTCTTTTTCTCCTTTATGTTACAATTAGGACATTGTTAAATTTTTGAAAATATTTGTACCCAGGTTAGATTTTTATTTTGGAATAATTTAAGGGGTGATAGAAATTTTGTTATAAAAATGGGCTGTTGGTCTGGATAAAATTGAGAACCACTTTCAGATTATGTGCTACTTGTCTGTATCTAGTGCTTTGCATGTGGTAGATACAGTGTTTGCCGACTTGGTCAGTTTCTGGTTCTCATTGCTTTTATGTACATTGTTGCATTTGGTAACTGTAGTTAAGTCTGTAAAGTTGACAAGGCAGATACTGTTTCCATTTTATGGATAAGAGAATTGAAAGAGCTGTTAACTTTCCCAATCATGCTGCTAGAGCTTCAATTAGAATGTAAAATTTTATGAATACCGGCCTAGCACCCTTAACTACTATATTTCCATATCACTCTTTAGTGTAGGATTAAATCTGTATATTCCTGCTGGTGTTATTTTTTATACAGGGAACTTTTGATTATGTTTCAAGCACTTTTGGTCATAGGAATAGAACAAATCAAAAATAAAAATGTGAAAAAGCAGAGTTTAAGAATCAAGGTTGTTTTCATTAATGTTCAGTTAACCTTTGAGATACCATTGGGGCCACAAAAATAGCTTAAACTTTAGAAATAACATCTAATGGTAAGATTGTGGTTACCCCCAAACCCTTTAATTACATTATGATTTCTATAAATCTTTTGGAATGCAATATTGGAAAATGAATTCAACAACAAAAATATTTGCATTTCTCAAGATTTATGTAAGGAAATTCCACAGCATAAAAGAGCTAATAGTCAGAAGTGAAAGCAGGGATTTGAACAGATACCTGTATACTGAATGTTCATAGCAGCATTATTCAAAATATCGAAAAGGTGGAAACAACCCAAGTCTATCAACAGATAAATGGATAAACAAAAGGTGGTATATCCGTACAATGGAATGTTACTCAGCCATAAACAGGAATGAAATTCTGATATATTCTACCAAATGGATGAGCCTTGCAAACATTATGTTAAGTGAAATAAACCAGATGTGGAATAACAACTATTGTATGTTGCTACTTATGCAAAACATCTAGAACAAGCAAGTTCGTAGACACAGAAAATAGAGTAGAATTTACCAGGGTCTGGGGGAGAGGAGAAAGGGGAGTTAATGCTCAGTGGGTACAGAGTTTCTGTTTGTGGTGATGAAAAAATTTTGGAAAATGGATGCTGGTGATGGTAGCACAACATTGTAAATATAATTAATGCCACTGAATTTTACACTTAAAAATGGTTAAAATGGCAAATTTTATGTTATATATAAGTTGCCACAATAAAAAATAATTTAATTCTTAAAGTATAATCAGTTTACAAACACTTGCCTAGTATATGCCAGGAACTGTGCGTGATGTGGAAATTTCTGAGATGAGAGAGCATTGCTGTTTTTTTGAACTTTCAAATTTATGGCAAGAGAGTGTGAGACACATACATAATCAAATAACTATAATATAATGTGTTTAGTTATTCCAGGGGTATGTTTTAAATTTGGGAGAGTGAGTCAAAAAACACACCAGGGAACACACAGGAAACATACCAAGGAAGTAATTCTCTTCCAGAATTGAGGGGAGAGGAGACAGTGTGTTAGGGAAAACTCGTGGAGAAATTGAGACATTTAAGCTGCACTTAGAGGAATTGCAAGGATTTTGCCATGTGGGTAAGATGGGACTGGATGGTTTAGGCAAAAAGAGAAAGTGTGGGCATGAATCTGAAAGCACAGGCAGAAATTTGTTCATTTGACAACCTGGAATACTAACATGTCCTAGGGATTGGGCATATGATAATGAATAAGACTTGTACACCCTTGTCTCTGAGAGTTTTCACTCTAGAAATTAAAATTGTGAGATTGGCATTCAGAGAATTCAAACTAGTAGTTCTCTTGGGCCACATTTCGGTTCAAGATGTTCTTACTCTCTGGTCTTCCTAGTGATTTCTCTCTCTCTCTCTCTCTCTCTCTCTCTCTCTCTGCTTTCCCCATGAATAAGTTGCTAATATTTAAAAATGAGATTTCACATACAAATGGACATTTTGTAGCTTCTCTTTAAATTGAAGATCTGGCAACAGCCAGCTAGCATTCTCAAATGCCAGTAATAAACTGGAAGAGAATAGTGGCTGCCTGCTTTTGATGGGCATGTACTTATTTTTCTTTACCTCTGGCATACTGTATTCATTTATATAATTTGCTTGGCTCTTTTTTTTTTAAACGCATTTTCTGTTGTGAACTTTAACATATGTACATAACAGTGATAACTTTTAAAATACAATTTAACAAGTAGAGAGCAAATTTCAAAACATTTTATGGGTTGCAGTTCCACAATTTCATTTACTTCCATTATTGTAAAATACATACAGAAAGATGTTAACTTTCAAGATACAGCTCAAAAAGAAGTTACATAGGTAATTTCAAAAAATGTTATGGGTTACAGTTCCACAGTTGTACAATTTCAGTTATTTCCTTATTGTGAAATATAGGATACATACAGAAAGGTGCTAGCCTTTCAAAGCACAATTCAGCAAATAGCTATAGAACAAATTTCAAAGAATGTTATAGGTTACTGTTCCATCATTTCAGTTATTTCCTTCTAGCTATTCTGATACCCTAGCATCAACATATGTATATATATTTATAAAGTTTAAGTATTCTTAATCCTTTATTATAACCTATCTTTTCCTCTTGTTTAATCACTTTCTTGATCTTTAGGGGTTTCTAGGCAGTGCCCACCCTAACTTGTTCATATTGAAAGGGGGTGTCAACACTAGGGGAAGGGAGCTGCAACTAATTGTTGTTCTTAAAGAGGCTGTTGCCTCTGGGTTTTGGGACCTGTCTGGCATAGGAATGCTCTGGTGGGTTTAAGTTTCTGAGAGATAAAACTTAGTGAGGGAATCTTTTATAGAATCTCAAATAGGGACCTAAGTATTAGGGTAGAACTACTAGCTAGAGCTTGCATGAAAGAAACCTCCAGGATTGCCTCTCGAGTCTATTTGAGATCTCTTAGCCACTGTAACCTTACTTTGTTACCTTTCTTTTCCCCCTTTTAGTCAAGTGGGAATTTTCAATCCCTCCACGCCAGGGCCAGGGTCATTCCTGGGAGTTGTGTCCCATGTCGCCAGGGAGATTCATTCCTCTGGGAGTCATGTCCCATGTGGGAGGGGAGGTTATTGAATTTATTTGCTGAGTTGGGCTTAGAGAGAGAAAGGCCACATCTGAGAAACAAAAGAGGTTGCTCTGGAGGTGACTCTTAGGCATAAATATAGGAAGGTTTATGCCTCCCATTTACAACCCTAAGTTCCATAAGAGCACGTACATGTTGAATGGATTTTCCATTTATCATTTTCTGTTATTTTTATTTCTTTTGAAAATAATTTACCCTGTTGCTTTTACAGGTAAAAACCTTTTGAGGAATTCAGCAGCCTCTTTTTTATAACAGCTTTATTAAAATATAATTCATATACCATAAAATTGACCCTTTTAAAGCATATAAAATGCAGCCATCACCACTATCAATTGTAGGACATTTTCATCACCCCCAAAAGAAACCTGAATGCCTCTTAACAGCATCCCCATTCTCTCTTTTCCCTAGCCTCTAGAAACCACTACTAATCTTCCTGTTTCTATAGATTTGCCTATTCTGGACATTTCATGTAAATGGACTCATATAATATGTAATCTTTTGTGACTAGCTTTTTTCACTTAGCATAATGTTTTCAAAGTTCAGCTAGTCGTCGTATCAATATGTATTCCTTTTTATGTCTGAATAATATTTCATTGTATGAATATTCCCATTTTATTTATACATTGGTGAGTTGGACTTTTTGGCTGTTTCTAGTTTTGACTTTTATAAATAATGCTGCCTATAAAATAAACTGCTATTGGACATAGGTTTTCAGTTCTTTTAGGTATTTATCTAAGTGTGGATTTGCTGGGTCATATGGTAACTACTCTGTATTTAACATTTTGAGGAACTCTCAGACCGTTTTCCACACAGCTGCGCCATTTTGCAATCCCCTCAGCAATGTATGAGGGTTCCACTTTCCCCACATACTCGCCAATACTTGTTACTGGTTTTTTTTTTTTTTTTTTTTTTAGTTCTCCTATTAGGTTGAAGTATTAAATTGTGAATTTTGAATTACGTTTCCCTAATTACTAATGATAATCACCATCTTTTCATATGCTTATTGGCTATTCTTCTTTGGAGAAATGTCTGTTAAAATCCTTTGTCCAGTTTTAAATTGGGTTATTTATCTTATTGTTAATCTCAGGTCTCTTAACAAAGATGGTGTTGTTAACCAGTAAACAGCTTTTGGTACTTAGTGATGTTGAGTTTTTTATATGTATTATTAGTGATAGGTTTTTAGGTTTAACAACTAGTTGTTGGTAAAGTAAGTTTTTAAAAAGGCTAGTCTTCCTAAGTAAACCTTTAAAAAAATGTTATTTAGATTTTACCTTAGTGTGACTATAGCAGTCAACAAGATTTGATTGAGTATGCCTCTGCAATAATGAGAAGGCCTAACTTTAAACTTTTTGAAATAGCAAAAACAGCAGCATCTTAATTAAGTCATTTTAAACTCCAAGCACCAAATTTTAATGATGTTCATTAAGTCTTTGATTCAATTAGAGCAATTCATTTTTTCTCAAGTAATTGAATCTATTTTGTGAAATATGTTCTAAAATTTGTGTCTCTTTATTTTTTTTAGGTTATCCTGAATATCACATGTTTATTTTCCTTTCAACATTAGCCATTGTTTTTCACTGCCTCCAAACGATCCAAATTGCTCTGGAAATTGGAGACACATTTGATTTTAAAGAAATAACTTTAACAAATGGACAATATGTCTATTACAAATACACCAACAAGTAACGATGCCTGTCTGAGCATTGTACATAGTTTGATGTGCCATAGACAAGGTGGAGAGAGTGAAACATTTGCAAAAAGAGCAATTGAAAGTTTGGTAAAGAAGCTGAAGGAGAAAAAGGATGAATTGGATTCTTTAATAACAGCTATAACTACAAATGGAGCTCATCCCAGCAAATGTGTTACCATACAGAGAACACTGGATGGAAGGCTTCAGGTTTGTCTTATGCTGCAGTTTTTCTATGTCTTCTGTGGTGACAGATTTTTTAAGTTAATATAGGATAATTTAATGCTTGCTCCATGTCTTCAGATGCTGTGCATCCTGTACCAATAGGCCTTTTGGGACTATATGGAAGAAAATGTCTTCCATATACTAAAAATTTATCTTGAAATATATCTTAAAGGTTTAATGTTCTGTCACCCCCTGCCCCCCAAATGTTTAATGTAGAAAATTTAGAAAATAAAAATACAAAGCAGAAGAAAATCCATACTCTGAGAGACCTACTTAACACATTCGTATTTGTCCTTGTAGCTTTTTTCTTTTTGATACTTTATGCATGTTAAAAAAAAAACCATAATTATGCTAAATATGCAGTGTCTGTCTGATTATCTCAACTACTTGGTTCTTTTATAATTTAGAAATCTGATGTCATATGTTTGGTACTTATAATATTATTATATGAAAAACAATCTAGAAGAGCTCAAGCATATCTTCAAAACTCAAGGAGTAAAGAGCCTGCATGTTACAATTTTTCTCTGGTGTCATTTTTAATGTAAAGTGCCTTGTATAATGCTGACACATAACTGATACTCAGTAAATGGTTTATTTTTTTTTTTAATAGGTGGCTGGTCGGAAAGGATTTCCTCATGTAATCTACGCCCGTCTCTGGAGGTGGCCTGATCTTCACAAAAATGAATTAAAACATGTTAAATATTGTCAGTATGCGTTTGACTTAAAATGTGATAGTGTCTGTGTGAATCCATATCACTATGAACGTGTTGTATCACCTGGAATTGGTAAGTAGAATTTTATCTTATCCTTAGAAATATAAAGAGAAGAAAAGCTCCCAATAATGTTTCAAGTTTTCTGAGATAAATTACGATTTGGAGATAGCCTGGGACTTAAAATATGGTTAAAGTGTTAGACATTTTAAATAAAATATATTTAAATTTGAACTTGGAAACCAACTTGTATTTTGACTGCTAAAACTAGTGTGTATATTTATATAGAGAGTTGGTATTTTGCCCATTTATAGCATTGTTTTTGGAAAATAAGATGAAAAGCATTATAGAATTGAATACTTAATTTAAGTATTTAATGTTTATTGTTAGATGGCATTCGTACTACTCTTGAATTTTTGTAATCTTGGTTTAATTTTACCTTCTATAACTTTAAAAACAATAGAAAAATATTTTCATGATAATGATTAACTTCTCATTTTTCCCCCCTTTAAAAATTTAAGATCTCTCAGGATTAACACTGCAGAGTAATGGTAAGTAATCGGTTTTTGCAACATTCTGTTTTCTTTTATCCCCTGCCTTCCATTTTTTGGTTGACCTAGAATTAGTTTCTGTGCTAGTAATATTAACAAGAAAAAAACTTACCTGCTTTGGAAATGTAAATTTTGGGGGAGGTCGGGGACATTTTTCAACATCTAAAACTGGATTTAAATTGGCTTTTGGCTGTTTGGATTTGAACTGCTATCTAAGCACTAAAAATATGATAGAGCCATGTACCAAAAACAAAGGAGGCATAGTTTTTTTTTCCCCCTATTTAATCTTTTTTTTTTTATTGTGAAATGTAACATATACATAGAAGTGACAGTTTTTTCAAGTGCAATTTAACAAATAATTATAGAGCAAATTTCAAAGAATGTTATGGGTTGCAGTTCCACAGTTTCAGTTATTTCCTTATTGTGAAATATAACATATATACAAAAAGGTGATAACTTTCAGATGACGATTTAACAAGTAGCTATAGAGCAGATTTCAAAGAATTCTATGCGTTGCAGTTCCACCATTTCATTTCTTTCCTTCTAGCTATTCAAATACCACAGCAGCTAAGAAAAAGAAAATTATATAGGGATTCAGTATTCATAATCCTTTGTTAAATTCCATCTTGTTTGTTGCTACCCCTTCTTCTAGTTTAATTACTTTCCCAATCTTCAGGGATGTCTAGGCAGTGACCACTCTCACTAGTTGATGTTGAAAAGGGGTGTCGACTTTATGGGAAAAGGGTGTACATCTGGTTGATGTTCTTGAAGAGGCTATTGCCTTTGGGTTTTAGTACTTAGCTGGCATAGGAGCTCTCTGGAGGATTTAAGTTTCTGAAGAATAAACTTAGTCAGTGAAACTTACAGAGTCTTAGATAGGGATCTGGTTATTCTTTAGGGTTTTCTGGAACACTGTTGACTTGGTCATATCATACTGTGGCCATTTGGCATATGTAGCTGAAGCTTGCATAAGAGTAACCTCCAGGACAGCCTCTTGACTCTATTTGAAATCTTTTAGCCTCTGAAACCTTATTTTGTTGCCTTTCTTTTCCCGCTTTTGGTCAAAAAGGCATTTTTAACCCCTCAATACCAGGGTCAGGCTCATTCCTGGAATCCGTGTCCCATGTTGTTGCCAGGGAGACTCATTCACCTGGGCGGTTCCTGCCCCACACTGGGGGGAAGGGTGATGAATTTGTTTACAGAGTTGGCCTTGGAGAGAGAAGGTCCATATTTGAGCAACAAAATTTTGACTTTCTCTGAAGGTGATTCCTAGACATAATTATAGGTGGGCTTACCCTCCCCTTTACAACCGTAAATTTCATAAGATTAAGCTTCAATATCTTGGGCTTGACTTATAAAGGTAGGGGGTTCCTAAGTTCACAGAGTTTATGTTCTGTCCATGATAATCCATCCCTATCTCACATTGTCATCATTTAGGTATACATTCCTCATCACTTATTTGTCCCTAGTATTGGTGTGGTACTAGTAACGTATTCCTATTAATTATAGCCCCTAGTATGCAATAGGTAGATTTTTCCCATATGCCATTCTGTTATCAACTCTCTGTACCCGTGTCATACCGTAGAAGTGTATCATGCAAGCAGGAGGCATAGTTTTTGAATTGATTAAAAACTGATTATTTTGAAAGAAAATCTCACAGGGCCAGTTTGAGAGGGCTAAGGACCCATATGGTTTTGTAATTTGGAATCATATATAACATTCGTTAAAAATACCAATATTCTAGTTTTTCTTTATTTCAGCATAACTTCTTTTTATGAATGATAGATAATGTTGAGAATGATTTAAAATATGTGTTTATATTTCTCAGTCTTGTTACATTTTGAGTGTATAAAACCGTTAATAAAACAAGACTGCTTTAATGTAATGCTGAGCTAATCTTTTTTTAAGTGTTTTGAAGTGAGGAAATGAAACACAAATGTGCGAGAGTATGTGTGTGTGTGTTATGTTTTTCAGTGTAATATTTGAGCAAAAAGTTCTTTTAAATTTTTATTCCATTACTGAGAAGCTATTATTGAAATAAAATTGCTGTAAGAATTAGTTAATTTGCAGAGAAACTTTGTAAAGAGCCATTACCATCTTAGAAAGTTGTGCCTTTGTTCTGGAGGGAAATTAATGACTTGGCACCTGTTGTAGTAGAATCTTAGAGATGGTTATGAAGGCAGGTCAGAAATACCATCTGACCTTAACAAATTTTAGGAAGGGCATGCAAATCTGCTTGTTTTTATTTTCCACTTTTCTTCCACTTCACTAATAATAGAAGAGATTCTAGTGGTTTTTGGTTAGTAGATTTCTGAGAAATGTGGGTGGGTGATATGAGCTATTACAGTGGTCTGGAAAAGGTAGCTCTAAGATGAGTTAAAGTCTTGCCTCTTTACCACATAGACACTGATATCATGTCATGCTTTGTTTCTTTGAAAGTAAAACTGTTCAGATCTTTGCTGTTCTCTATCCCTATTTTTGGAGAATTGAAGCATTTAGCTCAGTGGCTGTTAGGGGTAGGGGGACCACAGTGATGACTATCAGAATCTCCCTGAGGTGAATGGATATGAGGAGTTCCGTATTATGAAGGCTCATCACTCTCTTCCGCTACACTAAAACGACTGCTGTTGGATCTATTATGGGATTGTGTGGATTGTGATAGCCTTTTAGTGATTCTAGGGCTGTATTCTGCTTTGTGATTCCCCCTGCATATGGTGAAGCCCGTCTTCAATGGCTTATTTCCTCAGAAAACATATTTCTCACAGCTCCTTTTCGATTTGGACAAAGAAATAATACAAGGCCAGGCTACTAAGAGTTAAGAAATTGGGATAAGTCCTTCACTTTTGAGTTGGGGTCTTGGTGATAATCATTTCCATGAAAACTTCATCTTTCATGAAACTTTTCCTGACCATATCAACCTGTGTATTCATTTTATAAATATTTAACAAGTATATATTTTCTGGTACTGTTAGGTTCCAGGGATTCTAAGATAAAAAAGGTATGTTTTCTCCACTCTTGGGGGCTCATAGTTGAGTGGAGGAAAAAAACAAGTAAATAGGACAGTGACAGTACCATCTGAGAAGTGCTATGGCCTAACTGCTGGTGGAGAGAAAGAGCACAGACCTAGGGTGACCTAGTGACTTCAGCTTTATTGTAGCCTAAAGAAAGTGTGTTCTTTACCCCTCAGAATATTTTATAGCATGATATATATGTCTCACAGTGGTTAAATAATAATAGCTGATACTTAACTAAATACTCATTTTGTGTCAGGTACTGAGCTACATGATTTAAAAATCCTGTGTCATCATTCTCATAATACCCCTGCATGATAGGTAGGATTATCCACATTTTACCAGGTGAACAGACTGATGCCTGGAGAAATCAAGGCGTTTGCCTGAAAGCAGGCAGCTAGGAGGAGTTGGGGTAATGTGTCCTGGCTATTAAATCTTTAAACAATAGAAAAATTTTACAAAAGAATGTAAGGTCCATGAGGGCAGGGATCTTTTTTTTATTTATTTACGTATCCCAAGTGCTAGAACAGTCCTGGAACATAGGTGCTCAAGTGTTTTTTTTTTTTCAATGAATGAATTTGTTAATGGTCCATTGAGAGAAATACTTAACAGTTTGGTGTCTGTTCTTCTGGACTTTAAAAATATATACTACATGTTTTGTTTTGTTTTTTGTTTTTTATTTTTTATTTTTTTTGAATAGGCAATACATGGTCCATAAATCAAAATACTGTAAAAGGTATACAGTAAAAAGAAGTGCTTCCACCCCTGTCCCCATTCCCCCCTGCCTCAGGTAATCACTTTTATTAGTTTCTGGTGTTTCCTTCCAGGGTTTCTTTATGCAAAAATACATCCATTACTTTCCTCTTTTTTTTACACAAAAAGCATACTGTACACCCAGTTCCGGACCTTCTTTTTTACCTATGGTATATGATTTTTAAAACATGTATGTGATTACAGTGCACAATAGCATTTTGTAACTTGCTTTTTTTCTCTTGGCAAAAATATATTGCAGGCATCAATCCTTGTCAATACTTTTGGTTCTACCTAAGAGCATACATTTTAGTTTATTTGATTAGAGAAATAATCAATGTTCTAAGGCAAGAAAAAAGATAAGAGGCATATCTAAAAGCAGCTTGCAGTTGGAATTTGGAGATACGATGATTGCCCATTAAATCCAAGTGTCAGCTGAGAAGCAGAAACAATGAATATCAAATTGACCGGTTATATTGTCAGGTGAATAGCTTTCTTCTTACATACTAGTAATAGCAATACATTGGGGATAAAAAGATCCCGATCATTGTAACAGCAGAAAAGCTGGAATGTCCAAGAATTAAATAGAGATGTTAGGATCTATATGAAGGAAATCACAGAACTTTGTTGAAGAGTGTGATAGAAGACTGAACAAATATACACTTGCCCACTTAATGCCAAAAATGATTTTTTCTTTGTTTTATTTTTATGATTTGGTCAAGAATAGTAATGAATGGTTGGGTCCAGTTTTGGACATATGTGTATGTATATGTGTGTGGTGTGTATAACATGATGTGGTAAATATCCTTTTGGCTATTTTTGTTGCCATAGCATTTTCTAAAGACAAACACTTTGGAGTAGAATTTATGGGTCTTGAAAGTAACAGTAGCTTCATGACTTTTGATGCCTGCCATTATAATGCTCTTTTTAAGAGGTTGTATATAGAATTTGAAGAGTGAATTATTCTTGCAGTTTTGAAAATTCTCAATTTAATAAAAAATTGCCATGAAACTAATTGGTGTTTACATGTAACAGATATTTTTCAGATTGACATAGGGAGAATTAAGGAGAGCCATAGAGTTGGTTCTTAAGGAAAATGAAAATGACTGCTCTAAGAAGGGAACCTTTACCACCAGTGGATTTTAAAATTCTGGAGTAGGGTTAGCACAGCATACCTATTTGAAGCAGTAAAGGATTGTTTATTAAAGATAAAAAGCAAACCTCAAACAATAGCTGAGGAACAAATGGGGAGGTTCTGGGCAGAGAATAGTTGACTATAAGAATGCAGTTCATTTGTGTCCGGCGCCGCCCCGCTCGACCCCTGGCTGGAAGTCACGACTCGAGCCACACGGTGGTTGCGAGAGCAAATCTTTTACTGAAGCTAGACAAGCATTCTCTGTTACAGATTTCCACGCGCGGCAGAGTGCCTCGCGGGAGAGCAGCCTCGATGCGGCCGTCAGGTACGGCTCCTAGTGGGCTGTCTCCCCGAGGCTAACCCGGGTGTTCTCTTATATACAATGATCACAACCAACAAATTGGCACCACGTAAGCGTGTACAATAGGCTAGCAGCAACCGCTGCCTCTTGCGCCATAATGCGGAAGCAGGATGCGAGCGCCATCTTGGCTCACTCGATGGGAGGGGTGTACTCTAGGAGCAGGCTGCAGAGTGTCCACTAGGCCTTAACCCGGAAAAACGGCTAAAACGGCTCTCCACATCTCCCCCTTTTTTATTTACTTCAACCCAGTGTCTCCATTGATGAGTGTACTCCCGTGGGCCTGAATGACCCACTACATGTTTTGGTGCTTTGGGGATTCTGGACTAGGCCCCAGCCATTTTTTGGCGGAACCTCTGGCACCGACCAGAATGCTTACCTCATATAGAGACCGGAGAGCCCGTAAGCTGGAAGCAACGTGACTCCCCCTACAGAGCTTTGCCTTGTAACTGGGGAAAGACAGTTGGGGCAGGAGAGTGGCAACCAGCGTCAAAAGCGTCACTAGGCGTCTCTGTGCAATGGCCAGAGTCCAGTCCGGCCGTAACTGGGACTCCGCCCGAGAGACTCACCTGAGACAAAAATTCTGGTTGCAGGAGCATAATTTATATCCGGGAAACGGCCATGGACCTTGCCGCGAACCCGGCCCCAGAGTGTCCCACCCTGAGTGGCCGGGACGGGGACCGATCAGTGTAGAAGCTACTATCGGGGAGTATTACAGATTAGAAAACATAGCCCTCATAATGGCAACGCGCAGTTGCTGTTGTGCTCGAAACAGGCGTTCAAACAGGCATATGATAGTCACTAGACCCCAGAGTCAAAGAGGCTGGAGCGTGATGCTGGTGTGGCGCCCAGGCGCTCGAGAAGGGCCTCGCTGCTTGCGGGATGGACGGGAATGGCGGCGTTGTGGACGGTCAACTTCTTCAGTGGTGGCGAGTGGCTGGTACTGGACTTGCACGTACGAGGCAAAAATAGCATCCGTTTGTTTCCTTACAAGCTGGACAATTCTGCGGATAATGCAGGGCCCTAAAGTGAAAGCTAAAATAATTATTAGTAGGGGGCCGAGGAGAGGGAGGAGGTAAGGAAGGATGGAGGTAAAGATGCGGGACCAATAGTTGGTGGCTTCACGGTCTCTTTTGCGTTGTTCCAGTCCCTCTCGGACCTTCTTTAGGCTGTCCTCGACGAGACCTGTGGAATTGGCATATACACAGCACTCTTCTCCTAGGGCGGCGCAAAGGCCTCCTTCCTTGAGGAGGAGAAGGTCAAGACCTCGGCGGTTTTGGAGCACGACTTCAGAGAGGGAATTGACAGAATTTTTAAGATGGGAAATAGCATTTTGTAGGTGTTGGATGTCCTCATCAACAGCCGCCCGAAGGTGAGCTAGGGTGGAACCTTGACTGGCCAAAGCGGCGATTCCGGTACCCGCACCTGCAAGGCCTAAGATGGAGGCAATTGTGAGGGCGGTGATGGGTTCTCGCTTTTGCAGAGTGGCAGGAGCTGCAGTTCTTTCTAGGCGGAGGAAGAAGTCTTCCTCACTGTGGTATAGGACCCTAGGGATAAGGACAATTAGGAGGCAAGTTTCATGAGTTGTATTGAGGGTCTGCACGTTAAGGCAGGGGGTAAGTCCTGTAGAGGAGCAGAGCCATTGGGAGGAGTTGTGGGGAATAAGAAACTTGGCAGAGCTGCTGGGAGATGAGTAGTTGGCACAAGTTGTGAGGTTGGGAGAGTTGTATGAGAGAGGGCGGATGCACTTTCCTGTGGAGGAAACCGAATGAAAGGTTAGGGGGACGGCAGAAGTATTCCAATTGCATTCCGAGGGGCTATTCTCTGTACTTTCCGAAAAAGAGAGGTTGGAGGCGACGGGCTCATACAGTGAGGAAGAGGTGGAGAGGCAAAGCCAACAAGAGGAGGTAAGATTGGGGTAGGAGACATTTAGTGAGGTGAAGGTTGCTTGGATAAGGCTGAAGAGGGGAGAGGAGTAATGAGAGGGGGGTGGAAAAGGTTGGGGTGGCGGGGTTGGTGATGCGTTGTTTGCAGCTGAGGTGCGGCTGGTTGAAGCTAAGGTGCGGCTGGAGGGCTGTGGAAAAAGGGGGTTAATGACTTTATTGGGGCCAATGCCCGAAGATGAATGTTGAGCTGCTTCCTTTTTTATGAGAATGAGGGATCCCGGATCGGACCCCGCTAGATGAATTCGGAAGCCCCAGGTTCGACCCAGGAGCCAAGACGTATCGGTAGGGTTTTGTACGGTGAGCATTAGCCTTTTAGGACAAAGGTACCTGTCGAAATAGCGATTGCCTGGGTTTAGGCAAGTATAGGGGATTACTGTAAGATTTAGAAATTTGTCAGGGACAGAAGGCTTCCAGCCAGTGGCTAATGTTTCACACCCCCAGTATGCACAGTAGTACTCATAGGGGGAATTGCAGTATGATTTTCCAGGATTTGAAGATGGACACATATAATAATTTTGTATATTTAGGCTGCCTGGATAACCAATAGGTTTTGGATTAGGAGGGGGGAACAGATCAATGGCATTAAAAACAAAGGAGGGGGGTCCTGCTGTGGTATTGTAAAGAATTATTTTGGAGTCTTCCCAACGCGCAAGGGTCCACTTCCAAGGCTGGTGGGGGTTGGCCTGGGTAGAAGAGGCGAGGGCCAACATGGCTATTAGAAGAAAAGCTATGCTTGGGTGAGGGTTTGGATTACCGATCCTCCCCCTGGGTGACGGGGAGGCGGGCAAGATCATTCTCATCATCTTGCTGGTCATCTTGCTGATCATCACCAGCGTTGGGGGTTGGATCTTCTGCGTCATGTTGGGGGTTCCCCAATTGGTCAGGCTGCAACTTCTCAGCGCTCTCGTGCGTTGATACGGTTCTCACCAATCTCTCCGGAACCCACACCGGTTGACGTCCTGGTTCCTGTGGGAAAACACAAACAGAGCCTCTGGCCCAGCTGAGCACAGGGTCAGGGCCTTGCCACTGTCCTGTCAGGACATCCTTCCATCGGACCAGACCTCTATGTGGAGGACTCGGGGTGGTGTGCTGAAGGGCAGGTGTCATGCCCTGTGAATTTTCATTTAAGAAATTATACGTGAATAAGGCTACAGACAGTCGAGCCTTTGGGGATAGGCCGTGACCTATCCCCTCTTTCTGTTTTCCGAGCAAATCTTTCAGAGATCTATGTGCTCTCTCAATGATACCTTGTCCTTGAGGGTTGTAAGGGATTCCATGCTTCAGTTGTACTCCCATATCATCACAAAATTTTTGGAAAGTTTTACTGGTATAAGCAGGTCCGTTATCGGTCTTTAACATTTTTGGCTTGCCCCACGCTGCCCAAGCGGCAAGGCAGTGTGCGATAACTTGGTGGACCTTTTCTCCCGTCTCCGCAGAGGCAAATAATATTTGAGAACATGTGTCTACTGACACGTGCAGGTATTTGATTTTCCCGTACTCCGAATGATGAGTGACATCCATCTGCCAAATGTCTCCTGGGATGAGACCTCTAGGGTTAACTCCCACAGATGGGATATGCTGCTGAGTAACACAATTTCCACAAGCTCGGACTATGTCTCTAGCGGCCGCTCGCGGTATACCAAACCGCTTTGCCAGGGTACCTGCATTGATATGAAATTTTGCGTGGAACTCCCGGGCTTGCTGATATGGTGTCAGCACAGGGAAAACGTGTGGCTGTCGAGTGGCCACATCTACTATGTGATTTCCTTGGGCCATGGGGCCAGGCAAACCTGTGTGGGCCCTGATATGAGTTATGTAAAAGGGGTGTCGCCTGGCCCATATAACTTCCTGCAACTTAATAAAGAATGTCCTTACTGTAGATGAATGCCTAATAGTGCCCACTGCCTCTAGTATCCGTACAGAGTTTACAACATAAGCAGAGTCCGAGACAATATTCAAAGGTTCAGAGAGGCTTTTCAGAACAGTGATGATAACCTGTAGCTCTACCCATTGAGGCCTTTGAGGATGGAAGAGTACTGTTTTTGGAGTGTCCCCCTCGACACAATACGCCCCTGTGCCGGAGCTGGAGCCGTCTGTGTACACAGTGGGGGCATCCGCTAGCGGCTTAGGCGAGGTCACCTTAGGAAAAATCACTGGGTGCCGAGCGACAAACTGCAAGAGGGGAGCTTTAGGGAATTGATTGTTAATGCTTCCGAGAAATGTACACCGGAGGACGGCCCACTGATCGATACATCCAGTAAGTATCTCAAGCTGTTGGGAGGAATAAGGCACTCGGAGATTTCTGGGTTGCTGGCTAAAATGCTGTACCGCTCTTTTAATACACTCCAGGGCTAACTCTGCAACCGCTGTAGGATAATGCTCTAGGACCTTCCGGGGGGAAACCCCAGGGTGGATCCAGAGCAGCGGTCCTTGCTGCCACAGCACTGCAGTGGGCTGTGATTCTGTTGGCAACACGCACGCCTCAAAAGGCTCATTGGGGTTTATTCTTTTCAGAGCGGCGCGACTGAGCGCTTGCTCTACCCGGTACAATGCTTGCCTCGCCTCGGGGGTAAGGTGTCGGGGCGAAGTTATGTTTGAATCTCCTCTCAACAAATCAAATAGGGGCACCAACTCAGCGTTGGGTAATTTCAAATACGGGCGGATCCAATTTATATCTCCCAAGAGCCTTTGCAGATCATTCAGAGTACGTATATTGTCTAATCTGAGAGATACCTTCTGGGGGGAGACATGGGTAGGCGTGAGTTTTGCTCCCAGGAAAGTGGAAATGTCAGTCATTTGGATTTTCTCAGGGGCTACTTCCAGGTTAGCTTTTCTGAGGTCACAGACCAAGTGTGACAATACAGTCTCAAGGATTGCAGCATCCTTATGGGCCAGCAGAATGTCATCCATATAATGAATAATTTTCACATGAGGGAACTGTTGCCGGGCGCCAACTAACTTGGTGGCAACATACAGCTGACACATGGTAGGACTATTAGCCATACCCTGGGGCAGGACCGTCCATTCAAAGCGATAGCAGGGCTCCTCTTGGTTACGAGAGGGCACAGTGAAGGCAAACTTAGGGGTGTCTTCGGGGTGGAGTGGAATAGAAAAGAAGCAATCCCTAAGATCTAGGATGACAACCGACCAGTGCTCTGGCAACGCTGAGAGGAGGGGCAGTCCCACCTGAACTGGTCCTAAAGGCTCCATGCAATTATTGATAGCCCTTAAATCGTGCAGCAGTCTCCATTTTCCAGATTTCTTTTTGATTACGAATATAGGGGTGTTCCACGGCGACGTGGAGGGGGCGATGTGGCCCTTTTCCAATTGTTCTGATACTAAGACGTGTAACGCTGCAAGTTTTTCCTGTGGCAAGGGCCACTGAGGCACCCACACCGGAGCCTCGGTTTTCCATTTTAGTTTTATAGGTGTGGGTGGGAATCTCTCCTCAGTGGCCCCTATGAAAAACCCAAGCCTCGTCTGTCAGACTTGGGGGCAGCTTGTATAGGCTCCGCACGTCCGTGCAGTGAAACTCCCAAACCCCTGCCGGGGGTATACCCCATTTCTTTTAGCAGTCGCTTAGAGGTTGGGGAGTAGCCGCTAATCAAAGTAACGTCCATTTGGGTCAGGATGTCTCTTCCCCACAAAGACACAGGCAGGGCTAATACATAGGGCTGGAAACTGCCTTGGTGTCCTTCCTCATCGGCCCACTGAAGGGCAGCTGCACTGAGCATGGGCGCTGAAATTTGGCCTATTCCTCTAATGATATCTTCCGCCTTGCACGTCGGCCAGGTGGGGGGCCATTCTTGTTGTCTTATGATAGACCGATCGGCCCCTGTATCAAGCAGGCCCAAGAAAGATCTGCCTTGCACCTTAATGGTTAGCATAGGCCGAGATTCCAGGGACATATGGAGTCCCTCAAAAATCGCTCCACTGGATCCGATCCCTTTTTTCCCTCTCTGTCTGATTCTGCTTGGAAAGCCTGCATGTAAGCTGGGTAAGAGCAGGAGCTGCGCCAACTTATCACCTTCTGCAATGACTAAGGTGCCCCGCTGAGATTGAACCATAACTCGGGCACAGCCTGTGAAATCTGAATCTACAAGTCCTGGTATAACTGTTAATCCTCTCAGGGCCGTGGATGCTCTCCCCAATATGAGCCCTACAGTACCAGCCGGTAAGGGCCCCTTGAAGGAGGTCCCTACTAACTGGACACCCATGGAGGGGGTTAGTACGAGTCTGGAGGTGGCACAGAGGTCCAGTCCTGCTGAGCCAGGGGACGCACGAATTTGATCGGATCCTGTGTTGTCGAATGGCATGCAAGGGGGTCCGTCGAAAGGGCGGACCCCCTCTTCCCGTTTTTTGGAATCTGCTCGGGGCGGCCAGAGAGGCGTCTACCCTGCGCATCGAAAACCGATTTACAATCTTCTGCGCGGTGGGGGCCTTTGTGGCAACGGCCACACGGCCTGGTTACTGCACCTGGCTCGCCAAACCGTTGAGTGGCAGGGGGCTGACGTCTATTGGGACAATCTCTCTTAAAGTGCCCTGACTGGCCACAGCCATAGCACCCGTTAGACTTTGCCCCTAAGGCTCTCGGGCTTTTTGTAGCCACCTGTAGGGAGCTAGCTAGCATGGTAGCTAGACCTGCATTAGTTAACGGGCTGCCAGCATCTCTGCAAAGCCGAACCCAGTCCGTCAGCTGTTTTCCTTTATTTTGTGCTAAAATAACTTTACACTCTTTATTACACTGCTCAAATATCATTTGTTTAACTACAGTCTCTGCCACCCCTGGATCTGAGAAAATTCTCTCGGCTGCAGTTTGCATTTTGGCTACAAAATCCACAAAAGGTTCTGTGGGGCCCTGATGAATATTACTGAGCGAGGCTTGAGCCTCTCCCTCACCTGTCAGCTTTTTCCAAGCTCCCACGAAACAACGGAAGATTTGGGCATAGACCTCTTGAGGGAACCGCGTTTGATTTTGGGCATGGGCTCCCCTCCCCAACAGCATGTCTGTATTCCACGCGCCATGTCTTCCCGCTGCGTTCCTAGCCGCTTGTTCCTCAGCTAACTCTTCAAACCACGCTTTCCAATCTATAAATCGGCCTGGTGGCAAACAAGCACGGGCTAACTGAACGATATCTGCGGGCGTATGATTTAGGGCGGAGAGGTTTTCAACCATGTTCAGGGTATAAGGGGCATTGGGGCCGTACTGATGGACGGCCTGCCTTAGCTCTTTCAAAAGTTTGTAATCATATGCTTCATGTTGGTTGTTGCCTTGGTGGTTAATAATAACCGGGAACATCTCTGGGGATGGTTCTGACTTAAGTGGTTGGTACCCACCTAGTACACCAAAAGGCCTAAAGGAGAAGGAAGGGACCCATTTCCAGAAGTGCCTCTTTCCGCATTCTGATGAAATGGGGTCTAGGGGACTTGAGTACTCAGGTGGGGGAAACGGCTGTGGAAACCCCTCCCCCGGCCCGCCCATCAGGGTTTCCGGGTCTGGCAACAAAGGATAATTACATCTACTGGGCATGGCCACTAGAGGGAGCTCTCGGCGAGGTCCCTTGGTGGGACCGCCCAAGGCGTCAGTTGGGGGCAGGGGTGCAGCGGTAGACATGGGCGGGGCGGAAGGCCTCACGGGTGTGGCGGGAGGCTCCTCCCAATCAATCAGCGGACGCTCTTCCGCTTTCTCGTCGGTATCGCTATCCGACTCTGAGTCAGAGTCACCGGACTCCGGCGGCTTGCCCTTATAGGAGCCGTCCGCTGATGAAACTGACTGGGTCTCTTGGAGCGCGCACCGCGCTTCTTGCAAGGCGGAGGACGGGCTTAGGCCGGCAGCCGATTCTAGTTCAAGGACCGCACGGACGGTCTCCCATATGGGTACTAGAATCGGGTCCACACACACGCCCGTCTGGCGCGCTCGATCTATGTCGCGACCGAGCTTCTTCCAAGAAGGCAGAGTGATGCTGCCGGTGGAGGGAAACCAAGGGGCAAAAGTCTCAACATCATCGAGAAACTTCTGTAGGGAACTTTTCTTAACTGAGATACCCCTCTGTTTCAAAAGGTTCTTTAAAGGAGCTAAGAGAGGCGAACTTCCGGACTGCCCCATGATTGCAGTCGGCACTGTACTTCAGTCACTCGGAGAGCTCTTCCGAGTCCCCCGGGGTCACCTGAAAACCCACGGGCCCTAACTCTCAAGTAATAAGACGCACTCACCTTCTCGCGTTGATCAGGCGCGGGAAGTCCGCCGTAAGCTCGATGCGCAGCGCTGCTCTCCTCACGGAGGGACCGTCGAGAGCGAGGCAGGAGGAGGAGCGTGTTCCCCGTACGGTTAGCTCAGTTGGTTAGAGCTTGGTGCTGATAACGCCAAGGTCGCGGGTTCGATTCCCCGTACGGGCCACCACTTGTCCGGCGCCGCCCCGCTCGACCCCTGGCTGGAAGTCACGACTCGAGCCACACGGTGGTTGCGAGAGCAAATCTTTTACTGAAGCTAGACAAGCATTCTCTGTTACAGATTTCCACGCGCGGCAGAGTGCCTCGCGGGAGAGCAGCCTCGATGCGGCCGTCAGGTACGGCTCCTAGTGGGCTGTCTCCCCGAGGCTAACCCGGGTGTTCTCTTATATACAATGATCACAACCAACAAATTGGCACCACGTAAGCGTGTACAATAGGCTAGCAGCAACCGCTGCCTCTTGCGCCATAATGCGGAAGCAGGATGCGAGCGCCATCTTGGCTCACTCGATGGGAGGGGTGTACTCTAGGAGCAGGCTGCAGAGTGTCCACTAGGCCTTAACCCGGAAAAACGGCTAAAACGGCTCTCCACACATTTGCATCTTATTAACTGGTTTTCTCTTTTTTTCCTTCTCACAACAAAGCAATCTATTCTTTAGTTTGTTCAAGAAAAGGTGTTATGCTGTATCAGCTAGAGTCTAGCTTTGCTAATTAAGGTATGACCACTTAGGTGAAAGAGGTTGATTATTGAGTTTTTTCACACCACATATTAAGCATTAATGTGTGGTTGGGCTTCTAGAAGGAAATTTCAGTTTGACATTTAGGATTTTTCTGTCTGCTTCTAACCCTTTGGGTGACCTTCAGTGCATTTCACTTTCAAAGAAAATGTTGCGTAACAGTAATTCTAGATCCTGGAATTGGATAGCTGTCAGATCCCACTCATATCTTTACAGTGTGAAATTAGCAAAAAGAGGTAGTTAAGGACTTAATCTCAGTTTGGATTGGATAATTGGTCATCTTAGCTAGATAAACATTTTACCCAATCATTTGGTTTTTGCCTAGCTTTTATTATGTATTTAAGGTGATGATTATTTCTAGGCTGATCAAGAAACTGAAGAATACCTCTTCAGGTCCTTTGCTGGTGGCTGTTGGAATATGGTCTAGCTTCAGACTTCAAGGATTGGTTGATAAAATATATCTGTTGCCACCACCTCTGCACAAATGACTGATGAAATCATATGCTTTTAAAATTATTTTTTAAAATTCTGAATTAGAATTATTTTCACTATAGTTGATTTTAGGTTTTATTGCTTGTCTGTGATTTTTTTTTTCTGAGAATAGACGCTTATAAGATTTTAAAATATATTTAATTTTCTATACAGCTCCACCAAGTATGTTGGTGAAGGACGAATATGTTCATGACTTTGAGGGACAGCCATCGTTATCCACTGAAGGACATTCAATTCAAACCATCCAGCATCCACCAAGTAATCGTGCCTCAACAGAGACATACAGCACCCCAACTTTGTTAGCCCCATCTGATTCTAATGCTACCAGCACCACCAACTTTCCCAACATTCCCGTGGCTTCCACAAGTGAGTTGTAGAATATGATGTAGTCAGCAAGTTGAATATTCCTAACCATTGAATACTTAAATATAGTCACTTTGGAGAAAAACTCCAAATAAGTAAAAATTAAAAGTGCTGTTGTATCCTTCATATGCAAGCAAGTATTAAATAGGTGTTTGGGTTGGTCCTGGGAAAAGTGGTGTTTGTAATTTACTTACTTGAAGAATCTCATATTGACATATAGACATTTGGAACTTAAGTTAAAAAGTAGTTTTGAACCAAGATGTTTATAAAGATATGTATTAATGGAATTGCAAGTATTCCTTTAATCCAGTGTTCTTCTTTTACTTTATCTGGGAGAATATCACTTTATAATAGTTATCTCAGTTTCTCATTTTGCAGACTTAGAAAAAGGGATCTTGACAAACTTGTTTACAACTTACATCCCTCAAGTTAGACATTAAGTATTTAAGTGAATTTGGATATAAAGCTAAATTCATCTACTCTGTTTTTTACTTTTCTTTTTATTTTAATGGGAAGTGTTTCTGGAGGTTACAGGGACTAAGAGGAAGGGAAAATGGGGAGTTACTGCTTAATGGGTAAAGTGTTTCTATTTTGGTAATGAAAAGTTTATGTAATGGAAGGTGGTGATGGTAGCACAACATTGTAGATGTGGTAATGCCACTGAATTGCACACTTAAAATGACAACTTTTATGTATGCATTATTACAATTAAAAAAAGGGGGCAGTTCTTCTCATGATAGAAGAATCGCCGCCTCTGCCATGTCATAGAAGGTAGAGAGCTATTAGGTTCAACTTTTGATGGGGACGGATCAAGGCAACAGTGAACTGGTTCTGTTAGTAATGCTGTTTATTTTCAGTCACCAAAGATTGGACTAGTGGTAAAAAGCAGTCTGCTGGTCAACAAGTGGAGAAGGTTTTTTTGATCGCAGAGCAATGTCTTAGCCTGTATATAGTGTTATTTGTACTTGGTCACTAAGGGCATTGTGTCTAAACCCATGTAAGTAATAGATTGTTGATAAATGTGGACGGATTTGTTAGCTAATACCAAAGGTAGCATCATTCTATTTATTTTAATATCAGATCAGATTGAACATAGAAATTTTGTTCTTTGGAATTAGTTCTTTGGGCCATTGATTTCTGTAATTGTGAATTTTCAAGTGAAGTACACCAAATTTTCCCCTTTGTAAGTCATTCCACCACTTCAAAGTGTTGTATTTTTGGTTTGCTATGTAAGAGATGACAAATTACCATGGACAGCCAATTATAAATGGACAATATAGGTTAAGCACATAGTTTAGAACCTGGCAGAACTTTATTTATTTACCAGTTTGGGAGTATAGTGGACAGTGTGGGTAGTGATGGAGGATAAAAGAAGGTAGTATACAGCAATGTGACTGTAGACTAGTGCTACAGAAGAGCCACATACCTCTGTTTATATATCTGGTGATTATTCAGTTTTGCTGTGCCTTTGTTGATGCTTCCTAAAGTGACTTTATTTTGGATTTTCTGTTCCCTGGGGCTGAATCCTATTTGAAGATAGGACTGAAATACAGCTAATTTTGTCTTGGTATTTTTTGGGTAGATATTCACATTGAATAGTAAATACATAGGTTTTAGAACTTGTGGTGCAATGTCCTCTTAGACGTTAAAAAGTATATTGATGGAATTAAAAGAAAGAAAAGAAGTTGTACTAAAATTTGGGTATTGAAGGCTATTTTTCCATATGCTGATTTAGTTGTATTGTGTAACTTCATCTTATATACTTGAAATTGTGTGTTGGAAACATTGAGTACAGATAACTGAGCAGTGGGCTAATTTTTAAAGTTTGTGTTCCTTTGGCAGCTAAATATTTTTAATGTTTCTCTATAAATATCTAAAATCATGTAATTTCTCCTGTGTAAGTTTTTAACTTAGCTAATAGTATGTAGCATGTACAATTGTTAAAAACAAAAGTGTAGCTAAGTTTTAAAGACCACTTGTAAAATTTGGGGAGATAAGTTGGAAGGGAGGTTGCTAAAAACATCTTTAGAAGTAAATAATTTGGGCATATTGAAATATTCTATAGCTTTTGATTTTACAGTCTTAGCCTTAAGGAACTGTCATCTGTAGAGAGGAGAAAAATGCTCCTTCTCCTTGAACTTTGAGCAGTGGTGTTACTTACTCTTTCATCTGATTACCCTCCCATTTAGATGGGAAAAGAATGAGGTGATGCCAGTGACAAATAACAGTTATGAAATTTCAGTGCTTTCCAAGTGAGAGGAACAATTGACTTAAATGCCTGCTGTAAGAAATCAGGCCTTTTCCATTAAAAAAAAAAAAAAAAAGCCTTAAATAAATGTAGGTCAGTAAGAAATAGCATAGATGGTTTTGGAATAGAATAGAAAGAAGCCAGAGGAAGGTGTTAGTCCTTCTGGCATTGTTACATCTGGAGAGGGCAACTAATCTGTAAATCCATGAATATGAAGGTATTCTTGAAAAGAGGTGATTCTTTTGGTTTTTAAAAGTATATGAAAAAAATTTTTTAATAGATTGATGATTTTTTTTTTTTACTAGCAGATGATGTATTGATAGAATAGTGGAGCTAGACCTTGAATTTCTCTTGCCTTCTACATCACATCCTGTTTAAAATATTTGCCTGCTCTGCTTTTCTTTTCCCAAACGTTACCATTATCATTGCTGATTATTATTAACTTTCCAGCTTTGAACATTTTCTTGAGCCTGGACTTTCGGAGTCCTAATTGAAAGATCCAGAGAGAGCTGATTCAGTGGCCAGGGTTGAGTAGATGTGCTTCTGGTGAAGTAGGATTTTGTTGGCATTTAAAGAATATTTGTGTAGAAATTGGCCACTAAAATTAGCTGGACATTACTTAAAAGATAGAGTAATTTTGAACTTCTTCAAGTTAGAGTTTGACTTTGTAGATGACTTTAGGTTTTTTTATTCTGTAAGCAATGGATGAGTTCTTATTATTGCCCATATTTATAGTTGTGATTATCAGATATATTGGTCCTTCATTTACTATATAAAACCATAGGATTGCATCTATAAATGTGCCATCTTAATGTTTTCTTGTTCCTCTAGGTCAGCCAGCCAGTATACTGGCAGGCAGCCATAGTGAAGGACTGTTGCAGATAGCTTCAGGGCCTCAACCAGGACAGCAGCAGAATGGATTTGCTGGTCAGCCAGCTACTTACCACCATAGTATGTATATGTTTTTTAAAATCTTTTAAATAGATGAGAAGAATAGGCAGCTTTTGTAAAAGCAAATTAATCCATGTGGGCCTTAATTTTTAGACAGCACTACCACCTGGACTGGAAGTAGAACTGCACCATACACACCTAATTTGCCTCACCACCAAAACGGCCATCTTCAGCACCACCCGCCTATGCAGCCCCATCCCGGACATTACTGTAAGCTCTTGTTTTTGTTGTAAGGGCTTTTTCTTTTTGAGGACATTATTTTCTTTCTTTTTTTAAAAAATATTTTTACATTTTTTGTTCATTCTATAATTTAGTTTCACCAAATGATTGGTGCTTTCCATTATTTTTTACAAATAGTATTATTTATTTTTCATAGTTATGCCTTGTTTTAGAGGAGTAATATTTATTAAATACATATTTCTCTGTTGCTAATGTTTCATTAACATCACATTGATTTCCATTCATTTGTTTGTTTTGTATATGTTCTTGTATCTCATGTGTATCTTGTGTATCCATCCTTGGTGGATTGAAACCCCTTGAGGGCCAACATCTCAAGATTTCCTTCATCATAGCATTCAGCATATAGTAGACACGCAGGTGTTGAATCTATCAGTAGCCTGTGCAGGCCCAGTAGGGAAGAATACCCTGCTGATACCACATCCTGTAGTTTCAGGTAAAATAGGAATACTATTCATTTGGCTTAGAAAATCAAGAGTATAAATTTTTCATGTATATTAAATCCCTTTCCCTCATTATAAGACTAATATTATCAAAGAAAACTTGGAAAGTACCGAAAGGTGTAAATAATAAAAGTTACCCTGAATCTTACCACCCAGAGACAACAACTGTTAATGTTTTGGCATATTTTCCTTCCAGTCATATAAATGGATATACATAAATTGGGAGTGGGAGGGATCATATTGTGTGTGTGTATGTGTGTGTGTGTGTGTGTATATATATATATATATATATAGTTGTAACTTCCTTTTTTTTCCATTATGTTACTATTATTCCATGTCTTAAGAGAATAGAATTTTTAATGGTTGGGCCAGCATAGTGGTCAAGGATGCTGGATTTGGACCCATAAATAGCTGGGTGATAGCCTTCTAAGCCTTAAGGGTAATAGTAGTATCTACCTCAAGGGATAATGTGAGAAATAAATGTAATAATTCACATGCAGTGTTCAGCACAATGTCTTAACACATAGTAAGCTCTCATATGTTAGTTACTATTCAGTTATGTTCGTTACTGTTCAATTACGTAAGTGTCCTTAATTTAATAGAACATAAACACTTGTTTTTAGATGGGCCTAACAGTTTGAATTATTATACATTGCATTATAAATTGCACGGTACTATATGTTACATGTAATCCGCATTAAATCTTGGGTGTAAAACTGTTTGTCAGTTTTACCAGTGTCTGGTACACAGGACTCAAATGTTAGCTTTTTTAAATTAAGTATCTACAAAAGTAATACAAGAGTATTTGCTTATTATACTAATCATAAAATAATCTAAACTAAGCTTTAAATTCTTAGGCATTTCATAAGCTTGATCTAACAACTCCTAAGTTAGGATAGTTATATTTTAATAAGGTTTATTAAAAGTTTTGGCATTGGAAACTTTTAATAAATAAAAATGGGATTTTTATTGTCTTTTCTTTAGGGCCAGTTCACAATGAGCTTGCATTCCAGCCTCCCATTTCCAATCATCCTGGTAAGTGTATTTCTAAAATTGATTCCCTGAGTTTAGGTTTTCTTTATGGTAATTGAAACAGGCATATATACACAGGTATTAATGTAATACAGGGTAACATAACTTTTCAAATAAGTACATGACATGAGTTTATCAACAGTTTAAGAGTAGCCGACGTCATATATAAACTGTTTATATTTAATTCATTTTAACAGCCTGAAAAAAAAAAAAAGACAAGAATTGTGTTTTTGAGCTAAAATATAAAGTATTAAAATTGTAGTTTCAGAATTGAATGCATAAATGTGTGCAGCAAAAGAAAATTAGTTTTCAAAATAGAATAGCTGTTAAAATTGTAGCTTATAAAACAAAGGAAGAAACTTAAGATGATAAAAAGAAAAATAATTCTCTGTATATGTCTTAGAAGATAGATTCAGGAATCCTGCAGGTTAACTGGAATTTAGAAACTTTGATTAAATAATGTTTGAAAGAGTAAATAGCGAAGTAGCTTTCCTTAATTCAAAGTTTGTGTATAATTTTTTTAATTATAAAAGTAATAAAACAGAAAGTTTGGAAATAGGAAAAAAAATAACGTATATAACACTGAGAATTTTTTTTCTTCCCTCTACTTCTTCATATGTTTTTCTCAGCTGAAAAAGATGCAAATATATTGTTTCAGCTAATCACCTTGATTTTTCTGTAACCGCAAACTCATTTTCCCTCTCATTAAAAAAAGCACTTTATTATGAAGAATTTCAAACATATACCAATACCAGAATAGTATAAGAAATCGCCTGTGCACTCATCTTGCAATTTCAGCTATTTCCAACCTATGGCCAATTTCATTTCATTTATACTGTCACCTACTTTCCTTCTGCTGTATTATTTTGAAGCAAATCCAATACACATTGTTTTATATGTAAATATTTCCATATATGTTCCTAATATATATTTAAAAATATAACTACAGGACCCAACGTGATTAATTTAAAGAATAACCTACAGCTCCTCAAATAGAGCTCACAGTTTCTTAACCATTTGAGAAAATTTCT
This sequence comes from Choloepus didactylus, assembly GCF_015220235.1. Classification (NCBI taxonomy): domain Eukaryota; kingdom Metazoa; phylum Chordata; class Mammalia; order Pilosa; family Megalonychidae; genus Choloepus; species Choloepus didactylus. Next base: position 29,487,621 of record NC_051322.1, on the reverse strand, counting down.
TAAGCAAGTTTTCTTCTGTTGTTGGTTCCAGTTTTTCTTCTGGCTGTTTAAAAAAAAAACCTTGAGGGGAAGTTCTTTGTGCTTATATCCTTTTTCATACTTCAGTTTGGGATTTACAGAATTTCTGGATCAGAAGACCAAATTGCTTTACAGTGACAACATCAGGATATGAGAACCACTTTTACCACACTCATTAGTAGTAGATTTGATAGTTCAGTACATTTTTTGCCAATTCAGGAGGCAAGATAATAGGTTTTGTTTAGGAGAAAAATGTACTGTTGAGGCAGAAACATTTACTTAACCATATATATTTGCCAGTAATATGTATTATTTGCGTATTTATTGTGATTTTAAACATTTTTCTTGGGTCGAGGGCTTGCCTTTTTGTAAACATTTTTATTGAGAAATGTAAATATAGAAAAGTACATAAATCAAGTATGTAGTCTAATGAATAACTTTGAAGTCAACACTGGTATGACCGCCACCCAGATTGAGAACTAAAACATTTCTGCACCCCTGAAACCTTCCTACTGCATGTATTTTGTCTCAAAACCTTTTCCTCTCCTTTCTCCCAGAGGTTATCATTATCCCTCATTTTATGGATATAATTTCTTTACTCTTTTAAAGTGATGAATGCATCCCCAAACAATCTAGTTTAGTAGTTTGGTTTTGCTTGTTTTTGAAATCATATGAGTAGGATAATTATATCAGGATCTTTATGTATATGTGAATAAATATATTGTGGTAAGTGGAGAAAATCTAGAGAGGCGAGAATGACAATTTTCGCTTGCACTAAGGCAGCATCAACGAGTGTCTGTAGGGGCGCCTGGTAACTTGGAGGTCTTAGAGTTCCTACGGCGTAGTTGGAGATGGTCTACAGGAGGAAGGGTAATCAGGACTTAAGAAGGACCTGCCCTTGATGGAGTGGTGGTGGTGGCATTTAGCTAGTCAGTTGGTCTCCATTTTGGTTTATTGATAGCTTTATTTCATTCTTTTCATGGTAGAACTGATGTTGAGGTCTACTAGCTTCTCATGGTTAGAGAATAGCATTAATTAGTTATGAGGATATGCATTTGTGGCAGCCTGCATTGGCATTAAACCCTCTGTCTTTGAATAGGAGAATAGGAAGTGACTTTTAGTGATGAGAATGATCCTTTTCAGGAAGGTCTCTATCTAAATAGTTGCTGGAGGGGATTAGCTCTTTGTGAATAGCTTTAATTCATTCAGCCGTTTAGAACTGAGATGGTCTTTGTTGTGAAGGCTAAGGGGCCCCAGAGGAGTTTTGCCACAAAACTGTTCTTCATTTCTCCTCTTGTACTGTTGCAAGACTATTAGAATTGGTCTTCCTATTAGGAGAGCTTCCATTCCCAGTACCTTTCTCTTCCCTTCCTCATTAACTAATCTCTTCTGCTACCCAAGAGTATTTCATCTAAAATTTAAATCTGGTTATGTTATTTCTCTGCTCAAGATCTTGAGACGATTCCCCCCACCCCCCACTTCCATTGCTTGGCCATAGGATAAAATGCCAATTCAGGGCAAATTCTGATCTTGGTCCCCACCTACTTCTCTAGCCTCATATCTTCTTCTTTCTTTCTTTTCTTTTCTTTCTTTTTTTTTTCTTCCTTTCTTTTCTTTTTGGCACATGCTGTTCTTTGCCAGATATATCTTATAACCTATTAGTTATCAGTTGCTGGGCAATAGATAACCATACAACTTAGTGAGTGGGTTACCACAACAATAATGATATATTATCTCAGTTTCTGTGGGTCAGGGATCGGGAAGTGGCTTGGCAGGGTGGTTTTTGTTGAGGATCCCTCAAGAGGTTGCATGTCAGCTTGGGGTGCCATCTTCTGAAGGCTTTACTGGGGCTGGAGGATTCACTTTAAGAGTAGTTCACATACATATCTGGCAAGTTAGTGTTAATACTGGCAGGAAGCTTTAGTTTCTCTCAGCATGGACCTCTTCGTAGTGCTGCTTTTGAGTGTCTTCACAGTGTGGCAGCTAGCTTCCCCTAGAGTGTGTTATCTAGGAGAGAGCAGGACAGAAGCCTCAGTGTCTTTTTTTTTAATCATATTTTTTATTGTAGAATATAACTATATATACATAGAAGTGATAACTTTCCAAGTGCAGTTTAACAAGTAGTTAGCAAATTTTAAAGAATGTTATGGGTTACACTTCCATAGTTTCAGTTATTTCCTTATTGTGAAATGTAACATATATAAAAAAAGATAGTCTTTCAAAGTATGATTTAACAAGTAGTTATATAGGAAATTTCCAAAAATGTTGAGTTACAGCACCATAGTTGCAGTTATTTCCTCATTGTGAGATATACCATATATAGAAAAAGGTGGTAACTTTCAACTTACAATTTAACAAGTAGCTATAGAAAAAATTTCAAAGGATGCTTTGGGTTATAGTTCCACCATTTCCATTCTTTCCTGCTACCTATTCTAATACCCTAGCAACTAAGAAAAAGAAAATTATATAAATATTCAATATTCATAATCCTTTGTTAAATTCCATCTTGTCTGTTGCTACCATTCCTCTAGTTTAATCACTTTCCTGATCTTCAGGGATGTCTAGGCAGTGACCACCCTAACCCATGTTGAAAAGGGGTGTCAACTTTATGAGCAAAGGTAACACATCTGGTTGATGTTCTTGAAGAGGCTATTGCCTCTGGGTTTGGGGACTTAGCTGACATAGGAGCACTCTGAAGGATTTAAGTTTCTGAAGAATAAACTTAGTGAATGAAATTTTTATGGAGTCTCAGATAGGGATCTGGGTATTCTTTACAGTTTTTGGAACTGTTGACTTGGGCTTATCATACTGTGGTCATTTGGCATATCTGGGTGAAGCTTGCATAGGAGTAACCTCCAGGACAACCTCTTGACTATTTGAAATCCCTTAGCCACTGAAACCTTCTTTTGTTGCCTTTCTTTCTGCCCTTTTGGTCAAAAAGGCATTTTCAGTCCCTCAATGCCAGGGTCCAGCTCATTCCCTGAGTTTGTGTCTCACATTTGCCTGGGGTTGGGGGGGGGGGTCCTGCCCCACGTCAGGGGGAGGGTAATAAATTTATTTGCAGAGTAAGGCCTTGGTGCCTTTTAAGACCTAATTATAGCATCATTTCTGCAGTGTCTTATTCTGTGTGGGAGGGACTACACAAGGACATGACTATTAGGAGGAGAACTTCTGGATTCTGGCTACCATGCACCCTACCCTCCTAAATGTGGCAAATTCTTTGAGGATTCCACCACTGTTGGGAAGTCTTTCTTAACCTCTTTTGTCACCCACTGTCTCTTTCTAGTTACACTCAGTTACAATTACTGCTTTACATGTCTGTTTTCCTATGTAATGAACGAATAAAAAAGAAATCAAAGTGGCAAAAAAATTGGATTAGGTATACAGTTAATTTAGCCATTTAAGGATTAATTTAAAAATTCTAAAATATTCTACAGAGACATGGAGCCATTTAGACAGGAAATAAGCATATATGCCTCTGATATATAAAAATCATCAGTAATATGTAGTGAAATAGATTTTGAGAAAAATTTTGAAGATAGTTGAAAAAATGTTTTAGGAAATAGAGGTAGTATAAATTGTAGAACAGGAAAATAATTAGTATTGGTCATTACCTTGGTGTTAAATATTCTAGACATGCACTAGGTGATTTCCTAGTTCATATTGTGTTCTAGCACTTTGGAGCTATCCAGCAGTCAAGAGAGTATTTTCATGTGTTCAAAAACAGTTCTCTCAGGGCATCTCATTCAGGTCTGAAAAATAAAAGTAATAATTTATACTGATTCTTTTATATGCTTTAACCAAAATTTTAACTTTTCCAAGTATGACTTTTTATTTCAGAAATTGAAGATGATGCTTTGGAGACATTTTCCATTATAATTGGATGACATTTATTTGATAGAAATGTGCCTTATAATACGTTTTCCCGCTATAAAAATATTTAGTCATATTCTTATATTGTAAAAATAAATTCATATTATTAACTCAGTTAACAATTGACCAGTGATGAGCAGCCCATAGGCTTTATGAGATTTCACTAATTTTAGGAACAGGAAGCTAAAAATGTCAAAGTCAGCAGTTTGCTCCCTCTCAAATGAGTTTGGACATTCAGAAACCCTCTCTGAACTGAGTTAAGTTCAGCCTGCTGCTTTTGATGCTAGTTTTGAGAAGCTGCAGGATTGTCACTTCCATGGCATTTGGTCCTTGGCACAAAAGAGCAGAGAGATCCAGAAAGGCTTAATGGGTGTCTCCTATTAGCTTCTCCTGATGTTAAAATAAGAATGTTCCCCTCTTACTGTTCAGCAAATTGAAAGTAGAGTTGGAAAGTTTTTCATATAGTATTTTGTGTCCCAACATCACCAAATTCTCTGGGACCCACTTAGATTACCTCTAGCTCTTTCTGTCTCCTCAGATAGTAACCCTTTCTCCTGTTTTCTTAGACCTTAAAAATCTCTTAATGGAGAGTCTTTTTTTTTCATCCCTGGTCTGTGTTGCAATTCTCATGCCAGTTCTTTTTATCCTCAAGCCTCTTAAAAATTTTCTTCCCAATACTAGCTGGTCAACTCATATAAAATATATTCAGAGATGCAGCTTTATCTAACTGTGCTTGTTGTATGGCTTCTGAGATATTAGGCAAACAACAAATCCCTTTGGTGACTGGGAAATAATAAAATAAAGTTTAAGTACAGTTACAGATGTTGTAATTTGTGATGATAAAGTATAATTTTCTTGTTTAAACAGGGAGTTTATAAAACTTCTTTCCCCACCTTGAGTCACATGGAAAAAAGATTGTTCACTATTGAACTTTAATTCTGGATAGTATCCTTCAGTGTGAACTAGGAAAGGCCTGCATTTTGGATCGCATCTTTTTTACCAGGATTGTAAACATTCGTGATTTCAGTGCATTCATTGTTTGTAATGAAATTTACCATTTGGACAAACTATTTAAAGAAGTCCTTTAAATACCATTGTATTACTTTTTGCTTCCAAAACACTGAGTAATTCTTTGTCTGAGACAGTCTCCTTAGTTTTATCTTCAAGCCAGTATACCCACCAGTTATGTTTGCTGAAGTTTCTTACATATGTGATATCTTTTATAAAGAATTTTATTATTAAAAATTAACTTTATAAATATTTCAAAACTGGCTTTTTAAGGCATTTGAGTATAACACCAGTTTTTTTGTGTTCTAATTATAATCAAATATATTTAGAGGACTGTATGTATTTGGGATTAGTTGGTTTGACCTGCATGGGAAGCATTTGGATTTTTAAGATTTTGAATCATCCAATCCATATGAAAATTTCTATTTTTATAGAAAAATAAAACTTTTATTTCAAAATAATTTCAAATTTGCAGGACAGTTAACCAAAATAATATAAAACCCATATAGAAAACTCTGACATACCCCTCCATCCAGATACCAGCTCCCCACCAGCTTTTAACATTTGCTAAATTTGTTGTATCATTCTATCTGTCCATCTATTTTTCCTGTTTTATTAGTTCTTCATTGGAAAGTACTTTCTTCATTGAAATTTTGAAAAGCAATTAGGTGTATTATTTTCATGCTATGCTTTTTTTAAAATACATTTTAAACTTTAATCATACTTCATTTTAAGATTTTTTGGTTTGACGAGATCTATTTTTTTTAATTTTGTCATTCTGAGAATCTTTTCATATTTTGAAAGTTTTATTGCTTCACATTTTAGTTAAAAGTTCATCAAGAGCACATTGAGATGTGCAGATAAAGTGTTGGTTTATCTGCAGCCAAAACTATGCCACTACTAAACAAAACTATACCATTCACTTCTGAATAAATGGCACTGGCCTTTTTTCTTTTTCTTAAATATATCAAACCCATTTCCACCCTAGGGCTTTGGCATTTCTTTCCTCTCCGAAATGTTCTTTCCATAGTACTCACATAGAGCAAGATGATGCTTTGAATCTATCCTTCAGTTCTCACCTTTTCAGAGACTGTCTTCTCAATCCAGTCTGAAGTATCCTTCCAGTCAACTTCTGTCCCATACCGTTTTAGTTTCCTTGTTGTGCTTATTACCTGCATTTGTCTTGTTCGTTTGCTTATTTGTCTGCCCCCCCACATCCATGAGAATAGAAACCATAGCTGTCTTGTTTACTGCTGTGTTTGTAGTGCCTAGAATGATTTCTAGATACTCTGTAAATATCTGCTAAATGAGTTAATGACTGAAAACTATAAATATTTCCTTTTTCACGCCTAAGGGTTCTATGTAATAATTGTTATATCCAAGAAAAAAATAGAAATATTTGATTATCTTTGCAAACCAAATCAAGAAGTGCCTTCTTTTCCCCCAATCTTTTAAAATTATCTCAAGTCATTTATTGTTGTTCAAATGAGTACACTAAATACATCTTCAGAATTAAAATTCTGGTAAACTTGAATAGACTTTACTAAAAATATCTCTTGCTATGGCACATATACAGATGGGAAAAATGACCTTTCACCCAAGAGAATAGTTTGAGAGTCCCTGTGTATACCAGCTGTGTAGTTAGAGTGTAATTAACTTTGACTCAGGGCTGGATTTACTTACTTGTGGTGTCCTTTCTCTCAAAATATGCCATGGATTGGTGTTATTCAAGAATACTTCCTTGGAATATGTCTGAAGGGTCAGTGTGTTTATTAGAAAAAAAAGTTGAGACTACATAGAAAATGTTGCATGCGGACAAATGAAACATCATGGTAAAATAAACTATTTTAGATTCTGATTACTTCTGGTTCTTTAAATTCTCAGTTTGACCTGGTCCTTTAAGGTAAGAAACAAATTCCAGATTCTTTTTATTGACTTTAGTGTTTCAAAAGCAGGGCTAGGTACTAAGCTAGAAAATAGATGACATGGAAATTCTTACTTTTTTAATGCATTGCATCATTTTAATCCAATTCCTTTGAGTGTTTTTGAATATTCCCTTTACTTCCCTTTACCTTTTCTTTTAGGAAAAGATTTGTCTTGTGGAAAGAAATGTCTTTCTCACACTGGTGGATGTTCTCTCCCATATATCTCCTATAGCTCCTGAGTATTGGTGTTCCATTGCTTACTTTGAAATGGATGTTCAGGTAGGAGAGACATTCAAGGTTCCTTCAAGCTGCCCTATTGTTACTGTTGATGGATATGTGGACCCTTCTGGAGGAGATCGTTTTTGCTTGGGTCAACTCTCCAATGTCCACAGAACAGAAGCCATAGAGAGAGCAAGGTATTGATTGTATAATTAGATGGTTATTTTAAGAATTAAGCATAGTATATTGTCTTTAATTCAAGGCATATTTTTCAAAATAGGTAAAAGACTTCTTGAATATAAATAGAGGACTAAAGGTCATCCCCAAAATTCTGAATTTATGAGCATTCCATTTTTTAATTAGAGGTGTTTGTTATTTAAAATATAGTGTTAAAAAAATGGCTTTTTTTCCCTGAGGTTTCTATGTTTTGAAAAGTAGCTAGATTTTTTGGAATCCAGTTTGGAAACTTAATTATTATTTCCTTTGATCATATATTATGTCTACCAATCTATTGAAAGGAAATAATATAAAATGAGGATAGATGTATGTACAAACATGTTTCTGAGAGTGTTCTTTGGAATGTTGAAAAATCAGTAATAAAAGGAAAATGGTTATGTAAATTATAGTAGGCTAAATGTAAAGAACATAAGCTCTTTAAGAAATGTGGATAGTGGCTCTTGCACTAGCCGTTGAGTTAGGCAAATTACTTAATCTCTCAACTGTTCTAAATAACTTTTATGTGATGTACAAAATAGTTTATATCTATGTTGTCCAGTACGGTAGCCACTAGCCACATGTAGCTACTGAGCAGTTGAAATATGGCTCATATAATTGAGGAACTGTAATTTTAATTTACTTTTAGTTAATTTAAAGTAGCCATATGTGGCTAATAGTCACCCACTTGTACAGCATAGCTTTAAGCCTTAGTTTCCTCATCTGTAAAAAGGGAATGATATTATTTACGTTATTGAATTGTTGTGAAAGCTATGTAAGAATTCATGTTATATGCTCCTGGTACATAGAAAGCACTACTGTATGCTCATCATTATTATATATGAATAGAAAACAAGAGAAAGAGGTGTATCAAAATGTTAACAATGCCTATCTTTTGATTTTGGTATTGTGTGATGTACTTTCTTTAGTCTTTTTAATTTTAGGGGCATGTTATATAATCTGAACTAAACTTTATTTCTGATACTTATAAAATTGAAATGTGGTACCATGCTAATTCAAGGGTTTAATAATAGGGTGTATATGGGAACTCTGTATTTTATGCATGATTTTTCTGTAAACCTACAACTTCTCTAATTTAAAAAAAAAAAATCACAGAAAAAACAAAACAAAAAATTGAAATGTAATTCCTTTTTCCTCCTAAGGTTGCACATAGGCAAAGGTGTGCAGTTGGAATGTAAAGGTGAAGGTGATGTTTGGGTCAGGTGCCTTAGCGACCATGCAGTCTTTGTTCAGAGTTACTACCTAGACAGAGAAGCTGGGCGTGCACCTGGAGATGCTGTTCATAAGATCTACCCAAGTGCATATATAAAGGTTAGTTGCAATTTTACTTGAATATTTTATACTTTGAAAGCTCTATCTGCTGTTTAAAGAATTAGAGTGGAGGTGGGAGGAGTAGAAAAATGTTCATTATTTATTATATAATCAGAAATTGAGTACAGAACACCATTCCTGGGGAAATTTATTGATTTCATCAGTTATCTAGTTTTGTAGTTGCATTAATTCCCTAGTATTTTATTAACAAATTAAAATTTTTAAGAGTAATACATAGACCCTTGAAGAAAATATTTATTCAGTGAAGCCTCCAAACTTGGATTCCTTTGATATGAAATTTGCAAAAATCAGACTCAAGAATTTCATTGGAGCCAGTGTTTAGGATTTTATGGATCAGAATTAGAAAATTAATAACTTTTCAAATTAAGGACTCAAGTGAAAAATTCTTCAACACTAGGTTGTTTTTTTAAATTCAGTTTTATTGAGATATATTCACATACCATGCAGTTATCCAGTGTTCAATCAGTTGTTCACAGTACCATCGTATGGTTGTTCATTCATCACCACAATCAATTTCTAAACATTTTAATTGCACCAAGAAAAAGGATAAAAATAAGAATAAAAATAAAAGTGTAAAAGAACACCCAAAACATTCCATCCCAGTCTGTTTTTCATTTAATTTTTCTCCCCATTTTTCTACTCATCTGTCTTTACATTGGATAAAGGGAATGTGAGCCACAAGATTTTCAAAATCACACAGTCATACCATGTAAGATACATAGTTATACAATCATATTCAAGAATCAAGGCTACTGGGTTACAGTTCGACAGTTTCAGGTATTTCGTTCTAGCTATTCCAATATGCTGAAAACTACAAAGGAGTATCTATATAGTGCATAAGAATACCCTCCAGAATGACTTCCCGACTCCATTTGAAATCTCTCAGCCACTGAAATTTGTTTCATTTCTCTTCTCCCTTTCGGTCAAGAAAACGTTCTCATTCCCATGGTGTCGGGTCCAGGCTCATCCCCAGGAGTCATGTCCTGCGTTGCCAGGGAGATTTACACTCCTGGGAGTTGTGTCCCACATAGTAGGGAGGACAGTGAGTTTACCTGCCACGTGGGCTTAGGGAGAGAGAGGCTACATATGAGCAACAAAAGTTGTTCTCTGGGGGAGACTTCTAGGCACAATTATAAGTAGGCTTGGCCTCTCCTTTGCAGTATCAAGCTTCATAAGGGCAAGCCCCATGATTGAGGGCTTGGCCTACTGAATTGGTAGAGTGAGAATATCAGTAATTCCCCAGGTGGAGAAGTTTAATATTTCCACATTCTTCCCCAGTTCCTCAGGGGGGCTCCACAAATACATTTTTATTTCTTGCCCAAATTACTTTGGGATGTATTAGGGTTTTGCACTAACCTGTACAAACCTGCCAGATCTTACTTACTATTCTAAGTTCCATGTAATTATGGTGTTTAAATAACCTGACCGTTCAAGTGAAATTATTTAGTGTGCCACAGAAAATTTAGATCCTGCACCAAATAAACATCTCTTCCTTTGGTCTCACACAGAAGTTGAGGTCTTAAAACACAGTCAGTGTTGTCTTTTACCCTTTGGCCTGATTTGCCTTAGTCCTATCACGTCTGCTTTATTCATCTCTGTAATTGAAGTCTGAACTTTTCAGCTTTTTTAACAGTTGCTGTATGAGGTAATACTGACATTCATAGCTGCCAAACTCTAACTCTGAGTCTCAGGTGTCACACAAATATCAAAGTTCCAGAGACAACCAGTTTATACACAAAGAGCTCAGCATCTCAGAATTTAGAGATAACCATTACAACTGAGGAATCGATGTGACTGCTCCAAGAGCTTACAATCTAGGGATCTTTACAATAAGCGTTCCCCTGATAACCTGTGCTCTAAGATTCAGTTCTCAGGGTTTACATATTATGGTTAGTCCATTTTAGTGAGGCACTAATAATGTTTGCCTTTTCATTTCTGGTGCATTTCACTAAAAATGCTGTCCTCAAGATCCATTCACCTAGTTGCATATCTTGCAACTTCATTCCTTCTTCAGCCACTCAACATTCTATTCTATGTATACACCACGGTTCACCATTCTGTTCATGGATGATGTACCCTTAGGCCACCTCTGTCCATTGCAAATGGTGACTCCTGCCGCCATAAACACCAGTGTGCAAATGTGCATTCATGTCCCTGCTCTCAATTCTTCCAAGTATATACCCAGTAATGAGGTTGCAGGACCTTATGGCACCTACATACTTAGCTTCTTGTGGAACCAACACACTGCCTTCCAGATGGGCTGCACCATTCTATTTCTCCACCAACGATGAATAGGTACATCCCTCTCTCCACATTTTCTCCAACACTTGTATCCTTCTGTTTATTTTCCCCCCTGCAACCTTATAGAGATACATTCACACACCATATAGTCTTCCATGATGTGTAATCAGTTTTTCATAGTATCATCATATAGTTGTGCATTCATCACCACAGTCAGCACTTGAACATATTCATTACTCCAAAAAAATTTTTTAATTAATAAAAAAGATAAAAGAAAAAATAAAAATAAAATAAAATACAATAATATGATCTGACAAACTACTGCCACCAAGAATCCCATACCCCTCCTTTATATCCCCCTCCTGTAGACATTTTAGCTTTGGTATATTGACTTTGTTACATTTAATGGATGCATATTACAGTGTTACTATTAACTGTAGACTGTAGTTTGCATTGATTGTATTTTTTTCCCCAATACCATCCCTTTTTCATTTCTTCTCCTACATATAAAAACATTTTTATATTTGAACATTTAGTCACCATCATTCACAACTCTAGGTTTCACTAAGTTATGCAGTCTCAGTCTTTAACGATTATCTTTCCTACTGGTGTCATACATGCCCCTAGCCTTCCTCTCCTAAATGTTTTGTTTTGTTTTGGTTTGTTTTTTCTGCACTGTTTTGTAAAGTTTATTTCAAGGATAGGATTTGTTGCATTTCTTATTTTATCTTATTCAAAGACCACTGCCCCACCTCCTCTCCTTCCCAATTAAAATAAATCTCGAGCAGGGGTGTTGGGCTTCTTCACCCGGATGATTGCTGATGTTCTCACAAACATTGAGGACTGGCGGTTTGATGTGCCTAACCCTCTGTCACGGGGCTTGCCCTTAAGAAGCCTGTTACTGCAGAGGAGAGGCTAGGCCTGCTTGTAATTGTGCCTAAGAGTCTCCACCTGAATCCCTCTTCGTTGCTCAGATGTGGCTCCCTCTCTCTAGCTAACCCAACTTGGCGGATGAAATCACTGCCCTCCCCCCTGGATCTGACACCCAAGGGTGAAAATATCCCAGGCAATGTGAAATATGACTCCTGGAGAGGAATCTGGACCCAGCATCATGGGATGGAGAACATTTTCTTGAACAAAAGGGGGACGTGAAATGAAATGAAAAAATTTCAGTGGCTGAGAAATTCCAAATGGAGTCGAGAGGTCACTCTGGTGTGCACTCTTATGCACAATCTAGATAACTCTTTTTAGGTTTTAATGAATTGGAATAGCTAGTAGTAAATACCTGGAACTATCAGGCTACAACCCAGTAGCCTTGAAGCTTGGGGATGATTGTGTAGCAGTGTAGCTTACAAGGGGTGACAGTGTGATTGTGAAAGCCTTGTGGATCGCACCCCCCTTTGTTCAGTGTATGGATGGATGAGTGGAAAAATGAGGGCAAAAAACTAAAGGAATAATAAGGCGGGGGGGGATGATCTGGGTATACTATTTTACTCTTGTATTTTTATTCTTATTTTCACTTTTTCTGGTATGAGGAAGATGTTCAAAGAATAGATAGGGGTGATGAAAGAACAACTGTATGATGGTAATGTGAACAGTTGTATACTTTGGATGATTGTATGATGTGTAAATAAATCTTAATAAAAAAATACAAATGGCTCTAAGATGTATGAGATGTTCAGTATCATGTACAAATTAAAAATATACTGAGAAATCAATATTTACTTATAAGTTTAGCAAGGATGAAGATGCTTTAGAGCTTAATGATTTCTGTAGGTAGGGGGTGGAAGACACACATTCTTACACATTATTGAGATGTAAATTTGTATAACATCTAGGGTGAACAATTTTACCATTTTTTTAATTGCATTTTTTTAAATTCAGTTTTATTGAGATACATTCACATACCATACAATCATCCATGGTATACAATCAACTGTTCACAGTATGATCATATACTGAACATTTTCCTTACATCAGAAAGAATCAGAATAAGAATAAGAGAAAATAAAAGTAAAAAAAGAACACCCAAACCATCCCCCCATCCCACCCTATTTGTCATTTAGTTTTTGTCCCCACTTTTCTACCCATCCATCCACACACTAGACAAAGGGAGTGTGATCCACAAGGCCTTCACAATCACACTGTCACCCCTTGTAATCTACATTATTATACAGTCGTCTTCAGGATCTACTGGGTTGGAGTTTGGTAGTTTCAGGTATTTACTTCTAGCTATTCCAATACATTAAAACCTAAGAGGTGTTACCTATATAGTGCGTAAGAATGTCCACCAGAGTGACCTCTTGACTCCACTTGAAATCTCTCAGCCACTAAAAGTATTTCGTCTCATTTTGCATCCCCCTTTTGGTCAAGAAGATATTCTCAATCCCACAATGCTGGGTCCAGATTCATCCCCAGGAGTCATATCCTGCGTTGCCAGGGAGATTTACACCCCTGGGAGTCAGGTCCCATGCAGGGGGGGAGGGCAGTGAGTTTACCTGCCGAGGTGGCTCAGTTAGAGAGAGAGGGTCACATCTGAGCAACAAAGAGGTACTGGGGGGGGGGGGGGACTCTTTAGGCACAATTATATGCAAGTTTAGCTTCTCCTTTGCCGTAACGAGCCCCACAAGGGCAAGTCCCATGATAGAGGGCTCGGCACATCAAACCACCAGTCCCAATGTTTGTGACAACATCAACACCAGTTCAGGTGAGGAAGTCCAACACTTCTGTACCTTCCCCCAGCTCCTTGGGGTGGGGGTGGGGAGGCTGTAAATATACTTTTTATTCTCTGCCCAATTACTTTGGGATGTGTCACTATTTCACTCTAACCTATACCAACCCACCGTATCTCACTTCCTATTCAAAGCTCCATGCAATCGTGGTGTTTGAACAAACCGACTGTAGAGTTATGCTGTTTAGAAAACATAGATCCTGTACCAAACAGACATCTCTTCCCTTGGTCTCACATGAAAGTTGAAGTTTTAAAACACAGTCAGTTTTGACCTTTACCCTGTGGCCCGGTTTGCCCTAGTCTTGACCAGATCTGCTTCATTCATATCACTAATTGAAGTCTGGGCTCTTTTTCAGCTTTTTTTTTTAAATAGTTGCTGTATGCACTAATACTGACATTCATATCTGCCGAGCTTTAGCTCTGAGTTACAGGTGTCTCAGAGATATGCATTGTTCCAGAGACTAATCAGGTCATACACTAAGGGATCAGCATCTCAAAATTTAGAGATAAACATTATGATTCAGGAATAGAGTTGACTGCTGTAAGAGCTTACAATCTAGGGATCATTACAATAATCAAGTCCATGTTAGGCTATGTTCTAAGATTCAATTCTGAGTTTACACATTGTAGTTAGTCCATATTGGTGAGGCGTACTTCACTCAAATACTGTGTACGGGATCCATTCACCTCGTTTTGTGTCTCACAGCTTCACTCCTTCTCCTAGTTGCTCAATATTCCATTGTATGCATACGCCACAGTTCACCATTCTATTCCTCAGTCTGTGTACCCTTAGGTCACCTCCACCTACTGCAAATCATGATTGCTGCTTCCATGAACACCAGTTTGCAAATGTCCATTCATGTCTCTGCTCTCAGATCTTCAAATGATTTTTTAAAAATTCTCCTTTGGCCTAGTGATAAAACTTCTGGAGATGTCATTACAGATATATTTACTGTAATATATGAAATCTCTATATAAACTAATATTTATTGCAATGTGCATTGTTGTCCAAAGCAATCATTTTGAAACAAGCAAACCGTATATCCATGGAAAATTTAGTAAGGAAATCATAATGCATGTTTCTGATGGAATAGTGTATATTAGTGAGATAAATGCAATCAGCTCTATATGTATTATATGGAGCAACTTTAAGATACATTATTAAATAAAAGGGAAAGATGGGGACTTATATTTCTAAGGATTGAAAATTAGTTAATTCCTATTGACATTTAATCTGAAGGCAAAGGGAAAATTAGATGAAACATAATGTAATCTGCATAGAAGTTTTACAGCTTAATATGCTGAGTAATTACCAACCCAGTATCTTGGAGAAGAAGATGGAAATCAAAAAAAAAAGATAATTTGTGACTAGCCAGAAAGAGGGCACTGAGAAGCAAGCTGAGAGTTATTTTTGAAATCCTTTTGGGAAGTCTCAGAAGGAGAGGAAAGAACACAGTGTTGCAGAAGCAGTATTTGAAGAGATAATTTCTGATAATCTTTCAGAATTGATGAAAAACATTTATAATACATTAACAAATTTCAGTGCACAACAGAAAGGATTTAATAAATTTTACCCCCAAAATACATAGAAAGTGAGGAGGAATATGATGGTTACTGCAAGACAAGAGGCAATGTTGGCTGCAGCTATATGAATAAATAAAGTGATCTGCATTTCACTTCTCACAAGTCACAGAAGCATTTCCTGAGTGAATATAGGTCTGAATATAAAAATAAATTCATAATAGTTCTAGGATAAAACTTAGGCAAGCATCTTCATTACACAAGGATATATATATCCAAGTAATTTTCTTTGAAAAAATTGAGGAAAAGGATGCTCCTGCAAACTCTTCCAGAAATCATCTATTTCTCATCCATCCCCAAGTGAAATGTGAAAAAGCCACCTTCCAGGTGCTTCACATATTATTTTTAATTTTATTATGATTTGAAGCATTGTATATAACACACTTAACTTCTAATAAATTCTGCTTTTATTTTTCCAAAAAAAAAAAAAAATCTCAAGAGTTAAGGGAATAGTTCCTTTTTTACTGTTGAACAATGCCAGCGATGTAACCCACATCTTCTTTTTTTTTAAATTAAATCCAGTTTTATTGAGATATATTCACATATCATACAGTAATCCATGGTGTATAATTGGCTGTTCACAGTACCATCTTATAGTTATACATTCATGACCCCAGTCTATTTTTGAACATTTTCCTTACACCAGAAAGAATCAGAATCAGAATGAAAAATAAAAATAAAACGGAACACCCAAATCATCCCCCCCATCCCACCCTATTTTTCGTTTAGTTTTTGTCTCCATTTTTCTGCCCATCCATCCATACACTGGATAAAAGGAGTGGGATCCATAAGATTTTCACAATCACACTGTCAACCCTTGTACGCTACATTGTTATACAGTCGTCTTCAAGAGTCAGGGCTACTGGGTTGGAGTTTGATAGTTTCAGGTATTTACTTCTAGCTATTCCAATACATTAAAACGTAAAAAGCGTTATCTACATAGTGCGTAAGAATGTCCACCAGAGTGACCTCTAGACTCCATTTGAAATCTCTCAGCCACTGAATCTTTATTTCATTTCATTTCACATCCCCCTTTTGGTCAAGAAGATGTTCTCAATCCCATGATGCTGGGTCCAGATTCATCCCCGGGAGTCATATCCTGCATTGCTAGGGAGATTTACACCCCTGGGAGTCAGGCCCCATGTAGAGGGGAGGGCAGTGAGATCACTTGCCAAGTTGGCTTAGTTAGAGAGAGCGAGCCACATCTGAGCAACAGAGGAGCTCAGGAGGAGACTCTTAGGCACAAGTGTAAGCAGGTTTAGCCTCTCCTTTGAAGTAACGTGCGTCATAAGGGCAAGCCCCAAGATAGAGGGCCTGGCATAGCAAGCCTTCAGTCCTCAATGTTTGTGAAAAATCAGCAACAGTCCAGGTGAGGAAGTCCAACATTCCACATTTCCTCCCAGCTCCTCAGGGGTCCCTGCATATGTATTTTTATTCTCCGCCCAGATTACTTTGGGATGTGTCACTATTTCACTCTAACGTATACAAACCTACCATATCTTACTTCCTATTCAAAGTTCCATGTAAGTGTGGTGTTTGAACAAACTGTAGAAGTTATATTGTTCAGAAAATATAGATCCTGCACCAAATAAACATCTCTTCCCTTGGTCTCACATGGAAGTTGAAGTTTTAACACACAGTTGTTTCAGCCTTTACCCTTTGGCCCTATTTGCCCTAGTCTTAACCAGATCGGCTCCATTCTTATCTCTTATTGAAGTCTGGGCTTTTTTTTCAGCTTTTTTTTTAAACAGTTGCTGTATGCACTAATACTGACATTCATATCTGCCAAGCTTTAGCTCTGAGTTTCAGGTGTTATACAGATATCCAATGTTCCAGAGACCAATCAGGTTATACACAAACGGATCAGCATCTGAGTTTGGAGACAGCCATTACAATTCAGGAATATATTTGACCGCTGTAAGAGCTTATAATCTAGGGACCATTGCAATCATCATTCCCTGTTAGGCTGTGCCCTAAGATGTAATTCTCAGTTTACACATTGTAGTTAGTCCAAATTGGTGAGGCCTTATAGTGTTTGCCTTTGTTTCTGGCGTACTTCACTCAAAATGCTGTCTGAAGCATCCATTCACCTCACTGCCTGTCTCACAGCTTCACTCCTCTTAGTTGCTCAGTATTCCATTGTATGCATACACCACAGTTCACCATTCTGTTCCTCAGTCGATACACCCTTAGGCCACCTCCACCCATTGCAAATCATGAATACTGCCTCCGTAAACACCAGTGTGCAAATGTCCATTCATGTCTCTGCTCTCAGATTTTCCAAGTACAAACCCCATAATGAGGTTACAGGACCTTGTGGCTCCCACATACTTAGCTTCTTGTGGAACCAACACACTGACCTCCAGAAAGGCTATACCATTCTGCTTCCTCATCAACAGTAAATAGGTACATCCCTCTCCTTGTTTCCTCTAGCACTTTTACCCCTATTTATATTTTTTCCTATAATTTTATAGAGATATATTCAAATACCATACAGTTATCCACAGTGTATAGTCAGTTGTTCACAGTATCATCATATAGTTGTACATTTATCACCACAGTCAGCACTTGAACATATTGATTACTACGAAGAAAAAAAAAATTTTAGCAAATAATAACAAAGATAATAAAAAGAAAAATAAAATGTCATACAATAGTAAGGACAGAAAACACCGTCACTACCAAGAATCCCCTATCCCTCCCTTATATTTCCCTCTCATACACATTTAACTTTGGTATATTGCCTTTGTTACGTTTAATGGAAGCATATTACAATGTTACTGTTGACCATAGACTCCAGTTTGCTTTGATTATGTTTTTTCCCAAATACCATCTCTTTTTCAACACTCTGCATGGTTGACATTCATTTGTTCTCCCACACATAAAAACATTTTTGTGTGTTTACATTCAGTAACAGTCACTGGCCACTCCAGTTTTTGCCAAGTTATACAGTCCTAGTCTTTATCATCTATCTTTACCTCTGGTGTCATACCTTCCCTTGTCCCACCTCCTTCAGCTTTACTCACAGACATCTTTGTTCAGTGTACTTAAAATATTGTGCTTCCATCACACAGTATTATGCTATCTGTTTCTGGACCTATACAATCAATCCTGTTGAACATTCTTTAGTCCTTCAGCATCAAATGCCAGATCTCTACCCTCTTTCTATTTCCTGATAGCCTGTGTTATCAACTTTTAACTCTCAAAGTTTGCTCATTAGTGTTGGTTCATATTAATGAGACCATACAGTATTTGTTTATCCACTCATCTGTTGAAGGATATTTCAGCTGTTGCTATCTCTTGGCAATTGTGAATAATGCTGCAGTAAACATCAGTTTACAAATGTCCGCTTGTGTCTTAACTTTCAGTTCCTCTTAGTATATACCTAGCAGTGGAATAGCTGGGTCATATGGCAGATTTATACTTAGCTTCCTGAGGAACCTCCACACTGTCTTCCAGACTGGTTGCACCATTCTGCATTCCCACCAGCAATGAATAAGTGTGCCTCTTTTTCCACATCCTCTCCAGCACTTGTAATGTTCTGTTTTTTTTTGGCTAATGGCCATTCTGGTAGGTGGGAGATGATATCTCATTGTGGTTTTGATTTGCATTTCCCTAATAGCCAATGAAGTTGAGCATTTTTTCATATGTTTTTGAGCCATTTGTATTTCCTCTTCAGAAAAGTGTCTGTCCGTGTCTTTTGCCCATTTTTTAATTGGATAGTTTGTCTTTCTGTTGTTGAGTTGTAGGATCCCTTTATATATTTGGGGTATTAAACCCTTATCTGATAATGTGGTTTCCAAATATCTCCCATTGTGTAGGCTACCTTTTAACTTTTCTGACAAAGTCCTTTGATGTACAAAAGTGTTTAATTTTGAGGAGATCCCATTTGTTTATTTGTTCTTTGGTTGCTCGCACCTTGGATGTGAGGTCTTGAAACCACCTCTTACCACAATGTCTTTAAGATATTGCCCTCATTTTCTTCTAAGAGTCTTATGGTCTTAGTGTTAATGTTTAAGTCTGTGATCCCTTTCGAGTTAATTTTTGTATAAGGTGTGAGATAGGAGTCCCCTTCATTCTTTTGGAAATGGATATCCAGTTCTCCAAACACCATTTATTGAAGAGGCTGCTCTGTCCTAGTTGATTTGGCTTGACTGCCTTATCAAAGATCAGTTGTCTGTAGATGCGAGGGTCTATTTCTGAACACTCAGTTCGATTCCATTGGTCGGTATATCTGTCCTTATGCCAGTACCATGTAATATGTTTCAAAGTCAGGTAGTGTGAGACCTCCCACTTCTTTCCTCTTTCTCAAGATATTTTTGGCTATTCAGGGCACCTTGCCCTTCCAAATAAATTTTGTTATTGGTTTTTCTATTGCTGCAAAGTAAGTTGTTGGGATTTTAATTGGTATTGCATTGAATTTATAAATCAGTTTAGGTAAAATTGCTGTCTTAACTACATTTAGTCTTCCAATCCATGAACATGGTATGTTCTTCCATTTTTTAAAGTCCTGTTCAATTTCTTTTAGCAGTTTCTTGTAGTTTTCTGTGTAAAGGTCTTTTGTGGCGTTGGTTAAGTTTATTCCTAAGAACTTGATTCTTTTGGGTGCTATTGTAAATGGAATTTTGTTCTTGATTTCCTCCTCTTGTTGCACATTACTTGTGTATAGGAACACTACAAATTTTGCATGTTGATCTTACAACCTGCCACTTTGCTGTATTCATTGACTAGTTCTAGTAGCTTTGCTATAGATTTTCTACATGTAGAATCATGTCATTTGCAAACAGTAGAAGTTTTACTTCCTCTCCAAGTTGGTTGCCTTTTATTTCTTTTTCTTGCCTAATTGCTCTAGCTGGAACTTCCAGCACAATGTTGAATAACAGTGGTGATAGTGGGGTGGGCATCCCTATCTCGTTCCTGATCTTAGTGGGAAAGCTTTCAGTCTTTCCCCACCAAGTATGATGTTAGCTGTGGGTTTTTCATAATATTGCCTTTATCATATTGAGAAAGTTCCCTTCTGTTCCTATCCTTTGAAGTGTTTTCATCAAGAAAGGATGTTGAATTTTGTCAAATGCCTTTTCTGCATTGATTGAGTTGATTATGTGGTTCTTCCACTTTGATTTATTAATGTGGTATATTACATTAATTGATTTTCTTTTGTTAACCAGCCTTGCTTACGTGGAATAAACCCCACTTGGTCGTAGTGTATAATTCTTTTAATGTGCTTCTGGATTCGATTTGTGAGTATTTTGTTGAGATTTTTGCATCTTTATTCATTAAAGAGATTTGGTCTATAATTTTCTTTTTTTGTAGTATCTTTATCTGATTTGCTATTAGGGTGATGCTGGCTTCATAGAATGAATTAGATAGCTTTCCTTCAATTTTTTTGAAGAGTTTGAGCAGGATTGATGCTAATTCTTTCTTCCTAAATGTATTTTTAATTTCAATTTTTTTTACAGTCATCTTAAATATCTTCATTGTCAGGTGCCTCATCATCACTTATTCCCAGGAAATTTCTTTAGATACAAGTAGTGGAGTCAAGTGGTGTCTAGAAAAATGGAATTATTTGATAACTTCAGAGCAGCAAACCCAATATCTCATTTTCAGTCACTGCAGTTCAATTAAAGGATTTGGGGATCTTTTTATTAATGGAAACTTTCAAATATACCAACTCTAGAGAAAATAACCCCCATGTCCCCATTGTCCAGCTTCAGCAATTATCAGCATTTTACCAATCCTGCTTAACATGCTTCTCCCCCTGCCTTTTTTTCCCTGGAGTAATTTAAGTGAATTCCAAACATTGTATTAGTTTACTCATAAAATACTCCAGTATTAATCAATAATCAATAAAGACTTCTAAAAAACACGACCACAATGCTTTTATCACACTGAAAAATATCAGTAATTTCTTTAAAAGTTTTTATAATAGATGGTGAGTTTTAGTATTGGTTTGTTAGAACAATAGAAGGGAAAATTAAATTATATTTATTGATAGGATATTCATTGTATAGAAAAGTTGGTTAATAAACAATACATGTAGTATGTTTCCATTTTTCTTAAATAATGTCACTGATATTATATTTGTTTATATATACACAGAAGTCTAGAATGGTCTGTACACTGTATAGTGTCTTACCAGAAATTGACTCTGGTGTAGGGAGGGTATCTTTATTTGTATTTCCCAATTTTTTGTGAGGAATTTTTCTATTTGGTTATTCGTGCTTTGTAATTTTCATTATTTTTAATGGCATCGGGTTTCCTCATATACTTTTAATACATTTTATATTTGTTGGCAAGCTTATCTTGAGAGTTTTAATATGTTTTACTTTCATTTTCTCCTCCCTGTCATCACTTACCCTGTAGGGCAGTTTTGTTTTAGCTTGGCACCCTGGAATCTACATCTCAAAAACAATTTTTATTTTTAGATGGTGGGAGGACTTCATTCTTTGAGAGAATTGAGTTCTAATGCCCCAGTATGCCTAGGGCCTATTTCCTTAGTCGTAGGTTTCTCTTACTTCTTCCATGAGTAAGCGTTTTGTTCCGAGATGCACTTCTGAATTCTCTGTCAAAATATTTTAGTAGCACTTGAATCATGAATAAGCGCACAGTTGTAGCCCCCAGAAAGCCTTGGCAGTTAGACCCTGCCCTCCTCTGTGAGTTTTTGTTCAGTAGTTTTTCCTCTCTGTTTTTTTGATGTAGAAATTTACCTTGTTTTTTGAGGGTATCTATTTTTTAAACATCTTTTTTGAGATATAATTAATATGCCACAAAATTCATCAAGTATATAATTAAGTAGTTTTAATATATTTTCAGTGTTTTGTAACCATCACCACCATCAATTTTAGAACATTTTCATTGCCCCCCAAAACAAACTCTATACCCTTTAGCTATCATCCCCCAGGCTCCCCATTTCCCCTAGCCCTAGGTACAAATCTACTTTTTGTCTCTATAAATTTGCCTTTTCTGGACATTTCATATAAATGAAATCTTACAATTGTGGTCTTTTGTGACTGAATTTATTTTAACTTAGCATAGTATTTTCAGGGTTCATCCATGTTGTAGCTTGTATTAGCATTTTCCGTTCTTTTTTATGGCTTACTGATACTCCATTGTATAGATATACTCCATTCATCAGGTGATGGTCATTTGGGATGTTTTCACTTTTTGGCCATTATGAATAACGGTGCTGTGAACATTCATGTACAAATATTTGTGTGAACATATGTTTTCAGGTCTCTTGAGGATATACCTAGGAATGGAATTGGATCATAAGGTAACTCTGTGTTTAACTTTTTGAGGGACTGCCACACTATTTTCCAAAGTGGTTTGTACCATTTTGCATCCCCACCAGCAGTGTAGAGGGTTCTGATTTCTCTACATCCTCATCAACATTTGTTATCTGTCTTTTTGATTCTAGCCATCCTAATGGGTATGAAGTGATATCTCATTGTGGTTTTGATCCGCATTTCCCTTATGACTAGGGTTGAATCAGGATTGTTTTTGAACAGATACATGTTAGAGAAGTGGGCATGGGGTGATTGTAAATCTTAGCCAGGTAGGCTATGTTAAAAGTTATGATCTCCACTTAAATTTATTTTAGATCACCACATATATTGCAATTATTGTGTCTAGTTCAGGTAACTTTGGAAGTCCTTGATGCAATCTTATTTCCAGGTGCTTCATATACTGTCAACACTATCAGCTTCTCTTTCTGGATTACTGTTTCCCGGTGTTTATTCTGACTGATCTAGTTTTGCATTTAAGCCTTGTGAAAGAAAAATGCCAAAATTTGACTCCTGATTTGAAAGACTATCTTGAAGTTGTTGACAGTGGTGGTTTTAAGACACTCACCTGTGTTAAATAATAGGCTTGTAATAGATTTGTAATAAGCTTATGTGAAAGTAACCACAGGAAACATGGTTAAATAAATGAAAGCAGAATTAAATTGTTGAGTTATTTGTTCAGGTATGGTGGGCAGAAATATTTGTTGGACCTGAGCCAAAAAGCATATTTAACACATTTGGTTATGTTGAATTGCTTCAGTCAGATTCTGAAAGGAACCCAGTGGCATTTCAGTGATATCCTTAATTTTACCATCCAGTATAACAGATGAAATCTATATAGATACCATGGATCTGTCATAGTGTGAAAGTTTCAGTTAGCCAATAATTATGTCTTCTGGTTTGGTACTATAATTATATAAATTATCCACTGTGGAAGGAAGGTTTGCTGAGGTGCTTAATGAATCATTTTTACTATACTGGCAGATAAAAGTCATGATGTTTCTGTTTCATCTTTGTGATTACCTATAATATGTGCTGTATCTGTTAACATAATTGCAATTGTTTCCAACATTGTGGAGAAGTCATGTGAGAGGACCTCTTGGTTATTTTTAATATTGGGGGTGGTGGTGGTGGAGAATCTTAATGTTGAATGCATATTCGAAGGGATTTATAAGTAAGTTTTAATCAGGTATTAAAATTACATATGTACAATACTTTTGTTAGTGGTGGGTTAAAAAAAAAGTGGTTTAAGAGTTGTTCAGCTTTTTAAATATTTTTGAGTACCTGCTTTGTGTTTTGTGAGGTAATGCCTTTAAGAGCTCTCAGCCCTGTGGAAAAGTTCAGAATCTAATGGACTGTTTGGAAATCACGAGAAAGTGTGGTTGCTATTCTGGGCATTGTGGGATCTCTGATTTCTAAAACCTGCCTTTGTCATACTATCTGTCCTGAAGTCTTTTCATACTCAATAGTTTGGCCAGATCAGACATACATGCATATATATTTGACATTCATACCTCTTCAGAGAATGAGTTAGTCTAAGTTTTATCTTTAATTGATACCAATCAGGAAAGACTTTGAGGATATAGGTATTGAGTAGAGAAGTAAGTAAGTAGGAATGTGATTTGTTTGCTATTTGGAAAGTTTTGTTTTTTTGTTGTTTGTATGCCCTTAATGGTTCATGTAAATACCATGATAAACACAGTTTTTACAAGGATCTGAAAGTTAACACTTTAGATTCTAAACCTGTTGTTTATCTGACAAAGTAGTAAGTTACATATTCTTTGATTTATATTCAAGAATAATTATGCTTACTTACATTAATTTACTTTCTGAATAGGGTATATAGTCACATGGTTCAGAAATTTTAAAAAAATATTTACATTGAGCAGCCTTGCTTCTACACTATCCTTGTTCTCCTTTCCCACAATATGTATAGGTGACCACTGACCACTCTTTTTGTGTAATCTTGCATTGCTTTTATTAAAATGCATATATAAGCAGATATATTATTTTTAGGATGATGGTTTTAGAAATTTTTCTGAGGTATTTATTTTAGATTTGACAATGGCTATTAATGTTCCCTCTTATTTTTCTAGTGTTATCTTGTGGAAAGATAATATGATTTAACAGGAAAAATCTTAATTTGTTGCTTATTGAAAAAACATTTTAATACTTTTATGAAGATAAGTGTAGAAGTAGCAATCCCTTCCTTACTATTCCAGTCCTTGACTTGGTTGATAAAGAACACTGAAATTAATTACGAGCTCCACCTTATCTCCAGTAAACGTAAATGGCTACAGGGGAGCCAAAAACAAAATAGTGACATTTATTACAGTTTATTGTATACTTTTCTAAGGTTACAGCAGCCCTATAAAAGTATGTACACTTAACATTTTATAGATAAGAAATTTGAGGCACCAGAGAAGTTAAGAAACTCCACACAATTAGCAAGTATCAGTGATGGGGTTCAAAGCTAGGCTTTTCTTTTTCTTTTTCTTTTTCTTTTTTTTTTTTTCTTTTTTTTTTTTGTGGGGGGAGGTTGAATTTTGAACATTTTCAAACATACAGAATGAAAAAAGAGAAAATAGTTCAATGAATCCTATATACCCATCTAGATTCAGTAGTTATGATTTCACATTTGCTTTATCTCTTTTTTCTTTGTTTGTTCTCTTAAGTATTTTTTCAACAAACCCTAAATATGTTGTTTTGGTACATGTACTTTAGTATGTATCTCTGAAAAATGTAGACGTTTTCTTACATACTGATAATGTCATTTATCATTATTTCTTACCTGTCATTATTTAGTGATGATGTCATTTATCACTCCTGCAAATAGCGAGAATGATACAGGATGATAAAGAAAAGAAGTTGGTCATGTGACCAAAGCCATTAACTCCAGCATGAAGAAAACTCAATAATTTACTTTATTAAAGGCTGGGGGTGATTTCTTAACCATTCATTGTGCACAGATGGGTGGCTTTTCACAAGTAGAATAAAACTGACCTGTACTTAACTAGATAATGGATACAGAGTCATATGGACCAATACCACCCTGAGAGTGATGTCTCGTGGTGAGCTCCAAGCCACCTTTCCTACCTAATTTTATACCAATTATAATCTGCATAAAAATTTAAAAATTTTAATTAATTATTTTCTTGTGATAGCTAAATGAAGCTATGAGTTTTAAATAAATTATGCATTGATTTTGATGTATAGGGTCTTTTGTGATGGACTCATAACACTAAATTTATACTTTATTTCTTTTAAAGGTCTTTGATTTGCGCCAGTGTCATCGTCAGATGCAACAGCAAGCAGCCACTGCACAAGCCGCAGCTGCCGCCCAGGCAGCAGCCGTTGCAGGAAACATCCCTGGCCCAGGATCAGTAGGTGGAATAGCTCCAGCTATCAGTAAGTATGCTTCTGATTTTTTTAAAAAGTGTAATAGTTGGTGTTTTATCTTGAGTCATTCAGTTGATCAGTTACTTTAAGCAATAGTAGAAATTGAACTGCTTTTAACTGGGATGATGTTAATTTTGAATTTGTAAAATCTGTTCTTCTGCAATAGTTCCCTTTTGTCCCTAAGCCCTGTTTTCATTCTTTTGGAATGAAAGGTAGTATGGGATAAAGAAGAAAGGGGGTTATTGTTATTACATTGATCCACCTCCCCTTTTTTGTTGATGCTTATGATTCCTACCTCACCAGCCAGGGTGGGTTGTAATCACTGAAGTGCTTGGCTTTATTCTAGTAAGGATAGCATATTTCAATTTCAGAATTGGGCACCTCTCCACTTAAAAAAAAGTATTTGGCTAACTAAGCATGGAGAAAAAACTAAGTGAGGGTGGTATTTTGATAACTTGTAGACTTTTTTTTAATTTTAGGGTAAAATTGAACTGTGTGCCAGGTTTCACACTGATGGGGAATTTTTTACTGCAGAGTTAAACTCCTGACTATAGACTTTTATGATGGAAACACGTGGCACCCATCTTCCACGTCTGAAGGCATAACTAGTGATTCATTCAACCCCTGTTCTTAACCTCTTCAGTGTGGTAAGCAAATCACACTGGCTAAGAAAACTGCAGTGGCCCTGCAGGTTTCTCTACAGTACATGCAAATTCCTCCCATTAGTTTCATTGTAATATTGATGAATGCACATTGACTATATGACTGTATGTTCTGACTGGAAAATTAGATGCAGAGTCTCCATTGTAATTATGTTCAGGAGTTTACAATTTAGAGGTAGATAAGACATATTTGTTTAGAGAATTTGGTTTTTAAAACTCTGGGTATTTAAACCATTAATTCCTAGTTTTGATGTTATGAATAGCTTTTACTAAAGAATCCAGAAGTATTATTAAGTTTCTCATTTTCATCTACTACCCCCATTGAATAATATGAATGCATTATTTCTGTTACACTGCAAAATTTAGAGACATCACCTGTGTCATCCAAGAAGTTTTAGTGGAACTGGGAATATTAACTATCTTATTGACAGTCGTGTCTCACAGAACTAGGCTACTTTGATAGTATGGTTCTTATAACCAACTTCCAGACATGCATTACCTCTTTAAAACAAATTGTTTCTTAACCCTTCACCTCTTACTTCTAAAGAGAGAAATAGGTGGGGTGTTTGTGGATTGTGGTAATTTGTGTTGTAATTGGTGGTAGCTAGAAAACACATGTGAAATGTAAACTGCCTTAACCAAAAGTTTTCAGTCCCTGTTGATAAAGTTTAGATCTGCAGTTACTTCTTGACACTTTTACAGAGAAGTTGTATGCTGAGGAGAATGAATTAAAGAAAGCTGGTCACTTTATTAATATAAGAATGTAGGGAGAAAAAAAAAAAAAAAGAATGTAGGGAGGATGGGGAGGAGATCAGCCTATCTATCTGATGTCTTCCAAATCTTTTCTGTTAGGTTTGTCAGCTGCTGCTGGAATTGGTGTTGATGACCTTCGTCGCTTATGCATACTCAGGATGAGTTTTGTGAAAGGCTGGGGACCGGATTACCCAAGACAGAGTATCAAAGAAACACCTTGCTGGATTGAGATTCACTTACACCGGGCCCTCCAACTCCTAGATGAAGTACTTCACACCATGCCTATTGCAGACCCACAGCCTTTAGACTGAGGTCTTTTCCTGTTGGGCCCTTAACATATCAGGATGGTGGACTATAAAATACAATCCTGTTTATAATCTGAAGATATACTTCACTTTTGTTCTGCTTTATCTTTTCATAAAGGGTTGAAAAATGTGTTTGCTGCCTTGCTCCTAGCAGACAGAAACTGGATTAAAACAAATTTTTTTTTTCTATTTAGAACTTTTCAGGCATGGCTCCAGAGCTTTGAAGATTAGGAAAAACACATTCTTATTACTTCTTCACCAGTTATATATGAAGGAATCATTCCAATGCTGGAAAATTTAGCCCTTTAAAATGTCTTAGAACTTTTTATATGCAGAACATAGATATGTGTGTTATTCTACAGAATAAGTTCAATATTTCTGATTTTAAAGGCAGAGAAGTTCTCAAAGTTAATTCACCTATATTACTGTGTGTACAAGTTGTTATTGTTAACATACTTTATTCCAAATTATTGTGCCATGTGGGTGAGTTAATTTTACCAAGAGCAACTTTACTCTGTTTAAAAAGTAAGATAGTAATGTATTATAACCTTTTATCCAAAATACTTTTTTTTGCAAGTTAAAACTAGTGAAGATTATTTTAATTCAGATTGTCCTGCACTTCAGTTTTATTTTTGCCAAGGCAAAACACTAATCTGTTTGTTTATTGAAAATTCCTTACAATTACCTGGCAAAGAAGTATCATTTAAAATTTGTTATCCCCATTGGATAACTGTTTTATCAAGAAGTGTACTTTTCCCCTGTTAAACAGTAGATGTATTCTATATTTGTAGTCATAAGTTTGGTTACTAAGAAGCCTAGAAGACAAGTTTCTTTCCTTCGTTAATTCATAGGGAAAAGTTTTGTATTTAAAAAAAAAAAAAAAACACTAAAAGCAGTGTCACTCTACCTAATATCTTACTGTTCTGCAAAGGTGGCAATGCTTAAACTAAATAATGAGTATTTTGGAAACTGCTAAATTCTACATTAAATATTGTGCAGAATAATGGAACATTGCAGTTCATAATAGGTAGTTTGGATATTTTTGTACTTGATTTGATGTGTGATTTTTTTTCATATACTGTTTAAATCATGTATGTTAAACATTGTTTAAAATTCAGTTTTTTTTTTGTTTGTTTTTTATCTTGGGGCAAGACTGCAAACTTTTTTATACCTTTTGGTTATTCTAAGCCCTGTGCCATCAATGACCATATCAATTGGCAGTGACTTTGTATAGAGAATTTAAGTAGAAAAGTTGCAGATGTATTGACTGTATACCGCAGACACAGTATGTATGCTTTTTACCTACCTAGTAGCATAAATAAAACTGAATCTCAACATACAAGGTTGAATTCTAGGTTTGATTTTTAAGTTGTTGTTTTTTTTTTTCTTTTTGCACTTTTGAGTCCAATCTCAGTGGTGAGACACCTTCTACTAAATGACAGGTAACAAACAGCCAGTACTATTGGGCAGCTTTGGTTTTTTTCCTCACACTCTACCAGGATTTCCCCATGGATGTTATGTATCATGTGTAGAGTTGATTATTTTTTTTTAATTTATTTTTTACTATAGCAAAAATAGGACATTATCTACAAGATAAATAGGTTGTCTGCAGGATAAATAGTGTGACATAAAATCAAGAATTATCTTTCAGAAGCTTCTACTTTTTACTTGGAGGGCCTTTGTAAACTTAAGATTTTTAAAGGTGTATTATATGTTTGAGATATAACACTTATGCATGATAGCCATCCTTATATCAGCTTAAATGAACAAGTCTTCTACTTCCTTGCTCAGAAGACTTTAAGACCATCTTAGAACCCACTGAATTTGCTTATTGCAGTGATTAAAACTTAGATCTTAATTCAAGCTACATGTATTTTGTTTAGTAAATAACTTCTTTACCAATTCATTTGTACTCTAAAGAATACTTACAGATACTTTGGCTAAAGACAGTTTTAACCCATGAAAATTTGATGATTTAAGTTTTATTGGCAAATTTTTTAAAAAAGTCTTTGTTCTCTAGGAATTACTGACTTTAGGTTTGTTTTACTATGAATGAAGAATAAAAGTGAGGGGAGAGAGTTTTAGAATAGCAGATTATTTTTTTAATTGAGATTATTTGATTAGAACCTTAAGTATGCTGTGGTGTAATCTGTTGCCTCTTTTTCTACTTTAAGGAAGATTTTTATATTTAGTCACCTGGAGAAAGTTATGTGGAGACTATTTGCTAACAAGTCTCTTTTCAGGGCCAAGTCACCTGTCTTGTTCCTACCAACAGCCATAGTTATTAATTGCTTTGTATTTGTAGATTCAGTTACATCCTTTGAGAACACATCTAGTATGCTACAGTCAGTTATTCCAGGAAGCTTTGTCATTAAACTGTATTTCTATTTCTTAGAGGTGATCATCTTTGATGAGTAAGACTGGGGAATACTAGTTTTTAAATTTTATGTCTATTTTAAGGGTAAAATAATTTCTGCTTTTCTCAGAATTTGGTTATTTTGAGGACATGGTTCTGGGTGGTTTTCTCTAGCTAATTCATATCTCAAAGACTTTCAAAATGTTGGGTTTCAGTGAAAACTGACAGTGAGGGATGAACCAAGCAAGTACTTACCTTTAAAATCCAGTATGAGGCCCATTCAACTTTTGTCCAGTGCCTTTCAGTGCATTATCAAAGGGAATCCTTAATGATGTTGCCTTCATTTTCCAAGAAGTAGATGACTTTCTTTTGTGGGATATAGTGTGTGTTTTTTAGTGCACTGCCCCTGGGTACACAAAGTTAATGATAATAAATCACTGCCATATAACTTTGTTTTTCAGAAAACATGGCTCAGTTTGTATTTGGCTTAATCACTAAATAGTTTGTTTAACACATTCCTGATGTAAACAGTATAGGTTTACTGTTTGGACAGTATGGCTTAGGGATAACTATACTTGAAACATCCAAGTAAAGTGAACACGTATCAATTAGCTGTGTTGTATATCAAGGTTAGGAGTCAATTTTTGTGGAGATGAGTTTGGTGCAAAGGAGGGTATTTTTAATAGATACTTTGAGGGCAAAATAAAATGTCCCAATCTCCAGATGATAAATATCTTATTATTCAAAAATTTTATTGCTAATTATAGGAAGATGAGTTGCAGCCATCTTTTTGGCAAAACCCTTCTGGGGAAGGGAGAATTTACCTTTTCTCATACTGTTCCGTAAGGATCTGTGGAAGTTGAAGAATTTAAGTTTCTACTCATGGTTTGGTGTGGTAATTGGTTAATAGTTACTAGCTGTTACATGCAAAGTCAAATTAGTTCAGATCCTTTTTGAGAGCCTTTGGAAGAAGTAGTTTTATTCTCTGAGTAGGGCAGAATCCTTTTTGTTGATAGTTTCTATAGTTTGCTCCCTTCATGAAGTTACTTTACTTAATGATAGCAAATGGGGAAAATGGAGAATTTAGATTACTGGGGTAAATGATTATGTGAAAGCAATTACTGTAAAGTCAGTTAAAAACTTTTGTTGGTGGGGCTTGGATGAAAAGTAATAGATAAAACTCAGCTTGAAAAAAGGCTTTTTGTTGTTGTTGTCCTAAAGGCAGAATCCATCTTGTTGCAGATAGCTAGGTATCTATAAATAATCTCCTAAACCTATCCTTGCAAGATTATAGAGAATAGGCTATGAGAGTCTTTTGTGTAAGCCTTTCCATCTTTTTCTGACAACTAGGTAGTTTCTTCCCTCTTAAGATACCAGGAAGGACATAAAAAATTAGTGGCCCAATCTTGTCCCTCATTCTTGTCCCAGCACTGCTAGGTTGTTTATGTTGTTTATCTGGTGCCACTGTGGAATGAGATTTTCCACACAACCCAAACTTGCCCAATTTAAGCACAAAGTCTTATTTATTTTAGCCAATTTTGATGGAGTTATTTAATATGTGTATCGGAGGATATACCAGAAATAAGTTCCTTTTTGTAATTAGCTGTCTTTGTGGACCTCAAGAGATGCTAGAACAGGCAGCACTATTTCATCTTTACTAAATGGTCCCAGACTACTATGGTTTTGGATATCTAGTTTCTTTGTCCCCCTTCCTAGTCTTTTCCCTTTGTGACAGCTACCTCTTAGGTGTGACTATTAATGTTCCTCCCCTTAGTATTTTCCCATTCCATTTCAGTCTGCTTGGGCAAAGAAACCAGATAACCAAACTTACTAGAATTTTCTTTGAAACCGAAGTGTAAACTCTGGCATTGGACCCAAGAAACTTTGCTGTAAACTGTTGAAAAGGACTCAGCACATTGGCATTTGACATCAGTTTGACTGCTGAGAGTGCTTCCTGGTTGTGGCTGGGTTTTAGGTAGGTAAGATAGAGAGAAGTGAGTCATAGTCATATTTTCTGTTTTGAAAGGTTTCATTGCTTCCACTTGAAGCTGCTCATACAAAAACTGGGGTATCAGAGTTACCAAATTAGTGTCTTTTAAACCCTTTCTCTGCCTTCCTCACCTCTGCAGATATTTTTGACCTATCGGTGCCTTTTTGAGAATTGAGAATCTGATATTCCACCCCAAGGAGTAGCTAAAATAATTGCTGATGCTTTCAGGGATTAAAACATCAGACTTGAATAATGAGTGGTGTTTTTTTTTTTGTTTTTTTTTTTTTTTAAGATATAGAAAAGACTGAGGAGAAAAGTCTGGTGAAGACAATCATTTCTCTCTATTGATGTAGATACTTCACACACATTTTATTGAAGATAATAGGTCTCAGTAGGTTTTAGAGCCAGTGTTCTTGTACAGCCTGAAACTAATGGCTCTGAGCTAGGGCTAGATGGTTACACGCTCTACTTTAAGCTCTGCCGTTAATTTGCTGTGTGACCTTGGGCAAGTCATTTACTTTCTCTTTGCCTCAGTTGCCTCATCTGTAAAATGAGGGAGTTGGACTAGCTTAGTTCTTCCAGCTCTGAGATTCCAAGTGACCTTGCCTACCTTGCAGCAGTATTTGATTTCTTCCTTTTCTTTGCTCTGCTGTTTGAGGAGGCTTTTTACTTATTTCCATGTTGTTCCAGTGAGACTAGGCTTGATTTTATTAGTATTCCCCTATGGACAGAAGTTACATAGAATGTCCTTAAGACTTAATTTTAACTAAAGGCCTAGCACCACCTTGGAGGCTGCAATAAATTCTTTTTTTTAAAAAAGTAGGGGAGGGGAGCCTTCATTTTAATTTTTCCATCGTCTCTCTTAGATGATTAAGGCTTTGTTTGAGCCATCACATTCTGGCTTTTGGGTTGGTATTTATGTGACACAATCCTAAGTGCTACGTGCTGGTAAATTTTTTCCAACTAAAATGGATTGAAAACCTCTTGTTCATGCCCACTGATATTATAGGTCATTACTTTGCGTCTTAGTTTTTTAACTCTCCTATGCTCAAAACAGGGAAATTTTTCTGAGTTGCATCAGTTAAAAAGGTTTATATGACTCAAGAAAACAATAACAGAGGATAATTACTTTATTCTTGGCTCTTTTTAGGTCCATTTTGATTAGAAGACTTTTGGCTAGAGCATTTGTTTCAGAGTTCTTGTCCAGCCTAGCATGGCCTGGACAAGCAAAATTAATGAAACTTTGCTTTTTTGAGGACCTGGGGAGCCTTTCTTGGGGAGTGGGTAGGTTTAGAGGGTTGGGGAGTCCTGGTAGAGGCCAGCTCTGTGGTAGCAGTAGAGGAAGGGATGAAATCAGCTGCTCTTGCCCTGGCTGCTGTCATTGATAGAAGGTCTCATGGATTTGGATTGGTTAAAAGGCTAAACATGGAGGTGGCAAACTTCCTCCAAGTATTAGGCTCTGTCAATGCCTTAGACGTGTGATTTAAGGGAAGAGTATGAATCTGGTGGGCTGCAGAGCCCAGTTTGAAAGAGGTGACTTCGGGTTTGGAGACAGCATTTGTGGCAGTATTTCCCAACCCTGTCTCCTCCCCCAGCGTCAGAGGAATTCAGCTATGCTAAAGCCCAAAGAAGAGCCCCACTTAGCTTCTGCTTTTGGGAAGACTGGTCAGCTGAAGCGTCGGTAGTTCCTTTATGGCTTTCCATATACTTTTGCCTGGTTGAAGTCTGTGGCTAAAAAAGAGTTGAACCTCTGTTGAGAACTCTGTAACAAAATATGTTTTTGATTAAAAGAGAAAGGCAAATTAAATCATTATGTGCTCATTCTTTTTCTTAAGCTTGTGGATGTCCTGGCTCTGGAGTTTCTAATCACTTAGAATAGTCTCAAACTTGAGGTCAGTGTTCTATTTCATTCCTTTGTGGCCATTGAAATGGAAATACGGCATTTCAAGTATGACCCTGGAGGAACAGTACCCATTCTTTGCTCATTTCCAAAAGGAGAGGGTGAGTGGGGGGGGTAGTTGGAGAAGAGGTAGATGCTAGGGCATTAGGAGAACCAGTTCACTTAAAGGGGAGGCAGAAATAGGAAATTGGATACACTGCCATTACCCATCTAAGGATTAAGGAAAATATTTTCCTCTCAGCTGCCTCCTCTGTGAAATGGGAGGAGGAGTGGGGGGAGGGGACAGGTGAGGTTCTTCTATGGCAATGGCTTTTAAATGGCACGACCAAATCAATATTTTCTTTTTGATCTTGCTGACAGTAGTGCCACAGACATTTGTCAAGCCGAGAGACTTGCTAAAAGTTTCCATTATTCTAGGCTGGAACTTGGAGGGAGTAGTAGATTGACATTCAATTTGGGGAAAAAACATTAGTTTGTGGAGCACTTCAAGAGATTGGGCAGTTGTGTGTATTCTTCATCTCTTGCTGCCCTCTGCTCTTTACCTTTGATTTTTAAATGCCAGCTTCAAAAGTTAGGGAGTCCCCAACTCCTCTTCAAGCTTTTCCTATCTCTATCTTCTCACTCTGATAAATTGCAATGCCCTTTCCCCTCAGGCCTTTCTGTTTTTTGTTTTTTGTTTTTTGTTTTTTGTTTTTTTCCATTTTTGTTGAGATTGTTCAGATACCATACAATTATCCAAAGATCCAAAGTGTACAATCACTTGCCCCTGGGTACCCTCATACAGCTGTGCATCCATCACACTTAATTTTTGTTCAATTTTTAGAAACTTTTCATTACTCCAGACAAGAAACAAAGTGAAAGATGAAAAAAGAAAAAAAGAAAAGGAAACTCTAAACCTCCCCTATCCCTAACCAACCCCCCTCAATTGTTGACACCTAGTATTGATACAGTACGTTTGTTACTGTTTATGAAAAAATGTTGAAATACTACTAACTGTAGTATATAGTTTGTAATAGGTATATAGTTCTTCCCTATATGCCCCTCTATTATTAACTTCTAATTGTATTGTCATACATTTGTTCTGGTTCATGAAGTGATTTCTAGTATTTGTACAGTTGATCATGGACATTGCCCACCATAGGATTCAGTTTTATACATTTCCATCTTTTGACCTCCAACTTTCCTTCTGGTGACATATATGACTCTGAGCTTCCCCTTTCCACCTCATTCACACACCATTCGGCGCTGTTAGTTATTCTCACATCTTGCTGCCAACACCCCTGTTCATTTCCAAACATTTAAGTTCATCCTAATTGAACATTCTGCTCATACTAAGCAAGAGCATCTACATTTCTTCCACAAGGCAGGAGGGAGAGTCAAAGAAGGTAGAGAGGCAAAAGAAAGAGGAAACAAAAAAAATGACAGCTAGGAAGCAGCAAAAGGAGAAATAACCTTAAATCAAAGTAGAATAAAGAATCAGACAATACCACCAATGTCAAGTGTCTAACATGCCTCCCCTATCCCCCCCTCTTATCTGCATTCACCTTGGTATATCACCTTTGTTACATTAAAGGAAGCATAATACAATGATTCTATTAGTTACAGTCTCTAGTTTATGGTGATTGCATCCCTCCCCCAATGCCTCCCCATTTTTAACACCTTGCAAGGTTGACATTTGCTTGTTCTCCCTTGTAAAAGAACATATTTGTACATTTTATCACAATTGTTGAATACTCTAGATTTCACCAAGTTACACAGTCCCAGTCGTTATCTTTCCTCCTTTCTTGTGGTGTCTCACATGCTCCCCATCTTTCTCTCTCAACCGTATTCATAGTTACCTTTGTTCAGTGTACTTACATTGTTGTGCTACCATCTCCCAAAATTATGTTCCAAACCACACACTCCTGTCTTCTATCACCCTGTAGTGCTCCCTTTAGTATTTCCTGTAGGGCAGGTGTCTTGTTCACAAAGTCTCTCATTGTCTGTTTGTCAGAAAATATTTTGAGCTCTCCCTCATATTTGAAGGACAGCTTTGCTGGATACAGGATTCTTGGTTGGTGGTTTTTCTCTTTCAGTATCTGAAATATATCACACCACTTCCCTGTTGCCTCCATGGTTTCTGCTGAGAGATCCGCACATAGTCTTATTAAGCTTCCTTTGTATGTAATGGATTGCTTTTCTCTTGCTGCTTTCAGGATTCTCTCTTTGTCTTTGACATTTGATAATCTGATTATTAAGTGTCTTGGCGTAGGCCTATTCATATCTCTTCTGTTTGGAGTACGCTGCACTTCTTGGATCTGTAATTTTATGTCTTTCATAAGAGATGGGAAATTTTCATTAATTATTTCCTCTATTATTGCTTCTGCCCCCTTTCCCTTCTCTTCTCCTTCTGGGACACCAATGATACATACATTATTGTACTTTGTTTCATCCTTGAGTTCCCGGAGACGTTGCTCATATTTTTTCATTCTTTTCTCCATCTGCTCCTTTGCGTGTAGGCTTTCAGGTGTTTTGTTCTCCAGTTCCTGAGTGTTTTCTTCTGCCTCTTGAGATCTGCTGTTGTATGTTTCCATTGTGTCTTTCATCTCTTGTGTTGTGCCTTTCATTTCCATAGATTCTACTAGTAGGTTTTTTTGAACTTTTGATTTCTGCCGTATACATGTCCAGTTCTTCCTTTACAGCCTCTATCTCTTTTGCAATATCTTCTCTAAACTCTTTGAATTGATTTAGCATTAGTTGTTTAAATTCCTGTATCTCAGTTGAAGTGTACGTTTGTTCCTTTGACTGGGCCATAACTTTGTTTTTCTTAGTGTAGGTTGTAATTTTCTGTTGTCTAGGCATGGTTTCCTTGGTTATCCAAATCGAGTTTTCTCAGACCAGAACAGGCTCAGGTCCCAGAGGGAAGAAATATTCAGTATCTGGTTTCCCTGAGGGTGTGTCTTAGAAAATTGCTCCACCCTTTGATGCCTCGGGTCACTGTGTTTTTCTGCCCAGCAGGTGACGCCTGTTAGCCTATAATTCTTGACTGGTGTGAGGAGGTATGGCCATGTTCCCCCAGGCTCTGGGGTCTGGTTCTCAATGGAAAGGGCCCCACCCCTTTCCTCCTAGAGAAGACAGACCCCTCAGGTGGAGGTCATTAGCATTTCAGTGGTCTCGCTCTCTGCTTGTGCTGTCTCCACCCTTCCCAGAGTCACAGCCCTGGAAACTGGAAATGACTGGGGCTTTCTCCACTGAGCCGAAAAAGAAACAGATAGTCCCCTTCAGACCCAGTCCAAGGCAACCCTCTGGCTCTCCCAGGTCAGTCGTCACCCAAAGCCTCTGTCTGTTTTTTGGGGCTGCGTACCTGTAGTGAGCAGTTCACACTCGCTACTTAAAACCCCAGTTGGAGCTCAGCTGAGCTGTATTCGCTTGCTGGGAGGGAGCTTCTCTGTGGCACCACGTGGCTCCGCAGCTTGGGCTATGGGGGAGGGGGTCTCCTGACCTGGTTCCGCAGGTTTTACTTACAGATTTTATGCTGTGTTCTCGGGCATTCCTCCCAATTCAGGTTGGTGTATGATGAGTGGGTGGTCTCGTTTGTCCCCCCACAGTTATTCTGGATTATTTACTAGTTGTTTCTGGTTTTTTGTAGTTGTTCCAGGGGGACTACTTAGCTTCCACTCCTCTCTATGCTGCCATCTTGCCCAACTCAGGCCTTTCTGTTTTAAAAGAGTAATTCTATTAGTTCTGGCCCTACTTTTGGGGGTAGCATCAGCCTTTGTATTTTTAGCCAACACCTGGTTTCAGACAGATGGACAGGATGGATTCAGGGATACTTTCTGAAATGGCAGTTCCATAGATAGTAAGCTCCAATGTGCTGGGTGCTATGGAGCCTAGTTAGGTACTTTAAATTGCACTGTATTTTACTTGGGAAGGAAGGGAGCAGGGATCTCGGCTCATCCTTAGATGGCAGATAAGCTAACGTATCAGACATCTGATCCGGGCCTAAGAGTGGGTAATTCCTTAGTATGGCAGAAAGATAGCTTTGGAGGAGGGCAGGGAGCTGCCTTAGCATTGCTGTCCCAAAATTCCTTCTAGCTATAGCAGGAAACATGGTTCAGGTCCTAGCTTCATAGCTGACGCTGAATGCAGGTCTGATGAACTTTGGTGGGCCAAATGGGTCCTTGTTTAACCATCAAACCAATGCTTGTTGGTTGCTCTGTGAATATCCCAGTCCCTCCTGCATATAGGCCATCAACCAAATGATATTGGAAGATCCATTTATCATTTCATTATCTGGCTCAAACTTCTCATATCCTACCTGTTAGCTTACAAATTTCACTACTTCTCAGCCTTTTACAGTCTGGTTCTGTTCTGAAAGACTGTTTTTCTTTTTTTGCCATTTATTATTTTGGTATACATATATATTAAACTGCCATAATGGAAGTCTGCTTTTAATATTTATCGAGTAAAATTATGTATGCACTTGTATTTTTTATCAAGCAAAACATTTTATACATACACACACAAACAAGTATACACACATACTTTTAAAATTCACTACTGTGGACTTTTGCTTCTGGAAGGATGGAGTAGATGTACTTACCTCTATTATTCCCCCTAAGTACATCTGAAAATCCTGGGCGTTATATATATAAAACTCACATAAGAAGACTGAAATGTGGGGAGAAGTAGGCAGACTGGCTAAGACCTCATGACCTGAGGAATGTCACGCTGATGAATTCACTTGAGTATTTTTTCCCTCTCATATATCTTGATTTGTAGCTGAAGAAGCCTGCAACTTGGAAATGCTGACGGGTGCAGGCAAAGAAAGCCCCAACAAAAGCCTGCTGTCTTTAACCAAAATACATGAAATGGGCAGCCTACGAAAACAGAAATTAAAAGTTTTGACAACAGCCCTACACCAGCCAGACACCACAGAAAAACCTGTGCCCCTACCTCCTCCCACACCAACAATGACTGAGTGGGGAACCCCAATTTCCAACTGGGGTGGTGTTAGAGGGAGCCAGGACTTTCATCCCCATAGGGCAGTAACAAGCCACTCTGTCCTTGGGTGTCGGTAAAGGGTTGGTGGAGAACCTGGACTACTTCCCCTACCTGGCAGTGGGAGATGGCACCACCACCCCCACTTGCTCTGCCAGAGTGGTGTCAGAGGAAGCCAGGTAAAACAAGGTTTAAATAAGATGCAGAGTCTCAGCCACATAAATAGGCACAGGTTTCAATTGAATGTGACTCATCATACCAAGAACCTGGGCAATCGCAAAGTAGATGAAAAAAGAATAAATGTCAATACCATGATGAAATAGGTGTTAGAATTACCTGACAAATATTTTAAAGCAGCCGTAATAAAATTGTTTCAATGAGAAATTACAAAATTGCTTGAAGCAAATGAAAAATATAGAAAATATCAGCAAAGAAATAGAAAGCCTCATCAAAGAAATAGAAGATATACAGATCCAAATGGAAATTTTTTGAACTGAAGAAAACACAACTGAAATGAACTCAATGGATTGGCTAACAGCAGAATGAAGGGAACAAAGGAAAGAATCAGTGAACTTGGGGATAGAACAGAACTTACCCAATCTCAACAATAGAAAATAGACCTATCGGGAGAAGAAAACAAAGCCTGAGAAACCTCTGGGACGATAATAAAAGGTCTAATGTTTGTGTCACTGAAATTTTCAAAGGGAGAAAGGTGGGCTGAAAGAGTGCTTGAAATAATGGCTAAAAACTTCCTGAATTGCAGAGACAAACCGACAGAATTTAAATGTCGAGTCAACTCCAAACAGGATAAATACAAATCCACACTAAGATATATAATGAAACTTCTGGAAACTAAAAGAAAAATTTGAAATGGTGAGAGAGAAATGAGACTTTATATATAGGGGGAAAACAATTCAAGTGACAGCAGATATCAAAATCTACAGAAGCCAAAGGGAGGTGGTACAATGTTTTTCAAGTGCTGAAAAAGAACTGTCCATCCAGACAGCTCAGGAATGAACGGGAAACCAAGACATTTCTCAGGCGAAGAACTAAGAGAATTTTTGCCAGCACCTACCCAAAAAGAATGGCTAAAGAAAGTCCTCTAAACAGAAAGGAAATGATAAAAGAAGGAAACTTGAAACATCAGGAAGAAAAAAGTTGGTGTGCTGGTTTGGATGTATTGTGTCCCCCAAAACGCCATGTTCTTTGATGCAATCTTCTGGGGACAGTTGTATTTAGTGTTGATTAGATTGGAATCGTTTGATTGAGTGTTTCCATGAAAATGTGACTCAAGCAACTGCGAGTGAAACATTTGATTGGGTAATTTCCATGGAGGTGTTACCCCTCCCATTCAGGGTGGGTGTTAATTGGATCACTGGCATACTTTAAAAAGAGCCACACAGGCCCACACTCTTGCTACAGCGAAGAGGGACACTTTGAAGAATGCATAGGAGCTGAGAGAGGAGTTGCATCTTACAGAGACATTTTGAAGACAGCCGTTGAAAGCAGAGTTTTACTGATGTTTTGGAGGTACTAGCCCAGAATTTGCCCTGAGAAGCTGACAAAGAGACATTCTTGGAGAATGCCATTTTGAAATGCAACCTGGGAGCAAGCAGACGCCAGCCACATGCCTTCCCAGCTAACAAAGGTTTTCCAGATGCCAATGGCCTTTCTTCAGTGAAGGTACCTTACTGTTGATGGACACTTGATGGCCTTAGGACTGTAACTGTGTAACCAAACAAACCCCCTTTATAAAAGCCAATCCATTTCTGGTGTTTTGCAAAATGGCAGCATTAGCAAATCGGAACAGGTGGTAAGCAAAAATATGGGTAAATACAATTGGCTTTCTTTCTCTTGAGTATTCTGAATTATGTTTGAAGCAAAAATTATAACCCTGTCTAATGTGGTTTTTTTATGTACAGAGAAAATATTTGCGACAATTATAAACAGGGAAGGATAAAGAGATGTATAGGGAGATAAGATTTCTGTACTCCACTCATACTGGTAAAATGATGGCAAGTAGAATGATGAGTTATGTATATAGAACAACTATATACATACATTTATTGAATAGGACAGCTATTGAAGAGGCTACATTAGGAGATACATTAAAAAAACACTATAATTAAGTCAAAATGGAATTCTAAAAAATGTTCAAGTAACCTACAAAAAGGAAAACAAGAACAGAGAAACAACAGAAAACTCAAAAAAGCAGACCTATGACTAACATACAAATGAGTATATTAAATGTAAATGGTCTAAATACACCAAAGTAAAGACATATTGGCAGAGTGGATTAAAAAAAATGCAACCCACCACAAAGTAGATTTCAGAGCAAAAAATTACCAGAGAGAGGGCCATTACATAATGAAGGTCAATCCACCAAGAAGACATAGCAATCCTAAATGTTTGCATCAAATAACAGCTATAAAATATGTGAAGCAAAAACTTATAGGAGACAAACCACAGTTATATGATTATATTTGGAGAGACTGTAACACCCCTCTCTCCATAGTTAGTAGAGCAACTGTACAGAAAACTAACAAAGATGTAGAAGAACTCAACACCATCAATCAACAAGGATTAATTGACGTA
Source organism: Choloepus didactylus (assembly GCF_015220235.1). Taxonomy (NCBI): domain Eukaryota; kingdom Metazoa; phylum Chordata; class Mammalia; order Pilosa; family Megalonychidae; genus Choloepus; species Choloepus didactylus. The sequence goes on along the minus strand of NC_051322.1, from coordinate 29,446,236 downwards.
GAACAAGCCATCCAACAACAGCAAAATACACATTTTTCAAATGTTATCATAACATATACCAAGATAAACCATATCCTGGACCATAAAACAAATCAGATAACAGGAAAATTTCCAAACACTTGGAAACTAAATAACACACTTCTAAATAATCCATGGGTCAAAAGAGGAAGTCTCAAGGGAAATAAGAAAATACATTGAACTGAGTAAAAATGAAAATGAAACATCAAAATGTGTGGGCTATAAAAGTGCTGAAAAGGAAATTTATAGCACTACATGCATATATATCAGGAAAGAGGAAAAGTCGTAATAATCTAAGCTCCCATCTCAAGAATCTAGAAAAAGGAGCAAAATAAACCCAAAGCAAGCAGAAGGAAGGAAATAAAAAGACGAGCAGAAGTCAATGAAATTGAAAACATAAAAGAAATAGAGAAAATCGATGAAATAAAGAATTGCTGCTTTGGAAAGATAAAATAATTGACAAACTACTAGCAAGACTAGTTAAAAAAAAAAATAGAAGACACAAATTACCAGTATGAGAAATGTAATGGGATATCATTACAGACCCTGCAGACATCCAAAGAATAATAAAGAAGTTCTACGAACAACTCTACACACACAAATTTGACAACTTTGATGAAATGGACCAATTTCTTGAAAAACACAATTCACTGCAACTCCTCCAATATGAAATAGATCATTTGAATAGCCCTATAACTCAGAAGGAAATTAAAACCATAATTTTAAAACTCCCAAAAAAGAAATCTCCAGACCCGGATGGTTTCATTGGAGAATTCTACCAATGTGAGTAAAGAAGTAACACCAATTCTACATAATCATTTCCAGAAAGTAGAAGAGAAGGGAACACTCCAATTCATTTTATGAAGCTAGTATTACCTTGATACCCAAACTAGACAAATACACACAAAAAACTACAGAACAATGTCCCTCATGAATATAGATGCAAAAATCCATAACAGAATATTAGCAAATAGTAGTTAGCAATATATAGAAAGAATTATATACTGTACCAAGTGAGGTTTATTTCAGGAATTTCAGGCTGATTCAATATTTGAAAAATAGTCAATGAAACCCATTGCATTAACAAGAAGAAAAATCTCATGAGCATATCAATTGATAAAGGCAAAATATGTGACAAAATTTAAACTCCATTCATGATAAAAACTCAAAAAAGTAGGAATAGAGGAAACTTCTTCAGCTTGATAAAGAGCATCTGCAAAAAATCTTCAACTAACATACTTAATTGTGAAATAGCGGTTTCCAACTGAAATCAGGAACAAGGCAAGAATGTCTATTCTCACCATTTTTATTCACAGTGTTGAAAGACATAGCTGATACAGTAAGACAAGAAAAGGAAATAAAAGGCATACAGATTGAAAAGGAAGAAATAAAGTGGTCCCTATTTGCAGACAATATGATTGCCTACACAGAAAATTCCAATAAATGTATTTTTAAAACTCCTAGAACTAATAAGCAATGTCAGTAAGGTTGCAGGAAACAAGATCAATATACAAAAACCTGTTATAGTTCTTTATACTAGTAGGAACATATGAACACAAATTAAAAAAATACAATACCATTTACAATCACTAAAAAAGAAAAATAAACAAGCAAAAAAAGTACTTAGGTATAAATATAACCAGACATGTATAGGGCTTTTATGTTGAGAACTACACAATGCTGATGAAACAAATCAAAGATGTAAGTAAATGGAGAGACATAGTGTGTTCATGGATTGGAACACTCAATGTAGTAAAGATGTCAATTTTCCCTAAATAGACATATAGGTTTAATATAATTCCTGTAAAATATCTCAGCAAGATTTTGTTTTTGTAGATATAGACAAGATTATTCTAACATGTATGTAGAAAGGCAAAGAAACTAGAATAGCTAAAATAACTTTGAAAAATCAGTCTATCTGATTTCAAGACTTATTACATAACTACAGTATACATGATTGTGTGGTATTGGAGAGGGATAGACACATAGATCAATAGAACAGAATAAAAAAACCAGAAATGGACTCACAAGTATGCCCAACTGATTTTTTACAGAGGAGCAAAAGCAGTTCAGTGGAGGAAAGAATAGCCTTTTAAACAAGTGGTGATGGAGTAAGTGGATATATATAGGCCATAAATAAATAAATAAATAAATAAATAATGACAATGCCAGATCCTGGCAAGATGTGAAGGAACTGAATCACTCATACATTTCTGGTGGGATGTAAAATGGTGCAGCCACTCTGGAAATCAATTTAGCAGTTTCTTTTTTAAAATGTAACATATAACTACCATATGATCCACCAGTTGCACTCCTGGACATTTATATCAGAGAAGTGAAAACTTGTGTTCACACAGAAAAACCTGTGCCAAATGTTTATAGCAGATTTATTCATAATAGTTAAAAACTGGAAATGACCCAGATTTGCTTCAACAGATGAATGGTTAAATACACTCTTAGTTTGCCAAGCTGCTATGACAAATACCACACACTGGTTGGCTTAACAACAGGAATTTATTGTTTTACGGTTTCCTCCAGAGGCTAGAAGTACAAATCAAGGTGTTGGCAAGACCATGCTTTCTCCCTGAAGTCTGTAGCATTCTGGTGCTAACTTGCTACAATCCTTGAGGTTCTTTGGCTTGCATTTCTGCCCCCTACCACGTGGCAATGTCTCTCTCCTTGTGTCTGCTCTTTAGTTTCCTCTGATTTCTGAGTTCTTGCTGTGGCCTCCTCTGATTCACTGCATCCAAATTTCTTCTGCTTATAAAGGACTCCAGTTACATGGGTTAAGGCCCATGCTGATGCAGTTGGACTGCACCTTAATACTAATACATCTTCACTGGGCCCTGTTGGCAAGAGTTCACGTCCACAGGAATGTGGATTAAGACTAAGAACATGTCTTTGTTGGGGTACATAATTCATTCTACTACACTGTGATATATCCATATCATGGAATACTACCCAGCAATAAAAAGGAACGAATTGTTGATACATGCAGAAAACTTGATGGAGTTCAGAGAATTATGCTGAGTGAAAAAAGCCAACCTCCAAAGATTATATAACTGTATGATTCCATTCATATAACGTTCTTGGAATGACAAAATTACAGAAATGAACAGATTAGTGGTTGCCAGGGGTTAAGGAGGTGGTAGTAGAGAAGGGAAATGTGTGTGAATATAAAAGGGCAACATGAATGATCTTTTTGGTAATAGAAATGTTCTGTGTCTTAACTGTATCAGTGTAAATAGCCAGTTGTGATACTGTTTTTAGCATGATGTTACTTTTGAAGGACACTGAATTAAGAAAGGGTTCTTGAAATTTCTCTGTATCATTTCTTAAACTGTGTGTGAATCTATAATTATCTCAAAATTTAAAGTTTAATTTTTTAAAAAGTCATTACTATGAGGTTTATAATGAAAGTAGTCTCTTATCTCATCCCTCTCTACGCCTATTTGTTTCTTACCTCGTATCTTCTAGATTTACCTTTCTTTCTAAATAACCTACTCATTATCATTCCTTGATTATTATTATTAGATTTAGACATCCATTTATTTCCTACTCTGGAAAATGAGCGTTTAGCTCTCTCACAGCACCATACCACCATTATTCCCCATTCCTCAATGGGGATAAATCATAACTTTGGATTAAGTCAGTATTCACATCTGAGCCACTTGGTGTACATTTTCTTTCTAGTATAACTTTTTTCCTGCCTTTCTTCTGAAGTTAATTACCTCAACATTTCCATGTGCCTATTTTTCTATGTACTTCTTATTAATCCCAAACTTTGCAACAGAATAATAAAATTCTTTTCATTGTGGTCAGTCACAGCAGGTTAACTTTTCAGTTCCATTAATTTATTTTTATGGAGGTGGCCCTCTATTTTGGCTCCAGTTTGAACTAGCAGTTCTCTGGGCTTGCCTCAAAGTTGTCATCTATGAACATCTCTTCACCAGCAGAGATAGGATTATCCAGAGTTATTTCTTTGGGGAACAGAAGGTGAAGGTGAGAGTTGGAGGATATCACACTTTAGTGAGTTGCTAGTGAAAACCTAGAGAAATGGGCAAAGCAAAACATCCCTGAGACAGAAACTTACAGATGGTACAGTAGAGGATTTAAAATAAGACAGGCAAGTTCCTCCACAAGTAGTTAGCTCATGCAAACAGGAAACAGTGGTTCCGGCATGGGACAGAATCCAATCTCCCTCATTTGAAATATTTAAATCCTCTATATTTAATGTAATTATTGATATGGTTGGAGTCAAAATTACCATCCTGCTATTTGTTTCCTATTTATACCACCTATTCTTTGTTCCCTTTCCCCTCTATTTCTGTCTTCTTTGTGATTGTTTCAGTATTTTGAATGATACCGTTTTTTTTTCTCCACTATTGATGTATTCGTTCTACTTCTTTTTTTTTACTGGTTTTTCTAGGATTTGCCATATACATCTTTAGCATAACAGTCTACCTTTAAATAAGATTATAACACTTTTACAATCATAATATTCTTTTATCAATTGTAACAAATGTACCACACTAACACAAGCTCTTAATAATGGGGGCTGGGGGATAGTATAAGGGAACTCTGTATTTTCTGCATGATTTTTCTGTAAACTTACAATCTTCTCTAATGCAAAATTTATATTTAAAAAAAAGATGATACCACTTCACTCATAATGTAAGAAACTGACTTATATTTTCTCCTTCCCATACCATGCTATTGTGGTCATACATTTCATTTCTGTGTCATACATCCCATTGTCATACATTACATTACATTGTTATTTTTTACTTAAATGGTCAATCATCTTAAGAAATTATAAAACTAAAAATTGCTTTAATTCAACACATTCCATTTCTGGTGTTTTTCATTCTTTTGTGTAGTTTTAAGTTTCCATCTGGCATATTTCCCTTTTGCCTGAAGAATTTCCTTAATAATTGTTGTAGTACAGGTCTGCTGGTGAAGCTTTCTTCCAGGTTTATTTGTGTGAAAAAGTTTCACCTTCAGTTTTGAATATTCCACTGGATAAAGAATTCTAGGGTGGCAGTATTTTTCTTTCAGGACTTTAAAGATTTTATTCCCTTGTTTTCTAGATTGCATAGTTCCTGATGAGAAAGCTGCAGTAATTTTAACTTTGTTCCTCTGCGCATTATATGCCTTTTTTTCCCCAGGCTACTTTTAAGAGTTTCTCTTCCATCACTGGTTTATGGCCATGTGATTATGATGTGCCTTGATGTGTGTGTGTGTGTGTGTCCCCGTCCTGCTTGAGGCTTTTTGAGAGTCTTAGAACTGTGGGTTTGTAGTATTAATAAAACTTGGAAGAGTTTTTGCCGTTGTTTCTTAAAATATTTTTTTCTGCTACTCCTCTGTTTCTGGTACTCCAGTTATACATGTTAGACTGCTTGATATTTCCCCCCTCCCCCCCATTCAGTATTTTTTTCTCTGTGCTTCATTTTGAGTAGTTTCTACTGGTATGTCTTCAAGTTCATTGATCTTTTCTTCTGCAGGGTCTAATCTGTTGTTACTAACGTAGTGAACTTCATTTCTAGAAGTTCATTTGATTATTTTTATAGGCTTCCATTTCTCTCCTCATTGGGTTCCTGTTTTGCTTTATATCCTTGGTCTATTGCATGTATTTATAAAAGCTGCTTTAATGTCCTCTGCCAATTCTATCACCTCTGTCATTTCTGATTTCCCTTCAGGTTATAAGTTACATTTTCCAGTTTCTTTCCATGACTACTAATTTTTTATTGGATGCCAGATATTGTGATTTAACATTAAAATATTTATTAGAGAAGTTGTAGATTTACAGGAAAATCATGCAGGAAATAGAGTTCCTATATATCCACCCATCCCCACTATTAACACCTTGCATTAATGTGGTACGTTTGTTACAATTAATAAAAGAATATTGTTATAATTGTACTATTAACTATAGTCCATGGTTTACATTAGGGTTACTTGTTTGTGTTGTACAGATGTGTGGATTTTTTTCTTAATTTTTATTCTAGTAACATATACAACCTAAAACTGTCCCTTTTAACCATATTCAAATATATAATTCAGTGTTGTTAATTATATTCACAATGTTCTGCTACCATCACCACCATCCATTACCAAACCTTCCATCTTTTGGCAATTGTAAATAATGCCGCTATGAACTTCAGTGTGCAAATATCTGTTTGAGTCCCTGCTTTAAATTCTTTTGGATATATACTTAGAAGTGGGAATGTCAGGACATATGGTAATTCTATACTTAACTTTCTAAGAAACTGTCAAACTATCTTCCAAATGGCTGCACCATTTTATATTCCCACTGACAATGACGAGTGTCTCTATTTTTCCACATCCTCTCCAACACTTGTAATTTTCCATTTTTTAATAGCAGCCATTCTAGTGGGTGTGAAATGGTAACTTACTGTGGTTTTGATTTGCATTTCCCTTAGGGCTAATGGTGTTGAGCTTCTCTTCATGTGTTTTTTGGCCATTTGTTTATCTTCTTTGAAGTAATTTCTATTTGTCTTTAGTCCGTTTTTAAAATTGGGTTGCCTTTTGTTGTTGAGTTGTAGAATTTCTCTCTATATTCTGGATATTAAACCCTTATCAGATATGTGGTTTCCAAATATTTTTTGCCATTCTGTAGGTTTTTTACTTTCATGATGAAGTCCTTTGATGCATAAAAATTTTTAATTTCTGGACTTTCTATTCTATTACACTGTTTTGTCCACATATTCATATGATAGTACCACAGGTTTTCATTGTTCTAGTTTTTGATACTCTATATATAATGCGATTTAATAATTGGTACAGTTAATTCTTCCTGTATTGTTCTTTTTTAGAGTTTTCCTGGCTACTCTTATTTACTAATCCATAAGAACTTTAGAATTGGATGATTTAATTCCAGGGGAAAATGGCTATTTTTGTTAGAAGTACATTAAATTTTATGAGTTAGGATGTGTAATCTTCCCATCTAAGAATATGGTATGATTGTACATCTCCATTTGTTCACAATTTTTCCATGTGTGTCATTTAGTCCCTTTCTTATAGATTTTGCTTATTTATTGTTAGGTTTGATATCTTTATCTTTTTATTGTTGCTATTTTTTTCTCTTGAAATTGGCTATTGTTTAAAAACAGTGATTTTACTGATTTCTAGAAATTAACTGAATAATCTGTTAGCTTACTGAATTTATCTTAGGTTTTGTGGTAGTTTTCATAGTTTTTTTCCTTTATTGATACTCTATGGTTTTCCAGGTATACAGAAATAACATCTGCAAAAAAGATAATTCTATCTTCTTTTGGCTACATTCCATGTACCAGAACTCAGTCAAATAATCTTACCTGGCTGCAGGGGAAGCTGGGAAATGTAGACTAACTGTATGCCCAGGAGAAAAAGGATATAGTTTCAGAGAACAGCTGATCAGCCTGCCCCAGTCCACAGCAGTCTCTGCACAACGGGCTGGATCTTGTCCTGATCCAGCTTTACTGAGGCTGAATTGCTCCCTAGCAAGTGTTTTCTTTGGTGTGAACTGAAGTAACCTGCTACTAAGAGATTTTAGGTCTACTGAGCATGGAATCACCTCCCCTAAAAAAATTTAAATTTAAATTTAAAAAAGCTAGGACTGGAAAAGTAACTGTAGTGACTGGAGCAGGAAATTTAGCCTTCATTGGCAAGCTCAGAACATGACCTTTAGAAAGTTTTTCTCCCAAGCCAGGGTTCCTCCTACAAACAGCCCATAAATCCCAACCTAGTGACTCAGAATCCCTGGGGGCTTAATGGAGATATCCAGAGGCCATGAGGAGGATCAACTGGAGTTCTTGCCACTGCTAGCATGTGGTGGTTCAAGCACCACACTCTGAAGTCTTAATGTAGCATGTGATTTGCACTTCCCCCAATAATCGGGGTTATCCTTCTGAATTACCACTTATACTTGGGCTATTTCTGAGCATTTCATTCAGCTCCATTGATCTGTGTGCCTATTCCTGTACTATTACACTATTTAAAATCTTATAGCTTTATAATTTGATATGTATTAATAATACAGTTTAATTCTCAGAGGGCAAGTGCATTATCATTAAAATGCACATAATACAGACACATGTAGAGTACAATGTTAAACCTCTTTTTACTGCCCATCTCCTATCTGCCACCCCATTCTCCTTCCCAAAGATAACAACTCTTCACAGATGTTGTACATCCTTTTATCTTTCTATTCTTTACTCAATGCATTTAAACTAATATGTATAGAATTATACACTTTAATACAGTTTGTTTTTTGCTAATATTGACGGAATCATAATACAGCATTTTATCAAATAATGATAACATGCACTACATAGTACCAAAAAGAGGAAATACTGCCTAGTAAACGATGACACAATGATTTCTTTTCATTTAAAATTTTTATTTTATATTTATTTATTGAAAGTGTTTGTTTAGACCTATATCTTGGGTCCATATATTAAAGAGAAAATATAAATAAAATAAATTGGTTCAGCTTGCTAAAACTTCTTACTGGTCAGAACCGGATTCTTCTGAATCACCTTTGACCCAGGATGACTCAAACTGCTTCACTACTATTTCAGGGATTTTCTTTCAAATTGCTAATACCCATCTGTAATTTTTGTTGCTGGCACTTTCTTGATTTTGCCAGATATTATCAGAAAGTTTCCAGAAAACAGACAAGATTCATGTTCCTTCTTTGTATGGTCCTTAAATTGTTTGTTAATGAAATTTTGAGGGCTCACATGCTTAGGCAATATAGCTACATCTTGACTGGCACTGGGACAACAGCAGGCAAAAGATGCTGTTGATTGTAAGGTACATTCTGATTTTCAGAGATGTTGGAATGTGATAGTGTCTCACAATTAATTGATAAAATATGGCGTGTAAATTTTGTTCTGCAATTTTTGTTTCTCACCTAATGACATGTGCAAGACATCTTTTCATGTTAGTCTGCCTCACTTTTAAATATAAATGTGCAATATTCCACAGTATGGATACATCATAATTTTTCTAATCAATGTTTTACTGATGGCTATCTCTTGTTTTGAAATATAAAAATGCTACAATAAATATATCTCCATATGCCTCTTGTATATTTTTTTGGTACAGATAGTTAGAAGTGGAATTGTTGGTTTGAAGGGTATGCCTATTTAAAATTTTAATTGTCCCCACCAAAGGCTTATCAATTTGTACCAAATGTGTATTAGAATGCCTATATTCCCTCAGCCTTGCCCACACTGGATATTATCAATTTATAAATTTGTGCCAATCACATTTAGTTAAAAGTGATGTCTTATTGTTATTTTAGTTTGTGTTTCCCAGATTACCAGGAAGGTAAATAAGCTTTTCATATGTTCACTGACAATTTACTTTGTTTTTTTTTTTTTTTCTGTTTTGGTGAATAGCCTGTTCACCTCAGTTGTCTATAATATAAAAATTTATCAGTACAAGCTTTTATATATTCTGGTTATTCATCCTTTGCAGTTACATAATTTCTGCAAGCCTGATGCTTGCTTTAAGTTTTGTTATTGGTAGTTATGTCTAAATGATGTTTTGAATTGATATAGGTCTCCGACATTTCCTTTATGTCTTCTGAATTTTATGTTTTGCTTTGGAAAGCCTTCCCCACTCCAAGATTATAAAAATATTCTTCAGTAGTTTTGTAATATTGTAAATTTTAAGGTTACATTAGTTATTTAGTTATCTAATTTTAGCCATTTAATCTAGCTGTAATTTATATATGATAAAAGGTGTGAGATCTAACTTTAATGTTTCCAAATGGATAGCTAAGTGATCTGGTGCCATTTATTAAATGGACCATCATTTATTCACTGATTTATTTCTTGATATGTGTGCTGGTTTGAATGTATTATGTTCCCCAAAACGCCATTATCTTTGATGTAGTCGTGTGGGCAGACATATCAGTGCTGATTAGATTGTAATTCTTTGAGTGTTTCAGTGGAGACGTGCCCCACCCACCTGTGGGTGATGACTCTAATTGGATAATTTCCATGGAGGTGTTACCCCACCCATTCAGGGTGAGTCTAAATTAAATCACCGGAGCCATATAAATGAGCTGACAAACAGAAGGAACTCAGTGCAGCTGAGAGTGACATTTTGAAGAGGAGCTACAGCCAAGAGGGACACTTTGAAGAATGCACAGAAGCTGAGAGAGTAGCTGCAGATGAGAGACAGTTTTAAAAGACAGCTTTTGAAAGCAGACTTTTGCTCCGGAGAAGCTAAGAGAGGACAAAAGCACCAACAGCAACTGAGAGTGACATTTTTGAGGAACTGCAGGCTAGAGAGGAACGTCCTGGGAGAAAGCCATTTTGAACCTAGAACTTTGGAGCAGATGCCAGCCACGTGCTTTCCCAGCTAACAGAGGTTTTCCGGACACCATTGGCCATCCTCCAGTGAAGGTACCTGATTGCTGATGCGTCACCTTGGATACTTTATGGCCTTAAGACTATAACTGTGTAATCAAATAAACTCCCTTTTATAAAAGCCAATCCATCTCTGGTGTTTTGCATTCTGGCAGCATTAGCAAACTAGAACAATATGCTTCCTGTGTCATGAACAAAAGTTTCATGTATGTATATATTTTTTCTGGGCTTATTATTTTATTCCACTAATCTGATTAATCTAACTGTATCCCTGAGCCAATACCAGGCAATTTAAATTCTTTTCTTAAAAACGTACTTGAATGTCTCCTCCGAGGGTAAATTTCTCCTCTTTGCTTTACTTTTTCAATTTTGTGGGGGGTGGAGGTGGGTGGAAGGTGTTTCTATTAGAGCTACCTTGTGGACTTGAAGGAGCTCTCTGTCCTGGGGAGTTGACTACATGTATTAGTTTTCTGCTGCTGAGTAATAAATTATGACATAAATAGCAACTTAAGATTTATTAAAATTTATTAGTCCAATTTTCATGGGTCAGGAGACCAGCACATTTTAGCTTAGTCCTCTGCTCAGAGTATTCTAAGGCTGAAATAAGGTGTTAGCTAGCTGTGTCCTCATCTGGAGGCTCGACTAGAGAAAGATCTGTTTCCAAGTTCCCTCAGGTTGTTGCAGAATTCATTTCCTTACGGTTATAGGACTGGGGTTCCCATTATCTTGCTAGCTGGGGACTACTCTCAGCAACTAGAGGCTGCTCTCAGGCCTTGTCCTCATAATCCCTTCCATCTCAGCAGTGGAGAATCCCCCTCATGTCAAATCTTTCTCATGCTTTAAAGATCTCTGACTTCCCCTTCTCTGACCAGCCAGGGAAAATTCTATGCATTTAAAGGGCTCACAGGATTAGGTCAGGCCCATCCAGATTCTCTTCCTATCTTAAGGTCAACTATGCCATACAACATAAACTAATCATGAGCCTAAGAGCCATCATATTCCCAATCCTGAGGATTATGCAAGGTATGTGCACCTGAGGATGAGGAAAATTGGGGGCCATCTTAGAGTTCTGCCTACCACATCACCTGAAAGGGATGCAAGAGAGACCTTTTACATTGGATAGGAGGTTGTATTTGATGACTGTTCTGTGCCAGTCACAGGTGTTACAGGTGTGTGTGTGTGTGTGTGTGTGTGTAAAGACCTCCAAAGAAGCCCAGGTAGAGTTTCCATATGAAGCTTGATTGATGGAATCTTGGCAGTTGAAGGAAGCTTGTGGCACATGACTCAGGAGATCTTCTCTTTTCCAGGTAAACATCCCTAGCAACTTCAACTATTTCTTTTATGAAATGGTCTCTAGACTTCTCTCCATTATTGCTTACTAGGAGTTGGGAGAGTAGAAACAACAGAAATCTGCTTCAGGCCAAAGCAGCATCTGGTCGGAGCCTTAAATGAGAGCCAACCAGAGTTGCCAGCCTCCTGAGGAGGAAGCCAGCATTTCTGACTCAGAGTCAAGAAAGGCTTCCTGGAGGAAGTGGCCTTGGAACTGGTTCTTGAAGGTCAGGGAGGATTTTAACAGGAGGAACTGGAACCGAGAAGGGGTTACCAGGAATGACACAGCAAATGAATGGATGTAGACACACCTGGGGCATTTCCAGGAAGCTGGCAAGCAGCCAGTGTGGCTGGGGTCCCAGGGGTGTGGGAAGGAAGGGAGCAGCAACAGGAAGGGAGGGTTGGGGCTAGACTCTGATGAAGCTTAAGAACCAGCCAGAGGGGTTTGGATTTCAAGAAGAACGTGAGGCTCTTGACTTATTTTGACATTAGAATGCTTCTTATCACTGCCCAGGAGGGAGAGGCTATATTCTAAGTTAATTTTCCATTTTAACATCTAACATGAAAGAGGTGGGAGGAAAACACAGGCACTTTAACCTGGAGTAAACACAGCCTGTACTGTGACCACAAAAGCATCAGTGATGGGCAGATACAAAGGGAAAGAAGTCACAGGGTAAAGCGAGGACATCTCTGCACTGTGCGAAGCCAGCACCACTTCACAAATACTGCTGATCTTTCTCTCCAACAAACCAAGCCCTGGAGAGCTTTTAGTTGTCGTTGAAAACCAGGCCACCAGCAAGCTGCCTGGAACATATATTCATTCATTACTTTGTTCCTTTGCTCTCCAACTGTGTGACATGTGCCTACTCCAACCAGGGTCTGGGTTGAGGGCTTCAGTCTGATTCCCTGCCGGGTTAAATGGCAGTGGCCCCTGGAGGTGAAGGTGGTTGACTTCAGGCCCCATGAGGCTGGTCTCTGAGACATTAGTAGTGGGCAGGGCATGGATGTGTTACAATGTTCTTAAGGGAACCTACTGCTATCACCATGTCTTCATCTGGAAAGATGAAGGTGGAGGGGGAATGGGGTGGCGTCAGAGTTAGCATAAGAGGATTCGCTTATCACCTCCTGGTGTCTTGGAGATGCTTTTCCTTGGTATATTTAGGACCAGAAAAAAGGACTTCATACAGGAGGGGGAGTCCACTGAGGATGAACATGCGACCTAATAGTAACTTTTAAAGGTTCATATGTATGGGTACTAGGCAGACACATGGAGTCGTATGTGTCATAATTTGAGGGTCTTGGCATCTGTCAGACCCAAGTTCAAATCTCAGCTCTGTTATTCATTGTCTGACCTTTGGCTTATTCAACTTCTTTAAACTCAGTTTCTCCATCCGGGAAACACTGACAGGAATACTTAATATCTCAGGTGTGATGTGATGATAGATTGAGAACATAGCAGTGTGCCTGACACGCAGAAAACATAGACATCAGTATCAGTAGAAGATCCTTAATGGAAAACCAGTATGTTTAGGGTTTGTCCCTTTGCAGTGGATGGGCCTGACCATAAACTTGACCAGGAGAGACTGTTTTTGGGTCCTCATTTGAGGAGCAGAAGACTTCCCCCACTTGCATGCATGCTCACCCCATGTCAGGTGCTTCCATGCTTTGGGGGCTGAACCTCTGAGATTCACTGAGCACAGGCAGCCAGATTGTAGGTTCCAGGCAAGCCCTTTACTAGGTGACAGCATGCGGCAGAGGACACCTCAGTCCCCTGGAAGGCTCTTCTTCAGCACTGGCTCAGAACCAGTCCCCGGAGAACTGCCAAAAGGAGCCAGGGAGAAAGAGCAGGCAGGAGCAGCATCTGCTGGGAGGCAAACCAGGGAACCAGCACAGGTATCCGGTGGAGAGTCTGGAGTCAAAGATGTGTGTCGAATCTTTGGAGTCAGGGCCATAGAAAACGCCCCTGGGCGGTGGGACCCTGGTAAGCAGACAGGGGTGGTGCCCACACTGGGTAAGTTTCCCCTGGGCCTGCCTCTGAGGATGGGCGAAGGGAGCCCCGAGGCGGGGGCGGAGGGGGAGCAGACAGTGCCGAGGGTGATCTCGGGCTGGGAAAGAAGACACAGTATCCACCCCAGGGGAAAGGGGAAAGCTGAGGCCCAAGGCCTGAGGGTGGGAGAGAGGAGCACAAAACGAGGGAGGAGGCAGAAGAGGGAAGACGAGAGGAGGACAAGGAGTGCCTGCTCTGTACTTGGAAACCTAGCTACGCGCATCCCGGCCACCGCCACTAGATGTCCCCATTGCCCCGCGAAGGAAGCCTGAGCGCGCGTCCTCCGAGACGCCTCCCTCCGCCAGCACCTCCCAGGTGTCAGACGCTGTCCTGGGAATAAGGTTACAAAATCGAGACCTACCCGGCCCTGGCCTCACCTCTAGTCGCTCACCTCGAGTCGTAGTAACGCGAGTGCCGGCCCCGGCAAAGCGCGGTGGGGGGACCTGCGCTGAGCGCTCCAGGGAGGCCGCCCGCGGACGCGCCGGCCGGGCCCACCGGCTTGCTCCCAAGGGGGACCAAGATGAATACGGATGCTTGTGGTACATATATTTCCGCATAGTAATTATCTTTAAGTAAGTGGGACAAGAACTTCCGGAAGATCTCCTATGACAACTGTCGTTTTAGGTCTATAGGTGCCCTCGGAGTAACCAAGCCAGGCCCTCACTTGCCCAGAGTTTGAGCGTGGCAGAGTTGGGCCTCCTCAGGGCGAGGCTCTGCTCAGGACAGAGGCGCAGCTCTCGGGAGACTGTCCGACTTTGGAGATCTGCGGGGCATCCTTCCAGGGGACCAAGTGGGCACCTGAGGGGTCAGGGCATCTCTCTCTAATGAGTGTCCAAGGGAAAGTTCCTACCCACCCCCCACCCAGCCTCACCTCTCCATAGCACCCCTGTTACCAAAAGGCTGAGGAGGACCCACCCAGCAGTGAGAGCTATAGACCACAGAGCAATTCTAGAACCAGACACAGGAGGCATGAATATATAGCCCTATGAACCACAGGTAACATGTAGTAAGCACTTACTAGGTGTCGGGCACATTAAATGCAATTACTCATTTAATCCTCACCAAAACTTTATGAGGGATTATTACCATCACTTTTTTTGCAGATAAAACTGAGGCACAGAGCTCCTACATCTCTCCAGGTTTCCTGAAAATTAAACAGATTTGAAGGAAAGTGTCACCAAAGTGCCCATGTGAAGCGGCTCAGAGGACCTGTTAATCAGGAGGGGAATCCCCACCTGCCACCGTGTTCAATAAATTTCAAGTGATTTCACTGCCAGTAAGTGACTAAGTGTGGGGATGAGACTGGAAGAATGTAGTTTTTTGGATATATTGCACTGGGGCAAGACATTAGGAAAATTGCTGGAGAACCCTTCTAATGAGCTTCCCATTAATTTATTTCTCTTAAAGGGCCCTGTTGGGGGTGGCAGAGCTTGCTAAGAGCTGTGAGGGCAATGCAGCTACCTTAGCAAAGTTCCTCAGCTGGTTGGCTCTGGAAGGAGTCCCTTCATGACCCTGCAGATAGAAATGCCAGGCTCACCTTAGAGTGTGTGAGCCTAGGGTAGGCAAGGGGCAGCTTGGCCACTAGGCACAAAGCTGGAGGGGGCACCGTTTACATTAGCATCCTGCTGGGGGCCCAGGAGAGGCCCATGGAAGACTGTGTGCGAATCTGTGGTTTGTGACCATGTGGTTGTGGGACCTTGTGTAGGGGCAGAACTGTAAGGGGCTGGCATGGAGTGGTTTGAATTCCCACAACACTCCCAGAAGCACTAACAATGTCTGAAATTCCATCACCAGAGTTCTGGCTGGGTCCATTTGGCCCCCTGCCTCTCCGCCTGAATTTAGAAAATTCTTCCCTGTGCTCAGATAAGTCCTGCCACCCAGGAACTCACCTCCAGGCTCAGAGCGCTGATCTCCTGTGAGTACCCTCATGCCTTGGGATGAATGAGCTACTCTGTTTAAGAGTTGTCTCGGCATTACAACTCAAAGCCTGCAGGTCTTGGAGGCAGATCAGACACGCCGCCATTGCCACCACCTGGTGGGGAGTGGGAGGGCATGGGGGCACTTCTCGGAGTGCTTGGCACTCCCCATTCTTGTCGGCTTGCCATGGGGTATGTTTCTCCTTGAGGATGACATACCCCTAAGGGCAGGGTGGTGGAGACCTTCAAGGCCCTTGTTACCTAAGGGCCTCCCTCCCTTCTCATTGGCAGGGGCCAAATACCCTGTTGCTGCCTTTTGCTGCTGCTGTAGCCACTCAGGTCTCCACACTCAGTACCTGGCCCGGGCCTCACTCACCACATGGTGACTTCAGCTTCTTTCCAAAGGCCCATGCTCATGTTAGGGGCCAGCCCACACCAGGCATAAACAACTACAGTGTCAGGCACAGGACTGTTTAAAAAGTATTTATTGCATGATGTGGTAGCAAGAACTATACATAGGAAGCCCTGAAGTCAGAGATGGCTGTAAATCCCAGAAACACCACTTACCTGCTAAAATTATATGGGCAAATTTCCTCCTCTATAAAGTGGTGGTGGTGGTGGTGGTGGTGTGAGTGTGAGTGTGTGTGGCAGGGGGGAGGATGAAATCTACTTTACTGGGACTTTGGGAAGATTAGAAGAGAGCATCTGTGACATGAATTTTCAAAACAGGAGATGGGGAAGATCCAGCTACCTGAATCTTCAATAGCCCCCAGAGATACTCCAGATTCTGGTCCCACCCTCTCTTCCCTGTGTCATTTCATCCCTGGACCTTGCTTTTTTTTTTTTTTTAAACTCACAATATACATTTATTTCAAGGTTAAACAGAAGCCCATTTTCTTCAAAAGTAATTTTCTACTACTTTTTTCATAAAAATATAAAAGACTTAGCATTCATAGTTTTTATAACATTGAACCCAAACCAAGATTTTTCTACAAATGATACCACTTTCCAAAAAGTTTAAGACATCATCGAATAATGTGATGTTAAACCAAATGGTCTCATCACCACAAAGTATTTTACTTTTAAGAAACATTGTGCAGTATTTCCTTTTAAACCTGATTTTTATGTAAGATTTCAATTGTGTATATGCTATGTAACCACACAAGATTTAATCCAAGTCATTCATATTTATGCAGTAGACTGTCATGTGACCAGTTACCATATACACTGTCATACAGTAATTGCAGAAATGGCAAAAGGCGATCTTTATGAAAGACAAAAAAAAAAAAACCTTTTTAATAAAAGACAACCAACACTGCCATAATCTTCTGCAAAAATCACCTCTTTCTCCTACCTCTTTTCTCCTTCAAATGGTTCCATTTATAGCATGCCATTACTCAAAGATATTTATATCACTTTTACTTAAGATAGCTTTATACATGGTTGCTTTCTTTTCTGATATGGGGAATTTATCAAAAGGCACCAAGATTAGACTCCTAAGTAGTTTCCAATTTTTTGCCCCTTTTGAGGTTCCTCTAGAATGATTTCCCTCAGACAAGTGTAACTCTGAGAATATAAGGAACCACAAGATAATGAATGATGCAACAAGCAATGTAAAACTTGTACCATTCGAAAGGTGTAAATATATAATAAGTTCCTTGAACTTTTCATTTAGGACAAGAAGTCAGAAAAACTTTCTGAATGTAAACATAAAAATAGAGCACATTTATCAACTGTAGGAAAACTCATAACCTTACAATAGCAAGGTATTAAATCTTATAGAATAACACATAGCCAAAAGCATTAGAAATTCATTGTCTGATATTCTGATGCATTATTCTGAAAACATGTCTGATAAATACATACCATTAACATATAACAAAATATGGCCTTTACTTCACAGGGGAAAAAAAGGTAAGTTTCATCACAAAAACAGATTTACTGGATTTCAGTTTTGATTTTAGAGAGATATTTTAAAGACAAAAAAGCAAAACAAATTCCCCTTAAAATAAAAGTCTTTATATATGTAATCCATTATTAATATTTTTTATGATGCTCTTACAATGTAAAACATTTAGAAACTTTTAAACTCTAGAAAGTTTGACCAGTTACCCTTCTTGGCCTTAACATATTTTAAATCCCCTTTAGAGAATCACTTTAATGCTTTCAGTCCACAAGTCCAATATGGATGGAGCAGTTCTATTTCTTTTTCTTCTTCTTTGGTGGTTCATCCTCAGAGCTGCTATCTGTGCTGGTGGTACTGCTACTGGAGGAGCTGGAATCTGAGTCTGAATCAGAGGAGGAGGAAGAGCTTGTGGAGGAAGCTGAAGATGATGGACTAGAAGAGCTTTCGTCAGTGTCACTATCCTCTGAGGAGGATGAGGTAGATGTTCCTTCACTTTCTGATGAAGAATCACTGGCTGAACTGTCACTGCTATTGGTACTGGAACTGGTTACACTCTTAGACCTTTTTTTCTTGTTCTTTTTTTCTACATTAGTTTCTCCAATGCTTTGCTGTAATAATAATCTGTTTTCTTTTTCTTTTAAAGCTTTCTTTAGTTCTGCTGTTCTTGAAGGCCTGTGTAGGTATTTCCTTTTTCCTGTGCATTCGTAAGTCCAGTGTCCAAATTCTAAGCATTTCTGACATCTTACATGTTGCTTATTTGCTTCCCTCACTGGCCCGAGCTCCTTGGGGCAGGCGCCGTGTTAGAGAAACGGCTACACTACCCCGCTTCCTACTGGGGATCCAAGTCTGGCCTCGCGTCCCAGCGTCCGCTCACCCTCTCCCCGCTCCCAGCCCGCCCCATCGCCCGACTCGGGCCCTCACTTACGCCTGTCTCCGCGCTATGAGACGGTGCATGGGAGTCGCCATCTTAGCGCCGCTCCTGCTCATTTTAATCGAGAAATAAGAAGATGTTCAACTTCACTGTCTGAACTTGAATGGCTCAGTGATGACCTCATGCATTACTTACAGACATCATATGTTAACTCTGGGCCACAGCTTGTCCTTACTAAGGTGGGAAGAATGTTCCTTTGGGCTACCATGATGGTCTTGGATTTCTCCTAGTTCCTTTTGCCTCATGATTGATTTTATCCCTGAGTGCAAAAGCTGTTGGATCCACGTGGTCACGTTTCCGGGAGCGGAGCCTCTGATTTGCTCGCCCCGGCCATCTGCGCGGCGCCTGCCCGCTGTTTCCGTCCCGCCGGTCTCCAGCTCTGGTTCCACCGCACACACGCACGCCCCCACCGCCGGCCGAGGACCGGTCAGAGGGAGGCCACGCGGGGCTCCATGCCGGCCGGCGCTCCGCCGTCCTGGGGGCGCTTGGCTCAGGCGGGCGGCCCGCGGGGGGCGCACACCTCCCGGCCGGGCGCGGGGCTCCCAGCTCCACCAAGGGCGACCATGAAAAGCTGGACCTTGCTTTTTAAGGCAATTTTATTGTGGTAACACATATATAACAGAAAAATTTGCCTTTTTAACCAGTTTTAAATGTATAATTTAATGGCATTAATTATATTTAAATGTTGTGATACCATCACTACCATCCATTACCAAAACTTTTTCATCACCCGAAACAGAACTCTGTACCCACTAAACAGTAACTCCCCATTTCCCCCTCCCTTTGGCCCCTGGTGACTTGTAATCTACTTTCTGTCTCTATGAATTTGCTTGACCTTGATATTTCATGTACATAGACTCATACACTAGTTGCCTTTTCATGTATGGCTTTTTTCACTCAGCATAATGCTCCCAAGGTTCATCTATGTTGCAGCATGTATCAGAACTTCATTCCTTTTTATGGCTGAATCATATTCCATTGTATGAATAGACCACATTTTATTTATCCAGTCATCTGTTGATGGATCCCAGTTCCTTTGCTTGGGTTCCAGGCACACTGTTCCTTGGGGCTGTGTCATGTGCAGCTCCCTGCCTTGCCGCAGGTCTTTGCCTCGCTTGGTCCCCAGCATGAAGGACCCCCACTGTGGGCCCATTTTAGAATTACATGAGGGGAAACGTGGGAGGAATAAAAATGTTTAAATAATAGAACCTAATACTTTTGAAGAAAGTAAACAAAAAAGACTTGATTATTAAGTCTGAGCAAAAAAGACTGAAGAAAATGAGGATCTGAGTGAGACCACGGGAGAAATTCCTTCATTAGCAATTCCTGCAGAGGGAAGCTGAGGGAGACCAGCAGTGGTCACAAGCAAGAACTCCAAAGCCAGATGGCTTGATTCTGATCCCAGCTCTCTTGCATTTGAGTTGGCCCTTTGCTGTGCTTCGGGTTCCTCCTCTGTAGGATGGGGACGGTAAGAAACCTCACAGGGTTGTTATAAGGATGAAATGAATTCATGTATATGTCACTCAGCACAGTGCCTGCATGTAGCAAGTTCTCTGTAAGTGCTTGCTAGTGTAATTTTTCCTTTAAAATGGAAACAGAGTATTAGGGAATCTGAGCAGGAGGGGCCCATTGGGACATCCGACCTAACTGCTTCCTTTTACAGGTGAGTCGGGAGAGCTGGTCTTCCTCACTAGCACCTGAGTGGCTGTTCTGGCCTGGGCCTTCTGACCACCACCTGCAAATCTTTCCTCTGCTAAGTTCTAGCTAATTAAAGGATTATTTCCATGGTGCTCCTGGGAGTCTGAGTCTACCGTAGTGCAGCAGCTGGAAGGGTTACCACAGATTGTCTGTGCATCAGGCAGGATGTAGTGATGGACAACCCAATGCAAAATACTTTAAGCAGGAAAAAAAAAAGTAGTTGGTAATTGCTCATGTAATGAAGAGGTCTGGGATACTTTTCAGGAATTGCTGGATCCAAGGCCTGAAATGATTCCATCAGGACACTCTCCTTTGGGTTTCTTCAGGTTGGCTTCATTCTCGGGTAGGCAGTCCTCACATGGGGCAAGAGCGGCCACCAGCAGCTATAAGCTTACATCACCCTCATAATTAGTGATCTCAGTGAAGAATTTTACCTCTCTTGAAATCACCAGCTAATTTCTAGGAGAGGGAGGTGCTGATTGGCCTACTTGTGTCAGAAGCTCAATACCAAACGCTGGTGAAGATGCCAAGAAACTGGGTCTCACATATGTTGCTGGTGGGAGTGTAAAATGGTACAGACACTCTGGAAAATGGTTTGACAGTTTCTTAAAACACTAAGTACACACTTACCATATGACCCAGCCATCACACTCCTGGGCATTTATCCCAGTAAAATAAAAACTTACGTTCACAAAAAAAACTGTATGTGAATGTTCACAATGGCCTTACTTATAATAGTCCCAAACTGGAAATAACCAAGATGTCCTTCATAGAGGAATGCTTAAACAAGCTATAGAACACCCATACTATGTACGGAATGGAATACTACTCAGTAAAAAAAAAAAAAAAAAAAAGGAAAAAAAGGGAAAAAACTACTACTACATGAAACAATTTTTGAATGGATCTCAAAGGTATTATGCTGGGTGGAAACAACCAATCTCAAAAAGTCATGTATTAGATGATTCCATTTATAAAACATTTTTGAAATGACAAAATTATGGAGATGGAGAAGAGATCAGTGGTTAACAGGGTATGGGGATGGGATGGGAGGGTAGCATGTGGGAGATCTTTGTGGTGGTGGAATAGTTCTTTAACTTGATTGAGGTGGTAGTTACATGAATCTACATCTATGATAAAATGGCAGAGAACTAGACACAAGCATTTTATAAATGGCAATTTCCTGGCTTTGCTACCATATTATAGTTACGTCAGATGCAATCAATGGGGAGGACAGGGTAAATGGTATGTGGGACTTCTCTGTATTATTTTTGCAACTTCCTGTGAATCTATTATTATTTCAAAATAAAAAGTAGACAAATATTAAAGAACTCTTAGCTCTGGGGGAGGGGGAACCCTTCTATGGGGGTTCAGACATGCAAAGTTAATGAACATATCACAGTTGCCTTGGCAGAAAGGCTATTTCTCCACTTTGTGTACACTTTGTTTTCCCATCAACCCCAATAGCAGCTCTAAAGCTCACCAGCCAGAGTCCCCTTTCTTGCCCTGAGATGGGCAAGGGAAGTGCAGCTCACCAGTGCTTGCTCTCATATCCCACTTCTAGGGAAAAGGTCTCAAAATGAATGTGATGGAATTTTATGCAATCAACCAAAATGAATCCTCTGTAGCGACTTGGGAAATGCTCTGATGTTCAGTGAAATAATTAGGAGACAAGTTTATGTGCCCTTTGATTGTATCCATATATGAAATATAAAAGCATATGAATAAAAACAGGGAGACAATAAGCAAAAATGAACATATCTAAGCTTTTATGGTAGTAGGATTAAGGGTGGGTTTTCCTTCTCTGCTTTTCAAACTATTTATGAAGTTGTTTGTGGGATTTTATTTATTTTAAATTTCATTCTGTTTTTGAAATGAATACCTTGAGACATAGTCTTTCTACCTTCTTGTTCTAATCTATCTTGTCTCCCAATAATGGATTTTATTAGCTTCTTGCATATCCTCCCACTTTTTTTTGATGCAAATCCAGGGAGGCCTGAATAAAATTGTTTCTCCTGATTCTAACATAAAAGTAGCATACTAACTACACTGCCCCTTTTTTCATTTACAATCTTTCTATATCAGTGTATGATTTTTTTAAAAACAAAACAAAACAAAAAACAAGCAAAAAAGGGGAAAAGCAAGCAAACAGAAGTGTGAATGCTGTGATTGCTAAAGAAGCAAGCAAAGGAGAATCCTGCATTTAGCATCTCCCCTGGTTGATCAAATCAGTCCAGTCACCTGCCTCCGCCATCTTTCTCTCTACTCATTTCCTATTGCAAGGAAGGACCCACATCCTTTGCCCTTTACCCAGCAGGCCTTGCTCCCCAGCTCAGGCAATTAGGCAACTATCTTCCTCCATGGTAGTTCATCAGCTCCGGGGACAGTTCTGAATGTGCTTCTGCCAGCTGCTGGGGTATTCTGCCTCCTCTGTACTTGTGACTTTCTGTCTTGTCTCTCTTCCCCCATTAGATTAGACTGTAAATTTAAAACATAAGTCTTAGTTATATAGCTAAAGTCTAGCCCTCTCCCCTTCTCTCTCCTTCAGAGGCAGCCTGCTGCCTGCTCATTAGGGCAGAATTAATTGCTCCTAAGTCCTTCAGTGGGTGAGCTGAGAGGAGCCCATGGTCAACCCCAGTGCAGGTCTTGTCTGGGACTCAGCTTTACCTGTTCTGAAAGCTGGAAGTGTCTGGGTGTGGCTGACCCCACATCCCCTGGGACACAGGACTGAGCTCCAGTGAGTGCCAAGCAAGGACAGAAGATGAGCTGATAACAGAAAAAGTAATAGAAATACCAAGCTGAAAATCTTGCCAGAGGTGACTGCTCTTTCTCGGTTGCTTCCTGCCCTTGGTTTGGCCCACTCTGTGCCTTGTTCCTTTCTGTGCCTAGGTTGGGGAAGCTGACCATACTGGATTCTGCTCCCCTAGAGGTACATTACCTACCTTTGGGGCAGAAGCACCTCAAGCCCTGGCTGGACCAATTCTGATGTCATGGCCCTGGAATGTTAGAGAGCTGGAAAGAAGCCCAAACTTGAGGATACCTGGGTCTCAGGCGATGGACATCTCTCAGCACATCAGTTTCCTCATGGAAAATGAGTCAAATGGGTCACCTTCCCTCTTATCCTGGGAAGCAGCAGAAAGAAATTAGACCAGGATAGTAAACTCAAACGCCTGTGGTGAGTAGGAAGGTGATGCAAATTGTTGAAGTAGTTGGGTAAAAAAAAAACACAAAAGAAAACATGAAGCCCTTTTGTCCTAGCTTTCATTTCTCAGTCTTTTGGTAGCGAAAGAAAAAGTCACTTCACTTTCCTCTTAGCTCTGCCCTAAAAAAAACTGTATGATAGCTGTCAACTGCTGCTGGGCCTCTGTTGGGGAGAGGATGGGGGAGGCTGAGGACCGCAAGGAGTGGAGAGGGTGTGACGCCACACACAAGGAGCAGCAGCTACAGAGCACCAGCATGCTACTGCCAGGCAGGAAAACAAGCCCAGCATTTCCAGATCTAATTTTTCAAGAGAAGTCAGAAACCCATGATTTTTATTGATGTTTCCTGATGTTGGCAAAGAATTCAAAAATTTTAAAACACTGCAGGCCAATAAAAAACAGGTTTGAGAGCCAGATTTAGGCCACAGGGTGCCTATTCATTGATCTTAGACCCAGACCTTTGCAGGGTCATGTGCTGTCTGTCTGCTGGCTCACAACTGCAGGCAACAGGGAAAGTCTGCAACCTGCCCTCCTTGCTTCCCTGATGTTATTCAGCTATGAGACACTAGAATATTTCATTTTGAGGACTTTCTGGAAGCATGGTAGCTCTCAGGCACCCATCTTTGCCACTGTTTCACAGAAGCAGCTCAAAATAGTATAAGGGCTCTGCAGTGGTATGTCATTGACCTCAACCGGTAATGTAAGCCAACCAGAAATGTAAAATGAAGGGGCTGAACTAGATGCTCATCCAGATTAAAACTTCCTTGGCTCTAAGACTAATTCTTTTTTGGGTGGGGGCAGAGTTTTTGTATTGTGTTAGAATATAGTAATTTCACTCACAGTTTTAGCTGAGTCTCTAAGGCCACACTGTTCAACAGTAATATGAATGAGCCTCATATGGAATTAAAAATGTTTTAGTAGCCACATTAAAATAATTTTTAAAAAGACAGAGAGGAAGATGCCAGTGTAAAGAGGAGTGGATGTTAGTTAGTCCCCCTGTAGCAGCTAATAAAGAACCAGGAACACCTAGTTAACAATCTGGAATAACTGCTGGGGACAAATGTGACTGTCTACACATTGCACACCAACCTGGATTAGGAGGAATGCCTGAGATCGCAGTGTGGAATCCATGAGTAGAAACTGCAGACCTGAGCCGGGATCCCCCTCAACCCCACAGCAAAGCCTTGCTGTGATAGAGAGCAGCACTCTCTGAAAAAGCAGATATACCTCAGTCCAGCTCAACTGGGGTTTTAATTGGCAAATGTGGAGTGCTCAATGCAAGCTACAAATCCCCAAGAAGCAGACAGAGGCTTTTAGTGAAGACTGACCTTGAAGAGCCAGGGGAATTCTCTGTTCTGGCACGGGGAGCCCAGAGGACTGGGTGCTATCTCTGGCTGACAGGTGAAACTGGGGGCTGTGGACTGGCCCTGAAAGGGGGCTTTCTGTCCCTTTTTCTCTTTCTCAACCTGAATGACTCAGTGGAGAAAGCCTCGGCCATTTTCACTTTGCAGGGCTCTGACCCAGGAGATGACAGAGTCAGAGAGACAAAGAACCTATTTAAATGCAGATGATAACTCTCTAGGGGGTGTATCTTCCCTAAGAGGAAGGAGGTGGTACCCAGCTCTACTACCCACCTTCCATTCAGAAGCAGACCCCAGAGCCTGGGGGAAAACAGCCAAAACAGCAACTAAGTGGGTCACACCTCTTTATACTAGTCAAAAGCTACAGGCTGGGCAGGTTAGGAAAAACACAGCAGCTTGAGGTCTCACAGGGTGTGTCAATCTTCTAAGACACACCCTCAGGGAAACCTGATACTGAATATTGCCCACTTCTGGGACCTGAGACCATTCTGGTCTGGAAAAACCTGATTGGGGTAACCAAGGAAACCAGATGCCTAGACAACAGAAAACTACAACCTACACTAAGAAAAACAAAGTTATGGCCCAGTCAAAGGAACAAACTTACATTTCAACTGAGACACAGGAATTGAAACAACTAATACTAAATCAATTCAAAAAGTTTAGGGAAGATATGGCAAAAGAGATGAAGCATATAATGAAAACACTGGGCGTACATAGGGTAGAAACCAAAAGTTTGAAAAAACAACTGGCAGAGTCTATGGAAATGAAAGGCACAACACAAGAGATGAAAGACACAATGGAGATATACAATAGCAGATCTCAAGAGGCAGAAGAAAATACTCAGAAACTGGAGAACATGACACCTGAAATTCTACATACAAAAGAACAGACAGGGAAATAAATGGAAAAATATGAGCAACATCGCAGGGAATTGAATGACCACATGAAACACAAGACTGTATGTGTCATGGGTATCCCAGAAGGAGAAGAGAAGGGAAAAGGGGCAGAAACAATAATAGAGGAAATAATCAATGAAAATTTCTCATCTCTTATAAAAGACATAAAATTACAGATCCAAGAAGCGCAGCGTACTCCAAACAGAATAGATCTGAATAGGCCTATGCCAAGACACTTAATAATCAGATTATCAAATGTCAAAGACAGAGAGAGAATCCTGAAAGCAGCAAGAGAAAAGCAATCCATCACATACAAAGGAAGCTTAATAAGACTACTTGTGGCTCTCTCAGCAGAAACCATGGAGGCAAGAAGGAAGTGGTGTGATACATTTAAGATACTGAAAGAGAAAAACCACCAACCAAGAATCCCATATCTGGCAAAACTGTCCTTCAAATATGAGGGAGAGTTTAAAATATTCTCTGACAGACAGTGACAGAGTTTGTGAACAAGATACTTGCTCTGCAGAAAATACTAAAGGGAGCACTACAGACAGATAGGAAAAGACAGGAGTGAGAGGTTTGGAACACAATTTTAGGTGACGGTAGCACAACAATGTAAGTACACTGAACAAAGCTGACTGTGACTATGGTTGAAAGAGGAAGGTTAGGAGCATGTGGGACACCAGAAGGAAAGAAGAAACATAAAGACTGGAACCGCATAACTCAGTGAAACCTAAAGTGCTCAACAATTGTGATAAAATGTACAAATGTGTTTTTTCATGAGGGAGAAAAAATGGATATAAACCTTGCAAGATGTTAAAAATAGGGAGGTATTGGGGGAAAAATACAATCAATGCAAACTAGAGACTATAATTAACAGAAACATTGTATTATGCTTCCTTTAATGTAACAAAGGCAATATACCAAAGCTAAATGCATGTAAGATGGGGACAGAAGGGAGGGGTATGGGACTCTTGGCATTGGTGATGTTATCTGACTCTTTATTCTACTTTAATGCTATCTTTCCTTTTTTTGCTTCCTAGCCGTCATTTTTTTTTTTTCTCTCTTTCTTTTGTCTCTCTACCTTCTTTGATTCTTCCTCCTTATTTGTGGAAGAAATAGAGACGTCCTTATATAGATAGTGGTGAGGGTGGTGAATACATAAATACGTGACTATACAGGGAACCATCAATTGTTTAATTAGGATGGAATGTATGGTGTGTGAACAAAACCATGTTTAAAAAAATGGGTTGATGAAGAAATCTTGAGGGCACTATATTGAGTGAAATAAGTCAGACACATAAGGACAAATATTGCAGGTTCTTACTGATATGAACTAATTATAATACTTAAACTCATAGGCATGAAATATAAGTTACCAGGATATAGAACGAGGCTAAAGAATGGGGAGTGGTTGCTTATTATGAGCAGAATGTTCAACTAGGTTGAACTTAAATGTTTGGAAATGAACAGAGATGATGGTGGCACGTTGTGAGAATAACAAACAGTGCTGAATGGTGCGTGAATGTGGTGGGAAGGGGAAGCTCCGAGTCATGTATGTCACCAGAAGGAAAGTTGAAAGTTAAAAGATGGGAATGTATAAAACAGTGGATCTTGTGGTGGGTAATATCTGTGATTAACTGCACAAATATTAGAAATCTCTTTCATGAACCAGAACAAATGTATGACACTGTAACTAGAAGTTAATAATAGAAGGGTATATAGTGAAAAATATACTTATTGCAAACTATATACTACAGTTAGTAGTATTTTAACTTTCTTTCATCAACAGTAACAAATGTACTATACCAATACTATAGTCAATAACGAAAGGGGAGTGGTTAGAGGTATGGGAGGATTTGAGTTTCCTTTTTTTTGTCTTTATTTCTTTTCTGGAGTAATGAAAATGATCTAAAAATTGAAAAAATAATTAACTGTGGTGATGGATGCACAGCTGTATGATGGTACTGGAGGCAACTGATTGTACACTTTGGATAATTATATGGTATGTGTACAATTTCAATAAAAAATTAAAAAGAAATAGGTGAAATTAATTTTAATAATCCATTTAACTAACTCAATGGATCAAAATATTATCATTTCAACATGTAATCAATAAAAAATTATTAGATATTGTATTGGTCAGAGTTCTCCAGAGAATAGGACATTTATTTATTTATTTATTTACTCACTTATTTGTAGGGCAGGCTGGCAGCTGGAAACAGGCTGCAGTCTTGAGGTAGAATTTCTTCTTTTTCTGGAAGCCTCAGTTTTTGCTTTTTAGGCCTTCAATCGGTTGTATGAGGCTCACTCATATTATTAAGGGTGTTATACTTTACTTAAAGCCACCTGATTGTAGATGTTAACCACATCTACAAAATACCTTCATAGCAACACCCAGATTAGTTTTTGGTTAAATTGGGTAGTAGAGCCTAGCTAAGTTGACACATAAAACTAACCATCACAGTTATTTTACATTATTTTTTTCATACCAAGTCTTCAGAATCCATGTGGCAAGTAGCTACCATATTGGACAGTGCCAACTTCTCCCACCTTCTGAAGTGAGATGCCAGATCAGCTAAGCAGGAATGAGAATTCTGAATTTCATCTAGTGAGTGAAGGCAGTGCATATCTCTCCTTCCTCCAAATCCTTCCACTAGAAACAGACTTCATAGTAAAGGTTAGCCAAGTCATGTTCAGTTTACCCAGCAGGCACTTCTCTCCTGTCTCTAATTTTTCCAGGAAATTAGACAGATATTTGTTTCTGTCATCAGTCCATCAGCTCTGGGGACAGTCTGAATAGGCAAGATCTGAAGACGGGATGAGGGACTTTTAGCTGACCGCTGCCTCTAACCCATGAGGGCTAGAGGGACCATCTCCCTCTCTCCTGCCCTACCCTGGTGAAATCTGAAGGAACCAGAGGCAGCTGAGAGTGGGAGAAGGAGATACTCGAGATGGAGAATATAGAACACACTCATCTAGGTTCCCTTTTGAAAGGTAAGCTCCCAGCCTGCAGCATCCCTGGGCAGGAGAGTAAGCTTTAACTTTAAATGTAGTTTGGAATTCTTACATTATTTCATAGGACTGGACTTACTTATTACTGAACTAAGGCTATTTTTGTTTCAAAAAATAATCATAGTATTTGCTTTAAAGTATTTCAGCAAAAACAAAGTGCGTGTGCTGTGGGGGAGATGGGAATTGATAAAACAAAAATGACTTGATAATTATTGAAGATGGGCAATTGGTTAAATGGGGGTTCATTACACCTTTTTTTGTGTGTGTTTTGTTATGTGTGAAATATTCCTTAATACAGATTTTTAAAAAGCAACCAGAGGACGTTTTATTATTGGAGAGTAGGATAAACACAGAATCTATTGCTGGAGGTTCACCCATAGGCAAGATCAGAGCCTGAGCCCCACAAAGCAGGTTTCAGTGGGCAAATGATAGAAGAAATTATAAAATAATAAAATTGTTTTCTGAGTACACCCCACTTGTCCAATATGCCGGTTATTTATTCCGGGTGGTTGGATTTATATGTTCTCATCCATAACTCCCCCTCTCCTCATTCCCGGGTCCCGACTTCTGACTGAGAAACTGCCCAGGGTTCACACCAGCATGGTCTGGGCAGTTCCGTTGCTCTTCGACTTTTCTTGGGTGATTTGATGACATAATAGCTCCTTGCGACAGACACCAAGCTCGATGTTCCTGAAGTGTAGAGGCCCTCGGGCACGGAAGGACAAACCTCCGTGAAGATATGCAGTACAGCAGGGGCCATTAGTCACCAAGGATCATTTGACATTTTGAAATAAACTCACGGTCTTTCATAAATAAACTACAATCCTGAATCACCTCAACCCTCCAACAATGGCAAGGTGGCCCTGGTTGGAGGGTTGGGGTCCCCACACTTCACGAAGTGCTGTGGGAGGCTTGGGGTGAAGCCTAAACAGCCTGAATGAGCGTGGAGTGAGTAGTCCCGCGGGCGCATGCGCGGGATTCTCCCGCCCTCTTGGAAGCCCCTGGCGGCGGGAGCTGCAGACACTGCAGCTTGAACCGAGTGGTGGGTGATTCTTGCGACTCTAGAGACTGTGGTAAGCCTTACCTGTCTCCTCTGCATGAATAAGTCCGCGTCATTTCGAGCCTGAGGCCTGGGCCCAAGCGTCCATCTAAATGTCTTCTGTCAGGCCGGGAAGATGGTCGAGAGCAGCCATCTTTCCTGTGGGGTCCGTACCTGGCACCGACACTCACAACCAGGTCTCCAGGGGCTTCCCCGCCTCCCTGAGAAAAAAGGACTTTGACTTACAGTTTGACTTTTATTTCTGAGTGGGTAAATAGCTAATACTTTTTGAAGACTTCCTGAGTGCTAGGCATTGCTCAGGGCTTTCTGTAAATTATTTAATCCTCACAACCACCCAGCTGTGCTGAGGAGAATTGGGGAGGCTTGCAGAGATTGGTGCTAAGTGACTTGCCCACAGACATCCAGTGAGCAAATTGTGACCAGGAACCAACCTCACTCTCACCCCCAGTGAGATCCTGCCTCTCAGGGAGCCTCAGGAAACAGCTCATTACAAATACAAATCAAAAATGCGGGGTGCATAGGTGATGGGGTTGCCAGCTGAGGTCCTGAGACTCAGGACTTGCCTCAGGGGCATCGCACTTCTTAGAGCCATGTAACATTCCAACACAGGCCTGGTGATACATACCTTGTTGCGCAGGGCTTCTTGGGTGATCCCGAGGAAGAATTAAGAATAATTGGTGATGAGACGTGTTTTCTTTTGAAGTATGCAAGAGTAGTCTTCTGGGCCAAACCTTCCCTCTACCAGTTGGTCGCACTCTTCTTTGTTTAGCATACCTCTTCCTCACTGGTCCTGCAGTGGGTTACCTGAAGAAAGAAACGAACTAATCATGTCTAACACTTTTGAGTTTACAAAGTGCTTTCCTTATTTGCTTTATTCTCTCCATAACCTTGAGCAGTAGGCATTTTTTCACTCATTGTAGAGATTAGGAAGCAGAAGTTTACGGAGGCCAGATCTATTCCTCGGCAGTGCAGCCAAGACTCAAACTACAAATTCTAAGTTGGCTTTTCCCAGTTAAAAAAAAAAAAATGGAATGGGGAAAAGAGATGTCAGGCTGACAGGATTTTAGTAAAACCACTTTGTGTGTGTTGAGATTGGATGTTTCTTGAGATTTCTTTCAAGTCCAGTTCCTCTGTCCTTTCATATTGTGCGCATAACCCTTTCCTCCCCTCCTCTTTAAACTTCTTCCTGATGAGTAAACAAGGTATTTTATAGTCGTGCACCTTGGAAAATGAGGGAGCATTATGGCGGACTCACCAGCCTATGCAAGCTTGGGTCTAGATGAGTAGACTTCTGAGGTAGGATGATGATTTAGGATTAATTAAACTTGAATTTTCGTTGTAGTTATATCTGTCAGAGAGATGCGAAATTCATTGCCTCCTCATAAAAGTTGAGGAGATCCTAGGGGTGGTGGGGGTGGTGGGGGCCATCTGGTCAGGATCATCTCAGCCCTCTTCTAAGAGGCAGAAAAACTTATATACCCTCGTTAGGATTTCTTAGAGCTCTTCTATAGATTCTTTTGCCCTTGCCCTTTTCCCCCCTGTCTTTCTCTGTGTCTTCTGGGGACTTTGTCCCCCCAGCCTGCATGGGAATGGCAGGGCACTGACTCGGTTATTCTAACCAAGGAGTCTATAAAGCGTTACTGTTGACAAAGCCTTTGAAATAAGTGGGAGCACCCTTTGCCAATAAGAAAATGGAGAGGCGGGGCAAGATGGTGGACTGGTGAGCTGTATGTTTTAGTTACTCCTCCAGGAAAGTAAGTAGAAAGCCAGGAACTGCATGGACTGGACACCACAGAGCAATCTGACTTTGGGCATACTTCATACAACACTCATGAAAATGTGGAACTGCTGAGATCAGCGAAATCTGTAAGTTTTTGCGGCCAGGGGACCCGCGCCCCTCCCTGCCAGGCTCAGTCCCGTGGGAGGAGGGGCTGTCAGCTCCGGGAAGTAGAAGGGAGAACTGCAGTGGCAGCCCTTATTGGAAACTCATTCTACTGATCCAAACTCTAACCATAGACAGACTGAGACCAGACACCAGAGAATCTGAGAGCAGCCAGACCAGCAGAGAGGAGACAGACATAGAAAAAAATAGCACGAAAAACTCCAAAATAAAAGCAGAGGATTTTTGGAGTTCTGGTGAACATAGAAAGGGGAAGGGCAGAGCTCAGGCCCTCAGGCTCATATGCAAATCCCGAAGAAAAGCTGATCTCTCTGCCCTGTGGATCTTTCCTTAATGGCCCTAATTGCTTTGTCTCTTAGCATTTCAATAACCCATTAGATCTGTGAGGAGGGCCCTTTTTTTTTCAATCCTTTTTTCTTTTTCTAAAACAATTACTCTAAGAAGCCCAATACAGAAAGCTTCAAAGACTTTCAATTTGGGCAGTTCAAGACAAGACCAGAACTAAGAGAGCTCTGAGACAAAAGGCAATAATCCAGTGGCTGAGAAATTTCACTAAACACCACAACTTCCCAAGAAAAGGGGGGTGTCCACTCACAGCCATCATCCTGGTGGACAGGAAACACTCCTGCCCATCGCCAGCCCCATAGCCCAGAGGTGCCCCAGACAACCCAGTGTGACGGAAGTGCTTCAAATAACAGGCACACACCACAAAACTGGGCGTGGACATTAGCCTTCCCTGCAACCTCAGCTGATTGTCCCAGAGTTGGGAAGGTGGAGCAGTGTGAATTAACAAAGCCCCATTCAGCCATCATTTCAGCAGACTGGGAGCCTCCCTACACAGCCCAGCAGCCCAGAACTGCCCTGGGGGGATGGCACTCACCTGTGACATAGCACAGTCATCCCTCAACAGAGGACCAGGGGGTGCACGGCCTGGAAGAGGGACCCACTTGCAAGTCTCAGGAGCCATACACCAATACCAAGGACTTGTGGGTCAGTGGCAGAGACAAACTGTGGCAGGACTGAACTGAAGGATTAGACTATTGCAGCAGCTTTAAAACTCCAGGATCACCAGGGAGACTTGATTGTTAGAGCCACCCCCACTCCCTGACTGCCCAGAAACACGCCCCATATACAGGGCGGGCAACACCAACTACACAACTTGGTACACCAGTTGGACCCCACAAGACTCACTCCCCCACTCACCACAAAGGCAAAGCAGGGGAGAACTGACTTGTGAACAGCTGGCTCGTGGATGCCACCTGCTGGTTAGTTAGAGAAAGTGTACTCCATGAAGCTGTAGAGATAAGGACTTCAATTGGTCTACACATCCTAAAAGAACCCTATCAAGTTCAGCAAATGCCAAGAGGCCAAAAACAACAGAAAATTATAAAGCATATGAAAAAACCAGACGATATGGATAACCCAAGCCCAAGCACCCAAATCAAAAGACCAGAAGAGACACAGCACCTAGAGCAGCTACTCAAAGAACTAAAGATGAACAATGAGATCATAGTACAGAATACAAAGGATATCAAGAAGACCCTAGAAGAGCATAAAGAAGACATTGCAAGACTCAATAAAAAAATAGATGATCTTATGGAAATTAAAGAAACTGTTGACCAAATTAAAAAGATTCTGGACACTCATAGTACAAGACTAGAGGAAGTTGAACAACGAATCAGTGACCTGGAAGATGACAGAATGGAAAATGAAAGCATAAAAGAAAGAATGGGGAGAAAAATTGAAAAAATCGAAACAGACCTCAGGGATATGATAGATAATATAAAACGTCCTAATATAAGACTCATTGGTGTTCCAGAAGGGGAAGAAAAGGGTAAAGGTCTAGGAAGAGTATTCAAAGAAATTGTTGGGGAAAACTTCCCAAATCTTCTAAACAACATAAATACACAAATCATAAATGCTCAGTGAACTCCAAATAGAATAAATCCAAATAAACCCACTTCGAGACATATTCTGATCACACTGTCAAACACGGAAGAGAAGGAGCAAGTTCTGAAAGCAGCAAGAGAAAAGCAATTCACCACATACAAAGGAAACAGCATAAGACTAAGTAGTGACTACTCAGCAGCCACCATGGAAGCAAGAAGGCAGTGGCATGATATATTTAAAATTCTGAGTGAGAAAAATTTCCAACCAAGAATACTTTATCCAGCAAAGCTCTCCTTCAAATTTGAGGGAGAGCTTAAATTTTTCACAGACAAACAAATGCTGAGAGAATTTGCTAACAAGAGACCTGCCCTACTGGAGATACTAAAGGGAGCCCTACAGACAGAGAAACAAAGAAAGGACAGAGAGACTTGGAGAAAGGTTCAGTACTAAAGAGATTCGGTATGGGTACAATAAAGGATATTAATAGAGAGAGGGGAAAAAATATGTATGACAAACATAAACCAAAGGATAAGATGGCTGATTCAAGAAATGCCTTCACGGTTATAATGTTGAATGTAAATGGATTAAACTCCCCAATTAAAAGATATAGATTCGCAGAATGGATCAAAAAAAATGAACCATCAATATGTTGCATACAAGAGACTCATCTTAGACACAGGGACACAAAGAAATTGAAAGTGAAAGGATGGAAAAAAATATTTCATGCAAGCTACAGCCAAAAGAAAGCAGGTGTAGCAATATTAATCTCAGATAAAATAGACTTCAAATGCAGGGATGTTTTGAGAGACAAAGAAGGCCACTACATACTAATAAAAGGGGCAATTCAGCAAGAAGAAATAACAATCGAAAATGTCTATGCACCCAATCAAGGTGCCACAAAATACATGAGAGAAACACTGGCAAAACTAAAGGAAGCAATGGATGTTTCCAAAATAATTGTGGGAGACTTCAACACATCACTCTCTCCTATAGATAGATCAACCAGACAGGACAAATAAGAAAATTGGAAACCTAAACAATCTGATAAATGAATTAGATTTAACAGACATATACAGAACATTACATCGCAAATCACCAGGATACACATACTTTTCTAGTGCTCATGGAACTTTCTCCAGAATAGATCATATGCTGGGACATAAAACAAGCCTCAGTAAATTTAAAAAGATTGAAATTATTCAAAGCACATTCTCTGACCACAATGGAATACAATTAGAAGTCAATAACCAGGGAGGCGGGGCAAGATGGCGGAGTGGTGAGGAGCAGAATTTCGTCTCTCCCCTAGAGCAGCTGGCAATTACCCAAGAACTATATGAAACAGTGTTTTCGGGGTCTCCAGTAACCAGTCACACATTGGACACAAGTTTGGAATTGGAGGAAAAGCTGAGATCGCAGCGAACATTGTAAGTTTCCCGGACCAGGGGTCTAGTGCCCCTCCCCACCCAGACCTCACAGACTGTCTTGCTGCCGGCTCCCTGAAAGGGGGGAAAAAAAACACAAAAAACAGCAATCTGCTGAGGGCAAGAAGGGAGGCTCAAACCAGCCTCAACTGCAGAATTAATTAACAAATTAATTAACTAACTTTGGGAGCTGGGGTGCTAAAGAAGGGCTGGGCTCCAAGAAGTGGGGGCATGTAAAAGTGGGCACCCATTCCCAGACTCCAAAAAAGCCATTTTTTTTTTCCCTTACATTTTGTCCTTTCTGGCTTCTGGCTGATCTCTTATCTTTTTGCATTTCAATAGCCCCCGGCAGGTGTGGAACTGAAGCCGTTGGAGAGTAATTATCAGACAATAGCCCAAAGCATATCTTTAAATGCTCTATTCTGACACTGACAAAACTTCCAGGCTGGGGAAAAACGTTTAAAAGAGACCCTTTTTTTTTCCTTTTTTCTTTTTCTTGATTTCTTTTCTACTTTTTTTTTTTTTTTTTTTTTTTTTTTTTTTTTTTAATCTGAAAGTAATATATGTGGTTATTTTCTATCGGAAAGCCCAGGTTGAGGGACTAGGCTGGGCTTGAGGGGAGACAGAGTACCTACAGTGTCTTTGAATTCCGTATTCACTACTGAAGGCCTCCACCCCCGTCTTTAAATGGCAACTCAGGCTGACCAAGGAATCTACCTGGAGAAGCCCCAAAGAGGAGAGAAGAGAAGGGAATAGTGCCCCTGAGAGACAACTGGAATTCTGAGGATTGGGAGAGTGGAGGGAGGCCCAGCTCAACTGGCAGTCCTCCTTCTGGGAATTCAGACCCCAGGGGCTGGAATTCAGATTCCAGCTTCAGTCAGCCATGCCCCTGACAGGATCAGAGTCACCAGGAGTACTAAAGGCTCCATATCTCCTTACACTGGTGGGGGAGCTGCGGGCTGGCCAGCGCCACCTGCTGGACAGGAGTGGAAAAGCACCAATTCTAAAGGCCTCATAGGAGGGTTTCATTCTCAGGAAAAGTCCATACCCTCCCAATGAGACCTGGGCCTCACTAGACTGGGAAAATCTGACTAGGGTCGACCATATCTGAGGAGACCCACTCACAAAAAGGTTACATAGAGGCAGAGCAAGAGACAGAAAAAACAAGAGGGGAAAATTTCCGATCAACTAAATAGAACCTAAAAGTTAGAGGTCTAGAATAAGTTGAACTGAATAACAGAGGCGAGAAAACAAAGGCAACCAACAAGAAAACCACTAAGTAAAAGACAGAAAACAAGCTCCAAAATAAACTAATCAAGAGAATCAGATGCCTAGACAACTTAAGATAACAAGCCATACCAGGAAACACAAAAACATGGACCAGCCAAAGGAACAAACTAATAGCTCAGCTGAGACACAGGAGTGGAGGCAACTAATGCTAAATAAATTTGATGAAATGAAGGAAGATATAGCAAAAGAGCTGAAGGATATAAAGAAGACACTGGCTGACCATAAAGAAGAATTCATAAACTTAAAAAAACAAATGGCAGAACTCATGGGAATGAAGGCCACAATGGAGGATATGCAAAACACAGTGGAGGGACACAACAGTAGATTTGAACAGGCAGAAGAAAGGATCAGTGAACTGGAAGACAGGTCATTAGAATTCATACACACAAAAGAACGGATGGTGAAAAAAATGGAAAAATATGAGCAGGGTCTTAGGGAGCTGAGTGACAAAATGAAACGCACAAATATACGTGTTATGGGTATCCCAGAAGGAGAAGAGAGGGGAAAAGGGGCAGAAAAAGTAATAGAAGACATATTCACTGAAAATTTCCCAACTCTTATAAAAGACAGAAAATTAGAGATTCAAGAAGTACAACGTACCCCAAATAGAATAGATCCCAATAGACCTACTCCAAGACACTTACTGGTCAGATTGTCCAATGTCAAAGACAAAGAGAGGATTCTGAAAGCAGCAAGAGAAAAGCAATCCATCACGTACAAGGCAAAGTAAATAAGACTATGTACAGATTTCTCTGCAGAAACCATGGAGGCAAGAAGACAGTGGCATGATATATTTAAGATACTGAAAGAGAAAAACTGCCAACCAAGAATTCTATATCCAGCAAAACTTTCCTTCAAAAATGAGGGAGAGATTCAAACATTTTCAGACAAACAGACACTAAGAGAGTTTGTGAATAAGAGACCGGCACTACAAGAAATACTAAAGGGAATGCTACAGGCTGATAGGAAAAGACAGGAGAGAGCGAGTTGGAGAAGAGTGCAGAAATGAAGATTATCAGGAAAGGTAAAAGAAGAGGAAAAAATAAGATATGACATATAAATTCCAAAAAACAAAATGGTAGTAGAAAGTACTGCCCTTACAGTAATAACACTAAATGTAAATGGATTAAACTCCCCAATAAAAAGACACAGACTGGCAGAATGGATTAAAAAACAGGACCCATCTATATGCTGTCTACAAGAAACTCACTTTAGACACAAGGACAAACATAGACTGAAAGTGAAAGGTTGGAAAAAGATATTTCATGAAACAACAACCAGAAAAAAGTGGGAGTAGCTATATTAATATCAGACAAGTTAGACTTCAAAAGCAAAACAATAAAAAGAGACAAAGAAGGACACTATATATTAATAAAAGGGTCAATTCATCAAGAAAACATAACAGTCATAAATATTTATGCACCAAACCAGAATGCCCCAAAATTCATGAGGCAAACACTGCGATCACTGAAAGGAGAAATAGATACCTCTACAATAATAGTCGGAGACTTCAATACACCACTCTCATCAATGGATAGAACATCTAGACAGAGGATCACTAAAGAAACAGAGATGTTGAATTGTATGATAAATGAACTAGACTTGACAGACATTTATAGAACACTACATCCAACAACAGCAGGATACACTTTTTTCTCAAGTGCTCATGGAACATTCTCTAGGATAGACCACATATTGGGTCACAAAGCAAGTCTCAACAAATTTAAAAATATTGATATTATACAAAACACTTTCTCAGACCACAATGGAATGAAGTTGGAAAGAAATAAAAGGCAGAAGGTCATAAAATTCACAAACATATGGAGGCTAAGCAACACCCTCTTAGAAAACCAGTGGGTAAAGGAAGAAATTACAAGAGAAATTAGTAAATACCTCGAGGCAAATGACAATGAAAACACAACTTATCAAAACTTATGAGATGCAGCAAAGGTGGTGCTGAGAGGGAAATTTATTGCCCTAAATGCCTATATTAAAAGAGAAGAGAGAGCAAAAGTTGAAGAGTTAACTGCTCACCTGGAGGAATTAGAGAAAGAACAGCAAACTAACCCCAAAGCAACCAGAAGGGAAGAAATAACAAAGATTAGAGCAGAAATAAATGCAATTGAGAAAAGGAAAACAATAGAGAGAATCAACAAAACCAGAAGTTGGTTCTTTGAGAAAATCAATAAAATCGATGGACCACTGGCTAGGCTAACAAAAAAAAAAAAGAGAGAGAGCAGATGCAAATAAATGCAATCAGAAATGGGAAAGGAAATATAACTTCCGACCCTGCAGAAATTAAGGAGATAATGAGAAGATACTATAAGCAACTATATGCTAATAAACTAGACAACTTAGATGAAATGGACAACTTCCTAGAAAAGCATAAACAACCAACATTAACTCAAGAAGAAATAGATGACCTCAACAAACCAATCACAAGTAAAGAGATTGAGTCACTCATCAAAAAGCTCCCAAAAAGGAAAAGCCCAGGACCAGATGGTTTCACATGTGAATTCTACCAAGCTTTCAAGAACGAATTAGTACCAATCCTGCTCAATCTCTTCAAAAAAATTGAAGAAGAGGGAAAGCTACCTAACTCTTCTATGAAGCCATCATCACCCTAATACCAAAACCAGGCAAAGATACTACAAAAAAAGAAAATTATAGACCAATTTCTTTAATGAATATAGATGCAAAAATCCTCAACAAAATACTTGCAAATCGAATCCAGCAGCACATTAAAAGAATTATACACCATGACCATGTGGGATTTATTGCAGGTATGGAAGGCTGGTTCAACACAAGAAAATCAGTTAATGTAATACACCACATCAATAAATCAAAGCAGAAGAACCAGATGATCATCTCGATTGATGCAGAAAAGGCATTTGACAAAATTCAACATCCTTTCCTGATGAAAACACTTCAAAGGATAGGAATACAAGGGAACTTTTTCAATATGATAAAGGCAATATATCAAAAACCCACAGCTAACATCACACTCAATGGGGAGAGACTGAAAGCTTTTCCTCTAAGATCAGGAACAAGACAGGGATGCCCACTATCACCATTGCTGTTCAACATTGTGCTGGAAGTTCTAGCTAGAGCAATTAGGCAAGAAAAAGAAATAAAAGGCATCCAAACTGGCGAGGAAGAAGTAAAACTTTCACTATTTGCAGATGACATGATTCTATATGTAGGAAATCCAGAAAAATCTACAGCAAAGCTACTAGAAGTAGTCAATGAATACAGCAAAGTAGCAGGCTACAAGATCAACACGCAAAAATCTGTAGTGTTCCTATACACAAGTAATGTGCAACAAGAGGAGGAAATCAAGAAAAAAATCCCATTTACAATAGCAACCAAAAGAATCAAGTATTTAGGAATAAACTTAACCAAGGACACAAAAGACCTTTACATAGAAAACTATAAGAAACTGCTAAAAGAAATTGAACAAGACCTGAAAAAATGGAAGAACATACCATTTTCATGGATTGGAAGACTAAATGTAGTTAAGATGGCAATTTTACCTAAACTGATTTACAGATTCAATGCAATACCAATTCAAATCCCAACAATTTACTTTACAGAAATAGAAAAACCAGTAAGTAAATTTATTTGGAAGAGTAAGATGCCCCGAATAGCCAAAAATGTCTTGAGAAAGAGGAGTGAAGTGGGAGGTCTCACAATACCTGACTTTGAAGCATATTACAAAGCTACAGTGCTCAAAACAGCATGGTACTGGCATAAGGACAGATATACTGATCAATGGAATCGAATTGAGTGTTCAGAAGTAGACCCTCACATCTATGGACAACTGATCTTTGATAAGGCAGTGAAGCCGAAGCATCTGGGAAAGAGCAGCCTGTTCAATAAATGCTGTTTGGAGAACTGGATATCCATTTCCAAAAGAATGAAAGAGGATGTCCATCTCACACCTTATACCAAAATTAACTCAAAGTGGATCAAAGACCTAAATATTAGCACCAAGACCGTAAAACTCTCAGAAGAAAATGTAGGGCAATATCTTAAAGATCTTGTGAAAGGAGGTGGTTTCTTGGACCTCACACACAAGGCACGAGCAACCAAAGAACAAATAGACAAATGGGATCTCCTCAAAATTAAACACTTTTGTACATCGAAGGAGTTTGTCAGAAAAGTCAAAAGGCAACCTACACAATGGGAGATGATATTTGGAAACCACGTATCAGATAAGGGTTTAATATCCCGAATATATAAAGGAATCCTGCATCTCAATAACAGAAAGACAAACAATCCAATTAAAAAATGGGCAAAAGACATGAACAGACATTTTTCTGAAGAGGAAATACAAATGGCTCAAAAGCATATGAAAAAATGCTCAACTTCACTGGCTATTAAGGAAATGCAAATCAAAACCACAATGAGATATCATCTCACACCTACCAGAATGGCCATTATCCAAAAAACAGAAAATGACAAGTACTGGAGAGGATGTGGAGAAAGAGGCACACTTATTCATTGTTGGTGGGAATGTAGAATGGTGCAACCACTCTGGAAGACAGTATGGAGGTTCCTCAGGAAGCTAAATATAGATTTGCCATATGTCCCAGCTATTCCATTGCTGGGTATATACTCAGAGGAACTGAAACTTAAGACACAAACAGACATTTGTAAACCAGCATTATTCACAATTGCCAAGAGATGGAAACAGCCCAAATGTCCATCAAAGGACGAGTGGATAAACAAACTGTGGTATATACACATGATGGAATATTATG
Organism: Choloepus didactylus; assembly: GCF_015220235.1. Classification (NCBI taxonomy): domain Eukaryota; kingdom Metazoa; phylum Chordata; class Mammalia; order Pilosa; family Megalonychidae; genus Choloepus; species Choloepus didactylus. The sequence continues at coordinate 29,405,213 of NC_051322.1, read as the reverse complement.
CAGCTGTGAGACAGAGCAAAGACATGGATCATGTAATAATGTGGATGAACCTTGAGGACATTATGTTGAGTGAAGTTAGCCAGAAACAAAAGGACAGATTCGGTATGGTCTCACTAATATGAATAGACATTAATGAACAAACTTTGGGAGTTAAAAGCTGACAACACAGGTGACCAGGAGATAGAAAGAGGGCAGAGATCAGCCATTTGATGTTGAAGGGCTACAGAATGTTTAGGATTGATTGCATAGATCCAGAAATAGCATAATACTGTGTGATGGTAGCACAGTATTATAAGTACACTGAACAAAGATGTCTGTGAGTAAAGCTGAAAGAGGTGGGATAGGAGAATGTATGACACCAGAGGTAAAGATAGATGATAAAGAGTGGGACTGTATAACGTGGCAAAAACTGGAGTGGCCAATGACTGTTACTAAATATACAAATATAAAAATGTTTTTGCATGTGGGAAAGCAAATGAATGTCAACCATGTAGAAATTTGAAAAAGGGATGGTATTCAGGAAAAAACATAATCAAAGCAAACTGGAGTCTATGGTCAACAGTAACATTGTAATATACCTCCATTAAATGTAGCAAAGGCAATACGCCAATGCTAAATGTATATGAGAAGGGGATATAGGGGAGTAATATGGGATTCTTGGTAGTGGTGTTATTTGCTGTCCTTAGTAGTATATTGTATTGTATGACATGTTATTTTTCTTTTTATCATTTTTTCTTATTGCTAAAAAAAAAAAAAATTTTTTTTCTTGTAGTAATCAGTATGTTCAAATGCTGATTGTGGTGATAAATATACAACTTCATGATGATACCATGAACAACTGATTGTACACTGTGGATAAATGTATGGTATGTGAATATAACTCTATAAAATTGTAGGAAAATATATAAATAGGAGTAAAAGTGTTGGAGAAAACATGGTGAGAGGGATGATGCCTCACCAGTATGGACTAACTACAATGTGTAAACTCAGAATTGAATCTTAGAACATAGCCTAACGTGGACACAATAATTTTAATAGTCCCTAGATTGTAAGCTCTTACAGTAGTTAACTCTATCCCTGAATTGTAAGGCCTATCTCTAAACTTTAAGATGCTGATCCCCTAGCGTATGCTGTCACAAACATTGGGACTGGCGGTTTGATGTGTTGAGCCCTCAAGCATGGGACTTGCCCTTATGAAGCTCATTACCACAAAGGAAAGTCTAAAGTTGTATGTAATGGTGCCTAAGAGTGTCCCCCTGAGTACCTCTTTGTTGCTCAGATGTGGCCCTCTCTCTCTCTAACTGAGCCATCTCGACAGGTGAACTCGCTGCCCTCCCCCCTACGTGGGACCCAACTCCCAGGGTTGTAAATCTCCCTGGCAACGCAGAGAATGACTCCCAGGGATGAATGTGGACCCGGCATCGTGGGACTGAGAGTGTCTTCTTGACCAAAAGGGGGATGCAAAATGAGATGAAATAGTTTCAGTGGCTGAGAGATTCCAAATGGAGTCGAGAGGTCACTCTGGTGGACATTCTTATGCACTATATAGATAACACCTCTTAGGCTTTAATGTATTGGAATAGCTAGAAGTAAATACCTGAAACTACCAAACTCCAACCCAGCAGTCTGGACTCCTGAAGACAATTATATAATAATGTAGATTACAAGGGATGACAGTGTGATTGTGAGGACCTTGTGGATCACACCCCCTTTATCTAGTGTATGGATGAGTGGAGGAATGGGGATAAAAACTAAAGGACAAATGGGGTGGGATGGGGAGATGATTTGGGTGTTTTTTTTCACTTTTATTTTTTATTCTTGTTCTGGTTCTTTCTGATATAAGGGGATTGTTCAGAGATAGACTGTGGTGATGAACGCATAGCTATGTTATCATACTGTGGACAGTGGATTGTATATCATGGATGATTGTATGGTGTGTGAATGTATTTCAATAAAACTGAATTGCATAAAAAAAAAAAAGAAGAAGTCAATAACCATCAGAGATTTAGAAAATTCACAAATACCTGGAGGTTAAACAACACACTCCTAAACAATCAGTGGGTTAAAGAAGAAATAGCAAGAGAAATTGCTAAATATATAGAGACGAATGAAAATGAGAACACAACATACCAAAACCTGTGGGATGCAGCAAAAGCAGTGCTGAGGGGGAAATTTATAGCACTAAAAACATATATTAAAAAGGAAGAATGAGCCAAAATCAAAGAACTAATGGATCAACTGAAGAAGCTAGAAAATGAACAGCAAACCAATCCTAAACCAAGTAGAAGAAAAGAAATAACAAGGATTAAAGCAGAAATAAATGACATAGAGAACAAAAAAACAATAGAGAGGATAAATATCACCAAAAGTTGGTTCTTTGAGAAGATCAACAAGATTGACAAGCCCCTAGCTAGACTGACAAAATCAAAAAGAGAGAAGACCCATATAAACAAAATAATGAATGAAAAAGGTGACATAACTGCAGATCCTGAAGAAATTAAAAAAATTATAAGAGGATAGTATGAACAACTGTATGGCAACAAACTGGATAATGTAGAGGAAATGGACAATTTCCTGGAAACATATGAACAACCTACACTGACCAGAGAAGAAATAGAAGACCTCAACCAACCCATCATAAGCAAAGAGATCCAATCAGTCATCAGAAATCTTCCCACAAATAAATGCCCAGGGCCAGATGGCTTCACAGGGGAATTCTACCAAACTTTCCAGAAAGAACTGACACCAATCTTACTCAAACTCTTTCAAAACATTGAAAAAAATGGAACACTACCTAACTCATTTTATGAAGCTAACATCAGTCTAATACCAAAACCAGGCAAAGATGCTACAAAAACGGAAAACTACCGGCCAATCTCCCTAATGAATATAGATGCAAAAATCCTCAACAAAATACTTGCAAATCGAATCCAAAGACACATTAAAAAAATCATACACCATGACCAAGTGGGGTTCATTCCAGGCATGCAAGGATGGTTCAAGGTAAGAAAATCAATCAATGTATTACAACACATTAACAATTCGAAAGGGAAAAATCAAATGATCATCTCAATAGATGCTGAAAAAGCATTTGACAAAATCCAAAATCCCTTTTTGATAAAAACACTTTAAAAGGTAGGAATTGAAGGAAACTTCCTCAATATGATAAAGAGCATATATGAAAAACCCACAGCCAGCATAGTACTGAATGGTGAGAGACTGAAAGCCTTCCCTCTAAGATCAGGAACAAGACAAGGATGCCCGCTGTCACCACTGTTATTCAACATTGTGCTGGAAGTGCTAGCCAGGGCCATCCGGCAAGACAAAGAAATAAAAGGCATCCAAATTGGAAAAGAAGAAGTAAAACTGTCATTGTTTGCAGATGATATGATCTTATATCTGGAAAACCCTGAGAAATCGACGATACAGCTACTAGAGCTAATAAACAAATTTAGGAAAGTAGCGGGATACAAGATTAATGCACATAAGTCAGTAATGTTTCTATATGCTAGAAATGAACAAACTGAAGAGACACTCAAGAAAAAGATACCATTTTCAATAGCAACTAAAAAAATCAAGTACCTAGGAATAAACTGAACCAAAGATATAAAAGACCTATACAAAGAAAACTACATAACTCTACAAAAAGAAATAGAAGTGGACCTTAAAAGATGGCAAAATATTCCATGTTCATGGATAGGAAGGCTAAATGTCATTAAGATGTCAGTTCTACCCAAACTCATCTACAGATTCAATGCAATCCCAATCAAAATTCCAACAACCTACTTTGCAGACTTGGAAAAGCTAGTTATCAAATTTATTTGGAAAGGGAAGATGCCTCGAATTGCTAAAGACACTCTAAAAAAGAAAAACGAAGTGGGAGGACTTACACTCCCTGACTTTGAAGCTTATTATAAAGCCACAGTTGCCAAAACAGCATGGTACTGGCACAAAGATAGACATATAGATCAATGGAATCGAATTGAGAATTCGGAGATAGACCCTCAGATCTATGGCCGACTGATCTTTGATAAGGCCCCCAAAGTCACTGAACTGAGTCATAATGGTCTTTTCAACAAATGGGGCTGGGAGAGTTGGATATCCATATCCAAAAGAATGAAAGAGGACCCCTACCTCACCCCCTACACAAAAATTAACTCAAAATGGACCAAAGATCTCAATATAAAAGAAAGTACCATAAAACTCCTACAAGATAATGTAGGAAAACATCTTCAAGACCTTGTATTAGGCGGCCACTTCCTAGACTTTACACCCAAAGTACAAGCAACAAAAGAAAAAATAGATAAATGGGAACTCCTCAAGCTTAGAAGTTTCTGCAGCTCAAAGGAATTTCTCAAAAAGGTAAAGAGGCAGCCAACTCAATGGGAAAAAATTTTTGGAAACCATGTATCTGACAAAAGACTGATATCTTGCATATATAAAGAAATCCTACAACTCAATGACAATAGTACAGTCGGCCCAATTATAAAATGGGCAAAAGATATGAAAAGACAGTTCTCTGAAGAGGAAATACAAATGGCCAAGAAACACATGAAGAAATGTTCAGCTTCACTAGCTATTAGAGAGATGCAAATTAAGACCACAATGAGATACCATGTAACACCGGTTAGAATGGCTGCCATTAAACAAACAGGAAACTACAAATGCTGGAGGTGATGTGGAGAAATTGGAACACTTATTCATTGTTGGTGGGACTGTATAATGGTTCAGCCACTCTGGAAGTCAGTCTGGCAGTTCCTTAGAAAACTAGATATAGAGTTACGATTCGATCCAGCGATTGCACTTCTCGGTATATACCCGGAAGATCGGAAAGCAGTGACACGAACAGATATCTGCACGCCAATGTTCATAGCAGCATTATTCACAATTGCCAAGAGATGGAAACAACCCAAATGTCCTTCAACAGATGAGTGGATAAATAAAATGTGGTATATACACACGATGGAATACTATGCGGCAGTAAGAAGGAACGATCTCATGAAACATATGACAACATGGATGAACCTTGAAGACATAATGCTGAGCGAAATAAGCCAGGCACAAAAAGAGAAATATTATATGCTACCACTAATGTGAACTTTGAAAAATGTAAAACAAATGGTTTATAATGTAGAATGTAGGGGAACTAGCAATAGAGAGCAATTAAGGAAGGGGGAACAATAATCCAAGAAGAACAGATAAGCTATTTAACGTTCTGGGGATGCCCAGGAATGACTATGGTCTGTTAATTTCTGATGGATATAGTAGGAGCAAGTTCACAGAAATGTTGCTATATTATGTAACTTTCTTGGGGTAAAGTAGGAACATGTTGGAAGTTAAGCAGTTATCTTAGGTTAGTTGTCTTTTTCTTACTCCCTTGTTATGGTCTCTTTGAAATGTTCTTTTATTGTATGTTTGTTTTCTTTTTAACTTTTTTTTTCATACAGTTGATTTAAAAAAGAAGGGAAAGTTAAAAAAAAAAAAAGAAAAACAAGGAAAAAAAAAGATGTAGTGCCCCCTTGAGGAGCCTGTGGAGAATGCAGGGGTATTCGCCTACCCCACCTCCATGGTTGCTAACATGACCACAGACATAGGGGACTGGTCGTTTGATGGGTTGAGCCCTCTACCACAGGTTTTACCCTTGGGAAGACGGTTGCTGCAAAGGAGAGGCTAGGCCTCCCTATGGTTGTGCCTAAGAGCCTCCTCCCAAATGCCTCTTTGTTGCTCAGATGTGGCCCTGTCTCTCTGGCTAAGCCAACTTGAAAGGTGAAATCACTGCCCTCCCCGCTACGTGGAATCAGACACCCAGGGGAGTGAATCTCCCTGGCAACGTGGAATATGACTCCTGGGGACGAATGTAGACCCGGCATCGTGGGACGGAGAACATCTTCTTGACCAAAAGGGGGATGTGAAAGGAAATGAAATAAGCTTCAGTGGCAGAGAGATTCCAAAAGGAGCCGAGAGGTCACTCTGGTGGGCACTCTTACGCACACTTTAGACAACCCTTTTTAGGTTCTAAAGAATTGGGGTAGCTGGTGGTGGATACCTGAAACTATCAAACTACAACCCAGAACCCATGAATCTCGAAGACAGTTGTATAAAAATGTAGCTTATGAGGGGTGACAATGGGATTGGGAAAGCCATAAGGACCACACTCCACTTTGTCTAGTTTATGGATGGATGAGTAGAAAAATAGGGGAAGGAAACAAACAGACAAAGGTACCCAGTGTTCTTTTTTACTTCAATTGCTCTTTTTCACTCTAATTATTATTCTTGTTATTTTTGTGTGTGTGCTAATGAAGGTGTCAGGGATTGATTTGGGTGATGAATGTACCACTATGTAATGGTACTGTAAACAATCGAAAGTACGATTTGTTTTGTATGACTGCGTGGTATTTGAATATATCTCAATAAAATGAAGATTAAAAAAGAAAAAATTGGCCACAAAAAAAAAATAAATTAAAAAAAAATAATGCAGGGGAAAGAGGAATTGGATTTTGGGGGTGCTCTTTTATATTTTGATTTTTATTCTTATTTTTATTTTTTTGATTACTGAAAATGTTCAACTAATGATTTTGTGGTGAATGCAGAACTATATAATGATACCATGAACCACTGATTATACATTTTGCATGATTATATTGTATGTGAATATATCTTAATAAAATTGAATTAAAACAAAAAAAAAAAAAAAAGAAAGTACCATAAAACTCCTAGAAGACAATGTAGGAAAACGTCTTCAAGACCTTGTATTAGGTGTCCACTTCCTAGACTTTACACCCAAAGCACAAGCAACAAAAGAAAAAATAGATAAATGGGAACTCCTCAAGCTTAGAAGTTTCTGCAGCTCAAAGGAATTTCTCAAAAAGGTAAAGAGGCAGCCAACTCAATGGGAAAAAATTTTTGGAAACCATGTATCTGACAATAGACTGATATCTTGCATATATAAAGAAATCCTACAACTCAATGACAATAGTACAGACAGCCCAATTATAAAATGGGCAAAAGATATGAAAAGACAGTTCTCTGAAGAGGAAATACAAATGGCCAAGAAACACATGAAAAAATGTTCAGCTTCACTAGCTATTAGAGAGATGCAAATTAAGACCACAATGAGATACCATCTAACACCTATTAGAGTGGCCGCCATTAAACAAACAGGAAATTGCAAATGCTGGAGGGGATGTGGAGAAATTGGAACTCTTATTCATTGTTGGTGGGACTGTATAATGGTTCAGCCACTCTGGAAGTCAGTCTGGCAGTTCCTTAGAAAACTAGAAATAAAGTTACCATTCGATCCAGCCATTGCACTTCTCGGTATATACCCAGAAGATCGGAAAGCAGTGACACGAACAGATATCTGCACGGCAATGTTCATAGCAGCATTATTCACAATTGCCAAGAGAGGGAAACAACCCAAATGTCCTTCAACAGATGAATGGATAAATAAAATGTGGTATATACACACGACGGAATACTACACGGCAGTAAGAAGGAACGACCTCGTGAAACATATGACAACATGGATGAACCTTGAAGACATAATGCTGAGCGAAATAAGCCAGGCACAGAAAGAGAAATATTATATGCTACCACTAATGTGAACTTTGAAAAATGTAAAACGAATGGTTTATAATGTAGAATGTAGGGGAATTAGCAACAGAGAGCAATTAAGGAAGGGGGAACAGTAATCCAAGAAGAACAGATATGCTATTTAACGTTCTGGGGATGCCCAGGAATGACTATGGTCTGTTAATTTCTGATGGATATAGTAGGAGCAAGTTCACAGAAATGTTGCTATATTATGTAACTTTCTTGGGGTAAAGTAGGAACAGGTTGGAAGTAAAGCAGTTATCTTAGGTTAGTTGTCTTTTTCTTACTCCCTTGTTATGGTCTCTTTGTAATGTTCTTTTATTGTATGTTTTTCTTTTTTGTTTTCTTTTTTTTTTAATTTTTTTTTCCATACGGTTGATTTAAAAAGGAAAAAAAGTTAAAAAAAAAAAAGGAAGAAAAAAAAGAAAAAAATATGTAGTGCCCCCTTGAGGAGCTTGTGGAGATTGCAGGGGTATTGGCCTATCCCACCTCAATGGTTGCTAACATAACCACAGACATAGGGAACTGGTGGTTTGATGCGTTGAACCCTCTACCGTAGGTTTTACCCTTGGGAAGACGGTTGCTGCAAAGGAGAGGCTAGGCCTCCTATAATTGTGCCTAAGAGCCTCCTCCCAAATGCCTCTTTGTTGCTCAGATGTGGCCCTCTCTCTCTAGTTAAGCCAACTTGAAAGGTGAAATCACTGCCCTCCCCCCTACGTGGGATCAGACACCCAGGGGAGTGAATCTCCCTGGCAACGTGCAATATGACTCCCGGGGAGGAATGTAGACCCGGCATCGTGGGATGGAGAACATTTTCTTGACCAAAAGGGGGATGTGAAAGGAAATGAAATAAGCTTCAGTAGCAGAGAGATTCCAAAAGGAGCCGAGAGGTCACTCTGGTGGGCACTCTTATGCACAATTTAGACAACCCTTTTTAGGTTCTAAAGAATTGGGGTAGCTGGTGGTGGATACCTGAAACTATCAAACTACAACCCAGAACCCATGAATCTCGAAGACAATTGTATAAAAATGTAGCTTATGAGTGGTGACAATGGTATTGGGAAAACCATAAGGACCACACTCCCCTTTGTCTAGTTTATGGATGGATGAGTAGAAAAATAGGGGAAGGAAACAAACAAACAAGCAGACAAAGGTACCCAGTGTTCTTTTTTACTTCAATTGCTCTTTTTCACTTTAATTATTAGTCTTATTATTTTTGTGTGTGTGCTAATGAAGGTGTCAGGGATTGATTTAGGTGATGAATGTACAAGTACATAATGGTACTGTGAACAATCGAATGTACGATTTGTTTTGTATGACTGCATGGTATGTGAATATATCTCAATAAAATGAAGATTAAAAAAAAAATAAGAAAATGGAGACACAGAGAAGTGGAACTGATTTCTCCAAGGTCACACAGATCCCTACTCTTGATTCCTGCAGCCTGTGATGTCTTTAGTATTCATTTGTTAGCTAGAACATTCATTTGTCAGAAATTCTTAGATTTTTCTTTAGAAATGCATATCTTACCTCCCCAACTACACTCTAAGCCCTTTTAATAAACTTAATACTTTATAAAAACAAACAAACCAACCAACAAAAAGCTACAAGCAGGCAAGAAAAAAAAAGGTGCATGTATTCCAGGAGATTTTAATGTTCTCAAATGTATCAGTCACTTTCTTTATGCTCTTTGTACTTTTTGTGCTCTGTTTAAGAAGTTTTCCTACCTTGAAAGCATGAAGATATTCTCTTTATATTAAGTTTTCTAAAAGCTATATTGTTTTGCCTTTTATATTTAGATCTACAGTCTACCTAGATTAATTTTTGTGTTTGTTGTATTGGTAGGGTCACATTTCATTTTTTTTTTTTTTCATGTGGCTATCCAGTTGACCCATTAGACAGAAAAGATCATCTCCCCACTGCCTGCCATACCACCCTTCTCATAAATGTCCATGCTTCCATGCCTCTGGGCTCTCTATTTTAGTCCATTGGTCTAATTGTCTGTCTTTGAATCAATAGTATAATGTCTTGATTATTTTAGCTTTATACTGAGTCTTGCTGTCTGAGTAAATCTTCTTCAAGATGGCCTTGGCTACTCTTGATCCTTTGCATTTCCTTATGAATTTTAAAATAGTCTTGTCCATTTAAAAAAAAAATGAGATTTAGGTTGGTTTGCATTGAATCTGTAGATTGATTTTGGGAGAATATTACAATATTGAGTCATCCAGTTCATGAATATGGTATAACTCTTCATTTATTTAAGCCCTCTTCTATCAGTAACATTTTATATTTTTTAGCAGAGAGGTTTTAAAATCACTTGTTAGAATTATTCCTAGATATTTTTTCATGCTATTGTAAGTATTTAAAATACTGCTGATGTATAGAAATACAACTTATATTTATATTTACCTTGTATTCCAAAACCTTTCTTGTACCTACCTTTTCTGCATTTATTGAGAGCATATGATTTTTCTCTTTTATTCTGAATGTGATAGATATAATGATTGAATTTTGAAAGTCAAGTCATTCTTGCAGTCCAGAAATAAATCCACTTGCTCTTAATGTATTTCTGTATTGTTGGATTCAGTTTAAAACATCTTCTTTTTCAAAATGATTTTTCAAAATGATGTTTTCCTTTCTTGTAGTTTTCCTGTTAAGTTTCAGTATCACGGTTATGTTTGCTTTATAAAATGTTTGTGATTGACCCCTCTTTGTCTACTCTCTGGAGTAGTTTGTGTAAAATTAGTGTAATCTCTTCCTTAAATATTTGATAGGACTCACCAGTGAAGCCATATGGGACTGGGGTGTTCTTTGTGGGAAGGTTTTAATAACAAATTCAATCTCTTTAGTAAGATATAAGAGTATTTGGATTCTCTATTTCTCCTTGTGTCAGTTTTGGTAAGTGGTATTTTTCTAGGAGTTTTTCCATTGTAAATTTTCAAATGTAATGGGACAAAGTTGTTCATAATTTTTACTTATTGTCTTTTGAATGTATGAGTGATCTATAGAAATGGCTTCTTTTTCATTACTAACATTAGCTATTTGGACTTCACCCCCTTTTTTTTAATTAGTCTTACCAGCAAACTTACTTACTGGCTTTGTGGATCCTTTCTAGTATATGTTTGTTTTCTGTTTTATTAGTTTTCACTCTTCTTATTTCTTTCCTTCTATATTTTTTGGGTTTAATTTGCTTTCTTTTAAAACTTTATTATTTTTTATGAGAAGGATACTTAGATAATCTACTTCCAGTCTTTCTACTTTTCTGTTTTGTAATTAAAGGTATACATGTCTCTCTAGGCATGGTTTTTGATGTATGCCACAGGTTTTGAGATTTGTTATACGTTATATTACAATATATTATATTTCATTTTGTTCAAAATATTTTCTAAGCTCCTGTTGTTTTTGATCTAAGTGTTATTTGGAAGTATATTTATTCATTTCCAAACACATGCAGGTATATAGTTTATTGTGTTTTGAAGCACAGAAGAATTCAGTTTTGAGGAGGTCCCATTTATCTATTTTTTTCTTTTGTTGTTTGTGCTTTGGGTATAAAGTCTAAGAAACTACTGCCTGTCACCAGATCTGAAGATGGTTCCTTACATTTTCTTTTAGGATTTTTATGATACTGGTTTTTATATTTATGTCTTTGATCCATTTTGAGTTAATTTTTGTGTAGGGTATGAGATAGGGGTCCTCTTTCATTTTTTTGGTTATGGATATCCAGTTCTCCCAGTACCATTTATTGAAGAGACTATTTTGTCCCAATTGATTGGACCTGGGAGCCTTGTCAAAAATCAGTTGACCATAGATCTGAGGGTCTGTTTCTGAACTCTCAATTTGATTTGTCTGTCTTTAGACCAGTACCATGCTATTTTGACCACTATGGCTTTATAATATGCTTTAAAGTCAAAAAGTATGAGTCCCCCCTTTTCATTCTTCTTCTATAAGAAATTTTTGGCTATTTGAGGCCCCTTACCCTTCCAAATAAATTTGATAATTAGCTTTTCCATTTCTGAGAGTAGGCTGTTGGAACTTTAATTGATATTGCATTGAATTTGTAGGTCAATTTGGGTAGAATTGACATCTTAATGACATTTAGCCTTCCAATCCATGAACACAGAATGCCTTTCCATTTATTTAGGTCTTCTTTGATTTCTTTTAGCAATGTTTCATAGTTCTCTGTATGCAAGTCCTTTATATCGTTGATTAAGTTTATTCCTAGATATTTGATTGTTTTAATTGGTATTGTCAATAGATTTTTTTTCTTGATTTCCTCCCCAGATAGCTCATTACTAGTGTATAGAAACACCACTGATTTTTGTGTGTTGGTCTTGTATCCCACCACTTTGCTGAACTTGTTTATTAGCTTAAGTAGCTTTGTTGTATTTTTTTTTTTTTTTATTCAGGATTTTCTAAATATAAGCTCATGTCATCTGCAAATAGTGAAAGTTTTACTTATTCCTTTCCTATTTGGATGCCTTTTATTTCTTTTTATTGCCTAATTGCTCTATTAGAATTTCTAGCACAATGTTGAATAACAGTGGCGACAGTGGGCAACCTTGTCTTGTTCCTGATCTTAGAGGGAAAGCTTTCAGTCTCTCATTGTGGATTTTTCCATATGTGCCTTTTATCATGTTGAGGAAGTTTCCTTTGACTCCTACCTTTTGAGGTGTTTTTATCATGAAAGGATGCAAAATTTTGTCAAATGCCTTTTCTGCATCGATTGAGATGATCATGTGGTTATTCCCTTTTGATTTGTTATGTGGTGTATTACATTAATTGCTTTTCTTGGGTTGAATCACCCTTACATACTTGGAATAAAACCCACTTGGTCATGGTGTATAATTCTTTTGATGTGCTGTTGGATTTGATTTGCAAGTATATTGTTGAGAATTTTTGCATCTATATTTGCATCTCAGAGAGCTTGGTCTGTATTTCCTTGTCTTGTAGCATCTTTATCAGGCTTTGGTATTAGGATGACATTGGCTTCATCAAATGAGTTAGGTAGTTGTGCCAGTTTGTATATATTATGTCCTCCAGAAAAAGCCATATTCTTTAGTGCAGCCTTGGGAGGGCAGATTTATTAATCTTTTTGATTAGGGTGTGACCTCTTGATTGAATGTTTCCATGGAGATTTGACCCTGCCCATTCAGGGTAGGTCTTCATTAGTTTACTGGAGTCCTTTTTTTTTTTTTTTTTTTTACCTAGAAAGTTATCTTTAATATCTATGCTATATAAATAACATTACACACAAGACAAAACCTTTATCCTAGTTAAAGGTATAGAGGTGCATCAATTATTCCAAATTCTAAAACCAAGCATCTGCATATAAGAAATAACCTGATTAAAGTTTTCCAAGTTTAGTTATTCATCCTTAAATAATTTAAATTCTATATTGAGCAAAACAGATACAAACATATTTATGCAAATTAGCTTTAAACACATAGTATGGCTTACAAGTCACCAATTACTTCTGTATCATAATATATGAGCACCCTTTAGACATTATTCTGCTTTACTCAGTATTCTTCGTTCAAATGAACACATTGTATTCATCTACAGACAATATAAAGCAAATTACTCTGCCCAAATAGGAATAAAGTATTAGGATGCCAATGAAACAAATTAATTTCTAGAAATTTTGGTAAAGACAATAAATGTTAATTTAATATAATTCAAGATATAAGATTTGCAGGGCTTATCTCTTCCCTTTACATGGTAGAAATTTCTTTAGAAACCTTCTCTTAGGAGGAGTAATAGGAAATAGGCATAGCTCACTCCACTCATCCTATCACACATAAAAATAAAATTCATGCAATTTTCAAAACTTAATTTCTTATAAATCCACTCAGCTTCTTTTAAAAGGCAAAGTGTAGCCCCTCTGCTTTAAGAGATCACAAAAAAATTAAAATAGTTTAAATACTGCCATAATTAAGAAAAATAAAGTAGCCATTTATACAAGTGTAAGAATCCAAGCTGGCTTATGCAGTGAAATTAAAATGTTTCGGAGAAAATCTATCATTTAATCATCCAGAGCTAAGAACTAACATATAGATTATCCTGCAAGTCATATCATCAATTCCTAATTTTATTTACATTAATGACAATAACATTTAACAATTACAAGTCTACAGGTTTACTTGTTGGAAGTAGTTGAGCTTTTCCAATAGGAGTTTTTGGAGAACCTTTATACCAAATCCTTTCTCTTTCTGTATGTTTCCTAAGGACTCTGTTATTTATTCCAGGAGAAAAGCCCATATTATTATTTATAACAGATTTTATTATATTGTAATTAGTTAGGTCATCCAAGGGAGCCTTAATTTGTCCATCAGATACCAGATCCTGTTTACAAATTCTAGACCCAAGAGAAGCATTCACCAAGTCTGGGTGTCTCTTCATCTTTGAGAAAGATTTAGAAGCCAAATTCATGCTTGATTTTGAAATTGCATCAACACTTGACTGTTTACATGATGTAGCCTTCTGTTCTTCAGGACCTGATTTGATATCTGAAATAGAGGAATTTTTTGATGTACTTTCTATACAAGAAGAAAGAGCACTGTCACAGCTCACTGATTTAACCAAAGGAGAAGCAGTATCACCAAGACTTGCCAACTTACACCTTAGAGGTTGTCGGTTATACTCCGATAAAGAATTAATTCTTCTGACAGACTGACGGACAGGAGTACGCTGAAACTTAAGAGGTGATTTAATTTTTGTTCTATTTGGTTCATTTAAGGAAAGTTTGTTAAACCACTGTATGTGGTCTGAAACCTTTCCATGCTCTGTCATTTGTAAACTTTCTGAAACCATTTTATCACATTTTTCTACCAGAGACTGCTGTTTAACAATTCTCATAGGCCTAGGTTTTGACAAAGTTGTTATATTACAGGTAATCTGCTCTGAAGATGATGATTTAGACATGTCCTCCCCAGAAGCTGTGCATTTCAATAAATTCTCTTCAATCACACTCTCATTCTCCTTTAATTTAGTATTTAGTTTATTCCTTGCGGACTCCTGTTTCTTTATTTGTTCTTCACTGGGGAACTCTTGCATGCTTAAATAATCTTTTGCTATATTTGAATAAATGGTTTTTTCATGTTCCACCTTCATCTGAGTTGAGTAACATTTTGTAGTTGCTTCTCTACCTAATTCTTGAGTTTGATGTAGTGAGAAGTGTCTTTCTGAGAAACTATTTTCATCTTTACTAGCTTGGTGTTCATACTTTTTCTTCGATTCTATCACAGTCAAATCATTAGTTTCAAATAAATTTTCCTTTGGGCTATATTCTGTATATGATGTTTCATTTAATTTTGCTTTCACCATATTAGTTATTGAGGACTGCCCATGATTTATCAATGTGTGAAGATTACTTCCAGATTCAGAAAATGCTTTCTGAATTTTCACCAAAGTCTCTGTGGTCAAGTTATCTTCATCCCCATTAGGAGAGTTTCCAGTTAGGTTGCTATTATGCTTATTGTGTACAGTAGAAGGGGTAAGCGCATATGAAGTAACAGGTGACTTTTCAACCATAAGATCAAGATCCAAAGAAGAGTTTTCCACCTCAAGATTTCCCTCTATCGGAGATGTTTCATTTGCGTCTATTTCCTGAAAACTTGAATTAGTAGGTCCTGTCCAAGACATGTGGTAATTTGTTCCATCCAGCTGCTCTGGAGTTGATAAGTATTCCTCAGACTTACTGATCTTTTTTGAACCTTTCTTTGTTAATCTTTCAATATCTGGGCTAAAAAGTAGACCTGTTTTTACAGATTCAATTCTATTTTAAAAATTTTGTTGACTTGCAAGTCGCCGACCAACATTTTCTTATCTATTGACATCAGAACATCCATCATCTCTGTTACTTTTCCCCAGACTAAATTTCAAACGAAGAGATCTTCGAACCTTTTCTTTATGACTGATTTTAGGAGAGAAGCAGCCTGCTTTTCCTGATTCCACCCTGCAAACTTTTTTGTCTGCAATCCTTTTACTTTGTCTTTGCACACTTGCACTGATCAAATGGTTTCCACTGATGGCTACAGGAGAAAGTGAACTCTGAGATGACCCTTCTGGGCTTGTATCAACATGAACTGATACTGGTGTAGAACTGCTACTGAAGAGATTACTTGGCAACAGCTCAAAGTTAAAATTGTGCTTGATGAACTTCCTTTTCTTACTTGAGAAACCATGTGAAGAATCTACTGGCAGTTTACGCTTAGCATTTGGTGTAAGAATCATTGGTGATACAGATACTTGAGCAGTTCTTTCTCGCTGAGGTGTAATAGAGGGTGTTCTGTTAGATTTAAGTTTATTTAATGCTCCACTAACAAAATCTCCAACACTCTGTCTTCTTTTTCTCCTATATTCACCAGGAGATTCATATTCACCTTCTTCAAAACCTTCTAATGATGGAATAGCACAGAGACCGTCAATACCCAACATAGCTGGTATCTTTTCCAGGATAAAATCTGGTACACGCCCAATATCTGAAGCATAATCAGTAAGTTTGTACTACTGCAGCTTGTAGTCTGAGCTTTTTTTCCATATTAGCAGACATCTTTTCATGCCCTTCACGTGTCTGAAGAAGGTTTGGAGCAAATATTACTGCAAGAGTGCTGCTATCCATCTTATTCTCACTGGACCTAAGGGAAACATTCCTGAGAAAGTTAAAAAAGTATCGCAATATATCAATTGTGTGGTCAGCCATAAGACAAGAAAGTAACAATGTAGCTTTATTCTTTTCCTCTGTTCCCAACTGTTGAGCTTTGAAAAGTGCTTCATGCAAATCAGCTGGGAGAATGGGTTCTGGCAATTCCCTAAAAAATTGCTTAAGAAGTCCTGCAATATCACAGGGAGGTGCAGAAGACAGGCAACTTTCACCATGATCCAGTTTATTCTTTAGTGCTTTTAGACGAATAACAGATCCTGATTTCCTAAAAAGTCCTTCTGTATTAACATGCTCTTCTAAAGAAGTGCAAGCATCAACAAGAAAGCTTGGAATGTGTCCATATTCTGGCACAATAGAATGGGGCAACACATTGAAGGGTACTCCAAACACTTTACCCCCTACTTCCGCGGCTGCTGTTTCATGTTTCCTGCGATCGTACTGCCCACGGCCACCCTTAACCTTAATGCCATAGACAGCCCGAAGCTGCTGCAGCAAAGCCAACCTCACCAGCCTCTGATCCCACATCTCGGGCTCTGATCCCACATCTCAGGCTCCGAGGCAGGATCACGGTCCTGACCCTCCTACACAACCAAGTCTTCCAACTTCCAAACACCCTCAGGTTTGCGCTCCACTCCACTGCCTTCCGGCCTTGTCCCGCACTTCTTCCGTCCCCGGCCACTTCCACCGCTCTTTCCTTGATTCCTTATCTACTTACACTGATCCTCCTCTCTTGGCTCTTTGATCCAGCCACACCTTAGCCTTCCTTCACCTACACCCTTCTTTCTGGCAGCTGCTTACACAGACTTCCCTCCTTTCTTCCTTGTACAAATGCCTGTCGCCAGTTTTTCACCACTTCCAATGACTTCCGTTACTCCCTAAATTTCACTGTGCCCTCTCCGTATCCAGTTCTCTCAGAACAGTAAAGACGCCCTTCTCTGCACCTCCTGCCCTGCAGGCTCAGCTGGGCCTTCTTTCTGTCTCCGCTCCCCTACACTATCCCAGCCTCCGGACCTGCCGGCTGCTCAGGCGCCTCTTCCAGTCCCGGTCCCCGCTCGGGCTGGTCGCCGCAGTCACCCCGTTTCACAGGTTGCTCCCTCCCTCCCCCGTTGGCCTGCCTGCGGTTCTCGTCGGCCTGTACATCCTGGTGAGCTCACGGAATCCAACCAACTATCCTCATGCTTCCGCCCCCACCGCCTCTGTAGACACCCGGAGTGACCGTAGCCCCTGGAGTCCTTTAAAGGGAGCTCATACAGAAAGCAGAGAGACGAAAATGCCCTGAAATATGCTAAGCCAAGGCCCAGATGCTTGCTGACACTTAGAGATTGTTGGAGATGTGGACAGAAGGACATTTGGAGATGCTAAGCTAAGAGAAGAAACCCAGAGTTTGCCCCAGAGAAGCTAAGAGAGGCCCAGAGACATTTTGGAGAATGCCATTTTGAAGTGTAACTTGGGAGCAAAGGAACAGCAGATGCCAGCTGCATGCCTTCCTAGCTGACAGAAGTGTTCCAGATTCCACTGGCCATTCTTCAGTGAAGATACCATCTTGTTGATGCCTTAGTGTCCAAAACTAAAACTCTGGCCTTAAAATTCTGAATTTGTAACCAAATAAACCCCCTTTACAAAAGCTAATTCATTTCTGGTATTTTGCTTAATGGCAACGAACAGCAGTGTTCCTTTTCTTCAATTTTTTGGAAGAGTTTGAGCAGGATTTATATTAATTCTTCCTGGAATGATTGGTAAAATTCACCTGTGACGCCCTCTGGTCCTGAGCTTTTCTTTCTTGGGAGTTTTTGATGACTGATTAAATCTCTTTACTTGTGATTAGTTTGTTGAGGTCTTCTGTTTCTTCTCGAGCCAGTTTAGTTTGTTCGTGTGATTCTAGGAAGTTGTCCATTTCATTTAAGTTGTCTAGTTTGTTAGCATACAGTTGTTCATAGTATCCTCTTATGATCTTTTTTATTTCTTCAGGGTCCGTGATAATGACGCCCCCCCATTTCTGATTTTATTTATTTGCATCTTATTACTTTTTGTCTCTGTTAGTCTAGCTAAGGGTTTGTCAATTTTATTGCTCTCAAATAACCAACTTTTGCTTTTAGTGAGTCTCTCTTGTTTTTTGTTGTTGTTCTCAATTTCGTTTATTTCTGCTCTAATCTTTGTTGTTTCCTTCTGCTTGTTTTGGGTTTAGTTTGCTGTTCTTCCTCTAGTTTCTCCAGGTGTTCAGTTAGGTCTTTGATTTTAGCTCTTTCTTCCTTTTTAATGTAAGCATTTAGGGTTATAAATTTCACCTCAGCACTGCCTTTTCTGCATCCCATAAATTTTGTTATGTTGTTTTCTCATTTTCATTTGTTTTAAGATATTTACTGATTTCTCTTGCAATTTCTTTTTTGACCCATTGATTGTTTAAGAGTATATTGTTTAACCTTCATATATTTTTGAGTATTCCAGTTCTCTGGCTGTTATTGATTTCCAGCTTCATTCCATTATGATCAGAGAATTTCAATCTTTTAAAATTTATTAAAACCTGTTTTGTATGCCAGCATGTGGTCTATCCTGGAGGATGTTCCATGAGCACTTGAGGAGAATGTATATCCTACTGTTTTGGGGTGCAATGTTCTATATATGTCAGCTCTGTCTAGCTCATTTATTATATGATTTAGAGTCCCTGTTTCCTTATTGATCTTCTGTTTAGATTTTCCATGTATTGAAGAGAGTAGTCAGTTGAAGTCTTCCATTATTAGTGTAGAGACGTCTGTTACTCCCTTCAGTGTTGCCATTCAGTGTTTGCCTCACATACTTTGGGGGATCTTGATTAGGTGCATAGATACCTATGATTGCTATTTCTTCTTTGTGAATTGCCCCTTTTCTTAATATATTGTGTCCTTCTTTGTTTCTTATAACATTTTTGCATTTAAACTCTATTTGTCTGTTATTAGTATAGCTACTCCAGCTTCTTTTTTTTTGTTGTTACTGGCCGCATGGAATATCTTTTTCCATCCTTTCACTTTCAACCTATTTGTATCTTTCAATCTAAAATGAGTGTCTTGTAAACAGCATACAGATGGATCATATTTCTTTATCCATTCTGCCAACCTGCATCTTTTGATCAGGGAGTTTAATCCATTAATATTCAATATTACTACTGTAAAAGCAATACTTCAACCATTTTTTCCTTTGGCTTTTATTTATCAATCTGTTTTTTTCTCTCTCATTATCCTTGTAATCCTACTGATAATCTTCATTTCTATACTCTCCTCCAAGCCTCTCTCTCCTGTCTTTTCTTTTCTGCTTGCAGATCTCCCTTTAGTAGTTCTTGTAGGGCAGTCTCTTAACTAACTCTCTCAGCTTCTGTTTATCTGTGAATATTTTACTCTTTCCATCATTCTTGAAGGACAGCTTTGCTGGATAAAGAATTCTTGCCTGGAAATTTTTCTTCTTCAGTATTTTAAATATAGCATACCACTGCCTTCATGCCTCCATTATGTCTCATGTGAAATCAGCCCTTAATCTTCTTTGGTTTCTCTTGTGTGTGGTGAATCACTTTTCCGATGCTGCTTTCAGAATTCTCTCTTTCTCTTTGGCATTTGACAGTCTGACAGTGTGTGTCTTGCAATGGGTCTATTCAAATTTATTCTGTTTGGAGTACTTTGGGGTTCTTGGATTTGCATATTTGTCTTTTATATGGGTTGAAAAATTTTCACCTATTATTTCGTCAAATATTCTTCCTGGCCCTTTTCCTTTCTTTTCTACTTCTGGGATACCCATGATGCATACGTTTGTCAATCATTTCCCTGAGACCCTGCTCAAATTTTTCCATTTTTTTCTCCCTATGTTTTTTGTTTGAATTTGGTTGCTCTGTCTTCTAGTTCCCTGATCCTTTCTTCTGCCTCTTTAAATCTGCCATTGTGTCTCTAGTACAATTGCAATTTCATAAGATGTTATTTTTCTATGTACTTTTTCAAATTCTTTATGCTCACCCAGTGTCTTCTTAATATTCTTTTTCTCTTTAGTCATCTCATTGAATTTGTTTAGATTTGTTTGAACATCTTTGATTAATTCCAAATTCTGTGTCTCCTCCAACTTTTTTTTAAAAGCAATTTTATTGAGATATGTTCATATACCAGAAATCATCCAAAGTGTACAATCAATGGTTCATGGTATCATCATATCAATTTTTGAACATTTTCATTACTCCAAAAAAATAGCATAAACATAAAAATAAAAAAGAACTCCCAAAATGTCCCATACCCCTTATCCCTCTTATTTATTTATTTATTGACTTTATTTTCTCATTCATCTGTCCATACAGTGGATAAAGGAAGTGTCAATTGCAAGGTTTTCACAATCATACAGTCATACCCTAAAAGCTATATAGTTATACAATCACCTTCAAGAATCAAGGCAACTGCATTACAGTTCAACAGTTCCAGGTATTATTTCCTTCTAGCCATTCTAATACACTAAAAACTAAAAAGGCATATCTATATAATGCATAAGAATAACCTCCAGAATGACTTCTCAACTCTATTTGAAACCTCTCAGCCACCGAAACTATTTTGTTTCCTGTATCTTCTCCCTTTTGGTCCAAAAAGGCTATCTCAATCCCACGATACCAGGTCCATGCTCATTCCCAGGAGTCATGTCCCACATTGCCAGGGAGATTTACACCCCTGGGAGTCACGTAACACGTAGAGGGGAGGGCAGTTTACCTGCAGAGTTGGCTTAGAGAGAGAGGCCACATTTGAGCAACAAAAGAGGTTCGTTGGGGGTGACTCTTAGACATAATTATAAGTAGGCTTAACTTCTCTGCAGGAATAAAAGTTCCATAAGGGCAAGCTCCAAGATTGAGGGTTTGGCCTTTTAAATTGGTAGTCCCCAGTGCTTGCGAGAATATCACAAATTCCTCGGGTGGGGAAGTTTAATATTTCCACGTTTTTCTGCAGTTTCTAAATGAGGCTTTGCAAATATGTTTTTATGCTCTGCCCAAATTACTCTGGGATATATTGGGGCATCAGTCTAACCTGTACAAACCAACAAGATCTCACTCCCTATTTAAGTTTCCATGTTATTATGGCATTCAAATAGTTTGACAATATAAGTTAAATTACATAATGTGCTGCAGAAATATAAATTTTGAACCAAATAAACATCTCTTCCTTTGGTCTCACACAGAATTTGAGTTATAAAACATAGTAAATATTGTCCTTTACCCTTTACGCTGATTTGCCTTAATCCTAACCAGATCAGCTTCATGCATATCTCTAGCTGAAGTCTGATCTCTTTTTTCAGCTTTTGAAATAGTTGCTCTATGGGATAATGCTGACTTTCATAGATGCAGAACTCTACCTCTGATTTTTCTCAAGTGTCACACAGATTCCCAGAGTTCCAGGGAATGAGCAGGTTATAAATAAAGAGCTCAGCATCTCAGAAATTAGAAATAACCATAGGGCTAGGGTGGCTAATCCTATCCCGCTCCTGTATGGGGTCATGGGGAGCAGTGGCACGGCAGTGGCAGCCAAGTCTGGGCCCCGAACCCCACTGTACACCTCCCCCAACTGGGCTTGGCTCTGCTTGTACTGTGCCCACCCACATTTTCTTTATGCCAGCGCCACCGCTGCAACTACACATCTTCTGGCTTACTTCACCATTGCAACAGTTATAGAAGGAATTTAAATTAACACTCCATTACATTGTGCTGTGATGTTACGAAATAAAGATGAAAAAAGTTAGTCCTAAGAAGTTAAGCAACTTGCTCAGAGTAAAGTAGCAGTGCTCTGACTTGGAGTGTCTGGGGCCAGAGCCTGGATTCCTAACAGTTATGTTGTTCTGCCTTGCTCTGTTCTCACTGAGAACCATTAAAAAATGTTAGGGTCTGGTTCCAGGAAGATGCTGGATTAGGAGAGACAGAGCAAAATTCTCCTCCATGAAAAACACTAGGACAGAAAGCACGCCAGACTGGGCAGGGACTCCTACACCCATAGTGAGTGTGTACTTGGAGAAGCCGAGAGACTGTGTTTAAGACTGATGAGTGTTCAGCCCAGAACGCCACTGGGGAATGGGTGGTTGGAGCCGGCTGAGAATTGCGGAGGGGAACAGCCTTCCACACCCTGGACACCCTCCTCAGCACTTGGCTTAGGTGATAACCCTTTGCAGACCTGCGGCTAAGATCCCCTGTACCAGGGATTGGTAGTTGGAGCAGGAAGACAAACGTGGAAAGGAGGAGCTTTCCACACCCCATGTAGCCATCTTTGCAGTTGACTGGGGAGATGACTGTTTACAGCCCGATGGCCAAGATCTGCCTTGAGGGAATTTGGGATTCAGTGGGGTGACAGCATCCACTCTTCCTCCATGGAAGCCTGTGGTGTGCACAGCCCAAAGGCAAGGGCTGCACAGAAGAGTTCCCCAAACCCAGGAACTCATGGGCCCATGGCAGACAGGTTCTGTGGAGAATTTCAGCTACCAGTTGAGATGAAGAGCTCTGTAGCCCCAAAGTACTCCACCTGCAGCCCCGGGAATGGCCAGGATCACTGTGTCCTTGAGTGGACTCCCTGCCATACTGCATAGGGCATGCCCCTCACCCACAGGGCTGGCAGTCCCTACTGCACATGGAAAATTGGTGCACTGATTGGACTTTCACATGGTTTGGACCCCCACTCACTGTGTTGATGAAGTTGGGGAGAACTGTCTTGAGGGTAAGTGGTGGCTCAAGAGCACCATCTGCTTGTAGGTCAGGGAAAGTGCACTCAAACAAGCTGTAGCTCTGCCAAATTATAGATAAATGTTCAAATAATCCAGCGTATCTTAAAATAACCCTGTCAAGATGAGCAAATACCAAGAGGCCAAAAACAACAGAAACTTATAAAGCATTTGAAGAAACCCAAAGAAATAGATAACCCAAAGGTCCAAGTTAAAAATCCAGAGGAGATACAGAACTTGGAGCAGTTAATCAAAGAAGTACATACAAACATCAGTGTCTTGGCTCAGGATATAAAGGATGTGAAGAAGAACCTAGAAGAGCATAAAGAAGAACTTGCAAGAGTAAATGAAAAAATAGTGGATCTTATGGGAATAAAAGATACTGTTGATCAAATTAAAAATATTCTTGAGACATATAACAGCAGATTTGAAGAGGCAGAGGAATGAATTAGTGAACTTGAGGGTAGGACAATGGAATGTGAAAGCACAAAAGAACAAATGGTGAAAAATTGAAAATTTTGAAATGGATGTGAGGGAAAAGATGGACATGAAGTGCAAAACTATAAAAATCATTGGTGTTCCAGAAGCTGAAGTGAAGAGTAAAGGGCTAGGAAGAGTATTTGAAGACATTATTGGGGAAAACTGCACAACCCTTTTAAATGACATAAATATGCAAATCAGAGATACCCAACAAAATCCCAATAGAATAAATCCAAATAAATCCACTCCGAGACATATTCTGATCAGATTGTCAAATGCTGAAGAGAAAGAGAATGTTCTGAAAGCAGCAAGAGAGAAGTGATTCACCACATACAAGGGAAACACCAAAAAACTAAGTACTGACTACACAGCAGGCACCATGGAGGCAAGAAGGCAGTGTTCTGTCATATTTAAAATTCTGAAAGAAAAAAATGGCCAGCCAAGAATTCTTTATCCAGCAAAGCTCTCCTTCAAAATTGAGGGAGAGCTTAAAATTTTCACAAACAAATGTTGAGAGAATTTGCTAACAAGAGCCATGCACTAAAGGGCGCTCTACCGGTTTAGAAAAAAAGACGGAAGAGAGAGGCTTGGAGAAGGGCACAGAACTGAATAGTATTAGTAAGGGTAACTTAAAGGAAATACAGAAAGAGGGGGAGAAATAGATCTGATATCTAAAAACCAAAGGATAAGATGACTGATTCAAGAACTGCCTTCACAGTAATAACATTTTATGTGTATGGATTAAACTCCTCAATTAAATGATATAGATTGGCAGAATGGATTAAAAAATATCAACCATCAATATGCTGTTGACAAGAGACTCATCTTAGACCAAGTGACACAAAGAGATTGAAACTGAAAGAATGGAAAAAAATATTCCATGCAAGCTAAAGCCAAAAGAAAGCTGGGGTAGCAATATTAATTTGAGATAAAATAGACTTTAAATGCAAGGATGTCATAAGAGACAAAGAAGGATGCAATATACTAATAAAAGGGACAGTTCATCAAGAAATGAAATAACAATTATAAGTGTTTATTCACTCAACCAGTGTGCTCCAAAGTACGCAAGACAAACATTGGCAAAACTGAATGAAGCAATAGATGTTTCCACAATAATTGTGGAAGACTTCAATACACCACTCTCTCCTATAGATAGGTCAACCAGACAGAGGACCAATAAGGAAATTGAGAACCTAAACAATGTGATAGATGAGTTAGACTTAACAGACATATATAGAGGACTACTTCCCAAATTACCAGGTTATACATTCTTTTCTAGTGCTCATGGAACCTTCTCCAGGATAGATCATATGCTGGGGCATTAAACAAGCCTCAATAAATTTAAAAAGATTTAAAATATTCAAAGCATATTCTCTGACCACAATGGAATGCAACAAGAAGTCAATAACCATTGAAGATCTAGAACCTTCACAAATATCTGGAGTTTAAACAAAACACTCCTAAATAATCACTGGTCAAAAAAGAAATTGCAAGAGAAATTGCTAAATGAAATGAGATGAATGAAAATGAGGACACAAGGTATCAAAACTTATGGGATACAGTGAAGGCAGTATTGAGGGGGAAATTTATAGCTCTAAATACATACATTAAAAAGGAAGAAAGCTAAAATAAAAGAAGTAATGGAATAAGTGAAGAAGCTAGAAAACAAACAGCAACTAATCCTAAAGTAAGTAGAAGAAAAGAAATAACAAAGATTAAAGCAGAAATAAATGATATGGAGAACAACAACAAAAAACAATAGAGAGAATAAATAAAACGAAAAGTTAGTTCTTTGAGAAGATCAACAAGATTGACAAATCCTTAGCTAGACTGCCAAAATCAAAAAGAGAGATGACTCAAATAAATGAAATAATAAATGAGAGGGGGGACATTATTGTCGATCCCAAAGAGATTTTAAAAATCACAAGAGGATACTATTAAAAACTGTACGCCAAAAAACTAGACAATTTAGAGGAAATAATTTCCTGAAACACATTGACAACTAGATAGACTAACCAGAGAAGAAATAGATGACCTCAGCAAACTAATCACAAGTAAAGAGATCCAATCAGTCATCAAAAAGCATCCTACAAATAAAAAGCCCAGGGCCAGATGACTTCACAGAGGAATTCTACTAAACATTCCAAAAAGAACTGACACCATTCCTACTCGAACTCTTTCAAGAAATTGAAGAAAATGGAACCCCACTTAACTCATTTTATAAAGCCAACATCACAGTAATACCAAAACCAGATAAAGATGCTAAAACAAAGGAAAACTACAGGTCAATCTCCCTAATGAATATAGATGCAAAAATTCTCAATGAAATACTTGCAAATTGTATCCAAAGACACATTAAAAAAAATCATACACCATGACCAAGTGGGATTCATCCCAGGCATGCAAGGTTGGTTCAACATAAGAAAATCAATCAATGTAATATGACACATTAACAAATGAAAAGGGAAAAATCAAATGATCATTTCAATAAATGCTGAAAAAGCATTCTACAAAGTTCAGCATCTTGTTTTGATAAAAGCACTTCAAAAGGTAGGAATTGAAGGAAATTTCCTCAATATGATAAAGGGCATATATGAAAAACCCATAAAGAGCATAATACTCAATGATGAGGGTCTGAAAGCCTTCCCTCTAAGATCAGGAACAAGACAAGGATGCCCACTGTCACTGCTATTCAACATTGTGCTAGAAGTTGTAGTCAGAGCAATCTGGCATGCCAAAGAAATAAAAGACACCCAAATTGGAAAAGAAGAAGTAAAACTGTCATTATTTGCATATGATATGATTTTATATTTGGAAAACACTGAGAAATCAACCAGATAGCTATTTGAGCTAATAACAATTTCAGCAAAGTGTCAGGATATAAGATTAATGCACATAAATCAGTAAAGTTCCGATACACTAGAAATGACATAACTGATGAGACACTCAAGAAAAAGATTCCATTCACAATGGCAACTAAAAAAATCAAGTACCTAGGTTTAATCTTAACCAAGGATGTAAAAGACCTCTACACAGAAATTACGTAACTTTGCTAAAAGAAACAGAAGGGAACCTAAAAAGATGGAAAGATATTCTGTGTTCATGGATAGGAAGTCTAAACATCATTAAGATGTCAATCCTTCCCAAACTGATCTACAGATTCAATGCAAATTCCAGTCAAAATTCCAAGAACCTACTTTGCAGAGTTGGAGAAGCTAGTTATCAAATTTATTGGGCAGGGTAAGGGGCCTTGAATTGCTAAAAACATTGTAAAAAAGAAAAACGAAGTGGGAGGACTTACACTTCCTGACTTTGAAGTGTACTATAAAGCCACATTTGCTAAAACAGCAAAGTATTGGCACAAAAATAGACATATTGATCAATAGAATGAAATTGAGGGTTCAGAAATAGACCCCCAGATCTACAGTCAACTGATTGTTTATAAGGCCCCCAAATCTGTTGAACTGGGACAGAACAGTCTCTTCAACAAATGAGACTGGGAGAACTGGATATCCATATGCAAAAGAATGAAAGAGGACTCCTACTTTACACCCTATACAAAAATTAACTCATAGTGGATTAAAGACCTCAATATAAGAGACAGTACCATAAAACTCCTAGAAGTTAATGTAGGGAAACATCTTCAAGGCCTAATATTAGAAGCTAGCTTCTTAGACCTTACACCCAAAGCAGAAGCAGTGAAATAAAAAATAGACAAATGGGAACTCCTCAAAATCAAAAGATTCTGTACCTCAAAGGAAACTGTCAAAAAGATGAAGAGGCGGCTAACACAATGGGAGAAAATATTTGGAAACCATGTATCTAATAAGAGACTGACATTTTGCATATATAAAGAAATCCTACAGCTCAATGACAGTAATACAAACAACCCAATTATAAAATGGGTAAAAGATATGAAAAGACATTCTCTGAAGAATGACTATAAATGGCTAAAAACACACATGAGAAAATGTTCATCCTCACTAGCCATTAGGGAGATGCAAATCAAGACCACAATGAGATATCATCTCACACCAATAAGAATGGCTACCATTAAACAAACAGGAAACTACAAGTGCTGGAGAGGATGTGGAGAAATTGGAACACTTGTTCATTGCTGGTGGGGCTGTGTAATGGTACAGCCACTCTGGAAGTCAGTTTGGCATTTCCTCAGAAAACTAGATATCGAGTTACCCTACTGTGCCAGTTTGAATGTATCATGTCCCCCAAAACACCATTATCTTTGATGCAGTCTTGTGTGGACAGACATATTAATGTTGATTAGATTGTAATTCTTTGATTGTTTCCATGGAGATGTGACCCACCCAACTGTAGATGATAACTTTGATTAGATAATTTCCATGGAGGTGTGGCCCCGCCCTTTCAGCATGAGCTTTGATTAGTTCACTGGAGCCCTATAAAAGCTCAGACAGAAAGAGCGAGCTTGCTACAGCCAAGAGGGACACTTTGAAGAACGCACAGGAGCTGAGAGAGAAGCTGCAGCTTATAGAGACATTTTGGAGACAGCCTTTGAAAACAGAATTTTGTTCTGGAGAAGCTAAGAGAGGACAAACGCCCCAAGAGCAACTGAGAGTGACATTTTGTAGAGGATCTGTGGCCTAGAGAGGAACGTTCTGGGAGAAAGCCATTTTGAAACTCAACGTGTGAGCAAGCAGACACCAGCCACATGCCTTCCCAGCTGAGAGGTTTTCTGGACACCATTGGCTATCCTCCAGTGAAGGTATCCAGTTGTCGATGCGTTACCTTGGACACTTTATGGTCTTAAGACTGTAACTGTGTAACCAAATAAACCCCCTTTTATAAAAGTCAATCCATTTCTGGTGTTTTGCATTCCAGCAGCATTAGCAAACTGGAACACCTACGATCCAGCAATTTCACTTCTTGGTATATACCCAGAAGATCTGAAAGCAGTGACATGAACAGATGTTTGCATACCAGTGTTTATAGTGGTATTGTTCACAATTGCCAAAAGATGGAAACAATCCAAATGTCCTTCAACAGATTCATGTATAAACAAAATGTTGTATATACATACAATGGGATACTATGCAGCAGTAAGAAAGAATGAGGTCGTGAAACATATGACAACATAGATGAACCATGAAGACATAATGCTGAGTGAAATAAGTCAGACACAAAAGGAGAGATATTGTATGTTACCACTAATATGAACTCTCTGAAAAATGTAAAATAAGTGTCTTATAATATAGAATATAATGGACCTGGAGATAGCCATAAGCTAGTGAAGGGGGAAAGATAAGCTAATTTGTACAGGTAAGATAATGAGGGTGAACTTAATGGTATGGGACTGGTCAGGTGTGACTATGGTTTGTTAATAGTATTATAAGTATCAGTGATGCATTGAAGGTGAACATGTTCATAAATGGTTATTTAAAGACATGTAACCCATAGAGTAGCACCATAAACCTAAATGTTAGCATGATATACTTATAAGGTATGATACTAGTGCAGAGGGTTAACAGCAGAGTGATAAGGAAAAACTACCCATTACATATTAAAAGCTGTATTTAATAGGAATATCTTATCAAAACCACACTAATAGTAAGGATGAATAATTAGCAGCTGATAAGAGCTCTGGGATATACTATGTTATGTTAATTGTTTAAAGTTAGGAGTGATGACGATTGTACAACTAAGTAAAGATTATGTAAGAAACTGACCATTTATCTTTGGATAGAATATATATTAGGTGAAATTAGGAACCCACTAATTAATAAATCAAGGCCTTGACTTGAGGCTTGCTGTTGTGAAATTTAGGGTTGTAAATGGGAGGTGAGTCCTCCTATAATTTTGCCTAAGATTGCCCTCCAAGGAATCTCTTTTGTTGCTCAGATGTGGCCTTTCTCTAAGTCCAACTTGGTAAATAAATTCATTAACCCCCCCCCCCCCCCACATGTGCGAGGGTTATGACTCCCAGGGGAGAGAATTTCCCTGGTGACATGGGACATGACTCCCAGGAATGAGCCTGGCCCTGGCAGTGAGGAATTGGAAATGCCTACTTGACCTAAAGAGTTTGAAGTTGAAATGCCTACTTTTTAAATTGTACTTTGAAATTATGACTGTTATGTATATATGTTAAACTTTACAGTAAAAAATGCATTATATAAAAAAGGAAATAATCATAACACCTCAGGAACAGATGTGACTGATGTAAGAGCTTACAATGTAGGAACCTTTATCAGCCTTCCCCTGATAACCTGTGCTTTCAGATTCAATTTTCAGAGTTTGCACATTATAGTTAGTCCATATTAGTGAGGTATTATAATAATAAGTCTTTTTATTTCTGGCTTAATTTCTCTAAAAATACTGCCCTCAGGATTCATCCACCTAGTTGCTTGCTTCACAACTTCATTCCTCTTGTTTCTGCTCAGTATTCCATAGTGTGTATACACCAACATAACCCTTTTGTTCATCAGTTGATGTACCCTTAGACTACCTCCATTCATTGTAAATTTTAACCACTTCCACCATATAGACCAGTGTGCAAATGTCCACTCATGTCCCTGCTTTCAGTTTTTCCAAGTATATGCCTAATGATAGGATTGCAGGGTCACATGGTGTGCCAGTTTGGATGTATTATGTCCCCCAAAATGCCCTTATCTTTTATGCAGTCTTTTGGGGGGAGAGGTATTAGTGTTGATTAGATTGGAATTCTTTGATTGTTTCCATAGAGATGTGATTCAATCAATTGTGAGTGAAATGTTTGACTGGATAATTTCCAGGGAGGTGTTGCCCCACCCATTCAGGGTGGGTCTTTATTGGATCACTGGAGTACTTTAAAAAGAGCCACACAGGCCCAGACACAGAGCAGCTGCAGCTAAGAGAGGACAAAATGCCCTGAGAGCAACACTTTGGAGAACACCATTTTGAAATACAACCTGGGAGCAAGCAGACACTAGTCACATGCCTTCCCAGCTAATAGAGGTTTTCCAGATGCCAATGGCCTTTCTCCAGTGAAGGTACCCTTTGTTGATGCCTTGCCTTGGACACTTGTGGCCTTAAGACAGTAACTTTGTAACCAAATAAACCCCCTTTATTAAAGCCAATCCATTTCTGGTGTTTTGCAAAAGGGCAGCATTAGAGAACCGGAACATACGGGAAACCTACACTTAGCGTCCTGTGGAACCACCACTGTGCCCTCCAGAGGGGCATCACCATTATACTTCTCTACCAACAGTGAATAGGTATTTCCCTCTCTCAACATTTTCTCCAGCACTTGTATCTTTCTGTTTTTTTTTAAAAAGTTTTATTAACATACCATACAATCCATGCGAAGTAAACAATCAATGGTTCCTGGTATAGTCACATAGGTAAGCATTCACCACAACAATCTATATAAGGACATTTCCATTTCTTCCACAAAGAAAGAAGAAGAGGGAAAAAAAGTGAAGAATAAAAAATAAATGAAAGGAGAAATAATAACACCAAGAATCCCAAACCCCTCCCTTATATCCCGCCCTTACTGACATTTAGTTTTTGTATATTGCCTTTGTTACATTATATGGAACTATATTACAATGCTACTGTTAAGTATAGACTCTAATTTGCATTGAATGTATTTTTCCATATACCATCCCATTTTTGACACCTTGAATAGTTGACATTCATTTGTTCTCCATGTGAGAACATTCTTATATTTGTATGTGTAATCACCATCGTTATCCAGTCTAGGTTTTGCTAAGTTATACAGTTCCAGTCTATCTTCTGGCTTTCCTTCTGGTATCATACCTGCCCCTAGCCTTCATCTTCCAACTGTACTCACAGTCATCTTTTAGTTTACTTACAATATTGTGCTACTATCACAATGTATTGTGTTATCCATGTCTGGATCTATGTAATCAATCCTTTTGAACATTCTGTCCTCCTTTGGCATCAAGTGCCTGATCTCCACTCTCTTTCAATATCCTGATAACCTGTGTTCACAATTTTAACTCTCAGATTTCTCTCTCTCTTTTTACCCTTACTGGAAGTCTTCATTTCTACACTCTTCCCCAAACCTCTCTCTCCTGTCTTTCCCTATTTGCCTGTAGTGCTCCCAAATATTAAAATTTCTTTTAGAGCAGGTCTCTTTTTTCACAAACTCTATCTGAAATATTTTAAATTCCCCCACATTTTTGAAGGACAGTTTAGCCAGATATAGAATCCGTGGTTGGCAGTTTTTCTCTTCCAGTATTTTAAATATATCATACTATTGCCTTCTTGCCTCCATGGTTTCTGCTGAGAAGTCAACACATAGTCTTATTGAGCTTCCCATGTATGTAATGGATCACTTCTCCTGCTGCTTTCAGAATTCTCTCTTTGTGTTTGACATTTGGAAGTCTTACTAATAAGTGTCTTGAGGTAGGTCTATTCAAATCTATTCTGTTTGGAGTATGCTGTGCTTCTTGGATCTGTAATTTTATGTCTTTTGTAAGAGATGGGAAATTTTCAGTGATTATTTCCTCCTTTATTCTTTCTGCTCCCTTTCCCTTCTCTTCTCATTATGGGACACCCATGACACAAATATTCATGTGCTTCGTGTTGTCATTCAATTCCCTGTGACTCTGTTCATATTTTTCCATTCCTTTCCCTAGCTGTTCTTTTGTTGTAGGATTTCAGATGTCCTGTTCTCTAGTTCACTAATCATTTCTTCTGCCTTTTCAAATCTGCTGTTCTACGTCTCTCTTGTTTTTTCATCTCTTCTGTTGTGCCTTTCATTCCCATAAGTTCTACCATTTTTGTCAAACTTTCAAGTTCTTACTTATGTTTGCCCAGTGTCTTCTTTATAGCCTTCATCTCTTTTGCCATATATTCCCTCAACTTGTTAGTTTTATTTTTGAATTGATTTAGCAGTTTTGTTTGAACATCTTTAACTTTTTCAACTCCTGTTTTTTTTTTTTTTTTTTTTTTTTTTGAAGTGTTAGCTTGTTCCTTTGGGCCATATCTTTGTTTTTCCTAGTGTGTCTTGTAATTTTTTGTTGCTGTCTGGGCATCTTGTTTCCCTGATTAGTTTACTCTAGAGGTCATTTTCACTCTTTTACCTAGGGTTTTCTTGCTGGTTAGCTTTGTTCTCTATCTGTCCTTTTGCATTCAGTTCAACTTATTCTGGACATCTGGCATAGCTTATGTTAAACTGATCAGAATTTTTCAGCCCTTGTTATTCTGGTTCTTGCCCTGTCTATATGAACCACCCCCCTCACTCCACCCCCATTTTTTTGAGGAGGGTCTACTCAGATATAATTGGCTCCAATCTGATTTTCACCAACCAGAGAGGCCCAGGTCTTAGGATGAGAGTGTAATCGGTATCGAGTTACCCTGAGGATGAGACCCAGCAGACCCTGTGAGGCTTCTAGACTGTGCTTTTCCTATCTTGCTCAGCAGGTGGCACTTGTCAGTCTACAGCTCCCCACTGCCATAAAGCGATGTGTTGCCTTTAATTCTCAGCAAGCCCTGTCCCTGCCACGAGCCTGGTTGAGACAGAGGTGGAGGTGGAAGGCAAGCTTAAGCTGTTTCTGTTTTTTTTTTTTTCCAGCTCCTGGTGTCTGAATTCTCTGAATGAGGGTTGCCACTTGAATACAGCCCCACCCACCCCCTTTTCTTGGGGAAGATATGCCCTTTAGGGAATTACCTCCTCCACTTGACTCCTTACTTTGCCTCTCAGACCTATCTTAATTCCACCCTTACTTGGGTCAGTGCTGACAGTTGAAAATGCTTGAGGCTTTCTCTGATTAGCTACTTAGAATAGTTTAGAAATAGAAAAAAAAAATCCTCTTTTCAGAGCCAGCCTTTGGCCCCCAAGGTTTGCCAGTCAGGAGCCAGAGTTGTTACCCAGATTTATGTTCTCCTTTTTTGGGGGCACAGCCCTTTTCCAGTATTCTGAGAGCAGCCAGCTCCAAAAGCCTCTGTTTTTATTTATTTATTTTATTATTATTTTTTCCATCTGCTCTGCCTCCCCTCTACCAGTAGAGAACTCAGAGTTCCTTTCCTGCTTGCTCTGGGTTTTTGTGTGTTCATAGCTTGTATTTTGTAGTTCAAATTTGTTAGTTAAACCATAACTGGAGTTTGGTTGAGCTATCTACTCTTGCTTCTAGTAGAGACTGCTTCCTTTTCCCACAGGAAAGTGTTCCAACTAAGCCTGCCATCCAGTGGGGGAGGGACACCCACTTCTGCAGTTTGGGAGCTTTACTTACAGTTTTGTGCTGTGGTCTTGGCCCTTCCACCTGTTTCAGTCTGGTGTACAATGTGTACAAGTGGTCACAGATGTTCCCCCAAACAGTTATTCTAGGTAGTTCCTGGATATTTACTAACTGTTCTAGAGGACTAATTAAATTCCACACTTCCCTATGCTGCCATCTTGTCCCACCTCCTCCAACATTTTAATTTGTTCCTTTGGGCCACATTAGTAGGCTGATATCTGGTCATCTGATTATCTTGATGGGTTTATCATGAAGGTTGGTTTCTCTCTTTTGTCCAGGGTTTTGTTGTTGCTTGGGTTTTTATTAAGCCTCTTTGTTTATTAAAGCTGTTATTAAGGCTCAGTTGGATTGTCAGTATTTCCCAGCCAAAACAGGGCTGGGTACCCATGCAGGAAATGTAGACCAAGTCCAGTATGCCCTAGGATAGGGTCTGGGAAGACTCCAAAAAGTCCATTTTGCTGTACTTTCCAGCCTGTCAAGAAGATGATGCTCTTCAGCTACCTATTCCCCTGCAATTATACCTCTGAAACAGTTTAAATAGTGGCATTTGATGATGTCTGACTGGGAAGGGCTGCTACTGCAGTAATCTTGTGTTCTCACTTTCCTGGCCAATATCTGGCTCAGTACTGGGCTGTGTCCCTCTCTATGCTTGGGGTGGAGGACTCTCATAGCCATCCCCATCCACAGCCACCCCCAGGCAAGTGTCAGGCTGTCCACTGCTGCTTCCCTCAATGGTTGGGGATGGGCACCAGGAGCCACAGATGGAATTACTCACAGTCTCTGACAATAGTTTCTCAGTCTCTTCCTTCTGCACTTCCCTGGGGGTTGTACTGACCTCCCCTGTCCCCCAGATCCCCAGCCAGTTGATGTGGACAGTTTCTGCCTGGCTACTCACTGCCTTTGGGAGAGAAGTAGGTTCTGCCACTCCCTCTCTAATCCTTCATTTTCGAAGTTCCTCTTTGGGGCCGTTTTGTATTCAGCACTCCTCAGTGGCTTGTGTTCTGCCCTGGGACTCTGTGGTCTTGGGTCCCTGTGTCTGCATGTGCATGGGGATCTAATTCACTGCTGTGTTTTTATAGTCTTTGTCCCCGGTGGAAGGTGGGAGGATCCTGGCTGCTGCTTCTGTGCACTTCCCAAGCTGCCTAGGACCGAGTGAGGGAGAGGGAAGAGATTGGCCAGTCTGAAACAGAAGTTTGCTACCTGATATTTTTCTCTTGGATTCACCATTTCTGGAATCCTTCTCCAGACTCTACCTTCCTCCAGAGTTTTAAGCAAGTGAGATCTTCCCTTTCCTTCCTTCCTTCCTTCCTTCCTTCCTTCCTTCCTTCCTTCCTTCCTTCCTTCCTTTCTTCCTTCCATCCTTCCTTCCTTCCTTCTCTCTCTCTCTCTCTCTCCCCCTCTTTCTCTCATTTGTTCTTTTCTTTCGCTGAATCTCTGGTGAGGCTTTTTCAGGGGATGTCTTGTGTTGCCATGTTGATCAGCACTTGTTTTTTTAAAGTGGGAAATGGTACACTACTGCCAAAATTTGGTTCCTTAAAACAGAGAGATTATTTGTGTATTTAATCTCATCTCATTCTACTTCCTCCTCCACTTCCTCTTCTTTTTATTCTATGGAGCATATGGTTATTGCATGTATTACTGTCTCTTTTATATCTTTCATAAAGTCTTACATACACAGACTCACGTGTTGTCAGTTTAGTTGTCTAAACTTCATTCTCCAGTAGTTTCCTAAGAAAGGCTATAGAGTATTTGCTGAATTTTTGCATGTTTGTCTGCAACATTTATATTTAAAAATCAGTTTGGCTGGGATAAAAAATTTCTCCTTCCTTGAGTATCTTAAATATCTCACTGGCATAAAGTGTTGCTGTCAAGAAGTTTTTTTTTCACAGTCAAATGTTCTATCCCTTATAAGTTACTTTTTTTTTGGCCTGGGTGTCCAAGGATTTTTTTCCTTTTTCTTTAAAGTCCAGTATTTTATTAGAATATGTCCCAGTGTTGGTCATTTTGAGTCAATTTCTCCAGCTCATGGGGTGCCTTTTCAAATTTTTTCCTCCATAATTTATGGGATAAATGTGTTACTGTTGCCTAAGAATCAGTATGTATTTGTCTGTTTTTTCTTTTAATTCTGTCAATTTTTGCTTTATATGTTTTTGAGAGTGTTTTATGTACACACAAATTTAGAATTGTTAGAACTTCCTGGTGAATCTAAACTTTTTTTTTTTTTTTTTTTTTTAATCATCATTTTATTGAGATATATTCACATACCACGCAGTCATACAAAACAAATTGTACTTTCGATTGTTTACAGTACCATTACATAGTTGTACATTCATCACCTAAATCAATCCCTGACACCTTCATTAGCACACACACAAAAATAACAAGAATAATAATTAGAGTGAAAAAGAGCAATTGAAGTAAAAAAGAACACTAGGTACCTTTGTCTGTTTGTTTGCTTCCCCTATTTTTCTACACATCGATCCATAAACTAGACAAAGTGGAGTTTGGTCCTTATGGCATTCCCAATCCCACTGTCACCCCTCATAAGCTACATTTTTATACAACTGTCTTCGAGATTCATGGGTTCTGGGTTGTAGTTTAATAGTTTCAGGTATCCACCACCAGCTACCCCAATTCTTTAGAACCTAAAAAAGGTTGTCTAAAGTGTGCGTAAGAGTGCCCACCAGAGTGATCTCTCGGCTCGTTTTGGAATCTCTCTGCCACTGAAGCTTATTTCATTTCCTTTCACATCCCCCTTTTGGTCAAGAAGATGTTCTCCATCCCACGATGCCGGGTCTACATTCCTCCCCGGGAGTCATATTCCACGTTGCCAGGGAGATTCACTTCCCTGGGTGTCTGATCCCACGTAGGGGGGAGGGCAGTGATTTCACCTTTCAAGTTGGCTTAGCCAGAGAGAGAGGGCCACATCTGAGCAACAAAGAGGCATTCAGGAGGAGACTCTTAGGCACAAATACAGGGAGGCCTAGCCTCTCCTTTGCAGCAACCGTCTTCCCAAGGGTAAAACTTATGGTAGAGGGCTCAACCCATCAAACCACCAGTCCCCTATGTCTGTGGTCATGTTAGCAACCATGGAGGTGGGGTAGGCGAATACCCCTGCATTCTCCACAGGCTCCTCAAGGGGGCACTACATCGTTTTTTTTTTTTTTTTTTTTTTTTTTTTTTTTTTTTTTATCCTTGTTTGTCTTTTTTCTTTTTTTTTTTTTTTAACTTTCCCTTCTTTTTTCAAATCAACTGTATGAAAAAAAAGTTAGAAAGAAAACAAACATACAATAAAAGAACATTTCAAAGAGACCATAGCAAGGGAGTAAGAAAAAGACAACTAACCTAAGATAACTGCTTAACTTCCAACATGTTCCTACTTTACCCCAAGAAAGTTACATACTATAGCAACATTTCAGTGAACTTGTTCCTACTACATCCATCAGAAATTAACAGACCATAGTCATTTCTGGGCATCCCCAGAACGTTAAATAGCTTATCTGTTCTTCTTGGATTATTGTTCCCCCCTTCCTTAATTGCTCTCTACTGCTAGTTCCCCTACATTCTACATTATAAACCATTTGTTTTACATTTTTCAAAGTTCACATTAGTGGTAGCATATAATATTTCTCTTTTTGTGCCTGGCTTATTTCGCTCAGCATTATGTCTTCAAGGTTCATCCATGTTGTCATATGTTTCACCAGATAGTTCCTTCTTACTGCCGCGTAGTATTCCATCGTGTGTATATACCACATTTTATTTATCCACTCATCTGTTGATGGACATTTGGGTTGTTTCCATCTCTTGGCAATTGTGAATAATGCTGCTATGAACATTGGCGTGCAGATATCTGTTCGTGTCACTGCTTTCCGATCTTCCGGGTATATCCCGAGAAGTGCAATCGCTGGATCGAATGGTAGCTCTATATCTAGTTTTCTAAGGAACTGCCAGACTGACTTCCAGAGTGGCTGAACCATTACGCAGTCCCACCAACAATGAATAAGAGTTCCAATTTCTCCACATCCCCTCCAGCATTTGTAGTTTCCTGTTTGTTTAATGGCAGCCATTCTAACCGGTGTTAGATGGTATCTCATTGTGGTCTTAATTTGCATCTCTCTAATAGCTAGTGAAGCTGAACATTTTTTCATGTGTTTCTTGGACATTTGTATTTCCTCTTCAGAGAACTGTCTTTTCATATCTTTTGCCCATTTTATAATTGGGCTGTCTGTGCTATTGTCATTGAGTTGTAGGATTTCTTTGTATATGCAAGATATCAGTCTTTTGTCAGATACATGGTTTCCAAAAATTTTTTCCCATTGAGTTGGCTGCCTCTTTACCTTTTTGAGAAATTCCTTTGAGGTGCAGAAACTTCTAAGCTTGAGGAGTTCCCATTTATCTATTTTCTCTTTTGTTGCTTGTGCTTTGGGTGTAAAGTCTAGGAAGTGGCCTCCTAATACAAGGTCTTGAAGATGTTTTCCTACATTATCTTCTAGGAGTTTAATGGTACTTTCTTTTATATTGAGATCTTTGGTCCATTTTGAGTTAATTTTTGTGTAGGGGGTGAGGTAGGGGTCCTCTTTCATTCTTTTGGATATGGATATCCAACTCTCCCAGCCCCATTTGTTGAAAAGACCATTATGGCTCAGTTCGGTGACTTTGGGGGCCTTATCAAAGATCAGTCGGCCATAGATCTGAGGGTCTATCTCTGAATTCTCAATTCGATTCCATTGATCTATATGTCTATCTTTGTGCCAGTACCATGCTGTTTTGGCAACTGTGGCTTTATAATAAGCTTCAAAGTCAGGGAGTGTAAGTCCTCCCACTTCGTTTTTCTTTTTTAAAGTGTCTTTAGCAATTCGAGGCATCTTCCCTTTCCAAATAAATTTGATAACTAGCTTTTCCAAGTCTGCAAAGTAGGTTGTTGGAATTTTGATTGGGATTGCATTGAATCTGTAGATGAGTTTGGGTAGAATTGACATCTTAATGACATTTAGCCTTCCTATCCATGAACATGGAATATTTTTCCATCTTTTAAGGTCCCCTTCTATTTCTTTTAGTAGAGTTATGTAGTTTTCTTTGTATAGGTCTTTTACATCTTTGGTTAAGTTTATTCCTAGGTACTTGATTTTTTTAGTTGCTATTGAAAATGGTATCTTTTTCTTGAGTGTCTCTTCAGTTTGTTCATTTCTAGCATATAGAAACATTACTGACTTATGTGCATTAATCTTGTATCCCGCTACTTTGCTAAATTTGTTTATTAGCTCTAGTAGGTGTATCGTTGATTTCTCAGGGTTTTCTAGATATAAGATCATATCATCTGCAAACAATGACAGTTTTACTTCTTCTTTTCCAATTTGGATGCCTTTTATTTCTTTGTCTTGCCGGATTGCCCTGGCTAGCACTTCCAGCACAATGTTGAATAACAGTGGTGACAGCGGGCATCCTTGTCTTGTTCCTGATCTTAGAGGGAAGGCTTTCAGTCTCTCACCATTGAGTACTATGCTGGCTGTGGGTTTTTCATATATGCTCTTTATCATGTTGAGGAAGTTTCCTTCAATTCCTACCTTTTGAAGTGTTTTTATCAAAAACGGATGTTGGATTTTGTC
This sequence comes from Choloepus didactylus, assembly GCF_015220235.1. Classification (NCBI taxonomy): domain Eukaryota; kingdom Metazoa; phylum Chordata; class Mammalia; order Pilosa; family Megalonychidae; genus Choloepus; species Choloepus didactylus. Next base: position 29,365,962 of record NC_051322.1, on the reverse strand, counting down.
AAATGCTTTTTCAGCATCTATTGAGATGATCAATTGATTTTTCCCTTTCGAGTTTTTAATGTGTTGTAATACATTGATTGTTTTTCTTATGTTGAACCATCCTTGCATGCCTGGAATGAACCCCACTTGGTCATGGTGTATGATTTTTTTAATGTGTCTTTGGATTCGATTTGCAAGTATTTTGTTGAGGATTTTTGCATCTATATTCATTAGGGAGATTGGCCGGTAGTTTTCCTTTTTTGTAGCATCTTTGCCTGGTTTTGGTATTAGATTGATGTTAGCTTCATAAAATGAATTAGGTAGTGTTCCATTTTTTTCAATGTTTTGAAAGAGTTTGAGTAAGATTGGTGTCAGTTCTTTCTGGAAAGTTTGGTAGAATTCCCCTGTGAAGCCATCTGGCCCTGGGCATTTATTTGTGGGAAGATTTTTGATGACTGATTGGATCTCTTTGCTTGTGATGGGTTGGTTGAGGTCTTCTATTTCTTCTCTGGTCAGTCTAGGTTGTTCATATGTTTCCAGGAAATTGTCCATTTCTTCTACATTATCCAGTTTGTTGCCATACAGTTGTTCATAATATCCTCTTATAATTTTTTTAATTTCTTCAGGATCTGCAGTTATGTCACCTTTTTCATTCATTATTTTGTTTATATGGGTCTTCTCTCTTTTTGATTTTGTCAGTCTAGCTAGGGGCTTGTCAATCTTGTTGATCTTCTCAAAGAACCAACTTTTGGTGATATTTATCCTTTCTATTGTTTTTTTGTTCTCTATTTCATTTATTTCTGCTTTAATCCTTGTTATTTCTTTTCTTGTACTTGGTTTAGGATTGGTTTGCTGTTCATTTTCTAGCTTCTTCAGTTGATCCATTAGTTCTTTGATTTTGGCTCTTTCTTCCTTTTTAATATATGCGTTTAGTGCTATAAATTTCCCCCTTAGCACTGCTTTTGCTGCATCCCATAGGTTTTGGTATGTTGTGTTCTCATTTTCATTCGTCTCTATATATTTAGCAATTTCTCTTGCTATTTCTTCTTTAACCCACTGATTGTTTAGGAGTGTGTTGTTTAACCTCCAGGTATTTGTGAATTTTCTAAGTCTCTGATGGTTATTGACTTCTAATTGTATTCCATTGTGGTCAGAGAATGTGCTTTGAATAATTTCAATCTTTTTAAATTTATTGAGGCTTGTTTTATGTCCCAGCATATGATCTATTCTGGAGAAAGTTCCGTGAGCACTAGAAAAGTATGTGTATCCTGGTGATTTGGGATGTAATGTCCTGTAGATGTCTGTTAAATCTAATTCATTTATCAGATTGTTTAGGTTTTCAATTTCCTTATTGGTCTTCTGTCTGGTTGATCTATCTATAGGAGAGAGTGATGTGTTGAAGTCTCCCACAATTATTGTGGAAACATCAATTGCTTCCTTTAGTTTTGCCAATGTTTCTCTCATGTATTTTGTGGCACCTTGATTGGGTGCATAGACGTTTACGATTGTTATTTCTTCTTGCTGAATTGCCCCTTTTATTAGTATGTAGTGGCCTTCTTTGTCTCTCAAAACATCCCTGCATTTGAAGTCTATTTTATCTGAGATTAATATTGCTACACCTGCTTTCTTTTGGCTGTAGCTTGCATGAAATATTTTTTTCCATCCTTTCACTTTCAGTTTCTTTGTGTCCCTGTGTCTAAGATGGGTCTCTTGTATGCAACATATTGATGGTTCATTTTTTTTGATCCATTCTGCGAATCTATATCTTTTAATTGGGGAGTTTAATCCATTTACATTCAACGTTAAAACCGTGAAGGCATTTCTTGAATCGGCCATCTTATCCTTTGGATTATGTTTGCCATATTTTTCCCTCTCTCTATTAATATCCTTTATTGTACCCATACCGAATCTCTTTAGTACTGAACCTTTCTCCAAGTCTCTCTGTCCTGTCTTTGTTTCTCTGTCTGTAGGGCTCCCTTTAGTATCTCCAGTAGGGCAGGTCTCTTGTTAGCAAATTCTCTCAGCATTTGTTTGTCTGTGAAAAATTTAAGCTCTCCCTCAAATTTGAAGGAGAGCTTTGCTGGATAAAGTATTCTTGGCTGGAAATTCCTCTCACTCAGAATTTTAAATATATCGTGCCACTGCCTTCTCGCCTCCATGGTGGCTGCTGAGTAGTCACTACTTAGTCTTATGCTGTTTCCTTTGTATGTGGTGAATTGCTTTTCTCTTGCTGCTTTCAGAACTTGCTCCTTCTCTTCTATGTTTGACAGTGTGATCAGTATATGTCTCGGAGTGGGTTTTTTTGGATTTATTCTATTTGGAGTTCGCTGAGCATTTATGATTTGTGTATTTATGTTGTTTAGAAGATTTGGGAAGTTTTCCCCAACAATTTCTTTGAATACTCTTCCTAGACCTTTACCCTTTTCTTCCCCTTCTGGGACACCAATGAGTCTTATATTCGGACGTTTCATATTATCTATCATATCCCTGAGGTCCATTTCGAGTTTTTCAATTTTTTTCCCCATTCTTTCTTTTATGTTTTCATTTTCCATTCTGTCATCTTCCAGGTCATTGATTCGTTGTTCAACTTCCTCTAGTCTTGTACTATGAGTGTCCAGAATCTTTTTAATTTGGTCAACAGTTTCTTTAATTTCCATAAGATCATCCATTTTTTTATTTAGTCTTGCAATGTCTTCTTTATGCTCTTCTAGGGTCTTCTTGATTTCCTTCATATCCCGTACTAGGGTCTCATTGTTCATCTTTAGTTCTTTGAGTAGCTGCTCTAGGTGTGTCTCTTCTGGTCTTTTGATTTGGGTGCTTGGGCTTGGGTTATCCATATCGTCTGGTTTTTTCATATGCTTTATAATTTTCTGTTGTTTTTGGCCTCGTGGCATTTGCTGACCTTGATAGGGTTCTTTTAGGGTTTGTAGACCAGTTGAAGTCCTTATCTCTAATTTATCAGATCTACAGCTTCGTGGAGTACACTTTCTCTAACTAACCAGCAGGTGGCGTCCACGAGCCACCTGTTCTCCACAAGCCAGATCTCCCCTGCTTAGCCTTTTTGGTGAGTGGGGGAGTGAGTCTTGTGGGGCCCAATTGGTGTCCCAAGCTTGCGTGTGTAGTTGGTGTTGCCTGCCCTGTATGTGGGGCGTGTTTCTGGGCAGTCGGGGAGGGGGGGTGGCCCTAACAATCAAATCTCCCTGATGATCCTAGAGTTTTAAAGCTACTGCAATAGTCTAATCCTTCAGTTCAGTCCTGCCACAGTTTGTCTCTGCCACTGACCCACAAGTCTTTGGTATTGGCGTATGGCTCCTGAGACTTGCAAGTGGGCCCCTCTTCCAGGCTGTGCACCCCGGGTCCTCTGTTGAGGGATGACTGTGCTATGTCGCAGGTGAGTGCCGTCCCCCCAGGGCAGTTCTGGGCTGCTGGGCTGTGTTGGGAGGCTCCCAGTCTGCTCAAATGATGGCTGAATGGGGCTCTGTTAATTCACACTGCTCCCCCTTCCCAGCTCTGGGACATTCAGCTGAGGTTGCAGGGAAGGCTAATGTCCACGCCCAGTTTTGTGGTGTGTGCCTGTTATTTGAAGCACTTCCGTCACACTGGGTTGTCTGGGGCAGCTCTGGGCTATGGGGCTGGCGATGGGCAGGAGTGTTTCCTGTCCACCAGGATGGTGGCTGTGAGCGGACACCCCCCTTTTCTTGGGAAGTTGTGTTGTTTAGTGAATTTTCTCAGCCACTGGATTATTGCCTTTTGTCTCAGAGCTCTCTTAGTTCTGCTCTTGACTTGATGTGCCCAAATTTCAATTCTTTGAAGCTTTCTGTATTGAGCTTCTTAGAGTAATTGTTTTAGAAAAAGCAAAAAGGATTTAAAAAAAAAAAAAAAAAAACGGCCCTCCTCAGAGGTCTAATGGGTTATTGAAATGCTAATAGACAAAGCAACCAGGGCCATTAAGGAAAAGTGCCCAGGGCAGAGAGATCAGCCTTGCTTCGGGATTTGCATATGCGCCTCAAGGCCTGATCTCCGCCCTTCCCCTTTCTGTGTTCACCAGAACTCCAAAAATCCTCTGCTTTTATTTTGGAGTTTTTCGTGTTGTTTTTTTTTCTATGCCTGTCTCCTCTCTGCTGGGCTGGCTGCTCTCAGAGTCTCTGGTGTCTGGCCTCAGTCTATCTATGGTTGGAGTTTGAATCAGTAGAATGAGTTTCCGGTAAGAGCAGCCACTGCAATTCTCCCTTCTCCTTCCTGGAGCTGACAGCCCCTCCTCCCCCGGGACTGAGCCTGGCAGGGAGGGGCGCGGGTCCCCTGGCCGCAAAAACTTACAGATTTCGCTGATCTCAGCAGTTCCACGTTTTCATGAGTGTTGTATGAAGTATGCCCAAAGACAGATTGCTCTGTGGTGTCCAGTCCACGCAGTTCCTGGCTTTTTACCTACTTTCCTGGAGGAGTAACTAAAACATACAGCTCACCAGTCTGCCATCTTGCCCCCGAATCTAAACTTTTATTGTTATGAAATACTCTTTATCTGTAATGATGCTTCTTGCCTTTAAATTTGTTTTTTCTTGATATTAATAGTGCTGCCCCAACTTGCTTTAAGTTGTGTGATTGTTGTATCTTTTCCATACTTTTAACCTTTCTCTATCTTTTTATTTTAGGCATGACTCTTGTAAGCAGCTTATAAAAGGGTTTTGTTTTTATTAAGTCAGACAGTTTTTATCTTTTTAATGCAATTTTATTGAGATCTGTTCACATACCATACAATCATTCAAAGTGTACAATCAGTTGTTCACAGTATCATCACATGGTTGTGCATTCATTACCACAATCAATTTTTTGCATTTTCATTACTCCAAAAAATAAGAATAAAAAGAAAAAGTAAAAAGAAAAAAAAAACATCCGAAACACCTCATACTCCTCCCCTCCCCCCATTATTCATTTACTTTTTGTACCCCTTTTTTTCTACTCATTTGTCCATACACTGCATAAAGGGAGTGTGAGCCACAGAGTTTTCACAATCACACAGTAGCACTGTATAAGCTATTTAGTTATATTATCGTCTTCAAGAATCAAGGGTTCAACAGTTTCAGGTATTTTCTTCTAGTTATTCCCCTACACTAAAAACTAAAAAAGGATATCTAGATTATGCATAAGAATAACTTCCAGAATGACCTCTCGACTCCATTTGAGATCTCTCAACCACTGAAATTTTATTTTGTTTCATTTCTCTTCCCCCTTTTGGTCAGGAAGGCTTTTTTATCCCATGATGCCAGGTCCAGACTTATCCCCAGGAGTCAAGTCCCATGTTGCCAGAGAGATTCACACCCCTGAGAGTCAGGTCCCACATGGGGGGAGGGCAGTGAGTTTACCAGCTGAGTGGGCTTAGAGAGAGACAGGATACATCTGAGCAACAAAAGAGGTTCTCTGGGGGTGACCCTTAGGCACCATTATAAGTAGGCTTAGCCTTTCCTTTGCAGTAACAAGCTTAATAAGGGCAATCCCCAAGATCGAGGACTTGTCCTACTACAACGGTAGTCTCCAGTGCTTGCGAGAATATCAGGAATTCCCCAGGTGGGGAAGTTTAATATTTCCACATTTTCCCCAGGCCCTCAAGGGGACTTTGCAAATACTACCCTTACTTTCTGCTCAAATTACTCTGGGATATATCGGGGTTTCATGCTAACCTGTATAAACCAACCAGCTCTCACCCCCTATTCAAGGTTCCATGTAATTATGGTGTTTCAATAAACTGACCATACAAGTTAAATTACATAGCATGCTACAGAAAGTAGAGATTTTGCACCAGATAAACATCTTTTCCTTTGGTCTCACACAGAAGTTGAGGTTTTAAAACACAGTAATCGTCCTTTACCCTTTAGTCAGGTTTACCTTAGTTCTGATTAAGTCCATTTTGTTCACATCTCTAATTGAAGTCTGAGCTCTTTCTCAGCTTTTTTTAAACATTTGCTATATGGGGTAATGCTGACATTCATAGCTGCTGAACTCTGGCTCTGAGTCTCAGGTGTCATACAGATACCCGAAGTTAGAGGGACCGACCAGGTTACACACAAAGAGCTCAGCATCTAAGAATTTAGAGATAACTACTACAATTCATGAATAGATGTGACTGCCGTAAGAGCTTACAACACAGGAACCTTTACCATAAGTCTTCCCCTGACAAGCTATGCTCCCAGATTCAATTTTCAGAGTTTACACATTATAGTTAGTCCATATTAGTGAGGCATTATGTTTGTCTTTTGGTTGTGGCTTATTTCACTCAACATACTGTCCTCAAGGTCCATTCACCTAAGTGTATGCCTCAAAACTTCATTTTTTCTTGATGCCACTCAGTATTCCATCGTATGTATATACCACAGTTCACCATTCCATGTATCAGTCGATGTACCCTTAGGCCATCTCCATCCATTGTGAATCATGAATATGGTACCATAAACACCAGTGTGCAATGTCCACTCCTGTTCCTGCTCTCAGTTCTTCCAAGTATATACCCAATAAAAGGGTTGCAGGACCATATGGCAATCCCATAGTTAGCTTCCTATGTAACCACAACACTGCCCTCAAGCTGGGCTGTGCCATTCTATTTCCCTACCAACAGAGATTAAGTACGTCCTTCTGTCCACATTTTCTCCAGTACTTGTATCCCTCTGTTTATTTTTTTTAACAGTTTTATTCACACATCATAGAATCCACCCTAAGGAAACAATCAATGATTCCCAGTATTATCACATAACTATGCATTCACCACCACAATCTATATGATGACATTTCCATTCTTCCCCAAATAAAGAGGAAAAGGAGAAAAAAATGAAGAATAAAAATACAAAAGATAGAAGAAAAATAAAAATAAAATACAATGAAAAGGTCAGACAACATCATTACCACTGAGAATCCCATATCAGTCCCTTGTATCCCCCTCTTATAGACATTTAGCTTTGGTATATTGCCTTTTATACAATTAATGGAAGCATCTTACAGTGTTACCATTAACTATAGACTCTAGTTTGCATTGATTGTTTTTCCCCCATACCATCCAATTTTCAACACCTTGCAATGTTGACATTCATTTGTTCTCACTCATCTAAAAACATTCTTATATTTGTACATTTACTTACCATCATTGACCACTCTGGGTTTCTCTAAGTTATACAATCCCAGTCTTTATCTTCTCTTTCCTTCTGGTGTCGTAAATGCCCTTAGCCTTCATTTTTCAACCATACTTGCACTCATATTTGTTCAGAGTATTTACATTATTGTGCTACCATCAGACAGTATTATGCTATCCATTCCATTTCTGAATTTATGCAATCAATCCTGTTGAAACTTCTGTACTCCTTCAGCACCAAATGCCTGATCTCTAACCTCTTTCTATCTCCTGATAACCTGTATTCTCAACTCTCAAATTTCACTCATCAATGTTGGTCCATATTAGTGAGACCATAGAGTATCTGTCCTTTTTGTTTCTAGCTAATTTCACTCAATGTAATATCTACTGTCTACCATTTTGTCTTTTGGATTTTATATGTCATATTTTATTTTTATTTTTCCTCTCTCTCTCTTTTTACCCTTACTGATAGTCTTCATTTTTACACTCCTCCAAACCTCTCTTTCCTGTCTTTTCCTATCTGCCTGTAGTGCTCCTTTTAACATTTTTTGTAGAGCAGTTCTCTTGTTCACAAACTCTCTCAGTGTCTTTTTGTCTGAAAACATTTTGAACTCACCCTCATTTTTGAAGGACAATTTTTCTGGATATAGAATTCTTGGTTGGCAGTTTTTCTCTTTCAGTATCTTAAATTTATCATACCATTGCCTTCTCGCCTCCATGGTTTCTGCTGAGAAATCCTAACAAATGGGAAATTTTCAGTGACTTTTTCCTCTGTTACTCTTTCTGCCCCTTTTCCCTTCTCTTCTCCTTCTGGGAACCCATGACATGTGTATTCATGCGCTTCATGTTGTCTTTCAGTTCCCTGATACCCTGTTCATATTTTTCCATTCTTTTCCCTATCTGTTCTTTTGTGTGTAGGAATTCAGATCTCCTGTTCTCCAGTTCATGAATCCTTTCTTCTGCCTCTTCAAATCTGCTGTTTTATGTCTCCATTGTGTTTGTCATCTCTTCTGTTGTGCCTTTCATTCCCATATGTTCTGCCAATTATTTTTCAAATTTTTAAGTTCTTACTTGCATTTGCCCAATGTCTTCTTGATATCATTAATCTCTTTTGCCATATCATCCCTCAACTCATTGATTTGATTTCTGAATTCATTTAGGAGATTTGTTTGATTAATAATCAGCTGTTTCAATTCCTGTATCTCAGTTTGTTCCTCTAACTGCACCACATCTTCACTCTTCTTAATGTGATCTGTAATTTTCTTTTGTCAAGGCATCTGGTTTCCATGATTACATCAATCAGATTTTCCCAAACCAGATGGGCCCAGGTCTCAGGAGGAGGCTAAATCAGTATCAGGTTTCCCTGAGGGTGAGACCCAGAAGATTGTCAGACTTTCCTGTTTGGCCTCTAGACTCTGTGCTTTTCCTATCCTGCCCAGCAGGTGGCACTTGTCAGCCTGCAGCTCCCTACTAGTGTAAAGAGGTGCGGTATATTTAATTCTGAGTGGATCCTGTCCCTGCCAGGGACCAAGGGTGTCAGAAACCAAGCTTAAGCTGTTTTTTTTCCTTCCCCTCAGGCCCTAGGGTCTGATTCTCCAAGGGAGAGCTACCACTTGAGCTAGGTTCCCCCCCCCTTTTCTTAGGGAAGATAAACCCTTAGGACATTGTCTCCTACACTTGAGTTTTTCCTTTGACTCTCTTACTATCTTTACTCCACCCTTGCCTGGGTCTGTGCTGACAATTGAAAATGCATTAGGACTTAGAATGAGCAAGAGAAAAAAAGGAAAAAAGCAAGAAGTCCCCTTTTCAGAGTCAGTCCCCAGTCAGGAATTGGTACCTGGTTCTGTGTGCCCCTTTTCTTGGGACACAGCTCTTTTCCAGTATTCTAAGCTCAGCAGACTCTAAAAGCCTCTGTTTTTATTTATTTATGTATTTTTTTCCCATAAGCCCTGCCTCCTCTCTGCCAGGATAAACCTCTTGGTTCTTTTCCTGCTTGCTCTGGACTTATCTGTGCTTGTAGCATGTATTCAGTAGTCCATATTTGTTAATTAAAACTGCAGTTGGAGCTTGGTTGAGCTGCATTCCCTTGCTCCTGGCAGGGACTGCTTCTTTCTCCCCCAGAGAAGTTTTGCAACTCACCCTACCATGCTGTTGGGGGAAAGGCACCAGCTCCACAGTTTGGGGAGCTTTGCTTACAGTTCTGTGCTGCGATCTCAGCCATTCCACCCATTCCTCACTGGTGTGTGATGTTGTCTGGTCATGGATGTCCTCCTATCAGCTGTTCCAGACTATTTTCTAGTTGTTCCTGGCTATTTACTAGTTGTTCTAGGGGACTAATTAAATTCTACACCTCCCTATGCCACCGTCTTGCCCTGCCTCAGTCTTTATCTTTTAATTGGAGCATTTAGCCCATTTATCTTTAATATAACTGAGTCACTTGGGCCTAAATACTGTTATCTGCTCCCTATTTGTCCCATTTGATCTATGTTCCCTTTTATTGCCTTCTTTATTTCTTTTCAAATTATTCCATTTTTGTCTCTTTTAGCTTAGTAGTAGTACTTTTATGTAAAAATGATTTTTAGTGGTCATCCTTAGTGATTACAACATACTCTTTTGAATTACCAAATTCTAAAAGAAATGAGTCTTTCATCTCTTCCCAGACAATATGAGTACTTTAGAAAAAATTAATTCTGTTTACTCTACTTCTGACTTACATGCCATTGTTGTTTTGTTTTCCTGTCCAGTAGCCTATGAGGCTCTTGGAAGCAACACTCAGTCTCTCGGTTGCTCTCTGTGTAATCAGAAAATGCACCCAGGGGAAAGGTGGCTCCAAATGCCTGCCTTACCTACCTGGGTTTCCGTTCTCCATGAGATCTTGACCTAGTAACTCTTCACTCTCCTTTCTGATGCCTTTAATGTTTTAGTATTTATTCCAGCTTTTCTAGTTGTCTTTAGTGGAACAATTTGTCTAATTTACCTATTCTGCTATTATTAGAAATTTGGCACTATTAACCCCTATGCTATACTCTACTTGATGAAGATCAATTGAAGCAGGTATTGTTGCTAACAGACTAGTCTAAATCTCACAGCTCTTCAGTATCTGTGGGGTTTGGGAAAGGTGACTTATGGACCCCTCATGTGATGATGACCTTGGTGGGGGGTGGGGTGGGAGGGGTCAGCCAGTTCTGGAAGCTGTACTTGTTGCTTAGCTGTCTGAGTAAACTTAATCAGAAAGGGTACCTGAGGTGGCTTATGCTGTCCTGAGAAGATTTACGGCCATTGGCTTCCCACCTTACCTCTATGGGCCAGTGTGAAAGCTGGCAACTTGTTGAACTTGCACCAAGGTGGGTATAGCAAATGCTCTGGGCCAGAGGTCACAGTCAACCCATCCTTGCCAGGGCTGAGGAAAGGTGAGAGGTGGGTTGTTCCTGGAGCTACTACATAGTCTTCCTATAAAGGAAGCTGCCACTGCAGGCAGAGCCTCCACATGACCCTCATTGTGAAGGACGTGACTCAGACCTGCAATGTCCATATCTCACATGCTGCTGTTTACTTGTGGAGGCATCAAAATACTCTCTTGCTTGCCAGGAAGGTGATGGTGAGAACCTCTGTCTTCCCTGGAAACACCCCAGCCCAGCTGGTCCTGAAGTATCTGTTTTTGGAAAGTGACTCCCCTGTGTTTAATTTGCTCAATTTGTTTCTAAATGTGCCTGGGTCTGTCTGCCAACGTTATTTCATCTCCTTTTACCAACCACCCTCCTTCCAAGTGTGAAGACCCTAGCAGATTACTGTCTCACCAGGCAGAGGAGCCTCGATCTCTGGGCTTTCTGTCCTGAGGAGACCTGGCACCTAATTCCCTGGATCAATGCCTGGAGGCAAAGAAGGGACTGAGGCATTTGACTGGACTTGCTCCTCTTGTTGATACCCCATACCGTGGTTAGCATTGCCTGGTTTGGGTTGTTCATTATTTGAATGAACTTAGGCTTTCTGGCTCTAAATCTCTTGCTTTGTCAGGTTTCTTGTTTTTTTTCTCTATGGACCCTGTGACTCTTGGATAGCCTGAGGAACAACATGAGCAAAGCTGTACCCCTTGCTCTGTAGCCTGTGATGCCCAGCCTTAATCCCTGTCACCCCCAACCTACTGGCAAGGGAGGCCAGTGAGCACCTGGAGTTCATACAAAGAGGCAGAGGCTTCAGGGCATGTCAGGGAGCCGCCTCTCCACTCTCTGGGGCAGTGACCTCATCTGCCTGCTGTTGCCTCCAGGGCTTCTGCAGCTCCTCCCCTGAGTGAAACTGTGTGTGCATGTAAGCAAATCGTATTTCACTTTGTTCATTAGGCAAGTGCACACATGTAAAATTCACTTATTTACTAACAACAAAGTAGTAGAAACTAAAATTTCATTTTTGAAATTTGACACTGGTAATAAACAGTCCCTAACCATCATTTGTATTGAAAATAATGACACTGGTAATAAACAATCCCTAACCATTCCTTCAGGAGGTTTCCTTGCTACCTTTCCATCTAGCCTCTATGTCTGTTTAAACTCAGCTCCTAGTAAACATACAAGTGTTAACATTCCTCTCTAGTGCTCTCTCTCTTTGCTCTTCCTGAACTCCAAGACTGCTCCTTAAATCATCCAGCATAAATCTTCATTGTAGATAACTGTAGATATCTGATTCAAACACCAGGGTGACCATTTTTCAATCTGAATTTTTAAAAAGGAAAATAAAATTCTTATGGTCCCCTGGTGTCAATCAAATTATTTTGCTTATAATATTATCTAAATAAGTACAAACATAAAATTAAATTCCTTATACTTAATTCCTCTTATATAACTCTAAACCAAATCAGTGTACAAACGAAATATAAAAAGTCCCTACAAAACCACTGAAACTCAAATTAGCACAGTTGCTTTAATGTGATCCACCACATTACTTTTCTGAAACCAAACACTGAATATCGGCCTGATGATACAGCTCAAGGATCCTACCTTCTGTGGTGTGTAGACATGGTTCTTCCATTTCTTTCCTCTACTGGAACAATTGCAGACATTTTGTTTGTACAGACATAAACATTCCATTTATGAATGAAATCTTCTGCTCCATTCTTTTTTTAATAGCCCGTGACAATTAAACTAATGCTCCTTATCCTTGAACTCTCTAGAAACAGTTCTAATCTTTCATATGAGGTGGAATAGGTTTACATTGCTTTTTAAGATATTCATTGATTTTAGAACTTCAGTTAAAATTCTTACAGAGGGGCCATGAGTCTCCCAAATGTGTCTTAGGGTGTTCACAGACCGCAGTTTGAAAATTCCTGGATTTGAAGTTTTGGCTTGTCAGGCAAGAATCCCAGTAATGCTTCCCCCAGGCCCTGGGTTTGCCCCCACCTATTCTCAGTGCACTCTCGGGGCTGAGATCCCCCAAGATGGTGCTTCAGCTTTACTTGTTTTGGTTTTGCTTTTCCCTGTTGGGGCCAGGTGCACACTACATGCCCAAATTTGAACTGAAACACAAGGGGCTGTTTAACAGCTAAGAGAGGGCTCTCTCCTCCCTTGAGGCTTACCCAGTCAGCCTGTGGAGTGTCCCCTGTGCCTCTAGGCTGGGGCTGGCTGAGGGAGGGGCCTCTTCCACACATCTGATCTTGGCAAGGGACTGGCTGCTAACTGTGCCTCCACATGAGGGAATATATAGCAGTTCGGTCCTTGGAAAAAACTGGAGACTCACAGGACCAGAATAGCAACTGGAGACATATTTAAAGACAGAAACACCTGCTTCGGAATTGTGACAGGAAATGAGATTTCAGAAATGCCACCGTGGGGCTGGGGAAACAACAGCCCCTCCCTTATATTTCCCCTGCTTTTTGCTGCCAGCTGGGCCTGCCTGCAGGGAAAGCCCAGGCACCATGTCCCCTCTTGGCCCTTGGCCCAGCATAGTGTCTGCTGTGAGGGCCTGTAAGAGCTGAAGCTGGTGCCTGTGGAGTCTGGGCGAGTGTGGCCTGCCTGGTGCTGTCCAGTGGCTGATCCTGCCAGGCTGGCATCAAGTGAGATTCCACACTTCTGTGTGCAGACCTCTGGGGTCCTCACAGGGACTTAGGAAAACCAGTCATAGAGGCAAGAGAGACCCACCCACACCAAGCCTTCCTTACATGGACTGTACAGCTGTTGGCTGATGCTGTTGACCCATGATGCCTCTTTAGGGCCATCCTCAGGGCTCCTAGGGGAAGTGGAGGAGTATTGTGTTCAGTCTGGAGCAGGGTGGTCAGTCTGGAGCAGGGGCCTCCAAAGTGGGCTAGGTACATCCCAGACAGTGTGGAAGATGGGGTCAAGGAAAGAAAATAAGTCCATTTATTTAATGCTTTACTTCACAAATAAAGGAGAGAGCTATGTAGTGTTCCTCGTCTTGAATCCTAATGGATTCTGCTGCCCTTGCTTGTCAGGTGGGAGATGACCTCAGGGGTGGGAGGGAGCCCTTAACTAACTCATTCCTTTTTCTGAGGTATTTTGGCACATGGCAACTTACATGTGTCTGCTGACGGGAATTTAGAGATTCTATCCTCTATTTTTAAGTAAACCAATTCTCACAAAAAGGACAGATGACTTTGAAACCTTCTTGAAAAGAAATCCTGGACAGAAGATAAAACTAATGTCACAAGTGAACTGCCAAAAAATGGCAGCGCTGACCCTTCTCCTACGCCTAGTGTGAGCCTGTTGTCAGCTCTGTTATGAGGTGAAAACAATGGCGTTTTAATCAGATCTCACGAAGAGTTAGCCAAAACTGAAATTACCCAGAAGACTATTTGAAATATGGCTTTACATCCACAATCATTCACATCGAATCTTACTCTACGTGCATCTTGTGTCATGAGAAGGTAACTAACAGGACATTTCAAAATATTGCTAATTTCATCTTTATCTCATCCTTTTAAATTCTATTCTGTGGTTCTTTTACTTTATAAATAATATAAATATAATATAAAATAATCAGAACTGTAGGTGCATGAATAATTTTTTTTTTTACTGATGGGGGTGGGCAATACAAAAATTCAAGGACCACTGATCTAGTGATTTTCAAATTTTAGGTGCATCAGAATCACCTGGAGAGCTTGTTAAAGCACAGATCATTGGGTGCCACCCCAAGTGTCTAATTCAGTGGGCTGGGATGGCTTCCAAGAAGTTGTATTTCTCAGAAGTTTCCAGGTGATGCTGATGCTGCTGGTCTGGGGACCGCTGGGCTAGAGATGTGAGCTCAGCCTGAATGGTAACAAACAGAAAGTAAGGGAGGCCCACCCTGCTAGTGTCTACCTTCCTCACAGGTGAAAGCAAGGATCCCACCTGAGAACCATGATGTCTCCTCCATAGCCTGCCACACTGCCTGAAATTCACCTTCAGAGATGAACTTAGCCTTAAACATGACTTTGTAAATACCTCTAGAAAGAGTGAGCCGTGAAGTTAGAAATAGTGTTAATGAATGCTTTGATTGAATGGGGGATGGGGTATAATAGAGGATTTGTAACTCTCACCTACTGGTTTCACCTCCAAGGGAACCAGGTTTGGAACCCTTAGGCTTTGATCTTAGAGAGGTCTGAGGGGGGTCCCTGCACAGCCTTTCACTAGCTTTTGATGTCAGATATTCAATAAGGTAATATATGTGCAACAGGAAAAACATAATTTTGATTTCTCTTGATGGCGTCTAAGAAGGGTGGGTCTTAGCAATGGAAGAATCGTGTTCTATAGGCTCCACGAAGGCTGTAGGTATAGAAGTCTGGAGGGGCTGAACTGCCCTGCAGGAGTATTGGGGTTGGCAGGAGTCAGAGAGGTTGGAGGCTGCTGGGGAGGAGGAAGGTGGAGGAACTTGTGGTTCTTATGCAGAGGACACTGTGAGCCATCAGGGTATGCCATATCTGGATCCTCTGTACATGCCCCCACTACAATATTATTCTGAGTATCTATATTTTAGTGCATCACTTCTAGGGCATGCAGCATGAGGCTGGGTCCAGCATCCTAGCGGGTGCAGAGGTAATGTGCCTGGCAGAGTATAGTTGCCAAGTAAGTACTAGAACCTTCCCCATCTTCCTTAGCCCTCCTTCTTCCTCCCACACATGTTCAACATCTACTTTCCTTTCTTTTTTTTTTTTTTTAATATGTATTTTATAGAGGATTCTTGAAAGTCAGAAGCAGTAACACACTAAGGAATGTAGTTATAATGGCAGGATTTCCAGCACAGGCCAGTCTATGAGAGGGAGTCAGTGTCCCTCACATTCAGCCCAAATCACATCCATGTACGTATAGGCTGCCTACTTCTGAGGGAAGGCCTACTGTCATATCAGATTGTTGTCCTGCTGTCAGTGAAAAATATTAGAATATTGGAATATTAGAATTTCAGCTCCAAGAAAGCTATCCATGGGGAAAAAGGAATGAGCCATGTGCAGTTCCTGCCTAGCCTCAATGATGATATGCAGCCATACTTGGGGCTAGCTGGCCAGCTGAGCAGGCATGTGGGTGACTAGGCACCCTCCTGTCTCAGCACTCCCCTTTGTTGGGCCCAAGCATTGTTTTCGGGTTAGTTATGGAGCTTACTTTACCTGGATGACTTGTGCCTGTTTAAAAGGGTAGGTGATAACTGTGCGATGTAGAGGGGAGAGACAGGTCTTGGAATCCGGTGAGACCTGGGTCCAGATCCTGGACCCTTAAGCAAGTTCCTCCATGTCACTGAACCTCAGTTCCTTCCTCTGTAAGATGGGGCCATGCGGTGCAGACTGTGGATGGTCACAAGGAGGAAGGGAATGTTGCACAAAGCGCCTGGCCCCTAGATGTGTCGTGGGACCCTAACTATGTGCTGATTCAATTGGACTAAACTCCAAAAATCCCTGTAGGTTATTCCACTGAGAGCTAAACTCAGGGAATCTAATCCAGCATTCCTGGGGCATTGGTTGTTAGAGACATAAACTCATTAATTTATCCGTACAACAAATATATATTGAATGCTGACTCCATGTCAGACAATGAACTAAAAAATATTTAAGAGCATATAGTGATAAAAGCTTTTAAAAAGCCTCTTTAGGGTGGCTTTTCAGGCAGAAGGCCCTTAGGGCTCTGGTGAGACTCTCTAGAGGCTCTCTGCTGCTGGGTGGGATGGGTGGGTGCGGGGGGATTAGGCAGTGGGTACCGCAAGTTAAAGCAGCAAAAGAACCACAGAGGGGCTGCCAAGTCTAAGGGCCACAGTGAGACAAAGGGGAGGCTGTGAGGCTGGGGTGGGGGGCAGCCTCCTTTCTCTACAGGAGGGGCTCAGCTTGTCCGCCAGGGCTCCGCAGCTCCCCAGGGCTTTCTGTGACACTCTCCACACACAATACCTGGAGGTATCCCAAAAGCCAGGGCTTTGGAGTCAGACCTGGATGCAAACCTTGCTCCCCTGCTCTGCCTTGAAAAAGTCACTGTAGTGTTTGGTTCCTCAGGTTTCCCATCTGTAAAATAGTGACAATTACATCTTCCATATTTGCTCTAGTCAGGAGAATCAAATGAAACAAAAGAGGAAACGCCTTCAAGACATAGCATCTAATACCCACTGCCTATCAAGTAGCACATCAGAGTGTCAGACTATAGCTGCAGCCTCCTTTCTGAAATAATCTTTTGCGATTTAAAAACAACAAAACAATATCGAAACCCTCAAACCAAATAGCAATGTGGAGCAATCCAACCTTTCAGTTTCTTTTGGTGAGGCAAGGATCCTAACAGGCAGATGTGGGTAGAGAAAAAAGGAGCTGAATATTGGGCCAGCTGTGACCCGAGGCTGGGGGCACATCTGCCTCACCCTTAGCTGGCCTTTGGATGCCAGCCCTAGTGCCTTGGCTCTTGTGAGATGTGCCAGCAGGAGCCCCAAATGCAGTGGCTGCACAGACGGCCTAGCGTGCAGGCCGGGCTTCTGGACAGGTGCAGCATACAGCACCCAGAGAGCAGAGGCCCTGCTGCAGATGGCAGACATATGCCTGCATTCCCCACCTCTCTGCCCTGAGCTCTTCTCACATGCTGGGGCACTCAGTGGTCTCCTGCTGTCTCAGTTGTCCCACCCAATCCTTTTGTCAGAAACTTTACCCACAAAGCATTGCCACTGATGGATACCTTGGAGCAGGGATTGGCAAACTGTGGCCTGAGGGCCAAATTTGGCTCACTGCTTGTATTTTTTTAAAATAATTCAATTTTATTGAGATATATTCACATACCATGCAGTCACACAAAGCGTACAATCTGTTGTTCACAGTACTACCATATAGTTGTGCATCCATCACCAAAATTAATTTCTGAACATTTCCATTACCACACACACAAAAGTAATAAGAATAAAAAATAAAGTGAAAAAGAACAATTAAAGTAAAAAAGAACACTGGGTGCTTTTTTTTTTTTTGCCCCCGTTTTTCTACTCATCCATCCATACACTGGACAAAGGGGAGTGTGATCCACATGGCTTTCCCAAATACATTGTCACCCCTCATAAGCTACATTTTTATACAATAGTCTTCAAGATTCAAGGGTTCTCAGTTGTAGTTTGATAGTTTCAGGTATTTACTGCTAGCTATTCCAATTCATTAGAACCTGCAAAGGGTTGTCTATATTGTGTGTTAAGAGTGCCCACCCGAGTGACCTCTCGGCTCCTTTTGGAATCTCTCAGCCACTGAAACTTACTTCGTTTCCTTTCATATCCCCCTTTTGGTCAAGAAGATGTTCTCAATCCCACGATGCTGGGTCCAGATTCATCCCTGGGAGTCGAATCCTGTGTTGCCAGGGAGATTCACTCCCCTGGCTGTCAGATCCCACATGGGGGGAGGGCAGTGATTTCACCTGCCAGGTTGGCTTAGCTAGAGAGAGAGGGCCACATCTGAGCAACAAAGAGGCATTCAGGAGGAGATACTTAACCTCTCCTATGCAGTAACAGTCTCCCCAAGGGCAAGTCCTCTGATGGAGGGCTCAGCTCATCAAACTACCAGTCCCCAATGTCTGTGAGCACATCAGCAACCATCAAGGTGGGGAAGCCCAACACCCCATGCATTCTCCCCCAGCAATGTTCACATTAGTGGTAGCATATATTTCTCTTTTTGTGCCTGGCTTATTTTGCTCAGCATTATGTCTTTGAGGTTCATCCAAATCGCCATGTTTCACAACATCGTTCCTTCTTATTGCTGCATAGTATTCCATTGTGTGTATATACCACATTTTATTTATCCACTCATCTGTTGAAGGACATTTGGGTTGTTTCTGTCTCTTGGCAATTGTGAATAATGCTGCTATGAACATTGGCGTGCAGATATCTGTTCACGTCACTGCTTGCAGATATTCCGGGTATACACCGAGAAGTGCAATTGCTGGATCGAAGGATAACTCTATATCTAGTTTTCTAAGGAACTGCCAGACTGTCTTCCAGAGTGGCTGAACCATTATACAGTCCCACCAACAATGAATACGAGTTCCAATTTCTCCACATCCTCTCCAGCATTTGTAGTTTCTGTTTGTTTAATGGCAGCCATTCTAATTGGCATGAGATGGTATCTCATTGTAGTCTTGATTTGCATCTCTCTAATAGCTAGTGAAGCTGAACATTTTTTCATGTGTTTCTTGGCCATTTGTATTTCCCCTTCAGAGAACTGTCTCTTCATATCTTTTGCCCATTTTATAATTGGGCTATCTGTATTACTATCATTGAGTTGTAGGATTTCTTTACATATGCAAGATATCAGTCTTTTGTCAGATACAAAGTTTCCAAAAATTTTTTCCCATTGAGTTGGCTGCCTCTTCACTTTTTTGACAAATTCCTTTGAGGTACAGAAACTTCTAAGCTTGAGGAGTTCCCATTTATCTATTTTTTCCTTTGTTGCTTGTGCTTTGGGTGTAAGGTCTAGGAAGTGACCTCCTAATACAAGATCTTGAAGATGTCTCCCTACATTATCTTCTAGGAGTTTTATGGTAATGTCTTTTATATTGAGGTCTTTGGTCCACTTTGAGTTAATTATTGTGTAGGGTGTGAGGTAGGGGTCCTCTTCCATTCTTTTGGATACGGATAGCCAACTCTCCCAGCCCCATTTGTTGAAAAGATGTTATGTCCCAGTTCAGTGGCCTTATCAATGTAGATCTGGGGGTCTATCTCCAAATTCTCAATTCAATTCCATTGATCGATATATCTGTCTTTGTGCCAGTACTATGCTGTTTTGACTACTGTGGCTTTATAGTAAGCTTCAAAATCAGGGAGTGTAAGTCCTCCCACTTTGTTTTTCTTTTTTAGAGCATTTTTAGCAATTTGAGACATCTTCCCTTTCCAAATAAATTTGATGACTAGCTTTTCCAAGTCTGCAAAGTATGTTGTTGGAATTTTGATTTGGACTGCATTGAATCTGTAGATGAGTTTGTGTAGAATTGACAACTTAATGACATTTAGCCTTCCTATCCATGAACATGGAGTATTTTTCCATCTTTTAAGGTCCCTTTCTATTTCTTTTAGTAGAGAGATGTAGTTTTCTTTGTACAGGTCTTTTACATCTTTGGTTAAGTTTATTCCTAGATACTTGATTTTTTTAGTTGCTATTGAAAATGGTATCTTTTTCTTGAATGTCTCTTCACTTCTTTCATTTCTAGCATATAGAAACATTACTGACTTATGTGCATTAATCTTGTATCCTGCTACTTTGCTAAATTTGTTTATTAGCTCTAGTAGCCGTATTGTCGGTTTTTGAGGTTTTTCCAGATATAAGATCCTATCATCTGCAAATAATGACAGTTTTACTTCTTCCTTTCCAATTTGGATGCCTTTTATTTCTTTGTCTTGCCAGATTGCCCTGGCTAACACTTCTAGCACAATGTTGAATAACAGGGGTGACAGTGGGCATCCTTCTCTCATTCCTGATCTTAGAGGGAAGCTTTCAGTCTCTCACCATTGAGTACTATGCTGGCTGTGTGTTTTTCATATATGTTCTTTATCATATTGAGAAGTTTCCTTCAATTCCTACCTTTTGAAGTGTTTTTATCAAAAAATGATGTTGGATTTTGTTGAATGCTTTGTCAGCATCTATTGAGATGATCATTTGATTTTTCTGTTTTGATTTGTTAATGTGCTGTATTACATTGATTGATTTTCTTATGTTGAACCATCCTTGCATGCCTGGAATGAACCTCACTTGGTCATGGTCTATGATTTTTTTAAATGTGTCTTTGGATGCGATTTGCAAGTATTTTGTTGAGAATTTTTGCTTCTATATTCATTAGGGAGATTGGCCTGTAATTTCCTTTTTTGTGGCATCTTTGCCTGGTTTTGGTATTAGATTGATGTTAGCTTCATAAAATGTGTTAGGTAGTGTTCCATTTTCTTCAATGTTTTGAAAGAGTTTAAGTAAGATTGGTGTCAGTTCTTTTTGGAAAGTTTGGTAGAATTCCCCTGTGAAGCCATCTGGCCCTGGGCATTTATTTGTGGAAAGTTTTTTGATGACTGATTGGATCTCTTTGCTTGTGATTGGCTGGTTGAGGTCTTCTGTTTCTTCTCTGGTCAGTCTAGGTTGTTCATATGTTTCCAGGAAATTATCCAGTTTGTTGGCATACAGTTGTTCATAATATTCTGTTATAATTTTTTAAATTTCTTTGGGATCTGCAGTAATGTCACCTTTCTCATTCATTATTTTGTTTATATGGGTCTTCTCTCTTTTTGATTTTGTCAGTATTCCTAGGGGCTTGTCAATCTTGTTGATCTTTTCAAAGAACCACCTCTTGGTGTTATTTATTCTCTGTTTTTTTTTTTTTCTATCATTTATTTCTGCTTTAAATCTTGTTATTTATTTTCTTCTACTTGGTTTAGGATTAGTTTGCTGTTCATTTTCTAGCTTCTTCAGTTGTTCCATTAGTTCTGTGATTTTAGCTCTTTCTTCCTTTTTGATGTATGCATTTAGTGCTATAAACTTCCCCCTCAGTACCACTTTTGCTGCATCCCATAGGTTTTGATATGTTGTGTTCTCATTTTCATTCATTTCTAGATATTTAGCGATTTCTCTTGCTATTTCTTCTTCAGCCCACTGATTGTTTAGGAGTGTGTTGTTTAACCTCCAGGTATTTGTGAATTTTCTAAGTCTCTGATGGTTATTGACTTCTAACTGTATTCCATTGTGGTCAGAGAATGTGCTTTGAATAATTTCAATTTTTTAAAATTTATTGAGGCTTGTTTTATGTCCCAGCATATGGTCTATTCTGGAGAAAGTTCTGGGAGCACTAGAGAAGAATGTGTATCCTGGTGATTTGGGATGTAATGTTCTATATATGTGTGTTAAAACCAATTCATTTATCAGATTGTTTAGGTTTTCAGTTTCCTTATCGGTCTTCTGTCTGGTTGATCTATCTATGGGAGAGAGTGATGTGTTGAAGTCTCCCACAATTATTGTGGAATCATTAATTACTTCCTTTAGTTTTGCCAGTGTTTGTCTCATGTATTTTTTGGCACCATGATTGGGTGCATAAACATTTATGATTGTTATTTATTCTTGTTGAATTGCCCCTTTTATTAGTATGTAGTAGCACCTCTTTGTCTCTCATAACATCCTTGCATTTAAAGTCTATTTTATCTGAGATTAATATTGCTACTTCTGCTTTCTTTTGGCTGTAGCTTGCATGAAATATTTTTTTCCATCCTTTCACTTTCAATCTCTTTGTGTCCCTTTGTCTAAGATGAGTCTTTTGCATGTAACATATTGATGGTTCATATTTTTGATCCATTCTGCCAATCTGTATCTTTTAATTGGAGAGTTTAATCCATTTATATTCAATGTTATTACTGTGAAGGCATTTCTTGAATCAGCCATCCTATCCTTTGGTTTATGTTTGTCAAATATATTTTTCCCCCTCTCTCTTATTGTCCTTTAATGAACCCACTGCCTGTTTTTGCATCGTCTATGAGCTAAGAATGGTTTGCACATTTTAAATAGTTGAAAAAACTCAAAAGAATAATGTTTTGTGACATGTGGAAATTATATGAAATTCAAATTTTAGTATCCATAAGTAATAATTTGTTTATGTGGTCTGTATGGCAGCTTTTATGCTACAAAGGCAGAGTTGAGTAGTTTTGTAACAGAAACTGTAGGGCTCATAATGCCTAAAATACTGATTAATGCTTTGTGAAAAAGTTGCTGACTCCTGCCTTTGGGATACCTTCCTTCCTGGAGCACTTGCATTTTAATAAACATTCATGCCTTAAACAAAAAAGAAGGTCTAATGGTGGAATTTGAGGCATTTGTTTAAGGCATGTGGCTTTCTTGGACCAAGACATTTCCAGGGGAAAGTGCAGTGGGGGTGGGAGATCACAGCCAGATAACAGAGGAGCAGCAGGATGTAAAATACAAAGACTAGAGTTGGGCATTAGGAATACTGGTTCCTAATTCTAGCTTCGACTAACTGATAACTGTGATCTCGACCAAAAAGTCTTTCCACCTGTCCTCATCCATCAAAGATCTGCCTTCCTGACATCAAACAGGGAGATAATAGCTGTGAAAATGCTTAGAGACCTATGAAGTGTCATTTGAGGTCAAGGATTAGCCAATTCTAGAGCATCCTGATAAGGTGTATTTCCTCCTTTCAAGGTAAGGGAAGCACAGGTGTCTATAGGTGCAGCAACTGTTTTCTCCACACCTCAAGTCACGATCCTTAGTTTGACAATGGGACTATCATGGACTCATGGCTTTTGTGCAATTGACATGCCATCCATTACCGCCACCCTGAAGGTCCCTAATCTGTATATTTGTGTATTCTGCTGAGGCACTGATCTTGAGTTACTCACTGTCTAGACTGAACCTAGTGGATGGCCAGCATCCCTGCCCTAGGACAGCTTGCTTGTTCTCTCCTTGTGGTAATAAGGTAGTAACTAATAAAGTGATTAAACACTTCCTTTGTAAATAAATGCTCTGTATTGATGATGCTCACCCTCTCAAAAGACTCAGGAGGGACTGCCCATGAGTGATGTGCGTCTATATTAAAATATTTATTTCCAACCAGGAGATTGCCCTATAGCAGCTGTTTCTAGAAGACATCTGATATGTCTTTAAGAACAGCCCTGGAAGTGGCTTCCTTTTATGGCAATCTGAGTTTCTGATTCCTAGAAATTGCTGATTCCAGCAGCACCTGAGGACCTGCAGGTCACCTGAGGGGGCCTGGGGCCAGGAATGAGATGTCACCCACATTTTATTCGGACACCAAAGCAAGTTGCATTCTGAACTGCAACCACACCCTCCAATGGTCCTGAAGCATGCAAGAAAAACATAATTTGCACTTGGTGTGTTTACTTCCAGAGCACGTGTGCTCTTTAGAATGCAAACCCACACCAGAGTCCATGCCAAAGACAGCTGCAACAAATTGCATCACCTGGATTTTTTTGTTGTTGTTTATAATAGCAAGCCTATGTTGGTAGTGCAAATTGGCCAGTTCTGTGCTATTAAAAACCCTTCCTGCTCCTTTCACATTTCATGCCAGGGATACACAAAGCTGCCCAGAATGAAGGAATTCAATCAGCATTAGAAGAATGCACTAAAATCCTGTTTCCTAAACCCCAGGGGAGATATGAGTGGGCAGGGAGGACCCAACTGGCTGAGGACAGAACACTTTTTATGTGTCTCCCCAGGTCAAATGCTGGGCTCCGCTGACAAATGTTAGTGGGAGGGAAAGAGAGGAGAGTGGCTGGAGAGCAAGGAGAGGCCTGGGTAGGGATGTGGGGGTGAGGGGTGGGTGAGTCACTTCCTGAGGATTCATCCTGGCCCAGTTTCCAGCTGCCATCCCCAGAGCCCGCCTTGGCCCTGGGTAGGTGTGGCCCACTGATGCAGGGTAGGTTCTCCCACTGGACAAATGGATGCCATGCTTTATACTCACAGTATTTTCTTCTCTTCTGGAAGGCCTTGCAGTCTTGCTCAGGCAGCTGTAAGTGGCTGAAATTGTTATACCTAATATTGATTTTTCTCACATACTTACTGAGTTGTGGCAGTATCATTAGCTTATTGCCCAAAATATGCTGGCATCTTCCTTAGGAGCAGTGAGTGATTGGGGCAGAAAGGGCTGCAGGTGGAACTGACCATCACCCTGCCCTTACCTGAACTCCTGCCCCTGGCCATAAACTTTATCTAGCTCAGCTGTTCTCTTTATTGGCTCCACCAGTCAAATATCTGTCCTGATGGACTGAAAGTCACCTCATTTCTTTGCTGTCTCTCCCTTGTCAGTTGCAGAATACGTTTTTCTCCTAGACCCCTTCCATTTTCTGAATGTGGCTCCCACTCTGGACTTGCCCAGGGTTTGGGCTGTGCTGGCTTTGAAGCCTTGTGTGCTGCCGGTACCTCTGTGTGGCCAGCCTTCTGCTCTGGGCTCATTTTGGAAGGAGACTATCCCATTGTCAGCCTGCCTCCCAACTATGAATAGTGCCAGACCTCAGGTCAGCACTCATGCCATCTATTCAGAATAGGGGACCTTTACAGGTTCCTGGGGATGCTTCAGTGGCCCAAGTCCCTTTTAAAGCCCCCAGGTGTCAAAGCACAGGGTCTCATGGGGATGGTGGGAGAGCAGCATGGGTTTAGGATCAAGTCTACCCTAAAAAAGAGGCTCCATGCTATTCTCTATCTGCTAAGGGGCCAAGGCTGGCCTTGCAAATAAGAGGATACCTGTGGATAACTCCCTGGTACAATGCCTGCATATACTAGGGGGCTCAGTAATGCAGTAATGTAGAATAAGGACGACCTGGATATACAGGGCAATCTGGTTACTACAAACAACATAAAGTAGACAGGTGTTTTTTATGAATGAAATATTTCAAAACCAGGAGATTCCGGGAATTACCATAGTTAATATATACTGCAGATTCAGAGAGCATTAAAAACTGAAAATGTTCTGAGAAAAGGTAGGTTCCATACAATCCAGTATCCTGATTCTTGAAGGTGAGCATATAACTATTTAGCTTATATGGTGTGACCATGTGATTGTGAAAACCTATGGCTCATACTCCCTTTACCCAGTGTATGGACAAATGAGAAGAAAAATGGGGACAAAAAGTAAATCACTAATATGGGGGAGGAGGGGTATGGAACATTTTGAGTGTTCTTTTTACTTTTATTTTTATTCTTATTTTTATTTTTTGGAGTAATGAAAATGTTCAAAAATTGTGGTGATGAATGCATAACTATATGATGATACTGTGAACAATTGTTTTACACTTTGGATGATTGTATGGTATGTGAATATATGTCAATAAAAAATTGAAAAAAAAAGGTTGAATACTTAAGAAAAAAAAAAAAAGATAAGGTTCCAGGTTGGCACTGTGGGAGGGTGTTTAAACCAAACGGGCCCATATGGGCTCGTGTCCCCAGCCATTATCCTGGTATCATAGCCTCCCTAGTTTCCAGTTCTGGCAACCTTGTTGAGTCTCATTCCTCCCCTCATCTGTGAAATGGGGTAACTGCCCTGTCTTATATTGGCATGAGTCAAATACATGTGACATCTTTCTGGAATGAGATAATAAGGAAGTGAGACATTTAAGCTGGAGCACCAGAAGCCCTCTAGGTCTGAGGGCTCTGGAGGTAAGTGAAGATTGTCTCCCTGTCTTGGGCCTTTTATTTCCCATTGTACTGACAGGGGTCCCATTATTTGTGCAGTCATTTCTGGTCAGAATAGAATGCTACTCAAGAACAGAGCTTTTTGCTCCTCTTTTATTTGCTTACAAGCAATTCAAAGTATGAAGCCCATGAAGCCCCTGAAGAACCTGACCCCACTGCCCACATACCCATTCAAATGAGAAAGTGGTACCCAGAAGCCCTAGGAAAATCAGTGAGTTGTGATGCTGAAGAATTTCTCTCATGATATACCTTCAAAGATGGTGAGAGCTTGAAGGGCTCTTAATGATCACCAGGAGGTACTGATAAACATCTTACTGAGGCACTGAGTTTACTCTTGGAAGACTGTACAGGAAGTAATTTAAGGCATTTAAGTATCAAATATGGGTGGTGTTTGGAGATTGCAAATTTTTCACTGTTCAAGATTAAATATATGAGTCTTCAAAGAAATTTTGGGCTGTGGTTTAAAAGCAGTAATCCACAATCCTAGCTGCACTTTGGAATCAATCACTTGGAGTGCTTAACATCCTCACACACACACACCCACACACACACACCCCATTTTTGCCTGGGACCCAGCTAGTTGTCAAGTTCTGCAAGGGTGTGATCCAGCATGACCACCTTGATAAAGGCTTCTAAGTGACTCTGAAGTTCAGGGGGGAGTAAGCGGCACTGGCTCAGGTTTGGAAAGTTCTAGAAGTGCACTGCCTCAGCCCTGGCTTCTGATCCCTTTGTAGATGAGACTAGATACAGATCTAGCAGAGATCTCATACCTAGGTGTCTTTTTCCACCTTTCTATAATAGGGAGTAAACTAGTCTAAGGATGACCCTTAGCCAAGAGGAGTTTCTCCAAGTCCTGTGAAAGTAAGAAAGCATTTCCTCTCCCCTTCCTGAGACCAGCAGGTGATAGTGTGGAAGATCTCTAGTTTCTTCATGGAACCAGAGTCAAATAGGAAAGCCATACAAAAAAAAAAAATGAGACTTCCTGGAAAGGTGGAGGCAGAGGTTGTTTTCAAATAGAATCTTACTTGGCACCCAAGAAAATAGACTCTTAGGCAGCTTAATATATTGTTTCACAAACAGTGGAGTTGCCTGGTTTATGGACAGTCTGTCCTAGTTGGGAAGTGCTGGCAGATGGAGGGTCTTGTTAGCTACTTGGTCAGCTCTTGGGGGTACAGTAGTTTGGCAGTCAGGCAGCAAAGAGATCATCATAGAATACCTGGAAGGTGTCAGAGACAGCTTTGTAAAGAAGAGGACCTGAAGTTTCAGGAATATTGACTGTAGTATCTGAATTAGAATATAAGCTGCTCACAGGCAAGGAGGCATACAGAGCAGGGGTGAAGAACCTGCTGTGTGACCTTGGGCAGGTTATTCATTTCTGAGATGGTTTCCTCATCTGCAAAAGAGGGGGGTACTACCTTCCTCATAGTTTAAGGATTAAATGAGACCATATAAGACATTTAGTAGCATGCTTGATTCAAGTTCTTAAAAATAGTTATTTTTAGCCTCTTAAAAACATTTCTCTATCACTTACTCAGGATGCCTAGTACATAGCATTGCCCAAGTTGACTGGCCAAATGAAAGCTCGGTTTCCCGTTTGACTCTGTGGAGTTAAACATTTATCTAAAGCAGTGGTTCTCAATAGGGGCGATTTTACCCAACAGGGTACAATTGGCAATGTCTGGAGGCCTTTTTGATTGTCACAACTAAGGGGAAGATACTGACATCTAGAGGGTAGAGGCCAGGGATGATGCTAAACATCCTATAACATGGGGGCACAGGACAGCCCCCATGACAACAAATTATACTGACAGAATGTCAGTAGTGCTGAGTTTATTTGGAAACCCTTATCTAAAGGGAAAGTGGGGTTAGCCCACCCATACTGGGGTTGGGTGGGTGGGGTGGAGGACAGGGGGAGGAGGCAACAACAAATGGTTATGTGAATCCCCACAACTAACCCTGGGAAGAGGAACGATTTTCTTTATTAGGAAACTTTTAGCAGCTATAATTCATGGGTTTAAGTTAGAGATGTTTGATCCAGAATTGAGATTCACAAGATACAGTGGACTGATTTAAATTCCTTCTTATTAAGATATGAAAAAGCTATAGAAGTTGAAGGGCTACAATGGAAAAACAGTTGAATTGTGGACCTCTAAGGAACCTAGCCAAAACGCTGAACTGACACATGGGCCCCAAGGAGTAGAAAGCAGTTTCTTTAGTTGGCAGAGGATATGGTCAGGAGGTACCTGAGAATTGCAAAATAAAGCTTAGCCGTGAGGTTGAAATGCCAAAAAAGCCAACTGACCTGGAAGGCAGGGAGGATCACAGTTCTGGGGATTAAGACGGCTACAGGGCTAACCCCCAGCAGCCCCAGAAAAGAAAAAAAGGCACCATGCAGTAGTAAAATCTGTAAGGTATGTTCTCCATTTCCTTTCCTAGATTTTCTTCCTAGGATAAGGCAAACTAGTTATCAAGAATCCAAAGACTAAACATGAAGTAAAGGGGAGTTCCTTTGATCCTGGAAAAAAGACTAATTCCTTGGAAAGTCCACAAAAAGTTATCTAGCTGGACCAATATCTGCTCATGCTTCAGCCTCAAAGATGAAATAAAAAACCAAATAATATTCTGATTAGACCACAATTTTGGCCGATTCCAGTGTTTCATTTGCTTGGCAGAGCACTTCAATGCTCTCTATGAATCTGCAAATTAATTTTGAAACAAGAATTGATGCCTTAGCTTAGTCCAAGTCCCATATGGTCATGATAGTCTGAAAATAGAAATTAACCCTATCAAAGTGCTACCAAAATCTTTAGATTGGCATGCCTGGGAATTACAGAACCACTGAGTTAAATGAAAAACATTCACACCTCAGGTATAAGCAACTGATGAGACATTTTCCAGGGAACCTTGCTGAAAATCTTTTAGATTTGAGCCTTTTTTTTCCCCCCTTAAGCCAGTTACTTTCAACTCTTAACACTCAGTTCTTCCCTCTGTAAAATGGAAAGAACAGTCTGTACTCCTTGGAGCTGTGGTAAAGATCGAATAAGGTTATTCACCTGAGTTCACTTTATACTAAATGGGTTGCACAACTAAAGGTGGTGTTCTAAAACCGAGACTCTTTTTACTTTACATTGCTCTTCAAGGGCACTTGAACAATATTTTTCAGGCTCATGATGGATTTTTAAAAGAACCAGGGCATAAGAGGGATGCTACAAGGGAAAGCAAATTAGTTATTTTACAGCATCTCTAGGTCTCAGTTTCTGGAGTTTCACACAATCCTCAGAGGCAGTTACTTCTGCTTTATGGATAAGAGAAATTATACTCAGAGTACATAATCTACGTAATATGGGATTAGATGTCCTCTAATGAAGCCGGAAAATAAAGGACATCAGTTGAAATGGGAGCCCAAAGCTGGAGAATAAAATGAAATTATACAATTTCTGTGCCTGGACTTCTGTAGGCCAAACCAGGATTTTTCCAGGCTAAATCACCTGAGTTAGGAAAGCATGGGAAATGACTGAAAAATTGAAAAATCAGATGGAAACTAAAAGGTGACACATTCAATTCCCTTCAGTGGTCTACTTGGATTTAAAGACTGCTCTCTGGTCTTGAAATTGATTATTCAAGTGTTCTTTTACTTAGCAGGATTACCTAAGGGTGCCCCAATGGTGGTGGTGATGGTTGGAGGGATGGCAAAAGGATGCTATTCTTGAGAAAGATAAAAGGTAGAGGCCACTTGAAAGGTTGAGGAAATGGAATAGGAACATCAAGAAAGGCTTGTCTGCTAGTACAGAAAGTAAAAGGAGCCATTGCTGAAACCCTTGACCACAAATACAATCTTTGACATGAAGGTATATGTTTCAAAAAGTGCTAGGATTTGCCTCCTTGGGAAGAGTAAGCAAAATATGACCTTGATTCAAAAGTTCTCACACAAGCTTCTAGTCATGAGCATAAGATCTCATCGGTTTCCATGGGATTCAAGAAAAGCCATTGTGCACAGGCCAGAAAAGGCAGCTGGGCACTTTTCGAATCTGCTTTCTCTACTTCACATGAGAAGGTGGCTATCAAAATATGAATAGTAACCTTTGCCTATACTGAAAAGACAAACCTAGGAAGATCTGGCGCCTCCAAGAAAAGAAACATCCTAAGCAATACCACTGGGTAATTTAGTAAATGTGCAGTTTCCAACAAATACAAATTCGGTATCTCATAGAATAGCAAAGAGCTGCTACATATTTAATCAAACCATGAGTTCACTCATAGTCCCATAGACTCATAGTCATTGGGTTTTATCAATGGCAAAGATTTAAAAAAATGCCTTTATTAAGGTAGTATAGACTGTTTGAGAGAGTAGCTTTAAGAGCTGTTTTCAGTCACACAACTATTTTCACATATACACAATTCTTAAAATTATTTCCAGCATGTTCATGTTCTAGTCTTCACCAATAGAAAAGAAAATGAACTAGACTATCTCTCCAGTCTGTTTTTTTACGGTGGTTTTAAATGGTCTTACTTTTGGAAAGTTTTACTACATGAATTATACTTAATAACAACTTATTAATAATAGACATGGCTATTTCTTATGAACTCTATTACATATTTTTTGTCACCTAGTAATGAACGCAATACTTTAAGCATTAGCTAAAACCACAGTTCTCAAGTATTTCAAGTAGATTTGAAGCCTCTCCCCCATTCAAGTCTCGTTATGCCTTGGTAATTTATCTGAATTGCTGGAAAAGATTATGTCTAAAATTGTATTCTGTGCTTTTGATCTTGACAAATGTCATGGAACAGATATGAGCCTTGGTGCTTTAAAATACAATACTTAAAATTTATTTTCTGGTTTAATTATTGTAGTTCCAGGATTATGTAAAAGAAACTCAAATTTTCACTTTGAATACAGGCTATTGTTATTTGTCCAATACATTCTAATTTAACAGAACTTCCGTCTGACTGTGTCTGGGTCATAGGTCATCTTTTAGTTTGGGGTTTTGTGAGGCCTTTAAGATGGCTTGACTGACTTTTCTCATCTTGATGTTCAGTATTAATGTGTATTAAATTATGTATAACACTGCTAAAGGCCTTGGGTAAACATGAAAATGTTGCTAGTAGGAATTGAGTAAAGGCTTATATAATCTTGACTCTCGTTTAATCTCCCCTTTTAGAAATTAATCGTTACTTAGTTTTCAGTTTTTTGTTGTAAATTCAGTTCAATATTTTAAACTTAAGTCCTTCATATTTTAAAAAAGAGCATTTATATACATGCTCTTAAAAAGACTGAAGGTTTATTATTTTAAACATGCTAAAAGGGAGCAGAAAAAGTCTATTTTTACAACTATATTTTAGGCATCAGGTTGTAACATCCCCATTGTACATGAGACTTATGAATAAGTGTCTAAATTACCCTGAGGGCCTAGAAATGTGTGGTTTCTCTTCCATTGTTTTTATCTTTTGCCTTCAAACCCTTATCTCTGTAACAATGAACTTTATTCACTACTGAAAAATCTAATCATTTATTCTCCTTGCTGAAGTTCTCTTGCAACTGTGTATGCTATCCTTTAAAACGTAAAAGCAGATAAACATTAATATAGAGGCAGTATAGAAAACCCCAATGAGAAGATAATTTACATTCTTTCACATTTTTCAATTGTCTCAGTCAGTGGAATAAATTTAAGATGTAGGAATAATATTCTGAGATATATAAGTAGGAAGATGCCAGTTTAAAGATAATATTCTCAATATTTAAGTGGAATTTCATTAGATTTCTCAGTGTCCCTCCCTATTTCATCAGTGCTCCACTGCTCACAATTACTTATATTAACAACTAAATGCAAATAGTTAGGTTATGCTATAGTCAGAAGAGAATGAATCTTACAGCCAACCATTAAATTATGTGTGGAAGTATACTGACATGAAAAAGATGTTCACAAGATATTAAATGAAATAAACAGAACAAAGTATTTTTATAACCAACTCCAGCCCCCATATCTTTTTTTGGAATGAGAAAAGTAGGAATTTAAGGGTGTGTGTGTGTGTGTAACAGCTTGAGAATACCAGTATCTGGTTTTCTGCTAACAGATCCACTGATGGGAATAATTTAATCTGCAGGAACAAATATCTGTACTTCTTTTCAAAATCTACTAATTCTAGCCTTCATCATGCTTGTTAAAAACTTACTTTGCAAAGGGATTCTTTTGATAATATCCTTTGCAAAAAGGGAATAATGTAAAGCCCTCCCTGATAGGTTTGCTTAATTCTTGATTATTCACATTGCAGATAATCCAGTGTTGTGTGGCTGCCCCCTAGTAACAAAGAGTTCCTGGAATTTCTCTTCCCTAATACTTCAAAATAAACAAGAAAATTAACATAGCCAAGTGAGGAAAGGCAGATCCAGACTTAGAACTAGGATAAGTGCTTATCAGTTTTGCTAACATTAATTTTAGACAAATTCTTGGCATACTTGGGCAAGGAAAGTAAAGCTCCAAAGTAGATTATTTTCAAGGTTCCTTGAAGGATCTATATTAGGTAAGTTAGGAAATTCATATTCACTCATCATTCAATCTAAGTCAGAATTGTGTAACTGAACACTCTCAAATAATTTAACTTTATTCATACTTCTGGAGGCTGATCTTAAAATTAGCAGAATAATTCTAGGGCAATAGTCTTGTCCATCAACAGATCTGTGTAACTCCTGTCTCCTAGCACAGCCTAAGAATCTGTCCAAAACCTATAATGAAAAGCCTTACTATGGATTGTGCATTCCTGCTAATTAAGAATGAATAGAATTTTAGTATTTTTAAAACAATCTTAGAAATTGTCTTTATTCTTGCTTTTAAACAAAATGTTAACAGTTTACTCCAATCAGCAAACCATTTTCATTAACGGAGTAATATTTTTGTCAACCACAAAAACTTTCAGAGGGTACATAGCAACTGAAAGTTAAAAACTTGCACCTTCATACTGGAAAAATATTAGTTTTGTAGATTTGGTGATAAAAAGACAAAAATAATTAAAAAAAGGATACAAATTAAGTAGAGTCTAACCAATTTGGAGTCAGGGTTTTGGTTAATAGTACCATATAAAAAGTCATTTGCTGTTTGTGGTGGTTTGAAGCTGTATGAACCCCAGGAAAACATTCTTAAATTTAATCCATTCCAGTGGGTGTGAACCCATGGTTAAAGTGGACCTTTTGATGAAGCTACTTAAGATGTGGCCCACCTCAATCAGGATGGGTCTTAATCCTATTACTGGAGTCCTTTCTAAGCAGAGTAAAATTCAGACAGACAGAGAGAAAGCCACAGAGGAAGCATCCTCTGTGAGGCTGAGAGACCAGGAGACTCTTTCCACGTGCCTTGCTATGTGATAAACTAAGACTAAGGACTGCCAGCAGCCAGCCCCAGAATGCCAGTCTTCTTAGGGAAGTTCTAAGTAGGGAAACTTTGTAAAAGGAAGTTTTCAATTCTGGAAATAGCTATCTTCCAGTCTAACCTGTTGATTAAGATGAAAAACACCAAGGAGAATACATTCATGTTAATGGAAACAAGTCTTTATTAAGTAACTTTTAATATCAGAAAAATAAAACTCTTATAATTCTCTTTACAGCAAATATATAATATCAGTGCTTTGGCCATCTTAAGTTAAAGGCCCTTTATCATAAAATATATGGTTTTTAAACTTTACTCAAATTGAATTTATAATCCCTATGACTTCCCTACAT
The DNA here is from genome assembly GCF_015220235.1 of Choloepus didactylus. Classification (NCBI taxonomy): domain Eukaryota; kingdom Metazoa; phylum Chordata; class Mammalia; order Pilosa; family Megalonychidae; genus Choloepus; species Choloepus didactylus. The sequence continues at coordinate 29,332,551 of NC_051322.1, read as the reverse complement.
ATACATAACAAAAGACTGTAGTAAAATTAGCAAATACTAAACTATATTGATAATTTATCATTCTTAGTTTGTGGTTTTTAGAAACAGTACACGCACCTAATATATGTCGATTCCTTGGCTTATTAGTTGCAGTGTACAATGCAATAAAATACAAAATACATGCTTGGTGAACATTCGTTCATATCTACAAGACGGCAGCTAAAGATTAAGTTTCAATACTGACATTTAACTATTTCTACAAGCAATTAGCATTACATCATATGCCATCAAGGCAACTTTTTTATACTGAAAAAATCAAAATAACCATTATTTGTAAACTTTTATATGAAATGTAACTCTTCAAGTGGAAATAAAAAATAAAATTTGTCTATTTACTATTCAATACACATAAGATTTCAATTTTTGTTATACTGAGAAAAAAAGCTCTTTTGTGTTGGGAAAATAACGCTTCAAAAAATAATTAGTAGAAAAATCCACCAGTATAATGTTTTATCCTTTCAATGCCAGCACAAGATTTGGGAACATACTGAGGATGAAGTTATAGACATCCACAGGTGAAATGTAAAAGTGTTTTTTTTAAAGAAAGCTTTCCTTATCACTGGAAATAGTTTTGAAATGAAGTAAACTGATTGGAGGCTGTCACAGCTGCTTTTGTGAATTATGCTAAGGGCAATGTTATCCCTCTCTCCCTCCCCTCCCCTAAATTACTAAAAAATAAAAATATATTTATAATGTGCAAGACAAATATGATTGAACATAAATGTTTCACATTTTTATCTATAGTCTAAAATTAATTAATAGCTTGATCAGACTAATGAATGGAATGTTCGCATCCTCAATTAGCCAATAAAGGTGCATCCCAAAGCCCTTTCTCAAAAGGGAAATCCCAGGTGGCCCCTTCTGCAGTCAGGAAATGGGCAGGAATTCACAACGGAGACAACTGCATTCCTGATTCACTCATCACACCAGCCTTGAGCATTCTGGGTGAGATGAAGGTCAATGTAGCAGTTTCTGTCCCAAATTATAACCAGTGATCTAGTTAACTGCCATCAGCCCTATTCTTACCAATTAAGTAATCACAATGCATTAAAAAGTTACTTGCAATCCTGCAGAATTAGGCATAAGTTGTGAAATAAAAAAACAAACCTGTTTTGTCAAAACTGGCAGTGTAAAGAAGGCAGCACTGGAAGTGTCTGAATCATCTGTAATGCCAAGTACCCTCCAAAAACTTTTAATATGATTAGGCTTTGGGACCCATCATTTTGAAATCTTAGAACTATACATTTTTCTCATAGGTTCACACAACCTATGATTATCTTCAGTCAGCCGAGGTGAACTTCAGCTTTAGCAATTCTTAAACAAACTATGTCTCTGGGTCTACAGGATAGTATTAATAATTCAAACCAAACTAATAGACAAGAGACCACTTAGGTTTAGTGTTACCATAGCAGCCTTTTATAAGTTTACTAACAACTTTAGCCTAATCCCAATAAAGCCTGATAACAGTCATAAGAATTCATTAGGAAGTTTACTGGGGGTACCATTATACCCATGCCTTTATGAGTCCATATAGAGATATAGTATTTATGTATATATATATAGTTAAGAGTGAATTTGGATTGCCTGAGTAACAGCTGTCTGGCAAACTGGACATGATGGCGTTCTCTTTTCACAGATCTTGTTGGCACATTCCATGCAGAAGAGGTTGTGGCCACATGGAACTAGGGCAGCAATAACTTCATTCTCAAAGCAAATCACACAGTCATGCTTTCGTCTTGATTCTGGAGGTGAGCTAGAGGTGGAACCACCATTGGAAGAGGAGTAACTATTGGTACCATTAGAAAAAGCAGGGATGTATATTGGAAGGCCAACATGGTTGCCTGTACTAGGTGGGTCGCTCCTAACCCTCCGAGCAAGTGGATGTTCTATGCTCTCAGGAAATGTAGGAGACAAACGAGGAGTAGATGGCTGACTTCCTCTACGCTGAGTCTTCATGTTACCAGAAGGATCACTCCCGAAACCAGAGAGTGGAGTAACTGGTTCAAATGGAGTCCAGATAGTTTGAGCGGATGTTGGTAAAGAGTCAAAGGCAGGAGAGTCAACTGCAAGATCTTCTGAGCCCACAGATGGTAGTGTATCTCCAAACCAAAAGTTTCCTGTGCTGAACGGACTTGTTGGACTAAAGTCAGCCAGCCTATTGCTTCCAAAATAGGAATCTGTGGAACCACTTCCTAGAGAACTGGAACTATCATTTCGATAATTGGATATCATTCTTGCGCGGCTAGGAGGAACTGGATTGGAAGAGAGCCACGCACAGCCAAGAGTACCACCTTCAAAGCTTACATCGGTACCATTGTAATGAAAATCATTCTCTTCATTGAGCTCAATATAGTTTCCTGTACGCATGGCAATATGCATTTCTATTTCTTCCCGTGCTCGGTCAACATTTTCGGGCATCCCTGTTACTTCGAAGACAGGCTCCTTATCTCTGCTTGGAGTTACTATGTATGTGTGAGTCTGCTGCTGAATTCTTTTAATAGTTGCTCCTTTGGGTCCAACTACTAATCCTACTACACGATAGGGGACCCTGACTTGAACGGTAGTTTGACCGGGCAGATTAGGACTACATGACAGCCCTCCCAGGGCAGGGCCATTTTTGTTTCGAGATGCACGAATCATGGAGAAGTGCTCCGCAGCTGAGAGGATTTCTCTTTTGGCCATGGCAACATCTTCTTTTCGTCCAGTGACAACAAAAATGGGCTCTTCACCACGAACAGGTGTCTTGATATACGTGTTTGTTTTGGCCCTCAGTGCTTTAATTTTACAACCTGTTAGAAAGAAAAATTTAATAAGAATCAACATCAACCCCAATGATATCATATTAAAGACATATCACAGAATGTGCCTTTCCAGCTAAATGTCTGGGTTTGTTTTTGCTTTACGTTTTAGGGTTGATCTTTACCATAAAAACATAGCCTTAGATAATGATAAAGCTTTCCTAATTCTTGGCTGCTCCTAGATCCTGGGGTCTACTTATCTGGTGGAATTTCCTTTGGTAAGAGGTGGTACCTCTACTAGGAGGTCTTATAGAAATCAGGCTTATCATTTTCTTCCTGGAGTTATTAGTCATTGCAAATAATGCACAAAGTAGCCTATACAGGCAAGTTACACCATCGGTGGATTTGATTTTCAGAATACTTAGTAGTTTACTACTTTGCAGAGTATGGGTGGTAAAGAAAAATTAACGTATGTGTATCGTCTCATTTAGCCCATACAATAACTCTAAGAACCAGGCTATTACCCTCTTTTTATTGCTAAGGAAAATGAAACTCAGAAGAATTGCATAAGTTCACACAGCTAGTGAGTGGCAGAGCCAGAGTTAAACTCAATCTGACTTCAAAATGTTGTCTTTTGCTAGATCAAGAATCTAGATTGTCACACAACTATACAATAGAAGTTCTCTGACTTCCACTTAATTGTCTTACAATTTTAACTTGATATTCTTTCCTCTGTAAAAACTCAACTGATAACAGCCAACTGAATGCTTGGACTAGTAGGCTCCCATCAGTTGAATTCTAGTCTAAGATTCAGTAGTGTTCATTCCCAAATCTGTTCATGCTAGTTGTACTTGTGATAGTAATGAAATTATCTAATTAACTGTTACATATACCAGTGAAATATGAATGTAAAGACACTGTTTCTACAAAAATTAAATTGAAGGTTTTTGAAAATTTCAGTAAAGATGATTTAGGGAAAAAAGGTGGTGGTGTGTGGGTGAGAAAACAATAAAAGACTGAGGTAAAAACAACGACAACAACAAAGAATGATTCCTCACTCCTGTAGAGTTCTTGCTCCATTCAAAAAGAAAAAGATACTGAAAATTGGAATATGGATGTTGGATTTGATTTTACTCAAGAAAGGATACTTTGATTGGCAGACCCAATACACAAAACACCTAAGACACATGCATAATTTTTCATAATTCCCTACTTTAAGTCCACTTTTTGGTGTAATCAATAGATTACCAGTCCAAATACATAAGATAAGAGGGCTTTTCAAACTGTAATTTAAGATGTCAAATATACAGCTAGGATATAAAACTTTGGGGTTATACCTTTCAAAGATCATAACATAAAGCTTGCCAGAATAAGATCTGTTCTCACAAATGTATTGTGCTATTCCTAGTTCCTCAAAATAAAGATAAACTAGGTGTTATTGAAGGTAAGTGGTCACATTTTGGGCATATCTTTCTCTTAAGCTTTCCCTTTCTTAGCCCCCAATCTTACATACTCACTGGGCATTTTCTCCCAAGGAGAAAGGAAGAATTAAACTAGGCCTATGGTTGGCCTCTTTCAACTCTCACTAATACTGATTAGAAAGTTGAATTTACAAAACCCTCTACATCAGTACTTCTGAGTAGAAACAATCATTAGTCACATCTTAATAGAGTATTTTCTGTTTAATACCTAGTAGGTATATCTATGTGGTATAATTTAAGGGAACACATTTAAAAGCATACAGAACATTACCTGACCCATGGTTGGTACTAATAAGTCATTTGATATGTGATGCACTGGAAAGAGAGAAGACAAGCATTTTGAGCATGGATCACTTCTGAGATAGGAGACTGAGACAGGCTTACTGTGCCCTAAAGGGTCATGTGTCTAGCTTTTGCAGATTAGGGGAAAGGTAACAGGAAGATAGCAAAGCCAAACCCATTTAGGCAATTGCCAATAAAAACAGAAGTACTTCATCTCTTTCCTGTATTTTATTTTATTTCTCCTATATTTTATATGACAGCTTTAACACAGTATCCTAAACTCAGATTAGGACTACAGAAAACCTCACCAATCATAATACTGTTTCTTTAGGAATATATTCTGAGTTCCAGCCAACCAATGTACAATTTCTAGAATATATGCATACATTCTAAAGTTGGGTCTTCTTGAATAGGTAGAGCCCCAAGAAGATGACACAAACTAAAGGAGAGGAAAAACAAAAACCTTAAAAAAGAATAATTTTGGGGTGGAGGAATAAAAAAAAGCTTGAGTGTTCTGGATTAAATTTCTATTTGAAAATTCAAGGATATAAAAAAAAATCATGGAGGAATTTATAATCTCAGAATGATACAAAACTCAGAAGCCATGAAAGTAACGACCAATTAGACGGGATTTATTTTAAATTCCTGCATAGCAAAAGTCACCATAAACAAAAAAGAATAATTAGAATACTTACAATACACATCACAAAGGGCTAATCTCTTTCCTCTCACACCCCTTACAAATCAAAACACCAAAAGCTCAAAAGAAAAACAGGTAAACAGTTCTAGAAAAGGAAATATATAAATGCATGTACACTGTCTTGCACCTACAATCTCACCTCTATACTTGACCCTGTAGAAGTACCTGCACAGGTACAAAATGACCTGTGTATTATTTACTGAAGCACTGTTTGTACTAGTCTAAGCTATATTTGGAATACTATGCAGTCATGAAATTGGTTGACTTAGGGGACTGGGGTAGGAAGAGGGAGACTTAAGTTTTCATTTATACTTGTACTTTTTTTTGTAAATTTGAGCCATACAAATGTTTTACTATTTCAAAGACATACCATTAAATAGAAAATGAAAAATATTAAATGTAAAGAAATGAGACATTTTACTAGACTTAGCATATTGGACTTTTGGCCTGTACTACTTACATTATTTTAAATCTTATAAACATCAGTGGAAATGATTACATAACCTCTAAGCTGAACAAAGCTTTGTAATTCTAAGATGTAAAGACTGACACTTGTTTTCTTACAGCTATGGATAAAAAGCAACATATGGCAAGTTGTATTCAACGTAGTCAATGGGCAGAAGCCTGGACCAGACTGTTCAGATGATCCAAGACAATCTCCCCATCTCAAGATCCAAACCCTTAATCACATCTGCAAAGTCCCTGTTGCCAGGTAAGGAAACACAGTCACAGATTCTGGGGGATTAGGGTGTGGACACCTTTGGAGGAGGGACATTATTGCCTACCACATTACCTTTTCCCCCCTTTCCTCCAAGTCCTAAGCTTTTGAATTGCAGAAAGTTATTTGGTTCATGGAAAATTTAAGCTTCCTTTTGGCTATTATGAATACTACCGCTATGAATATTCATTTACAAGTTTTTGTGTGGGCATATGTTTTCAATACTCAAGTAGATATCTAGGAATGGAACTGCTACATCATATGGTAACTCTAAGGTTAAGTTTTAACAAATACTGCTCAACCTGCTAATTTTTAGAAAATTAACTCGTACATTCAGGGTAAATGTATTAGAAACTTATTATAGCATATCTAATGTCAGGACTCACATGGTCTTATAGGTATACACCTTTTGTGGCTTCCAATACAACTCTTAAGACTGTTAGCAGCAGATGCCACAGGTAGGTAGTGGTTACTACAATCGCCACAAGGAATAAAACTCTAAAGAATGTTATGAAAAGTCTTAATTCTTGAAAAGTAAAATTCTATTATCTAAAAATCCTTAATGCTTTAAGGAATAGATTTTTCCTATATGTTGTAATTATTATATATATATATATATATATATATATATATATATATATCAAGAAAACACTGTGGGTGGCAAAAATTGGGGAATTAAGAGTCAATTCTAAATTAACAATTTTGTTACTTATACTGGCTGGGCAAAATTAAATGACATTTATTTTTATAACAGTTTTTTAGCATGAGCACTAGTGGTTATCTCTTTACACAAGACCATTTTTTCTTTACCAGAAAAGACCCCTCCCCCTCCTTTAAAATCACCAGATAAGCAGAAAACAACAAAGTATAACAAGATGTAATGGAGGACAGTAGGCTTGGCTACCTGATTAGTTAATTAGACCAGCTTTTGAGGATCAGCCCCAGATTGATATTCTAATAAACAAAATTACAAATGTTTATGGATTCCTTATGAATAGGTGGAAACTTGTTTGTCAAATGTTTAAACACCAAGGGCTTACTGAGTATAATTAAACTATAAAATTATAGACAGCTTTCTTCCCAATAATTTTACAACTCTTTGCTTCAATTAGCTTTTCCTGGTGATTAAATATAGGCAGTATATCCAAGGAGTTAAGAAAGTTTCTGGAGCTGGACCGTCTGAGTTCAAATCTATGTGGAATATTTTAGTAGCTTGAGACCTTGGTTAAGTTACTTATACTTCTGTAGGCTTGTTTTTCCTTATCTGTATGGTGAACCATAAGAATGGATAAAATAAGATGATACATGTAGTTTTGTATACTGCCTGACACATTTAAATGTTCGTATATTTAAAAAAATCAAATGAACTGGTTTTCTACAGGGAATTAACATCACTTTAAGAATTTATCTTCCAAGATGAAATTTATATTTGGATTGTAAAAAACATGTTAAAAGATTACAAACTTTCCCCAAAAAGGGAAGAGATATATTATTGAGTCTGTGTAACTGGTAATCTGCAATCTGGTTTACCTTTGCATGAATTTAGGGACTCTTTTTGAACAAAAATCAGTATAAGAGCTATAAGCGATCATGTAGTCCAATTCTCTTTTGTACTTAAAGAAAAAGGAAGCCAGTTTTGCCCAAAGTTATAAACTAGTGGTGCCTAAACACGTCGTTTTCCCAACCTGCCTCGATTTCACACAATAAAGAATTATACAATTTTCAAGTTGATTCTTAGGGTTAGGAGAATTCCCTGCATGTATAAGGTATTAAAAAATTTGAGATCAAACAAAATCTAAAGTTCCCTTCTCTTTTCACTTAATTATCTTAGACAATGGGATTGAAAATACTTTGTAAAACGGCTCATGTTTGGCCTTTCACTCAAGCTGAAACACCCAGAAAAGGGTGTAAATTAGAGAAGTGAACAATTTTCCCAACTGGGGAGTTTTAAATTATGTCTATGCCCTTTAGAGGATTTTAATAGACACTTTAGAATTCCTTCTGTTTAGGTATTCTACAATGGGATCAGATTCATTTGTGCATGATTTTCTTCCAGACTAGCTTAGCTCTTTAACAGGAAATACATTTAAAAAGCTCTAATTTTAAATAAACTTTATACCATATTATAAACTTAAAAATCTACTTTAGATCATTTAACTAATTAGTGGTAATATCAAAAGAAAAACTTACTGAAATGGTAATTTTTGGTTTAAACAAAATACAAGAGTACAAAAGAAATCTGACAGTAAAAAAAGTGCATATTTTTTACCTTACCTCATGTATACTTTATCATCTTTATACTTTCAATTGTACAATGAACTTGTAATAATGACATTATCTCAAACTTGATCCATACAACAAAATTATGGGAAGGAGGAACTGTGAGAGATAGGAAGGGGCAGGTTTCTTCCCCAAGAAATGGAGGCTCAGAGAGGTTAAGTGATTTGCCCAAAGTCACTGGCAACAAATGGTGAAATCAAGATTCTAACACAAGTTCACTAAGTTCAATGTCCTTTCATGCAGTATATCAAATAATACTGGTGGTAAGCTAGAAGATAAGGTAAAGGGGGTGGAGGGAGAATGGCACAGAGAGGGGAAACAGTAATAATTTTTACTATCAGCCTCAAATGCAAGTACTTTTACACTGGTAACCTTCTCTTTGGGAGATTTTCTGGTTGTTTGGAACCACTCCTTCCCTATTCTCTTCTAACCATGTTCAACAAGATCAGTTTTTTTATGCTTATCTTCAAGTATGCCTGTGTTTTCCGTCAAAGAATTTTTTTTTTATTATTTTAAGGCCCAATCTTTTTATGCCATGATACAATTTTACTTTTGGTCAAATCAGAAGTAAAGACACTCCTGCATATAATAAATTGTAATAATCTTTGCCTACTGGACAAAGGAACAAATCATGCAGACTTGAATTATCCTTAAATCTTAGAATGGAATGAAAAGGGTCCTTTAATTACAAAGCATGACCTAAAATTCTCACTTATGGAATAAATAAGCTATTCAGACAGCATTAGGGTATACATAATTTTGATTTACTATAAAGTTGGACATGGTAATCTTAACTTTAGAAAATTGTTTTAAAGGTGTACATATCATCAGGTTAAATCTCTGTAAGTCTCTCTATAGTACACCTAATGGCAGCATGGGATAGAGTTAAAAGTAAACACACAAACAGTACGCAAGCCACCTGGGAACCATTAAGATACAGTTTACTTTCTTTCTTTTATCTAAAAAACAAAACAAAACAAAACAAAACAAAACCACTTTAGAATCATCAATGATGTTTTAAAACAGATTATCCACCATCTATTTGGAGCTAATTTCCTCTACTTTTAACTGCAGATACACTTATGTAGTAGTATTATGAGCATTATCTTTTCCATTTTGAGTTCGACTTTAAATTACAAATCCTACATAGCAGAAATTATATTTTTAAAAAATTCTTTTAACAATTGCATAAAATAGTACTGTGGTAGTTTATGATGGCCATTCACTTATATTCTGGCTCTCTCCTTGTAGGCATATGGTTCTAATGCATTTTCTTGCCCACCTGAAGTTAGGTGTGACCAGATGACTTGGTTTTGGCTAATGAAATATGAATGGATGTATTATTACTTCCAGGATTAACATTTAGAGACCTGTGTGTGCTATGCCATACATAGCCTGTCATCCCTCTGGTGTAAGGGAAGACCAGCAATACTTGAGAAGGTAGCTGTTTCACTGGCCTGTGTTTCTGAATGATTAAAATAAGCAGAGGCCTTGTGAACAAGAAATAAACCTCTGTTTTTTTCACAGATTTAAGGGATCCTTGCTACCACAGTATATAATTTAGGCCTGTCCTGACTGATAGAAGTGCCACATGTCTGATGTATTCAGACATCAGCTGCTTCCAGTTCTATCACATTAGAAGACTAAACTGTGAAACTGTCTACTAAAACCAAGAAAGAAAGGTGAACAAAATTAAAGAGTGGTTCCAAATTAAATCCAAATTTAACTCAACAAAAGTAATATGGGCTTTTCACGTTCAAGTTTCATATGTCATCTATTTGTTAATTGTTCATAATCTCTAGAGATATTGCATGCAGCAGGAAGGGGAATCTGAAGCCCAGGCAGTTTCAGTGATTTGCCCAAGATCACAGAGTGCGTTAGTGGTTATGGTAATCAGAATTGAGGAATTTCTATTTCTGATAGTTGGCTTTTTCCAATACACCACAGTTGAACAGAAACTGTTAAAGGCAATTTGGGGAGTTCACAATATGTATTTCTGTGGTAAAAAATACATCCTAAAACATTTTTGTCCTCAGTTTAAGAAGTATTAAACTTTCCATAAAATTTTCAATTTGTACAAATATCCAAAGTATTCAAAAACCAAATCAAGCCATGTATTAAGCAATATCTTGTGACTAAATGCTACCTTTCCTTGAAAACTTAAGATGTTGAGAACTACATTGTCTTGAGATTTTTCTAGGTAGAAATCTATAACAGTTTTTCAAATATTTGGCTCTTTGGGTCATTTTTTGGTTGTTGGTAAACAGGGGTAAAAAACCAACCAACCAAACACAAAAATCACCCTTGTAATACCACAGCTTTTATTTCCCATTTTCTCTTGTGAATCAAAACAGTTCATTAGCTGAAAAACGCAGGAAGAAAGGGCAGAAGATTCCCCGTCCATTTGCAAAACAATTAAAGTAATTAACTTTTCCCAAAGGTCCCAGAGCTAATGCAAATTATTATCAACTAAACTTTAAAGCCGAAACAAGCTATAAAGTTTAAAACTTTAAAGTTAATAAATATACACACAAAGTAACTTTCTGAACTGATTGAAATTTTAGCCAAACACATTAAAACTATATTAGAATGACAGCTGTGCCTCGAGTAGTAGACACACAAACATTTTATTAAGTAGTTTGGTTAATGCCATAATATTTTAAGTTATGCATACAAGAAATAAAACATCCCAACTCAAGATGATTAGGGGAGAAATTAATCCCAAATATTAAGTTTCCACAAGCACTCTACCTCAAGTGAGGCAGCAATATGGAGTAGAAAGAATTTTTATCTTTGATGTCTTACCAACTGATTTAAATCCAAGTTCTGTTATTTGAGCAAATAACTTTTCAGAATATCAGTTTCTACATCTGTAAAATGGAGATAACCACCTAGCAGGATTAAATGGCACTGGTAAAGTACCTACCAGTACCTGGGGCAAGGAGAAGGCCAATAACTTCCCCTTCCCCTACAACAAAACAAAACACCATGCTTTATGATTTTTCTGAAACTTTTTCTCCTTCTGAAACTTGTTATTTCTTCTTGAATAGAGAATCTATCTAAAGCAAGACCAAGCTCTCTCTCTTTTCATGGACAAACACGTGTATATGTGTACACGGTATTTCAGTTATGTTAGATCTTGAAGCATGATTCCACCTCAGGACACTGGGAGAAACTATCACAAGGATGCATTTAGGATGACTTTAAACAATATAAAGTATTAATTGTTTAAAAAAAAAAAAAAGACAACATACACAATCAGTGTAGATCAGTGGAGACATAGGAGCTCAATAAAAGAAAATTTACAAAATATTCTAGCTCAGCTATAGCCAAAGCCTGATGCAAGACAATCCAGTGAACTGACCAAAAAAAAGTCCTATTTCCATTTTTACCTCATTCTTTAAAATTTTGTTTTATAATATGTATATTAGCACACATATTATTCACACGTGAATCTTCAGATATTAATTAGGGGTACAACACCCTAAATTATTTGAGGCCAGAGAACACACCCCATCAAGTAAAGTTACTAATAAATAAGTCTTTAAAACAATTGAATTTATGACATTCAATATTTATAATTTAGGTTAAGAATGGGTACAGACTCCTACTTTAATTCATTTCTAAATTTAACTTGTTGTCAATGACCATAAAAAATCAGATCAAAATTAGAGATGTTTGCAAAGCTAGGTCTGTTCTCAGGTTTGCTTTTGATATCTATGTTCTATAACTTCTTTCATTTTGATAAGCCTCTTTTGTTCCTGGCTTTATTTTACAGTATTGTTGGTTTCAAAATAAGAAGCAAAGTTTAAAAAACTAGGCCAATTTAACATTTACGAATGACCATGTACTACCAGGGAGGATAAATACGAAGTCAAACCCGCTGTCAACTTGCATCACTATCAAAAGCAGTGGTTTGTTTAATGAAAGAGATTGGAACCAGAGGTCATCTATGAGTTGCTAGCCTATATGACTCAGAATTGCATTTGTCGTTCTCTCTGCTTCAGACTTGAAGTCACAAATGTTTCCTTCTATAACATAATTATTCCCAGAACCAGTTAAGAGATGTCAAGACAGAAAAGTATAACTTCAGGTAATGAATAAAACGTAAAGAATTGATCATTCTTAAGGATGAAAATTTAGCTCATCCAAAGCTAACAAGTAAATTAAATGTTTTGCCCTGTTTTACTCACTTAGGGAAAAGGGACAAGTCTCCCATGGGGAAATTATCACTGGAAAAGGATGTAAGCATCACAAGTCACCTAGTTCTCCACAGAAGTGAGGAAATAAAGACTTTACAGGTTTTATTACAGTGGTGTGGGGGTGGCAAAGGAGTCAATGATCCACTAGTTGAATGGTTCAAAACAGGAAAAGGGCAAGACTTTCCGCTGTTAAGATAAGATAGAGGATGATGACATACTTTTAGCAGTACTGTCAACTGGGAAAATATTTAGTACAGAAGAAATAGTCAGCAATTTGTCTACATGTCCTAAGACATAATAGATTCGTATTTCCTTATTAACTAATAAGCACAGCCCTAAAAAGAAAAACTAAGACTTCAAGATGGTACAAAATTAAAACCTGCAATTAATTCAGTTTACTTTTAAGTAATAGATTTTTAAAAAGTTAGTGGTTTATGCAATTAAGGGCCATTTTATAATGCTTTAAAGGGTATAATACAGCAAGTTACAAAACTCTGTGTTCAACTAGATCTATAAGATACATTATTTTGTTCCTCAGTAAACCTGAGGTGAATGTTTCTTCCCCTATTATCTGAAACTGTCACTATACGTACACCAAAGCAAACTCTGCTGAGCAGATGGCATCCTAATGTGGCATTAAGGATTCTTCACATTCTGGCCTTCTGAAAACACACTTTTTTTTTTTTTGTAAGCCCTTTTCACCACTCCCTTTCACAGAGCCCTAACTACCAAGAAAACAACATTACCTGCCAATCACATCTAGAAATTGGTCCTCCACACCTGTACATTTTTCCTCAGTTTTTCTTCCATCTTCATTTGTTAAAGTCTTACACATCCTCCAAGGTCTATGTTGATATGTACTACTTTGGTCTGTCACATCCTGTACTGCCAGTAACTACACCTTAGTTTATAGGTGTCATTCCACTGTTAATTAGACTGTTGGTTGGTTTATTAAGGGCAGAAAGTTGGTCTGGGGCAAAAAGTTTGTCCGAATCAACCTCACATTCCCAACTGCCATAAACTCAATGCCTTGCAAAAAGAAGCTTGAGAGACAGTAATTCCTCAATGTTATTAATGGAATGGCCAACTCATTCTAATATCTATAAACTGAGATGTTATAATTCAATTCTGTGTAGGTGAAATGGTTCTCTTCTGGATTATTACCCTAAATGTTGCAAGTAAGGAAACAAGTGAAATTGATTTACTAGACAAACTGTAGGAAAACAGTCCCTTTAAACTGAATGGCACCAGCTTTGAACAGTACCTTAAGTGCCTAATCAGGCAGTGTGAAGTAAACTAGCTCCTCTACCAAAATTTCAGGTGGGTTTTTCTTATTAAAATCCTAGAGGTAAAAAATGAGCCAACTCTGGTATTTGAAACCACCATTTCGACAGACCTCTTATTTATGTATACTTTAGGACCACTTGGGAAAGATGAGATCATTTAAGCAGCAGCGCCATCATCTCTTTATTTGACCCCAACAATGCTCTCAACCTAACAGTAAAGAGACGGAAATCAACCTGGATTAACCACATTATAACGATGTGGCAGCAGGTAATATTTGCCTCTTTTAATATAGGGAAAAGCCACGTTAAAAACCATAGAACCTTCCTAAAAATGTCGGATAGAGGTACTCTGGGAATCCCCTTCCCCCACCTTCTCAAATCTACTCCTGGAATCTGAAACATAGGTCCTTTGTCTGAACAATGTGGGAGGAGCCTGTCTGCAGTACTGGTGTGCTGGCAAGTGATTTTACTGAAAACTGTAAAAACGCATAAAGTTTCTTACTCCCTTACCTTACTGTACAATTTTTCTTCATCGTGTATACACTAAAGTGTTCTAAAAGACAGTTACGTCTTTTTGAGAGTTAAAATGTATCAAAAACACACTAAGATAACAGACTTGTGCTGCTCTTCAAAAGCTAAATTACTGAATAGCGGAGGGGCGGATACTTGAACATCCCCTTCCTTTTCGAATGAGATCTTTCTACAAGCCTTCATTTCTGTCAAACTGTTTCATCTAAATTATCTGTGTAAGGAAGAGACGAGCTTCTTAGCCTTTACAAGACAGTCTGCTGCACGAACTTGAAATTTCGAAGCTTTCTGTTCACAACGCAAAATCCACAACCCATCTGACCCGACCTTTTTACCACCTCACTGAGGTTTTTGGTGCCACGCCAGCCTGGTGTTCCACGAAGACAGCCCAAGTAAAAAGTCCCACCGGATTGGGTGGCTCTAGAAACTTACACCTTTTATCATACAAAACGAGGGGAACAGCACGGGTTTTTGCAAGGTGACCCATCTTCTCATCTCCTAGAGTCCGAGCCCCTCCCAGACCCCTTCGCGGCGGACTTGGGGCTTTTTCCTGCCCCAGGCTCCTTTCTTTGGTCTCCCTACCCACGCCCGGGGCCAAGCCCAGCTGGTCCCCTCCCCACACTCACCCTGGCGACCGACTATCTCAGCGACATGCTCGGAACTGGGCACCGGGACGCATTCGGTGGTGTTGACGCTCTTTCTCCGAAGCAGGGCCGCCTGCTCCCCGTTGAGGGCGGCCGCCGCCGCCCCACAGCCGCCGGGGCCGTAGGCGTGGGACAGCATCGCCGCCATCATGCCCTGGGCATCGTCCCCTCCGTAGAGTACTCCTGTCGCCGCCGCGGCCGCCTCCCGAGCATCGAAGCCGGCAGCAGGCAGCAGCACCGACCCCAGGGACCCGCCCGGGATCGGCTGGGTCTGGGAGGCGGCGACCGCGGGCGGCGACAGAAGCAGCAACGACGACCGGTCTTCTTCCTCTACCTCCTCCAGTTCCTCCTCCTCCAGCAGGTCTCCGTCCAGCTCCGCTTCCTCCCCCTCCTCCTTGTCCTCCTCCAGCTCCAGTTCGGCCGCCTCCGGGGCTCCGGGCCGGCCGGGCGGAGCCCGCTCCTCCGGAGGCAGCCCCGCCGCCCGCCGGGCCTGGCCCTGCGCCGCCGCCGCAGCGGCCCGGAGCGCCGGAGCACCGGGCTCTGCCGGGCTAGGGTCGTCGAGGCCTAGCGCGGCCAGGCGCCCCCTAAGCAGAAGCCCGTCCCCCTCGAGCTCCAGGCCGCCCGCGGGCGGCGGCAGCGGCGGGGGCGGCGGCGGGGGAGGCTGCGGCAAGGGGGCCGGGGCCGCCGCCAGGGCCAGGGCCGCGGAGCTGCCGCTCGGCATCGCGGCAGCGCGCTGTCAATGGCGGCGGCGGCGGCGGCGGCGGCCGGGTCAGGCGAGGCGGGCGGCGAGCCCCATGGCGGACAGGGCCCCGGCCCTGCTCAGCGCGCAAACACCTTTTCTTTCGGGAGGCTGCGGGGCTGGCGACCCAGGCTGGGGAACGCCAGCGCCGCCCGGAGACCGGAGATGTCCGGGTGGAGGCGCAGAGAAAGGAGGTAGAGGTAGCTAAGTAGGTGGGTGGGTGGGGACGGCAGCGGGGCGGGCTGGTTGGAGGTGGCAGCGGCTCCCCTCTCACGGTTTCTTTTGTTTCATGGCCTTAACCAGCCCCCCGCGCGCGCGGCGGCGGCAGTAGCGGCGGCGGCGGCGACGCCCCACGCCGCTCTCCGAATGAAGCCGGCGCCCTCTGATTGGCCGCTTTTAATCTCTTGGAGGCCGCCCTCTCTTCCCCGCAGCCTTCTAACTCCTTTCCCTAGCCCCACCTCCCACCCACTTCTCGGGCCCCGCCCCTCCCCGCCCCAAAGCTCTCTGATTGGGTGGCCGAGACGAGCCAGCCCTCCTTCCCCCCTCCCTCCCTCCCCTTTCTTTACTGCCTCACGAGGAGAGGGACTATGATTGTTCGCATTACATGTCACTCTTTGTGACGTATCTTGGTAGGGGCGGGGGATTGGGGGAAAGAGGAGGGACGAAGGAGCTGTAGCAGGGGAGGTGGAAACAGTGGGCTGGGCAAGGGATTTCGCGCAGGCGCAAGCAGTAGAAGTGCACACCTGAATCTGAAACACCCTCTCTCCCCAAACCCTCTTTCCTACCTGGAGCGGGTAGTTTAGCTCACTGTGGTGAGCAGCTTTCGAGTTGGAGTCGCAGCTGTGGTCCAGGAGGGCGTTGCCTCGCCAGGTCCAAGAGGTTCCCCCTTTCAGGGTTAGGGCCTAAGGAGACTCATTGAAGGAGGGGCGAGTGAAGTGCCCTCCTCTCCAGCCTCGGGGCTGGCTTCCTGAACCGCGTGGCTGCCGGGCCTTCCCTGCAACAACCCGGGAATGCTCCTCCCTCGGGGTAGGTGCCTTCCTACGCCCAGCTGCCGAGCTTCCCGTATGGAGCGGTTGGTTACATCAGAATCCTTGAAGTGCAGAACTTCATTTCAGATGTTTTGGGGCTTTTAAAGGAAGTTGTTCCCTCCGCCGAGATGCTCGTCCTACAGTGTCGCTCGGGGAATCCCACACAGTGGCTCTCTTCTCTAGGAGTTTAAAAAAAACCAACGGCTTGTTAAAAATAACAAAGCCTATTACTTTCCTTCATCTTAGGCTATCATAATCCTCGCCCCACTCACCCTTATCCACACCCAATCACCTTTTAGAGACAGTCTCCTCAGGTTATTCTTAACCTCCGCCGGCGTTATTTTATGGAGATAACAATGCGAGTAATGTAATGTAATTTTAAATTTTCTCGTAGCCCCATTAAAAAAAGTAAAAAAGAGACAATTGAAGTTAGGTTTAATGAATGTGTTTCATTCAGTCTATCCAAAATATCATTTCAACATATAATCAATATAAAAATTAAAATATTTTGCATTTTTTCCACACTAAATCTTTGAAATCTGTTGTGTATTTTACACCTACAGCATGGGTCAATTCAGTTAGCTTCATACTAACCACTCCTAGCAGCTCTAGACCTCTAGATTTTTGACATAACTTGGGGTTCTTTCTATATTTGTTTACTTACTTATTTCCTCTATTTTGCTAACCAAAACTCTTTTCTTATGAGTCAACTTAAATTGAACACATTCTTTTCTAAATTACCTAGAACATCACAAAGACAGTAGTCCAAGAGAAGGCTAATTTACGGCTTCCATTTCCCTATTTTGTGCTCATACGGCTATTTGCACAATTCTACGTCAACCTACACTCCTCCAAATCAAAGAAAATTTTAGCTAACTCTGAGCTAACTCACTAAGCCTTTAGTTTGTTACTCCAAGGTTTCAGTAACTGACGTATTTTTTAGGTGGTATGTTGGCTTCTTTGGCATTTCATTTGTAACAGTAAGCCCTAGGGCAGTGATTCTCAACCCTGGCTGTACATCAAAATCAGGAAGAACTTTTATAAAAGATAAATGTAGAGTGGGGGAGAGGCAAATTCTGGAGATTGGGATTTAGTAAATCTGAACTGGGAACCTGGACAGTTTTTATAGAGCCACCAGGTTGTTCAGAGCCTTGGCGGGGTTGGAGAACACTGATCCAGGATTTGAGATTTTGGGTTTATGGAAGGAATCTTGCTATTTACTGAAAAATGAACTTTTCCTCCCCATTACCTTCCCAATTAGGCACAATTTTCACTGATTTACAATCACCCATTTTGTGATATGCCCCAAGGATTATTTCATGGTATCTTAAAAAAGTACCACCTGAATCTTTCTTAATGTACCAGTGAATAGCTTTTATAACTAGACATTTACTTATAGTGTATGTAAAACCCTTGCTCTCTGATATGTCTGTTTAAATGATAACCACTATTTGAAGGGTAGAACTTCTAGTAAAGCAAATCTGATCAATGAAGAAAGCCAAATAAAACATCCAGTGACCACTCCCAGTATATATTGGTCTCATTTGGAAGAAATGTGTAGAATTACGAATGAGACTCTTGGAAGTTCCTTTCTCCACCTCTTTTCACAAGGTTTCATTTAATGCTCACCACTTAGTATTAAATTCTCTTCCCAGGGACCCAAAGCAAAAGCTGTAGCAGTTCTACCTCATTTTTCTTTTTAGGAGAGATATGAAGAACAAATTTATGTAGGTAAACGCAGAAAAATAAGATCCAATCAGCTATGACGAAAAGCTAAATAGTTTAACTTAGGTGTTCGTAATAAAAAATTGCTTTCTACTTCATTGTCACATAATAAGTGAGGTTTTATAATTTCCCATAAAGAAATGTATACATTCATGCTTTAATTTATATTCAGTCAGTATTGTGATTTATGAAAAAAGCAGGAGATAATGAAGCTCACAAACTTCTCATTTGGGTCTAAATTTATTGTCGTGGGTGAAATCTTGCTTATGAAGCAACTTTAAGATTTGCTTTTTCTCTAAATATATGACTGGGATTCTTTCATTTAAATTAAACAGAAAAGTAAATTCAAACCACCCAATCTCTTCCATCCTTCCCCAGCCATACAACACCCTAATTTCAACTGTGTATCATTTCTCTTTCATTCCAATGCTGCTGTTTATGACACAGGTTGGTACACTGGGGCAGAAGAGTTGCTTTAAGAATCTTAGGACAAAAAGGAAAGTACAGAATTGGCTATCCTTCATTGAATAGCAGGCTGATCTTTGTTGCTCAGATGTGGCCCTCTCTCTCTAGCTAAGCCAACTTGAAGGGTGAAATCACTGCCCTCCCCCCTACGTGGGATCAGACACCCAGGGGAGTGAATCTCCCTGACAACGTGCAATATGACTCCCGGGGAGGAATGTAGACCCGGCATCATGGGATGGAGAACATCTTCTTGACCAAAAGGGGGAAGTGAAAGGAAATGAAATAAGCTTCAGTGGCAGAGAGATTCCAAAAGGAGCCCAGAGGTCACTCTGGTGGGCACTCTTACGCACAATATAGACAACCCTTTTTAGGTTCTAAAGAATTGGGGTAGCTGGTGGTAGATACCTGAAACTATCAAACTACAACCCAGAACCCATGAATCTTGAAGACGATTGTATAAAAATGTAGCTTATGAGGAGTGACAATGGGATTGGGAAAGCCATATGGACCACACTCCCCTTTGTCTAGTTTATGGATGGATGAGTAGAAAAATGGGGGAAGGAAAAAAACAAACAAAGACACCCAGTGTTCTTTTTTACTTTAGTTGCTCTTTTTCACTTTAATTATTATTCTTGTTATTTTTGTGTGTGTGGTAATGACGGTGTCAGGGATTGATTTTGGTGATGAATGCACAACTCTGTAATGGTACTGTGAACAATCGAATGTACGATTTGTTTTGTATGTCTGCATGGTATCTGAATATATCTCAATAAAATGAATTAAAAGAAAATAGCAGACTGACCACTGAACTAGCATTTTAAATCTATCCAATTGTAATGATAGTAAGGAAGGGACAATTTTAAAAAACAAAGTTTAACAAGATGTTTGTCCTGGAAACAGACAATGGACAAGAAATTTTGAAGCAATGTTTTAAGACTTCCATGAAAGTGTGGCAAAAGATACTTCTGACACTCCCTCCTAAAATCCAAAACTAAACACGTGCTTCATCTTAAGGCAGAATGAGTTTCTTTAGGGTAGGCTGCCTCCTGGGAGCAGCAGTACCCAATTCCAAGATTCGCCTTCCTAGATCATGACCATGAACATGTTCATTATACTTGAAATGGCTCCTCCACTGCCTAGGAACAGTCCCTTCCCTGGAATTCCAGGCCTTCCACACTCTGGTGTCATTCTTCCATGCTCAAAATTGTTATATAAACATACTCAAATCTCCCTCCCATTTTAACAGTCAGAAACTCTTCGCACATCCACCCCCTCCTGTCACTACCCTCTCGTCCCTATTCCAACTCAACGTCTCTAATCAGTTGTCTGCACTATTTTTTATTTTTATTCTGATATTGTACTACAAGCAAAAGTTTCCCCTTTTCACCACTTTCAAATATGTAATTCAGCGGTGTCAATCACATTCACAATGTTGTGTTACTGTCACTGACATCATTTACCAAAATCTTTCCATCACTAGTGGTGAAGGAATTGTCGGATTATATGGTAATTCTATACTTGACTTTTGAGGAACCACCAAACTGTTTTCCCCAGTGGCTGTAACACCAACCAACAATGAATGGGTGTTCCTATTTCTTCTTACCCTCTCTGACACTTGTTATTTTCCGTTAAAAAAAAAGAATAGTAGCTATTCTGTTGGGTGTGAAATGTGCACTATTTCTTTACCTGCACATGGCAATGCAGCCACTGTCCCTTCACTGAAATTATTCTTGCCTTGTTGCTAAATCCAGTGGGCACTTTTTATCCTTATCCAGCTTAATCTGCGGTGGCAGGATTTAATAGTATTAACTGTCCCTTAAAGTACTCTCTTCCTTTGCCTGCCTTGAGACCACACTGTTCTGCTTTTGTTTCTACTGCCATAGTTGTGTCTCAGTCTCTTTTGCAGGCTCTGTCTTCCTATCATTCACCTTTTGATGTGCATCAAGGATCTATCTCAGGTCTGCTCTCTGCTTACTCCATACTGCCAACCTAAAAGTCTTATCCATTCCCAAGGTTTCTGTTATCATAAGGACAATTCCCAGATCCATATTGCCATTCCTGATCTCTCCACTGAGTTCCAGACCCAGAAGTCTCTACGTTTTATGAATATCTCTACTTTGCAATTCAAATTCAATCTCAGTTTAGGCTCAACTTCCTAAACTGAAATCTTCTCCATTAGAATCTGCTTTTCCTGCAGCACTTTTTAGCTTAGGAGATGGCACCACTATCTACTCAGTTCATTTGGCCAAAAGCCTGATAGACATTCTTGACTTCTACTTTAACCCCCAGTGACTACTAGGTATATGTAGTGGGTGACACCTTCCAAGTCTCAATATCACCACCATTACCACTGTCATTTAGAGCATGATTATTAAAATAGTCCGCAAACCAATACTGCTACATCCAGTCTTACTCCCCTCCAACTTTTTTGATTCTTTATCTGCTTCTGCATCTGGGCCCTGCTTAATCCTTTGGTCTCATTTCATGCCACTCTTTTTGCATTCTTGGCTTTAGCCACAGAGGTCTCCTAGCAGCTCTTCATCTATTCTACATACTCTTATGCCTCCAAGCCTGAACTATGGCTCTTCCTACTCTGCTTACTCTTAGTTTAGCTAACTCTGACTCATCCTTTAGGACTCAGATTAAACATCACCTGCTCTAGGATGTCTTCCTGAATCTTCTAGGTAAAGTTATCCCATAGCATCCCATACTTCCCTAACACACACATCATACCTTGTTTAGTTCTCTGTATTCCTGTGTTCATCCTTATAAAGCCAGGGCCTGTGCTACAGTGCCTAGCACATAGGAGGGGCCAGTATATACTTGCTGACAGACTGACTGACTAAATGAAGATTCCTCCAAATAAACTCAGTACTTCAACTAGTATGAGCTATAGGCCATCTTTCAAACACATTGTAATCTCCCATTTTTGTGCCTCTGCTTGTGCTGTTTTGTTTTCTTTCGTTTTTGTCCAGATTTCCCTAGCTTCACCTTCTATCCCCACCCTCCCAATCTCTACCCCTTTTAAAGCCTCAGCTTAAGTGTGACATCTTCTGACATACTTTCCTAATCAATCCAGTCAGGCTTAGTTCTTCCCTCGTTTCCCCAGGAAAATGCACACGAAAGCAACAATTTGCATATATCCTGTAGCTGCTTAAAAGACCCCCTCCCCACCACAAGGGTCTATCCAGGATTCCCTTGGGTTCTATAGACCTGTGTCACAGACTGGAAAGATGTTCACTAAACTCATTTCCTCTTCTTTCTGAGCACACAGCTGGACTACCTTTCTGGCCTCCATTGGAACTGTGAGTTGCCATAAAACTGGGTTGTAGCCAAGGAATTGTAGGCAGAAGTGATGTACACCACTTCCAGACCTGGCCCATAAAAATTTCACACAACGATTGTCCACATTGCTTCCCCATCTGTGATGCAGATGGGTGTGATGACCGTGGAAGCTGCATGTTAAAGAGGCAGAGTCACAGGATGAAAGGAGCCCGAGTCATCACATGAAACAAGGCGCCACTGGTCAGACACACCTGTTTTATACTTGGAGTGAAAAATATATTTTTATCGTTTTTGTGGTATTAAGGTTTTTGCATCTATTTGTTGCTGCAATTAGCCTATCTTAACTAATACAAGACATCAGGTTAAACATCCCTGGTTTGTACATTTATAATATTTAGTTTGGATGGCTCATATCCTCTGATCACAAACTGCCTAATAGAATCATATAGGTAAAATATTTCCTACGTTATTACTTTTTGGTAGGGAGCATCCTACTTTTTGGCATAGATCCTCATGATAAATCCACCAAGATGACATAACAATCTTAGTGTGTATGCACTAAAGAACAGAGTTTCAGAGCACATGGGGGGAGAAACCAACAAAAACAGAGTTGAAAGGAGAAAAAGAAAAATTTACGATTATAGTTGGAGACAATAGCTCTCTCTTAGCAATTGGTAGAACTTTTAGTAAATCAGCAAAAATATAGAAGAGCTGAAGGACACCATCGATCAATAGGATCTAACTGGTATTTATAGACTACCCCAAAACAACAGAATACACATTCTTTTCGAGTGCCCATCGAACATTCACATACTTAACACCATATCCTCAGTCATAAACAACCTTTAACAAAATTGAAATCATACAGGGTATGTTCTCTGGCCATAATGTAATCAAACTAGAAATCAACAGAAAGAGAACAAGAAAAATCTCCAAAGACATGGAAATTAAAGAACACTTCTAGATAATCCAGAAGGTCTCAAAGGAAAAAAATATACATCTAATTGAATGAAAATGAAAATCTAACATGTTAGAATTTGTGGGGCATAGCTAAAGAAGACCTGAAAGGGAAATTTATAGCACTAAATGTTTACATTAGAAAAGAGGAAAGGTCTCAAATCAATAATTTAAGCTCCTACCTGAAGAAACTAGAAAAAGAGCAAAATAAAGCCAAAACAAGCAGAAGGAAGGAACTAATAAAGAGCAGAAGTAAATGAACTTGAAAACTAGAGAAATTCAGTGCAGTAAAAAGTTTTTTCTTCAAAAATCAATAAAGTTGATAAACATTTAGACAAAGAGAAAAAGAGGGAGGATGCAAAGCACCAATATCAGAGATGAAACAGAATAGCACTAGAGATCCTGCATTCATTAACAGGATAAAAGGGGAATACTACAAATAATTTTATGCTCATAAATTTAACAACTTGGAAGAAATGAACCAATTCCTTAAAACTCACAAACTACCAAAACTCAGCCAACATGAAATAGATAATCTGTATAGACCTATAATGATTAAAGAAATTGAACTTGTAATTAAAAAAAAACCTCAAAAGAGAAATTGGCATGACAGGATGGTTTTACTGGAGAATTATGCTAAACATTTAAAGAACTAAGCCCAATTTTATGCAGTCTCTTTCAGAAAATAGGGGGGAATGTTTCCCAACTCCTTTCATGAGGTCAGTACAGACACCAAAACCAGACAAAGACAGTACAAAAAAGCAAAACCAGATACAGATCACAATCTCATGAACTTAAATGCAGTAATCTAAAAAAAAATTATAAAACCAAGCCCAGTAGTGTATGAAAAGAATTATACACCACAACCAAGTAGGATTTATTTCATATTTTAAGTTTGGTTCAATATTTAAAAATCCATCAATGCAAAACATTTACTCACCTAGGAACTTGTACAGGAATGTTCATTGCAGCATTATTTATAATGACCCCTAAGTAGAAACCATCTAAATGTCCATTGACTGATGAATGGATAAAGAAGATATGGCATGTCCATACAATGGGATATTATTCAGCCATCAGAAGGAATGAGGTACTGATACATGCTCCGACATGGATGAGACTTGAAAACATTAAGTGAAAGAAGTCAGCCAAAGGGCACATATTGTATGATTCTATTTATATGAAATGTCCAGAATAGGCAAATACATAGTGAGAAAGTAGATTAGTGGCTGCCGAGGACTGGGGGAAGAGGGAAAGAAAGAGTGACTGATAATGGGAACAAAGTTTCTTTTTGGGATGATGAAAATGTCCTGGATTAGATAGTAGTGATGTTGGCAAAACCTTGTGAATATACTCAAAATCACAGAACTACATTTTAAAAGGATGAATTTTATGGCATGTGAATTGTATCTCAATAAAAAGATCAATGTAATCTACCATATTAATAGTTCTAAAGAGAAAAATATGATCCTATCAGTTGATTTCCAATGCCCATTCATGATAACAGCACTCAGAAGATTAGGAATAGGGGGGAACCTCTTCAACCTGATAAACATCATCTACAAAAAAACTTTCCCCCTGACAAGGCGAGGAACAAGGGAAGGATGTCTTCTCTCACCACTCATTTTTAACATAGTACTGGAAGTTTTAGCCAGTACAATAAGGCAAGGAAAAGAAATAAAAGATACACAGGTTGGAGAGGAAGAAGTATTTTTTAAGATGGAAAGATCTAATATAAACAGGAAGTTAGTTGAGAATGCAAAGGGGAAGGCAATTGCAACAAAAAATTTCAGAAATTTCAGAAATCAGCACAATGGATCCCCAAATTCATAGGGAATTGGCTTAAAAGTCTCAATGTAAAGGAGTAGCTATCACAAAGAAAGTACTGTCAAAAATGTTGGAAAAGGTGGAAAAAATTTAATTGGCTAAATAAAGAGTTAAGCTCATTGAAACACATGGATAAGCTATGGCATGTAACACACAAAATACATAAAACAGTAAAAGTTAGTTACAAAAAATAAGTCCAAGAAAAACCAAAGAAGGAAATGAAATCCAAGTTGTAGAAAACAGGGAAAGAGAAAATTATTGAAATTTAACTAGAACAAGTAAATAAATCTTGTTGTTGATGAAGATAAGGAAAATATCTTTATAAGATTAAAAAGGAAATCTGATAATGTATTACAGCTGAACAACATGATTTGTATACATTTTAGGTTTCTGTTTAATAAATATGTAATAAACTACGTAAAGAAACTTGATTGATAAATACACAAGGAATTGCATTCATCTTTCTTTAATCTCTGCTCTCATTTTTGGTCACATTCACCTGACTTGGGATTCTTTACTCTCACATATTCTAGTCTGCTTCAAATTAGCTACCTGTCTCTAAAACTGTATCACTGTGAAATGGTTTTCCTCATTCTGTGAGTCTTCATCACCACTGTGTTCTAACACTGACAAAAGTATCATTTTGCCGTAATAATCTAGTCTACAGAATATGTTTTCCAGAGACAGTGGGGGAACATGTACCAGACAAAGAGGAGTTTGCTGTTTTACAGTTTGACAAATCATTTATCCAATCTGTGCTTCAGTTTCTTCCCAGTTAAAATATGAATTCATTCATTTATTTACTCATTCATTCAGCACATATTTTATTTAGCCTCTACTATGTCCCAGGCACTCTTCTAAGTGTCTGGAATATATTATTGAACAAAAGAAAGATCCCTACCTCTCTGGAGCTTACATTCTATCAGGGGACACAAAAACAAACAACAAATACGGTAAGTTATGACAGTATGTGAGAAGGCAGTAACTGCTATAAAAAAAAAGAATAAAGAGTGGAATAGGGTAAGGAGGGTAGGGAATGCAGGTAAATGGAACAGGTTGCAGTTTTAAATAGGATGGCCAGGATATGCCTAATTGAGAAGGTGATGTTTGAGCTAAGACTTGGAGGTTAAGGATTTAGCCAAGTGTGTATCTGAGGAAATGGCATTCTGCGAAGGGCAACATCTAGACTGAAAGTCTAAGTTAGGAACAGAGCTTGTAGGCCATTTTAAAGACTAACTTTACTCTGGGTTAAATGAGAAGCCACTGCTGGGATTCATGCAAAGGAGTGATGTTTCCAAAGGTCTTGAGGGTTGACTGTAGGAAGCAAGAATAGAAACAGTAAATAGAAGTGGTAGGATTTGGACATATTTTTGAAAACAGAGCTAGCTGACTGCAAGGTTTTAGACCTGAGCAACTGGAAGAATGGCATTGCCATCATAGGGGAAGGATGCAGGCAGAGGAGGTCAGGGATAAACATTTGGAGGGTTTTATGATGATCATCGGTGGCCTATGTTGCAGCTTGAATGCAGAGGCCTTTTCTCTGATTTGGTGTTTCTCACCATCTCTGGTGCCTGCCCTCCTCTTCTCCTGTATAACCTCTCTTAAGTCTTAGCTTTGGGAGAGGAAGGGCTGCATAATTTTCTAGGCACCCTGTTGACCTGTTCCACTCTTTCCCTTTGGGTTAAGTAAATCTGCTAAAAGTTCTGGTCCCCGAGGGAATGTCAATGACTCCTTGTTTTTAAAAAAACACCTCCTAATACTTTTATTTTATTTTTCTTAAAATTATTTATATTTTACAGAAATTTAATTTTTTAGAGGTGAATTTGATGCTCCTTTTGCAGTAATACAGGGTCAATTTCTTTAGGTAAGTAGGATATGTTGGCATTTCTTCTTCCAATCTTTAGCAAAATATTTGAACCTTGACAGGGAAAAACCCCTTTAAAGGATGAGCATGAAATATACTTTCCATAACAATCCTAATCTCTGACTTCTTTGTTGTGGGTCATGTGTAGGAGTTATTGAGTCTCTTGTGAACAGGAGAGAATGAGTTTTAAAATATGCCAACTGTCCGCCAGGGCCTGGATTGAAACTATTAAATGATTTTATTCAGGTCCCTGAGTGATTGTGACATAGGCATTGGTCCCTCCAGTTAGGTTTGAACTAAAGTCATTGCATAGCAAAACTTTCCCCAAAGCTACATTTTTATGTTTCATTTTCAGACTATTGGTGCCATAGGAGCAATTAAAATTTGTGAATAATGTCTGTTTCCCCCTGATAAATAATGTGGATGGCCTGCAGTCCGTTCGTATTCATGGCAAGGGATTTAACAGGCTACTGTGTTAGTAACAATGTGGATGCAAATTGTAAACATTTATCATCTCCAAAGTTTTATGCAATTTTCAAAGCTATGTCAGTTGAAACAAATGCTCTACCTCCCCCAAATAAAGTAATCTTTAGATGATTTCTCAACATTTTCCAAAAATCTTGTGTTCCTCAGTAACGTCTATTTATTATGTAAAATAATGTTGTCAAATCTACTAGAAAGTGCATGGTAATGGATAAAAAGTCTAATGTCCTCTATATTGATTTTCTATCTTTTTAAATGCTATGAACTATTATTAAGGTACATCAATAAAACCTCCCATGTATGGGAATTAACTAATAAATTTAGTTAGCATGTTTATCAAAAGATAGAATACATATATGCTAGTGAAAATTTCCCAACATATTTGTCAACTAATATGTTTACAACTATCTTCACTCATGAAAATCACTGATCCTAAAATGAAAGTCTTAAGGTGAAGTTAATATTTTGCTAAGCGGGGGAAATCTTTAAGAATTAAGTTTCTTAATACTGTAGCTTAGAGGAGGAAGATATAGTTCAACAAAGTTCTTCTAGTAAGGCCTTGTACTAAGCATTGTGGGGACTACAAAGAAATATAAATTATGTACTTGACTTGAAGAGGCTCAGTCTCGTTGACAAGATGGTAAAATGTTAAAATGTTCAAGGACATAGAAGATAATCTAATAACTAAATGGTTAACGGAGACACATATTTTAGGCATTTTGAGAAGAAATATTTTTTCTTCCATCAGAAAAGACTGTATGGAAGAAGTGAAGTCAAGCAGAGCTTCAGGAGAGAACTCTAAATGGGTGAAAAGGAGGAAGAAGGCAGCAGATTGTTGAGAAATACCATGAATAAAGATACAAAGACAAAAGAGAAGCTGCAGATTTGAGAATGGCGGTGGCAGGATTTGGTGGGTGTGGGGTGAGGAGTCAAGTTTGAATAAAGTGAGTGATAGAGACAGGGCAATAAGGAAACAAAGCCTGGAAATTGGAAAAAAGCTAAGGCCTGAGGCCCATCCATTATGGGGAGGTTGATTTCTTGTGTAAGGAGCAGGCGGAATAGAGATTAAATCCCACTCCACTACGTAGGAACACTATGTTATTTAGAGATTTAACTTCTGTGAACCTCAATTTCCCTTCTATATGATGGAACTTATATCTACCAAGCAAGTTGTGAGAGTTTAATAAAATAATGTTTCATTGTGATCCAGCCAAGTGAGCACTTGTCATTGCCTTTCTGTGATAAAGGACGGGGCAAGCAAACTAAGGTGTTTGCATGGAGGTGGAGGTAGTGTTCTGAAATATTAATTTTATGATGGTGCAAAAATGGAACTGAGGAAGGGCTGCATGTGAGTGTTGGAGGTGAGAGGAACCAGGAAAATGAGCTCATTAGATCACACACAATGGCATGAACCCTGAACTAAACATACTGGCTCTGGCCAAGCCAGTAGAAATGATGCAGTGTATATCAGAAGGAAGGATTGAAGGCATTTGTGAAGACAGGGCTAAGTATCAAAAATGAAATCTGGAAGAAAAAAAATTATTAATTTTAGAATGAAGAAAAAAGCTTCAAGCCAGTAGAGGAAAAAGAAAGGAAAAGACCTACAATGAGCATTGGTTTTTTTGTTTGTTTGCTTCTGCTTTGTTTTGTCTGCCCAGTGCCCTATCCCACCCTTTCCTTTAATCAGCTTCTCTCTTCTCAGTTTGATGACATTCTTTGGCCAATAAGAGCACTTTATTTTCTTGGTCCCTGTGGTAGTTTGAAGCTGTTATGTACCCTAGAAAAGGCCATGTTCTTTTAATCCATTCCTATGGGTACAGACGTGTTGTAGGTGGGACCTTTTGATTAGGTTATTTCAACTGAGATGTGACCTGCCTCATTCAGGGTGGGTCTTGATCCTCTTGCCAGAGTCCTTGATAAGAGGATAAAACACATACAGAAGCTAAGAGATGAAATTCAGAGAAACACCTGGAGAGGTTAGAGAAAAAGCCATAGAAGGAAAAGCCAGAAGCTGAAGCAATGAAACCCGGGAGAGGACCAGCGGACATTGCCATGTGCCTCGCTACCTGACAGAGAAGCCCAAGCTTGGGGTAACCAGTCTTCGGAGAAGGTATGGTCCTATTGATGCCTTAATTGGGACATTTTCATGGCCTTAGAACTGTAAATCTGTAAGCTAATAAATCCCCATTATTAAAAGCCAGTCCATTTCTGCTACATTGCATTTTGTCAGCTTAGCAAGCCAAAATGGCCCCAATGATTGGTCTGGAGGTTAGCATGATATAAGGCTGGGCCAGAGTCCTTTCCTAGGATTTTTATACCTGGAGATAAAGCCTCTTGCCTCTTTGGGTGTGGAGGCTAGAACGATGTCATCTAGAGAAAACTGCTGGCAGGAATATATGAAGTCAAACGGAGACCCCAAGAGATCAGAGAGGCAGAAAGACATTTAGAGTCTTGGCAATGTTGACATTAGCCTCATTTCCCAAGGTCCAAAAAGTTGCCCTAATTTCTGCAGGATCTCCTTTTAGATTTCTGTGAGCTAAACATGACCCTTTCAATAAATCCCTTTCTGTTTGAGCTAGTTTATGCAACAGAGAGACCAATAGGTTTGAAAGTTAGAAGTTTCTTCAAGCCAAAATATTATAAGCAAAATCAAGTCAAACAAATTGGGAAATATCTGCAACAAATACAACATGGGAAAAAGGGTTTCTATTCTGATTGCTTGGAGAGAACTTATAAATCAATAGGAAAAAAATTAACATTCCACTAGAAAAATGGACAGACCATTTGCAGGAGAAATACAGAGTCAATAAATAAAAACCAGAATCAATAACAACAGATAAAAATCAAAACAACAAGATATGCTATTTCACTACTTAAACTGCAAAGATGAAAAATATAATAATGCTTGGGTACAATGGAGAGGGGATGTTATTCTATGTGTTTTGAAGGCTTTGCTGTGTGTATCAAGAGCCTTAAAAATGTTCATAACCTTTGATTGAGTTGTTCGATTTCTAGGAATTATCCTTAAAGATCCATCCAAGTATGTTTATTGTAGTGATATTTGTATTAGCCAAATAGTAAATGTCTACTTGGGTGATGGGTGAATAAGTAATGAGGAATGGACGGTCATATGAAAAACTATAGGCCATTAAAAATCACATTTTTGAAAATCCATTTTCTTGACATGGGAAATATTCACTATATAATACTAATGGAAAAAGTATGATGCAAAATGATGTGATATGTGCCCAATTATTACTATTTCATATATGTGTGTGTATGTATATATGCATTAAGAGGTAAAATGGGGCTTTTTCTATTGTCTTGAAATTTTGGTCAAAGCCCCAAACTGAGGATAATTGATAACAAGTATCCTTGCATTCTAAGTTAAGAAGAAAATAAAAAAGTAAAAAAGAAGCCTAGTGACTGTCATTATCACCAACAGTAGTCTATAGAAAAGACTTCTCAGAAAGGATTACCTGAAGTGAATTCATAGGGGTAGAGAGTGCCTTTGGCATGGAATCTGGTGCCTGACTCTGGCCTGGAAGTCTCCGAGGGTGGGAAGTTGACAGTAGCCCTCCACAGTGGCAGGGCAAAGAGAGGGGACAGCAGGGAAGACAGGCCTCACTTCTATCCTTGGGGTCAGGTTGTGTGGCTTTTCCCATGGGGTAAGTGGAGTGGGGCAAGGAGAATGAAAGACCAGACCATCCCCTCTGCCACACCTGATCGCTGAACTATAGACAGGCTTGAGCTCAGGGAATAGAGAAACAGGGAAATGATTTAGATTGGACTGTACTCTAATTCCTGGACATAAAACTGTTCCGGTACCTGAAAGGGACAGGAAAGCAATGGTTATGGTTAAGGTGCAGGCAATGGACAACTGATAAAGCATGCTTGAAGACAATGATGAGAAAATATCAAGCTCCTTTATCTTTGTACCCTTTCAAGTCTATGCTGTTTAATAATCACTCCTAAATTCATAGATGAAGGTTGGAAAGAAAATACATCAAAATCTGTCTGAAGTCATCTCTGAGTGGTGAGAGTATAGGTGCTTTTTATTGCCTTTTATATATTTTCTTCTGTATTTTTCAAATTTCCAAAATACACACATTTATTTTACAATAAAAAAAAAAAAAAGTGGAGAGGAAATGGCTCAAGAGAAAAGAGAACCAGGATGAAAGTTTTAAAAGGGAAGTGGATTGTTTCCTACTTCAATCCAATGAGCCACATGTTAATCAATATTTCTGTTGAATGACTTTTGTATCTTTCTTTTCATTTTCATTCCACCATGCTAATGCCTACTCTTACCACCACCCCCTTAGAAGAATGCATTGACCTCATAATTCATGTAATTTCCCTCCTATCAACCTCTGCACCCAATAAGTCTATCTTCCTAAAACACACTTTTCTCTCTGCATTCTCTTTTCCATCTCTTTCCAATTGTTCCCAAACAATCCTGCCCACCCCTTCACCACTCCCACCCCCACCCCACAATTTTAATCAGGCCAGTTTCTTCTAGAAACTCACCACACTTTTCTGTCATCCCCACCCACCTTCCATTAGCATCCCCATCTCCATTATCCTCTGCTGCAGGCAGCAGGCAGACCTCTGTGATGGGAGTCCTTCCTCCACTTGAACCACTGCCACCAAAACCTGCTTTATGGGTCTAAGCTCGGTGGAGCAGCCTCGGGTCTCTAGAGGAGTCTAAAACCCACAGGCAGCCAGGCTCTCCCACCACCCAGTCCGTCACCTCTCCTCCCTGTCATCCCTTCCCACTTCTACCACCCATTTAAAAAACTAAATCTCTCTCTAGGCTTCAGGAGTTTCCCTACCATGGGGTTGGGCAGGTTGCAGGAGGTGAAAGCAGGGCTCTTCCTGCTGATGGCAGAGACTGAAGCATGTTCACAGCTGGAACTCAGAACACACTTCTCCATAGAAACTGTTATACTGCTAAATAGGTTCTATGGTACATTTAGAATTCTAGATGAGGTAAATGGGTCAAAGGGACTTTTACGAGTTCTCTTGGGCATCTACCTACTCTGTTTTAGATTCTTTAGGAAAAGGACTCTAGTTTCTACACATAAGTCATCTTTGTGTAGAGGGAGTCCAGGGGTAGAGTCCTAAATTGTTGGTCTCCTGTGAATTCAGACAAGTGTGGGCCCCACTTGACCTCCATTCCAGGCCCATTCCAGACACCTAAACTGTGAGGGAATCCAGGGGTCCCCTTAGAGTGAGCACCCAAAAGGGAAGTACAGACCTGGTGGGAGAGAAAGTGCCCATGAGCCTGGTGTAAGGACCATGACAGGGGGCAGGAGAAACAGGAGACTCAGAGCAGGTAAAGTGAAGGTTTCCAGAAGGTTTTTTTGGTCCAGCCCTCAGGGACTATAACAGTGTCATTTTGTTAAATAGGTTTCTATAGACTTGTGCCAGAGTCATTGGCAGGAGGTTTGTAATAAAAAGAAAGTTGACCTCTACACAGAAAATTACAAAACTTTAATAAAAGAAATAAAAAAGGACCTAAATAGGTGGAAACATATTCCGTACTCATGGATAGGAAGACTAAACATCATTAAGATGTCAATTGTACCCAAACTGATCTACAGATTCAATGCAATTCCAATCCAAATTCCAACAACGTACTTTGCAGACTTGGAAAAGCTAGTTATCAAATTTATTTGTTAGGGAAAGGGGCCTCGAATTGCCAAAAATATCCTAAAAAAGAATGAAGTGGGAGGACTTTCACTTCTAGACTTTGATGCCTACTATAAAGCCACAGTGGTCAAAACAGCATAGTACTGGCACAAAGGTAGATATATTGATTAATGGAATTGAATTGAGAGTTCAGAAATAGACCCCTAGATCTATGGTTGACTGAGTTTTGATAAGGCCCCCAAATCCACTGAACTGGGACAGAACAGTCTCTTCAACAAATGGTGCTGGGAGAACAGGATAGCCATAACCAAAAGAACGAAAGAGGACCCCTACCTCACACTCTATACAAAAATTAATTCAAAGCGGATCAAAGACCTCACTATAAGAACATAATAAAACTCTTAGAAGATAATATAGGGAAACATCTTCAGGACCTAGTAATAGGAGGTAGCTTCTTAGACCTTACACCCAAAGCACAAGCAATAAAAGAAAAAATAGATAAATGGGAACTTCTGAAAATCAAAAGCTTCTTGCCTCAAAAAACTTAAGTCAAAAAGATGAAAAGGCAGCCAACTCAATGGGAGTAAATATTTGGAAACCATAGATCTGATAAGAGACTGATATCCTGCATATATAAAGAAATCCTAGAACTCAACAATAGTACCAACAGCCCAATTATAAAATGGTCAAAAGATATGAAAAGGTCTTTTTCCAAAGGGGAAATAGAAATGGCTTAAAAAAACATAAAAAAAATTCATCTTCACTAGTTCTTAGGGAAATGCAAATCAAAACCACAAAGAAATACCATCTCACACCAATAAGAATGGCTGCCATTAAACAAACAATAAACAATAAATGCTGGAGAGGATGTGGAGAAATTTTTGGAACTCTTGTTCATGCTGGTGGGAATGAATAAAGGTACAGCTGCTGTGGACAGTTTGGAAGTTCTTCAGAAAACTAGATATCGAATTACCCTATGATCTGGCAATTCCACTTCTTGGTATATCCCAGAAGTTTTGAAAATGGTGACATGAACAGACAGTTGTACACTGATGTTCATAGCAGGATTGTTCACAATTGCCAAGAGATGGAAACCATCCAAGTGTCCTTCAACAGACAAGTGGATAAACAAATGTGCTATACACATACGATGGAATACTTCACAGCAGTAAGAAGGAACAAGGTCTTGAAACATAAGGCGACATGGATGAACCTTGAAGATATGATGCTGAGTGAAATAAGTCAGACACAAAAGGAGATATTGAATGTTACCACCTCTATGAACTCCCTGAACAATGTAAAATCAATGTCTTATAATGTAGAGTATTGGAGACCTAGTCACAGAAGCTAGTGGAGAGGCGATGATGATCTAAAACATGCTAATGATGGTGATTTCAAAGATATGGTAATGGATGGGGTGATGATTGTTTGTTAATGGGATTCTAAGTATCAGAGTTGTATTGAAGGCAATAGGATTGAAAAGGGTTGTTTAAAGGCATGTATCAGCACTACAAATATAGATAGATGCCTGCATGATATACTTCTAAGGTATGAAACTAATACAGAGAGTTGACAACAGAATGGTATATGGGAAAAATCCCTATTGCATACTAGGGACTATAATTAATAGGAATACTTGACTAGTACCATACAAATACTAGGGACAAATAATTAAGGGCTGAAAAGAGCTACGAGTTATTTTGGGTCATGAGAATTGTTTAAAATGGAGAGTGATGAGGATTGTACAACTAAGTGATATAATGTGAGATATGGATGGATTATCATGGACATAACATGCTATATGGACTTAGGAACCCCCTGCTTTATAAGTCAAGTCCTCGATCTTGAGGCTTGCTCTTGTGAAATTTATGGTTTAAAAAAAAAAAAAGAGCAAGTTAAGCAAAGAACTATATGTTTAGAGTTCTCTAAGAAATGAGAGTCAGGGGTAGAGTTATTTTGTGGCCTAGTAATAGAGTAAGTACCCAACAGGTGTGTGTGTGCATGTGTGTTATCCATTGTTCAGTTGGAACAAAATGAATTTGTAGCTATAAATAGCCATTCAAATATGGTGATGACAGGAGGCGTGGCAGTAGCAGGAACCCTTATGAAATAATAGAAGAACTGGTGGCCACCATAAGGTAGGGGAAAGAATGAAATGGCCATTTATGAATCTGTGTGGGATTCCATAGTATCAGAAGTTCATGGGGACTGGGACCCAGCGATATAGGTGGAGGGGTCTGACCTAGACTGACCAAACCATTACTGTTGTCACTCTTTTGATTGTTCCCTGGTGAAACTTGGCTGCTTTTATATATCTCTTGGTGCTTAGTACAGTGTCATGCACAATGTAGCCCCCAGTAAATATTACTAACAGACTAAACAAAACTAAATGAATTATAAGTAAAATGTCCAGGCATGCCGAATGTAATCACAATAGTCCTTGTAAGAGAAAGAGGGAGGCAAGAGAGAGAGGAGAGGTAAAGACAGAATAGAGATCAGAGAGATTCGGAGATGCTATGCTTCTGGCTTTGAAGACAGAGGAAGGGGCCATGAGCCGAAGAATGCAGATGGCCTCTAAAAGTGAGAAAAGGCAAGGGAACAGATTATCCTATTAGAGCCTCCAGAAGAAATTCAGCCCTACCATCTCTTTGATTTTAGGACTTCTGACTTCCAGAACTGTAAGATAAGAAGTTTGTGTTGTTTTAAAGCCTCTAGTTCTATGGTAATTTGTTACAGCAGTGAGAGGAAGCTGATACAGTGCCTATTGTTTCTGTCAGCCCAGCATCCCTTTCCCTACTCCCCCTAGTAACAGTCTCTCTCCACCCTCCCACTTCTGGAGAATTGTTCCCCTCCCACTCCATGAGGTTCTGGGAGGCTGCCAATCATGGTGCCCCATTTCTTTCCCTGGCTGTTGGGGTGGGATTGTGGCCCAAGATCAGAGACTTTTCCTGGATTTTTCCAAAGTGGCAGTGGGAGGTATAGCTCTCATTTTCTTTTTACATTTCACAACTACTGGTAGACATGTGCCTTGGCACTTAGACGGCCTTGAGAGAACGAACCCAAACTATAGGCAGAAGTCAAGTGGAGAGGTAGAGTGATGAAGAAGCAAAGAGAAACTGAGAGCAGGATAGGAGCAAGTCCTGGTGCTTTCAGAATTTAGTCTTGAAGTCTTCTTTACCGCTGCTTTTTTGTCATTGGTTTTATGAATCTTTAAAGTCACCTAAGGTAGTTTGAGATGGATCTCCATTTCTTGCAACCGGAGCCCTGATTTACACAGTGTTCCACTGAACCCCTCATTTACCTCTCCCATCCTGCACCTTCTCCTGTATCCTGTTAATAGTACTACTCTCCACCTAGTGCCTCATCCCCCAATCAGAAACCTGGGAGTCATTCTAGAATCCTTCCTTCTTATCACCCATGATTGTCAATGATAATCATGAAGACTTAATGATTTTGCCTCCTAAATATCCCCTGAAAGCATCTTCTCGTCTTCATTACTATTGTCATTACCTTAGTACAGGCCCTCATTAATTCTTGCCTGGGGTTTTGCATAGCCTTCTACCTGAACTCCCCCCCAGCCTCATCCTTATTCAATCCATCTCCATAAAGCAGATAGAGTAATATATCTGAAATGCAAACCTAATGTTATCAGTACAATGCTCAAGTTTCCCGTGATGAAGTCCTACTCTTCAACTTCTCATTTTTCATTTTACACTGTGTTAATCCATAAAAGCTTATTATTTCACACTCAAACCATCTCCAGACTCTTGTGTCACTAGCTATGATGACCTTTTTCCATGGACTTATTCTCCAACACAGTCTTCAATGCTGCTTTTCGACAGGAAGAAGTCTAAATGTTTTAGGTTAGTATTTAATAAAGCCTTTTTCAACCTTTTTTCTCCCACCTAAAACCCTTCAAGAATCATTGCTTCAGGCAGGATATTCTGTAAGAATTCATTTACCTAAAAACCTCTCTCCTCTTCTGGTTTACACAGGTCTCTCTGCATGGAGGGCCTTTCACTTCTTTTCTGTCCACTCAGTACCTACCCTCAAGGCATTCCAACCTGTGCTTTCTTTCTCCTCTGGCCTCTGAGTTGTTATTGTTTGTGCCATTCTCTCTCTCTCTCTTTTTAAATCACTTATTACTTAATACTTTATATTGATATTTGCCCTTTGTGAGTATGTCTTACCTTTACTACAAGTTTCCAAGCTCTCTGAGGGCATGGACAATGGTATATGGTGGCTGCTCAATAGATGTTTGTAGGTTTTCTTCTGTGGAATCCATTCTCTCCCCTTGGGTAATGGCAGCACCACATTTTGGTAAGTTCTTTAAATAGGTGTAGAGAAGATGAGGCTGGTAAAATTTAACTTCAAACCTAAAAGTTATTCAAAGTCAAATTCCTCAGGTCCCACAGAGGGGATAATCACTTTTGTGAGGTACCTAGCAACAGTCTCACACTCTACTGAACAACTCCCAGGAGTCTGTAACTTTTATGTCAATGAAAATTATAATCACTGAGTACAATTGCAGTGCTGTGAAAGTCATGAATATTATAATTCATGCATCTGTAAAAACACCATTTCAGGGCTCATGAAGATACAAGCTCCAGATAAAGGAGGACATGAAAACCTTGACACCAGATTTCTGGTCACAATAAAGCTCTATTAAGGCAGTCTGGGATTATACTTTAAATTGTCTTTACATATATTCCTATTTATTTCTGAGTATTTCACCTTCAATCAGAGTTCATGAACATAGAAACTCTTCTGGTATTTTCTGCTTTCAGGATTCTATTATCTGTTTTCATGGCTTATTATGGTTATGATGTGAATTTTAGTCAACACTCTGATCATCTTGATGTGTAAGGTATTTTTCTTCTGAAGATCTTAGATGCAGACTGCATTTCATTTACCCTTCTCTAGAATTTAGTTATCTTTCAGCTGTAAGTGACAGAACATTTGGCTTATGCAAAAAGGGAATTTATTGGTTCAACTAAAAGTCTAGGGCTAGATCAAGCATCAGGTACAGCTGCAGTTAGAGCCCAAAAGATATCATAAATATGTGGTTTCTCACTATCTTTCTCTTCTACCTTCTAAATTTTGCCTTTTGTCTTGGGTCTCATGTGGTAGCAACAAGATAGCTCGAGCTCCAGGCTCTACATCCCTTTAAATTTTAAGACAATGAGAAAGAGTAAGACTCTTTCCTAGAAGTGCCAGCAAGTGCATCTCACTGGCTATCAGTGGTTATGTGCCAACACCTAAACCAATCACCAAAGCCATGTGTTACTTAAACTGGGGGTATGCTAAGCATACTTGGCCTTCAGGGTGTAACCTGATCCATCAGAATCACATGGACAGAGAGGTGGGTGAATTGATACCAGATCTTTTAGACATCCACTTACTGAATCCTCAGCAGCAATCAACCCTGTTGATCATACCCTTCTTTAATGACATGTTTCCTTGATTTTCATGATGCCCCAAACTCCTGGTCCCTTTTTCATCTGGTCATTATTTCCCTTATCTGGTCATTGAATGTTCAAGTCCCTCATGACTAGGCACTTTTCTTTTCTAACTGGATTCTCTTCTGGGTGATTTCATTTACACGCAGGGCTTTAATGACCACCTAAAAACCATTGACTGAAGTTTCCTCTGCAACCCAGAGGAGACTCTGCATTCCATACTTCTATCTCCAGCTGCCCATTTGACTTCTCTGTTTGGTTCTTTCAAAGCCGCTTCAAGCTCACCATGTTTAAAACCACTTCCCCTGCCCCCCAGATAAACTTGTTCTGAGTACAATGTTTCCTATTGCAGTGAATTCTACCACTTTAATCCAATCCAGCAAGTCAGAAGCCTCAGTGTTATCTTTGATATGCCCCTTACCCTCACATCCAATTACTTAGCCGATCTATTACCAAGCCCTACAAATTTTACTTCCTAAATATCTATCAACTCCTTCTACTTCTCTCCACATTTACCTCCTTACAAAGTTTCTCAACTTATCTTTTTTAATGCATTCCTGCCTACTTCCAATTTATTTTTCATTTTGCAGTTAGAGTGCATTTTTTCAAAATACAAACTCATTGGTTTTCCATTGTTCTTAAGATATAGAACAAAATCCCTACCATGGCATACAATACTTTGCTGATATGGCTCCTTCCCACCTTGCCATCACCATAACCTTCCATATTTTCCCCTTGCATTTTGTACACTACCATACTGGCCTTACTCAGGAAAGCCATCTTTCTCCATTGCAAGGTCAGGTATTATACTTCCTGACAATATATCTATACTCCATATTGCTTATCACAATTATAGCTATATAGTTGTTTATGAGTTCATTTCATTATTGTCTATTTTCCCTCTAGGGCTATACTATCCTATATGGTAGCCATTAGCCACATGGGGCTACAGAGCACTTGGAATGTGGCTAATGCAATTGAGGAACTGAATTTTTAATTTAATTTAATTTAATTAAGTTATATTTAAGAACTAATACTAAAGTTATCAGAAAATTTTAAACTAATCATATGAAATATAAATACAGATAAAATATTTCTGATGAAAATTATCTGAATAGAAATGTACTGCAAGTATAAAATACACACTGGATTTTGAAAACTACAAAAAAGAATGTAAAATATCTCATTAGTACTTTAAAATATTGATTACATTTTGAAATGATAATGATTTGGATCTATTAGATTAAATTAAAAATATTATTAAAGTCAATTTCACCTGATTCTTTTTACCTCTTTTTAACATGACTATAAGAAAATTTAAATTATATGGGTGGCTCACATTTTATTTTTCTTGGACAGTGCTTCTCGAGATTATAGTATACGATTCAAGTTTACTCACCTTTTGCCCACTGCCAGATGTGTAGTGGATGCTCAACAAATATTTAATGCATGAGCAAAAGAATGGATGTATGTGTACTCCCACAGAGCAGGTTAGCCTTGGGGAGCAACCTCACCTTAAGTATCCACATATTTCTAGTCTGCATTATTATATCTTTAAGGGTCAAAGTTTTTGTAGCAGCAATTATAAAACCTATAAGTTTAATTAGGTTCAGTCTGTTTCTACCTCCTGGAAGATAAGATGACTACAGCCTGATAGGTATAGTAGCCATGGTCTGAGTGATGGCAAACTAGACCACCTCTTTTGATGGGGTAGGGTGTTGCTGGAGGTGATGCAATAGACGGCTGAACTTGATAGGAAGCAGGTTTCTGGGTGTTTTCTAGAAAGGTGAGAGCTTGGTGCGCCAGAAAGTCTCATGGCACTCAAGTGAGAATAAACCAGGCTGCTTCCTGCCAGCAGTGTTACCTTCCCTACAATGCCCATGGTTCCTTTTTGTGACTCTCCCCTTCTTGTCATTTTACTGTGGTTTCACCTAGCTAGTCACTTAGAGTGTCTTTCCCAAGACCCTGTACCCAACTAGGGATGTTTGTAGAGGGTAGGGCTCTGCTTACCTGAATGAGCTATTCAAAGGGAAATGAGGCAGCTTTTTGGGGGCAAAAAAAAATAAATCATTTGATTTTTTTTGGAAGGAAGTCAACTGTGTTAACACTTGCTTTGCAGTTCATATGTCTCCACCTTTTCAGCTCTCTGTACCTCTTTTCAGCTGGCAAAATGGCAGCCTCCTATGTAGCGTATCTCTTGTGCTCTGCTGAACCCTCTTTCTGAGAATTACTTACAGACACAGGCAAGAGAGTGACTTCAGATCTTCACTTTTAAGGCCCCTCCAATGTTAACCTCTGCAGGTCTGACTAGTAACACTGTAAGGTCATTGGGCCTTTGCTGGCCCTGTCCTGCCACTGTGGCCATCTCCCTGCATTTTTCACAGATGTCACACAAGCCATCTCTGGCAGCTTATTTCCATTCATTCCATCTTTGTATTTTCTTTAGTGCAATGACCTACTTTAGTTAAAGGGAAATACAGCCCCCCATGGAAATTTGCTGAAAGCTATTTCTTGGGTAGAATTAGGTTGGGCATGTGTATGAGAGAAGTTTATAAGCTCTTAGAATCACTTTGGCTGGGGATGGAAGTGAAAAACAAGGGGACAGAAGGTTAAAAAAAAAGTGTCAGATGGCAAGTGTTCCTGGGGAAGTGACTTGAGACTGATGGGGGTAGGGAGGCTTTGGACAAGAAATAGTTCCTCAAAGGCAGATCTAAACTGGAATGTAAACTTTCTATTTAGTCCCTTTCTTCAGTTTCCTGCTTAGAGACCATTCTCCTAAGGTCACAGGTCAAAAGAATATTGGGGTGCAGATATTCTAAAAGCCAGAATAAAGCCAAACCATTATTGGGAAAAAACATACATTTTTGTAAGCTGATACTATTCTCACATGTAAATGAAAGCACCATCTTAAGATAATCCAAGACAAAAGAGGACAGGAAGAAACAGCTCCAGAACTCAGAGTCAGATAACTGAATCTTTATCTTGGCTTAGCCAGGCACTGTGTACCTTAACCAAGTCACTTTGACCCTGCTAAGCCTCACTTATCTGTAAAATGGGTGGTTTAGACTGGTTGATGGCCAAGATGCCTTTCATCTTTTAAATTCTATGAAACATAAAATTATTGCCTATTAGCTAAAGTAGTTAATAATCATTGTTATTTAGTAAAGTTGTTAACAAGTAGTGAGACTGATTTATATATATATATTTTTTCCTTTTTTGGTGGAGGCATTTCCTAGGATGGTCAGAAGGTAGGCCACAGAAAAGATCAAAGATCCAAATAAGCCCCAGACCTCTTAATCATGGACAGCCGATTGGCTACGGCCTGTAGTGTTCCTTTAGGACACTCTCCGGTATGAGTCACAGGCCTCACCATCCTAGGCATACAATCCCATGATGCAATCCTTTATCAATTTGGGTGGTATGTTGGAGGACCAACTACCTCTGTGACTAACTGCCCAGAAAATTCCTGGCTGATCCCAAACCTGCACTCTATATGCTGCCTTCACTTGATTGTAATGGTCTGAATGGAGTAGGCACTGAATAATGTCTAATGCTGACTTCCACAATAAACTATGTGGTGTTTATTAAAGGAACCATCAAAACTAGTTACAGTGGATAAAGTACTCTTAGTTAATTTATAAACTTAAACTTATAGTGTTATAGAATTCTAGTGAAAAGAGACTGGAATCATAAACCTGAAACTGCTCTAAAAAATAAAGTCTATTAATTTAATAATAAAAAAAAAAGAAACTGGAATCCATCTAATTGAACAGTAAAACTTTAGAGATAAAAGAAATGACCTGCTCAAGAAAACAAGTTAATTAATGCAAATCCAAGACTAGAAAACTAATCACTAAATCCTTAGATCTGAGACCTTTCTGTTTTACTATATTCCTTCCATAAGAACCTGAGTAGGTTTAAATACAGTCAATTTAAAATATGTGATGCATTCATGCAGTACAAAATTAAAAAACACAAAGGGTTTATAGTGCAAACTTAGTCTCATTCCCTACTATCTCTGCCATGTAGATCTCCTCCCTCTTTTATCAATCTGGAATTTATTGTAGTATATGGTGTGAGGTAGGGATCCAACTTTATTTTCTTTAAGATGGCTAGGAGACAAAATTTTCTTGTTTATTCTTGCTTTTTTCTTTTATTTGAACTTGAAAATCAGCTTGCTCATTAAAAAAGTTCTCTTGGTATTTTTGATGTGATCATGTAAATTTTTAGATTAACTGAGGGAGAATTGGCAATTTTATGAAGTCTGCTGGAGTGCCTCAGAACATACCTTCCTCCCTAATAAAAGGAAAAATGACAGGAGAAATTGTCCTTTGGGTGTGGTTTTATGAGGATATG
This sequence comes from Choloepus didactylus, assembly GCF_015220235.1. Classification (NCBI taxonomy): domain Eukaryota; kingdom Metazoa; phylum Chordata; class Mammalia; order Pilosa; family Megalonychidae; genus Choloepus; species Choloepus didactylus. Next base: position 29,289,813 of record NC_051322.1, on the reverse strand, counting down.
GTGTTTGAAGCTTGACAGCCATCTTATAATACAAGGGGACAAGCCTTAGGAACAAACCCCACAAGTTAAGGTGATAGAGCAGATAACTGGCCAGTGCATCCTCTGGACTTCTCAGTATTTGAGATTATCAGTATCTTACTATTTAAGTCATTTTTGCTTGAGTATTTTATTATGTATTTGAAGTTGAAGCCATCCTAGCTGGAATAATTCTAGAGTTTCCCTGTTGAATTTCATGCTGGCTCTTGGAAATTTATCTATATCATCTATATCTATATCATCTAGGTCTATACCAGTATCTCTATTTATATATCTATATCTACATCTATATCTTATCAGGAAAGAGTTGTCTGTACTCATTGTCTTCAATTCATCTTCTCCCATTCTCAACTTCAACAAGGCTTTCTCCTTCACAGTGCCACAGAAACTGCTCTTGTAAAGTCATCAAGGACGTTCCGTTATTAGTCCCGTGGTCATTTCTGAGATTTTACCTCACTTGCCCTATCAACAGCATTTGATACAGCTGATAACTCCCTCTTCCCTAATACACTTTCCACATTTGATCCCCAGGATTTCATACTCATTTCCCACCTTACTGCTCAAACTTTTTTCTTCTCCCTAACCTCTTAATTTTGGATGGCCTCAGGGCTCAATCCTTGGTCTTCTTCACTTCTTTCTCTTTACATTTACTTTCTTGGTGATCCTCCTTGCCTTCCCCTCCCAGTCAGATAGTTTTAAGTACCATTTGCTGACAACTCCCACATTTGAATTTCCAGATCAAACATCTCTTCTGAACTCCAGATTTATCTATCCTATTGCCTTTTCAACATCTCCACTAGGTGTCTTATGGACACCTCAAAATTGGTATGTCTAAAACTGAACTCCTGATTCTCCCTCCTACTGCAAACTTGCTCTTCTCTTGTAGGCTTCACCATCTCAGGGAATCGCAGTTCCATTCTTCAGTTGCTCAGGCCAAACGAAAACCTTGGTGTGATGGTTGACTTCTCTCTATCAAACTCCACAATCAAGGAAATCCCATTGGTTCTGCCTTCACAATATGACCAGAATCTGCTCACTTTTCACCATCTCCACTGCTAACCCTGTTACCTACCATGTTTCTCACCTGGATTGCATAATAGCCTCCAACAAGTCTGTTGGTTTTGGCACTTGCCCCACGAAATTCTAATCTCAAAGCAGCCAGTCAGAGCATCCCTTTCAATGTAGGTGAGAACATGTCATTCTTCCACTCGAACCCTGCAACAACTCCCTATTTTAGCCAGAATAAAAGCCAAAACCCTTACAGTGGCTGCTAAGACTATATGTGGTCTGGCAACCCCTCCCCAGGACTTTTCTGAACTCATCTCTGACTCCCTCACTTTGTTCTAGACACACTGGCTTCCTTGCTGTTTCTTGAACTCACCAGACATGCTCCCACCTTAGGGCCTCTGCACTGACTGTTCTCTCTGCTTGGTACATTCTCCTCCAGATATTTGCTAACTCTCAGACCTCCTTCAAATATTTGCTCAAATATTGCCTTCTCTGAGCCTACCCTGACCACCTTATTAAAGTTGCTACTGCCTCTCCATTCCCAGTACTCCTAATTTTCCATATCCTGTTCTACATCATTTTCCATACCATTTATCAACTTTTAACATCCTATGTAATTTACTTAATCATTATGATTATTATTTATTCTGTTTCCTACCACTAAAACCCAGGCTCCAAGAGGACAGAGATTTTTGTCTATTTAATTCACAGCTGTATTCCAAGTGCCTAGAACCATGTCTGGCATGTAGTAAGTGTTCAGTAAAAAGTAATTTGTAAAGGAGAAATCCTAATTGAATTAAAGTGTCTATCTATTAAGAGATTTTATTAATAATAGATGCTAAATTTTTATCAAATATCTTTTCAGCATCCATAGAAATAATCATATGATTTTTTTTCTCTTTTCACACCCTGATATGAAAAAAAAAATGTTTTAAATTTCCCAATACTGAAATATCTTTGCATTCCTGTAATAATCTCCACTTAGGCATGGGACATTATTCTCTTATGGGCTGCCTGATTTTGTTTTCTATTATATGTAGAATTTTGAATTGATGCCAAAAGTGAGGTTTACATGTAGTTTTCTCATGGCATCCTTGTTTGGTTTTATCACTTTTATGCTGGCTTCAAAAAATAGTTTAGAATTCATACCCTCCTCCACCATTTTTTTAAATTCTCAGGAGAAGTCTAACATTGACTTTATCTTTTCTTTGAAGTATGGCATTGTACAATATGTTTCATACGGGTGGCATAGACAATTGTATGAGAGGGAATAATTGCTGTGGAATATACCAGTTCTTATGTGCCCCAGATTTGCCCAGCTTCAAGCCCAAAGTTTCTCATCCTTCAGGCTCTTTCTGCCTGGTCCCTAAGGTAAGAAGATCTAAGCCTGGTAAATATAAATGTACCCACTAAGATATAATCCCATTCATTCATTAATTCAAGAAAATTTTTATTAGCTATCTGATAGAAAGTATGAGTTAAGACTGTGGACTTTGAAACCAGCCTATCTAGGTTCATTTTCTAGTTTAAGCCCCAGTTTTCTCATCTGTAAAGTGGTGATAATAATAATATCTACCTTTTATAGTTGTTTTGAACAATAATCGAGTTAATAAAAACATGTTAAGTGCTTTGAACAGCTCCTGGCATGCAGTAAGCACTCAGTACCTTAGCTATCTTTATTATGACTATATGCAAGGGACACTATGCTTGGCTTTTTGAAACAATGGTGATTATTATGCAAAGTTGACCCTTAAATTGCTCATGGTCTAGTTGGGGAGGCAGAGAAATAAATATACAGATCTGAAATCATGTGTTAAGAACATTGATGGGGTGTTCACAGGGCCACAGGCTGTTCAGGGGAGAGGGTGGGTTCACAGAACTCCTTGCAGACAAGTAGAATCTGGGGCCCAAGCTGTGAAGGCAGAGGAGTAACCTGTGGGGAGGCTGGGACCTGAGAAATTGTGGGGTATTCAAGGGAATTGTTTGACTGGAGAGAAGAGTGTGAGAGTGAACTGGGGTGGGGGTGGGGAGTGATGAGGGTGGGGGAAAAGGGAGGAGAAGAGATAAACTTGGGGCCAGAAGTTGGAGGGTTTTGTATGCCAGAATGAGGGATCTGAAATTTATCTTGCTGATGTGAAGATTACCATGACCCCCAAAGGTTTTAAGACCTTTAATGCATCTGGAAGGGGAAGCATTATGACAAAACAAAGAGGCTCATAAATACATATATATACTTGGATTTTTTTTTTTTTTTTTTTTTTTTTTTTAGAAGTGGTGAGAGCAATGATTTGACCTGAATTGCTAGAGTGTGAAGTTCCGGTAGAGCAGTAGTTTCATAGACTTTGGTGGATCTCCCCCAATCCCCCAGGGGCCATTTGGTTGTTCTAACTCAGAGAGTGGGGGGTATCACTTGGTAGAGGGCAAGGGTGTTGCTAAAAGTTCTCATGTTTGCAAGACAGCCTCCAACAACAAAGAATATTCAAGTCAAGTGTTGAGATTGAGAACTCTGCTATAAAGAAACAGTGGGAAATAAGGTTAGAGGAGGAGGAGGTTGTGAACACCTCACACCTTTAATGCCCCATTGCTACTTTCGACTTTAATCTGTGGGCCATTAGGAAGCCCTTGAAGGTTTTTGAGTGGAGAGTGATGAAGGTTGTGCTGAGGAGGATTAATCTGGCTGTTCTGTGTGGGAAACATTGGAGAATAGGCGGAATCTGGAGGCAAGAGAATCAGCTTGAAGGCTATTGTGATTGTTTCTGTTCCAGTGTTGGGAGCCCAAGTGTTTGGGAGAAGATGGAGGGGCACATAATGCAAATTAATGAACAGAGAAGCCTGGTGGGGGTGTGGGGTGTGTGTGTGGGGGGGGCTATTTTAGAAGAAGATAACGTGTTTTATAATAAAACATTCATTTGAAGGTAACAGTGCAATTTATGTAGAAATATCTCCTTGGTGGATAGATGGGTGCTTAGGAAAAAACTCAGGACTGGAGATACAGAAGTCAATAGCCCAGAAGTGGTAGGTAAAATATTGGTGGTGGACTGTTTCTTTGGGGCAAAGAGGTGGCAAGAGAAAAGCAGTAGGCTGAGGACTTAGCACAGTTCATGATGTTTCTTTTCTTTCCCTTTAAAGTACCCCCATTTCCCAGCAATGTTGTAAATGAGAGGATTGGAGGCAGGTGCTATTCCCAGATAGGCTGACTCCATCAGTGTTCAAGGCCCTGAATGACTGTTTATTGAATCGATTGGACAGGAGTTTCCTGGTAGGTTGGATCTATGACCTGGGTACTAGTCACTGAAACTTAGCCTGATTGTCCTAATGGTTCTTGTTACTTTGGTCCTATGGCAAGATAAAACACAATCCCCTAGTAGATAAGGGGACTGCCAGTACATTCTTTTCCCTATTGTCTGAACATATGTAAATATTCTCTGGGGAAAGTCTGATTCTGGTGGGCATGTTTCATGACATCGCGCTCACACCCCAGTGGTTTATCTGTCCCTGGAGAGGAGTTAATGGGGTATCTACACTAGGGCACACAAACATAAGAGAGGGTGCTACGCATAGAACATCTCTGGGTGCCCAGCTACGGACTGAGACTCGCTGGCAATGGGGAACCAACACCCACTAGTGAGGCTGACTTTGCTCTCTCTTCTCTGTGTGTTCCATCCAGTGCTGTGTGAGTCATACTTCTGTTGGCGATCCCAACAGTATTAGAGTGGGATGACATCTCTTTAGGTGTCTCTCCTTCTGCCCGACAGCTGCCACCTATAATAATGACATCTACTCCCTCTGTGAGAGTGTACTATGTGCCAAGAACTGTGACAAGTGCAGCAATGATCTCATTAAGTCCTTATAAGAACCTTATTTTATAGATGAGGAAATGGAAGCTCAGAGAGCTTAAATAGGCTTCCCAGGGTCAGACCGGTAGTGAGTGGAGAAGCTAGAACTGCCTATTTCATGCTAAGGTGCATGCTGTTAATTGTCCTTGCAGTGGTGATAACTGCAGGATGATCTTTGGAGTTCTTTCTTTATTGCCTTCTGGGGTTTTTCGGCATCTCTCTCCAGTTCTCCATGTGCACCTTTCTTTCTCTCTCTCTCTGTCTCTGTCTCTCTTCCTCTCTCTCTCTTTCTCTTATTGGAAAATGTCTTCTCTGCAAATTGGCCAGGTCTGTTTTTGGTGAGATGGGTGGAAAGGGAGAAACTGCAGTAGAGGTCCCTCAGCATCGGGACTAGCACTCATAGTGACCCAGGTCTTGCAGTTTTACCATTCAGACTCCTCTTCCTAAGGCACATACACACCGGGATAGGGGAAACAGGTGTGTGTGTACACACACGTGTGTGGGGAGTAGGGAAGAGATCAGGAGAGGGATAATAAATAGCTTCACATCATGCCAGCACTCATCACTCCATTCAGCACTCCAGCTCTTTCTGTTCAGTTGGGCCTACCCATCACTGCAGATTTCTACCTCACTCAGGGTTTTTCTTTTAGGAACATCTTTGTCCTCCTTGCAATCTGGCTTCTAAGGCATATCAGGACTTCAGACCCATGCATAGGTCAATCCTGTATGTGGTGTGGTTTCAAAAGATTCCCTAGGGGATTCCCAGGGTCTAGCAAACCAGGGGCTGTAACATATAGAAGGCCTTAAGGCTGGCCGGGTGTGAGGTCAAGTGCCTGCACTGATGTTTCTGGGGCTTAACCCTGGCCCAGCCCTGCCATCCCATTCTGGAACCTGTCCCTTCATCTAAACTGGTTATGTAGTCTGGCCTGGAGGTAGAACAATGGTCTAAACAGGTTCTTAAAGTTGAGCTCACTTTCATCTCTATTTCTGTCCTACATTCCCTTACATGGTTTCTTCTCAGGGCTCAGACTCTTAGCATCGCTACCTCTCAGTCATTCATTCTCATCGCAGGGCCCCTGCCTTGGGCACCTGCTCCTTCACACTCTCATTCCAAATAGCTTAGTTCCCACCCTTCTTTCCCAAATGCCCTCTTCAGACTTTGTGTTCCACATGCCACTGTTTATCCCCTATCAGCAGTATTCCCAATTGTCCTTTTCCCCAGCCCAAGCACAGATGCAGCTTGGATTCTGGGTCTGCCTTCTGGCTCTTCCCTAGGACAGCCAGTGTCTCTCTAGAGTTGTTCCATCAGCAGAGCTTTTCTCTAGTTTTTTTTGTTCACTTGAGGACATAGGTAGGAATAAGATACCATTTATCCAGGTTGGTAGGGTTTGTATCCAGGAGCTGGAGTTGGGGTCAAAAACTCCGCGATGATTCAATTCACTGTTTTTCCCAGGATGGAAGGGTGAAAACAGGAATAACTGAGGTTGAAAGAAACAGATCTGAACTTGGAAGCCTGCCTTTCAAGGATCCTTTGATATCCTCGTTCTGTTTCTTGCTGTATCTCTGGGCTGTCGTTTAACCTACCCAGCCTGTAATCAGGGGTCTGGAAAGATGATCTCTTGAAATCCCTCCCACTCAGAGAGAGGAGATACATACACAGGCAAACTTGAAGTTCCACAGTTTTTGGTAAAAGAAGAAAAACCCTTTCTAATAGAGGCTTTATTTTGTAACTGGAGGCACCAACCATTTCTTTAGCTGGGTTAGTTTTGAAGCATGCAATGTGTTGGAAGGACCCAGAATGTAGGGTGGGAGTGTAGCCCCTGTGGACACACAGGACACAGGCTTTGCTCTGCTAACTTGTGTGACTTTGGAAAATTACTTCACTCTCTGATGGGGTTGGGTTAGAGAACATATCTACCCTAAGCTTTTTTTTTTTTTCCTTCATAATTGAGATTATCATTGGTTGTTTTAAAGATCAGCACACAGACATTACGAACAATTTGTACACAATCGTATGTACCAAAATCTAAAAAGCCATGATGTTGTATTCTTTTCTAAAGTTATTCTAGTGACTTTCCAGCTTAAAATTTGGAAGCAGGTTTTCCTTAAAAGGATATTAAGTACCAAAATCTTCAAATGTTGATAAGCTGTCACATTGTCAGTCCTACTAATTCACAATTTAATATCATACACACTACATACTGAAGCAATTTGAAATGTTCAGCAGGTATTACATACATGACTGTGCCTCAAAATCATCACTTAGTATGTGTTGTATTATAGGGTATAAAAACTGCCACTCCCCACCTTATGGAATGTTAAGTTGACATTCAGGACAGTCAAAGCGTCTAGTAATTCAATATCCCACTATTTTCTGGTTGTACAAAAAATAAACAATGAACAAACGATTTCCCCTTTTTAAAAAAGCATTTGCACTTTAAAAATGGGATGAGGTGGGATTTCAACCTCTTTCTTAAAAATTGTCTTCTAGAGCTACTAAAAAACTTGCATTTACAAAACAATTGATAAAAATATTCCTCTGGATTGTACAAGAAGGGAAAAGCAGGGACCACTGATAAGACATGGAATACGACATTAATCAGACTTGGCTTCTTTCTCTCCTGTTTCATTAGAGGCTGGATTCTCCTCAATTTTGGTTTCTCCATTTTCTTCAGGTAAAGCTTTAGTTTCTTGGTTAGCAACTTCAGTTCCCTTTGCTCCCCTTTTCCCTTTTGGATGCACTTTTTTTTTTGTCTGAAGAGTTATCCTTTCCCACTGCCTTCTTGGCTTCTTTTCCACTTTCGCAGGAGCAGGTTTAGCTGACAGCATCGCCGACCTCCCCGTGAGCCTCTCCTTCCCACCCCTTGGGCTGGACTAACTTTCCTCCTGGGCGTCTTGGCGGCGGAGGGAGCGCGTGTTGGCTGCTGCGGCTGGCGGCAGAGTCTTCGCGAAGCTGGGCTGCTTGGCTGCTGCTGCTCCTCCCGTCCCCGAGCTGCTGAGACCCGCGGTGGGGGCGCTGGTACCCCCAGGATTTCTTGATGTCGACACTATTGGCATTTTGGACTAGATAATCCTTTGTTTCCGGGGCGGGGGCCGGGGCCGGGGTCGGGGCGGGGAGGGGAGGCGCGATCTGGGCGTTATAGGACGTTCAGCAGCATCCCTGGTCTCTTCCCACTAGATGCCAGTAGCGCCCCTCCCCGCTGTGACAAGCCTGAATGTCTCCACACATTGCCAGATGTACCGGGATGGGGGTTGTGGACAGAATCACCCAGATTGAGAACCACTGGTCTACCCTTATGTGATTTGCACAGAATTTCTTCTTGAAGCAAAAATTTCCTTCCAAGGAGTTCGTACAGTAGACCACAAAAGGTGCTGCCCCATCCCCTCTGTGGTTTGTAAACCTTAGAGGGCTGTGGATGCAGAACCCAGCAGGTCTAGCACCCTCCTTATTGTGAATTTCCCCAAACATTGTATCCTAAAAATTTCAGGGGTCCCAGGCAAGCATTTCCATTTCTCTGTATTTGCTCTGATCTTGGGCATTTCAAGCTGGCTGCCTGGCCAACAGTGGTACCTAATGAATGTTCTGAAACTCGGTTACAGGTTGATCTTTTTTTTTTTTTTTTTTTTTTTTTTGCAGACTTTTTATGGTTTTATTTCATACAAATACAACTTGCACACCAGCTGTCTATTCATTTTCTTCGCTGCGCAGCCGGGCATTGGGGTTGGTGACTCTGATGGCCAGCTGGGCTGCTCGTTCCACGATGGCTTTGCGGTTCTTGGAAGAAACATTGTGAGCAATCTCAGCACAGTAATACAGGTTGATCTTTGACCCACTTCAAAGCTGTTTCCTCAAACTGTATTTGGCGAGACAGACTCTCTAAATCATCACAAGAAGTTTATCCTAGTCTAAACTCTGAAAATTCTAATCTTTGCTTCTAGATTGTTTATGATGGGATAGGAGAGCCTTCACTTTGAGGGATCTGAGTACATAGCAAAGCTGACTATACAGAGCCTTAGGGTAAAAGGGCAGGGTTTTGAAGCCCTGTTCAACAAGGTAAGCTGAATGAAACTAATGCACTTAGCTAGGTACTGCAGAGGACAGACCTGAGAGGGACAAAGAAATGTGGGTTGTTTAATCAGTTTGCTCCTCAGAAAAGAATAATTATCACCTTAAACAGATTCTGCTCAGGAGGTGCTCACAAGAAACACTATCTTCAAGGGATGCAGGCATATGTGGGGTTGACTCTGATCTCCACAATCAACACACCTGCAGTGAAATATCATCAGGCTGCACGTCCAGGGTCAGCCTCAACAAAGAAGAGGCTGAGAGAAGGCTTCATGCAAAGGCCAAGTGTAGTCTGAGAATGTGTTTGGGGTAGGGCGGTGGGTGGCTGGGGAGGACATACCAGGCCTGGGCAGTGGGGCCCAGTCCTTTGCCTTCCCTGTTAGTTGCTGATTTCTGTAGAGGGGCTTCATAGAACCACCCCTCCAGCTCCATCCATTTTGACCCTGCAGTAGCATCTCCTCCCCCTTCACCAACTTCTCACCCTCAAACCAATAGCCAGTCCTGTTTATGATTTCCCAGAGCTGACACTGCAGATCAAGAGGGAAATGGGGGTAGTCTCCAGGTATGGAGGTAAGGAGTGTTAGAAGTAGAGAGTTTCCCCTAGTCTCGCCCAGTCTCTCCACAACCGTACTTGTAAGAGCTATTTTTCTGAATTCTAGGCCTTTCTCTCTTCCTAAAATACACTTCACCTCTTTCCCTGTGTTTAACTTCGAATTGTCTTGTAAAGCTTAATTCTGGGAAGATTTCCTACTTCTTTGGGCTTAGTAAGGAGCCCCTTATCTGTGTTCCTATAACAACCAGTACTTCCTTCCTTTGAGGGGTTTATTCTGTTTACTCAATGTCTACTTTCACGTTTATCTTTTCCCACCATTTGGTGAACTCCTTAATGGCAGAAATAAATTTTCTTTCTATATATTTTAGGCTTTATCACAGCCGTGGCCCATAGTAGATCCTGAATAAATATGTTGAACAAATTAATGAGAATTTAGATGGCCCATCAGAATCTTCTGGGTAGAGTTTTCAAAATATACAATGCTGAGTCTGGCACTGTATAGATTTTCTAGATCTGGGCTGGGGTCCATGGATTTGCCCTTTGAAAACACCCCATATACTTTTGAGTTCCACCATGGTTACAAACCACTGATGTAACAATCTACTCTTCCACCCACTCTGAAGCTCAGAGAGGTGAAGTGACTTGCCCATTGCCACACAGAATTGAGCTAAGTCCCCAGATGTCCTTATCTCAATTCTGTGCCATTTTTTCTACTGTTTAAAGAAAAATAGAGATGTATTAGGGAGAAGAGATTTGATGAGAGACATGAAACAAAATATCATTATGAGCTGAAAGTTCTCCAGTTCTTCTATAATTATCACTGATGATAATAAACCTTATTGTATTTGGAAGTATAGACATTACTAATCATGATGCAGATGTTTGTGAGGAAAAAATGTGGCAACATTCAGCTGGTGGTGGTGCAGGGATGACTCAGCCCAGCTTGGATGCTTCCTTGCTTGGAAGGCATATGGACAGCATCTGCCTAAGCAAACATCCTTTCAAAGAGCCACTACTGGATTGTTGGAGGTGGGTGGAATGTAGATTGTTGGAGAAGGGTGGGATGTAGAGGGTATTCAGTTACCTCAGTTTAGAGATGAGAAACATGAGGCTCAGAAAGTAGCAGTGGCTTTCTCAGTTCCTGCAGCCAGTTAATGGAAAAGCTGGATCTGAATCTAGGTTTCCTAACTCTTTGTCAAGTATATTGTGCACTAGTTATTCCTGAACAATCTGGTTAACTATTCCTAGGTTGTGGGATAGTCTAGGGATTCTCTCAGGAGACTCCAAAGTGTCCCAATCCACCCAATCCGTGCACCAACCTGAACTGTTCAGTCCCTTTCAAACCTTCTCCCACCTTTGTTCCATTGTTATATTTCTAAAACCAAGCAGTGACCAGTGCCTTCCTCCTCACCACAGAAACACAGGCTGGTTCCTCATGGTTGTAAAATAAATTCCTCACCCAGTAAGGCACTTCAGGCTCTTTTCAATCCAAACTGAGTCTGTTTTCAGATGGCATCTCTCACCCCTCCTCCACCATGGCTATGACAGGCACTGATGCTCTCTTGTCCACACTCATTCGTGACCTTTCTTTTCTGTCTGGTAGAACCCACCAACAATTAGAGAGGTTGCAAGTGCCAAGTACTTACTTTACCAGCTTTCTTGAACCTAAGGCGTAGGCTTGTAAGCTGATGCTGGCTGGTAGGATGAAGCCCATGGAAGTCTGGACTGAGGGGTAAAGGGTCCCTCCTGGTCAAGATTTTTCTCCTTCTAAAACAGAGAGAAAGACACAAAGAGGTCCTTCTGTAGTCTTTTCTGGTTCTGAATGATGTTGGACATGGTAACTGAAGCTTTTGCAGCCATCTTGCAGTCATGATCAACAAGTCGAAAATAATCACAAAGAAACTGACCCATAGCCAGACATCACTGAACCAACTCAACCAGCTCTGGAGCTTCCCACATCTGGATTTATTGTTATATAAGATATAAAGACATTATGCAATAATATACTTAAATATTAAATAATATATTTAAAAATCCACAATTCCTTAGGTCTTCCATTACTTGCCTCTTGACTGATACAAAAGCTGTTTGATGAGACCGGACCTCAGGGGGAAAGAGCAGCTTCCCTCCTCAGCTGACTCCTTAGGAAATGGAGAGGAGAGTTAAAACTACAGTAAAACTCTAAGACCTGTTCCCTCCACCACGTGTTCCTTATGTCTGCTATTTTTAAACTTGTATAGTAGTAATTTCTGTTTCCACAGGGCCACTAGCTATTCCAGAAAAGGAACACCTCTGTGCTAACTCAACCCACACCTCACAACTCATTCCATACAGCTCTACAGTCTTCAGTCAATGGCTTCACTTCTTGTTCTCTGATTTTCTTTTACTTAGCATTTCAGGTTTGACAGAGCCTGGGTCTCCCCCATGAAGACTCTGGGTTCCTCTACAAGGTATTCATTATGTCTCCCCTACTTAACAGGGCTTCCTTGGACAATCCAAGGCCACCCTATTTAGGGGTTTTCACTTATTTTGCCACTGGTCTTCATGGTTAGAGGTGGACATTACCATCTGAGCCTCGAGGAACAAACTCTTACCACAGACAAACCAGTTTATGTGCATGCTTCGGAGAATTCTCACTCCTCCTAACAGTTTCCGCACCTTCAATGCTCCTCCATTTCAATATCTTCACCTATGGAAATCCTTCCCATCCTAGGAAACCTCACCTAAGTTCATGTCCTCTGTGATGGAATCCTTGACCATTCCAACCTCAGAGATGTCCCTCCTTTTAGCACTTGCATGGGTAGATATGGTCTGCAGCAATCACTTGGTATGTGTCACATGGCCTTGTTTTGGGAGTCTGAACATGTGTCTTCCTCCTGGACTGTATGTGTTCTCCCTGGGACCACAGTTTATGCATCCTTTTAATGGTCGGCAGAGTAGGTGCTGTAGGGCAATTTAAGTCAACATTTATGGTGCTTTGTAGTGCCTGTTATGGGGAGTAATAAGTGTATTTATTGTTTAAAGTAACTTGTAGCTAAAAGCACCACTGCTAATACAAACGCCAACTAAGTGAATAGATGTGGGAATGAGGACAGGGGTTTTCTACACTTTATTTCAATTTGAAGGGTATGTATGTAGGAGAATGAGAGAAGTGGGGTGGGGATGGATTGAGAGTTGGTGAGTGTGTGTAACAGCACAAAGCTAAAGGACACAAGGAATGACTATATTATTTGTGTGTGTGTATGGCTGGGGAGGAGGTGAGATTAAAATAATGAATTCCATGTACAGGGTTACCCCAATGTAGATTAGTAAAATCTAAATATTCTTTTTGACAACCAGCTCATCTTGAGTGCCCCAGGTATGCTAGGTATGGCTAATAATTCTCTATTCTTTAAAATTTAACTCACCTTATCCAAACCAGTGCTTCCTAACATGAAATTTGATTTTACTCTGAATAGATAAAGAAAATAGCTTTTACTCTCCATTTAGGTCAAAAGCAATTTTGGCAGCAGTTCAAACACTGCTTGGGGCACCAAGAATAACTAGAAGCTTATCTTTGTGAGTGTTTTTTTTTTTTTTGGCATGTTTCTCTTTCTCTGGCATTTTTCTTCTCTATTCCTTTGAATTTTCTTTCTTTTTAAAATTTATTTTTCAGTTTTAATTTCTTCTTCATCATATTTCTCTTTCTTGACATCTCTCCACAGTTTCCTTACTTCTTTCATTCCTATCTGGGTTGACAGTAACGTTACTGTAATTCCCATTAATGGAGGCGCAGGGAGTTGAGGTCCTTGGAGTGCTAAGAAAGCAGTTTGTTAAAGTAGAAGGAGCTCTGGACTGGGGTTCAACAGACCTGGGTTTTCGTCTAGGGTTTCATCACTAACTGGTGGTAGGGGGATGACCTTGGGCAAATCACAACCTCCTGGAGTCTTAGTGCCCTTATCTCTATGAAGGATTTACCTGATACCATCTCTAGGCCTTCACATTCTGTGACTTTTATAAAAACCAGCTTTATATAAGAAGTGAGATTTGTACTTGTATTTGAAAATATGAATCTTTAGTGATAATTAACATTGCATTTAAGAATCATTTTATATTCTTTTATATTCTGCAATTGTGTGGTGACTTGAGCTTTATAAGTGATGACTGGGGCTTGGGGCCAGCATTTCTCAGGTTGTCATCAAACACTGGATACTTTTCCAGATAGGAACCGACTCTGAAGGAAATAGGGAGATAAAATAGTCACGGTCCTTGACTGAAATTCTAAACTAGAAATTTTCCCTGAGTTTGATACAAATAGAATTAACACTCATATCTTTTCTCCACACCCTTAGCTGCAGTTGCTGGTAGTTCTGGTGGCCTCACCGGTGCAGACTGGACTGGTCTTGCTCACGCTTCAGGATGGCTCTATCTACCTTTTAATGTATTTCTGATAGTGAAGGATTTTTTTAGTTAGATTTATGCAAAACAAGAAGACTTCATTTGCAAACGTGGCCTTTTTGGTTGTGAGATCACACCTTTTTGGACAATCTGGATTTTTGTGTTGACTCTGTACCCTTGGGCAAGCCCCTTCCACAATGCCATCAGTTTCCTTATCTGAAAAATGGGAGCTTAGACTAGTTCAATGGTTCTCATCCAGGGGCGATTTTGCCCTGCAGGGGACATTTGGCAATGTCTGAAAAGATTTTTGATTGTCATACCTGGGGAGGTGAGCTACCTTGTCTAGTAGGAAGAGACCAGGTATGCTGCTGAACATCCTGCAACGCACAGGGCTGCCTCCACAGTGAAGAGTTATCTGGTCCCAAATGTCAGTAGTGCTGGGGTTGAGAAGCCCTGGATGAGTTGATGTTTGAGGACTCTGCCATCTCCAAAATGACATTATTCCTGCCATCTCTTTAGTTCTTTCCTTCACCCCTTGTCAGTTTGGGCCTAACATAAATCTGTGAAGTGGGAGTGTTTAATTTCCTCTTTCCTCTTTCTTAGCCTGTCTCTTTCCCCTTCTTTTACCATCTCATGATGATCTTGGGCAGTTTTAAGAGGCACGTGTATTTTAACAGGGTTTAAACTCTGTGTGTATTTTGGCATTACCCTGGCTTGAGAAGAAAGACATTTGCTGGGCCTAGGCCCAGACTACCACACAACTTCCATCTTATGCTTTGAGGGGGCTCCTCCCACCCTCTCCCAGTGATATAAACTGGTGGCAGAAGGGGCAGGGGACAGTACACAGCTCAGTATTATAAAAAGATGATGTTTAGTTTTTAGTTGCTGTTAGATTTTGTTCCTTCTGATTTCCTATCCTGACAGTGTCCCTCTTGTACTGAGATTTAATGTGTAAACATAAAATGAAAGGCATACTTGCTTATGGAGATTCTGGTCCCAGAGAACAAACAACATAACATTTATAATATATACCTTGCCTTTAAGATACATTTTTTAATGTTATATTTCTAGAATTTCTTCCATGCTAGAAATATGCTAGCTATTCAAACACACAAGCCAGAACCTAGGTGCTATCTTTGATACTTCCTTCTCTCTTATCTCTCAAATCTAATCCATCTACTAGTCCTGTCAATTTTGCCCCCTAAATATTCTCCAAATCTACCATTTAACCCCAATCTGTAAATAATCCCAGTCTAACTTTCCATCATGTCATTCTAGACCACAACTAGTCTAAACCAGTCTAAACACATCCACCCTGGTCCATTGCAGTCCTTTCTTCACACTACAACAAGAGCCACCAGCTCAAAACACAAGTCAGATCACATCAACCCCCATCATAAAACCCTTTGATGGCTTTTCACCCTGCTGAGGGTCAAGGCAAAACTCATTTACATGGCCTGCACAGTCCTGCTTGGTTTGGCTTCTGCCCGCTTCTCCAGATGCATCTTCTCCCCCTTCTCCATTCATGGTTTCTACTGTGTTATAAGACCTGAAATTTCGTGTACTGCCTTGACATCTTTGAGCCTCACAGGGCCCCAAAGGCCTACCTGTGAGTTCCCCTGCTCTTGCCAGATATGCTCCCCACCCGGTGGGAAAAGCTCCCAACCTGGCTAGGGTCCCTATGAGCCAGACCAGCTGCACCCACCTGGCCTTTCACTTAATAGATTTCACTTCCCTGCTAGCCCCTGAAATTATTCAAACAAGCCAGTCACATCCTCCAGAGGGAACCAGGGTTCACCCACCTTCTGATCACTACAAAGCCTGCCTCCCATAGCCCTTGCTAGTTCACTCTGCCTCTGAGTGCAACCCTCATGCAGCCCTGCATGGTGTGTGGTGTCCTCCTCCCCTGGGTTCTAATGTATAGGGCTAATACACTGTTGTCAATCTCATCTGTCTAGTGTCCTGTGTCTTGTACTGTTTAGGGTTGGGGATCCCTCTTTCACCAATGAGGTGAATAGGAAGTGGTCAGAACATCTACTCTAGTAACAGTAGCTGTCTTTCAGTCCCTTGAACTCCCTATGTTCCTTCCTACCTCAGGGCCTTTGCACAAGTTTTTTCTCCAGTCTGGAATACTTTCCCTACCCTTATCTCTAACCCTTTGCTTAGGTTGGGTTCTCTCAGAAGGAGACACTGAAACCAGGATTGAGTTTGTGTAGCTTATTTGAGAGGAGAGCTCAGAAAGCACTGGTAAGGGAGTAGGGAGTGAGACGAGGTGAGGAAAGAAAGGAAAACAACCCAGGGTGCAAAGATAAGCAGGTTCCTGGCGAGGCCAGGTGAGGCTTAATCTCACTGGCATCTCTGGGAGATGGTATATGGGATGTGTCTCAGAAATGTCCA
Organism: Choloepus didactylus; assembly: GCF_015220235.1. Lineage (NCBI taxonomy): Eukaryota > Metazoa > Chordata > Mammalia > Pilosa > Megalonychidae > Choloepus > Choloepus didactylus. Next base: position 29,273,540 of record NC_051322.1, on the reverse strand, counting down.
ACCTGAGGAGTGAGGAGGTTGAGGCATCTATACACTAATCCCTATTCATCAATGGTAGAGGGCTGCTCCCGGGGTTGCCAATTTCCCCAGACTTTTGGTCTGCCCTGTGCGTGGGCTAAGGCCACTCCTATGGCCAGAGAAAGCACTCAGATAGTCACAGGTGTTTGCAGTAAGAAGCCGCTGAAGTGCCCAGGAATGTGGGTTACTAGTGGACACAATCAGGGCACTAGCAGCATCTGCTACCTCATGTGCCCTTTCTTTGGTTAATTCCTACTCATTCTCAGCTCTTGGTTCAAGCATCATCTCTTCAGGAAGCCTCCCCAGACCTTCCTGAGGAGGTCAAGTCCCCTGTTATCAGCACTCCTAGTGCTATGATCTTTTACTTTTCAGCATCTGCCCCAGTGTGCTTAATTCACTACTATCTTTCTCTGTCACTAGATTGTAAGCAACATAAGGACAGAGACCATGTTTCTTTTTACCACCTCTGTGGCTTAATTGCTACCCAAGTGCCCAGCTCAGGATTTGTGGGCTTATTCTTTTCCTCCCTAACTGAACATAGAGTTTATCTCATTCACACCATTTTAAGCACATCTAACAATTACCATCTTTGTTTGGCTTATAATTTTTTAAAAATATTTTCTATTTGACACTAAGATTAGAACCTTACTTTAATAAAATCATAAAGGTAAAAGAAAAATCATAAAGATAAAAAAATCAAAGTGCTGAAACATTGCTGTATAGAGATAGAGGTATTTAGATAAGGGATTGTTGACTGTCAGGCAGCGTCATCCTACCACAGCTCACAGCTCACAGCTGTATGAATGATGATTTTGGCATTTGCTACGGCGGAAAGGAGTGTGGTTCTACAAAAGTCTAATGAATGAAAGCTAAGGACTGTACTCTGTGCTCATTGTTCTCTGCTGTGATTCAAGGTGGAACCAACCCACAATAGCTTTGTGGTTTAGTCTTTCTTTTTTGGAAAGAAACTCTGTTACTTAGGTAAAGGGTGGGTGTAACTGCTTCTTGGGAGTACGTTAGTCGGGACTCCAACACAAACTCTAAGGGGAAAAACAGAGACAGAAAATGGGAAGGATATGGGAGTCTGGATGATAGGACCAGGGTTACAAGTAACATTATCAGCTCTCCTTTTGTCTCATTCTTTTTTTCTTTTTCTTATTCTCATCTCCCTTCCCTCACTTCAATGATTCCCTCTGTTTCCCACATTTTCTTCTACTATAGATAGGCTACTTCCTTGTGGAAGAAAAGATGGCCTCTGGCATCCCCAGGGCTACTTAATCCCAATTTATTAGCTTCAGTAGCAAGAGACAATCTTTTCCCAGCATCCAAACACCAGGCCATTGATTGGTCCTACCCGAGTCACATTCCTGTTCCTTGGACCAATCCCTCTGGTGAGCAACATGGAATACCATGATTGGCTGTGCTTGGATGATATTCCATCCCAGCGGTAGTGTTGGAGGGGTGAGGTAGTGTAAATAGCAGCCCCACCAGAACCACAAGGAAGAAATGAAGTCACTATTATTGAAAGAAAAGGAAAATGATAGGCACACCTAAACAACAGATATCCCTAAAAAAAAATAACTGGGTTGCTTTTTCATTTGTTCATTTATTCAGACACCAATTCATTTATTCAAAAGTATCTATTGATTTCCTCTTATAACCAAACACTGCCAGACCTAGAAATAGGTTACCCTCCTCAGTGTAGGGGAGGAGATGGACAAGGAAACAAGGGCAATAAGAATCAACTTTCAAGATCTTATCCTACTAATGTAGCCCAACCGCAGGGATTTTTTTTTTTTTTTCCCTTTAATAGAAAAATCTTTTAATAAAAATAGTTCTCTTCAGAACAGGTTATAAAACAAGTAGCAACCTCAAGCTCCTCCTAACCAGGCAGGAATGCATGAAACAGGCTGAGTGGGGCCCTCAGAGACCTGAGCGCACATCCTGGTCCAAAAGGGACTGCTGTGGCTGATGTCTAGTTGACAAGTGGAAATATGGGGTTCAGGACAACCCAGCTTCTCATTTTTCAAGAGAAGTTATTCAGGTTTTTATGAAAAATTACATTTTTTAATGGTGGCCACTAATTGATTCCCTCTTCTCCCCCCACCCCGAATCACAGTCCAAGGCTAAATAAAACACTTTTGGGCAGCCAGTTAGCAACCTGTTTTACAAAGTCTAAAATATGAATGGATGCCTACAGTAGCAAAATATTTGTACAGAATATCAGCCCTAGACAGCCTACCAGGGAAGTGAGGGACAGACCCTTTGCAGAGATCAGTACATGAGGTAAAAGGTCAGAAGAAAATGAACAGTGGCCAAGAGCACAATGCCCTGTGGCGCCTGCCTGCCTCTCTCCAGTGCCTGAGTGCCCGAGCAGGCAGTGATCTTGCAGGTCAACGCAGGCAGTCAGCGGGGGGGGGGGACAGAAGGACTCCCACAAGATCCTCCAGACTCCACACATCGGCCTGGCCGGGTGTTAATATCCCAGGAGCCTTTTGGCTTCTTCACTCTGTGCCTGCAGGGTCTCACTTGCATACTTCTGGAGGAGTTCCATCTTCTTCCTGCGTACAAGTGCCTCCTCGATCTCTTGCTGGGATGGCACTGGCACATGAGCGATGAACTTCTGCTGCCCATCTTCCCCTCCTTTTTTCTGGCTGCCCTCCTCATCAGACTCTTCCTTGTTGACAGCATAGATGTTGATCTCTTCTTCCTCCTCTTCCTCTTCTGCTTTTTCTCCTCTTGCAAGCCGGGCCTCTCTCTCAACTTTCCACTTCTCCACTAATTCAGCTCTGAATTTCTTTTCATACTCCTGTTCCAAAGGCACAATAACACCGTCATCTTCATCAAGGTAACCGTAGTACTCAAAATCGATTGCTTTCATGAGTTCAGCTCGTGTCTTTCTTGGAGGGGGAAGAGGCTCTTTTTCAAATAGCTCTCTAACACCAGGCAAATCCTTGGCTGCTCCAAAATATTTGTAACCTCGGTTTCCTGGGACTTCTTTCCCTTCATGATCCAGCATTTTAGGGCCAACTTTCCCATAATCAGGGCCACCCAGCTCCTTTATCCGGACCTCCCAGTGTCCTTTTTCTCTTAGCAGTTTGTTAATTTCATCATTCAGATCACGAATTCGGAATTCACCTAGACCAGCATTTTGAATTTGAGCTACTTTTTTAGAGATCTCTCCAATAATCTGTCGTCTCCACTTCTCAGCCTTGGGCAGCTTGGTACATTCTGAGGCAAGAAAGGGCCTTCGTTCCTTTACTTTTCCCTCTTCCAGTCGAGCTTGGCGAAACTCACTAAGGCCGTCATGGCCTTTTCTGCATTTCAGGCCATGGTGCCGGTGAGGGCGCCACGGCCCGGGTCCAGGAAGCTTCAACCACAGGGATTTTAAAATAGAAATCCTTAGGTACTTTCAAAGGAGCTGGGAGCTAGGGTGAAAATGAGAACCATTTTCATTCCTTCTGACTCCAGCCACAATAAAGCAAATTAGTTGCCCTTGTGCTCTGGGATGTGGTGGGGGAGATGGGGAGGAGGGAGATCAAAGAGACATTAGTTCAAAGAGACTCAGTTAAAAAGTCCTCTGGGTCAGGTGATTATGAAAATTCCAAGGGTTAAGAAAGGGTCTTAATCAATTTCCATATCCAGGGCTTCCGTGTTCAGGGCTGCAGGAATCAACACCTTCTCGGTTTGCTGGGAGAAAAATTCTTAGCAAGACTTGACTACATTTATCCTTTCCACATCACAGGGGTTAGGGGCACAGTGTCCCCATAATCTGGAAAATCCATGTAAAAATTTTTTCCAGGGTTTTAGGAACTCCCTAGATGCCTCTTGATTGGCAGACATTGCCTCTCCCGTTACTTTTACATTGAGTAGGGTAATCCTTTTTTTTTTTTTTTTTTTTTTTTAATTTTTAGACCAGCCTTTGCCGGCCTGAATATCCTTAGGAGTAGAGGTTTCACCTTCATTTTCCCTTAGGGAATCAAATCAGGACTTAGCCTTTCCTTGTATGATGCCAGAGTCTACTGGAATGCCTTTTTATAACAATCCTGCACCAAAAAGAAGGTTGCTCTATCTACGTGAGAGAGGTGCAAATCTCAAGGTTTATGCAAATATTTTGCAGTTGGTGTAGTTACAGCAAAGGTTTCATGAATTTCCTCCTCATTTTTCTTGATATGCCTTACTGTCGACTCACTAATGCCATGATGGTGGCCAACCACAGCAGCTGTTTTGCCTGAATGAAGCATTTTTAACAATTCTACCTTTTCCTTCAAGTTCATCACTTTCGTCTGATTCTTGGGAGTACTTTCTTTTTTTAAAATGCAATTTTGTTGAGATTTGCTCACATACTATATAATCCATCCAAAGTATACAATGACTCACAGTATCATCGTATAGTTGTGCATTCATTGCCACGATCAATTTTCAGACATTTTCATTACTCCAAAATAAGGAAAAAAATATATAAAAAAATAAAAAGAAAGTAAAAAAGAACATCCAAATCATCCCATACCCCTTATCCCTCCCTATTATTTATATATTTTTGTCATTACTTTGTTACTCATTTGCCCATATAAGAGTAAAGGGAGTGTCAGTCACAAGGTTTTCACTATCACATGGTCATATGGTAAAAGCTACATATTTATATATTTATCATCAAGAATCAAGCCTTCTGGATTACCATTCAACAGATTCAGGTATTTCCTTCTAATTATTCTAATACACTACAAACTAAAAAGGAATGTCAATATAATGCATAAGAATAAACTCCGGAAGGCGGGGCAAGATGGCAGACTGGTGAGCTGTATATTTTAGTTACTCCTCCAGGAAAGTAAGTAGAAAGCCAGGAACTGCGTGGACTGGACACCACAGAGCAATCTGTCTTTGGGCATACTTCATACAACACTCATGAAAATGTCGAACTGCTGAGATCAGCGAAATCTGTAAGTTTTTGCGGCCAGGGGACTCGCGCCCCTCCCTGCCAGGCTCACTCCCGTGGGAGGAGGGGCTGTCAGCTCCGGGAAGGAGAAGGGAGAATTGCAGTGGCAGCCCTTATCGGAAACTCATTCTACTGATCCAAACTCCAACCATAGATAGACTGAGACCAGACACCAGAGAATCTGAGAGCAGCCAGCCCAGCAGAGAGGAGACAGGCATAGAAAAAAAAAAACAACACGAAAAACTCCAAAATAAAACCAGAGGATTTTTGGAGTTCTGGTGAACACAGAAAGGGGAAGGGCGGAGCTCAGGCCTTGAGGCGCATATGCAAATCCCGAAGCAAAGCTGATCTCTCTGCCCTGTGCACCTTTCCTTAATGGCCCTGGTTGCTTTGTCTCTTAGCATTTCAATAACCCATTAGATCTCTGAGGAGGGCCCTTTTTTTTTAACCCTTTTTTCTTTTTCTAAAACAATTACTCTAAGAAGCCCAATACAGAAAGCTTCAAAGACTTTCAATTTGGGCATGTCAAGTCAAGAGCAGAACTAAGAGAGCTCTGAGACAAAAGGCAATAATCCAGTGGCTGAGAAAATTCACTAAACACCACAACTTCCCAAGAAAAGGGGGGTGTCCGCTCACAGCCACCATCCTGGTGGACAGGAAACACTCCTGCCCATCGCCAGCCCCATAGCCCAGAGCTGCCCCAGACAACCCAGTGTGACGGAAGTGCTTCAAATAACAGGCACACACCACAAAACTGGGCGTGGACATTAGCCTTCCCTGCAACCTCAGCTGATTGTCCCAGAGTTGGGAAGGTGGAGCAGTGTGAATTAACAAAGCCCTATTCAGCCATCATTTGAGCAGACTGGGAGCCTCCCTACACAGCCCAGTAGCCCAGAACTGCCCTGGGGGGACGGCACTCACCTGTGACATAGCACAGTCATCCCTCAACAGAGGACCAGGGGTGCACGGCCTGGAAGAGGGGCCCACTTGCAAGTCTCAGGAGCCATACGCCAATACCAAGGACTTGTGGGTCAGTGGCAGAGACAAACTGTGACAGGACTGAACTGAAGGATTAGACTATTGCAGCAGCTTTAAAACTCTAGGATCACCAGGGTGATTTGATTGTTAGGGCCACCCCCCCTCCCCGACTGCCCAGAAACACGCCCCACATACAGGGCAGGCAACACCAACTACACACGCAAGCTTGGTACACCAATTGGGCCCCACAAGACTCACTCCCCCACTCACCAAAAAGGCTAAGCAGGGGAGAACTGGCTTGTGGAGGACAGGTGGCTCGTGGACGCCACCTGCTGGTTAGTTAGAGAAAGTGTACTCCACGAAGCTGTAGATCTGATAAATTAAAGACTTCAATAGGTCTACAAACCCTAAAAGAACCCTATCAAGTTCAGCAAATGCCACGAGGCCAAAAACAACAGAAAATTATAAAGCATATGAAAAAACCAGACGATATGGATAACCCAAGCCCAAGCACCCAAATCAAAAGACCAGAAGAGACACAGCACCTAGAGCAGCTACTCAAAGAACTAAAGATGAACAATGAGACCATAGTACGGGATATAAAGGAAATCAAGAAGACTCTAGAAGAGCATAAAGAAGACATTGCAAGACTAAATAAAAAAATGGATGATCTTATGGAAATTAAAGAAACTGTTGACCAAATTAAAAAGATTCTGGACACTCATAGTACAAGACTAGAGGAAGTTGAACAACGAATCAGTGACCTCGAAGATGACAGAATGGAAAATGAAAGCATAAAAGAAAGAATGGGGAAAAAATTGAAAAAATCGAAATGGACCTCAGGGATATGATAGATAATATGAAACGTCCAAATATAAGACTCATTTGTGTCCCAGAAGGGGAAGAAAAGGGTAAAGGTCTAGGAAGAATATTCAAAGAAATTGTTGGGGAAAACATCCCAAATCTTCTAAACAACATAAATACACAAATCATAAATGCTCAGCGAACTCCAAATAGAATAAATCCAAATAAACCCACTCCGAGACATATACTGATCACACTGTCAAACACAGAAGAGAAGGAGCAAGTTCTGAAAGCAGCAAGAGAAAAGCAATTCACCACATACAAAGGAAACAGCATAAGACTAAGTAGTGACTACTCAGTAGCCACCATGGAGGCGAGAAGGCAGTGGCACGATATATTTAAAATTCTGAGTGAGAAAAATTTCCAGCCAAGAATACTTTATCCAGCAAAGCTCTCCTTCAAATTTGAGGGAGAGCTTAAATTTTTCACAGACAAAGAAATGCTGAGAGAATTTGCTAACAAGAGACCTGCCCTACTGGAGATACTAAAGGGAGCCCTACAGACAGAGAAACAAAGACAGGACAGAGAGACTTGGAGAAAGGTTCAGTACTAAAGAGATTCGGTATGGGTACAATAAAGGATATTAATAGAGAGAGGGAAAAATATGGCAAACATAAACCAAAGGATAAGATGGCCGATTCAAGAAATGCCTTCACGGTTATAACGTTGAATGTAAATGGATTAAACTCCCCAATTAAAAGATATAGATTCGCAGAATGGATCAAAAAAAATGAACCATCAATATGTTGCATACAACAGACTCATCTTAGACACAGGGACACAAAGAAACTGAAAGTGAAAGGATGGAAAAAAATATTTCATGCAAGCTACAGCCAAAAGAAAGCAGGTGTAGCAATATTAATCTCAGATAAAATAGACTTCAAATGCAGGGATGTTTTGAGAGACAAAGAAGGCCACTACATACTAATAAAAGGGGCAATTCAGCAAGAAGAAATAACAATCGTAAATGCCTATGCACCCAATCAAGGTGCCACAAAATACATGAGAGAAACACTGGCAAAACTAAAGGAAGCAATGGATGTTTCCAAAATAATTGTGGGAGACTTCAACACATCACTCTCTCCTATAGATAGATCAACCAGACAGAAGACCAATAAGGAAATTGAAAACCTAAACAATCTGATAAATGAATTAGATTTAACAGACATATACAGGACATTACATCCCAAATCACCAGGATACACATACTTTTCTAGTGCTCATGGAACTTTCTCCAGAATAGATCATATGCTGGGACATAAAACAAGCCTCAATAAATTTAAAAAGATCGAAATTATTCAAAGCACATTCTGTGACCACAATGGAATACAATTAGAAGTCAATAACCATCAGAGACTTAGAAAATTCACAAATACCTGGAGGTTAAACAACACACTCCTAAACAATCAGTGAGTTGAAGAAGAAATAGCAAGAGAAATTGCTAAATATATAGAGACGAATGAAAATGAGAACACAACATACCAAAACCTATGGGATGCAGCAAAAGCAGTGCTGAGGGGGAAATTTATAGCACTAAATGCATATATTAAAAAGGAAGAAAGAGCCAAAATCAAAGAACTAATGGATCAACTGAAGAAGCTAGAAAATGAACAGCAAACCAATCCTAAACCAAGTACAAGAAAAGAAATAACAAGGATTAAAGCCGAAATAAATGACATAGAGAACAAAAAAACAATAGAGAGGATAAATATCACCAAAAGTTGGTTCTTTGAGAAGATCAACAAGATTGACAAGCCCCTAGCTAGACTGACAAAATCAAAAAGAGAGAAGACCCATATAAACAAAATAATGAATGAAAAAGGTGACATAACTGCAGATCCTGAAGAAATTAAAAAAATTATAAGAGGATACTATGAACAACTGTATGGCAACAAACTGGACAATGTAGAAGAAATGGACAATTTCCTGGAAACATATGAACAACCTAGACTGACCAGAGAAGAAATAGAAGACCTCAACCAACCCATCACAAGCAAAGAGATCCAATCAGTCATCAGAAATCTTCCCACAAATAAATGCCCAGGGCCAGATGGCTTCACAGGGGAATTCTACCAAACTTTCCAGAAAGAACTGACACCAATCTTACTCAAACTCTTTCAAAACATCGAAGAAAATGGGACACTACCTAACTCATTTTATGAAGCTAACATCAATCTAATACCAAAACCAGGCAAAGATGCTACAAAAAAGGAAAACTACCGGCCAATCTCCCTAATGAATATAGATGCAAAAATCCTCAACAAAATACTTGCAAATCGAATCCAAAGACACATTAAAAAAATCATACACCATGACCAAGTGGGGTTCATTCCAGGCATGGAAGGATGGTTCAACATAAGAAAAACAATCAATGTATTACAACACATTAAAAACTCGAAAGGGAAAAATCAATTGATCATCTCAATAGATGCTGAAAAAGCATTTGACAAAATCCAACATCCCTTTTTGATAAAAACACTTCAAAAGGTAGGAATTGAAGGAAACTTCCTCAACATGATAAAGAGCATATATGAAAAACCCACAGCCAGCATAGTACTCAATGGTGAGAGACTGAAAGCCTTCCCTCTAAGATCAGGAACAAGACAAGGATGCCCGCTGTCACCACTGTTATTCAACGTTGTGCTGGAAGTGCTAGCCAGGCAATCCGGCAAGACAAAGAAATAAAAGGCATCCAAATTGGAAAAGAAGAAGTAAAACTGTCATTGTTTGCAGATGATATGATCTTATATCTAGAAAACCCTGAGAAATCGACGATACAGCTACTAGAGCTAATAAACAAATTTAGCAAAGTAGCGGGATACAAGGTTAATGCACATAAGAGAGTAATGTTTCTATATGCTAGAAATGAACAAACTGAAGAGACACTCAAGAAAAAGATACCATTTTCAATATCAACTAAAAAAATCAAGTACCTAGGAATAAACTTAACCAAAAATGTAAAAGACCTATACAAAGAAAACTACATAACTCTACTAAAAGAAATAGAAGGGGACCTTAAAAGATGGAAAAATATTCCATGTTCATGGATAGGAAGGCTAAATGTCATTAAGATGTCAATTCTACCCAAACTCATCTACAGATTCAATGCAATCCCAATCAAAATTCCAACAACCTACTTTGCAGACTTGGAAAAGCTAGTTATCAAATTTATTTGGAAAGGGAAGATGCCTCGAATTGCTAAAGACACTCTAAAAAAGAAAAACGAAGTGGGAGGACTTACACTCCCTGACTTTGAAGCTTATTATAAAGCCACAGTTGCCAAAACAGCATGGTACTGGCAGAAAGATAGACATATAGATCAATGGAATCGAAATGAGAATTCAGAGATAGACCCTCAGATCTATGGCCAACTGATCTTTGATAAGGCCCCCAAAGTCACTGAACTGAGCCATAATGGTCTTTTCAACAAATGGGGCTGGGAGAGTTGGATATCCATATCCAAAAGAATGAAAGAGGACCCCTACCTCACCCCCTACACAAAAATTAACTCAAAATGGACCAAAGATCTCAATATAAAAGAAAGTACCATAAAAATCCTAGAAGATAATGTAGGAAAACATCTTCAAGACCTTTTATTAGGCGGCCACTTCCTTGACTTTACACCCAAAGCACAAGCAACAAAAGAGAAAATAGATAAATGGGAACTCCTCAAGCTTAGAAGTTTCTGCAGCTCAAAGGAATTTCTCAAAAAGGTAAAGAGGCAGCCAACTCAATGGGAAAAAATTTTTGGAAACCATGTATCTGACAAAAGACTGATATCTTGCATATACAAAGAAATCCTACAACTCAATGACAATAGTACAGACAGCCCAATTATAAAATGGGCAAAAGATATGAAAAGACAGTTCTCTGAAGAGGAAATACAAATGGCCAAGAAACACATGAAAAAATGTTCAGCTTCACTAGCTATTAGAGAGATGCAAATTAAAACCACAATGAGATACCATCTAACACCGGTTAGAATGGCTGCCATTAAACAAACAGGAAACTACAAATGCTGGAGGGGATGTGGAGAAATTGGAACTCTTATTCATTGTTGGTGGGACTGTATAATGGTTCAGCCACTCTGGAAGTCAGTCTGGGAGTTCCTTAGAAAACTAGATATAGAGCTACCATTCGATCCAGCGATTGCACTTCTCGGTATATACCCGGAAGATCGGAAAGCAGTGACACGAACAGATATCTGCACGCCAATGTTCATAGCAGCATTATTCACAATTGCCAAGAGATGGAAACAACCCAAATGTCCTTCAACAGATGAGTGGATAAATAAAATGTGGTATATACACACGATGGAATACTACACGGCAGTAAGAAGGAACGATCTTGTGAAACATATGACAACATGGATGAACCTCGAACACATAATGCTGAGCGAAATAAGCCAGGCACAAAAAGAGAAATATATGCTACCACTAATGTGAACTTTGAAAAATGTAAAACAAATGGTTTATGATGTAGAATGTAGGGGAACTAGCAAAAGAGAGCAATTAAGGAAGGGGGAACAATAATCCAAGAAGAACAGATAAGCTATTTAACGTTCTGGGGATGCCCAGAAATGACTATGGTCTGTTAATTTCTGATGGATATAGTAGGAACAAGTTCACAGAAATGTTGCTATATTATGTAACTTTCTTGGGGTAAAGTAGGAACATGTTGGAAGTTAAGCAGTTATCTTAGGTTAGTTGTCTTTTTCTTACTCCCTTGTTATGGTCTCTTTGAAATGTTCTTTTATTGTATGTTTCTTTTCTTTTTAACTTTTTTTTTCATACAGTTGATTTAAAAAAGAAGGGAAAGTTAAAAAAAAAAAAAAGAAAGAAAGAAAAACAAGGAAAAAAAAAAGATGTAGTGCCCCCTTGAGGAGCCTGTGGAGAATGCAGGGGTATTCGCCTACCCCACCTCCATGGTTGCTAACATGACCACAGACATAGGGGACTGGTGGTTTGATGGGTTGAGCCCTCTACCATAAGTTTTACCCTTGGGAAGACGGTTGCTGCAAAGGAGAGGCTAGGCCTCCCTATATTCGTGCCTAAGAGTCTCCTCCTGAATGCCTCTTTGTTGCTCAGATGTGGCCCTCTCTCTCTGGCTAAGCCAACTTGAAAGGTGAAATCACTGCCCTCCCCGCTACGTGGGATCAGACACCCAGGGGAGTGAATCTCCCTGGCATCGTAGAATATGACTCCCGGGGAGGAATGTAGACCCGGCATCATGGGACGGAGAACATCTTCTTGACCAAAAGGGGGATGTGAAAGGAAATGAAATAAGCTTCAGTGGCAGAGAGATTCCAAAACGAGCCGAGAGGTCACTCTGGTGGGCACTCTTACGCACACTTTAGACAACCTTTTTTAGGTTCTAAAGAATTGGGGTAGCTGGTGGTGGATACCTGAAACTATCAAACTACAACCCAGAACCCATGAATCTCGAAGACAGTTGTATAAAAATGTAGCTTATGAGGGGTGACAATGGGATTGGGAAAGCCATAAGGACCACACTCCACTTTGTCTAGTTTATGGATGGATGAGTAGAAAAATAGGGGAAGGAAACAAACAGACAAAGGTACCCAGTGTTCTTTTTTACTTCAATTGCTCTTTTTCACTCTAATTATTATTCTTGTTATTTTTGTGTGTGTGCTAATGAAGGTGTCAGGGATTGATTTAGGTGATGAATGTACAACTATGTAATGGTACTGTAAACAATCGAAAGTACGATTTGTTTTGTATGACTGCGTGGTATGTGAATATATCTCAATAAAATGATGATAAAAAAATAATAAAACGTATATTGCTTATATAAAAAAAAAAAAAAAAAGAATAACCTCCACATTGACCTCTCCTCTCTATTTGAGATCTCTCAGCCATTGAAGCTTTAGTTTGTTTCATTTCTTTTCTCCCTTTTGTTCAAGATGGCATTCTCAGTCCCACAATGCCAGGATCAGGCTCATCCATGGGAGTCCTGCTCCTTGCTGCCAGGGACACTTACACCCCTGGGAATCATGTCCCACCTAGAGGGGAGAGTAGTGAGTTTATTTGCAGAATTGGCTGAGAGAAAGAAGCCACATCTGAGCAACAAAAGAGGTTCTCTGGGGGTGACTGGTAGCACTTTCTTAACCATGAGGAACACCAAGCTTGGGACCTATGATTTTAATAGAATTTATGGCATTTAAATGACACAAGATATGAGAACCCAAGATACAAAGATCACTGCGAGATCACCATGAGATGTCATATGAGAGATTGCTGTAAATACACTTGGTATCCCCAAGCCAGTGCATAGAACCACAGTTCTTTTACCATGGAAAAATTTAATTTTAAGTAAAAAAATTGTGTAGTTGTTCATTTATGTTATTAAACAGTAAAATAGGTACTGTTTAGGTAATATTGTACACAACAGTACATAACATTTTATGCATTTGTGAGTTACTAAACTTTTAAAGATATCTCTGCATTTCTAGCCTTGGTGTGTTGTCTGTTGACCTTCATATATTGTCTGCGGCTTCCATGAAACTCCCCCCAAATTCCCATTTAATTTCTTGTGCCAACCTGTGATATATTGAAACTGCAATGGGGAGAGTTGCAATGGAAGGGATAACTGTATATGTGAAGGTTGTCAACCACGGAGCATTTGCAATACTGCAATTATTCTATCACTTACTTCTTAAATGGTGTTCTCAATCAAGTGTCTTCCTATGAATTTGGTGACCTTGGCCAGTGTTTCATGGAGACACCATTTTCTGGAATTCAATATTCAGCTTGGAAATTTCCCAGCTCCCACCTACTTGAGAGGTAAACATCAAAGAATATTGTTCATAATAACAGTGACCAAAGGCAATCACTGCCAAGTGACTTTATTTCCCTCTGAACAACAACGATTTAGGGTGAAGTTGGTCAGAGTAGTTTGTTCTAGAAATAAAGGACTATTCTCTTTAAAGTCTGCAGATCTTTAACAGTTTTACTGTTGCCTAAAACCCACCATCCTCATCCACCTCCATTTGAGTATCATATTTTCTATAACCCACAACACTTTAGGTCCGAGACCTTTTCCAGTAGGGAGATAAAGAGCTATAACTTACACAAGTTCTGATGTTCCTTGCAGAGGCCTTAATCACTTCTGTCCTTGTAACAGTTCTCTTAATAATATAACTTACGTTTTGACACAAAGGTAATGTCATCTCGTGCCTTCTAGAACATGTCAATCAGAGTGGTTTTGAGGCAAGTCAGTGGAAGGAAGAAAAACTACCTAAATCTAACAGGAATAAATCTCAATATTGACTTAGTAATAAAAGGCCAGCTTAGATAAGCAAATTGTTTGATTGAACTATATCTACAGCATATGTAGTGTCAAATCTGTTAAAAATCATAGGAGGGGCCCTGTGATATTATCTAACCCAACTTTCACCTTGAACAGCAGAGGAGCAATAAAATGATTTCTCTAAGATCCCAGCATGAGTCAGGGGCAGAGGAATGGCCAAGCTCATTGTGTGCCTTTCTGGAACTTCTTGGTAGCAGTGAAGGTGCTTTTAGCTAAAAGTCACAGAAGAGCCCACTAAATATTTGTTAAATAGAAAGGAAAATTTGTCATTTTATATAGTAAGACGAGAGGCTCAAGAGTTGGTTAATCCTAGATGTTATCAAGGCTTTAGTTTCTTTCGTTTTTCTACCCTTCTGCTCTGCCATTCGCACCGTGTTGGAGTTTGCCCTCAGGTTTGTGATCTCATGGTTCCAAGAATGGTTTTAGGCATTGACTTTTCCACATATCATCAACCAAAGGCCAGAATAGAAACTCCCCATTCTTAAGGCCCCGTTCCTCACCTCTCATTGGCTGGAATTGCACCAATCAACAGCAAGGGAAATGGATTTACTGTGATTGACTTAGACCAATGGTTCCCAAAGAGGGGAATACATACTTCTGGGTATCTCAAGATCCTTTTATGGGATGTGCAAACTCAAAACTATTTTTACAGTAATTGCATGTTATTTGCCTTTTTACTGTGTTGACATTTCCAGTGGTGGTGCAAAATCAATGGTGAATAAAACTCCAGGTTTCTTCGTAAAAATCAAGGTAGTGGCACCAAACTATATTTGTAGTAAAAAGAAATAAAAATAAAAAAAGCCAGTTTTACCTAAGAATTCCTTGACGAAGTGGTAAAAACTCTGAGTTTTATTAAATCGCAACCCTTGAACACACATATTTTTATGTTCTGTATAAAAAACTGCTGCTGCAAACCAGATGGTTTGTCTTAAGGAAACACATTTGTGCAATTGTTTGAGTTGTAAGCTGAACTAGCTTTTTCATTTTTAAAAAATGGGACATCATTTTTACTCGAAAGAACAACTGTCAGACAAACCATAGCTATTCATACTTGGGTATTTGGCAGCCATTTTTTTTTTTTGAAAATAAACAAAGAAACTGTCACTTCCAGGCAAACAACTGACAATATTTATCGCCAATGATAAAATTAGAGTTTCAAGTAAAAATTAGAATTTCAGAAAACTTGTATCTGTCACTATGATATTGACAGCTTCCCAATCCTTAAAGACTTTTTTGATGCAATTGGTAGTGATAGAAATGAATACGATTTTTAAAATTTTGTGTAATGAAACATGTCAACTTTTGGAAGATCTGCATAGCTCAGTAAGCTGGTATCTCAAATGACCAGTGAATGATGTTACAAAATCATGCATGGATAAAAGATTCATCCATTCAAAATTCAAGTTAGATCAATGGATTTTATGTAATAAGGTATGAATAGTTTAGTGATTTGGTTTCAGATTCAATATTGCAACTGTCCTTTCAGAATGTATCACTTGTCAAATTTTAGTCTGATATCCCTAATTATCTGAAGAAAGTATTAAAGTACTCCTTCCTTTTCATCCACATATCTGTGTGAGGCTGGGTTTTCTTCATATATTTTTTAAAAACCAGCATATTTGCAGCAGATTGAATGCAGAAGCAGAGATGGGGATCCAGCTGTCTTCTATTAAGACAGACATTAATTTGCAAAAAAGTAAAACAATAATTCTCTTCTCATTAAATTTTTTTGTTTTGAAAAATATATTTGTTTTTCATAAAAATATGTAAGCATGTAATGGTTTAAAATGAATTAATAGATATTTAAATTTTCTTAATTTTAATTTATAATATGATAAATATCAATAGCTATAATCCACAAACAAAAAGCACTTTGGGGTCCTCAATAATTATTACAAGTTAAAGAGGATCCTCAGACCAAAAAATTTGAGAACTTCCGGCTAAGACTAATGCAAGGTCATTTTGTGGGGTACATATGGGCCCACCTTCCCCTGAAACATGTGGCTCCCCAGTACTGAACAAAACTGGTTTCTTTTAGTTAAGAAGAAGAGGAGAACATTTCAGGTTCCTTTAGGGCCCTCCTACCTTCTTGAAGCCTCAAGTGGTATTTTTAAAAATTAATTAAAACTGACTTTGTTTTATGCTTTTTCAGAGAACTTAAACCAGAATATTTTCAATCATAATTTAAAAAGAATGCAAGCAAGGCAACAATTCTATCCCTTTTTAAAAACCTATTAGATTGGCAAAAATTTAAAACTTTGATGATATCCAATATTGACAAGGATATAGGGAAACAGATAACAATCATAAACTGATACAACCTTTATTATTTTTGGGAGGGGAATATGGAATTTAGCAATACACATCAAAATTTTAAATGAGAATTTCTTTTGACCCAGTATTCAACTGTTGAGAGTTTACTCTATGAACATACTCTCAAATGTATGCTAAAATGCTCCTTTTAGTATTGTTTATAATGTTAAAAAACTGTAAACAGCCCAAATACCCACCAATAGGGTATTAATTGATTAAATTTGGAGCATCCATACAATGGAGGGCTAGGTTTCTAAGTAAATTATTTAGATATGTCTATGTATTTATTGAAATATCTCCAAGATATTTTATTAAAAGCAAAAGATTAATTTTCGTAATAGTGGGGAAAATATGATCAGTTGTCTATTGCTGCATAAAAGTCAGCCCAAACTTAGTGACTTCAAACTACAACAATCATTAATTTTGTTCACAAATCTGCAATTTGAGCAGGGACTGGCAGTGAGTTTGTCTCTGCTCCATCCAGAGTAAACTGTGATTGCTTGAAGGCTGGGGGTGTTTGGGGACTGGAATCATCTGAAGACTTTCTCATTCACTTGTCTGATTGATGTTGCCTGTTGCCTGAAACACCTACGTGTGGTCCCTCATGTGGTTGCTGGGCTCCAAGCACAAGCATCTTAAGACACAAGAAAGAGGAGCTTCCAGTGTATTAAGACCTGGGCCAAGAAACTGGCACAGTAGTACCTCTGCTGTATTCTATTGATTAAGCATTCACAGAGACCAGGTTCAAGTGGATGGGATTGAGACACTATTGCTTGACAGGATGAGTGTCATAGAGTTTAGGTTTAATATTTTAAAACCTCCACAATCACATTTGTGTAAATTTTTGAAAGCATATACATATGAAATGCAGAAATATGAAAAAAATATTTTTCAGAGTGGAAACATAATAAACTATTAACAATGGCTACTTTTTGTGGAGAGGGATTATTGGGTGAGGGTGGAATAAGCAGCAGCAGAAGACTTTAACTTCTAATTTTGTACCTTATTGTACAATTTGACTTTTTGTCTGTTTGAGTATATTACTTTTATTAAAAATAAAAACAAACCATGGTGTTTAGCCTTTCCTTGGGCTTCAATGTCAAGTATTCTATTTATCTACACATGTATTCTCTGAAGTCAGTAGGGCAGCTGTGACCATCCCCATTTTCAGGTGAATATCAGAATCCAAGCTCCACTTCCAGTTTAATGTCCTTTCCTCTCACCATGAAATTAAGAAAAACTCAGGCCTGGAATTATGCCTACCTGCTTGAAGGGGCAGATTTTGAAAGGGCAGCCCCAGCAGATGTTGGGAAAAATTCCAGGCTGGGGGTTTGATGCTGAGCCTCAGAGCATATGGTGATAACAGAACCCTTCCATCTTCTAGCCCATTGTCTGTTTAGAATTAAAGTTTGCTGAATAAAGGAATATAAAAGTCTCCTTATTGGTCAAATCATCCCTCCTCCCCCACCTTAACCACAGTCAGACTGATATGATACATTAGGAATTTAACTTTATTACTTTCTTGCTCATAACCCTTCAGTGCCTCCCACCTTCCCCTATAGGAAAAAAAAAATAAGAAATCTAACATCTATGGCATGTGCCAGGCACTATATTAAATCATTTGCATGAATTAATGCTTTTGACTCTCTCAACAACCCTGTGATGCAGGTACTATTTTTGTTTAGTATCCCCATCCTAGGGGTTAGGACAGTAAGGCACAGAGATGTTCAGTAATTTCACACAGCAATACGAGAAAGAGTGAGGCCTTGAACCAAGGCAATCTGACATCAGAGCCTGTGCCATGAACCTCTTTGTTATCCTGCTTTCAGTCTTAGCGTGGCCGCCAAGGCTTTCCGCTTCCACCAAGTGGTACCCCCAGTACAAAGCTCCTGAGATGGGGAAGAACATGACGTGCTTGATGAACAGCCTTAAGACCAGTTGGGCCATTATGGAGCGAATCGAGGTGAGGAATGTTACTTTAGAATGGAGAAGTAAGCCAGGGCCAGATAAAGTCGGGCCTTGTTGGGCAATAAAGGGTTTGGGTTTCATTTTAAGCGGAATGGAACGCCTTTGGAGGATTGAAAGTAAATGAGTGATAAGATTTGATGTATGTCTTTAAATGAGCCCTCTGGTTTTTGGGTGGAGAATGGGGCCCACGGAGGAATCGGGGAGACTGATCGGGAGGCTCCTGCAACTGCCACTGTCAGTCCCCCCATGTGCTGTGGTGGGCCATACCCTGAACTTGGCTCCCTTTGCCCCTTCTTCCATCGTCCATCTGGTGAACACCTATTCACCTTTTCAGACACAGTCACAGCCTCTGTCTGATGCTTACCTGACTCCTCACCCCCGCCCCCCCCCCCCAAATTGTCCCATTCCTCTTTTGTCCTCCCAGGGACCCTCCCCCCTTGAATAGTTTATTTCATTACCAAATTATTTTTTATGTTTCTGCTTCCTCTCTAGTAACCATGAGCTCCTTATAGGCAAAACATAAATTAAGAGCTATGCCATCCTCATCTTTGCAAGCTATCCCAGAACTCGGTGTCTGGTATATTGTCGATGTTCATAGGTATTTGCTGATGTTGCAAGAGCAGCTCGTTAATATCTGGAGTACCTTTGTGTTGTGGGACATTGTATTGACCATTGCAGCTTCATTCCTTGTTTTCGTAGGACACAATGCTTCTGAAGTTTGAGAATTCAGTTTTCTGGTTTTTATGGGCTTTAGTTCAACATTTTATATTTAAGGTATGTATTTATTTATACTGCAGCATGCCTTCATCTTTCCTGATGAATAATTGGGCCAACACTTCAATTATATATTTTTCCCCCCTTGTTCTCCTCCTCATATTCCCTGGCAGCTGGTAAAAAGTGACAGCCATTCCTAGAATGGCTATAATATCTCTTATTGATGTTGGGGTGGAGACAAGAAAGGACTCTATTTATCTTGTGGCTTTTCTCAGTCAAAGCAATTTCATCAGAGGATAAGCCCTTGGGCAGCTGTCTGCTTTACCGAAGCCAGTGTGGAGGTCTGTCTCTTTTGCTGCATTCTTGGCTGGAGGACAAGCCTTAAGTTTTTTCTGACACTTGTTGTGGAGTGACCTTGGGCAAATTTGAGCTGTTCAACAATTGTCAGGCTTTTTTGGGGAAAAGATTAGCAGCCTCTGGTGATTGGGGGTAAGGGGTGGGGGCTGTGCAACATAGTCCTCCACAACCTGGCTGTGGTAGACTGTTACAATGAAAGCAAATCTTTGAAAAAATTATGCCAAACATACCAGCATAAAATCTGTCATTGACCAGTTCTTATAAGCTCAAGGGGAGGACCCTCTCACTGACTTCATAAAGATTTTTCTTCAAGGTGGATGCTGTGGTTTTTGATGGCTTTGGGGTTAAGTTAAGCTCAGACAGAGTGCAAGACTTGTTGTCCTTGCCATCATAAATCATTGCATCCACCTTGGATTAAGATTTTCACCTATGATGCTTATGGGAGTGCCTAAAGCATGGACAGAGGACCAAACATTTCTCTAAAGAGTTCTCCAACGATATTAGATGCTGGGCTTATCTGATGCTTATGCTTCATTCACGTAGGCATGGAAGAGCCTGGGTAATTTTTATAGCATTTTTTAGAACATAGCTCATTTCAAAGATAAATTATTTCTAACATCCTTTGTGCTATTTAGCAAATTGTAGAGGTATTTAGCAGCATTTCTAGATTGTGGATTCCTGATTAGGGTTCTTCACATGCTAACTAATCATTCATTACACACTGTATATACCAAAGTCTTTAAAAACTAATTACCTTATTGGCACTATGGCATAGCTAGAATCCAAAAGCTCCTGTAAAGTGCTGAGTGTAGTAAGGAATGGATATTTTTGTTGTGTAGCAGAACAACATTTTGGTTCTGCAAGGCAGGGGTTTTGGGGATGGGCATCAGAATGTCTTGAGTTCTGCACAAAACTGTGTGTATGTGTGCATTTCTGGGGTAAGAGTTCAGGACTTTCATCAGATTCTCAGCAGGTTTTATCAAATCCCTAAAAAGGTTATGAGCCATGTTGAAAGGGGAAATTCTATTTTCTATAGTATTTTGGAGGAAACAAATGGAAAAAGGTCTGTATATCCAGGTGGGGGTGTGTGTGGGAATATCCGAAAACTCATGTTTATTGCTTCTGAATTCCTGTGTCCTCCAGAGCTTAGGCACCTGGTTGATGGTCCCAGAGCCAGGCTGGTCTGAGGACAGCAGCTATGATCTTCCTTGCTCTCAACCCTTGGTCTTCTGATTGTCTCCTCTAAACAGGTGTGTGCTATCATGGGTCTCCATGCCTCCATAAAGTTGCATTAGTTAATAGCCTTTGTCACCTGTTGTGTGTACGTATGTTAGCATGTGTTAGTATGATTAGTTAGCATGTATGCATGCATGTGTGGGGGGTGCATATCTTTAATTACATTATGGCTTTCAGTATGGGAGCCCATGTTTTGTAATCCCTCTTATCAGAGTGCAGGTAGGGATTGCACATTAGGCCTGCAACTTTTCCTTGTCCATGAACTGCCACATTGCACAGCTTTAGGGGGCACAGTTCACTTGCATCCTACGTTAATGCCATTTTCTGGAGTTGGGCAGTGCAGCAGCTGAGGTAACTACTGAGGCTTTCCTGGGTGTAAAGAGCCTTTGGGGTCTTCCACGACACCATTTTCCCCATGGCTAGTTTACTCTTTCATATATATGTTAACATGGGCAGTGGGAAAGATCAAAGAAGAATTAAGAATAGAACCCTTGTCCCAAATGAGCAAGGTGATTCTTGGTATTTTAAAAAGATTTTTTATAGTGATAGGCTAATGAGGGAGCCCATGGAGATAAATAACATCAGGAAGCTTTTAAGACTAATAATACCCTAATTTTCTCTTGCAGCTTTTTCTCCCTTGACTTCTAAATGATATACCAATTGCCAAGCTGATAATAAGCCATTCCTTCCCACCTGGATGCTTTTCTCCTTCACTCTGCCTGTTTACTTTCTCTATGTCCCCGAAATCCCTGCTCAAGTCCCACCTCCTTGTAGAAGTCTTCCCTGATCACTTCCATCCATAGTCACTGACCCCTTGTCTGAATTTGTAACCACCCAGAGTCTGCACCTCACCATTAGCATTTACCATACACTGCTATGCACTGTTGGCTTTCTTTTTGTATGTGTGTAATGGGATAATATTTTGAAATACTATCTGAAATAATTCTCATGGCTGGTAATTTTTGTTGCTCTGCAGCCCTCTCTTCCCACTGAGTTTGAAGCCTCTATTGAGGGGTTTTCATAGCTGACTAGTAGAGACCAATTACAGTTCCTGATTCCCAAGACAGTGAGGCAGGTTAGACAGGAAAATCATCTTGCAGACTCTGAGGCACCTTTGGACTCGGAGCAGTGGGGAAGGGTGGGGGACATCTGGTGAGAACAGTCAGGCTCCTGAAACCAAAGGAGGTTGAACAAAGCAGGATCCATTGTTCAACCATGAGACATGGACCAATCACAATAACCCATTCACAATCCTTAATTTGAATGGTTATTCAGCCTATTGCAATAGCTTACTTACAATACTTAATTTGAATGCTTACTAACCAATTACAATGTACCAATATCTCAAACCCCACCTCCCTTTGTTTAATCTAATAAAAACCCTTATGCCAAACAACCTGTGTGTGTCCACCTTGCGCACGCTTGCTCTCACCCCTTGAGCATATACTTTCTCTTTCTTACAATAAACTTTGTAATTACTTGCTTATATCTTCTTGTCTCATCCTTGAATTATTTCTTGAGATGAGACGGTGAACCTGGAATGGAGCTCCAGTAACATCTTCCTTGATGAGTATGCAGCTCCGGTAACATCTGGATCTCAAAGTGTGTTTCAGAGCCAGTCTTTGGTGGCTACTTATCCCATATCTGATTGGTGGAGGAAATGGCATAGACTTGAAGATGAATTTGCTGACTTGCCTGACATTAGAAGGATATTTCTTGGCATGGAGAGATGTTCAGTATACATTGGCATGAGAAATAAACAGTTCACAAAACAGTATAGTGGAGTAGGATTACATTTTTTGGTAGAAGCATCATCTATATCTATAGCTACAGCTACACCTAATCTTATAACTTTATCTAAATACACTTAGAAAAAATATCTAGAAAAAAGGCTTACCAAAAATTGACAGCTGTCATTTCTGAGTGGTGAAAATGCAGGTAATTTTTGTGTTTATTAGCATTTAATGGTTTTCTTTTCTTTGTTAATTTTTTTTACCATAAATAATATATTACTTGTGCAATAAAATTTTAAAAGTATAATGATTTTCTCTCCTTCTGCCCACCAAACCATAGTATGTAACTCTTGATTTGGGAGTAAGTGGCATACAGTGAGAGTCTGGTGGTATGAGCCATTCATTTTGACCAGTGTGTCTGCGAGCATCATGGACAGGATGGCATTTGAGGAAATGGTCTGGCAGGGAGAGTAAGGGCAAGCTGTGCTGAGGGAGCAGCACAAGCAATGAAAAGTGAAGGACCTGTTTGCGGGTGGCAAGCCAACCCCAGGCCTTTGTTCACTGCTGTGCTGAGCACAGGGTGCTCAGAGATGCTTCATGGGTGATGGGGCTTGGCATATTTTCACACTTGTCTTTCATCTGAACCTCGAGTCCTTCAACTCATTATCCTGAAAGGAACTTCAAGTTTATGGAGGACAGTAATTCTGAACAAATTTCCCAGTGCTGAGCAGAGGGGAGGTGCCCACCGGATGCTGGAAGGACTTGAGTTGACATGAAATCCATTAAGGCAGCATCAGGGAATAGCTTTCTCCCTTTTGTGATCAGTCTTCAGGAAGATTACAAGATGCCCTATTGGAAGAGTTTCCTCCTCTAAGACTGTTTTTAATAGAGGCATGATGGTTATTATGAGTAATTTGGTACCCTAATCATTAAATGTAGTTTATAAATAATTCAATTTTTATTCATCAGAATAAATTCAGGGATATCTATATGATAAAATAACTCAAACTCACTTGTTATCTGACATGCTTCTTGCCTGGGAGGCTGGCAGTCTGCTGAGAATTTAGGTCTAACCTGCTTTTATGATCCATACAACACAGAGAACCATTCTCAATCACTCACACTTACAAGATGTTCCTATAACTACCAAGCCAGGAAAAAAGAAAGCTGGCAATATTATTCTGATTCAGTCCATGGAAATGTATGACAGTCCCCTGAATCTCCTCTCTCAGCGTATGCTAGTGGAACAATGTTGAGAGTCTGCGCTGAAGTACGTGCGATGGGAAAGCCAGAGAGGAGCAGGTGACAGAAGCTGGCATGAGTGAGCTGTGGAGAAAGGGTGGGGGGCTGTCCCAGGAAGGTTCCTTTGCTCTGCTCTCCAGAATCATCCCTGTGTCATCTGAGCACAACTCTCAGTGTCCTCCACTAGTCAGGGAGACTTAGAGGGGGCCATTAAAATTTTTTTTTTTTATGGTTTGTGACCTCGGCTTATTGGTTGAAGTTTCTCCAGGGACTTGAAAAGAGTAACTGAACACGGAAACCCATTTGAGGGGCTATGAGTCCCAGCATCCCAGGGGAGAAGATGGCAGTCAACCCCATTCCCTCAATTAGGTCCTGAGAGCACATTGTCAGCAGGAATCTTCACTCCAGGCAGTCTGAAAATTGCACCTGCTCATTGTTCAGCTTCCGGAGGTCAAAGAGTCCTCCTTGTTCTGCAGCAGTCACTCTACTGCTCTCCTTTGTCCTGTCCTAACATCCAGAAGTCCGTGGGGGCACTTATGAAGTTTTCAAGAATGTTTGTTGTTTTTCTGCCACCAGAGAAACTGTTTTAAAGTCACCAAATGATGATTTAGAAAAAAAAATATGTTTGCTGATGGTTGGCAGATGGATAAATCCCTGAGAGCAAAACTATCTTCACCTGCTAACCCACATATAAATCAATTCAAGACTAATTTTAGCCAGAATGTTAATCCCAACCCCATTTTCAGTCTAGAAAGCAGTAGTTGAAATTCTCCTGCACCAGGCTTGGGGCCAGGAGACCAGTAAGTCTACCTTCAGGAAGTTTGCAATCTTAGGGACATCCAGCATTTCTCTTTGCTCTGAAGCAATCTGAAAAATATCACTCCAATACCTTATTTATCCCAAGCACCATCTGGCAGTTGAGCTAACTCAGCCAGGGCTCAGAATGGAGATAAATGATTTTTCTGTTGGCTATCATTCCTTTACTATATGTAGACTCATATACTCACACACACATGCATACACACATACACATATACACACTTTCACACACACACACTCACGTATACATTATCTTACAAACCCACATACACACAAACATACACAAATACACTCCTATATGTCCCTTCCCGTTCCCCCACTCCCACACAGATGTGTGATACAAAGGAAAGATACCTGATATTGGAATTAAACCAAATTGGCATTGTGACTGGGGACATTAATCTCTCACAGCCTCAGTTTCTTAATCTGCAAAAAAGAAGGCATGTATTTATTTATAGGATTTTTGTGAGTGACTAAAAAGAAATTAACTAACATATATAATGTGCCACTAAATGGGTATGTACTGAAAAAAAAGTTTGTTCCTTTCCACCCTATCTTCCCCCAAATATATAATCTATATACAAAGTATTATTTTTCAAATGCATGGGTAATTTTCCTCTCAAGATTTACCATTTACATTTAATGCAGATTCACCACTGTCCCCTCCTCTCCTTATTGCTGACAGGAAAAATGTCTTGGGATCCTTTGACCACAGACAGCCCATTTGAGTGAATATTTTCTGATGTCTGTTGGAGGCTGCCACACTGTGTTTTCTTCTCACACCTCCTGTGTTCTTTACAGCTGTAGAGTAGGTACTTTCACTTCTTCTTCTTTTTTTTTTTTAGATTCATTCATTCCA
This sequence comes from Choloepus didactylus, assembly GCF_015220235.1. NCBI lineage: Eukaryota > Metazoa > Chordata > Mammalia > Pilosa > Megalonychidae > Choloepus > Choloepus didactylus. The sequence continues at coordinate 29,248,174 of NC_051322.1, read as the reverse complement.
TAAATGTTTATTGAGCCTAGTACAGTTCTAGGCACTAGGGTTAGTAGTAGTAAACAAGAAAGGCAAAATTCCAGCCCTTACAGAGGTTGCATTCTTTTTTAAATTCAATTTTATTGAGATATATTCACAAGCCATACAATCATCCACATTTATCACCACAATCAATTGTTGAACATTTTCATTACCACACACAGGGGCAGCTGAGAAAGTGAATGGAGGGCCTTTGCACCTCTGTAATGGGAAGCAGGCTCTTCAGCAAGGAAGAAGGGTGCGGGGATGACTGTTGGGTATGCAACCAGGAGCATCTGCTATATTCCCATGGTATCTAGTTCTCCAAACACCCAATTAGGGCCATTGAAAGCAAGATCCAATAAGTCCCACCTGTCTATCTTGGAAACTATTGCTGGAATGTGGAGATTCCTGGTTCTATCCCATGGTGCACCATCTTCTATCCTCACCTCTTATCAGTTTGCCTTGTTGGCCAGAGCCTGAATCATAGGTGCCAGTCTGCTGGTAGGCTGACTGGTGGCCCCAATACCTGTTCATCTCTTCTCACTGTCTCCTTGCAAAGCTGACTTCTTACTCCCTTCCTCCCTCCCCTCCCCTCCTCTCCCCTTCCCTCCCCTTCCCTTCCCTTCCTTTCCTTTTTTCTTGAGTCACTAATCTGTGTCAGACAATGTGCTAGGCACTTAGGAACACAGGAAGACACGGTTTCCTTCTCTGTTGAACAAGATGCCAGGTCTGGCCACAGGAAGGCAGACAAGAATGTCATCTCTGTGAGCATCACCTGTTAGGACCTGTATCCCAGCAACTCCTTCTCCCCTCAACAGAGGGTGAATCCTGTGTTCAGGTAGGGAGATGATGGACTCTATTGTGACCTTGTTGGACTGACTTTAATGGAATCTGGCAGCAAATCATCTGTTTCCCTCTTTAACCCTCTTACTTATGAGTAGAAGAGACCATCATTTATAACTTCTAACTCATGGGGGTGCACCCATGGGTACACCGCTGCTATTCTCCTCACAATGGATTGGTTCCAGGAGATCTTGTGTGCACTTACCCATTTTGCATTTCTGACTCTGTTATAATTACATCTGACAGTATATAACAGAAACCTGATTGTGATGAGCTAAATAGAGGTTTTATTTTTCTTATGTAAAAAGAAATCTGGAGAAGGGCAGTTAGAACAGGCACACTGTGTCCACAATGCTAACAGGGACCTAAGCTTCCTCTTTCTTCCTGCTTTGCCATCCACAGTATATGGTTTTTGTCTTTATGTGGGAATTACATTTTGTCCCAGGAAGGAAGAAGGAAATAAGGAAGAATGACAAAAAGGTTAACACTTTCCCTTTTTTTTTTTTATTAGAAAACTGTTAAGTTTTCTCAAAAGTTCCATCCTATAGGCTTCTACTTATATTGGCCGGAATTGGGTCACATGGCCACTTCTACCCTACAAGGGAATCTGAGGGAGATAAGATGGCACATTGCTAAAAAAAATGTTCTCTTAGTAAGGAAGAAGGTAGACTGGATTCTGGGGAGACAGCCAACTGTGTCTGCCACAGGAACCCATCTCTTCAGGTCAGGTGTGATCTAGGGGACAGAGCTAGGTACCCCAGAGTCATAGAATTTTCTCATTATCCATATTCTTATAAGACAGTCAGTTCTCACTTGTGAAGGATGACTTGCAAACATCCCAAATTTCCCAGATACAGTACTATTTGCAGAGAGACATTTCTGAAGGGTCCCCAGCTTCCTTAAAGGGCAGGTATTCAATTGTGCCCCCACCCCCACTCCCTCTCTTCCTTCCTTCCTTTTTTCTTGAGTCCCAAATCTGTGTCAGACAGTGTGCTAGACACTTAGGAACACAGGATCCACGGCTCCCTTCTTTTTTGAGCAAGACGCCAGGTCTGGCCACAGGATGCCGGACAAGAATTGTCATTCTTGGTGAGCATCACCTGTTTGGAAGCAGCCAGACAAGGGATGTGTGCTTGTGGTTTGCAAGGAGTTAAGGGAATTTCTGGAAAATGTGTTTGAACAATCTACAATCCTTTCGAAAGGTTGCTTTAAGAAGAAAGACAAGTTCTGCACCTCCCTGAAGGATGGATGTCATCCTCAATCTTCCATCTGTTAACTTCACACATGTGTGGGAAACTTGTCTTCCCTGTTACAGATCGCTGGACAAGTTAAATCAACTCGACAGAGCTGTGGCACAAGCCTTCACCCTGTTCTCACTGCCATCAGTCAGGAATCTTACTGATGATAGATGAAGGAAGTAAGCCAGCTGGGAGGCCAGGCTTAAAGAGGTTTATGGTAGTACAGTCATATATCCGTGTCTGTGTCTCAACTCTCTTTTGAAAAGTTCCCAACCTATAGATGAGAAAGATGTGCATGATGTTTAATTACACATGAAAGGGAGAAGGTGTCTGCTGGGGAAACTAAATTAGTCAGGAATAGCTATTAACATTTTATATTATTAATAACCACTTACATTTGTCTAGCAAGGTCTACCTTTCAAAATGGTAATGTATGTTTGATCTCATTTAATCTTTATAAGAATTTTACTGTAAAATCTATTTCATATTATATATTTAAATATTTATAACTCTTTCCCTACCATCTAACAAAACCAATAAAATTTCCACACTGAATATTAATATCTTACCCCAAATATTTCATTTTTTTCTTTTATTTACCTCAGGTCCCTGTTTCCTAAAATGTGTTTTGTACTTCCGTCTAATTTTTCCCCTGACTTTTACACAATTCTGTTACCCCAGAGCATCTTTATCCCTGATATTGTATCTTTGATGCCCCACTCTAATCCATTGTTTGTTTCCTGTTTTTGCTATTTGATTTTTAAAATGGTTTTATTGAGGTATAACTGATGTGTACGTGGCACAGATTAAAATTGATAACTTGGTAAATTTTGACAAGTTTATACACCCATGAAACCATCATGACAATCAAGAGAGTGAACGTATCCATCACTCCCCAAAGTTTCCTTGTGCCCCTTTGTAATTCCTTCCTCCCATTTCTTCCAACCCTCTTCCCCTAGAAAAAATTGATTTGTTTGATCTTGTTGATTAGTTCACATTTTCTAGAGCTTTATATAAGTGGAATCATAAAGTATACATGTGTATCTTGGGGTGGGTCTGGAGCCCAGTTATACAAGTTGATTGTGTGACTTGCTTTGGTCAGTACAATGTGAGAAAAGTGACAGGGTGACAGTTCTGAGTCAAAGCCTTGAGAGGCATCACATGTTTCCACTTGTTCTCTTGTACTTTTGCTGTGACTGTGTAGAAGGTACTTCTGCCTCTTCAGCCTTGGCCCCAGGATAAATGCTTGTGGAGCAAACTTGCCCCAGATGACCCAAAGACTTGTGAGCCAGAATAAATCGTCTTTGTTTTTGGCCACTGGCTTTGGGGTGTTTTGTTACACAACATTATTTTGGAAATAGTCAACTGGTATGCTGATCTGGAAGATAACACTACAACAGAAAGGCAGTTACCCTGGATCACTTCCAGGATCCAGCATAAAGAGAGGGAGAAACCACAGAGTTAATATATGTGCTCCACTGAAGGTGGGGAGCATTGCTGAACTTCAGGGTGAGATTAGGGAACGGGACTCAGGAAGACAATTGATTTTAGGTATTGGTAGAAGGAAAACGATAATGGAAATAGACCAAACAGAAAGCAATGGGAAGTGATGTACAAAATAAACTTTAAAAAGGCCCCAAGATGATGAAGTAATTCATTCCTAGGTATTTTGCCAAAGGAAATGACAACATATTTCCACAAAAAATACTTGTACAAGATTGTTCATCACAGGTCATAATAAAAAAAAAGCTTGCGCGAAAAGCTACCTCATGGAGAGGAAGGGAAATAGTCAACCATATCTGAATGAATCAACAGAGGAGGAAAAATGATGGAGAAATTAAACGTTAGAAAACCCAAAGAAAATGAGAATGATGGGTTCAGAGTGGATGGGGAACTCAATACTAAAAGAACAAAGATTGAAAGAAATGAGGAGAGGGGAATCAAAGGAAATTTTGTGGATCTTAATAAAATTACATCCATATAGAATAAGTACAAAAACTGGAAACAGTTCAGGTGGCCTATAACAGGTTGGTCAAACCAGTGGTGGTATATTCACGTAATGAAATACTACTTCACAATAATGAGTAAACTACTGATATTTGCAATAACATGGATGAATCTCAAAAACATTATGCTGAGTGAAAGAAGCCTTACACAGAAGAGTATATACTTTCTGTAGGATGTTCAAACTAATATATAGTGAATAAAAATCAGAACAGTGATTGCTTCTGGGAAGAGTGAGGGCAGCAATTTTTGGGGGAAAGGGTATAGTTTAGGTTATACAGTTGTATGTATTTGTCAAAATGTATCAAATGGTACATTTAAGATTTATGAATTTTGTTATATATAAATTTCATCTCAAAAGGAATAAAAAGTACCATAAACAAATATTGAAGTCTGATATTATGCATGCAGAAGCACTTAGGGGTGAAGGTATGTCTGCCCTTTAATTTGAAATGCTTCAAATAAGAAGGTGTTTTGATGGATGGAAAAAGAGGGGTGGATTGGTGGATAGATATGTGATAGAGTAAGTATAGTAAAATGTTAATGGTGCAATCTGAGTAGTGGGTATATGCATATTCACTATAAAACTCTTCAAAATTTTTGAATTTTGAAATTTTTTATATTAAAATCTTATGGAAAAAAGCTTGCGCGAAAAGCTACCTCATGGAGAGGAAGGGAAATAGTCAACTATATCTGAATGAATCAACAGAGGAGGAAAAATGATGGAGAAATTAAATGGTAGAAAACCCAAAGAAAATGAGAATGATGGGTTCAGAGTGGATGGGGAACTCAATACTAAAAGAACAAAGATTGAAAGAAATGAGGAAAGGGGAATCAAAGGAAATTTTGTGGATCTTAATAAAATTACATCCATATAGAATAAGTACAATTTCAAAACACATAAAAGTAGTAAAATGAAAAACATTAAATTCATAGTTGGTGTGGCCTTAAGAGAGAAGAAAATGGATGTGATTATAGTATAAGGAATAAAGCTTAATGCCAAACTAATTGTATTTGTACATAAAGGGAGTGAGTTTAGGGGTCTTCTCATCAGTCAATAATAGGGAAAGAGAATCATGTAGAAATAGAATTTTAATATACAAAGTGAGGATGTTTGAAACAAAGAAAATGTTAGTTGCCAGATGTGTATTTATAGTGCTATGTATGAAAAGGAGCCTGGGAGGAGCAAAATTTGTAAACGCTCCCCCAAAGTAATCTTTCCTTCATATGAGAATATTTCAGTTATGTCTTTTAAAAGGATGTACACATGGGAAGCCATCAAAATTAACCTCTAATAAATTAGGTCTCTGGGCAGGCTTTGGGAATGCTGGTTAAGAATTCATGGTGGTTGGGCAATGTTTCTAATCAGAAATTGAACATATTCTTTCTTTTTCCTTACTAATGGTAGATATTCAATGAATCTTTGGGCAGAAAAGGGACCTATAATGCTACATACATAACTTTTTAGTTATGAATGTAGAAACCTTCTAATCCTTGGTATTCTCATATGTAAAACAGGAATAATTATCACAGCATTTGGTACACTATAAGCCCTCAAAAAACATTTATATTGATTTTTGAGAACACATGAATAAAGATCATTTATTTACATCATATGCCTGGAATATACAGACTATAAAGCGAAGTGGATGGTAGAATTTTCTGAATTGTGGCAGAGAAAGAATAAAGATTGAGAAGTATAAGGTATAAGATAAAGTCTTTTTCAACATTCCATAGTATAGCTGAAATTAATTTCTCAATATATGAGAACATTTGTCAGAGTTTGGGATGAGCTAGATTTCATTAGACAAAAAAGGACTTTTTTAATGACCAGAGGAATGGTGGAGGGAGGAAAGCTCCAAACATCCTTTAGGATTTCAAAAAGTTATGGTACATGTTAAAAAGGATCTTATTGATGGGAAGAATAAAGTCACATGTTGGCTTGTTAGTTACAAAATGACATATGATTAAAAATTCAAATAATACCAAAATGTGTAAGCTAACATCTCCACCCTTGATTAGGTAAGCCACAAACTTTAAAAATAAAAATAAATGTTCCATCTCTAATTCCCTGGGGAGCTTTTAATCATAAGGCACAGGCCAGACAAATTAAATCAAATCTCCTGGATGGGATCCAAGCACCAGTGGTCGTTGTATCTCCTCAGGTGATTCCAATGTGCAGCCAAGGTCCAGAACCAGGGTTTTAGAGCAGTGGTTTGCAAACTGTGGCCCCCAAACCAGCAGCATTAGGATCACCTGGGAACCTGTTAGAAATGCAAATTCTTGGCCCCTACCCTGGACCCAGTGAATCAAAAATGCTGGGGGTAGGGCTCAGCAATTTGTACTTTAACATGCTCGCAGGCAATTTGATGCACTCTCAAGTATGAAAATCAAGGTCTTAGTATGCAAGAAGAGAAGAGACAGTGGTGTTGCTCATAGTAAGATTTGTATGGCATTTTACCTTTTAAGAGGGTAACTTGAATGATGAACAAACATAATTTGTGACATAATTAAAACCCAACTCTATTTTGACTTCTACTTTCCCTTTAAAATGTAGGAGTAAATTTCAACTGTGTGGATGAAAACATGGTCAGGTCTTATGACTTTTCTGCTCACTCTTAGGTAACAGAGTCCCAATTTAGAAATTAAAGGCATCACTTATAAGACACTTACAAAGGTTTCTTCCCCATACTCCTGAATCCCTAGGGGTGGCACAAAGTCCCTGAGTGGCTGGTGCAGGGGAGAGAAGAGGGGAAGGGGAGAAGAAGGGGCAAGGAAGTTTCTTTGTGGCTGATAGCATTAGCTCTAAGGGCCCAATGGGTGGGCATTTAGAGCAGACTCCTTCCCCAAGAGGCTTTCTTGCATTCACTGGAGGCTCCAATGCTGTATATTCAGGCCATTTTCCCATGATATGGGCCTTGCATTCTGCTGCTCATGGGTTGTGCCCCATCACCCATGGATCTCTGCAGTTTATTCCACTCAGATTTTTACTGTCAGAGCCCCCCTTGCTCTCCTCTTATCCTCTCTAGGGACAGTGCAGGATGTAAAATAGCTCCAGTACATTTCTTGCTCCCATGAGGTCAACCTTTGATACTAGGAAAGCCTCATGCACCTGAGTCTCCCATATCCCTGGGAATACCAGTGATCCACTTATCCTGCTGTCCCTGGGCCTCTTGAGCATTCTCAGGCATTAATCAGGCACCACCAAGTCAGCTCTTCCCTCAACTGCAGGGGCACAGATCAAGCACTCTGGATGGTCCCCTTGAAGCTGCCTCTCCCACTGTACTGCAGAAGTGGGTGGGAATTTGCATCACAGCCACAGTTCTTTCCCAAGAAAATTTCCTTACATATTCTCTGTCTCTGTCTTCTCTCTCAACTCTTATTATAATTTTAAAGTAGGTAAGGAGTTTGACACCTTGAACTAGTTTGGGGACATTTTTTTTGGCAAACTGTCCATGTGGTGATTTGGTTTTGGAATAGGTATGTATCATTATTTGGTGTCTATACAGAAACTTGAATTTTAACATCTTGTTACCTAAGGAGGCTCTCATGTGATTCTAAACCACCTGGCAACACGAGCATTGTGATTCTCATTATTGTCCAAGGTCCTAATTCTAAAAAGAAGCAAAGCAGAGATGTGGACTCAGGTCTTCTGAGTCCAAATTGTGCTCTTTTAACTACCCCATGAGAGAGACAGAAATTGCAAAAAGAGGACCTGTAGATGGTGAGGCCTGTATGAGATCACAGCCCAGAGTAAACTGATAATCCCAAGGATGTAGAGCCTGAGAGTTCTCCACCAATTGCATTCAAGAACTAGAAAATGTAAATAAAATGGTACCTTAGTTAACTTTCTTCTGATTGCAAGTAATAAAGAACCAATGTATTTTACAAACTACCAGGTTAAAGTGATAGTCCTCCAGACTGCCATGTCTGCCCAAGACTTGTGACACCAACTGCAGTGAGTTAGGGTCCAAGTACAAAGTCTGAGGGAACAGTCCCCATAAGACTGCTCTCACTTGAGACACCAGCCACAAGTTCAAGCCATTCTCACTTCAGGCCAGTTGGCTTCTCATTCAGGGGTTCCCATAACTCCCCTCAGGTTCAACAATCCACCAGAATAACTCACAGAACACAGGAAAGTGCTGTACTTACAGTTGCAGTATTGTTATAGTGAATAAAAACAAATTAGAACAAGTCAAAAGAGGAAACACAAAGGGCAAAGTCTGGAAGGGTCCCAAAGTCCTCTCCCCGTGGAGTCTTGGACAGCATCACCTCCACCCAGTCTGTAAGAATGGCAATATGCCAGAGTATTGCCAACCAGGGAAGCTCACCTGAGCCTCGGGTGTAAGAGTTTTTATTGAGTCTTGATCATAGACTGCCCATGTGACTGGCCTTCAGTTTCCAGCCAGTCCCAGAGATTGGCCTAATACCCTTAGTCATCAGTTCCTCAGGAGTTTGCAATAGAGGCAAAGCTCCCATCATAAATCACATGGTTAGACTATCCCCTGGCTAAAGCCCCCAGGCAAACAATGATATTCTTATCAGACATCGAGTTCACTTCCCGTAAATTGACTGCAAAGGCCAGAACTCTCTTTCAGTAGGGTTAATTCTTCAATACACAACCAATTTAAGGGACTTGAAATAAAATAAAAGCTCAGGGGGAACTATAGAGGCCATCAATTTGGCCCAAGTCCCACTGTGTGCCTCTCATTGCAAATTTGTAAGAGAGGGAATAATGTTTGGCTGAGCTTGTGTCAGGAGTCCACCCCAGTTTAGTCAGCTGTGGCTGAGGACATGTTCTATAAACATAGCAGTGAGGGGTAGGGTCAGTTATTAGGGAAAGGGGACTGGGTAGACTCCTCAAATAATGTCTGTTATAAATGGGAAAGGATGTGGACTAGTGTCAGGATATCAATCAAAAGATGAAGACATCATCAATTTATGTACCATACACACCCCAGAATAAAAGGGGAACAGTACACATAAATTGTTGAGGAGAAGAAGTCCTTTTGGACCTGAGGGCCTTATTGCCAGTTCTGCGCCCTCATTGCCCAGTTCATTTGCCCAGTTTCATGACAACTAGCCTCTGGAAGAAAGGTGCAGCAGCCATTAAAGTGAAACAAGTGTGACAGAAGAGTATGTTTGGGTGGAAAGGGTACACAAAAAAAAGATGGGAAATCTGGATTCTCTTTTTGGTTCTGTCACAGACTTACTGCATGTCTCCAGAGAAGTCACTCAATTTTTCTGGGCCTCAATTTTTCACCTGTAAATCAGGAGGTGGGCTAGACCCTTCCAAATCAATTTGGTTTCCATTGAGGTCACCAATGACTTTTATAAAAGGAAAGGAACTTTGTTGACATTACCAAAAACTGAATATGATTATTTTTTTTTATTAAATTCAGTTTTATCGAAATACATTCACACACCATACAATCATCCATGATATACAATCCACTGTCCACAGTATGATAACATAGTTATGTGTTCATCACCACAGTCTATCTCTGAACATTTTCCTTACATCAGAAAGAACCAGAACAAGAATAAAAAATAAAAGTAAAAAAAGAACACCCAAATCATCCCCCCATCCCACCCCGTTTGTCCTTTAGTTTTTATCCCCTGAATATGATATTTTGTGAGTAACTTAATGCAATGACTGGTAAGAATAGCAGAAGGCAAGCTCCCAAAGATATAGTGGGGCTGACTAATAAACCTAAGAGAAATTTCCTAAGAATGGTGTAATAAAATTCATATGATGCTTCTTCAAAGAAAATGCTTTTATTAAATGAACTAAATTTTCTATTAAGCCTACTCTAAATATTTTTATCAAGGACACTCCAGTCAGACAGGACTACTGTCCCCATGCTCAAAGAATAGGCAGAAAGAGAAGAAGAGGGAAGCAGGGCTGATCCTAGGGCTCTTTAGGGTGTATGTGTGACCCTTTTTGAAGGCAAATGAACATTTAATTGAGAAGACTGAATCGGCAATCTCAGTGGGGGCTGGGTCTCTTAGCAATGCCAAAAGAGAGGCCACAAAGATTGGAAAATAGCCAGAGGAGCAGTAGCAAGAGTCAAAAGAAATGCAATCACATATCAATGGGTGGCAAAATGAGATAAATCTTAACTAGTAAAAGTGAATGAAGTGCCAAACGAAATTCCTGGTGTCTTCCCTGGCAGGAAAGAAGAAACAAAAAGAAGTTGGAAAAAGAGAATGAAGAAAGTAGAAAATAAGGTAAACTTGGAGGAAATTTGGAGAAATTATCACTAGAAAGTCTGACGAGACAAACAGCATTGGTTCTGGAGCCAGTATTAGGTGAAATAGTTATGTAGGTTCCTGCTGAGTAGTAGGGACTCTTTTGATGGATTTTGGCAGCTTAAACTCCCTCCACAAGAGGAAGAAAAGCTAGAAATTGTTATAGTTTAATAATGCTTTTGTGCTTCAGCATAAGGAGGCAGAAAACAAACACATCTGGGGAGCAAATTTCAAATTTGGCCTGCCCATTTTAAGAACCTGGAGGTAGAGGTTTGCACAGAAAGAAAATTTTTATTTCAAAAATGAAAGGGAAATCTAGTTCCAGCTGACCCAGAAGGTGGCATAAGGTGCTTCAGGGTGCTATTCCCTCACAGAATCTTTGAACAACTTGCAAAAACTGGCAGAGCCACCTTCCTCAGAACTCCAGAATCCAGTTAAAATGTTGTAGAAACTGAGTATGATAAATCAAGGAAACACAGCTTTAAAATATGGTGGTAGAAACTCATGACACTCTTGCTTGCCCCTCCCGTAATCTTCCCTGGTTCAATGTGGAGTGAATCTGTGCACACACTGAGGGTCCCTGACCCTGTTCTGGAGGGAGAAGAATAACTCCTATGTGCATACTGTGGTGCCTGTATGTTAGTGCCTATCAGGTGACAGCTTGAAAGACTGACCCAGGAAACTCTCTCTGGCTTACCCTTCTAGAACTGGTCCTTCAAGGAGAAGCAGCTTGCTGACAGCTAAAGCAGCATAAGAAACAATTAAGTCAAAGTGGCCTGGTGAAAAGGATTACCTGATTAAATCATACAATAGAGAAACCAGTAAGAGGAGAAAATCTATTTCAAAGGGAGTAGAGGGGGCTTTTGAATTCCTGTAAATAGGGGAATTCCTAAGGCCATGAGCAAACCAAGTCCAGGAAAAGATGCAGGCTCAGCAAAGGTGGAGAGGATGCTGCAATTCATATTCACCTCAGGCTGGTCCTCTTGATAGGAGAGCTAAATTCTGAAGGAGGGCACCAACCAATGCAGAGCCAATTTGCAAGACTGTGGAAGGTATATTTTTGCTTTGGTTTGACTGTTTTTCTTAGCTCCTGGCACTGAAGGAATTCTCTATCACATCACTAGCTGGATACAAACTTAAGAAACAGACAGCTCAGAGACTAAATCCCCGAGTTAAATTTTTAAAATATTAAAATATACAGTGTCCAAAAAAGATTACAAGGCAGATAGACAGGAAATGATGGCCCATCCAGAGGAACAAGATAAAAATCCAGAAACTATCGATGAAGATCAAGCTTTGGACATAAAAACAAAGACTTTTAAAAAAATGATTCTCAATATGCTCAAGGACATAAAGGAAAACATGGAGAAAGAACTAAAGGATATCAGGAAAATAATGAATGAACAATATGTGAATCTCAATAAAGAGATAGAAATTTAAAAAATGGAACCAAACAGAAATACTGGAGTTGCCACAATAACTGAAATAAAAAATTCTCTAGAGGGTTTCAATAGCAGATTGGAGGTGGCAGAAGAAAGAATCAGAGAATATGAAGACAAGAGAATTCAAATGATTCAGACCACAGAGCTGAAAGAAGAAAGTATGAAAAAAAGTGAACCAAGGGTAAGAGTCCTGTGGGACACAGATATGAATGTAATGATAACCCCAGTTTTGGGTATGTTCTTGTTCTTAGTCCACATTCTGGTGAATCTGTACCCATTGTAAATGAGATCATCTCAAGATATTACTTTAGTTAGTATGTGGCCCAACTAAAACAGACTGGGCTTCAATCTGGTTTACTGGATTCCAGTAAAATCACTTTAAAACAAAGTGAAAGACAGACTAGCCATGGGGTGCAGCCAGAAGCTGGATGTCAACAGAATCCAGAAGAGAAATGAGAAGACACTGCCATGTGCAATGACATGTGACAGAAAAACCAAATACCAAGTGTTGCTGACAACAGTCCAAGAACACCACAGTATTCTGGAAGATGGGATTGCCTTGCCAACACAATTTTGGACTTCTCCTAGCCTGAAAACTGTGAGCCAATACATTTCTGTTGTTTAAGCTAACCCCTTGTTTAGTATTTGTTTTGGCGGCCAGAAACTAAAACAGACACCAGCAAACATAAATATGTGCATTATGGGAGCCCCAGAAAGAGAAGAAAGAGAGAGAGGAGCAGAACGAATAATCAAAGAATGATGAAAGAAAACTCCCATATGTTTTAGTTTCCTTGACTGTTCAGGCAAATACTGTGCAGTGGGTTGGCTTATACAAAGGGAATTTATTAACTTAGGTTTCAAGGCTGAAAGATAGTCCAAATCAAGGCATCATCAAGGCAATGCTTTCTTCCTGAAGACTGTGGCATTCTGTAGCTGGCTGCCAGTGAACCTTGATTCCTCTGTCACATGGCAAGGCACATGGCAGTGTCTCCTAGTCTCTTTCTTCTCCTCAAGGTACTGTTTCATCTTCTTGCTTCTTGTGGCTTCCTCTCTCTCATGTCTGAATTCATTCCACTTATTAAGGTCTAGTAATAGGATTGAAACCCACCCTGATTGTACTGGGCCACCTGCACCCTAACTGAAAAGACCTCATCAAAAGGTTCTACTTACAATGGGTTTACACCTACAGGAATGGATTAAATTTAAAAATATGTTTTTCTGGAGTACATACAGCTACAAATCACCACATCATATTTTACGAAAGACATGAATATGCACATTCAAGAAGCCCAGTGAACCTCAAGCAGGATAAACTCTAAGAAAACTATGCCCAGACACATAGTAGTCAAACTATCAAATGCCCAGGACAAGGAGAGAATTCTGGAAGTTGTAAGAGAAAAGCAAGTGATTATGTACAAGGGACTCCCAATAAGATTGTCTTGATTTTGCATCAAAACCATGGAAATGAGAAGGTAGTGGGATGAATATTTAAAGTGCTGAAAGTAAACAATTTCCCATCAAGGATTTTATATCTAGCAAGACTTAAAATGGTACAATACAAAAAATTAGGTAACTATTAAAATAGGAATTAACAGAAGAATTGAGGGCCAAAAAAGGTATAAAGACCGAAAAGAAAAATGGTGGAAGAAAGTCCTGCAATAAGAGTGGTTACTTTAAATGTAAATGGTTTAAACTCTCCGGTCAAAAACAGAGATGGGCAGAATGGATAAAAAGCAACGACCCAAGTATGAGCTGTTGAAGCAAATATTTGAAGGGAGAAATAGGTTCTATGTTACTAGTAGGAGATTTCAATACACCACTATCAATAATGGATAGAAGATGTAGACATAGGATCAATAAGAAAGTAGAATACTTGACTGATACTATAAGTCTATTAGACCTAACAAACATATATAGAACACTTTGCCCAACAGCAGCAGAACACACATTATTCCCTAGTGCACCTGGATAATTCTCCAGCATAGATCAAATGTTAGGTCAGAAACAAGTCTCAATATAGTTAAAAAAATTGAAATCATATATTGTGTTTTCTCCAACCACAATGGATGAAACTAGAAATCGATAACAGAGGGAGAACAGGAAAATTAAAAAATATGTGCAAATTAAACAATGCACTCCTAAGTACCCAATGGATCAAAGAAGAAATCACAGGGAAATTAGGAAATATCTTGAGGAAAATGAAAACAAAAATACAACATACCCAAAAACTATGAGATGCAGCAAAGGCAGCGCTGAGATGGAAATTTATTCTATAAACGCTTACATTAAAAAACTAGAAAGATCTCAAATCAGAGATCTAGCCTTACAATTGTAGGATGTAGGAAAAAAAAGTAATAAAAAATCCCCCAACAAAGAGAAACCCAGGGTCATATGGCTTCATTTGTTAATTTTACCAAACTTTCTAATAAAAATTATCAACAGTCTTACTCAAACTCTTACAAAAAATTGAAGAGGAGGAAATACTCCCTAGTTCATTCTATAAGCCCAACTTCACCCTCATACCAAAGCCAGATAAAGAAACCACAAGAAAAGAAAATTACAGACCATTATCCCTTATGAATATAGATTTTAAAATCCCAACATAATAGTATCAAACCAAATCCAACAACACATTAAAAGAATTATACATCATTATCAACTGGGATTTATCCCAAGTAAACAAGAATAGTTCAGTATAAGAAAATCAATTACTGTAATACCAAACCTAGCAGAAGGAATGAAATAATTAGAAAGGAGATACATGTAATAGAGAATAATAAAAAAATAGAGAGGATCAACAAAATCAAAAGTTAGTACTTTGAATAGATCAATAAAATTAACAAGACTTCATCTAGACTGATGAAAGAGAGAGAGAGAGCACGAGAGAGACAGAGAGCACAAGCATATAAAGAAAAAATATAATTTAAAGATGGGGGACATTACCACCAACTCCACAGTTGTAGGAGGGATTACTAGCCAAATACTTTTAAATTGCCCAGATTTGGGGTTAAAAAATATGAAAATTGTTGGTTTCATATTTCATCACAGAAATAAAAAGGATTATAAATGGATACTAAGCACAGTGTACACAAACAAATTAGATAACTTAGATGAAATGGGCATATTTCCAGAAACACACATACCATCTACACTGACCCAAGAAAACACAGAAGATTGCAAAAGGCCAATAACAAATATTGTGATTGAATCAGTAATCAAAAATCCCCCAACAAAGAAAAACCCAGGATCATATGGCTTCACTTGTTAATTTTACCAAACTTTCCAATAAAAATTATCACCAGTGTTACTCAAACTCTTACAAAAAGTTGAAAAGGAGGAAATACTCCCTAATTCATTCTATGAGCCCAACTTCACCTTCATACCAAAGCCAGATAAAGAAACCACAAGAAAAGAAAATTACAGGCCAATATCCCTTATGAATATAGATTTTAAAATCCCAACATAATAGTATCAAACCAAATCCAACAACACATTAAAAGAATTATACATCATTATCAATTGGGATTTATCCCAAGTACACAAGAATAGTTCAGTATAAGAAAATCAATTACTGTAATACACCACATTAATAACATGAAGGAAAATAACCTCATCAATTGCTACAGAAAAGGCATTTGACAAAGTTCAGCACCCCTTCTTGATAAAAACACTTAGAAATTAAGGAGTAGAAAGAAACTTCCTCAACATGATGAAAAGCATACATGAAAAACCTACTGCAAACATTACATTAAATGGTGATAGATTGAAAGTTTTCTCTATAAGATCAAGAACAAGACAAAGATGCCCACTTTCAACACAGTTATTCAATATATGTACTGAAAGTTCCAGCCAGAACAATTAGGCAATAAAAATAAATAAAAATCATCCAAATTGGAAAAGGAGAAAACTTTCCTTATTTGCAGATGGCATGATCCTGAAATATCCTCCACAAAGCTACTAGAACTAATAAATGAATTCAGCAAAGGGGTGGGATACAAGATCAACACCCAAAAATCAGTAGTGTTTCTACAGTGTTATGTAAAAGGGAGTCTCAGATTAAGTGCCTGTTCTCATCAGAATCCATGGAGGCAAGAAGGCAGTGGGATGAAATATTTAAAGTGCTGAAAGTTATGAACAATCTGAAGTGGAAATCAAGAAAAATTCCATTTACAACAACAACTAAATAATCAAATATATAGAAATAAATTTAATCAAAGATGCAAAGGACTTGTACATGGAAAACTATAATACATTGCTGTAAGAAAGCAAAGAAGACCTGAATAAATGGAAGGACATTCTGTATTCATGGATTGGAAGACTAAATATTGTCAACATGTCAGTTCCACTCAGAGTGACTTACAGATTCAATACAAATTCCTACTGCCTTCTTTGAAGAAATGGAAAAGCCAATCATCAAATATTTATGGAAGGATATGGGGCCCTGAATAGCCAAAACTATCTTGAAAAAGAAGAATGAAGTTGTAATACTCTCACTTCTCTATTTTAAAATTTATTATAAAGCAACAGTAATCAGAACATGATGATACTGGCAAAAGACACACATATAGACAAATGGAATTGAATTGAGAGTTCAAAAAACAACCCTCACATGGAAGCAACCCAAGTGTCCACCAACAGATGAATGGATAAGCACAATATGACCTATACTTATAAAAGTGTACTATTCAGCCATAAAAAGGAATTAAGTTCTGATACATGTTACAACATGCATGAAACTTGAAAACATCATATTGGGTGAAATAAGCCAGACACAAAAGGAAAAATATTGTATGATCTCACTGATAAGAAATACTTTGTAGATTCAGAAACTAGAATACAGATTACCAGGGGCAGGGTGGGGGTAAGGAATAGGGAGTTAATGTTTAATTTGTACAGAATTTCTATTTGGGTTGATGGAAAGTTTTGTTAATGTATAGTAGTGATGTTAGCACAACATTGTCAATGTAATTATCACCACTGAAATATATATTTATATTTTAAAAAGGGAAACTTTAGGTTGTATATATGTTACTAGAATAAAACATTAAAAAAAATCCCATGGGACTGTACAACACAGTGAGCCTTAATTTAAACTATAGACTATTTGTAATAGTATAATTATAATAATATTATTTCATCAATTGTAACAAAGGTATGACATGAATGCAAAGTGATAGTAATAGGGAAAACTGTGTGTGAAGGAATGATATGGGACTCTGTATTTTCTTCCTGATTTCTCTGTAAACATACAACTTTTCTAACAAGGAAAAAATGAAAGGGAAATCTAAGTAAAGCAGGTAGTCAATGAAGGGCAAAGACTGAGACACATAAAAGGAAAGGTAACAGACCAGCAGAAACATTTCAAAGGAAATTTCTTCTTAGAATATTAGAATTAATAAGCTTGCATTTGAGAACACCAAGATTTTTTAAAAGGCTTTGGGAAGAACTAGGACGAAGTAAGGATATTAGATGAAGAAGGTTCTGGATGAAGTCAATATCAACTTCCATGACAGAAGACCCAGTACCACCTGCAAATCAGAGAGAGTGTGTGAAGCAGTTGGAGGTCCCAAACCTCCCTAGGTCAAGAGGATTCATTTGACCCATGTACAGTGCTTAGTATTACCACATCATCTCTCTTTTGTTTAACAGAGCTGCCATCCTCCAATGGGATTACTTGCCACTTTGTGGAGAAAATCCAGCTCTGTGTGCTGAGCGTGCTACACTCAGAAAAAGAGCAGACCCTAACTCGCTTTAAAAAAACTAATCTTATCTCAAGCTATTTTACCATTGAGTATTTAATATTTTTGATATTTTAATTAAAATTTAAAAATGCATATTATTAAATATGTGACTATAAATGAATTGGTCTGTATGCTACCTAGAGTCATCTTGAGCACTACCAGTGCTTCACATGACACATTTTGCTCAGCTCTGTTTATCATTCACTACATGCTTTTGAATGCCTACTGTTCTAGGCAATGGAGGTATAGTAGTAAATTCAGCAATCAAAATTTCCTGCCCTCATGGAGCTTACATTCTAGCAGTAGGAACACAGGGACAGATAAACAAAATAAATAGAATTTATACTGTGTGAAATGGTGATATGTATTATGGAGGAAAGTCAAGCAAGGGAGGGAGATACATAGTGTTGGAAAGTAGCTTGTACTTTTAAGTAGAGTGGTCAGGAACACCTCACCAAGAAAGTTCTCTTTGAGGAGAGTCCCTAAGGAGGTGAGTGAATAAGTCATGTGCATATTTGGGGAAGGAGACATCAGGCTGAGGGAAGAGCAAGTTGGAAGGCCCTGAGGTAGAAGCATGCCTGGCAAGTTCAAGGAACCACAGGGAGGCCAGTGTGTCTGGAAAGCAGGGGGGAGAATGATAGATGAGGAGGTTGGAGAGATAATGGGGGATAGCAGATCATTTAGGACATGCTGCAACTACTACTGCTGCTACTGCTATTACTACTACTGCTGCTGCTACTACTACTACTATTTTTATTACCACTACTGCTGCGATTGCTGCTGCTGCAACTACTACTGCTGCTACTGCTATTACTACTACTGCTGCTACTTCTATTACTACCACTGCTGCTACTGCTGCTGCTACTGCTATTACTACTACTGCTGCTGCTACTACTACTGCTGCTACTGCTGTTACTACTACTGCTGCTACTTCTATTACTACCACTGCTGCTACTGCTGCTGCTACTGCTATTACTACTACTGCTGCTGCTACTTCTGCTGCTGTTTCTGCTCCTGCTTCTGTTACTTCTCCTGCTGCTACCATTACTGCTTCTGCTATGACTATTGCTGCTGACATTACTTGTATTATTATTTTGGAGTATTAGGAAGATGGGGAGAGAAATGGTAAGGAGACATACAGTTCACAAATAAGTTTGTGTTGAGAGTCTAATTCTTAAGCTTTCAGCATTTGAGTTTCTTGGTTCCTGCAAACCACTAAACCCTGCTTGCCATTAAAAACTTCACCATCCAAAATCCACTACCCAAAATTGGTGATAGAAGCTATATCAATAAGGAATAATGAAATAATGAGAGAAAACTTACTGACCAGTGATGTTACCCATCACTTTGCTAGGTTCTGTAGAAAATGCAAAACAAATAAGATATGGTGCCTCACTTCAAGTAATCCTTAGGGTTGTTGGAGTAAAACATGAACAGACAGAAAGGAAATTGTCAGAGTACAATGCAGTATGAAGTTCCGTATTGCTGGCTCAATGCAAGAGGTAGGAGGGAATGAGGACTCTAAAATGGATTGTCAGGGAAGGTTTCCTGGAGGAGGCAGTTCTTGAGCTGCATGCTGAAAAGTGAATGGGCAAGGGGAGGGACTCCAAGCAAGGGGGAAGAAAGCAGATGTAAAACATAGAGATATCAATGAGCCTGAGCTTGAGCTTGGATGTAGGAGTGGGAGAAGAGGTTATACAGGGTAGATTAGAGAGGGCCTTGACAGCTAAACAGAAGAGTTTAAAATGCAAATGATTAATTTTCCAGGGGTTCAAGGACACTGGTATATTTTAAACCTTGATAGAGAAGAGACTAGCTGGAAGCCCACATGGTCAAGCTGCAAGTAGAAATTCATTTGGTGAACTGACTTGCAGAGCCTAATGCTGAAAGCAGCTCCCTTAGTGTTATACACTAGCCAAAAATCCCATTTCCTATCTGAGTGCAATCAGGGAGCCTCTCTTAGTAGAGGCTCCAAATCCTCCCCCTTGAACTTGGAGATGAGCTTTAGGCAGAAACCTCACCTCAAACTTCTGCAGGCTAATTCCTTCAGGGACTCCTGGGTCTAGTAAATCCCTTGAATTATTTTCCCCTTAGACATGGGGGGTCTGATTTCCCACCTCCTGAAACCATCTCTGCAACCTCCCATCTGTACATAAGGTTTGATCTTTAGTCTCTCAAGGAAAATAAGCCAGAGGAACAAAGGCAACCATTGGGGGAAACTTTCATGGTTACCAGAGCTGTTATTACCTGATCCCAGGTCTCAGGTTGCCTTAAGTAGTTTTTTGCTACTTAAAGTGTGTCCAAAGATGGCAGCGTTAGCAGAGGTGCGGAATCTCAGCCCCACTCTAGACCTACTGAGTTAGAATCTTTATTTTACCCAGATCCTTAGGCTGGTGATTTGGATGCACATTGAAGTTTGAGACATGCTGATCTGGTTAACTTATTGGGAATCAGCTCTTCAGACAGAGCAGCTCAGACTGCTCTTTGAGGTAGGACTAGCCGGCAATACTGTGAGGTTTGCAGAGCATGGTTTTCCAGATTTCCTTCTAGGGATGTCCCTTCCCTGCCACTCTTCATTCTGTAAACATCTATTGAAAGTTTACTATGTGTTAGGCATCAAGCTAGGCTATGAAGATCCAATAATGAAAGGTCAAGCCCTGGCCCTACAGCAGCTGACGATTCACTGGGGAGCATAGCATGCGAATGCAGATACAGATACAGGGGGGTGTCTTTCATCCCTGTGGTTGTCAGGTATTTTCCCACCTGTCCCCCATATAGAAGCCCCTGGCAAGCCTCAGGTCCTGCCACACTGACTCTGGAATCCCTTCTTCCCCCATTATTGTGGTCACCTCCTTGGGATGCTGGATATTCTCCCTAGAATTGACTATCCCTGCTCTTCAGTTTTCCTGGGAATAGTTAAGTCCCTTTCTTCCCTCATTGAATCCTGCCTGTTTTGCCTCTACTAATTCTGGAACCTGCCCCCTTTTTTTTCTAACTTCATTACCATTAGCCTAATCCAGGTCTTCTTTTTTTTCAGGAATGATTCATTATCTTTCTAAGTGATCTTCCCATCCTCTATCTTGTCCACTTCAAATCTGTTCTCTACAGCAGAAAGAGTAATCTTTCTGACATACAAAATTGAATGCTCATTAAAATTCTTCAAAGGCTCCCTTTGCAGGATAAGTTGAGTTCTTACCAAAGCACGTGGCCCCTTTCAGGACTTGTCTTCTGACTGAGTGTCCTCATCTCCCATGACTCCTTCTTTTACATTTCAGCTACAACAATCTCCTTGATATCTTGCTTTTTCATCTCATTATATATGTATTCATACTCATCCTTCTGCTTGGACTGTTCTTTCCTTCTTCCCCAGGCAGATGCCTGGTCAAATTGCCATATCCAGCTCAGCTTTCTGGGAGCTTTCCAAAGCTAGCAATATCCAGGCCTTCCCCCAGAGAACCTGGTTGATCTTATTGGTCTGGGGACTGATGTCCAGGCATTGGTATTTTTAAAATGTTTACTAAATAGGTACTTCTCAGGCTTTATTGCTCATACAAATCACCTGGGTATCTTGTTAAAATGAAATGCGTGTTCTGGTTTAGTAGGACTCAGGGGTCTGAGATGTTGCATTTCTAACAAGCTCCTGAGTGATGCTGATACTGCTGGTCCACAGACCACATTTTGAGAAGTGAGGGTCTGGAATGGGTGCTTCCAAAGGGCCCCTATCAGACAGGGCCCTCTCAGGCCTCTCCGCCAGTGACCTCGTTATTGCCCCACCCTTGTGCATCTGGGCTTGTGGCTCCTAATATTCTGACACTTCTTATCACAGTGAGACTTCCTCTGTTTTCTATGAAATTATTGGCGATGAAAATGCAATGAGCTGCTGGCCCATGAGGAAGAAAATTTCTCATGCCTCTTTATTAAGCAAATACTTGGGCAAAAAGATATAATTTTTCTTTAAAATGCTTATGAGTAGATTGGTAAGACATCAAAAAAAGACATTTTCCGCAGAAGCAAAGGAAAGATGATTTGTTTGCTTAAGAAACAGAACTCATTGGCCTATTTGAAATATTTGAAGGAGGCAGCAAGTACAGATATAAAAAGAAACACTGGAGAATTTATAATAATAGCAACAATGATAATAATAATGATGATAATAGCTTGCACTTATTGAGCATTTATTATCAAGACACTGTTTTAAACATTTTATATATAGTAACTCAATCCTAATATTATCCCATGAGGCAGTTACTATTTATTCCGATTTTCAGGTGAGGAAGCTGAGTCACAGAGATACTAACTGTCCAGTGGTGTGTACTAGATTGCTTAATTGAGACAACTGAGTTAATAGTAAAAAGTATTTATAAGAGTTAAAATCATCCAGAGGTTAGAGACATTAACATCACTGAAAGAAGAAACAAGAGCTCACTGAAGAAGTCCTCAAAGAAAAAGCCCCTTCCCTAGCATTTACAGTTTACAGACTTTCAGTAGTATTGGTGGTCATCAAATTGGCAAATAAATGTTTTTGAGACAGGTGATACCTCGTTTTGAGTGCAGTTTGAAGATCCTGGGAGTAATGAAAAAATGCTTGCTTTTTCTTCAGGTAGATTTACCAGGAAGAGATATCATCTTTTGTCTAAATGTCATTGGGTTCTTATTTTAAGATATTTCAGCCTGTGTATTCCACGTTGAAAAATTCTTCCACAAGAACACCGGCCAGATTACTTTTGTATAAAGCATTTGATTTTAATACTTAATAAATATTTGTAAAAGCATATAGTTGTAGTTGCATATGGTATATATGATACATCTATGGTAGCCAAGGTTTTCCAGGAATGAAACTGCATTTATAAAACTCCATCCATGGGAAATAAACATTCCATTGATGACAGCCTGACAACTCCTCCTATGACTATTCGCCAAAACCCAATATGGTTGTGTGTGGGTATGTGTCCTAGTGAAAGAGGTGATTCCTCAGCACTTATATGCACATTTCAAGGGTCAGAACTAGATTAATTTATCTTTGTATCCAGGGCCTGGAACGATAATCAAAAGTTTGTTCAACCAAACAAATATCAAGAGCTAATGCGTATTGAGTGCTTTGTCTGGTCCAGGCACTGTGCTGAGTGCTTTTGTGGGGATATGCTCATTAAAGCCTCTCTGTGAAGCCTCTCTGTGAAGTCAGCACACAAACCACCCCCTGGCCTTCTGATGCCAGGCGCCACTCTCTTGAGTGCTACATGTTAATGCTTCTTCATCTGTGGGTGGACTTGGGCTGCCTCAAGGCCACACGCCGTTACAGCTGCCAGCCTATGTCACAACCCCCATGTCTGACTGCCCTCCAGGCTTTTCTCTCTTCCTCAACTCTTTGAGGGGTTTCTCTATTATACAGCTCATGAGCCGGGCAAAAAAGCCACTGACACACCCTGGGGTGTTTTATCCACATTCTGAGATTCTCTCTGAATCCTAAATCAGATCTATTTTTCTAATGTGAATTTTTAAAGAATTAATATTACTACAGTTTTACATTCAGACTCAACATTTAATTAGAAACTGTCTTAAACGTGGTCCTTCCTTGAATTGTCAAAGAACCTCATGATTTTGGTCTTTTCTCCATTTCACAGATGAGAAACCTGAGGCATCCCAGTGTTTCACCCCAGGCCGCACAGCTTGAGGGCGACAGAGAAGACTGAATCTAGGCTGCCCAAATGCAACCTCACTGCCCCTTCCCTGACACCACAGCTGCCCTCCGCTGGCCCACAGGACTCTCAGCAGCGTGTGGTACCTTCCATGATCCAGAGACCTTCCCTTTCATGAGACCCTCACCGTCATCTGGCATTATTATCCTCACTTTACGGTCAAGGCTCAGAGGGCTGAGGACATGCTCAGGTTGTTAAGTGGAGAGGCCAGAACTTCTCTCCAGATCTCCTGACAAATACCTGGAATTTACAGAAATGATGGCGTGTATCAGGAGAGAGAAAGGTCATTTTAGCACTAGCGTCTTCTAACTAAGGTCTGCAGACTATTTTGCCAACTTGAGGTCTACTTTTTACTATTCCCAAGGTGGATTCTGAGGCAGGGAAAGGTGGTGAGGGAAGGAGGAACACAGTAATGTGCCATTTCACACACCTTCCCAGAACTTGCTGTCCACTTCTGCCCTGCCTCCCATCTCCACATTTTATAGATGGGAAAACCGAGGCTCAGAGGGGCAACTGACTTGTTTGTGGAAGGAAGGGTCACACTACCTTTGGGGTTTGAATACTTTTGGGGTAGGCTTTCCTGTGTGACCCAACAACCCAAAGTCTGAGGCAGGGAGGCACAGTTTCCTTACATTCCAAATGATCCTCTGTGCCAGCTATTTCTCTCCAACATCTCCATTAGGCCACTCCTCCTTTGTAGAACTTCCAGTGGCTACCAGGAAGCTTAAACTTCTCTTTTGACTACCCATCACCTCATAATCTGGTCCCATCTTAAGCATCCATTTGTTATGCCCTGCTCCTTCCCAGAAACCCAGGCACACCCAAGGACACACAGAGGGTGTTTGGTTCAGGTCAGCCGTACCTCACCTCTGTCCACATGTGCCCCTCAGTGACTTCAGAAGTCTGAACTCTTCTATCCACCCACCCACATTTTCCCAGCCTCTAAGACCTACCTTAGCTTAAGTCCCAATTATCCCATCAAGCCTTTCCAGACTCATTAGTTCCACCCATTTCTCTCTCCTTTGAACATAGCTCTTAATTTAGCCCTTAGATATGTAGTGTCTTGTGATATTTGCTATTATTCCATGTGCATTATTTTAATCTACATTCTTAGTAATAATAATAATGACCAATAGAATTTTTGAGCATTTATTATATTCTAAGCTCTCTTCTAAGTGCTTCTTATTTATTGACTTATTCAACTCTCTCAGCAACCCTATGGATTAGGAACTGGGATTACCACCATGTTACAGATTAGGAAACAGGCCCAGGGATGTTAGTTACTTGCCCAAGGTAACACAGCCCCAGGGAGTCTATGAACCACCACACTAAACTGCTCTCTTTAGAGTAGAAGCTCCTTGAAACCAGGGTCCACATTTTCTCCTTCTTTCCCCTCTAAGATCCATCGCTTATATGTTCTGAGCTTGACTCCTTGTTTGTTCACTGGAGATCATGATACCTTCCTGGGAGGCTGGTTGTAAAGATGAAGTGATTTGTTCCTCGGTTAGCATGGTGTCGACACACAGTAGGTACTCACATATTTGCTCAACAAGGGAATTCTTGTTCCTGAATTCTTCCCTGGATACTTTACTTCTAGCTGCTGCATTGTCAAGAAAAATGCAGCTGCTTTTTGACAAAGAAGCAGATCTCTAAATTATGTCATTTCAATCAATTAATATCAATTATATCAATTAAGTATAGACAGATTTATTTCAAAGAAAAATTTTGAACAGTTAAAGCCACCTACTGCAATCATACTGAAAGTCAACATTCAAGTTCCACTTTACCTGAAACACTTAGCTTTAAGAAGAAATTCATCTCCTAACCTGTGTTGGGAGACACAGCCTCAGGTGCATGTGCAGATATGCAGTACCAGATTCATGGAGCTAGGAGACCCACAAACTTGGTTACCTATTCCCCAAATAGAGACATGGTGAGGTCTTTATTTCAGGTAAATTGTCTAAAATGACTTGCAAGCAGATTATATAGGATAATGGTTATAATAGATATGTTTTGGGATGCTTGTCCTACCCATAGTTGCCTTATCTGGAAACTGTTTCCCCCCACCAATAGCCTTGTTTGAAGGAGGAGTGGGTCCAAGGGGGCCATGTTGGTGCAAACACCCTTCCCTCCCAACCACAGCTGATTGGACCTGAGACAGACACCTGACCAAAGTCCAGCCAATTCATGGAATGGCCAGCAACCAATCAAATTTTCTCTTTTGAGAATTTGAACCAGGAGGCACAAGACTATAGTAAGCCCGGAAAGGTATAGTAGGTATAGGCTTGTGACGATGCAGAGGAATCCAGCTCAAAGAGAAATGGAGAAGGGAAGTTGCTGGGAAAGAACACATAGCTCCAGAGAGGTGGACGGAGGTCTGTTTTCAGTGTGGGCATTTCTCTGTATCCTTACAATAGACTCCTTCTTGCTTGTATTGATTTGAGCGGATTTCTGTTCTTTTACACTTATCGAACCCTAGGATAGTGGTTTTAACCATATCATTCTCTCTCATTGTGGGAGTATGTATTGGCTGATATTCAGCAAGTTAATTGAAGTAAATAGCATACAGTTTAGAGATTTCCTTTTTTTTTTTGTCAAAGCCATTGTGTTTTCCTTGACAAGATAGCTTGAAGTAAAGTCTCCAGAGTAGAATCTCTAGTTCTTGTTCAGCAAATATTTGAGTACCTACCACATGACAGAAGGAATCATATGGTTGAACACATCAGCATTATCTCCAGACTTTCATCAGCTTTTTAAATGTAGCTAAAGTCTGATAAATATAGTTATGATTTTCCAGTTTCTGGATGATGCATATTGCTTGGCTTCTCTGTCTTCCTGCTCTGACTGCATTTTTCGAGTTCACTCCTCCTAGGTATCTCTGCCACTGGATGGGAGCAAAAACAGAGGAAATGCAGGGAAAAATATAAAACCAGACAGTCTTGCTGCATATTTTGAGTTCTAGTTCTAAGTTTGATGGAGGGTAAGGTTTACTGGCTGACAGGAAGGATGTTTATTTAAGAAGCCTTTATTTCTGAATCCTCACCCATGTCTCCATTCAATTTCCTAGATTCCCTATTTTGTGGAGGCAGCAAAAAGTGATGGAAAGAATCCTGGCTCAAAACCTGTGTCCTCTCCAATCCTGGCTTTGCTGACGGGGGGACTTGGGCATGGTTCATTTCCCATCTCCAGGCTTCTGTTTCCTGATCTGTAAAAAGAGGGTTAATAATGCCCATCCTGCCTAGCTCACAGTGTGGTTGAAGGGTCAAATGAGAAAATAGATGGAAAGTGATTTTCAGGTCACAAGGAATGAAGACACGTGGGGGATTGTTAGCAAGACTGTAGTGAAGAAATGGCTGTATACGGGCAGCACAAGTCCCAACTTGCCCTGACTTGCAGCAACTCTAAGATTTCAGATTTCTGTTCCCCTGCTCCCCAATACTCCCCCTACCCCACTGCAACCCACTGACCTCCTCAGACTTCTTATCTCTTAATCCTTGTTTTCTTCTACTGCTCTCTCTGGGAGGGACAAGTTGTCAGCGGGGGTACTGAACATAGAAACCAACCTCTTTGGAATACTTTGTAAAACATTTCCTTCTGTTGAGGACACTTTCTCAAAGGTAAATCTGTATTATGTTTTTGTCAATTTGAGTAAAAGTCATTGAAATCCCTTCCCCTGGTCTGCACAGTCTTGTTCAGAAAAAAAAGTGGAAAAAAAGCACAAAAAACAGACATCAAAGAACTGGAAGGGGCCCTACATGGATCATCTCTCCAGCGGCTGCCCATTAAGACCCCCAGGGATTCTGCATTAATTGGTCTGGGGTGCATCTTGGACATCAGTGTTTTTAGAGTTCCCAGGAGATTCTAATGTGCAGCAGAGTTGAGAACCTACCAATCTTGTGTAAACCCTCAATTTATAGATAGGAGATGGTGGCTCTGATTTCTCTTAAACCACAGTTCTTCATTCTACATTCCTATAGGCCTCCTGGATGTTTGGCCAACACCTAAGCCCCAAAAATCCTAAAATGGAAAAAAATGTTCCTTCCCAACCAGCTTAAACTCCAAATATCCTTACCATCATTATCCCCAGCACCTTCCTGGAAAACTCATTCGTCTTTAATATCCTCCTTACCCCTAAGGTGAACTCTGGAATTGGGAGGAAATTTCTTTTGTCATTTTTCTTTCTTCAGTCCATTTCATTCTATTTGCACTGTCCTCTTGCTAGCTCACGCCTTATTAAACTCGCATCTGACCTAGTCCATCAGCATCCACACTGGTCTTCTGCTTTGTGTTCTCCCTTGTCATCTTCTATCTGAAACACCAGGCCTAATGGAGGATGGAGTCTTGACTTCTCAGCCTGATCCTGAAAGGCTCTAAGTTTTTGGTTCTGCCTTACTTTTCCAACTTTATTCTCTGCTTTTAGACCTTGTCAAGCTTGGCTAAACTGGACCTCTATTTTCTCAACACTTTCCATATTACACTGTCCTACTCCAGGCTTTCCTCTTGACCTTCCATCCCAGTCTCTGCCTCTTGAATCCCACTTGTCCTTCAAAGTCCAGCTCTACTGCAGTCTCCTCCACTGGGTCTTCTGGGATCTCCACCTGCTGAAGAAATTTCTCTCTGAATTCTTGTAGTCCTTTATTTGTCCTTGGCTTTGAGCATTTAGTAGGTATTGAGTTTCCCACACTGAGACTTTGATCTCCTTGGGGACCAGGGTCTTGTTCTATTCATCTTTGTGTCTTTCTGCAGGTTACCCAGCACAGTCTTCTTTGCCATGGAAGGTGTATAATAAACATTTGTTGCATGAATGAATGAGCAATTGAAATACCAAAACTTAAGTGACTTTTGCAAGGTTATCCAACTTGTTTGATGGGCAGAGTTGGAAGAGACTCCATATCTTCTGACATCTTCACTCTACCCCATTTTGAGAAGCCCTTTGTGCCTAATGATAATTCATCAATGGCTCATTTAAAAAAATCCAGTTCTTTTAGTTGTGTCACATCAAAAGCATCTTTTTGCTAATGTAGAAAAATGAGTAAGAAAAAAGTTAAACAATTTGGGAAAGGAAAACACAAATCTTGTGAGTAGCTCAACCAAAAAATCCCCCCAAAATGTGGAGAGCTACATTTTCCTGTCATCCTTTGGAGGGTTTGGGATAGTGAGAGGTGGGCAGGGTGGTGGTGGTGGTGGTGGCGGTGGTGGGTGGGTGACAGACAAGAACAAGCTGCTTCCAGAAACTTAGGCATCCCAGGCTTTCTAAAAGCAGTCCCCTGACATGGCTCTGTTATTGCTGCATGTTTCTGATAGACTTAGAGCCTGGCTTAGCAAGGTTTAGGGCAGTCTCTTCCCCATTATCACCTCATTAAACTTCTGAATGCTAAAGCTTTGCTAGCTGACTGTATTAGGTTTTATCTCTTCTGAATTCCACACATTTCATTTAAGCTGCACAGTTAATTGCCTAAGGGGTAATTGAAAATACAGCATGAAATGTGTGGTGAGTGAAGGCTATTACACAGATCTTAAGTTCTACATTTCTGATTAACACTGTGAGCTTAGCAGCTATTAATGGCATTCCCTTTGATTACCAGCATTTGGTTCAGGCCAGTGAGCTAGCTCCAAGTGTGTACTTTTTAGAATCTTAACTGCTGTTGGTATCCCTCCCCACCGCCCCTTTCTCTCTCTCTCTCTCTCTCTCTCTCACACACACACACACATACACACACACTCTCTCTCTCTCTCTTTCCGTTTTCTCTTTCCCACTCCTAGTTCTCAAACCACTCACTATCTTAGGAAATTGACTCTTTTAAATTAAGTCTAGAAGAGCAATTTCATGGCCTTTCTGCTTTGGCGCTGAGGAGTGGAGAACGCAGGGGGAGCACAGTGAGCTCATCGGACACCCCTGGCTTCCCATCAGGTGCCTGCTGTGCTCAGAGAGTTATGGCCTGGTTTGTTCAGATCTGTGATGCTGGGACTTGGGGCTTCTGGCGAGTGTTCCCTGCCACACAGTTTAGAATTTAACCACCAAGCAGGGCATTACATTCATGTATCCTTCTTTCCTTTGCAAAATGTGAAAATAAATCCTTGTTGGTTCTGTTTCCTTAGAAGAAAGTTTTTGCATCTGTGAGGTCTGCTTCCTAAGGTGAGCCTGTAACTGAAGAGCAGTATCTGCCTTTCTGCAGCCATGGCCTGTGAGTCCCTGCTGGAAACACCCAGAAACACTCAGCTGGACTGAAGGGTGAGAAAAAAGTTATGGAAGATCATTGATGAATTATTGTACCAACCACATTTCTTAATGATTTGCAAAAAGTTGTATAGTGTGGGATGCTTATTAACATACACAGATGAAGTGTGTGATGTGTGGATAGAGAATGTGGGCAGTAGAGCAGAAAGAGCTTTGGGCTGAAGGTTGGGGGCTTGGATTCTGGCCACAGCCCTGTCCCTGAGCTTTTTGGGCCTCCTGGCAAGTCGCTCACTCTCTCTGGGCCTTACTTTCATCATCCCAGAGATGCTCTCTCAGGGCCTTTCCAGCTGTGGGAGACTGAGGTTCAAGAAAGTGTTATGGGTTGAATTGTGACCCCCCCCCCAAAAAAAAAAAACAACAAAAGATACGTTGAAGTCCAAATCCCCAGTACCTTTAGAAGTTGACCTTATCTGGAAATAGGGTCATTGCCGATGGCATTAGGCAAGTTAAAATGAAGTCTTACTGGAGGAGGGGAGAGGAGACACAGAGGGAGGGAGAAGACTGCCATGTGAAGATGGAGGCAGAGATGGAAATGCCCCGGATTGCTGGCAACATGAGAAGCTAGGAGAGAGGCATGGAACAGATTTTTCCCTGCAGACTTCAGAAGAAGCATGCCTTTATCTCTGACATCTAGCCTCAGAACTATGAGACAATAAATTTCTGTTGTTTTAAACCATCCAGTTGTGGCACTTTGTCACAGCAGCCTTAGGAAACTAAGGCACAAGGGTTATGATGCCTCACCTCTAGTGTTTAGAAACCATGTGGAAATAAAGCAGCATGGCATGGACTTCCAGAGCCAAGAAACAGATAGTTGTGGAGTGAATACTAATAAAACCCGGCCAAGTCTCAGTGCTACCCGGACGGTCAACATCTGCTCAGCTGCCCCTTATTAATCTAGTGTCCAATTTAATTAAATCCTATCCCTTCTTTGCTAACCTACCTCACACAGGTTTAGTCATTGTAGATTTAGAGATTTGCCTCTTATCCCATGAGTTTGTGTCCATAGCTATTGAAATCTGTACTTGAGTGTGATTGGGAAATACTGATTAAATTAATAGCTTTTCCCAACGAGGATAAAGTTAAAGAAGGTAACAGATAAAATGTCTAATTAAACACATGTATCAGTGTCTGCCTTGAGTCTAAATAAATTTACCCCTTAACTTGGGTGGGCTAAGAGGTTAATTAAAAAGCAGGAAAGTGGCTATACCTGCATGCTCACTGAGAAATACAGCATTGGCACACTCCACATGGGTTTTGGAAGGTGGGCAAGAATGAATCCTTCAGCAACCAGTATAATATTTTTAAGGTCACAGGCCTAGCACAACTCCTGCTGTGTTCCACAGACATCCCCAGTGAGGAGTATTTATTTATTTTCTGTGAATGCAGATAACTCACAAATACTTGGAGAGTGACGGATAGTATAGAGGGAAGTTTGTCTGTGTCTGCGGTATTGACAGTTATGCCAAGGACAGTAGTGTGATTTGTGCTTAGCCACATTTTGCATTATTCTGGGGGAAGTAAAAACTTAACTTTAATATTTTTCCTCTTTCTACTCCATTCCCCAGCTAACTAACAAGGATTTGTTTAGCCCTTTCTTGTGGTCTACATTCTGCTATGTCTGGAATTATATTTTATGATGTAGCCATGGCAAGGCCCTTGTGCTGGTTTGTATATATTATGTCCCCCAGAAAAAGCCATATTCTTTAATGCAGTCTTGTGGGGGCAGATGTATTAGTATTGATTAGGTTGGAACCTTCTGACTGTTTCCATGGAGGTGTGATCCACCCAAATGAGTGACACCTTTGATTAGGGTGTGAACTCTTGATTGAATGTTTCCATGGAAATGTGGCCCTGCCCAATCAGGGTGGGTCTTGATTAGTTCTCTGGAGTCCTATAAAAAGAGCTCACAAACAGAGGCACCTCAGAGCAACTGAGAGTGACATTTGAAAGAGAAGCTGCAGCTAAGAGAGGACAAAACACCGCAAGAGCAACATTTTGGAGAATGCCATTTTGAAACACAACCTGGGAACAAGCAGACACCGGCCATGTACCTTCTGAGCTAACAGAGGTTTTCCGGACACCAATGGCCATCCTTCAGTGAAGGCACCCTATTGTTGATGCCTTACCTTGGACACTTTATGGCCTTAAGACTGTAACTTTGTAACCAAATAAACCCCCTTTATAAAAGCCAATCCATTTCTGGTATTTTGCATTCCAGCAGCACTAGCAAACCGGAACAGCCCTTAAGCAAGGACACGCCTTCGTGCTGGACTGAGGTTCCAACTGTAACTTTACACAATAAAGGTATTAATGAAAGAGAGGGAGGACAGTGTGGATTAGCATGTTGGAGCTATGAAGGAGAAACTGAGACTTAGGTGCACAGGCCCACAGCTAGGTAGTGTCTTCCAGGCCAATGTACTCCCTGCCATGCCAGTGAGTTTTGACCTTCAGTGTGTATAAGACTCACAGGGAGTATTTATTAAAAGTGTCGATTCTGGGGTCCTACCTTCCAGAGATTCTGATTAAGTGGGTCTGAAGCAGGGCCCAGGACCATGCACTGTAATCAGGTGCCCTGGATGATTCTGATGCAGGTGGTTAGCTGGCCCCACATTTAGAGCTACCACCCTGCACTAGCATAGCCTCCTTCAGGAATTCATATGTGGACTTGGTGAATTTCATGGGTCAGCAAATGTATTAGTTTCCTATTGCTGCTGTAACAAGTTACCAAAAACTTAGTGGCTTAAAGCAATACAAATTTATTATTTTACAGTTCTGAAGTTAAGTCCAAAATGAGTTTCACTGGGCTAAAATCAAGATGCTGGCAAGGCTGTATTCCTTCAGAAGTTAAAGGGAAAAATCTGTTTCCTTGCCTTTTCAGCTTCTCAAGGCTGCCTGCGTTCCTTGGCTTGAGGCCCCTTCTTCCATCTTCCAAAGCCAGTGGTATAACATCTTCAAATCTCTCATTGGCTCTGACCTTCTCTTCTGTCTCTCTCCTTGTGATTATACTGGGCCCATTTGGGTAAACCAGGATATTCTGATTTTAAGGTCAGCTGGTTAGCAACCTTAATTGCCTTTTGCCATGTAAGTTTCAGGGATTAGAATGTGGACTTCTTTCAAGGCGTGTTATTCTGCCTACCACAGCAAGATGACTCCCAGGAGGCATGAGGAATGCAGGTTGGAGCTTTGGAAAGAGATAAAGAAGGGGAGGCAATGAAGGCAAATTGCTTTGATTCCCTCCACTGCCTCCTACCACCCTCCCTTCTTCCTCAATCAGTCATAATCTCCTCATTTCCAGAGGAGGGAACCTAACGGCAGAGATTCTTAGTATGGAAATCTGACACTTAATTTCTAGGTTTATGGCACTAATGGAAAGATTGTCCTTATCTCTTTCTTTGTCCTCCCCAAAATGCATTTATGTACACTCATACTTGTGTATGTAATATACATCTAGGCCATGTTATCCCCTGATTTATGCAATTAAATCAAATTTATTAGATATGTATGAAGTGTTTTGGCTAGCACTGTGCTCAGTACTCTGGGGAATAAAAGAAAAAAGTTAAGACATAATTCTTGACCTGAATTTATATGGGGAGACAAGAAAGAATCAGAGAACAATATTGATTGGTGTATTATAAGCTGCTAAGTCAAATATAATCAAATTCTAATATAATCAATTGGAATACTCTATTTGATATTGAGGAAGGGAGAGCTCAATCTTCTTGACTGAAATGATTACAGAGGGCTCCCTGGGGAAGGTGGGTGGAAAGAGGGATCGGATTGGGACAGCACAGAGGAGGACTGAGAATATTCATGGGGGAGAGAGGGAGGGATACAGGTACCAAAATCAATGTACTTGCTCTGTCCCGGAAACAGAGAGAACCCCACATGAATTTACCAGCTCTGTTTAGTGATCCCCTTGAGTCTGAATCCCAAGAAAGCATCCTGTGGTCCCAGGTTCACTTCAACTCTGAGGATGGGAAAGTATACCCGCAGACCTTGGGATTGAAGAGATAGATTCCCCACCTTGATTTTGGCCTCAACTTCACTCAGATACTTCCCCCCTCTCCACCCTTTCTTAACTTCATTCCTCCAATACACTTTTTCAAAAATTGAGTTTCTGTGCCTCTCTTTCTTGGTCTGTCAGACTTCTCTCTTTGGAGAAGCTATGAATACTTTCATGGAATTATTTTCTTGTAGTGATTAGGGGTCAGGATGGCCTCTCCCCAGGGACCAGCTCCTAAAATCTGGCTTTAGAACATGTAGGCAAAGAAAGGAATGGAGAACTCACTGTGGAAAGACCGTTTGTTACAGAATTAAAAGCTTTGCTGACATCGAGATGATCCCAAGATTTATCTTTAAAACCCAGGATACATTAATAATTCTATCTCAGTGGAAAATTATTTAATCAAAATTCATAGGCCCAAGCCCTGTGGGTTGCTCTGTGTTGTGGTTTATGAAAAAAGGCAGAGACTAGGAGACAGAAATACTTTTTTAATATTATAAAGCTCCTCATTTTAATTTATTGTCTCAAACGCTCTTTTTTGAGGTGGCAATTTTGCCTGTAAGATTTGCTGTTGTTTTATAGAGAAAGTCATCTCTTTACAGCAAATGGGGGCTAATTGATTATGTGACTTACACTCCATCCAATGTGGGAGGCAGTTGACCTAACTGCATGCTAGCCCAGCAGCTGAAATGTTGGGTCTGAAAAGAGGAGGATCTTCCCTTCACCCCGCCTCCCATCCCAGTAAACTTGGACCAAACCAGTCTTCTACCAACCCTATTTTTGGTACAAAACTGATCTGACTACTCTTTGTTTTGTCTTTGCCTTTCTGTCCTTTAAAAATATTTTCTTTTTAAAGGCAGCCCAAGGTCAACAATGGGTAGTTTGCTGCCATTTGCCCAGAGTGGCTCTTTCTGAAGGCTGTTTTGTCGTGGTGTGCAGTGGAGGCTTGATAATGATGCAGCTTTGTTTTTGAAAGCAAACGTTCTTTTTATCAATGGGAGCCTAAAACCTTTTCCAGGGTTAATTAATGCAGCTACAAAGTGGAAATAAGAAGTGACAGCAGAGGGGAAGGAAAGAGCATCTCAGAGCTGTAAGCGAAGGAGACAAGCTGACACCTCTTATATTCTAGAGGCACGCCTGGCAAAGCTTAGTCATTGCAGATGCGGTAGGGACTGTGTTGGGGCCAATTTAAACAACTATTACAAAGGCAAAAGAAGATACATCTAGGTACCAATGTGCTCAGGTCTCTTCTGGTGTTGCACTAGAACAATAATGATGATCATAATATGGCGGCTAACAACACAGAGGACAGTCCATGCACCAGGCACTATAGGAAATACTCTACATCAGAGTTTCTCAATTTTGGTGTTGTTGACATTTGGGACGGGATAACTCTTTATTCTGGGAGGCTGTCCTATGCTTTGTAGGATGTTCAGCAGCATCTCTGGCCTCTATTCACTAGATGCCAGTAACACCCGACCGCTTTTTGTGGCAACCAAAATGTCCCCAGACATTGCCAAATGTCCATGGGGGGACAGAACACTACTCTACATGGATTACTTCATCTAATTCCTCCAACTCAATGTGAGAGACACAATTATTATCTCCATTTTACCATGCTGAAGCTGAGAGATGGAGAGATTAGATGACTTGCCCAGGGTCAAAGCATATATGATTTTAGGCTGTGAGGTTTCTGACCACAAAGTTAAGTTGTCTATTATGACAGATTTGTGTCCTCCTGTGAATAAATAGCCATTATTAGCAGTGATGTGTTACTTTACACAACCAGATCCTAATAATACACAATCATTTTTTCATGTCTTTTCCATCCCACAAACATTACTACTTGAGGTAGGAGGTGTTCTCAAACTTTTCCTAATTCATACTTTTTGTCTAAAAAGAAATATTTCAAACATGTTAAGACATATGAAGAATGATATGACAATGCCTGGATATATACCACCAGGTTTAACTTATCTTAATATTTTGTCATATTTGCTTTAGAATTTTTTAATTAAAAAGAAAATATTATGTCATTTTCCAGCCCCTCTTCTTTTTCTCTTCCTGCCCAGAGGTAACCATTGTCCTGAATTTAGTGTTTATCATGCCCATGAATATGTTTATATCCTATTACGCACATGTGTCCCCAAACAACGTATAGTAGTTTCTCATGTTTGTAAATATTATTTGAGTGACAATAAATTTATCATTCTGGGTTTTTTTTTTTTTTTTTTTTTTTTTTTTTTTTTTTTGCTCAATATTTTTAAGTAATCTTTTTATTTTGAAAAAAAGTTTAGATTTACATAAAGGTTGCAAAGATAGTACAAAGCATTCTTGTTCACGCCTCACCCATTACGGTAGGTTCAATTATGTACCCCCCAAACAACATGTTCTTATCTGCATTCTTGTGGGCATGAGCCCATCATGAAGAGGACTTCTAGAAGATGTTATTTTTTAGTGAAGTTTTATATTTTAGTGAAGTTGTGGCTCAACAAGGGGGTTCTTACTCAGATTATTGGGGTCCTTTATAAGTAGAAGAAATTGAAACACAGTGAGAGAAAGCCATGGAAATGAGCCAGAAGCCTGAAGTCCTTGGTATCTAATCCAGGATAACACACTACATTTAGCCTCTTTGTGCCCTGCCCCCTCCCCTTTTTAAACAGCTTTATTCATGATATAATTCACATACCATGCAATTCATCCACTTAATCAATGGTTTTTGGTACATCACAGAGTTGTGCAACCATTACCATGGCCAATTTTAGAACACTTTAGAACAATTTTAGAACATTCATTATCCCAAAAAGAAACCTCATACCCATTAGCAATCACTCTTCATTTCTTTCCAACTTCTAGCCCTAGGCAACCACTGCTCTACTTTCTGTCTTTGTAGATTTGCCTATTCTGGATATTTCATATAAATGAAACCATACAACATGTGGCCTTTTGTCACTGGCTTCTTTCACTTAGCATAATGATTTAAAGGTTCATCCATGTTGTAGCATGTATCAGTACTTCATTCCTTTTCAATGCCAAATGATATTCTATTGAATGGATATACTACATTTTTTTTATATATTCATCACTTGATGCATGTTTGGGTTGTTTCCACTTTTTGGCTATTATGAAAAATGCTGCTATGAACATTTGTGTACAGATTTTTGTGTAGATGTGTTTTCAGTTCTCTTGGGCACATACCTAGGAGTGGATTGCTGGGTCATGTGGTAATTCCATTTTTACCCATTTGAGGAACTGCCAGATTGTCTTCTACAGTAGCTGCATCATTTTACATTCCCTACCAGCAATGTGCAAGGGTTCCAATTACTCCAGGTCCTTGCAACACTTCTTAATCTTGGACTTTTTGATTCTAGCGATCCTAGTGGGTGTGAGGTGGCATCTCATAGTGGTTTTGGTTTGCATTTTCCTAATGAATAATGGTATTGAACATCTTTTTATATGCTTATTGGCCATTTGTATTTCTTCTTTGGAGAGATGTCTATTCAGATTCTTTACCCATTTTTTGATTGGGTCATTTATCATTTTATTGTTGAGTTGTAATAATTCTTCCTGTATTCTGGATACAAGAACCTTATCAGATATATGGTTTGCAAATATTATCTACCATTTTGGGGGTTGTCTTTTCACTTTCTTTCTTCTTTATAATCTTTTTATTTTGAAATAATTTCAAACTTAGGAGACAGTTGCAAAAATTATACAAAATCCATACAGAGAACTCCACCATACCCCCTACCTATACACCCAGATTCACTAACTTTTAAGTTTGCCACATTTGTCATATCATTCTGTATCTCTATCATCTATCTGTATCTATCTAATTTTCTAAACTTTTAAGAGTAAATTGTAGACATCATTCTCCTTGAATACTTAACACTTCTATGTGTATTTCCTAAGAATGAGGATATTTACTTAAGTACAGTTAACAAGTTCAAGAAATTTAACACTGATATAATCTTTTCATTATTGATGGTGTCCTTAGAAGCCCCAAAGGTTTTAATTTTGGTGAAGTCCAATTTGTCTAATTTTCTTTTGTTGCTCAAATTGTTTTTAAGATGTATTCATTTTGTTTAACCCTTTATCATTTAAGAGCTATGTAGTATTCCATTGTATAAATTTTTAAAATTGCTTTTTATATTCCTTCTCCTATGTATGGACATTTGGTTTGTTTCCAGTGTTTTGTTATTTTAAACACTGTTGTATATGTCTTCTTGGGAACATTTGAGAGTGTTCCTCTAGGCCATACACCTAGAAATGGAAATGCTGAATCTTGGACAGGAGTGTCTTCAGTTTGACTAGTTGCTGCTAAATTGCTTTCCAAAGTGACAATTTATAATTTATATTCCTATCTCGGAATATGAATGTTCTATCATGCCAAGCTTTGGTGTTAATAGATTTTAATTTTTGGCAAGTTCTTTGGATGCAAATGCTATCTCCTGACTATTTTCATTTGCATTTACCTTATTATTAGTGACATTCATTCTTTTATTTATTTGTAGGCCATTGGGTTTTCTGTTCTATGACTTGCTGTTCATAACCTTGGCTCATTCTTCAAGTGAGTACTTTTTTTCCATATGTATATGTAGGAATTATTAGGTACAAATATTAATTAATAGTAGTAACTATTTTTAAGTTATTTGGGTTGCAACTATATTTTCCAGTGTGGCCTGTGTTTTTACTTTGTTTAGGGGTCTTTTGTTTTGAATTAATGTATCAAATTTAGCAGTGTTCTCTTTTATGGTTTGTGTTTTGGGAATCTTGTTTAAGTAATCCTTCACTATTCTGAGGTCAGAAAAAGATTTTCCTACTTTTTCTTCAAATTTTCAAGTTTAACTTTTTAACATTTAGGTATTTAATATCCCTGTTATTTATTTTTGAATATTGTGTGAGGTGAAGAAACTAGCTCTTTTCTTTGGATAGGTAACTGGGCCTGGCACTATATCATTTGTAATGATACTTCTGTCATATTTTAAGTTTTATGCTTTTATATAAGCTTAACTTATAGTTCTATATCAGTTTTCTGTGATGTTTTACCATTCTATATACCAAATTGGCCAATATGACACTGTCTCAATTAGCAAATATTTATAAGTCCTAATAGGTGGTAGAGTAAGAATCTTTCACTTTATTCTTTCTATTCAAAATTGTCTTGACTATTCTTGGCTTTTTTGCTTGTCAATCTGAATTTCAGGATTCATTTATCATGTTTCATGAAAAATATCTTTTGGGATTTTAATTGGAGTTACATTTAATTTGTTTGGAAAATTGAAACCCTTATGATATTGAATCTTCCTATCTATGAACATGGTATCTCTTTCCATATATTTAAGTCTTGTTTGGTATACTACAATAACATCTTGTAATTTTATCCATAAAGAGCTTACATATGTTTTTCTGGACTTATTTCTGGATGCCTTACAGGCTTTGTTGCTATTATAAATATGGTCTTTCCACCCCCTTTTTTCTATTACTCTCTCAAATGTTTTCTTCCTGGTATATAAGAAAACTATGGATTTTTAATTTTGTTGATATTTTATTGAGCAACCTTTCTGAAATCCAAACAGTTTGTCAATAGAATCTCTTAGAATTTCTATGTAAAAAATAAATTTGTGCAAATAAGGAGAGTTGTCTCTCTCCTTTTAAAATTTGCATAACTCTTATGTGCTTTTTTTTCTTTCTTTCTTTATTGCACTGAGTGGGATTTCTGATTCATTCTTTAACAGTAGTGCAATTTTGGTTTCCCAATATTTTTAAATTATCTTTTTTTATTGTTGATTTATAACTTAACAATATGGAGATTACAGAACATGATCTGTAGGACAGCTATTCTTTGAAATTTGTTGAAACTTCCCTTTTCATTCTATGTTTTAATCAAGACTTTTTATCTTCATGCCCTTGGATCTTTGGCTTCTTCCTTTTACTATGGTTCTCAGTTTATTTCACTATGTTTTACTCTTTGACTCAAATCCACACAGGTGAGCATCCACAGTTTTCTCAAAAGTTTGAGACATGATTTGGGAAGACATACTATGGTCCTAAACTTTTTAATCCAGCCATAGATCAGGGACAATTGAGGCTGCCTTGTTCAGACAAATAACCCTTCTGAAAGCCTTGTAGACATTCAATCTAATTTGAAGGTGCCGTTTTTAGATAAATCCTTTAAAACTTCAGCTCCTCTGAAAAATATATTGATTTCTATGGATGTTTTTATTTTTCCTTCTTCATTGGGATAATTTGAAAATTACTAAATCACTATTGCATTTCTGAGAGCTTTCCAATCTTCTTGAGCCATCTTCTCTTTCAGAATCTTTAACAGGGTATCATACTTATCTTTTCTGAAACTTCTGACAACTGAAATTCCTGACATCTGAAATTCCCAGACGTGTTCCTGACTAAGCTTAAAATTCCTGTGCTGGTTCTAAAATGATAGGACACCTTTTTCTCAAAGGTACTACACTTTTGTTATTCCAATAGCTTTCTTTTCATGGGTTAGAACTGGATGCAGACCAGCAGTTTCTTTAGCAGCTTCCCTTAACCTCTGGGAGATAAAATGCTGAACAAGTCAGATATTCTTTTTATTTGAATAAGATATCAAGGTTCAAAATATCTGAAGTTTATCAAGACTACTGCCTATTTTCTTTATGGTATATCTCAGGAATGTATCATTCTTTTCCCCGTTTAATCAGATAGGAATGTAAGAAAGTGGTGGTGTGTGGTGTGATTTGCAACTACATGAGAAATTAATTCGTACCCAACTTTCACATCCCTTGGCTAAAGGTTGGAAAATATTTCACATAAGAAGAGACAGAAGGGAAGAAACTGGGGAGAATTACACATGCACACCAATGCATTTATACCACCACCTCCCTCTTCTCTTCAAAAAATGCTGGGTACTATGACCTGCAGGTGTTGCCTGACCCAAAGTCACTAGAACTAGTTGCAACAAAACTTGTGCAAAGGCCTGGTTTGTCCTGCATCCTTCACATTCCATCCTTTTTCTGGTCCTCAGATATGTAATGGCACACATTGGAGACAGCTGATTGTGAGCAGGGATGCAGGATGAGTGTGTGGAAAAAGTTTCACTTTGTGTAAATCAATTGGTCATTTTGGGAAGAGGGTTTTCTGTGATTCTCTGATTGGTTGATTATGAGACCTTTAGGTCCAGTAATTTGCTCTTTGCCTATGTCAGTTCCTCTCATAGACTATGGTTTCATAGTTAGATTGGTTTTTGGATCTGGTTGGGCTACTAAGTTCTTGGTGGGCCTGTTTCACATTTCCTCACCTCACCCATGAATTGAGGAAATATCTTTAGCAAAGTGGGAGACATAAAGAAATGTCCTACCCTCCCTGTAGAAAGAACATGTTTCTACCGATTAGGATTTCTTAACTTTGACATTGCTGACATTTTGTACTAGATAATTTTTTGTTGTCATTGCAGAATGTATAGCAGTATTCCCAGTAGATGCCAGAAACCTCCCTCTATACCCCCACCCTCCTAACCAAGAAGAATGTCTCCAGATATTGCCCAATGTTCCCTGAGGGTAAAATCACTTCCTGTTGAGAGCCTCTGCTTTAGATTCTTTGAACCTTTAGTAAAATGAATATATTTGATCAGCTTCATGGTATTCCTGTATTATAGTTTCCAAGAGTATGTTAGAACTAATCCCATGTAGTGTTACAACTAATTAATTTGTGCTTGTAAAGGATGTTGAGATCCAGAGTTGAAAGTAGTTACAAAGCACAAAATAACATTACAATGATTTATTTGTATCCTGTTATTTAATGTTGTGATATGACTGAGGTTATGTAATTTATTATCATAAGGTGAAGGAGAGCTCATTGCATACCCAATGAAAATATACAACAGGGACAGGTAATATATCTATTACACATATTTTAGCAGGGAGCTGCCTGCTTGCATTTATCACCTGTGTTATGTGGTTTGTTATGAGACCTCACAAAAAAAGGCCTATCTCTTTTTATGCACTTACAATTCAGAAATGGCGGCTGAATGAATTTTGGAAAAGCTCTCAAAAATAAAAATTAAATTAAATTAAAAAAAAAAAAAGCACCCCAGGGCTCAAGTCAACTCTGGAATGTGGAATGTGAATGTCCAGAACGATTTCTCAGCCTAGGAGAGTAGTGAAGTAAACTAACAGGGAATAGTGACATGAAGTAAGTCAGAAAGTACATGCAGAAGGCAATTTGTCTTTATCATTAAGGTCTGATGTTGTAAACCAGAGAGTCCCAAACTAACATGAATATTTTGAGGTGTCATCTACTGGAACAGGAAGTTCGTTCTGGTTTTTTTTTTTTTTTTTTTTTTAAGTGGCAGATTCATTCATTATTCCCATTTTATAGGTTGAAAGACTGAGCTTGAGGGAGATTATCTGACATTTGAACTGGAAATTACTTCAGCTTTAGCTACCTCAGCAATAATCTCTAAGAATTATTGCTATGGTTTATTGAGTATTAACCATGTAAATTGCATGGCACAGATGCTGGCCCATGGAGCTGCTGGCTCAGACACTGTGCTAAGGGCTTTTTACAGATTACTTATTTGACCCTCACAAAAAATCCTATAAGGTGGAAGTATTAGTGTAAAGTGCGCCAGATTATGAAGACTTAGTACAAAATAAAGAATGCAAAATAGCTCATTAATATTTTGAATGTATTGGGTTAAATGCAATGTACATATTATTAAAATTAATTTCACCTGTTTCTTTTTAACACCTTTTAAATGTGGCTGCTAGGAAATTTAAAGTTATGTATGTGACTCACATTATATTTCTGTTGGATAGCACTCCTAGACCCTGCT
This sequence comes from Choloepus didactylus, assembly GCF_015220235.1. Lineage (NCBI taxonomy): Eukaryota > Metazoa > Chordata > Mammalia > Pilosa > Megalonychidae > Choloepus > Choloepus didactylus. Next base: position 29,205,872 of record NC_051322.1, on the reverse strand, counting down.
GTAATTGTCCCGTTGTATTTCTTACCATAGTTCTGTGCCCACAGTGAGCCCTTGGCCTGGTCTGACTCACCCATGCTTTATGTAATCATTGATTACAAGCCAGAAAAGAAGAAAAATGTCATGAATTGCCAAATGATGACTTTCAGCCAAAGTAGAATACTGCTTAAAAAGCCCAGGAGACAGACTACAAGGTTGCCGTTTCCAGGACTCAGGGTCCCATCATCCCTTCTTCTATCATTCCATCCTTCCCTCCCTTAATCAACAAACATTTTAGGAGAACTTAGGATAGGTCAGACACTCTGCAAGCCCTAGAAGTTACTAAGAGAATAAGACCTAGTTCTCAAGGAGTTGACTTCCTAACAGATAAATCTACCCATGGAACAAGTGCTATGGTTGGCTGGAAGACAGAGTATCTTACTCTTTGTGGGCAGGAGGTTGGGGTGGTCAGGGAAGATTTTACATATATCAGGTGGGGATTGGTGGGCTCTTGAAGATGATTTCAACCCAGTAAGTTCCCAGCTGCTCTCAGTACAGGCAGAACAAGATGCAGATATTGAGTTTCCTATTCAGCTTTAAAGGTGCTCTGAGGAAAAGGTGTAGCAAGACCCTTGTTTTCTTGACTGGCTTAGCAGAAGCTGCCTCACTCCTTCGTATGCAGAGCTAGTAGCCAAGGAGGCAATGACTGGTTTGCTAAAGGAGCCCAGGGAAGTCAGAACACCAGTGGTCATGGCAGGAATGAGTTACAGCCCCCTACAATAAACGTACTTTAAAGAAAAGAGTTGTTTATACTTGTGACTGGTTTTCAACTCGGAGGACCAAGTGATTTTGATTGGGGCCTGGTTTAACACCAGGTGTGACTGAAGGTAGATACCTCTTGGGACCGAGTACCTTTTGAAGATTTGAGATTTGAGGGCGATGGATGATCATTTGGGTATGAACCTAAAGAAGGTAATCCTAAAGTCCAAGTGTGGGGTGCCCTATGATCTGTGAAGGGACTTGGACCAGCCAAAGCATTACAGTGAGTGGACAAGTGTTCATGGGTCTGTGTATGGGGGACAGTGACTGAGGGCTGTATAGAGAGTAAACAAGTATCTGAGGTTTCAAGGACAACGCAGCGTAACATGGGGAGGTAACAGCAGTAGTGGGGGTCAGACTCCAGTTCTTTCTACTTGGCTTTGGAAGTGGATTGACCCTTCTGGGATGAATTAAGTCTCTTTGGTTTATTAGAAAAAAAATTTAAGGTATGTGGGGTAGTCTCAAGAGGAAGGTGAGTGCTCAAATAATTAACCGGGAAAAGCAAAGTACCTTGAGTTGGTGGAGTTGATCCCATGGATTAAAAAGTGGGTAACATATCACTTGGAATTGGAAGGATAAGTTGGATATTTTTAGAAAGACAAGGTTAAAAAACGATATTCCTGGTAGAGAAAAGAGAAATTGCAGAGACCTAATAGAAGCTGGTCTGTTGGAGAAGTGATTTCTGGTGCTGCCTGTTGGGTTTTTGCAGGACAAATGGACAGAGATAAAGCTGGAAAGGTACAGCAATATGGCATAAAGGTTTCCATGCCTTGCTAAGGAATCTGGACTTTTTCTAGTAGGCAATGGAAAAATTTGGTGTAGGAGAGTGCCATGATAGAAGCTGTGTTCCTCTAGTCACAGGATGGGTGAGAGCGAAGAGAGATGCTAGAAGAGAGACACAACGGCTGCCAGAGTCTAGGTCAGTGCTCTCTGTAATGGGGTCTCCAAAGTGGGTAGGGCAGTGGCAAACAAGCCAACAGGCTATGGGAAAAATAGTAGAATTTCTCTTTTATTTACTTACGTTCTAAAAAACGGATAACACTGATATTTACAGATGGACACTGCATCCTCACCTCAACTTGGGCGGTATGGCATGAGGCTATGTGGTCACACAGTACCTGAGGCATCCAGAGGGTGAGCCAGAGCTCTGCCAGCTGGAGGCCCTGACAGTGGGAAGGCACAACACTTCTTCACTTGTTTCCAGTGTATTTTTCTGTACACTTGATTGATCAAATGGATTTACAGATATATTACTTATTTATCTCTCATTTAAGCTGCACTAAATGGGTACATGGCTTAAAAAGCATACTGAAATAAAATTGTGGGTTGAAAATGGCACTAATAATGCAAACAACAAGCAAAGCATGAGCAGATGGCAGAGCTGACAGTTCTGCTCTTGGTGCAAGTTCTTTGTCAAACACAATATAAGGTAAAAACAATGATAGTAAAATCAGATCTAACAGGAGGCAGGCCAAAAGCCAAAAAAATTGAAATCATCAAGAAGTTTACTTGAAATATGAATTTATAACCTTACTTTATGTATATATTAGCCAATAAGAGTGTAGAATTATCATACTCAGCAAGATATTTAGTAGAAATATTATTTGCTTCTTTATTGTATCTTTTACAAAGTATCTATTTTTGGGTATTTTGTAAGATGCATGATATTATTAGAACAATGGTATATGTACATAATTTGTAAATGAGTAAATATATTAATTAGGAAATACTTGTTCAAAATTTTTTCTGAAAGGGGTATGCAATTACAAAAATTTGGAGCTCACTGCTTTAGGTAATGAGAAGTTGAAGTAAATGTGCAGACTGGCTGTAGATTGCTGATTGCCCTCTGGGTGTCCTGAAAGTGCTTTTCCCTGCGTTACTAGAAATCATGCAGTGATTATTAGTCAACTCTAGTCTTCTAGCTCTGGACACCCTAAAGTAACTAGTGTGGTCTGAAGGTACGGGTACAAAAGCTCCTTTCCATAACAGCTTTCTTCCAAGAGCTGTCCATTGGTTTCCTTGGGCTGAGATATTATGGGAAATGTCTTTGTAGTATTCAAATTCTGTAGCCTATGAAGACTCAGGCACAGCCAGAGCTTGGCTACATCTATCTCCCAATAGACCGAGTGAGTTGGTGAGCTCCCTGGATACAGGCTAACTGATGCCCCCATCCACCCATGGACCGTGACCCAATGTGTGTCCCTGAGCCTAAGTGGTCTTAGGCTTAGCCTGGCTTCAGGGCACTTGGGTAGTGTCCCTCCCAATGTCTTATCTCCCTGTCTGCTAACTCTGACTTTCTGGGATAGACTCCTACTATCAAGCAAGGGCCAAGGCTCTGGATTTTGATTTAGACCTTCCTCTATTTGGCCCTGGCTCCAATAGCCCCACTTCTCCAACTAGACTTGGAGTACAGAGCCTCTTGGGCTCTGCTCTCAGGTCTATTTTTCTTGGGCTCCTATATACCATAGTTATGGCCCCTTTTTCCAGATGAGGAACTGACACCCAGAGAGGTGAAGTGACTTGCCCCAGGTCACACAACAGGTTGGTGACAGGGTGAGGACTTGGCTTTGTCTAGTTTGCCTTTACCTTTTCTGTTCTCTGTGCATGGAAGAATATGTCCCAGCAGGTGCAGGAAGTGAACCCTGACTTCCCTGCCTATATGTCTCAGACAGTGTAGCGTAAAGTCTTCTGGGCTAGCAGCTGAAACACTTGGATTCAAAGCCTGGGTTAAACATTGCCGACTGAAAAACCTTGACCAATTACCTTTATTTCTCATAGCCTCAAGTTTTCCTTACCTAAAAGCTCAAGGAATAATATCAACTCTGTCTACCTGGATGTAATTTTGAAAGGGAAAAAATCTAGTAAAATATGTGAATGGGTTTTTGAAGCTGTATTGTCCTCTGGAAATGTTTGGTAGTATTATAGTGTAACTCACTGTAAATGTTCAACAAATGTTTCCTTATTAAAGGAAAGAATGCAGAAGCATTTCTTTCTGAGTCATCTCCCAAGCCCAGGAGCATAGTTTTTCCTCTGGGTTATGGGTGATAATAGGCATTCACTGTCATTCTCAGAAGATGATTCTGAAGTGATATTTAAGTTTTTTTCCCACTGTACCAAGGTAGGTTACTGGGTATTTGCTCAGTAAAGATACAAGTAATACACAGAAAGGTGGCCAGTGTGCTTTACAGACCTTTCCTGATTAAAAGGTTAGCTCATTTGGGAATCTGTGCAAGTAGATGGAGGTGGGGTGTGTGTGTATGTGTATGTGTGTGTGTGTATGTGTGTGCTGTGCCCTGCTGGTGGCACAACAGCTCTAACAACTAAAAGATCAAATTTAATCAGCTTTTGAGCAGAAGGAGCTGAAAACTAAATTCACCTTGTTGTGTCCTTTGGGTTTTTGTGTGTCACTGAGTTGTGGAACTGTGTCTTTAGGAGACGTTGTGCAAACTAATAGTTCACGTTTAATCCCTCCTTTATTCTGGGCTTGGGCCCTTGTCAGCTCAGGTCTTCATCATCACAATCCGAGGCTTCAACATCTTTTCAGTGGATTGGGTGCTCTTTCTCTTCCCAACCTTGCTTCCACATTCTCACCCTATACTTTTTATCAGATTCTTCATCCTCATATTCCGCTTTCATCACACCGTTTCCTGTTCAAGAATCTTGAATGGCTTGAAATGTTCAAACACCTTAATTTAGTGTTTGAGGTATTCAAGTATTTGGCTCAATTGACCTTTCCAACACTATGTTCCATTTGTTTTCTGTATGAATTGTCACCTCCAGATCTGCAAATGTTCCATGTTCTTTCTGGGAGCTTTGCTCACACTTAATCCCCCTGCCTGGGTTGAAAATTCCTCTCCTTTCCCCAGTTTCACATTCATTGACCTCTTCAGATCCTATTTATCATTGGGGAGCTTTAAATTCTATCTCTTCCCTGAAACCAGCCCTAACAGCTACATACTATAGAGACTTTTCTCTGAACTCTTATTGCACTTACTGTCTATTACACCATCTGTCCATTCATCTATTTATCCATCCATATGTTTAATATTAAAAGATTTATTCCACCAATTTTGTAAAATCCTTGATGCACACTATTTAGTTCCCCCCAAAGCAACTTATTCATTCAACAAATGCAACAGATGTCAACCTGTGTTACTGGGAGTCTTCTGATAAAAAGCAAGAGAAATACAGTTCAAAAGAGCATAGAGGCAAAAACAAACATACAGAAAAGTATGGGGGGGCGGAGATCACTGGTGGGAATTAGGAACTGTATTTTCAGACTGTGTTTCTCTCCCCCTACCCTACTCAAAGTTTCAGGTTCACATCTTCCCAACTTAGTAAACCTTTTGGGAAAAAGTACATGTGTGTGCATGCACATATGTGCACACAAGTGTGTACTTCTCCTCATAGGTGTATACCAATTCAGGGAAGGACCCTGTTTGGAACTGCTTTGATTATTCATGCTTCTCCACCATTCTCTGAGGCCACAGGTGTGAGGTACTATGATTGGCTCCTGCCTGGGTCACACCCCTCCCCTGTGACTCTATTTGGTCTTGAACTGGGGCACTGCTGTTGACAACCTCACCACGACCAATACAAATATGGGAGGAGCAACCCCTCCCTCCCATTGGCACAGTGGACAGACAAAAACCACAGATGTCCTCCTTACATGTCGTCCCAGGACTGTGCATATGGTAGATGCTTGATAAATATTTCTTGATTGAATGTTTGATTTTTAGCTTCAAAATTATTTTAATTTGGGGAAAATCTACTCATTCTTCAAAACTAACTCAACCTCAGAATTGCTGATATTAATATTGAGACTCCTTCAACTCCCTCCCAGTAATGTCTGCCTTTGAGTATTACACAAATATTCTAACCCAACAACTACAAGATAACCCTCTGTGCATTTAGCCCACCTTCAGGCTAAGCAATCTCTATTTCTGTAAGCTGCTTCTTATGATACATGCTTTCCAAATGCTTTGCCATGCTGATTGCTTTCTAGGTTTTAAGGAGCTGGCTGTAATGTGGCCCCTAGAACAGAGCAAAAATTTTTGGGTTATGTTACTTCACTATTTCCCTAGTTCCATACACCATACATTTATTAATTTGGCCCAAGATTTCATTAAAATATTGTTACAACCATTTCCTAGTTCCTTGTTTATTATTGACAAGAAATATAATGTAGTAGGTGAATAATGACTCCTAAAGCTATCAAATCCTAATCCCTGGAATCTCTTATAGAGAAAATGGAAAAATGTTCTTTGCAGACATGATTAAGTTAAGGATACTGAGATGGGGAGATTATCCTGGTTTATCCAGATGGGCCCTAAATGCAATCACAGGTGCCTTTATAAGAGAGAGGCAGAGGGAGATATCAGACAGAACAGAAGAGAAGGCAATGTGAGGATGGAGAAGAGAGAAATTTGAAGATGCTCTGCTGCTGGCCTTAGAGGTAGAGGAAGAAGCCATGAACCACGAATAGTAAAGATACAGCTCTAGAATATGAAAAAGGCAAGGAAACAGATTCCCTGAAGCCTCCTGAGGGAATGCAGCCCTATTCACACCTTGGTTTCAACCCAGTGAAACTGATTTTGGACTTCTGACCCCCAGGACTGTAGGAGAATAAATTTCTATGGTTTTAAGCCATCAAGTTTATGGTAGTTTGTTACAGCAATCACAGTAAACTAAAAAAATCAATTTGCAAAAGTAAGACCCAGCATCCATTACTCAGTCCTATAACTCTCAAGTATAGTTTGAGGTACTCAGTTGAGTCACCCAGTCAGATCACAGCTCTGTCTTGCTGAGTCTCCCAGTATCCCTTCCAGCAGCCAGGCAGATGCTGACACAGAGAAGAGGCTGATGATCCTTAATCATTGCAGAATGTCAACCCAGTGCTGGTCCCTTCCAGGCCACTTTAATTAAATCTGCCTGCCCTTCAGAATCAGGGGGCAGCAATGATCTTCTCACTTAGTTTATGTCCTAGAGAAGGTAAACTCATGCGAGCATGTTGAAGTACCAATCAGCCAGGCAAATGAAGGTGTTTGTGTGCACATGTGTGTGCATGTGTGTGGCAGTGGCAGGGATGGTGACAATCCCAGGGCAGGAGCTCTAAGGTGGAAGAACTGGGCATCAGAGTTGAAGCCCAGAGTTTAGATTTAATCAACTAACTAGGACCTAGTAGGCAAATGCTGACCCGATCACAATGCTGTGTGTGTGTTCTGTTCTCCATTCTTATTTCCAGAGTGATCAGCCCCAGACTGCACTGCAATGAGTCTGGGAACTAGTGACAGGGTCTGCACCTAAAAAGGAGCTTTCCAGACTCTGGGTCATCCCAAAGGACAAATTAAAAAGAGCCTCTTATTTAATATTTTCTTAGTGATGAGAAGATAGACTAGCAAGTGGGCCTGTTGGGTTTGCCAGTGACACTGTGGACATCATTAAATAATGCGCAATCATTAACTAGTAATGTAGATGGGGTGCCCAGACTTAACCATTTTTATTCCTGCTCCTGGGTAAACCCAGCAGCATAAATGCCCTCAACCCTGCCATGAGGAACTGCTCTGAAATGCAAAGTTTGACTCAGCCAGCAAAGTAAAAGAAACTGTAATGGTCTCATTTCTATCTTTTTGAGTATGCCAGTTTTCCAATAAATTGCATAAAGGTGAAGGAGGAAAATAAGTCTTTGACCTTTCTTGTTTATAACCACACAGATATTTCTTCTCATATCTTATGCTGGCCACCAATCTTTGCATAGCAGAGATTTAATTTCCTGCTGCTGCAGGCATTAAAATGGATAGGGCCTCATTCTCTTTCTCCCTGCAACCTGCAGCCTTCTATGCAGCCCGTCATTCAGAGTATGGAAAGGTGCAGAACCTAAGTGAGGGGCATTGTGTGTGAAATCCTTCCTTTCTAGGCAAACTATTCCCACAGCAGAGAGCAAATAGGTGTCCGATGAGAAAAATTCTTGAGCATGTGGGATATGGCAGTCACACCCTCTGGGTGATGAAGATCTTTCGTTCAGATAAATGTACTTTGAATTTGTTAGTTTAATTACTTCAGTTTTGCAGTCTTGAGCTAGTAATTCCTTTCTCAACCAATTAGAGGCCTTAAATAATTCTGTGGCAAGACTAATTCTTCACTCTGGCTTTTGGACATTTCTGTGAAACATAGTTCTAGAACTCAGCTGGGAGAATTAACACTTCAGAGCCATTACTCTGGCCTCAGTGGGATCTATAAATGTCTCTGTGGAGTGGCTCTGCATTTCTAAGCATGAAGCAAAAATGTCCGTTCAGTAATCATCTTCCCCCAACTCTCTTTTAGGATGTGAGCAAGATTTCATTCTTTCCAAATAGCCAGCAGTCTTTGTTCCAAAAGAAGAAAGTGAGTCCTTCCCCAGCCCAATTTGGGCTCTGAGTGTGAAGAAGAGGATCTGGTGTAGACTCCTGGCCACTGGAAATGCCTTCCACATTTCCTCCCTGCCTCATCCCAAGGTTTGGGACTGAAAGTCTCAAAGTTTGCATTTGTAAAAATGTATGATTTCCCCCCTACTTTCTAATTTCTGCTTAGCTTCTCTATTTTGCCCATGTTTTTATGTCTTTCTTTCCGCTCAATGAGATCTGGCTTAGCTGGTACTCCAGCAATAGGAAATTTCTGCTAATTGGCTTTTCTTTGCTTTGCAAGCAAAATGATAACTGATATTCATAATGCTATTCTGGAGGCTCTATAAGATCCTGAAGGGTCTCATGAATTCTCCAAAATGATTGATTTCTGTGCAGTATAATTTTAGTGTCAGGTGTGTGTTTTATGGTTTTCTGATTCACTTCAAATTGGATGTCCGTGGATGGGATGTGACTCTCTATTCACCAGAAATTCATGACATCTCCTTCTCTTTCTAAGGTGGGACCCAATATTCCTTTTCGAAATGTGGAAAATGGGATTTTTTTTCGATTTGGAAGTTCCTGGTGGCACAATGGGTGTCAAAGCTAAAGCTTCTTTTATCTCTGGCGCACTTAGTAGGTGCTTAGAGATTGCTTCTTGGATAAGTGGGTAATGCAGGGTCATGGAAAGCTGTAGCCTTGACAAGCGCATTCTTTTTTTTATTTTATTTTATTTTATTTTATTTTGAAATAAATTCAAAGTTATAGGAACAGTTGCAAAAACAATACAAACCCCATACACAGAACTCTAGCATACCCTGACCCCCCTCCCCTGATACCCCAATCCACCAACTTTAACATGCTGTCACACTATTTCTTTCCCTCCCTCCCTCCCTCCCCATCTATCATCCATCATCTATTGCTCTGTCTTCTGAACATTTAAGATCTAGCTGCACACATCCTTGAACAAACACTATAATTCACATATACAATTCCCATGAACAAGAACATTCTTTTATGCAAGCCCATTAAACGCAGCTAAGAAGTACAAGAGATTCAACATTGATAAAAAGCTTACATTCTAGATTTCCTTTTTTTTTTTTTTTTTTCCCTTATGTCTCAACTGAGTCCTTTTGAGCCTCCTGTCCTCTGTCCTCAGATCCCATCCAGGGTCATCCCTGTCATTCAATTATCATCTATTTAGACTGTCTTTTTTTTTTTTTTCTCAATTGTGGAAACATATATACAGCCTAAATCTTCCCATTCTACCCCCTCCCTACCATTTCATTAGTGGGATTAATCACGTTTAGAATGTTGTAATGCTATTTCTTTCCCACCATCCATTACTAGAAATTTCCCTTCACCTCAGACAGCAACCCTACACTCATTTCTTAACTCCCCATTGCCCCTTCCCCCATTTCTCTTAACCCATACTCTACTTTTCATCTCTATGGTCATATTCTCTGGTAATTTCTTTGTGTTTACTGTGGGGCTTAAAATTAACCTCTTAAATCCATAACAATCTTGTTTTTCTTTGATACCAACTTAACTTCAATAGGACACATAAACTATGTTCCTATACTCCTCCATTCCCCCACCTTTTATATAGTTCTTGTCAAAAATTACATATTTTACATTGAGTTCAAAACCACTGATTTGTCATTAGAGTTTGTGTATTTTGTATCATGTAGGAAGTAAATAGTGGAGTTACAAATAAAAAATTATTGACTTCTATTTGTATTCCATTGTGGTCAGAGAATGTGCTTTGAATATATTCAATTTTTTTTTTTTTTTAATTTATTGAGGCTTGTTTTATGTCCCAGCTTATGGTTCATTCTGGAGAAAGATCTGTGATTACTAGAGAAAAATGAGTGTCCTGGTAATTTGGGATGTAAGGTTCTATATATGTCTGTTAAAATTCTCTATATCTCTTTCTCCTTTCTTTGTTTCTCTGTTGGTAGGGCTTCTTTAGTATCTGGAGTAGGGCAGGTCTTTTATTGGCAAACTCTCTCAGCATTTGTTTGTGTGTAAAAAATTTAAGGTCTCCCTCAAATTTGAAGGAGAGTTTTGCTGGATAAAGTATTCTTGGTTGGAAATTTTTCTCTCTCAGAATTTTAAATGTCATGCCACTGCCTTCTCACCCCCATGGTGGCCGCTGAGTAGTCACTACTTAGTCTTATGTTGTTTCCTTTGTATGTGGTGAATTGCTTTTCTCTTGCTGCTTTCAGAACTTGCTCCTTCTCTTCAGTATTTGAGAGTCTGATCAGAATATGTCTCGGAGTGGGTTTATTTGGGTTTATTCTATTTGGAGTTCACTGGGCATTTATGCTTTGTGTATTTATATTGTGTAGAAGGTTGGGGAAGTTTTCCCCAACAATTTCTTTGAATACTCTTTCTAAACCTTTACCCTTCTCTTCCCCTTATGGGACACCAATGAGTCTTAAATTTGGACATTTTATTTTATCTATCTTATCCCTGACATCCATTTCGATTTTTTCAATTTTTTTCTCCATTCTTTCTTTTGTTTTTTCATTTTCTGTTCTGTGGACTTCTAGGACACTGAGTCATTGTTCAACTTCCTCTAATCTTGTATTATGAGTATCCAGAGTCTTTTTAATTTGGCCAACAGTTTCTTTTATTTCCATAAGATCTTCTGTTTTTTTATTTACTCTTGCAATGTCTTCTTTATGCTCTTCTAGGGTCTTCTTTATGTCCCTTATATCCTGTGCCATGGTCTTCTTCATGTTCTTTATATCCTTTGCCATGTTTTCATTCCTTGATTGTAGTTCTTTGATTAATTGTGCCAAGTACTGTGTCTCTTCTGATATTTTGAATTGGGTGTTTGGGATTGGGTTCTCCATATTGTCTGTTTTCATCATATGCATTAAGATTTTCTGTTGTTTTTGGACTCTTGGCATTTGCTTTGCTTGATAGGGTTCTTTCAAGTTGTAAAAAAAAATACCAATCTAATTTTTCAGAAACTCAGTTTGGTGGTGTACACTTTCTCTAACTAACCAGCAGATGGCATCTGCGAGTCACCTATACCCCTCAAGTCAATTCTCCTCAACTTTGTCCTTGTGCTGTGTGGGGAAATGATTCTTGTGGGGTTCAGTTGGTGAACTCAGTTTGGGTGTGTTGCTGGAGCCGTCAGCCCTGAATGTGGGGCATGTGTCCGGGTGGCTAAGAAGGCAGAGCAGCTTTAATATTCAAACCTCCCAGGTGTTCCCGGAGATTCAAGGCTGTTGCAAGAGTCTAAGCCTTCATTTCATTTCTGCCCCACACCCTCTCTGTCACTGACCCACAAACCACCAGCATTGGTGTAGCGTCCCTGGGTTTTCCAAGTGGGCCCCCCTTCTGAGCTGTGATCTTCCAGGACCTCTGCTGAGGGAAGGCTGTGCTACATCATAAGTGCACACCGTCCCTCAAGGGAAGCCCCAAGCCCCGGGCAGCGGGGCCATGCAGGGGCGCTCTTAGCCTGATGCAAAGATGGCTGAATGGGGTGTCTCAACCCCCACCCCCTGCACAGTTCCTCCTTCCCAGCTCCGGGACAACTGGCGCGGCTCTGGGCTGTGGGCACAGCCCCTGGCAGGAGTGTCTCCAGCCTGCTGGGGAGCCAGCTGCAAGCAGCAGGGTTTCTTTCTCCTTCTGGCTCTCCCCTCCACTCCCCTGGCCCTGAGGGAATATGCAGCAGGCTATCCTCCATGGCAGACATCAAGAGGCCGGCTCAGCCTGCTCCTGCCGTGCTTCACTGCGTGGTTCCCACTGTCGCAACTGCAGCCCCTCCTGGGTTTCCCCCCTTTTTTTTCTTTTCAAAAGAATCAGTCCATCTCCAAATGCCAACCCCCGGCTTCCCCACACCGCAGCACAGCTGCGGGTCTTTCATCCAGCTTACTCACTCGTTTCAGAATGCAGACTCCCGGTTTCACCAAATGTATGGCCCCTGTGGTTCTAGCAGACCTTGTCCAGCTGGTGCATTGCTGAAACCGGTATTCTGGGTCACCTTCTGGTTTTTATCCAGTATTTTTCACAGAGGTGTTTTTTGCCCTGTCTCACCTAGCTGCCATCTTAGGTTCTCCTGACAAGCACATTCTTTAAGCAGGCTTGAAACGGAGGTCTGGATAGTCTTGTTAAACTGGAAAGGTCAGATAGATCGTATCAGAACAGGCAACGGCTGCAAAATCTAGAACTCAGGGAAGCTCACACATGCAATGCAGGTCAACACAGACAAAAAGATCTAAATCCAGAGGTTCTGGTGTTCAGAGCAATCCCAGAACAACCAAGATGGGCCCCTGGCCAGACAGCTTCCCACTGTGTGTGGGTGGCTGTAAGGGTCACAGTTTGTCACCCACTGTCATGGTGGACCAAAGATGCTGGACTCTGAGGTCCTTATGAAATAGACAGATGAATGTGACTGGTTGCTTAGCCTATGTAGCAAGGCAAATGGCTGTTTCTTCTCTGTTTGTAATGAAGTCTGATTGCAGTATCCAGATTGTTCATGTGGCAGTATGGCTTTGACAGCTGAGATGGCCAAATCCATCCATTTATCTTTGTTGCATCTGTTTATTTCACAGGCACAGGCAAGACCTGTGCCATCTGACTCCAGGCCAAACTACCTTGAACTCTGTGGGAAAAGAGTTTCCTTAATATTAAGCAACTCTGAAATTTACTGCTCTCACTGGGTCAAGACACATGTGTAACAGAAAGGAGACGAAAAAATGTTCATTGTCCCCCGTTTCACATACATACTTCTGTGTAACATACCACCCCAACACTTAATGCCTTAATACAACAGCGATTTATTATTTCCCATGATTTTGACGGTTGACTGGAAGTTCTTCTGCTGGTCTCCTTTGGGATCTCTCGTGTGGCAGCATTCAGCTGATAGATGTGCTGGCTGGAAGACTGAAGAAGGCCTCGCTCACATGTCTGGGGCCTTGGGGCTGACTGTTTGCTGGAGTGTTTTTTGCCTCCTCTCTTGGTCTCAATTCTTTATTCACTATACATTTATTAAATATATAATGTTCATTTGCTATACACTCAACATCGTAATGTAGTCATGGTTCTTTTACCCATAGAATTTACAGTCTTTTTTTTTTTTTAATTTATTGTGCCTATATATAAAAAACAAAGTACAGAATCCAAGTGGCAAAGCTGGTGGCTTCAGGCTGTGTAAATGGAGGGCCTTAAGGCAGTCACTGGTAAGGGGCACTAAGAGATGTGACTGGAAGCTCCATGCTATCATGCTCAGAAGGTTGATTATTTGGGTGGGCTTGGGGGATCTGATGGGGATTGTGGAGAGAGTGGTGTTAAACGTGTGAGGTAGACAATGAAAAAGTAAACTAGTGATTAGAAGTTGTGATAAGAGCCTTGAGGTGGGTTGAATAATGGCCCCCCAAGATGCCGATGCCCTAATCTCTGGAACCTGTGACTGTGTTACTGGATATGGCCAAAGGGACTTGGCTGATGTTATTAGTTAAGGACCTTGAGATGGGGAGACTATCCTGGCTTATCCAGATAGGTCCACTGTAATCACAAGTGTCTTTCTAGAGGGAAGTAGGAGGGTCAGAGTCAGAGAAGGAGATGTCATGACAAGAGCAGAGAGAGATTGAAGATAGATGATGGGCTCACAAGTCAAGGAATACAGCTGTCTTTAGAAGCTGGACAAGAAAAGGGAATGGATTCTCCCCTTGAGCCTCCAGAAGGAAGCAGGCTACTGACACCTTGATTCAGACTTCTGGCCTCCAGAACTCAGAGACAATAGATTTAGGTTGTTTTAAGCCTTCCAGTTTGTGATACTTTGTTCTGGCAGCCCTAGGGAACTGAGACATCCTCCCTCAGAGAGAAAGGCTCTTGTTATTAGTGTAAGTCTATTGTGCATCTCTACTCCTAGAATGTAAGATCCTTCAGGGCTAGATTAAGTATAGATTTGTGCTGATCATCTACACTTTTCATGCTGAGTTTGTGATCGTGAGCAGGTTTAGTTTTAAAAATCTATTTACTAATTTTATTTCATTTTTTCACAATACAAATCACCTCAGCGATTCATCTTGCAGCTCTATACTTATTAGTTTCAGATTTTTACTACCTGAATTGACAATCCCCAATTTAACAATGGCACTGTGCTTAAAATACCCCATACCTAAAAAGTGAACCAAAATGTAAATTATGGACTATAGTTAATGATATAATTATACAGTTTCATCAGTTATATCAAAGGTACCTCACTAATTCAAAATGTTAATAATAGGGAAAACTGTGTGTGTGAGGGGTCATATATGAGAATACTGTACTTTTGGCATGATTTTTCTGTAAACCTACCACTGCTCTAATAAAAAATAATAATTAAAAAAAAAAACACCCCACACCAGTAGTGAATTCCAATTCTATACCAGGTCCCTTCCTCCCTCCTTTAAGTATCCACTGTATCAGGCTCTGTCTGGGTACTGTCTGTTCTCAGGACACAGCTCAAGTCCCAGCTCTTCCTAGAAGCCTGCCTTGACTGCGCCAGCCCATGAGCTCTCCCTCTTTGAGCGCAAGCACTATCTGACTTATTTCTTAGCTTCTTATCAATGGACAGTATTGTTTGCTTCCTCCATTGCAGGGTTTCAAGTGTTTATCGAATCACCAACCTGCTTTCTTCCTCTCCCTCTCTTCTTCCATCCCCATTCCTGGCTTGGGCAGCTGCATCCCATACTGGTGCAGGGCTTGAAATGATAAAACCTGAGCTGCACAGGTGGAATGAAATTGATTGCATAGTAAGCATCTTATGGTTTTCACCAAAATCTCTTTTGTTGAAAAATTGTCCGGCAGCCTCTTCTAGTCATTGATCATACTGATATGTGTTTAGCCTTTCAGATTTCCAGATCCTACTAAAGTTAACAGAGGAGGTTTATAAGCATAGTTGTCAGAAACAAGAGCTTCTCAAACCGAGATCTTATTCTCCATAAGTAACATCATCTATTACCCTCCAAGGGGTTTCCCTCAAGACTTCTCACAGGGGCATTATGCTCCTTCCTCAGCAACCCGCATGCTTCATTCAAGGGTGGACTCTGATGAGGCCAAAGGAAAATTCTTTCTCCAAAGCAGGCAGCCTACAGCACATATGCCTACGGCTTGTCTCAAGATAGCTTTAATTGGTGTTTGGAGATTGTCAGGATCAGGACCTTCAGTAAAACTACAGTCAGAAAAGGTTAATCATGATACAAATCTAATCTCACACTCCCTGCTTAAAACCCACAGTTCCCTTTTGCCATATGATTCAGTACAGGTTTCTTTTTAACTTTTTAAAATTAAACATTTTGTTTTGAGCTGTAGATTCATATTGCAGTTGTAACAAATACTACAGAGAGATTCCTTGTACCCTTTACCAAGTTCCCCCAATGGTAACATCTCACAACATATTGGTAAAACATCACAAACAGGATTTTGACATAGATACAGTCAAGATACAGAATAGTCCTTAACCACAGGAATCCATTATGTTGCCTTTTTATAGACATACCCACTTCCCTCCTGTCATCATCCCTCCTCAGCCTCTGGCAACTACTAATCTGTTGTCCATGCTTTAATTTTTCATTTAAAGAATATTAAATAAATGGAACCATATAGTATATAACCTGTTTTTGGATTTGATTTTTTTGCACAGCATAACTCTCTAGAGATTGATATAGGTTGTTGTGTGTTAATTTACCTACAGTGTTTTTCAGCGTATCACTTTGTATGCTTTTATATATATGTATAGATAGGTAATTTTTTATTAAGAAGATGTAGGTTTACAGAAAAATTGAATATAAAATACAGAGTTCCCATATAGCATCCTATTATTAACTCCTTCCATTAGTGTGCTATATTTGTTACAACTGACGAAAGACCATTTTTATAATTATACTATTAATTATCATCCATGGTTTACATTAGGGTTCACTGTGTTGAACAGTTCTATGGGTTTCTAAAAATGTTTATTCTAGTAACATAAATATAACCTAAAATTCCCCTTTTAACCACATTAAAATATATATATTTCAGTGCTGTTAATTACATTCACAACATTGTACTGCTATCACCACCATCCATTACCAGAATTTTTCATCACTCCAAACAGAAATTTTATACCAATTAAGCATTAACTCCCCATTCCTTACCCACACCCAACCCCTGGTAACCTTTGCTCTAGTTTCTGACTCTACATATTTGCTTATTATAATTATTTTATATCCATGAGATCATACAGTATTTTTCCTTTTGTGCCTGACTTATTTTACTCAGTTGTCTGCAAGTTTCATCCATGTTGTTGCATGTATCAGTTTGACTACTATGTGTCTTGTTATGGTTCTCTTTGAGTTTTTCCTGTTTGGGGTTCTTTTGCATTCTTGAAAGCGCATATTTGTATCTTTTGTTAAATTTGGGAAGTTTTCTGCCATTATTTCTTTGAATACTCCTTCTTTGAATACCTCTTTCTCTCTTGCTTCTCCTGGGATTTCCATAATGCATATATTGGTATGCTTGATGGTATCCCATAAGGCTCTTAGGCTCTGTTCATTATAAAATTCTTTTTCTTTCTGCTTCTCAGCCTGAATCATTTAAATTGTCTTGTCTTCAGGTTCATGGATTCTTCCTTCTTCCAGCTCCAATCTGCTATTGGAAACCCTCTAGGAAAGTTTTCATTTGTGTTATTGTGGTCTTCAACTTCAGTTTTCTGTTTGGTTCCATTAAAAATTTTTTAACTGTTTATTGAGATTCTCATATTGTTCATTCATTGTTTTCCTGATCACTTTTTGTTCTTTCTCTGTGCTTTCCTTTATCTTTTTGAGTATATTGAGGGACACTCTTTCTTTTAAATTCGGTTTTATTGAGATATATTCACATACTATATAATCATCCATGGTGTACAATCAACTGTTCACAGTACCATCATATAGTTGTGCACTAATCACCCCAACCAATTTTTGAGCATTTTCCCTACTCCAAAAAGAATAAAAATAAGAATAAAAATAAAAGTAAAAAAAAAACACCCAAAGCATTCCATGCCTCCCATCCCACCCTATTTTTCACTTAGTTTTTGTCCCCATGTTTCTACTCCTCTGTCCATACACTGGATAAAAGAAGTGTGAGCCACAAGGTTTTCACAATCACACAGTCACACCATGAAGCTACATAGTTATGCAATTGTCTTCAAGAACCAAGGTTACTGGGTTGCAGTTTGATAGTTTCAGGTATTTCCTTCTAGCTATTCCAATACACTAAAAACTAAAAAGGGATATCTGTATAGCACATAAGAATGCCCTCCAGAGTGACCTCTTGACTCCATTTGAAATCTCTCAGTGACTGAAACTTTATTTTTTTCATTTCACTTCCCCCTTTTGGTCAAGAAGATTTTCTCAATTCCATGATGATGTGTCCAGGGCTCATCCCTGGCTGTCATGTCCAACGTTGCCAGGGAGATTTACCCCCCTGGGAGTCAGGGACATTCTTTTTAAAAGTCTTTGTCCTGGTATGTTCAAAGTCTGGTCCTCTTTGTTAAGGGTTTCTGAATTCCATATCATTGTTTCTTTGGATGGGCTGTCTTTTCCTTTTCTTGTTTGTCTTGTAATCTTTTGTTGTACACTGTACATTTTAATATTTTAAAGTATTAACTCTGGGATTTAGTCCCTGAGCTTGTCTGTTTCTTAAATTTTTATGCAGGTCGGATGATATGACAGAGATTTCCTTGAATGCCAGTTGTAGGGGGGTACTACTTGAAACAAATAAACCAATACAAAAAGCACCTTTCATAGCTTGCAAATTGGCTCTGATTTGGCTAGCATGCTCCTTCAGAATTTGGCTCTCCTATGAAGAAGGTTAGCTCGAGGTCTGTGTGAAGTATAGCATCCTCACTGTGAGTCAGCACCTGTCCTGGGTTGTGCTTGCTCGTAAATGTAGGAATTCCCCTACGTACGGGAATTTGAATGCTCCTTCTACTCTCTATGAAATACTTTTCCCCCTTCTTGAGTGCTCTATTTTATAACTTAAAGCAAATAATCCTTTGCCCCAGGCTACTTTGACTTCATTGTTTCTTACACTGCTTTTAGGCTGGTGTGCAAGCTGTTTCTGCCTGCAGGGCAAGTTCTGGGACCATTGGCCAGAGATGAGTTTCCTGGTTCAGTCTTTCAGGCTGCCACCTGATTGGCACTGACATATAGGCATGACAGTATGCTCATAGGGATAACTCTGCTCCCTCCAGAACAGGGTCAGGATCCTACAATGGGAGCACAGGCTGTGTCTGCACCATGCCTGGAAGAGAGTGGGAGAGGGACTAACAAGAGCACCATTAGCTTCACCTACTGTTTTTAAAGCTGTTTTTCATGATCCAGGACTTGGCCAGTTATTGTAACCATTTAACTGTTTTTTGGAGTTTTGAGGATCACAGGCTCTGCCAATTTTTGCTAGTTGCTCAAAGATCCTATGGGGGATCAGCATACTGGATCATTTTATGCAGCCATGTTTGTCATTCTGAATACTGTATGGCTTTTTTGTTGGTTGCTGTAGGCATTATATTATACTTTCAAAAAATCACAGTCTGTTGGTTTTGTCCCTTTATCAGGTCAGGCAGAATATACAAACGTTACCTCCCTTTACATCCATACCTTCCCCCATTTATAATATAATTGTGTTAAATATTTCCTCCAAGTATATTTAGAACCCCGTCAGACAGCTTTTGTTTCAACTGTCAAACATAATTTAGAAAACTCAAGAGGAGAACGAAAGCCTACTGTACTTATCCACATTTTTGCTTACTCTGTTCTTTCTTCCTGTTGTTCAAAAGTTTGTTTTTTTATTGTTTACTTTCTGTTTAGAGAACTTCTTTTAGCTGTTCTTTAGGGTAGGAGTGCTGGTGAGAAATTCTTTTAGTTTTCCTTTATCTGAGAATATCTTGATTTTTCCTTTATTCTTAAAGAATATTTTTGCTGGATATACGATTCTGGGTTGGCAGTTCTTTTCTTTTGGCACCCCAAAATGTTGTGTTACTTCTTCTTGGCCTCCATGGTTTCTAAGGAGGAATTTACTGACATTCAAGTTGTTTTTCCCCTATAGGTTAAGTATTGCTTCTCTCTTGCTGATTTCACTTTTTTTCTTTGCCTTTAGTTTTCCAAAGTTTGGTTAAGATATTTCTTGTTGTTGCTTAGGATTTATCCTGTTTGGGGTTTGCTCAGCTTCTTAAATCTGTAGGTTTATGTCTTTTGTCAAATTTGGGAAATTTTTAGCCATTATTTCTTTGAGTACTTTTTCAGACACATCCTCTTTCTCCTCTGCTTCTGGAACTCTGATGACATGAGTGTTAGATCATTTTTTTATATTCCACATGTCCCTCAAATTCTGTTCATTATTTTTCAGTCTATTTTTTTCTCTGTTATTCAGATTGGATAATTTCTATTGTTGTATCTTCCAGTTCACTGATTTTTTCCTCTATCCTCTTCTTTCTTCTGCTGAGCCCATCCATTGAGGTTTTTGAAAAAATTTTTGTTATTGTGTTTTTCAATCCTAAAATTTCCATTTGTTTCTTTTTTACTTCTTCTATATTTTTGTGGTTGTTGTTGCTGTGGAGATTTTCTATTTTATCATTTGTTTCAAGTGTGTTTGTAATTGCTTATTGAAATCATGACTGCTTTTAAATCCTTGTCAGATAATTCTAATATCTCTGTCATCAGAGTGTTGGCAACTATGGAATGTTTTCTTTCATTCAATTGTAGATCTTCCTGGTTCTTGGTGTGACAAGCAATTTTCAATAAAAACCTAAACATTTTCACAGTGTGGTTATGGGACTATGGATCTTACTTAAACATTATGTTTTAGCTGGCTTCTTTTTCTGATGCCATTCTTCCTGCCTCTTTAATGCCAGGAAGAAGTAGTAGTCCAATTCTTCCCTCATCCTCTATTGACACCCATAGGGGAGGGTTGTTCCTTATTACTGCAGGGAGTTCTGGATCCCCCTGTAGTATCCACTGACACTGTAGTGGGGGAGTTTGTTATTGTTGAATGGGAATCAAAGTCACAGCTCCTTACTCAACTTTCTCTGACACCACTCTAGTGGGGTTGCTGGGGGATCCTTGTTACAGCCTTGGAATGCTGGATGTCAAAGCTTCTCACTTGGCCTTTGCTTGTATAGGTGGGAGTGGGCCACACTTTTATCTGTGGTGTTTGGCTGCAGTAGAGAAGTTATTGTCCAAAAGTTTTCTTTCTAGGATATACCTTTCCTGGTCCTTTGGCTAGAGAGAAAAGGCTTTTGTCCGGGCTTTTAAAGTCTGTGCATCTCAGCATTTTTAGCTTACTGGTTTCTTCAGCTCCAAGTCTGAGATATAGGAGGCAAAAAGAAAATCCAGTGAACTCATAACTGTGTCATTCCTTGGTTCCTGAGGTCCCCAGCTCCAGAATCTTCTTATATATCACATCCAGGGTTTTTAGTTGTACTTTGTGGGAGTAATAGGGAAAAGTACATCTACTCCATCTTCTTGGAAGTGGAAGTTCCTAGGTGTCTTTTTCTTTTTTATACATGAAATACCATAATTTTTCCTTTGCTGACCTCTCCAGCAGTCTTCTCATACCATGCTTCATGCTTGATGCCCAAACAACAGAGCTACCTGTGAAACAGCCCACACTCCCACTAATAAAAATACAACTGAAATAGCACTTATTATGTGTTAGGTTCTGTCTTATATATCTATAATGAGGTAAGTATTTTTATAAAGAAACTGGGGTCCAAAGAGTTAAGTAACTCACTTGAGGTCACAGCCAGTATGCTGCAGTGCCTGGATTTGGATATAGGCAGCCTGGCTGTGAAGCCCACATTCCTCATCTCTATACCCTTTTGCTTCCCCTCCAGGTGTTATAACTGGAGTAGTTGTTGTCTAACTTGAGTGTGCATCAGAACCCTCTGGAGGGCTTGAAAACACAGATTACTGTGTTCTATCCCCAGAAATTCTGATTTAGCATGTCTGGGGTGGATTCTGAGAATTTTTATTTTTAGCAAGTTCCCTGGTCTTCTGCTGACCACATTTGGCAACTAGTCATTGTTTCCACCACCTCCCCTTCACCTCAATTTGCTACACAGCCTTTTGGATTCAGCACAGGTATTGCCTCACCTGATTTGATCTAGTCTTCCTTCTTCCACCCTCATATATTCCTTCCAAGCCCCCTTAGTGGTCTCTGCATAACTTAATCATTGTAGTTGCCACCTTATATGGAAATCATTTGTTTATGTGTCTCATTCTATCTCATCCCATACTTTGCTCTCCTTAAGGTCAGAGAGATCAGTCCAAAACAAGGTATATATTATTCATCTTTGCAGACTCACCTGGGGTGACTGGTGAAAAACAAGATTCACCAGGTCCCTGAATTTCTAATCCAGTGGATTTGGGGTGGGACCCAAGAATCTGTATTTTAAACAATTTACATAATTCTGATGCAGATGACCCACTTTGAGAAACTGCCTTAGAGCTTTACACTGTGTTTGGCACTAGGTGTTCAATAATTGTTTATTAACTGGATTTTGAAATGAACTTTCAAATGAGATAGAAATTCCTTTATCTTCATCTCCTTTTCTATACTTTCTCCTTATACCTGATACCTCTTCTGACCAAATTCCCAATGTCTTCATATTGTCTGACCTTCTTACTAACCCCTCCACAGCCTCATGTCGCCCCTTCCCCAACCCAGTTATTTCTCTTTCTTTCTAATTAGAACTTTAATTCACACACTACAACAGATTTCAGCTAGATGTTGAGTGAACTTGGAACCATTTAAACAACTTTTGTTGGGGGTATCTTTTTTTTTTTTTTTAAATCAAAATATAACTTCCATAAAGTACACAAATCTTAAGTATACAGGTTGATTAATTTTACTTATGTATACACCTGTTAAGCCACCATTCAGATCACAATATGGAACATTTCCAGCACCCAGCAAATTCTCTCATGACTCCTTCCATACAAGGCACCTTCCTTTAAAGTAACCACTATTCTGACTTCTATTATGATTGTTGTGTTTTGCCCATTCTTAAATTTCATATAAGTAGAATCATATAGAATATATTATTTTGTACATATTTTTGCTCAACATTATGCATGTGAGATTCCTTTATGTTTTTCTTTACAGCAGTTTTTCTTTATCATTTATGTGTTTTATTCCATTTTATGAATACAAAACAGTTATTATGTTGGACATATTTTAAATTTATATTATATAATTTCTTATCAAACAACAATAAACATAATTTAGCTTCTTTTGATGACTCAGAGTCATCATTATAAGTATCAGTCACTGTATTCCTCATGCATAAATTCAACAGATATCTATTGAACACCTACTTTGTGGCAGGTGCTATACTAGTGTTGGAGAATAAAATATAGCTAATACTCACCATTGATGATCATTTTCCTTAATGAATATTCGCAGAGCAACTCCTGAGCATTGGCAATAAAAAAACCCTTTAGGCCCTGCTTCCTTCAGTTGGTGACCTTCACAGAGAATAGAGGTCATTCAGGTGTAAACTAACTCTCCTGCTGTGAGCACTGAAGATTACCTATATACAGTGTCCTCTCCTGCCTCAGAGAAAGAAAAATTCCCTCCATTTTAACCCTGATCATTCCATCCAGTGTGGATCCCATTCTCTTTTCCCTCCACTTATACTTCAACCTTACATGATCCCCTCCCCTTTAACTCAATAGTTCCCTCTTTATTGGTTCCTATAGACATATTTATGTCTCTCTAAAACAGAATAAAAGAAACAAAACCACTTTCCCTCAACTTTATCATCACCTCTAATTACTGCCCTTTTTTCTTTATTTTCATAAACTGTCAAAATTCTTGAAAGTCGCTGTGAAAGATTGAATCATGTACCCCAACAAAGACATGTTCTTAAGATTAATCTGTATTCCGGAGGGTATGAAACCATTTGTAAATAGGACCCTTTGTACATAGATGTATTATCAGTTAACGTGTGGACTCATTTGTGAATAGGATCTTCTAAAATCCTAGATACATGTGGCTGAACTGAATAAGGGCAAGCCTTAATCCCTGTGGGACTTGAGGCCTTGTTAAGAGAAAATTA
Source organism: Choloepus didactylus (assembly GCF_015220235.1). Classification (NCBI taxonomy): domain Eukaryota; kingdom Metazoa; phylum Chordata; class Mammalia; order Pilosa; family Megalonychidae; genus Choloepus; species Choloepus didactylus. The sequence goes on along the minus strand of NC_051322.1, from coordinate 29,182,616 downwards.
GGGTGTAGTCCAAGAAGCCAGAAGTTGGAATTCAGCAGAAATTAGTAGAGAAGACACAAGAAGAGTGAGATTGCCATGTGACGGGAAGCAGAGATGCAAGCCAAGAAACCCCAATGATTGTGGCAAGCCAGCACCAGAGTGCTACAGACTCTGAGGAGAAAGCATGGCCTTGCTGACACCTTGATTTTGGACTTCTAGCCCCCCAAACTTTGATCCAATAAATTCCTTTTGTGTGGTATTTGTCAAAAGCAGCTCTGGCAAACTAAGATGAGGGCTTTCCACATTTACTCATTCAAATTCCATTCTCTTAACCATTTACAATATGACTTTTGGCCAGTTTCTGTAGAAACTGCCCTCGTAAGTGTTTCCTACAACCTTCCAATAGTTGAATGGAAAGGTCACTGTTCTAGTTTGCTAATGCAGCCGTAATGCAAAACGCCAGGAATGGATTGGCTTTTATAAAAGGGGGTTTATTTGGTTATACAGTTACATTCTTAAGGCCATAAAGTGTCCAAGGTAATGCATCAACAATTGGATACCTTCACTGGAGGATGGCCAGTGGTGTCTGGAAAACCTCTGTGAGCAGGGAAGGCACATGGCTGGCGTTTGCTCCGGAGTTCTGGTTTCAAAATGGCTTTCTCCCAGGACATTTCTCTCTAGGCTTCAGCTTCTCACCAAAATGTCATTCTCACTCGCTCTTGGGGTGTTTGTCTTCTCTTAGCTTCTCTGGAGCAAAAGCCTGCTTTCAAAGCCCATCTCCAAAATATCTCTGTAAACTGCAGTTCCTCTCTCAGCTCGTGTGCATTCTTCAAAGTGTCCCTCTTGGCTGTGGCAAGCTTGCTCCTTCTGTCTGAGCTTATATAGTGCTCCGGTAGACTCATCAAGGCCCATGCTGAATGTGCAGGGCCACACCTCCATAGAAATTATCCAATTAGAGTCATTGCTCACAGTTGGGTGGGTCGCATCTCCATGGAAACACTCAAGGAATTACAATCTAATTAATGCCGATACATCTGCCTCCACAAGATTACATCAGAGATAATGGCATTTTGGGGGACATAATACATTCAAACTGGCACAGGCACTTCTAAGTTTTCATCTCCTTGATTTTCCTTTGGTATCTGTCCTGGATCGAATGGTGTCCCTCCAAACTTCAGGTCCACTCAGAGCCTAAAAATGTGACCTTATTTGGAAATAGGGTCTTTGCAGATGTAATTAGCTAAGTTTAGGTAAGCTCTAAATCCAATATGACTGGTGTCCTTAAAAGAAAAGGGAAATTTGAACACAGAGACACAGAAACAGAGGGAAGAGGATCATGTGAAGACTCTAGAGGCAAAGACTGGAGTTAGGTTGCAGCAAGCCAAAGAATACCAGGGACTTCTGAGGCTACTAGGACATGGATGAGACAAGGAAGGATCCTCCCCTAGAAGTGGCTTCAGAGAGAACACGACCTGCCAGCACCTTCATTTTGGACTTCCAGCCTTCGGAACTGTGCGAGAGTATACTTCTGTTGTTTTAGCTCACCCAGTTTGTAGCACTTTGTTACGGCTGCCCTAGGAAACTAATATAGCACGTAACACAGTTGACCACTCTCTCCCTCTTAAATCTTTTGTGTTACTGGATTTTATAACACTTTTTTCTGCACATGAAAATCTGATTGTTTTTTTTCTCAGACTCTTGATGTCTCTTAATTATCTACCCATCCATTAAATATTTGTTCCTAAATTTGAGACTTCTTTTCTTTAGTCTCAGGGAGTTTCTTTAGTCTCAGGGTTTTCAAGACAGATCGGTGCTGGCCCAGAGGAGTATGCAAACATTCCTAGGGCCATGTGATAATAGGTGTGTGTGTGTGTGTGTGTGTGTGTGTGTGTGTGTGTGAAGGAATGGATTATCATTTCTTGGAGATCCTCCAGCTGGAGTCCAGGGAATAAAGCATGAGAATCTAGAGCCTAGGAAGCATGTCAATAGATGTGCCAATCTGTAGGAAACATGCAGGAGAGCGCGTGGAGTGTAACCAGGGGGGAAAGCTGGTTGTAAAATAATTCCATGAAAATCAGTTATCTAGTGGACATTTTCAATTTCCTTATTTCATGGCCTGGGACCCCTTTGGTGTCTGGGTTCTTAAAGGGTTTGATTGCAGGCTGGCAATGCTTACTTCTGCCATGGCTTCTCCCATACTGACAATTCCCAAATCTGCCTTACCACTACCAACTTTCTCTTGGGCTCTGGAACCAATTTCCATCATCTTACTGAACACATACACCTGTATACCCACAGATACTTCAAATTCAGTATGCCTTCAACCAAAGTTATCTCCTCAATCTTGATGAATGCCATTATTATTTACCCAGTTATCAAAGTCAAAATTCCAAGAGTTCTCTTTGACTCCTTCCCTCCCTGGGCTCCATCGTATTGATTCTATTTCTAAATTATCACTAGACTATTCCCTTTGCCTCTTTATGTCAATTTCAGTGTCTTAATTTCATCCCATGTCTGGTCTCACAGACACCCTTCCCTTCTTCCATACGGCTGTCAGGGTTATTTTTCCCAAACAGATTTAATCTTGTTATTTGCAACCCCTTGCCCTGTTTTTAAACCTTTAAAGACTCTCCATTGTCAATAGGCTAAACTTTATGTTCCTCAGTATGGTTTATAAGGCCCTCCAGGGTCTATAAATCAAACCATATAACTAGCATCTTCCATTTCACATCTTTTATTTTATACTTCATCCATGCTGGCCATTTTTCACTTTCTTTAATATTGAACATTATTTTGTACCTTGGTTTCTTTTTATAGAAGAAAATACTTATAATTCTCATTTTTCAAGAATTGTTCAAGTTTCTCTGCCATCCTCCCCTCATCTTGGGGATCTTTATGGTATTTTATACAGCTGAGGGTCACCACATAATCCTTTAGGGTCACCATTAGACACTGGGCTTACTGCCCCTTGATCTGACCCTATACAATCTTTGTTGGGTCCTTGGTGGAAATGGAGAAAGGAACTGTATTTGAGGCTACCTCTTCTATTTACTAACATTCTGATCTTTGGCATATGAGCCTCATCTGTAAAATTGGGATATTATCTACTTGTGTGTGTTTTGGAGCAATAAATGAATAAGTGTATGTGAAAACCTGGTACAGCCTGTACATACTATAACTACTAGCTATTATTAATATATACTTCATGCTTTTATTCCCCTTCCTTCTTTTCTTTCTTATTCTTCTCTTACTTTCCTCTTCTTCTCTTTGCTCTTTCCCTTCTCTTTGTATATTTTCCAGATGTTTTGCTTCTTTCTTTTGGGACTGACAGTCATAGCCACAGGCAATTTTAACTCCACTTATAGTCCTTAGGTTCTTACCCCTGAAGTTGCATGAAGTGTCGCCAAACTATCCTGTGATCTTACAATGCTTTCATTTCCCCCATTTGTTCAAACTTCTCTTCTGGACCTTAGCAACCATTCCTGGCCTGGGGAATAATCCTCCAACTTACACAGTATCCTTGTTGGACTTCTCTTAAACACTTTCTGTGTAACATTGTCAAGTGATTAACCTTTAGGCCCGAAAAAAATGGCAATATCAAAGCAGTAATATTTTCAGCTGTTTTCCACTGAAGACTACATCAATCATAGAAATGTCTTTGACTCCTGTTTGGTTACTGCACCAACAATTGAGTATAACTTTCTGAGTTAGAGGGAGATCATGATTTCTTGGGATAATAAAGCTGTCAGGAGGAGGGAGACTTTCATCTAACTAGATAAAAAATGTGAAAGCATTGGGTGGCAACACAAGGACATTGAGGAGACGGCAACATCTGGAGAATCTAGAGACCTAAAGAGTCTTTTAATTTATGGCCCTGAGAGAATGCAGTGGGCCAAGAGCCTGGAATCTTGGGTTCTATTTCCATTCCTACCCCTGACTTCCAGAGTGACCTTGGGCAAATTGCCGGACCGTTTTCTGCTTCTTTTATTCATTTTTTTTAAGGCAAGGATAATAATAATACTGGTATTCCTCCATTTGTTATCCAAATAGACTTTTTATTCCTCTCTCTTTTGGTCAATAAATGAGGCACACTCTTTGAAGCTGTTGCATAAATTCAAGGTTTTATTCTCATCAGATTTTTGTTTTTAATTTACAAAGAGCTTTAGTTTATTTTATTAGGAATTCATCATACCTGGAATGCCAAGAAGTTTAATATTAAGGCTATGCCAATTTTAAAGAGGAAGAAGGTGCAGCTCAGAGAATTGGTATTTGCAGAGTCAGAACCTTAATATCCTATCAATCACGCTAGTTTTCTTCTGTTTAATCTTGGACTCACAGGACAAAAGAGAAACTTTTGCAAACAAAATCAGAGAAACCTTGAGAATATAATTATCTGTATTTTATTATTAGAAAGAGGGTCATATTCACTGTGGAATAGCAATGAAATCTCCAGAGTCCTGCTGGGTGTCATGCAACAATGAGGAGCTGGGACAGGGTTAGGGCTCAACTCAGGTCCCTCTTTCTCCATGCAAATTTCCCCAGTCACAAGGATACTCACAACACTTATTACCTGTAGCTTCTGTTTTTCAGTAATATTCTATTTTTTTTTTTTACATTGCTTACTTTCATTGTAATTTTATTTTTAAAGGATGGTTATTCCCGTAGTTACAAATTCATTCATTCATTCCACAAAAGTTATTATGTGCCCATAAGCTGTCAGTCACTGTGATGGCCTCGGGGATACAGTGGCAAGTACAGCAGATGTGGCTCCTGCCTTCATGGACCTTGAGACTGAGGAGTTGAACATCGAGAAGTTGCCATGAAATATCTGATTGCAATGGTGATGCAGACTAGGAAGAGAAAGCTCCAGAAGCTGTGTTAACAGAAATGGTGATTATCCCTTCCGTGACTTCACCTGTTATTTTTATAGCTCCAACTCCCGTCTTCCATATTCCTTTAAGGCTACTTCACCTGCCCTGCCATCTCTCCCTCTGTGCTGTGTGTGCATGTGCATATAAATTTTGTATTTGTTTTCTGTTCTGACAGCCATAACATTGTCTCTGGCCAGTGACACACCTGGTGACCAGTGCAGGGCTTGTCTAATCTAAATAATATTTGTTGCTTATTTTTTCTTTTCCCTTAGGAGGATTGTGCCCAAACCCTGGTGCTCATCCTTTGTTCTTTCCTGACCCCTCAAAGCAATCTCTTTCACCAAGACCATACACATTGTCTTCTCTGGTCCTCAATTCATTGACTCATGGAGTATTAGTTATGGTAGGTAAGTGAGTATAAGATCATTAATGATAACCATAATATCAAGGGACACAACAGCTCTTTGTTTAAAAGCCAATGTAGAAACTATAAATGACAATAAAGAGTCAGTGCCATCAACCTGAAGAGCACTTGAAGTGCCCACAACCCACCTGAGTTTCCACAAAGCTTCCCTGGCTCTCCAACCTGCCTTTAATTAGTTCTTTTCGTCAAACATAAGCATTCAAGATAATGAAAAAAACTATTTCTTATTCAACTGTATTGTTTCTCTGTGCTGTTTCATTACCAATTTTGAAACATGCTTCTTTCTACTATTTTTCATTTCAAACGTGCAGAATTTCAATGACGTTAAGATTCCTTCCCACTTTGGAATTCAATAATATTATAGAACAAATAGGTCTTTTGAGGGATAACTTAAGAACGTAACCACTTTTGATAATATTTTTCCCCACTGTGGGAAAATCTTCCTTGAGTCTTGAATTTTAACCAACAGATTTATATAAATAAATACTTAGAATATAATTCTTTTGTAAATAAGACCACCCAGATTATAACTTATTTTCTTTTCTATTCCTTCACATATAATACGTGCATTAGACAGAGGATAAGCAGAGAGGCACTTAAGACATTAAAATTTATGAATTTATGAGACCAGCTAAGCAAGCAGCAGAATATACAGGATATATTTCTCTGTGTTCTCTGATTTTTTTGTTTGTTTGTTTTTTAACAAAAAGGCAACTTAGAGAAAAATAAATTTTTGGTAAAGAAACCCCTGGAGAGCCTCTTGGTTTCAATACAGATTCAACAGCAGCTTCTGCTCCTTTTCCCACATTCTTCGACAACCCTAGACACTGAGCACTGAGAATAATAATGATGCCACCATATCTTGAGTGTCTTACATGTATCAGATGAATGGAACCTCTATGGAACAGATGTCATTATACCCGTTTCACAAATAATAGAAAGTGAGGCCCAGGGAGGTTGAACAATTTGTGTAATATCATATAGCTTATAAGTGACAGACTGGGGATTTGCGTGTAAGTCTGACTCCCCAGACAGTGCCATTTCCTATCCATTACACTACTTCTCCTTAGTGCTCAGCACAAAGAAGGTCCTAAAATCTACAAGAGATGGAATCCTAAAACAAAGATTCCATTCTGTTCTCTAGAATCCATCTTATAATGTGGGAAAGTGGACCCAGATATTTTGGAAACTTCAGGGGACAGAAAGGGTTGTTAGGAACTAGCCTTCCTTTAACTATAAAATTCAATTAACTAAAATACTCCATTCCCCGTATGCACCTGTTAATTGCTGTTTTACTGTGCTACAGGAAAAAAGTGAGGGGATTGCTCTGGGAAAAGAGAATGAGCAATGCAAAATCAGTGTCCCAGGGAGCTTGAGGATAAATTATCTGATTAAGATTGGGGCTCTTCCTGCTTGAGGTTCTCATTGACTTTGAATTCAAATCAAATGCCTTCACATCAGAGTAACAGTGTCTGAGCGCTCACTCTGCCCCCTGTGATTTTTCAAGCTGCATCTTGAAAGACTTTCTTAGACATATTGGGTGGTCAACTTTCTCATTTGTTTCCTCGATAGCCTTTTGGGTCCTGAAGTCAGATGGTTATTTATTTTACCTTGCATTTAGACCCCAGAGATCTTTGTGTAACTATGACCTCATTGTTTGATGGCCTTCTTCCTAAGAAAGGAAAGAATGAGGTAGAAAAGTCCAAGCACTTCTGAGCCAGCTCCTCAACTGCACATGTGTTTTGTGCTCTTTTGGTCACTTTAAACTAGGACTTTCCATGGGAAAGAACAGTGAGAACGAACAGTCTACCAGGACCTGCCTGAGGGTATCATTTCAAAGTAGCTGAGAAGTCTGGAGTCTTGGAGGTCACCATATCTGGAAGTGCTCCACAATGTATACTTTCCAGTAGAGGGGAAATTGACACCTTTGTCTGCTAGGACATGTCTTCAGCCTTGAGGAGAAAAGGGTCCAAATAATAATAAGGTCCAAATAATAATAATAATAAGGCCACCTATAGCCATGACAGTCAATATTCTTTGGGCATTTGCTGAGTGCCAGGCTTGGGTCTAAGTACGTCCCCGTTGCATCCTCACTATAACCCCTACTGATGTGGTTGCTCTGGACACTACAAATCCTCTGGGCTCCACACCTGGCTCCAGACACTATTGCAGTGACTAATTATGAGCAGGTTTCAATCAGCTCTGTGCAGGTCCAACCAGAAGGAGCCCTTCCTTGACCTAAGCCACTTGACATCTCACTTCCTGCCCCTGGGCATCTCTACTATCTGGTCTTGGGAGGAAGTTCAACTGAAAGTGCCAGAAGTCAGTGACAAGAGTCAGTGGCCAAATACTTCCACCCTTTTGTTCTCCAGGCAGACTCTTCTGCCATCTATTTCATGAACCAACTCAGAAGGTCTTTGTGAGCTCAGACTCCAGTCACCTGTACTGCTGACTACTTGATAACATCCTTCTTTGTTCTACTCCCCCCATCTCTCACTCCTGCTCCCTGGGATGACTTCCAAAAGGAACTCTCTGCAGGCCAGCCATTGTCTTGTGCTCTGCTCTGGGCAGTGGTGGGGAATCCAGGTGTATTCATTTCTTGGGACTGCTGCAATAAAGTACCACAAACTGGGTAGCTTAAAAGAAGAGAAATTTATTGTCTCACAGTTCTGGAGGCCAGAAGCCTCAAATCAAGGTGTCAGCAGGGCCTTGCTCTAGGGAAGAATCCTTCCATGTCCTCTCTGGCTTATAGTGTTTGCCAGCAATGTTGGTGTTCCTTGGCTTGTTACATCACTCCAATTTCTGCCTGCATCTTTGCATGGCCTTCTCTCGCTGTGTGTCTGCATGTCTGTGTCTCCGCATGTCTGTGTCTCTGTTTTCTCTTCATATAAGAACACCAGTTACATTGTATTTAGGACCCACTCCAATCTAGTATGACCTCATCTTAAATAATTACATCTGCAAAGACCCCATTTCCAAATAAGTTCACATTCTGAGGTTCTGGATGGATATGAATTTGGGGCAGGGGGCACTATTCAATCTAGTACATTGGGCTAGACAGGCATTATGGAGAATTTTCAAAGCTCTTTTGCTGCTGCTGCTGCAACACCCTTCAGGGACTCCCTGCTGCCTGATTCCCACCAGAAAGGACTTACAGTGACTTTCTCATGGTGGGAAACCTAGTGTTGGCTTCTAGCAGGAGCTAGTGCCATGGGAAGCCTGCAGAGCTGCAGTACTTGACTCTCAATTCCTTGAGCTTCCCTGTCCCAAGCTCCTCCATATGTCCAACACAAGAGGCTGAGTTGGGGCCTCTAATGACCACTACTAAATGGTTATCCTAAAATGATGTTTTGTTGCCCTTCACCCTTTTTCTTATTCACTGGGAGTTGTGGGAGGTTCTGAACAGACTCATGGGGAGGGGTGTTTTGATAGGCTGAACATGCCAAAGGCTGTGGTTTTAGCCATATCCTCCACAAAGTCAGTCTTAGGCTTTAGTCTGTTCTTCCTGGCTCATTGTGTTACTATCATCATGCCACAGATTAGGAAACTGAGGCTTGGAGAAGCTAACGTACCCAAAGTCAGATAAGTAATGAGTGGTGGAACTAGCATTTGCAGCCAGCTGTTTCATAATCATGATGCAACACTATCTTCTAAATGGCCTTCCCTCAGGGTGGGGCTGTTTTGTGAGCCCCAATCCCAGGGAGAGCAGTTCGAGGCTTCTCAGCCAAGACTTGTGAGAAGGGAATCTGGACCTGGAGACTCAGGACCCCTTCTATGAGAACTTTAGCAAGCTCTATTGTCCCTCTGTTTGTTATCTTTCTTGCCACTTGTTTGTTTTAGCATAGGAACTGAGGGTAAAATCCTTAGCATAAGAAGGGCCTGTGTGCTTGTCTTTGCGGCAGGAGTGGGAAGGTGTCTTCCTTGTCTGTAACCAGGATTGTGGGAGAAGACCAAGACAGAGTTGTAGGGGTGGCCACAAGGAAGAGGGCAGGAAGGCAGTGAGGACACAGGCCTGGCAGCTCCCAGGAAGGGAGAGCGTGGGCCCAGGAAATGGCAGTAAGAAGTCCAGTGTGGGTAGGGCTGGCTTCAAGGGGTGGGACCTGTCCAGTTGCCCAGAGCCCTCCTGCTTAGAAGGGCTGGTGCTGGGTCTTATGAGCCCCCACTTAGCCAGACCCCATGCTGGGTCTTATGCTCTTTTGGCACAGTCTTGAAATTCTTAATAAGTTTTGAACAGAGAGCCCTGAATTTTTATTTTGTGCTCCCACATTTTTATTTTGCACTGGGCCCTGCAAATTATGTAGCTGGTCCCCATGGTAGGGTTTCCTAATATCTTATTGATCCTGTAGTGCCCATCAGTGGCCTCGTACTACTGGAATTTCAGAAGTGCTAAAAAGGGCTCCATTTTTTTCAAAGTACCTTCCCACCAGTACTTTGGAATTGAGGTTTAAAATGCAAAATTCCTCTGGAAGAGAGAGTGGTAGTTTAAATTACTACTAAATTTTTTTTTAACTTTATTTATCAAAAAACTAAACAAACAAACAACAGCAAAAAAAACCCCACAACATTTCAAACAAAGCAAAGCATTAAGAAAAACAAATAACCTAAAATAACTACTTTGCTGCCAACATGTTCCTACCATACTCCAAGAAAATTAACAAACCGTAATCAAAGGCATAAGAAAAACCAAATAACCTAAAATAACTACATTGAAGCTAATTTTTTTAAATGTAATGGCTTTTTTAATAAAAAAAAAAATCATACAAAACAAAACAAAGGGATAAGAAAAACAAATAACCTAAAATAACTGCATTGCTTCCAATATGTCACTACCATACCCCAAGAAAATTTACAGACCCTAACAAAACAAAGGGATAAGAAAAACAAATAATCTAAAATAACTACATTGCTTCCAACATGTTCCTACCATATCCCAAGAAACTTAACGAACCATATTCAAGCAAAGGCATAAGAAAAACCGGATAAACTAAAATAACTACATTGAAGCTAATTTTTTTAATGCAATAGCTTTTTTTTTAACTTTATAAAAAAATTAAAAAAATTCAAACAAAACAAATCAAATGAATAAGAAAAGCAAATAACCTCAAATAACTACATTGCCTCCAACATGTTCCTACCATACCCAAGAAAATTTGTAAACCATAATCTTTCCTGAGTATTCCTATAACATTGAGATTACCCTCAATAGCTTATCTGTTCTTATTAGATTATTGTTCCTCCTTCATTAGTTGCTATCTGTCTCTAGGTCCCCTACATCCTACAATATAAAATATTTATTTTATATTTTTCACAGAGTTCACATTACGGTAACATACAATATCTCTCTTTGTGTCCGGCTTAATTCACTCAGCATTATGTCTTCAAGGTTCACTTATGTTGTCATATGTTTCACAACTTAGTTCCTTCTTACTGCCACGCAGTATTCCATTACGTGTTTATACCACATTTTGTTTATACACTGTGCCGGTTTGAATGTATTGTGTCCCCCAAATGCCATTATCTTTGTGGTCTTGTGGGGCAGACGTTTTGGTGATGGTTAGATTTGCTTGGAATGTGCCCCACCCAGCTGTGGGTGGTGACTTTGGTGGGATACTCCCATGGAGGTGTGACCCCACCCATTCAGGGTGGGCCTTGATCAGTGGAGCCATATAAAACATGCTGACTCAAAGAGACTGGACGGAGTGCAGCTGTGAGTGACGTTTTGAAGAAGAGCAAGCTTGCTAGAGAAGAATGTCCTGGGAGAAAGCCGTTTTGAGGCTGGAGCTTTGGAGCAGATGCCAGCTGCCTTCCTAGCTAACAGAGGTTTTCCGGACACCACTGGCCGTCCTCCGGTGAAGGTAGCCGATTGCTGAGGTGTTACTTTGGATGCTTTGTGGCCTTAAGACTGTAACTATATAGTGAAATAAACCCCCGTTTTATAAAGGCCTGTCCATCTCTGGTGTTTTGCATTCTGCAGCATTAGCAAACTAGAACAGATTTTGGTACCAGGAGTGGGGTGCTTTTGCTGCTGAGTTTGCAAATACCAAACATGCTGGAACGGCTTTTTAAATGGATAAGGGGAAGACTCTGGAGGAATTGTGAGGAGCTTGATAGAAAAGGCCTAAACTGCTTTAAAGAGACTGTTTGTGGAAATACGGACTCTAAAGATACTTCTGATGAGGACTTGAACAGAAATGATGAATGTGTTGTAAACTGGAAGAAAGGCGATCCTTGTTTTAAAGTGGCAGAGAATTTGGCAAAATTGAGTCCTGGTGTCAGATGGAAGGAAGAATCTGGAAGCAACAACTTGGAATACTTAGCTGAGGAGATCTCCAGACTACGTGTGGAGGACGTATCTTGGCTTCTCCTTGCAGCTTATAGTAAAATGCGAGCAGAGAGAGATAAACTTAGAACTGAACTCTTGGGTTCAAAGAAACCAGAAGTTGATGGCTTGGAAAATTATGAGCTTCCAGGGGGTGGAATCCCAGAAGCTACAGCCCAATGTGAGGATGTAACCAAACATGGAACCCAGCCGCCATTTGAGTACAAGCCAAGATTGGAGATGGAATTATCCAGAAAGGATTTGTGGAAACTCCTATTGTCTGATGGCTTTGACCCCTGCGTGCTTCATGCAAAGCCAACAGAATTTTTGCGAGATCTTTATAGACAGAGGCATTGCCAGTCTGGACTGGAGGAGACAGACAAGGAAAAAATTAAAGGAAAAATCTCTTCAAAGACAGAGCCATGGAGGTTGAGGTCTGGAGTCAGGAGGTCTCGGGCTGGGAGAGTGGAGCAGCCCACATGCATGGAAAGGGTGAGTTTGCCCTGGAGGTCGAGGGCGGGCTTTCCGCCTCAATGCTCTGGAAGAGTTTTGCCACCTCAGGTCCCAAAGAGGGTGGAGCACATTTCCAGGGAATTGGGGAGAGCCTGGCTGCCACCACACTGTTCTGAAGGGGTTGAGCGTGTGACCCGGAGATGGAAGGGAATCCGGGAGCTGCCCCGATGTTTGAGGAGGGTGGGGCCGAGAAGGTGGTCTCCCCAATGTGTGGATATATTGGAGCACTCACCTAAGCGTTTGGAGAGGAAAGGGCTGCCGAAAAGGCCCTTAGGAAGGGTTAGACTCCCGCTCTCTCAAGCCCCAAGGATGCAACATTGTTCTGTAAATGACTCTCGGACTTTGAAATCTAATGGACTTTGTCCTGTGGGTTTTAGGAACTGTTTTGCTCCTGTTAACCCTGTTTTCCTTACTGTTTCTCCTTATGGCAATGGAAATGTTCATCCTATGAATGTCTCTCCTTTGTATATTGGAAGCACATAACTTGTTCTAGGTTCACAGATCCACAGCTAGAGGGGAATTGTGCCTTGGGACTGACCACGCCTAAATTGATTTTGATGGGATTTTGTACTTAACTTTTGTTACTGAAATGATTTAAGTTTTTGTGACATTGTGATGAAATGAATGTATTTTGTATTTGGAAAGATAATGTCATTTTGGGTTCCAGGGGGTGGAATGTGCCGGTTTGAGTGTATTGTGTTCCCCAAATGCCATTATCTTTGTGGTCTTGTGTGGGGCAGGCGTTTTGGTGATGGTTGGATTTGCTTGGAATGTGCCCCACCCAGCTGTGGGCAATGATTCTGATGAGATGTTCTCATGGAGGCGTGGCCCCGCCCATTCAGGGTGGGCCTTGATCGGTGGAGCTATGTAAATGAGCTAACTTGGGGGGAGAAAAGAGAGTGCAGCTGGGAGTGATGTTTTGAAGAGAAGCAAGCTTGCTAGAAAGGAACGTCCTGGGAGAAAGCCGTTTTGAGGCCGGAGCTTTGGAGCAGACGCCAGCTGCCTTCCTAGCTAACAGAGGTTTTCCGGACACCACTGGCTGTCCTCCGGTAAAGGTACCCGATTGCTGAGGTGTTACTTTGGATGCTTTGTGGCCTTAAGACTGTAACTGTGTAGTGAAATAAACCCCCGTTTTATAAAGGCCTGTCCATCTCTGGTGTTTTGCATTCTGCAGCATTAGCAAACTAGGACATACACTCATCTGTTGAAGGACATTTGGATTGTTTCCATTTCTTGGCAATTGTGAATAATACTGCTATGAACATCGGTGTGCAAATATCTGTTCGTGTCACCGCTTTCAGATCTTCTGGGTATATACTGAGAAGTGAAATTGCTGGCCTACTAAATTGTAAAGGAGCAAATGTAGCAGTCTTTTTTGGGAGCGGGTTTTAATGGGGGCAGAGAGAGATTGCTCAACTATACCTGGAGCTTAAGGTGGATAATGGACCTGGTGGGAGTGGAGAGAGGGGAGTGGGGTAGCAAGTGAAACCAACCCAGGAAGGACCAAATGTGGAAGTTGCCTGTAAGGAAGGCTTCCATGGGTTTCATTGATTTTCTGGGAGCTCCACACTAAAAAAAGGATAAAATCTACTATCATCAATATTGTCCTGGTTTAAATTCGACTCCCCAACTTTTTTTTGACTCTGAGCCTTGGCCATCTTTTATATAACAGATATAATAACAGAGAACTCAAAGGGTTAAAATGAGGAATAAATTATCCAACATGTAGCATGCTAAGCACAGGCCGTGTCCTCAGCAAATGCCCGTTTCCTTTCTTTCTTCCAAATGCAAGTGTGCTTTGAGTTCCAGACAAATGGAAAGGCTCATGTATTTATATGGGTAATTTTGGGCCAATGCCTAGTATTGAGGGACATGTGGCATTTGAGTATGAATTACCCAGTCTGGCATGTTATACGATGACGATGACATTTCTAAACAACTCCTTTGTGACCTTAGAGGCACAGCTTCCAATTACAACTTGTTCCAGCTGAGCAGGAGATTTTTTAGGTTGTAAGTGTTCCTGGAGAGCCTCCAAGAAATTCCTGTAGAAGTTACAGCGTGGCTCTCTACAGATTCAATTGCTTTAATTTAATCTACATCAGCATTGCCCTGGGGAATTCTGGTTTTGGGATTCATCTATGTTACACTGGATATTGTATCAAGGCCTCCGGTGTGTGTGTGTGTTGGGGGGGGGGGGCTGTTTATGTGAGTGTGTATGTGTGTACATGTGCACACACAGGTCAGTTTTGCTCTTTTATTGTTTAGTCTCATAATTTGTTATTTGGATGTAGTCAAAGGAAAATCAAATATAACAGGCTCCATATTCTGACACAAGCAAATATTCTTACAATAATGTTCTCCATCATTTTGTTCACTATCATTTTCTTCAGTGTTAATAATTTGATGTGACACATACAGATTAAGGGAAAAATGCACCTTGGACTTATTTAGTTTTGGTGGGGGAGGTGATTTTGACTAGCATATTCCTTTTGTTTAAGAATTAAAATTTGGCTCATTTCATAGCTAGCTGCAGACTAGAACTTATAGGTTATGTGGCTTCAAACAAAAAACCAAGCCAAAACAAAGAAACACTGAAATTGTTCCAGTTTTTCAAGTTCACATTTTTACCTTAAAAATTATGCAAGTAATCCATATTGTTGTTAAAATATTAGAAAGTACAAATTAGCAAAAAAAAAAAAAAAAAAAAAAAAGGAAAGAAAGAAAGAAGGAAAAAATAGTAAAGAAATCTCTGGTAATATCTTTCCTTCATTTAGCTTCACTTTACTCTTTGTATTTTATATATATATATATTTTCAAAATGGGATTACATGGCACATTGTTTTAATACCTGCTTTTTAATACTTGCCAATATATTGTTAACATGATTTCTTGTCAATTAACCTACAGGTTTTCTCATAAAAATAATCATCCTTCTCTTAGTCTCCAGCTCCATATACTAGTTCATATTTTTAATACATTGAGTTTATAATGTTAGTTGGCAATTTATTCAAATTCTTAAAAAAGAAACTGTCACCTACCTCTTTTTTTTTTTTCCATGAGAGCTTTATCATGGTCATTTGTAACCTATGGACAAGCCACCCATATCAGGTGATCAGCCGCTCCTATTAGAATGAGTGAGGAAGAAGATGGACTGTGGGCAGGAAAGATCCCCTAGAAAGAAAGGTGAGTAGAAAGGGACCCTAAGATAGATCTTGCACAGGGATTTTAATTCTTGGTCTATCATATGCAGGAAATATTTTTTCCTATTTGTCTTTTAGTGTTTTAATGGTGTTTAGCTCACCCTCTTTCTACTCTCCTTCTGGGAGTCTGATAGCACAAATGTTAGAAATTTTGCTGTTAGATCTTTTGTTATACTCCCTCAAATCCCTGGGACTCTGTTCATTTTGTTAAATTCTGTTTTCTTTCTGTTGTTTCGATTAGGTTGTTTTTATTGTTCTATTTTCCAGTTCACTGGTTCTTTCGTCTATCCCCTCAATTTGTTGAGCCTATCCATGAGGTTTTAAATTTCAATTATTGTATTTTTCAGTTCTAAAAATTCCATTTGGTTCTCTTCTATTTCTTCTGTTTCTTTGCTGAGACTTTCTGTTTGTTTTTATTTTTTCATTTATTTCAAGCATATTTGTCATTGCTCAGTGACACATTTTTATGACAGCTGCTTTAAAATTCTTGTCCGATAATTCTAACATTTGTATCATCTTGGTGTTGGCACCTGTTAATTGCCTTTTGGCATTTCAGTTGAGATCTTCCTGGTTCTTGAGTGATTTTCAAATGAAGCCTGGGTATTTCTTTTTTTTTTAAGGCAAATTTATTGAGATATATTCACATACCATATAATCATCCAAAGTGTACAATCAATTGTTGTTCACAGTATCATCACATAGTTATGCAATCATCACCACAATCAATTTTTTGAACATTTTCATTACTCCAAAAAATAAGAATAAGAATAAAAATAAAAAGTAAAAATGAACACCCAAAACATCTCATATTCGTTTTCCCCCCCTATTATTCATTTACTTTTTGTCCCCCTTTTGTCCACTCATTTGTTCATACACTGGATAAAGGGAGTGTGAGCCACCAGGTTTTCACAATCACATTCACACTGTATAAGCTATATAGTTAAATGATCATCTCTAAGAATCAAAGATAGTGGATTGCATTTCAGCAGTTTCAGGTATTTCCTTCTAGCTATTCTAATATACTAAAAACTAAAAAGGGTATCTATATAATGCATAAGAATAACCTTGAAAATGACCTTTTAACTCCATTTGAGATCTCTCAGCCACTGAAATTTTACTTTGTTTCAATTCTTTCCCCCATTTTGGTCAGGAAGGCTTTCTCAATCTCATGATGCTGGGTCCAGACTCAATATGCCCCATGTTGCCAAGCCTGGGTATTTCAACTGAAGCCTGGGTAGGTACTATGTTGTGAGATGCTGGATCTTATTTCAATCTTCTGTTATAGGTTTTTTTGGACATTGCTCTGGCAGGGGAGGAGGGGCACTGCTTTACTCCTGCCTGGTATATGTGGAAGCCTGGGTTTCCCACTTGGCCTTTGTTGACGCCAAGAGGAGGGGCTCCTTGTTACTTCTGGATGGGAGACCCCACCAGGCTTTTCTGATTCCACTATGGCTGGGAAGGGCAGGGGTGCTTTGTTACTGCTCCTCACATGGCCTTCACTGACACCATCAGGATGGGGGCAGTTTGTTACAGCTGGGGAGTGGTGAAAGTCCTGACTCTCCCCTAAGCGTCTTCTGACAGCACTGCAGCAGGGAAGGGAAGGGCTGTATTGTTTCTGCCAGGTGGGATAGAAGTCTATGCTTCCTATTCAGTCTTTGCTGCTGGCAGGGATAGTCCATAATTTTTTCTATGGTGTTTGACTAGAATAGAGTGGCTCTGGTGCAAAAGATTTTGCCTTGCTAGGCTTGCACTTTTTCTGGCCCTTGGCTAGAGACAGCAGGCTTTTCTTGGAGCTTTTCCTGTGTGCACCTAACATTTCTGGGTTTCCAGTTTCTCTAGCTGGGGTGTATGAGGTATGAGGTACAAAGAAAGTCCAGGGAACTCACCACAGTGCCATCCCTTGGGCCCTGAGGTCTCTGGCCATGCTGCCTTCTCTCTACCTTTCAGAGTCTTGTATTTGTTTTATACATAATGTCCAGGCTTTGGGGCTGTATTTAATGGGAGAAATGGGGAAAGTATATCAATGTCTTTTTGGAAGCAGAAGTCTCTTTAATGGTGTTTATATGATATAAATAGTATTTACCTTTTCTAGGAGACAAATGTATTTTTCGGTGCTTTTTTGGTGTCATGCTTCCCCTCTGAAAGATTATTTAAATATTCGTCTATATTTTCTTCTAATACTTTCATAGTTTCATCTCTTATATTTCAATCTTTAAGTAAATGCTTATCAAAGTATGGCCTATAGACCACAATTTCCAGCCCCCCTACCCCCACCCAAGAACTGCTGAATCATAAACTCTGGGAGCCTCCCTTTTTACCAAACTCTCCAGGTGATTTATTGTATGCCAAGATTTGAGCTCTACCACTTTATCCACTCAAAAAAATTTTCCATGTAATTTGTGAGGTAGAATCCTCACCTATCTTTTTTTTTCTGCTAAACAATTAGCCAATTGTCCTAAAACCATTAAATTATTCTCTTTTCTTCACTGATTTAAAATGCCAATGTAATCACATATTAAATTTATATATAAATATAAATATTTGGGTCTGTTTCCAGACGTTCCATTCTGCTTCATTGATCTGTCTGACCAGCCTGGCGCCAGTAACTTACTCTTTCTAATTGCTGTAACTCTAGTCTGTGTGGACTTCTGAATGTTCCCCTGCACCAGTCTTTAAAAGCTTCATAAGAAACCATTTGCCAGGAGAGAATTAGATGACTCATATGTGAAGATGCTTTGTAAATTGCAAAGCTCTCTGGCCTTTCAACCCACCCCTGACACCAGCACTTCCTAAAACACTGATCTCATCCTATCCTTTCCTGACTGCAAACCTTACTCAGAGAATGAAGCTCATTATCCTGGCATTCAAGGCCCTTCACCCACAACTTGCTCTTCGTTTTCCTTTCCAAAATGATTTTCCATTTGTCTTCACTAACAATCCTCTTCTGCAGTCAGGTTTACCTACTGTTTTCCAGACTTGCTTGGTACATTTCTTACATTTGGTCTTGTTGTCCTCTCTACCTTGAAGTACATTCCCTCAAATTGCTTACCTTCCTTCAAGACCAAACTCCTTTCAGAAATCTTTTTGCTGAATTTGGAGTTTACCTGACCTCTCCTGGCATTTGTAGCACTCACTTTATACTTGGCATATATAGACTTATGACAGTGCTTCTGTGATGAAATTACTTTCTTATTTCTATTTTCTGGAGTTTATATCTCATATCACTCAACTATACTGTAATATCCTTTGTGTTAGTCGGGGTTCTCCAGAGAAACAGGACTGACAGGATATATATAAATATTAAGAGGTTTATTTTAGGAATTGGCTCATGCAAGTGGCCATGGGGATTGTGAAGTCCAAATTTTGTAGGGCGAGCCACAAGTTGGAAACTGTGTTGAAGGTGAGGTTGAATTCCCCTCACCTTCATCCTGGCCAGCTGAAGTAGAAGCAGGAATTCTTGTTTCTGATTTCTGAAATCTTCAGTTATGGCTTTAAGACCTCCAACTGATTGGATAAGTGAGACTCCCCTCATTGCAGAAGGCAGTTTCCTTTGTTGATTGTAGATGCAGTCCACAGTAGATGCAACCAACTGACTGTAGATGCTAATCCATCTACAAAATAGCGTCATAGTAACAATCAGGCCAGTGCTTGCTTAACTAAATAGCTGGACACTATAACCTAGCCAAATTGAAACATGCAATTTACAATCACATCCTTTTACACAGAGACTTCATGTTCTGTGTATTCCCCTGTGTTTCCCCATGTGTATGCAAAGTGTGATGTATATAGTACACATTCACTCGATAAACATTTACTGAGTAAATAAAGGAAGGGTAATACTAGATTTTGCTGAAAGTCTGTGGTAGTCATAGTACTATGAAGTCCATAGTACTTCAAACCCAAATAGAGGATAGGTCACCTTGTTCCATCTGTTTTCAGGTATGTGTTCAGTTCAGAGCAAAGCCACAGGTAGATCCGGTGCTCTGAGCCATCACTGCTGCCTATTAATCAGCCAGACAATGAGCTCATGGGACAGATGGTCCTGTGGGAGATGTAGAAATCTATGACTCCCTGCAGCTCAGCATGATCTCTATAGGATAGAAAAGAGAGTGTTTTAGAGATGCTGTCAAGCTCTGCCCTGCCCACAGCCCCCCTACAGGGGATTTACCCATCTAAAGCCCTAAATGCCTAAGCAGCCATGTTTTTTTTTGTTGTTTTGTTTAAATCACTTGATCCAATTCCTCCATGGCCACAGCTGACGGGGCTGACAGCAGGGTGCCCTGTGATGAGCCAGGCCATTCACAGTTCTTGCTCTGGTGATGGGAAGAAACACAGTGGAGGACTGACAATTGGATATGGGTGCTGCAGCTGAAAGACCCTGTGAGCAGAGTCAGGGCCAGGAAGGTTGTGGTGCAAAGAGAAGCTGAAATACTGAGAATGGGGAGACAGAGAATGAGCCCGAGAAAGAGTGAGAAAGGTGCTTCCACCAGAGGTATGGCGAGAGTATTTGTCTCTGGAGTTACACTGATTCCAGAAATATTCTCTATTCAAGCTCTTTTGATTCTAAGTCCCCACTCCCAGTACTGGGTTGCTTCTGTTCTTTTCCTTGAATCCTCATGAAATTTGAGCCTAATAATAAACCCCACTTTTCTTACTTTTTTTGATGAAACTCAAGGGTGGGGGCATCTTACTCCTTTCAACCAAATTAGCCTGGATAAAATAGATAATACTGAGGTGAATGAGTATGAGCTGTTTTTCTGTCTGGAGAATACATACTTAAATTGTAGCAGTCACAGAAGTTAGAATAGCTGGATGAGCCTTTTTGAAACATATATATATATATTCTCCAACAAGATTTTAAGCTTCCAGAACTTTCTATCGTGAAAAATTTCAAACATACAGCAAAGTAGAAAAGAATAGCAGAATAAGCAACATCTAATGTAGATTCAACTATTATTAACATTTTCCCAGATTTGCTTCCTCACTCCCCCTTTTTTGTTCCTGAGCCATTTTAAAGTAAATTACAGATATCGTAGCATGTGACCCCTAAATACTTTAGCATCCAGCTCCAATAAAGGATGTTTTCCTATATAACCACAATGCTATTATCATATATAACAAAATGAACTCTATTTTCCTAATATCAATAACAACTTGGCATATTGAAATGTTCCCAATTTTCCTCAAAATGACTTTTATAGATATTCATTTTCAAATTAGTATACAAACAAATACACACTGATGTGTTACATCTTTTAAATCTCTCTTAATCTAGAACAGTTCCTCACAATCCCTCCCCCCCTTTTAAATGAAGACATCAGGCCAGATGTCTTGTAGAATGTTCCACATTCTAGATTTGTCTGATTGTTTCCTCATAATACTTTGTTTCTCTCTTCCCTTTACAATGTAAGTTAAATCCAAAGGCTTGATTGTATTCAAGTTAGACACATTTGGTGATAATACCTCATAGATGATGATGCTGTATGCTGCCTATTGCATCATATCAGAAGGCAAGTCTGGCTCTCTAGCCCTTTGTGATGCCATATTGGTTACTCTTGGTAGATGGTGACAGTCAGATCTCTCCAATGGAAAATTAAATCTTCCCCTTTGTGATTAGTGAATAAACTGTAAGGTGATAACTGGACATCAGAAAAATATCCAGTTTGCTATTAACATGCCAACTAATGATTTTAGTATCCTTTATTGATCCTTTCCTGGATGGATGAAATTTCTCACTAACTGATACTTTTTGACAATAGAGCAAGTTATAGGGGTACTGAGAGGAAGAGACAAGAAGTCTCTTTTGTTGGAAATCAGTATGCATGTTACTGATATTATGGATATGCTTATTGTTATTTATTCCAAAATAGAGTGGCTTAAAAGCAACAGTTATTTTATTATTTTTCATGATTTCTGTGAGTCAGGGATTCAGGAAGGGCTCAGCTGGATGGTTCTGGCTTGGGGTCTCATGTGGTTGCAGTGAAATAGGGCTAGAGCTAGAAAAGCAGGAAACTAGAACATTTGAGGGGCTGGGCAGGCATCTCTCTACTCCTGGAGTCTCAGGGCTTCTCCGAGGAGTCTCTCCAGGGGGCATTTCTTCACAGCATAGTGGTCTCGTGGTGGTAAGTCTTCCTTATCTGCTGCTTAGAGCTCCTGTGAGTCTCCAGTGAACCAGGTAGAAGTAGCATCATTTTGTGAACAAGCTTTGGAAGCCACATAGTTGCCTTTCAATAGTACTTCGTTGGTTGTGACCAGTTGTTCAGGTTGTCTCAGATTCAAGGGGAGAGGACATAGACCTAACATTTTTTATGACAGGAGTGTCCAAAAAAATTATGGACATGATTTAATACCACCACATTATTATTATAAAGTAAATGCATATTCACCAGCATTTACTAATATTTGTCTTTAAAAATAAGATTTTTTTAATCTTGGAACAAAGGGAACAATTGAAAATAAGACAAACAAAAACCAATTAAAAGGATCAAAGAAACAGATATACCACACACTGGAGTGATTCTAGTTCCTTCTATTAAGCACCATGTTCACTTCCTGGCAGTGAAGGGAAAGCATGAGGGCTGTGGTATTTGTAGCTCTAGTTGCTTGGTAAATGGTAGCTTGCATGTTATCTGGAAAGTCACTTTTCCCCTTTGTTACTGAATTTTAGGAAGACTTTACTGAGTAAGTCCTTTTATAAGGACCACTGAGAGACATAGTAGTCAATGTCTGGCTTTGGTTGTTGAAAAGATAGATAACTTCTCTTTAAGTGGGGATGTGATATTATTGCTCTGTGAAAACAGAGATGAGCACAAATACTACCTTTTAATTAGTTTCTGTGGGGAGCTAAGCTGTAATGTGTATGTTGTCCTCTGAAGATCCAATCGGATTGGCTACCAAGAGCTCAGGGAACCCAGAGCAGTGATTTTTCAACCCTGGCTGCACATTTAGACTAATAGGACTGGGGAGCCTCTTAAAACCCTGATTCCTGGGCTGTTACTCTGAACATTTGAATAAAATCTCTGAGTTTGGGACCTGGGCATCAGTACTTTTTTTAAAAGCTCCTAAAATGATTTCATTGTTCAGTAGTCAGGGTCTAGAACTCTTGATTTAGAGCAAGGGGTCTGCAAACTTTTTCTGCAAAGGACCTCATGGTAAATATTTCTGGCTTTGGGGGCCACTCTGTCTCTGACACAACTACTTAACACTGTCATTGTAGTAGGAAAGCAGCCATGGACAATACATGAATGAATGGATGTGGCTGTTTCCAATGAAACTTTATTTGCAAAAACAGGTGGCAGCTGGGTCTGGCCCACAGATCCCAGTTTGCAGACTCCTGACTTAGAGCAACTCTTAGTTCACTGTTCTCTTCCACAGAATCAACCTAGTACGTGGTGCCTCAGATGTGTAGATGAGAAAGAAGGGAATACTTTTATGGCCATTGTGGCTGGGCATGGGCAGTTTTGTAGTTCAAATCACTCTTTAGTATCTCTTTATAAAAGGAAAGAGAGTTCATTTGCAAGCTTATATATTTGTTTGCATAGTCAACCCATCTTTCAATTCTCCTCCCGCTTGGGCTTTTTGTCCTTAGTACTGAGACTTTTGGAGCTATGAGTAACCTTTTCGTTCATCCTCCCTTACCCCATAAGAAGGCTGAGACTTGCCTGACAATGGTCAGAACTGGAACTCAGGCTATCTCACTATTCCCCAGTGCCTCTCAATTCACCCCAGACTCTCACTTTCCAATTTCCTCAAACCCTAATGTGTTCACTGAGCTCTTACCTTTGGACAATTTAGAACACTTACTAACATGAATCCTGGGCCTAGGCATGGCCTTGATTTGTCTCCTAATCATTTCCTCTGTTTATTATTCTCTCGATTGTAAATTATTTGAGGACCAGGATAATGCATTATTCTGCCTTCTCCATTCCCACCGCCAAGCCTGTGTCATCTCCTGCTTCTCGTCAGTACCAGCACTCCCTTCATAGTCAGGTCCAAAAGCTTCCCCTTCCTTTTAAAGCCTCTTAACAACTCTGCTTGTTGAGGATGGAGAATCTCTCACCCTCCTTCCCCTTCCCCCAACACACACCTTTTCCAAAATCTCTTACTTTGGCTCAGAAGGCCTCATCCTCTCCTGGCTGTCTTTAGAGGCCCCTCACTAGTCTTTTAGCATCTTTACAAAGCCAGCCCACACTGTTATCGTCAGTGCTGGCTTAATCCTGAGCTGGTTTCCATCTGTGTAATCTTTTGCGTAATCTCATCTGCTCTCACAATTTTGAATTCCAAAAATACTCACAGTGCTTCCTTATTTCTGCCTGGTATTATAGTTGGCCACTAGTTAAAACAGTTGATTTCAAATTCTGGTCATATGTCAAAGACTCTAGTCAAGAGTGACTTGTTCACATTTTGACTATGTTTACTAAATAACTATATCTGGATTAATCAGCCCTCTGCTTTATGACTTTTTTTCCTTTTAATTATTTCATTTGTTTTATGAGGTATAAGAATTATAAAATCAAAAGATATGAAAATTTTGAAGATCTTGATTTCTTTTGAACTTAACTGTATTTGGTGTCTAGATTATTTGATTCTGAGATAACTCCCGTGAGGAAAACACTGTATGTATTCCTAAAAAAAGGACCAAGTTAAAAAAACAATCAAGTGGCATTTATCACCTGTTAAACCAGCCTTAATTATTAAACTAATTATTATCACTGTTGATAGGACTTTGGCAAAACTGGTAGCAGTGTAAATTGATATGCCTTTATTTGGAACGCAATTTGGCAACACTCACATGAGTGTTTTTACAAGAAAAACATTAGGTGTGTCATACTATGCTCGAATCTACTTAAAATGCTCAGAGAAAAAAATAAAGCTGCTTGTGTGCAAGGACAGGGAGATGGACTGTGGGAAGCTGTAGCACTGGGCTAGTTCAAGGATAATATTTAGATGTGTGTGCTTGGGACTGGGGCTTCAAGGAGTCTAGGAGAAGGATCAGGGACTTGTAATTTAACTCTGAGGTTTTTTTTTTTTCATTAGACTTGTTTTTTTTCAATTGGACCAAAGTCTTAGCCAATGTTCCAATCTTTGTGTCTTCCCAGCAAAACTTTTCAGTGGAAAATAACCAGAAGGAAGGGGCAAAGCTATGCAACTGGCAGAGGCCAGAGTCTCTCTTTCTCTCTATGCTCAGTGGGGCTGCCTACCATTCTTGTTAATAAAGTTCCCCTTTTAGAGAAGCAGGGACCCACAATGTAGGCCATGGTGGAATCATGTATATGGCTCAGTAAGTTGACGTGTGTCCACTGTTCAGTCCTCCTAAGGGTTTTAAACTTTTATATAGAACCACCTGAATCAAGGCAAAAGTATACCTGGAATCTTATCATATATATTTTTTTCTTTCTAGATTTGATCCTCCCGGGCATTAGCCAAACCACAAACAGTTCTGGAGATTTGAGTGTTCCAGTAATTAGCTGCTTGAGTTTTACATGGAAACAAGCAAGGATTCACAGGTTTGGCCCAGCTGCTTTGTAAGTTGATGCTAGTGAGTTGATTGAGTTTTATAAGTTGGCTATATTGCACATTAGAAGGAGCAGGTAAAAGGCACACCTTGTAGAATAGTTGGGAAAACAGAGACCTGGTCCAGCACCATATCATCCCTGAAGTTTTCTAGTAACATAACCCTAACTTTCCCAGTGAAGCTGAGCAGTTCAGTTGGATCAGGGAGTAACTTGGTTGCCAATGAAATCCTTTCAGTTAGGAAAAAAAAGGTGGTGATGGAGCTTTGCATGATCTCAAAGCAGAGTCATGCCTCATGTATTTATCTCCTCCTCTGATTTTTTGTCCCTGACACACAAGAAGAAGTCACTAGTATATGAACCTGAGGTGAGGATTTCTCTGAGTTGGCAAAAGAGCTCTGTTTTGTTATATATTGTTGTGAAACTCTAAAACTCAACACATAGTGGCTTAAAATAACAATGATGCATGATTTCTCACTATTCTGTGGATCAGGGATGGGGGACAGGCTAAGCTGGGTTGTTCTTCTGCTCCAGGTGATGTTGACTGGGTCACTCATGCAGCTGCATTCAGCTGGGGCTCAGCTTGGGTGGAACATCCAAGATGATCGGTCATCCTCCAGGGATTTTCTCCAGGTGGCCTCTGTCTGATCTTATAGTAACCTAGCCTGGACTTCCTCCTGCCATCATAGCTGACTCTAAGAGTGTAACAGTGGAAGCTGCCAGACTTCTTTAGGTCTAGGCCCAGAGCTGGCACAATTTCGCTTCTAGCTCATTCTGTGGATCCAAACAAGTCACAAGGCCACCTAGGATTCAAGGGGAGGGGACACAGCTTCCACCTCTTGATGGGAGTGGCAGTTTGTCTCTTGAAGAACAACAAGCATTGATAGGAGATAGGGTTGCTGGCACTCAAAGAGGCAATGGATGAAAATCTCCAAGAAGGAGACCACAGGCCTATTGTAGAAAATTAGGTTTTTCTTCAAAGAATCTGACTTATATTTATTATGCAAATGTTATTGATCACTAAATAATTGTTGTTTCAATAAATGAAATGATGGATGTGAAAGAATTTTATAAATGACAAAATATTATAAGTAATTGGGTTCTAGCTTGATGGAAAATGCATAATTGAAAGGCTTCTAGAAAATGTAAAGTTTAGGGGTCTTCATTGGATGTATGAGGAAAGCAAGGCGCCTATAGCTATTTAATTTAAGTTTGTTGTTCTTAAGTTTTAAGTCATTAAGTTTTTGTTTACCACCTTAACCAAGCAAGGACCAGAAATACCTTTTAACTCTCAGTCTAGGGCTTATCCTTCATCTCTACCTCCTCATCATATGGATAAATGCTCTGAGACTCAGCAGTTATGCCTGAATAAAAGCTAACCAGTTGATTTTCTTTGCTGTAATAATCCTTTGCAATAATCCTTGTTGTTGGGAGATGTCTGTGTATTGTAAGATGTTTGGTGGCATCCCTGACCTCTACCCACTAGATGACAGTGGTGTATCCCCCACCCCCCAATTGTGTCATCCAAAAATGCCTCCAGACATTGCCAAATGTCCCACTTGAGACCCACTGCTATAATCTGAGGTGTGACATTCACTGGTTGCAGCTTCTTGAACTGTCTGCATAATGTCTAGGAATTAACTAGTAGGTTTTCAGATCTGTTTTCCAAACCAAAAACTAGGGCATAGGCCTGATAAAGAACTTTGTCTCCCTCATTGGAATATTCATATATAAAAACATGTTTGAAGTTATAAATTAAATGTATAAAATTAAAATTTCGTTTGGTTATATACATTATGCAGATCTTTAACAACAAAATTTACTTAAAATCCAGTTGTTTTAGAAAACCTAGGCTGTATAGTTCATATGACTTGCACTCCTAAACTCATAAATGTTGATAAATGTCAGTTGTTATCACTTCACCTTACTTCACCCTGGGTGGACCCAACTGCAGAGGTGATGTTAAATAACAGCATGTTTGTAAAACACAAAGTGAAGCAGAGATTTGGCAAAATGTCTGATTTAAAACAAGTAGACCAGAAAATATTTAGTTTAAAAACACTTCCTGATTCAAGTATTATTCAGACCAACTTTCTACACTAATGAGATTGTTTCAAGTATTCATTTCACTTGGTATTTTGTCAAAGCAAAGAAGTGTCTGATAAATTATTCTTTTCTAAGTTGTTTATGACTCCAGCATATGTATTACAAAACTGAATTTGATCTGACAGTTTCCATCTCTCTTCCCATGTGAATGATACTGTTGATGTAACTATAGAAGCAACACCAACAAAGAAATTAAATAATTTCAAGGTTTCTTGCTTAGGAAATTTAAGGCATTACAAGAAAGTGCCTGGGAGGCAAAGCAGAGGGTGTACCCAAATGCCCCACACAAGTCTCTGTTGCTCAGTCATGGTTAAAAGCCAGTCAACTCACATTTATTTCTCCTTAGATAGTGTAAACTGGCCTGCAAAGAAAGTGCAAATAAATCTTTACAGCTTCCCCATATATAAACTCGTATTTAAATTTGTTCCTTCATTTGCATTTTCAAGCTTTCCCACATGTACAAATACATACAATGTCCCAATATGCTTGTTCTGCTCATTAGGAAAAGCTGTCTGGTAGTTTCCCCTTTGGCATTTTGAATAACTACTAGCCGAAGATGCTAAATAACTCTCATGTCTGTGCAAGTTAATATTCCTACCCAGTTCCTAATAAAATACAGCTGAAATCTCAACCAGGAGATGTTATCTATTATCTGACAAGCACTTGACTGTGACGATGAAATGCTGCCTGCCTCATCCATAAATTTTGAACCTGAGATCCATGCTGGATAGCTTTGGCAGTTGGGTTTCTCCCAACTTTTTATTATATGTAAATTAAACATTTGTTTTTTCCCAATCATGTGAAATAATGACTTGATATGATTAAGGTGAATTTGGTGACATAAATGCACTTAAAGATTTATCATTT
The DNA here is from genome assembly GCF_015220235.1 of Choloepus didactylus. Classification (NCBI taxonomy): domain Eukaryota; kingdom Metazoa; phylum Chordata; class Mammalia; order Pilosa; family Megalonychidae; genus Choloepus; species Choloepus didactylus. The sequence continues at coordinate 29,154,825 of NC_051322.1, read as the reverse complement.
TAATAACTTGCTTTTCCTCCAGTTACTTCCTCTTCCCTTCCTTCCCACCCCTGCCATGAGATCTGACGCTGAGTCTGTCATGATCTTCCTAACCCTGCCTCACATCTGGATTTGAATTACCTTTAATTATATCCTCAAGGAGCCCAATTTTCTCTGCAGAATTCTTTTTCTACAGAGTTTCATAGTTACATAAGGATCTGGCCCATTAATTTCTGTTGATTTAATTTCTGCTGAAGATCAAATCTTTGGCAAAAAGTATAAAATTTCACTGGAGACTAAGCTACAAAGACAAAGAAACAAAATTCCAGATCAGAAATCATTTATATATAAGAGACATATCATTGAGAACAATGAGGAAGTTGGTCCTCTAAACCAGATGTTATTAGCCCAGCTACACAAATAGCACATGCCCAGGCTCCAAAAGAAATTTGATAAGATCTTCTGCACCTTTTGATTAATTTTCTGTTAGAGTTTCCTGGAAGGAAGTTGAATTTGGTTTAGGTACTATAGTTTCCTGAGCACCTTCTTAACTCAAGTTTGCAAAGTAAGATGTTTTGGAGAAATGAATTGCAGGATCCATCTTGGAGTGCTGCATTTAAAGTTGGAAAGGATTTCCTTTGTGAAGACCATGAAGGTCTCTGCTCTCCTCCATCTCAAGACTCCTATAGCTTCCTCCCATTTCCCCAAATGGCCAAGGGAAGCCTGACATTGTTAAGACCAAAGAATCCAGCCTAACGCCTTGGCTGAGGGTGTTGCACACTAAAGGTGTTCAATAAACATGAAGTAGTCAATCTGGCATTTAAACTCAACTTGCTTTGTGAAAGCCCCTTATGTTGCTGTCATGAAAGTTACTCTATTCATATCATAATTTGATTTAAGATTACTGCATATTTTAGGCAGAGTCTCACAAAGTATCTGCATCTTAGCCGCCCCTCTACACCTGGAGGGCCACTTCCTCAGTTTCTCATGTTCAGGGGTGTCTTGAAGGTATACTAAGTCTCCCAGGACGCTAGTGGTTGGACCTGTGAAAAGTGAGTGGAAGAATCCTCTGGGATATTTCATCTGTCTGTTAAAAATTTCTCTCTGCTCTTATAGAGCATGCATTTTCAACAGGGGTGATTTTGTCCCCAAGGTGGGGGATGGACCTTGGTTCTTGGGGAATGGAAAAAACTTAGATGTTACAATGGTGTGTGACCCCCCAAAGCTCAATCCTACCTGATAAAATTGTATCCCTTAGAATTTAATTTCTCACATTAGGGAGAAATATTATTTAATTTAAAATTAAAATATATTAATTAATTTAAATTTAATTTAAATTACATTTAATTTTTCTCCTTCAGGGCAATAATGAAAATCAGGCAAGAAACACTGCTCTAGAGCATATACCTTTTTTGCGGCTTTGGAAACCACCCATGAGAAACTGATGTGCATTTAAAAAATATCCCTCAGATAAAGCCAACACTCTTCTTAAGATGAACTCCTGGGAAAAGAATTGGGAAAGGACCATCCACAGATGCTGGGGACAGACAACCACAATGCTGCACCAGCTCTGAATCTCCCCATACTCCTTCACTCCAATTTCCTAAAGATTTCCTGCCTTCTCTCTCAAGTGGCAGCTTTCTCTAAATGGCCAATAAGGGCCAGGCTTTGTAAAAGCCACCCAATCCTAATTTGAGCCAATTGAAAATGTCTTATGCTTTTTCTATCCCCCTTGGAAATATTAATATGGTGCATTCAGGCAGATATGGTTTTCTGAGGCAGCTGCCTCTCTCCCTGGTTTGCCCTGTAGGGAGTTAGTTACCTGCCCTTGACAATGGAGAAAATGTACACATACCTCCAATAGCCCCTGGGGGTCCATCCCGACCCCCATCCTTGTATTCTGTCTCTGCCTAGGAACCCACACTCAATCATATCTAAGCATAGGCTAAAATAGGTCTGGTGACTTACCCAAGATCACAGAGCTAATAATGGTAAGTCAGGACAGCTCCCTTCCCAAACATCTGAGAATGTTAGCTATTTGAGGGCAGGAACTGTGCTTATTGCTCACCACCATATCCTTGAGGCCTGGCACAGGGCATGAGTTCAATCAATACTTGTTAAATGAATACATTTCTTTGAGACTGGGCCTATGAGATCACCAGCGCAGTCTCCTAAGAACGTGGGGCTGTTTATCTGCCCCACAGTCAGTTTTATGCTGTGGTAGCTACTTTCCCTGTTTGAAGAGGTTCAACACAGTAGGTGTGGCAACTTCTTCAAGCACAAAGCTGAAAAGTCTGCCATGAAGTTCAAGGAGAGCTTACTGTCTTCTAGATTACATTGAGTTTCAAATTCATGACGTGAAGTTTTTGTAAAAGGAAAGATTTTCTTGTTGAAATTCAAGTCTCTTGTGTTATGAGCCCCAAATTATACACAGAGGTGAGGACACTTACATTTCTGTTTTTTTTTTTTGGAGTTAAAAATTTTTTACTTGGTGTAACAATCTAAGAGAGACAATTAGGTAGAAATGGTCCTGAGTAGACAAGAATAATACAAGGTTTTTTTTTTCTCATTGACTACCAACTGCTAGAGCCTGTTTGGAACAGCATTTAAGAATGGTTTTCACCTTCTTTAGGGTTTCTAAACAAGAACAAAGAAGAATATATGACAGATACCATATGCAGCCCTTGATGTCAGAGATATTTACTTTCTAGCCCTTTATAGAAAAATTTTCTGACTCCTGTTCTATAGCATTATGTGTTTAGAAACCAGCAGCCAACATATAATGTTTCTTCCATAGGTACATCCATGGGGGAACCCAGGATTGAGACTGACACCTCTCATTATCATACCATAATTAACTGAACTGTTCTTTTATTGATGGACATTTTGGTTGATTCCATTTTTTTTTTTGTCAAACGGTTATTGAAAAAATAATATAATAATATATGAAATACATATATTAAGGATTAAAAAGGCCCTTTCCTTAATTTTTCAGATTGGGAGCACTTTGGATAAGCCCCAGAACATTCTCTGAGTAAACATGATACAAGGTAAACAAAACAAAAGAAAAACAAACAAAAAATAGCAGTGTACCTGTGCCTGTCCACCTTAGAAGCAATGGGAGTAATAAAAATAGGACTAGGAAAGACTTTGAGAAAATTATATTGGGTAAAAAGTTCTTTAGGCCAAGAAGGATCTGTGCTTTCTAAGCTTTCTAAACAGTGATTCTACTTTTTAGTTTCTATTTTTGTTGAATTTTTTCTTACATCTAATCCAAATATTACCATGACAGTAATACTTGATGATTTTCAGGAATGTTTAAAAAATAAGTTCAATAGGGCTTCCTTATATAATATGAAATATCAAAGAGAGGTGAAAATAATAATAATAAACAGGATATTGATGGAATTGTTCTGAGTCTCATTTTAACACATCAAAAATAGTGTAGCTGGTCCTGGATCAGAACCTGAACAGAAAAAGGATATCAGTGGAAAAACTGGTAAAATCAGAATAGTCTGTAATTTAGTTAATGGTATTGTACTAATGTTTTAATTTTGATTATTATGCTATAGTTATAGATGTTACATTAGGGGAAGCTTGGTGAAGGGTATTTGTACTATTTTTGCAACTTCTCTGTAAGTCTACATTTATTTCAAAATTAAAAACTAAAAAAACCCAGCATAATTATCATTAAAATATACAGAATATATAACTTAGAAATACATATTATAAAGTGATGAAATCTTAGATGCAACCTGGCAATATAAAATAAGATGCACCTATATAATGTTTCATCATTCTTATTTTTTTGACATAAATTACACGAAAAATATCTTACAAATTATATTAGTCACACCAGTTCTGGGAATTTTTCTTCTATCATTATTTCAATTATTTTCTCTTTCAAATTCTCTCGTCTCAGTCTTTGGAGTTATGAGATGGATATTGGAAATCTCTAGATATAGTTTACATGTCTCTTAAAACTCCTTCCTTCAATATCTTTGCTTTTTTTGAGTAGCAATATGTAATAATTGTTCAGCATATTCTTTCAGCTTTACTGATTTAATTTTCATCAAAGTCCATTTGTTGTTCAGTCTATCTTTGAAAGCTTTTTAAAATTTTAACTGGTTCTTTTCATAAAAGTTAGTTCTTATTTCATAGATTCACTATTCTTTCATATTCCTTTGGTGATATACCAAATTTAATCCTGTATAAGGATCCTGTATAAGGATTAAATTTGAAAATACATGTAAGGTGCTTAGAACAATGCCTGATATCTAGTATGCACTGAATAAATATTAATAATTATTTTAAAGATACTCCCTCTGTTTGCTCTATTAATGCTATTTGCTTGAGTTTTGTTGCTGATTGGTGTTACCCTTTCATAGTATTGGTCTTCCTTGGGTGTCTGGTGGTTCTTGATTTTGTTTTCATCTTGGTATTCCCTGTTCTCTATGCATGAAGCTGTTTCTCTTTATTACAGTTTGCTCTGGAGATTGTGAGGCAGGGTCAAAATAGAATCTTGGTTATACCAGTGGCTAATATTCTGGGTATAAAGTAGGACTTCCTTTCCTGGGGCACTACCTAGGTTATATGCCCCAAGACCCCAGAGTCAGTGCACAAGCCTAAAGGTACCAGCCTATGGGCAAAGCCTAGGTACCCTTGGATTTGAAGAAGAGAATGAATGAAGGCAGATGCCAACCTAAACAGAAGTTTCAAATTCCATTCCTGGAACAGTTATCCTTTATGGTTGCTCTTGGACACTGCAGTTTCTCCTCCACCCCAACTCCCTGTATCATTTCCTCTGATCTTGAAGTCTGACTTTTGCTTTTCCAATCTGATCCCATCTGCTTTCTGACTTTCAGGGAGTCCTCAAAATTCCAAATCTGCTATTATTCTTGGGCTCCAATAATCTCCAATAATCTAGGGCTATTGGGCTATTATAATTCCTCATATATGCCATTTTTTTTTTTTAACAACTCTGTACCTTGGTCACTCAGTAAATTCAGCTTCATGCTTCAAGACTTAAATAAAGTATCTTTTCCTCTGTAAGTCCTGCTTTGGCTTATATTTTACCTATAGTATTCTCCACTTTATTCTCTGAGTTTACATAGCACCTTGTTTATACCTTTATTATATTACTTACAAATATCTCTGTCCTTCCCCACTGTGATCTCGTCAAGGACATGGAACAGGCTCTATAAATCTCTTAATGCCATCCCCTAGGCAGGGTCTTATACAAAGAAAGTGAAATGTTTATAAACAAACAAATTAAAGGTATGCTCTCCAAAGGTTTGTTAGTAACACTAGTGTATTCACCAGAGATTATTTTCCTTAGGCAGTTTAACTCCCATTTCTGCACTTTTAAAAAAAATGAATATTCTGTTATCACTAAAATTTGGAATTTATTTTATCACAGATCAAGAATGAAAAATGTTTACTTTGCTTTATCTATTAAGAAAATGATTAGGATGAACAAGATAGGATGAAGAGGGCTTAATCCATCCTAGAAAGCAAACAGACTTTTCACGCTTTCTAACAATTCACTTCTAGACAAGTTTATACTAACCATAAATTATCCCTATGTATTCATTGGGAGAAGAGCAATAGAAACACTGTGGGCTTTGTAGTCAGGCCCATGTGAGGTGGAATCTCAGGTTTGCTACTTATTAGCTTTGTGAAACAAGAGAAGCAACTTAACCAATCTTAGCCTGTGGTAGGCAGCCTTCAAAAATGGCTCCCTATGATACCTACCCTCCTGGTAATTGTGCCCTGTATAATCTCCTCCCCTTGGATGTGGGCTGGACCAAGAGACTTGCTTCTAATACAACAAAAGTGATAGGATGTCACTTCTAAAATTAGATTATAAGAGACTGACTTCTGTCTTACTGCTCTCATACTTGCTCCCTTTGATAAAGCCAGCTGAAACTTTGTGAACTGTTCTGAGAGGTCCACGTGTCAAGTAACCGAGGGCGGCCTTAAATTCTGTCCAACAGCCTATAAGAAACTGAATCCTGCCAATAGGAGAGAGCTTGGAAGTGGATCCTTCCCCAGTTGAGTCTTGAAATAACTGCAGGCCTGGCCAATACTTGACTGCAGCCTTCAGAAGACTTTGAAGCAGAGGACCCAGCTAAGGCCATGCCGAGATTCCAGACCTGAAATGAGAAGCACTCCCTCTTGCAATCACACTGTCCACCTTGGCAGCTTGAAATGTAGAATCTTCAAAAGAATAAAATTAAGGGATGGGGTGGAATGGGGAGTAACCAAAAAGCCTTCACCGAGGCCTGAACATGGTCAAAAGCCAGTCGTCGCAGACTCGGGGGTGGGGGATAAGGAGGAGGAGGGGAATGGAAAACAAAACAGAGGAAAGAAGGATTCAGGGATAGGTTGATGCTCTCAGTTCAGGGATTGCGTCTGTACCACCTCCATAGAGTTCCGATTCGCTGCTGGCGCGGTTGCTCGTCTCTACATTTCTGTTTTCAATAAAGGTTACATATAATACAAACGTACTGAATAAGAATTATGTGTGTATTCTGGAACATAGCAGATGCCCAATAAAATTAAGCCCTCTTCTCTTAAGTAAATAATTAATTATGAGAGAAAAGAAATATATAATCAATTGTCAAAGATTTGGTACACAAATATAAATCATCTATCTTTTGCATTAGCTTCTGATGGGGTGACATTTGTTCTGGTTAGTTCAGTAGGTGTGGGGTGAATACATTTCCAGTTGAAGAAAATCATCCATTCATTCAGTCAGTTATCTGCTAACAGCAATTAATTATATTTTTAGTGCTGTGTCAGGCGCTGGGGAAGATATAGATGGATCAAGAAAAAACTTCTTGTTGAGGAGATTACAGTATCTTAGAGGAGATAAAACCTAACAATAGTTTTATTGCAACGTAGAAAGCAAGGAATGTAAAATGTCATCAGGTGTCTGGAAGAGGGAAGGATGATTTCCTGTTTTGGGGGTTAGGAGTATGGGTGAGCAGGATCAGATAAAATAGTGTGCAGGTTATATTTGTGTTGGGCCTTGAATTAAGGAGTAATCTGCAGATATTAAAAACATGAGGGGTGGGGAAGGAAAGTATTCCAGGCATAGAATATGATGAATGGCATGGAGGCAGGAAAGTGAAGGCTGGTGCAAGAGGATAAAGTATAGTTCAGTGTGACTGATCCATGAATCTTGGGAACTAAACTTAGAAAGGCCCTGGAGGCTGAGGAAGTCATTAGAGCTGTTCTCACTCTGGACTCTTTTTGGGACTGTATTACCCTGCTCTCTTGAAATTGAAAGTTGGCTATGAATCTTAGTTTGAATTCCCATAAAAGTAAACCCTGAGATAAGGACTTGGGTATAGTGTAGAATATTTGGGAGGTGATCCCAGGAAACAAAAGTGAAGAATTGGGAAAGTGAGACTGGGATGGTGGAAAAGCTATGGGCAACTGGTGCTCAAGTCTGTCGAGAACACAGCTTGTGCCTCAGGATTGTCCATCAGAGGAAAGGGGTATTAATTCCTGTCCTCCAATGTTGAAAGCTGCCCCTAGTGGCATTAACCTCCTTGTAATTCTGGACAGCACCTGCACAAGCTGTTTTGGGCAAAGCCTCTTGGGAAGAGAAGAGAAAACAAGGCATTTGTGGTGGGAGGCTGTCAGCTTGTTGTGGACTGTGTTGTAGCTCAGGTGAACTCAAGTGGCTGAGTATCTGCTACAGCATATACCTTGCTTTGGTCTATAGCGTGTGAGCATAAGTGATGGGTGCCACTTCTAGGTGGAAGCTTTAAGAGACAGTTATTGATTCCATATTCCTTCCCCCTAATGGGGCAACACTGATGCTTCAGACGATGGGGACTCCCTTGGCTTATGTCCTGCATTGAGAAGATGTGGGGTAGAACTAGCAGCTTACTCACAGTGGACAGACATATTGAGAAATAAACCTATTTTTTATGAGCCCCTAAGATGTTAAGAGTTATTATTGGTGCAGCATAACCTGGTCTAACCTGATTGACATACATCAGTTCCCAAACTGATTTGTTACATGCTAGTTATTTACAGTAAGATGCCACAAAAATCCAGATAGAAGCATATTTCTCTCTAATGTTGAGTTGAAAATGAGCCATCCAGGAAGGCTGGGGCTTGCTCTATTAGGTCATCTGGTGATCCAGGTGTCTTCTCTCTTGTTATTCTGCCATTGGTAGGCACACTTGATCTGTGAGGGGCCAAGTAGTAAATATTTTAGGCTTTTCAGCCCATGCAGTTTCTTTTGCAACTGTTCAACTCTGCAGTGTGAGAGCAAATGTAAACACTATGTAAATGAATGGGCGTGCCTGTGTTCTGATCTAACTTTATTCACTGAAACAGACAATGGTTGGCTTTGGCCAACAGGCCATAGTTTGGCGACCCCTGATTTAGACTTTGAATATAACCCATGTGCTCATTTTGGCAGCAAAAATATTAAAACAAATAATTCAGAGAAGGCTAGTACAGTTCCTATGCAAGGACAATACAAACAATTCATAAAGTGTTTAAATCTTTGAAGCAGTCATGCATTGCTCTATATAGGCTTGCCACCTGGGGAAGGTGGTGGAGCTTCAGGCAGGTCCAAATGGGAAGTAGCACTTGTGTGTCATCACTGTGTTCTAGGCTGGGAGCCAGCTTCTTAGGCTCTGCAATTTGTCTCTAAGCATAAGTGAAGTAATCAGGCTCCTGGGAATTGACTTTTTCTAAACAGACACACTAGAGTGGTGTGTAAACTAGGATGCCAATTTCCTCCTTTACGATACAAATATAGTTAGTTGTTAGGTAGACTGGATATTCGTGTTCTTCAGTCAGTGTAGTCTCTCCCTATAGGCAAGTCACATGGGAAGACAAATCATAATTAGATGTGACCACTGGGAACTTGGAATCAGAACTGGAGAGAGAGTTGTGTGTTCTACGGTCTACTGTTAGCCTGGTATGTCTATTTCCCCCAAAGGGATCCATCTGCCAAATAGATCTGATTGTGACACCTCTTCCTTGGACTGCATTTCTCTGGAACTCCCTTTTCTAGCCTCTACCATTCCTTCTGTAGGGTGGCATATTTTTTATTTATGTCAAATAATGCTTCAGCTTTGTAACCAATTGGCATAAGATAATGATATGTATCTAAGTTCTGACCCATTATGTGGTGATCTCAGTTTCAGGTTCTTAGGAGGTCCTCATTGTTTTTCCATGTGCTAGCTATGAATTGTTTCAATTTTTTTTTATTCAGAAGTTAAATATTAAAAGGATTTAAGCCATAAAAATAAGAAGATATAGGTGAATGTCTATGATATTTAGCTAGAGAAAAAAATTTTAATTTTAAAAGCAAAAGAAAAATTTACAAGGTAAAATAATAAATCTTAATTTTTGTTAGTCAAATCTAATGAATAGAAAATAGATTATTATTTAAAAATAAAAACTTCTGCATACCAGCAAAAAGTGTAACCTTAAAATGCAAACCAAACAGAAAAAATATTTGGAACAAGTGATAATAGCAATCATCAAGAAATCCTAAAATACGCTTAACATATAAATAGCTCTATTTATAAGAAATACAGTGAGGAGTCCTAAAGATAATTGTGGAAAGGACATGCACAAGCAATTCATGAAAACAAGATACTAATAGTTAACAAATTTATAAAAGAGTATTCAGCTTCCAGGAAAATGATAGACAGAGAAAAGCAAATATGTGGGTGGTCATTGGAGCAGACAGACTATGCTCACCAAATGTTCCATGTCTTCCCCAACATTTTCCAACCTTCTTTGCAGTTGGGTTGATGCATGTGGTTTTGGTCAATGGACTATAAGCAGACATGACCTGTGGTTTCTTGGCCAAAGGAATTAAGAATTAGCATTCCTTCTAAAGGCCTTTTCTCCCCAACACCTGCTCCGCTCCCTACAACAGTCTTAGAGGCCAAGTGTTCCAGATGCCATAGCTGGAAGATGGAAGATTTATGTGATTAAGTGGTAAGCTTTAATTGTATTAAGCCACTGAAATTCTGGAAACAAGCTGAGTGTGTTCTAGAAACCCTACAAGGTTGGACCATAGGTTGGGATTAGTGAGAAAGTGGCAGAAAATTATGTTGGAGTTGGAGGCAGAAGACAGATCTGGGAGGGCTGGGTAGGCAATTGTGAAGAGTTTGAATTTTATTTTGCGTATGATAGAAAACAGTGTATCAAGCATATGCCTCAAGAACATAAAAATTGTCTATACTCTTTGATCCAGAGATCTAAGGACTCTAAGGAAAAATCTGAAATGCAGTCAAAGATTTATGTATAACAGTATTTTCCCCAAAATTATAAGAGCAAAAAGTTGAAAAACCTGAAACATCTAACAATACAGGAATGATTAAAGCAGAATATTTTTGGTACTAAATAGATCTTTCCCTAAAGGATTTTAAAGACATAAAAATTCTTATGCTGCATTCACAAGAGCAGCAAAAATTAGAAAGAAATAAAAGAGAATGTAGAAGATCTTTACCGAAGGATAGAAAGGAAGATGTGAATAAATGCAGGGCAATACTAAGTTCCTGTCTGGAAGGACTTAATATTGTGAAGATGTCATCCCCACCCCCCACTCCCGCCCTCCCTATTCAACGTTCGAGTCAATGAAATTCCATTTAAAACCCCTACAACATTTTAATTGATCTTCACTTGAACCTAAAGTTCATCTAGAGGAAAAAAATGTGTGGGCAAACCTAAGAATAGTTTAAAAAAAGAATAATGCAGGCTCCCATACAGCTGTGGATATCAGCTCGATGGAAAGAGTAGGAGTCCAGAAAGTGTTTATATGGAATTTCAGTGTATGATAAAACTGAACTTTCAAAGACGGGGGTTGGGGAGGAGGGGACAGACTATACCATAAATAGGTCGGGACAATTCAATATTCATTCTCATAAATAAACACCATGCACAAGATCCAGAAAAATATTCCACATGGATTGAAGAACTTTGCCTTTGAAAACAACAAAAGCAGCTGAAGAAGCTGTAATTGCAAAAGGCAAAGGATTGAGAGCTTTTGTGTCAGAAATGAACACTGCTTTATATAGTACAGGGTGGATTTGAGAGGCAGAACTTCCTAGATCATTGCGATTGGATAGAAATTAAAATTGACAATATAAAAATGCCGCTCAGAAAAGGAAGAAGTTTCAAAAAAAAGAGAAAGTTTTCAAAGAAGCAGTGTGCTTAAATGTTTAAAACTTGGAACCAGGGAAAGGGAGCAGATTTCCATTAAACATGAACCACATAGAATTTGCAAATACAGCATTACAAATTCTGTATATAATGAGGATTTAATTATTGGTCAAAACAAAGAAAATGAGCCAGAAAATTATTCTAATCAAATTCCTAACTTGAACATATCAGAAGAAATCTTTGCAACTTCATCTTCTCTCCCGAATGAAGGTTTAATTACAATCACAAAATGTCACTTGCACACAAAAAGGCTTACATGCAATTACTACAACAAAAGGCAGAATAAATAGCCAACAATTGATAGTATTCCACAAAGGCAAGTAAACCCCGACAGAGAACATTGGTATGATGTTCTTAAAAATAAAGTATAATGAGGATTTTTGTGATACAATACTTATTGAAAAAAAGGAAATTTTCTAAGATTAGTAGAAATAATTTCAAAATTAATGCTAGAATGGCCAAATATATCAGATGGATAAATAATTGTAAAAGGAATTATTACTGTGTAGGATGGAGCACTCACAATGTAACTTGATTTGTAGGTAATTAAGTGGGACAAAATGCCACGTATAAAAATGTGAAAAGTATATATAAAAAGTATCATATAAACATGATAGTTTCTGCCTAAATATGGTATATATTGAAGAAACGCATGTCATATTTGATATTGTAACCCTCCTCAGATAACATGGCTGGGAAATGTTGTTAAAGCAATTAAATAGATTTCATTTGGATATAATACAAAATGTATTAGAAGATTTAGGCAGAAAACAGAAGTTCTTAAGTAGAGTGAATTGTGGACTTGGGAAGAAAAAGAAATTCACATCAAATTTGTGCTATAATTGTTATTTATTATGAACTGATGTTTGCCAATGGTTACAAGAAATCCAAACAGATCTAAGTTAGCCATTCACCTTAAAAAGAATTTAAAATATTTTTAAAAATTTAGAAGAAATATTTTTGTAAATTAAAATATGAGAAATATGCAATAAAATGATATTGCAATAACATAAAAGGAATTTAAAACAAGGAAACAAAGACATTTCAACTCAGAAGGATAAGATTTATGTGTCAAATAATTTTGAAACTAACTTCTATAGAGATTATTTCCTGACTGTAGATAGCTAAGATATATTCTCAAATGAAGAGAGATTTGAAAAGATTGAATAATGTATTATTATGTAATAATATTTGTTTTTAAAATAATAGCTCAGTATTGAGAAATTTTAAAGTGGAACTTAAGAATTATTGAATGGATTTAACTATTGCTTTAAAAGATGGTGAAAATTGGATATAAGTAGTAATGACGTATATGATGACATTAAAGTATTTTGCAATATTTTCTATGATAAGGATAATTTAACATTTGTGCTTCCATTATAAAGGACAATTTAAGTTGCTACCGTTCTGACAGGAAAAAAGTTTCTTCAAATTAAACTTACTAATGCACCTAACGATCACAATGACCCGAAAGAAAGACAGCTCTGGATGCACCTTAATGTCTAGTTGCCATTTTGCTAGAGGCCGTGGGAGACACCCCCCTATCATGAAAACAAAGAAGTGGTCTGTAGGGTGAGCCCAAACCATCCAAGGACTCATTGACTTCATCAAAAAGCTCCTTAAGCTTGTGGCCTCAGAACATTTGTTTATTTATGTGAATCAATCTTTTGCCCCTTCCCCAGACCAGGAAGTTGGAATGCTCTATGAGTGTTTTGGCAGTGATAGTAAACTGGTCTTGCATTACTGCAAATCTCAGGCAACTTGCTATTTAAAACTAATCTTCACAAAGGGAAGAGCTCTGAAATGCTTTGATGCTTGTGATAAGAGATTTAAGGATATGATCTACTCAGCATGTATCTACTATGATGTATGTTTATGTATAAGAAAACATCCACTGATAGAGTCAACGAAAAAAAATGTAACTTGCATTAATACACAAATCATTATAAAAGATGGAGTATACCCTTTGCTCCTACTTTCCATAATCTGGATCTGCCTCCAAGATATTGAAAAAGAGACTGTATAAAGCTTCTTCATTACCTGGTTCTCAAAATGACTGAAATTGTTTACTTTTAGAATGAGCACGCCACTGATATTTTTTCACTGTAAAAGTTCATTTACTAAAGCATTCTTTTTTTTTTTCTTATTCACGGAAGTTCAGTTTGTCTGGAGTGTGGGAAATGCCTTTTTTTTACATTTATATCTACTGTTATCTTATAAACTCCGACCTGCTGGCTGTATTTATTACACTGACCAGAAGTGGGCAGCCTAGCTGGCAGAAGGGTTGGCAGTTTGGTTTAACTTCTTTGCCATGTGGTAATAGAGGAAAAGCTGTTCCTGTAATTTCTAGCAAGCACCTAGCCAGGACAAACTGGAAGACTGCATTAGAGAATATGCATAGTTTAAAATGAATTGTTTCATTGGGAAACAAAAGGAATTTTATAAACTCTAGACAATTGAATTGTAGTGTCTTTTCAGTCCTATCATTTAATGATTCTTGAATCCCAGTGGTATAACTTCAGTGTTTTTCTCTTAATTATGTAGTGTCAAAAAGCACTGATGGGTAATCCTGGCAGTATCTTGGTTTGTTTCATACATATTTTCCAACTTGAAAGCCTTTAAAGAATAATTGAAAAAATAGCCTTAGGTATTATGTGTATTTCATGCAATTACTAAAAGCATACCATTTTTCTGATGCTATTAGATAGGTAATTGCTTAAACTTAGACTTCACTTTTAATCATTCTGTACTGTTTATAATGCATCATTGAAAAAAAAAGCATTCCAAGAAATTGAATGGAATGTCCAAACAGCAGGTGTGTATAAAGTATATACTAGAAGTGGAAGTGTCTTTTTTCAAAGATTTGAACTGCACTTATATCCCTTAAATCCCTGAAAGAGCTTTATGGTTAGTTACCTGCCATGCAATAGCATTATGGGATGCTATGGAACAATTCAGTTTACAGGTTGAAATCTTTTCAGTTCTTACTCTCTGCCCCAAAATGTGAATTTTTGCATCCCCTTATACCTATGTCTCTGTGTAACAAATTAGTGATAGCCAATGATTAGCACTGGAAAAATACAGGTTGAAATGTGCAAATATATCTTATACAACTAGATCAGTAATTTATATATATGCTGAAAGTTGGAAAGCAAGTATGATTTTGGAATCAAGTAAGTTGAATGTAGAAAAGATCTGCTCTCTGACTTTGTCTACCTAACAGTTTACTGAGAGGGTGCATATATCTATGTACATATATATATTTAACAAATAGCAAAAATATGTTGAATTTATATATTTTGTTTGCATCTGAGGTTTTAGATGATAGAATATTTACTACCTCAGCAATCAAAAATACTTGAATTTTAGGTTTGTAACATTGATTTAATTGTTCTTTTTGATCTAAATAACTTATTAGTTTATTAACCTAAGGTTAGCTAAATATGTTTACCTTATTTTTTTCTCACCAGTAACCATGAAGAATATATATAGAGAGTTACGCTTTTTCAAACTGTATTTACAGTCTCTCTTCATACTTACCTAAAGAATAAAAAGTTATTCTGTGCTTAAAAAAAAAAAAAAAAGAGATCATGACTCAAGAAAGATCACCTAATTTCATCTAATTTAGCATTATAGTCAATAGACAAAAGTTATGTGAAAATCTTGATTGTAACAATATAAGTAGTGATTTTTCTGAAATCAAAGCAAGATAAATTTTATAACATAAATAAATTATTATTAACAAAATATGAGAGAATAGAAAGGCCTTCCTATGGAAGAAAACAGAATTCAGAAATCATAATGAAGAGGTACAGGTTTGAGTTCATAAAAATTAAAAATACAGTATGACAGTAATACCATAAGCACAGTAAAAATACAATACTGAAAGAAAGTGTTTTAACACATATAACAGCAAAGAGTTATAATCCATTATAAAGAGATGGTATAAAAAAAAGAAAATGACAACTCAATAGAAAAATGGCCAAAGAAGTTAAATTGGCAAAAAATAAAATTAGAATTAAAAAAAGAAAAAGAGAAAGAAAAAGGCCAGTGCACATGTAGATATTTAGCTTTATCAGGCAGCTGCAGATGAAAATAATGAGTTACTATTTTTAACCGTCAAGTAGGCAAAAATGAAAAAAATTGATAGCATCAGTTGTATTAGTTAGGTTGGCTTAGGCTCCACTGTGATGAACACATTAATCCTGACATTTTCGTGGCTTAGTGAAACAAAGGTTGCTCACTTCAAGTTCAAGGGCAGCTGTCCTTATCTTGTGTCTATACAGGTGTTGGAGGAGGTAAAGAGAGGCGTACTGACTGTGTTGTCTTGGCCTAGAAGTGATTTATTTCTCTTCCACCTTACTTCATTGGTAATTGCTAGCTACATGGCTTCAGCCTAACTACGAGGGAAACTGGGAAATATACTGGAGCACACAGAATATTTGCTGAGTAGCTGTCTTTGCCGTGCCACTGTTGCGGAAAGTGTAGGGAAATGGTGCTTTCCTTCACTGTTCGTGGAAATGTCATCCCTATTGCTTTGGGGAGGACAATGAAGCAGCCATATTGGAGTAAGGCCTACCCTCACTCAGTTTGGGCACACCTTAGCTAATAACAACATATTCAAAATCCTGTATTTATAAACGGGTTCTCACCTACAGGACCAGGTTAGGACCTGCCTTTTGTGGGGAGCATGATTCAATCTTCAACAGTTAGCTGCTAGTTTCTAATACTTTTTTTAACTATTTATATACGGTCAATTTTTGTTGTTTCCCCACACATTTTTTTTTTTTTTCCTCATAGAATCCTTTCCTCTCTTTCCCTGCTTTTGGTTGGATTAATTGAGTTATTTTCTTCATTTACTTCCTGAAAAAGACATAGAAGTTAAATACTCTGTTTACATTCTTCTAAGTGTTCTTAATGTTTTATCATACGTGTAAACTTACTTTTTTTTCCTGATGATATCTATGGGCAATTATGATCTATTTCTTCACCCTATATGCCTCACCCTGGTTCACTAGCTGCAGGACACATGTGGGAGTCTTCAGAGTCAGAAAACCCCATTCACAGAGCTGTTTGCATGAATTTAGCAAGGGGACAAACACTGGAACATGCTCTTCCCTGCTCATTTTTCTTCCTGCTGCCTTCCCTGTGGTCTTCCAGAGATATTTGTAATTTTTTTCTTCCCTCCTTCCTCTTCCACTCTGGCACCAGGATCCCTTCCCAGACACACTGACCACTACTCAGCCCTCTTGTCCTAAAAACAGATTTAAAATTAATTCCCTCCGTTGTCTCGTCTTGCTTTTGGAAACTGTGGATGTTGAGCCAGTTTGGACTGTGGAATTGCTTTTATTTCTGCAGTAGCTTTCCCCTGACCTGTGTTTTCAGATATGTTTCCTCTGTTCTTCTTCATAAGTCTGACCTTTATGCTTTCTACTTTGAAGAATACTTCTCTAATCTTTTGATGTCATGCCTTCAGTTTTCTAGCACTATATGTTCATTCTTTTAAAACAGTATCTTTTCTATTATTTCAAGGGATTTTGAATTAAAGTGGAGATGTTCTTAGTTCACTGTTTTAATCCAGTCTTCTACATACTTCTTTATAATGTTTTTTTCCCCAAAGTTTCCATAAACAGATTTTACTTCTATAAGGAGAAAAAAAAAAGCCAGATCCCCCCAAAGATTGTGTTACTTTCCTTGTAAACTTAATTCCTCAGGCACATAAACTTTTAGATAATTCAGAAGGAAACGTAGCTATTATAATTCAGGAAAAGTTCAGAGGCAACACATTGCAACTTAATTTCTTATACGGTGTTTTATTCATTTCATAATTGCATGGATAAATAATGTAGGGAAATGAAATGGTAATTATGGACATCATATCAGTGGAAACATTCTCAAAATTATTTGAATGGATTCAAGGCTGACAAGAATTTATTGTATATTTTAATTTTTTTGCTTTTCTAGGTATCTTTTAATATTTGGGCTCAGAATCTCCAAGGATTTGGGGGGGGGGACTCAAAATAAAAAATCCCCTGGAATAGACTGAGGTATTTATAAAATGGAGGTATTTATGACTCCCCAAGCACAAAGGCTTACAGGCAAATGAAGCTCATTATTCTGACAATGTTTGTCAAATGCCTCCTGTATGTTCTGGGGATACCATGGATAAACAAAACAGACATATCTCTGCCCCCATGGAATTTATTCCCTAATGGGGGAATACAGATGTGTAGACAGGCAATTACTATATGGTATGGCAATTAATAGGATGAAGTTAATGAAGGGAGTCCAGAAAACGTGTAGGAAAAGGGGCATTTTATTCAGTCATCAGGATCAAGGAATAGTGGATCAGGCATGAAAAACTAATAAAGAAAGGGTGAGCAAGCATTGAAGGCAGAAAACAGAGGCATGACTTCCTCCCTCTAGGCTCTTCATTTGCTGTGGTCTTAGGAGCCCTAGAGCAGTCATATTAGCTGGTGCCTGAGATAGACCTGTTTCAGGGTGCCTGTTGTTCTCATAGCCTCTGTCCTGGGTTGAAAACTGTTTCCCAAAATTTATGTCCACCTGGACTCTGTGAATGTGACCTTATTAGGGTCTTTAAAGATATAACCAAGTTAAGATGTGGCCATACTGGATTAGCTTGGGCCCTTAATTCAGTGACTGATGTCCTTACAAGGAGAGGGAGATTTCTACATACAGAGACACACTGGGAAGGAGGCCATGTGAAGACAGAGGAAGAAACTGGAGTGATGCATCTGCAAGCTGAGGAACACCAAGGATTGCTGGAAGCCACTAGAAGCGAGGAAGAGGCAAGGGAAGATTCTGCCTTAGAGCCTTCAGGTAGAGCATGGTCCTGGTGATACCTTGATTTTTGACTTCTAGCCTCTGGAACTGAGAGATAATACATTTCTGTTGTTTTAAGCTGCCCAGTGTGGTAATTTGTTATGGCAGCCCTAGGGAACTAATACAATACCTTGTCTGGGATCTGCCCATTCCTGGGTCATACTTATTCTTTGTTACCTCCCTCCTTCCTTCTTTCTTTCCCTCCCTCCCTCCCTCTCTTCCTTTCTCTATTCTTTCCTTATTCTCTTGTCCCTCTATACCTGATTGCAATCAGGGTGGACACTTGTCGCTTACACCATTGACTGGTGATTAGGCAACCAGCATATGTCAACCTCTTGATCTCTCTAAAGAATTTGAAGTAAGAGGCACAGCAAATGTATTGTAGCACTATTTTGTTTAAGGAATAAATAAATATCTCTAATCTGATCCATAGGAACCAAAGTTAAGGTGCATTTTTGATGTTTTCCAAACAAAAGTGCTATCTTTTAAATTTCCATTATAAAATCTGTCTTTATCAAGATATATTAAGGTATGTATTTAAATTACATTAAGTTTAATCATATTATTCGGTATCATAAGCAGCAGCAATGCATTAGTTCCTTCCACCATATCAAGTTCTGTCAATATAGGCACTGATGCATTTAAAAGCAAACTTTTATATTCCAATTTGGCATATATCAAAGATCTATTAGTAATCTAAAATTTAGTTAAGATAATTTTTATTTAATTTTAGGCTACAGTATATGCTCTTTAAATGGTATTTTAAAGGAGGAGTTATTTTCATATATATCACATATATACATATCACACATATACATGTCATATACATGTATATATATCATATATATAATGGAAGTGTGTTGTAAATATCTGTCTTAGAGTTTCAAAAAACAATTGTTGAGGGTTATGTAGCAGAATGTAAGAATTAGCTATTGTCAAAATCTACTGTGTAACAAGTCACTCTAAAACAGTGTCTTAAAACAGTATCATTCTCATGGATTTGAGGGTTGGCTAAGAGTGATTTGATCTGGACTGAGCTAGATTAGAGTGACATGGCTCTGCTCCATGTGTCTCTCATTCTCTTGGGACTAGCAGGCTAATTAGGTGTATTCTTCTTATGGTGATGATAGCAGTAAAGAGAGCAAGTGAAAAACATCTAGGGCCTCTTGAGGCCATGGTTCAGAATAGGCACATAGTTACGTCTGCTTCATTCTGTTGGCCAAAGCAAGTCTTATGGCTCTACCTAAAGCCTAAAGGGAAGTGTGCCCCATTGTGGGAGGGTGCCTCAAGGTTTTATGGCAAAGAATATAGATACAAGAGGGGGATGAAGAAGGGGCAATGATATAATCCATTACACAGAGACTGCCTCATTATTCACCAAGTGGCTTCCTCCTCTTCTTGGACCTTATTTCCTGGCCTCTCCTGCAATTACATCTGGCCACATGACTGAGTTTTTGCCAATGGAATATGAGCAGAAGTGACCTGGCCCACAAAAATTTCCAGTGGGTTCTTTCCCTTTCCTTAGGCTTGATGCAGATAAGCTTGGGAACCTTGTAAGCTGAATATTAAAGATAGGCAGAGGCACAAGATGAAGGAGGCCATTTGTGGCCAATCATATTTTTTATTTTATTTGAGAGAGGCATAAATTTCTATCTTGTTGGAGTCATTCCTCATTTTGGAATTTTTTACTGATAGAAACAAGCATTATACCTTAAAAACGCTCACCCGGTTGTCGAGGAGAAAAGAATTTATTCATGATCTTGCAAGAACGGATGCACAGCCAGAAACATGGCAGGCATGCCAAAAAAGAGAATATGGCAATAGTTATCTCCTACACCTAATATGCATGTCCCTCTCCTGTTTCCCAATTGGCTGGGTACTCCAGAGGTTACAGCCTAGCTGAGAGAGCTAACTAGCCTGCCTTTGAGATTTTGAATTGTACAGACTATCAGAGAGAGTTAACTAGTTCAAATGTTTTGCTGAGAGTCCCCGCCTTTGACCATACCCCCACATCCTTTTACAATCCAGTAACCCTGGTTATCTTTCCCATGTAAGGAGCTGACGCCAATTCTAGACTCACATCACGGCTCTCTCTCTCTTTCCTTCCCCTTACTCAGGGCTAGTTTAAGCCAGCTCTTCTGCCCAATCTCCATTTTCCCTATTCCATGTGGCCTTTATGTGAAAGCTAAACTTAACCCTTTCTTACAGTTACTCCCCAAATTACCTTAACTGTGGTCTAAAGAACGAATGACCTTAACAGTGCCTCCAGAGTTCCTTGAAAGCACTTTGAGACACTGCCCTGATGCTTGTTAGATTCAGCTTTACTTCCTTCGGGGGAGGCTTCTCCATATTTATCTGTATCAGGGAGGAGGAGCCTTGATTTCCTGAGGTCGCGGAAATATTCTTCCTGGTCATAAGGACAAGACTGAGAAGCATAGCATTTTAGTGATGAAAATAAGCTCCTGCAAACAGGTCAGGGATGGAAATGTCTTTCAGAGGCAGTTAGGCCCTTCAGCTCTTCATTCTGTTCTTGTTTCCATTGGATTCCTTTAGTGAGAACATCTTCTTTTGCCAGGGCTGATGTAAGAAAGTATCAGAGGTTGGTTGACTTAAAACAACAGGAATTCATCATCTCACAGTTTTGGAAATTAGCAGTCCACAGTCAAGGTGTCAACAGGATCAAACTTTCTTTGAAGTCTGTACCATCCTGGTGGTGGCTTGCTGGCAATCCATAATTCAACCTCTGCCTCCATCATATGCTCGTTTGTCTCCTTCTGTCTCCTTCTTACTGTGTCCCAATTCTTCTGCTCATAAGGATGCCAGTCATGTTGGATTAGAGCCTTCCCTGATTGTTTGGCCTCACCAAACTGAAAGATCCTATTTACAAATGTGTTCACATCCACAGGACTGGGGGTTAGGAATTGAAAATGTCTTTGTGGAGCGACATGATTGAATTCATACAGAGAACAAGGGATGAAAGTACAGGAGAAAAAGTTGTGAGGGTAGTTTCAAGTGGCTCCCCGAGCTGAGGCTTACCAGACTGTGCCCTTGGCTGAGTCCTAATTCACACTGGGAGTCCTCCTCTCCTGCAGTAAACTCTAGCCATGCTTTTATTTAGAATTGAGAACATTTAATTTATTGTAGAGCTTTGTTTTAGACATGTAATCCTTCATAGGTTTTAAAACATTATCCACGGGGCATATCATCTTCAACAGCCATGCAAAAAGCTTTTTATTTTTACTTGGAACAATTTTGCCTCATAAAGAGGCATACTGAATTTATAAGAGATAGTACCATCCCATTCCATCCATCAAACATTTTTTCCCCCTAGCTTCTAAAGTCAGAAAGGCTATTTACCTTCAAATTCTTTTTTTTCATAAAAAAATCTTTATTTCTTTATGTGTGTGTGTGAGACACAAGAATATGTTCATTAAAAATACATATAAGCAAAAAAACCAAAAACACACACCATACAGAAACAAGCAGTCAAGTTATTGATATATGTATATACATATACACACACAAACACACAGTTTGGAATTTTATCCTATGTATTTGAGCTGATACTATGCTGTTTTGTAACCTGTTATTTTTTATTTTACAATATGGGAGAAACATCTTTCCATGCATACGTGTGAAACTACCCAATTGAAAAACATACTTGAATGGGTCAAAATACAAAATCCAACAAGAATCTGGTAAGAGGGTATCTACCTAAAACAAAATACTGCCAGATGATTAAAAGTAAAACAAAGGTCAAAGATGTATCAGAAAATACTAACAAAAAGAAAGCAGGTGTCAGATTTTAATGAGACAAAAATAATTCAAGGACTAAAGCACACAGGATAAGGACGGCTGTGTGAATGTCTTTGCTTCCAATGCATCATAACAAACTTGTTTCTTACTCTTCTTATCTCCTCCCTAAGCCTTTCCAACTCATCTACTCCTCTTATCATTTCTTCAGGGTCCAAACGCCTAACGGGAGTAGCCTCCTTAACTCCCTGCTCAGGTTGAGCTAGCCCTCCTCTAAGGTTTCCCCCTGCTTCCTGGCTTACACCTTCTCCATAATGTTGAAGATTTCCTTCTGCCTCCTGTGGTGCATCTTCCAAAGGGCGGTCTTCTCAGCCTTTGACATGTTCTATGGCTTTCCTTCATTTTCTTCACAAAATTTTTGCATGCTGAGTATTTTTCTGTTTTTTCCTTTTGAATAAATTAACCCTGCAGGGATCCAGGGGATTTTCTTCCCTCTTTCCTCACCTCAATTTGTGCAGCGCCCAAAAGACCAAGAGTCCTGAAGGGATCCGGGGCACTTTCTCTTTCTCCAGCAATAGGGAGCTGCTCCCTTCAAATTCTTCTTTAGCTTTTTTCCTCTATTTTGTAATGACTGGAATGTGTCCATTACAACCACAAATCTTGAGGTAAACATTGGAAATCACCTCATTCTATGAGTTAGAGAAATGCCTAATCATCTAGTTTACTAGCTATTCAGTAATGCCTTCTTGGTCCTCAAGTGGTGTAGAAACAAACAAGATTGGTATTGCAGATGGAAATAGCTCCATCCTAGGCAGACTAGGCAATTAGAATTTTTTCTCCAGACCCTCCAGGTTATTGTTATAATTCCCTTTCTGTTCTAATTAATAGATTTTCTCAAAGAACTACCTTCTGTTTTAGTTGAATCCTTTTATTGTTTTGATGTTCTAAATTTCATTCTTTTCTTCTCTAATCTTTGTTATTTCTTTCCTCCTTTGCCTTTTGGCAAAGAATATTTATTGAGCACCTACTAGGAGCCAGGCACTTAACATACATACACTTACTCATTTAATTCTCATAAAAATCCTATATAGATGGATGTTGTGATCCTCATTTTATTGAGGAGGAAACTGAGGCTCAGCTGGTAAGAGATGGGCCTGTGGCTGAACCTGTGAACAATGCAAAGAACTAAGTCATGCAGTTCTCAAGGTTTATTAGTCTTTTGCTGCACAGGGATGATTAATTCTGTCAGGGGTCTCCAATAACTCTGTTTTGGCTGATTTGATGGTGTCACGTAGATGAGGACGTTAACTTTTTAAGAACTTTTCTCTTCTCCATATCACAAACTGCTGATCAATAGTAATGTGGACATAAGCTTTTCCAACTTCCTTATATGCTTCAGGCCCATGAAAAGCTAGATTCTTATAATATCCAACTGTAAATAGCCTCAGAGAACATAACATTTATTGAAACATTTACTGTTTTCAATCAGTATTCCTTGGGAGGACGGCTAATATTCAGTGGGGATCCACCAGAAGGCTGGCTATACTGCTTGTTATAATCAAGTCATGTAATAGGTAGCTAGCCACTGCCCCAGTCCCCTCACCCCTTTTGGCCACTCCCAAATGGAAGTGCCCATGTCTTCACACAATCCAGCAGCTAAGCAGTCAGCGTCTGGCACTGAAGGGGGCTTCCTGGACCTGCCCCTGCTCGGCGGCCACTGTCCATTCTGAAGGTTGGTGCCTGTGCTTTCCATGTTAGAAGATTTAGAATCACCCACCTGTTTATGTGCTCAAACATTCAGAGGCAGCAGAGCACCCCCGAAAGAGCCTTGGTTTTAGGATCAGAAGTGCTGGTTCTAGGCCTGTTCTCTCCAACTGTGGGAACTTGGTCAAGTCACTTTATTGCTCTGACCTCTTTTAATTCATCTATATAGTGGAAAAAGCAATATCGGCTCTGCCTTTGTCACTGGTCTAAGGAGAGGCTCAAGGGAAAGAAAATGGCTAAAAACCAGCTTTACAAACTGACAAATACAAACACCAAGGAATGTGGCCACGCTGGGGAGACTCATTCCCAGCGAGTTGGGGCAAAGAATGACCTTTGCACCCTGCGAATGTTCCTCAAAGAATCATCGGGGTCTGCAGTTTGATTCACAACTGGAATTAGGTGTTAGATGTTTTTGTGACGTTAGCAGTTTTTAATGTTTTTAAGTTCTTGAAGAGTGTGTGGTTTTTTACATTAGCTCCTTTCCTTATTTTTTCCAAATGCACTCTCATTTTCACTCTTGAGCAGTGCATTTATTCTCATATGTAATCAGAGTGCATGCCAGAAAGTTAACAGAATGAGAGTAGGAAACTGAAAGTAAAAACTTATATTGTTTGTTAATGTTGATTGAGGAATAGCAAAAAAATAAAAGAACAGATTTAATATTTATTTCAAAATCTGGTTTCCATCCTCAAGCTTACTACCCTTATCTTCACTCATTTAAAAATTCTTATTTTGTCTCCCCTTTTTCCTACAACATAGACCTTTGATTATTTTATCTATACACATCTTTTCGTTTTTAAATTCTTCTCTTTGTTTACATTATTTACACCTTCCCACTTGGATCGAAGTTTCACAATTTCTAACGAGGAAGGGGCATTTCCCAAATATGGGTCCGTTGATCGGCACAGCTAACAGAAGTCACACTGAACCCGGCTGAAGAGGAAAAGATGGTTTTTTATTTTATGCGGTCGGAAAGCAGGGGAAGCTTCCCCCGAGTGTTTCTCCAGTTGGGTTTTATCCCCAGGTTCAGAGTCAAAGAGAGATAATCATGCAACAAGAGTGATAGACAAAAGGCCCCTCTATCTGGGAGCTTTGAGGCTGTCTTCCAGTGATTCTTTAATTGGCTAAACCCATTAGAGACAAAGGGAATCAATTTAGTTACTTCCGGTTTTTCTGTTTTCTTCAGGAGCCAGGTGGCAAGGTGCAAACTTTACATTTACATGTTGTGTAACAGGTTTGGAGAACTTCAGTAACTTGTTATCTCCTGCTTTCCTGTCTTTCTCAAGAGCCTGGAGACTTTATATTTACATATGTTTGCAGACTTTACATTTACAAATTGCTCCTTTGTGAGAATAGGAGCTTCCATTGTATCCTGTCTCGAGCTTTGAAGGCTACATTTTACAATTTCTTGCTTGCTTACAGTTTAAGATTATATTTGAAAAGTCACCAGCAGACTAAAACAACTATTCTATTACTCGAAGGTTGAACATCTTTTTTCTTTGATATGTTATTGATAAGAAATCATGCATTGTCTTGGGATAACTCCTGTATTTGATTGCTCTGTATGTGTTTCTGTATATTACCTCACCAAATAGACCAAAACATGCAGGAGCTGTGTTGACATTGGCAGTGTTGTGTGCCCACAGCACTGCCTTCTGCGGGAAGTAAGGAAGTGTCTTCCAATCATGTGGTGGTGGTGGGGGGGGAGTGGCTCTCCTTATATTGACCTTTTCCCCCCACCAGTGTTCCATCTGGTGACTGACTCAGTAAGATGCTTCCCTGGGATTTTAGAACTGGGACCCGAGATGTGGGATTCCACTCCCTCTCTAGACTTGGAGATGAGGGGGTCGAGTCTCCTGTGTGGAAGAAGGTGCTGTGTGGTAGAAAGAGATGAGCCTTCCAGGACACTTGACAGGATTCATATTTCTGACTCCATTCGTTCTGAGGCCCACCTGGATCCCTGGCCCTCCTGTGTTGTCTATAGATCACATTATTAAACCGTTCAGCATATTCTGAAGCAAGTTTTTAGTTTGGGGCATGATCACTGCATTTAAAATATCTTGGAAAATTTCAAAAGTGTGGGTCAGAAGTCTTTGGGGCATCATTTTGATGGGTACTCATGACCTAATTTAATTAATAATTAAGCCTGGTGAGTTTAGCATCCTAGGAATGTTACAGCATCTGAAGATGTCTTCCACGAGCACATTCAAGTTCTCAATTCACATTAGGGACATATTTTGTGGGTATTTTCTGATTGTTAAACAATGCATTACATGGCGTAGGCCTATATGGAACACAATCAGATTTTTTCTTCTACATTTCATTGCTTTGAATGAATAGTTATTCTTTCTCATTTGGACTTGCTTAGTATTATGAGATAAGTAATTGGAAAATGAAGACAAAAAGAAATCTCAGGCATGGAGAATGTTTTTCTACTTTAAAAGTACATTTTAGCATATTGTGCACTAAATACTTAAAAAAAGGAAACCAAAACATAGAGTTAATCTATTACTACTTTGTAACATTACATCTATTTATTTGCTGTTTAAAGAAAAGGTTTGGATCTTGACACTTTAAAACTTCTGAGACTATAAATATTCTCATTTATTCAGGTACAAACTCTATGAAAAAATTCTGACCCCTTATACTAGACTTTTTCTGCATAGGTGTGTATTGCAAAAAGGAAGTCTTGGCATTTATAACAATTCTACGTGTTTAGTGGAGATTCCTGGCTTTTAAAAAATACTGCTCCCCCCACCCCCCACCAGTGCCCTATTTTATCACACTTTGCTGACAAACCTTAATATCAATTCTTTTTGCTAACTTATGAAATAGCTGCTTGGGCAAAGCTCTGAAGAACAAAATATAAGAGAAAGAAAAACAGGTCTAGGGAAGAGGAAGAGCAGAATATGATGGGTCAAGAAGGGGTGGGATGGAAACTAGGATTCTGATAAGCCAAAGAGCAAATTCCCAGGGGCTGGTGCTTGAGGCAGATGCTGCTGGCCCCAGCAGGAAAGAGGTCCAGAATCTGGGAGGTGAGCGACACCAGCCCTAGAGAGCAGCCTGCCTTGTTCTTGAGCACTGACCCTGTATCAAGGTGGTGGTGTCCAACCTTTCTATGTGTTTGCTGTCGGAGGGAAGTATCAAGGTGGTGGTGTCCAACCTTCCTATGTGTTTGCTGTCGGAGGGAAGGTGCAGGATCTGACGGATGTGCAAGGCTTCTCATTCAGGCAGAAGAGGAGGATCCATGTGGATCTTGTGTGATGAGATAAGACTCATGGGCTGGGAAGATCCAGGGCCCAAAGCTGTGAAGGTGCTCGGAGACTTGGTTATCACACTGGACAGGGACTTACCAAGGGACCAGGACTTACTCCCTGGAGTGCTGCTGAGGGGTGGCAGAGGCAGAGCTGGGCTCTGAAATCCAAACAGTGCTTTAACCAGAAAAGTTATTTTTATCTTTTTTTCATACGGGTGCACAGGGGGTTTGGTATATGATTTGGGAGAGAAAAAGCATTCTGCTGCTAAAATATTAAAATGTTAGAAATCTTTCCTTAGAAGATATTTCTTCAGCTGCTCTGTTGGTAACTGAGCTTGTCCATATGTCTGAGCATGGACAGGTTCTCCCATCCCTCAAGGAAGCCACTTTGGCTCTGGCTGTCAGTGGTCCCTGATGTCATGGTGAGTCATGGAAGGGGCACAAGGAGGAAATGCTTACTAGGATGAGAGAGGAGGGGTAACAGGGAGTGACATAAGGAGAGGTCCCAGGTAGTTAAAGGCTCACTGGGGAGAGGCAACACTTAGGTCATTTGACCACAGCAATCAGAGACCAAGTGTCACATGGGGCAAATATGCAAGTTTGAGTATTTTAACAGAGTTGTTTGGGTACAGAAAGGTGGTTATTTTATTTCGTTTCATTTTTCAGTCAACAGGGCTTATCAAGTATCTGACCTATAAAATTGAATGACTCCTTGGGACAGGAAAATGAATTTATTTTTACTTAGATCCAAGTTTAATTAGTAGCCTGATTCAAGTTATATTTACATTTTTTGTTAGTGAACTCATGTTCCCTGGGTGGGGAAGAAAGAGGAGACTTGGCAACCATCACTGTGCCCCCTCTCCCCCAGGGCCTCCAGCTGATCAATACCTCTTGGGGTCCTGCAGACCAACCAGCTTGATTGGGGTGTTACTCAGAATGGAGAGACTCAGAATCCCCAAAACCTAATTCTGCAGACCCCTGACCTCTACCTGGGGAAGTCACAGGGCCCAGAAAACCACCTGCATCAGAATTGCTCAGGTATGTCCTTCATAAAAAATGCAGGCTCCTGGGCAGCACCTAAAATCCACAGAGAGAATTTCTGGAGGTAGGGTCAGAATATGGAGTTAAATTTTATCCTAGAATAACTCTTAGGCACACTAACGTTTGAGAACCATTGCTTTAAGGCCTGGAATAGCAAGATATGAAGCTTTAAATCTGAAGTAATGTGACTCCACATTACTCTCAAAGATGTTATTCTTGAATGAATCAAGACTCAAGAAATTATATTACAGGGGAATTGTTGTGACCCAAGAAGTTCCCTTTTGGGTTTGGGGGATAAATCTTAGGGTTAGTATAAACCTATGGTCTTTCATAGGGGAGAGGAGAGAGGAGGGGAAATCAGAATTTCTCGGGTATGTCAGGGGGGAAAGTCTGGAAATTAGAGTGTGCCTATGAGGGACTCTCCTATGAAGAGCTTAATTTTTAGTCCCTTTTCTCTTGGACTCTGGAAATATTTATATTTGGTATATTTGCCATCAAAGTTTAATTATTCCCTGATTAGCTCCAATGCTTCATTGAAGTCTGTTGCACATTTACATTGTAGTTTGCACGGTCTCATGGGGTATTATGGAGCAGAGAAGTAAAGGGGAGCATAGCTTCCCTAGAAACACATCTCTGCAGAGGCAAGCATGTCCAAGAGAGCATTCACTGAGGAAGCCAGAACTTACAGAAGCCCAGGCTAGAGTCACAGGGTTGTGAATGGGGGATGAGGTACGGCAGGGAGGAGGACATGGCAAGAACAGCCACCAACATTCACCATCTCTACTTCTGCTCATATTTTCTCTTCAACCAACTCCAAACAGATTTTTCTCTCAAGTATTCCATAAAAAGTGCTCTGGCCAGGGTCACCAATGATATCTAAATTGACAAGATCAATGATAGGTTTAAAGGTCTCTTCTTTGATCTATCAAGAGGCATTTGACACACTTGACCATTTGCTTCTTAAAAACCTCATCACTTGGCTTCCAGATCAGCACTCAAGCTTGGTTTTTCTACTCCCTCACTGGAACTCCTTTTAAATCTTCTTTGGCTATTCCCTCTCAATATTTGCATGACCTGGGGCTCGGTCTTGGAACTCTTTTTCTTTTCCCTCCCTTCACTCATGACGTGGACTCCATGGACTGATGACTCTCAATCTATTTATCTCCACCTCCAACCTTTCCTCACGTGTATATCCAACTGCTGACTCTTCATTTGCACTGGCATCTATAATTAGGCTAATTTAACATGCCCAAACCAAACTCAACATTCCTCCCCGTGCTATTCCAAGCCTGCTTCTCCTCAGCCTTCCCCAAGTCTCTTACTGCTTGGGCCAAAAATTATGAAGTCATCCCTGACTCTTCTCTTTTCTTCACATTCCACACCCAATCCAACAAAAACCCTGTTGGCTCTATCAGCAGAATGTATCTAGAATCTGTCCCCCTCTCACCACTTTCACCATTATTACTCTGGTCCAACCCACTATTATTTCTCACCTGGATTTTTGCAGTAGATCTATGCAAGACCTAACTTGTCCCCTGCTTTCCCCCTATACCCTTGTGTAATGAAGGATTAACTCAGCAGGTCTGGATTGTTGAAACCTTGCACATTCCAAAGAAATATTTGTCTCTTGCCCTGCTCCCGGGAGATAATCTCTAAGCCCTTGAAATATCCTGCTTCTTAAAAGTGTCTTTTTTTTTTAACCTGAGGCCTTGGGCCATACCAGATAGTTTATGCTAATAATGTGATTTATGGTGGGGACCACATGGAACCAGATTTATCTCTGGGGGTGGGGGTGGAGCAGTCTGGAGACTGAGTAAATAAAGTCAGCCATGCCTGTGTGACTGACCCCCAGTAAAAACCCTGGATACCAAGACTAGAGTGTGCTACCCTTGTTGGCAATACTTTGTATAGGTTGCCACACATTGTTGCTGGGAGAATTAAGCACTGTCTGTACAACTGGGAGAGGACAATTGGAAGCTTGCTTCTGGTCTCTCTTGGACTCTCTTGATCTCTCTTGGTCTCTGCCTTATATGCCTTTTCCCATTGCTGATTTTAATTTCTGTATTTTTGCTGTAGTAAACTGTAATTACGAGTATTGCAGCTTTGCTAAGATCTGTGTGTTCTTCTAGTGAATTATAGAACCTGGGGGTGGCCTTGAAGTTCCCCCCAATCGTACACCCTTACAATGTACTTTCCTCACAGTATGCCTTCAACATATAAATCATATTACATTCCCTCTCTGCCCCATACCCTTTAATGGCGCTCTGTTTTTCTCAGAGTGAAAACCAAAGTCCTTATAATGGCTCACAGGCCCTGCATTGTCTTCCTCTTCCCACTTCCTTTGTGATCTCATCTCCTTTTCCTTCCCAATCACTCAGCTCCAACCTCATGGGCTCCTTTACTGTTTCCCTTGAACTCTCCAACCCAAGGCTTTGGCCCTTGCTTGCAGTTACTGTTCTTTCTTTCTGGAAAATTTTTCCTCAAACATCTATGTGACTCCCCCTCTCATTCCCTTTAAATTTTGATCAAATGCCACTTAGCAGACAGATCTTCTTTGACTACAGCATATAAAATAGCATTTCACCCTCCATTAATTCTTATTTGCCTTTCCTGGTTTTATTTTATTCTATAGCTCTTCTCACCGCTT
Organism: Choloepus didactylus; assembly: GCF_015220235.1. Taxonomy (NCBI): domain Eukaryota; kingdom Metazoa; phylum Chordata; class Mammalia; order Pilosa; family Megalonychidae; genus Choloepus; species Choloepus didactylus. The sequence continues at coordinate 29,124,331 of NC_051322.1, read as the reverse complement.
GACAGATTGTAAGTTTATATGTTTGTTTGTTTATTGTCTATTTACCCCCACCAGAAAATAAGTTCCATGTGATTGGGACTTTGTTTTATTAACTCTTATGTCTCCAGTGCTTAGGACTGTGTATGGCACATAAAAGGTGCTTAATAATACAAATGAATGAATGAAAGAACAACTTAAAAATGGGTGTGAGGCAAGTCTCCACAAATAAATGGACAAAACCTGACCTTAAACTTGGAATCATCTTTCCCACTCCTTTCCCTCTACATTCTTATATTATCTGCCATTAGCCCCTCTCATTTCTTCCTTTGAAACTATTGACCTCCATTCCCATTGTAATTCACATAGTCTTTTTCCTTCTCACCTTGTGCCTGGATTGATGAAATCATATACTTGGGCATTAACCTGCCCTCCCCACAGCGTCCTGACGATTGTTGTCTCCTGGATCTTTGTAAAACACTACTTGTAACAGATTGCTTTGTTGACCACCTGCACCATCAAGTCAACATTCCTCTGCTTGGCATGTAATTTTTCTCCCTTCCCAGACTTCCTTCCCACCTCTACCTTCTCCTGTAGTAGGTATTCCCTTTGTTTTTGTTCAATGAATGAATGCATGGATTTATTAACCAAAAATCTTTCCTGAGAGAATTTAGAGTCTAGTATAGAAGTTAAAATGAGATGAGTCATGAGAGACCTGGTTAAAGGAAGATCAGAATACAGAGGCTTCATGAAGTAGGATAAATGGGAATTTGAAGAATAAGTAGGTGTTCCAACCCAGATTAGCTCCGAGACCAAAGAACATTCCTGTCACAGAGTTACCCATGAGTTTAATTAGGGACTTACAAAACAGGAGGCAATTTTCCCCAATGGTGGCGGGTTGAGAGAGTGAAGTCAGCATTCTGCCATTCCTCAGAGAAAGAGAGAGGCATGCCAAGGGTGGAGTTGCTTATAAAGGTTTGTGACAATGGAGTTTCTCACAAGATTTGGTTACAACAAGGTCTCCCGAGACTTGGTTACTAACGGTGATTAGAGGAGGGAAGTTTTAATGCTTTCTCCCTTGGGCGGGTGGGGCTTGTTGCCTGGTCAGGTAGGCGGCTGCGTGTCTCTCAGTAATGGAAGAGGGGGAAGGGCCCCAGGCCCTGGAACTTTGAGGAAAGGGAAAGAAGAAAGGCCTTTCTAGCAAAGGGGATCATAGTGTGAAGCCTAAGGTATGTAAGAAGGGAACTTGTTTTTACTTGATAGGTGGAGGGGAACCAGATTCTGAACGACAAAGTCAGGAGTTTGGAATTTATTTAGTAATTAAATGGGACTTAATGAAGATTTTTAAGTAGAGTTCTAGAGCTGTGCTTAAAGAGGCAACTTGTGTGTGTCCTAAATGGTTTGGTTTAGAGAAAAAGATCCCAGAGACAGGGAAAGAGCTAGTAAGGCTATTGCAACAATAAAAGTAAATGTTAATGAAGGTGAAGACTAGGAGAGTGGCAGCAGAAATGGAAATTAGGAGGTTGTTTTGAAGGAGAAGTCAATCTCTCTTAGTAATTAAAGGCAATAAGAGGGAAAAGGTAAAGGATGATTCTGAAATTTTGAGCCCTGGGAACTGGGAGGATGGAAGGATATTACTAACAAAAACACAAAATCCAGTGGCAGAACAAAGTCTGGGAAGGAAAATGGTGAGTTCAATTTTTAACAAATTGAAATTAAAGTATTACTTTAATTTTTCAGCAAGGAGATTGACATGTGAGGCTGAGGCTCAGAGAAAAGGTTAGGCATATTGATGCAGAATTGGGCAATTGTCTTTACCAAGATGATAATGGAAACAATGAGGCTGTAGGGAATGTATAGAGAACATTGAAAAAAAAGAATGATGGAAGTAGATCATTCAGGAATAACTTTAAAGGGGGAAGAAGAATCACAATACAAAACACTGTGAGGGGAAAGTCTCTCAATAGCCCAGGGAGGAGAGAGTTTCAGAAAGGAGGAAGAGATGAGCACTGTTCTGAAGCTGCAGATAAATTAAATGCTTTGAAGAGTGATCATTGGATTTTGGCAGTTAATATCATGCAATCCAAAACTTTTGAGAATATTGTTGATATTTACTAGAGAGGGGAAGGTAAATTTCAGAGAATTGACAAGAGAATAGGGGGATTATGAATAGAGGCTTTTCTTTCAAGATGATTAGCAGTAAAAGAAAGGGAGATAGTAGAATAGCTGGAAGGAAGGGTTTTTAAAAATCAGACAACAAGGGAAGTAGCCCAGATGTAGAGGCAAAGCTGCTTGGTGTCTGCACTCAGTACTTCTGGTGCCACTGAAGCTTTGATCAACACCTGCAAGCCAAGACCAGATCCTGATAAGATATGCTTCCTGCTAGCTCAGAGAGGTAGCAACTTCTCATTTTTAACACTTGGACCCCACTGGGACTTCACTTTGAAAGAAAACAAGAGGGAAATATGATGATGTCATAAGCCTTAGCAGCCCTGATCTTAAGGAACCAAGAATTCAACCTGTAGCTGGATTCACATCTTTGGCAATTTAATCTCTCCTGTAAGAAATGGAGCTTTGGTCAAACAATACAGTCAAATTCCATTTCATGATGGCAACAGCCCCAGCTTGTGCCCAGAAGTCATATAGGAGATCAACAGTTCCAACACCTATAAAAAGAAGAAATAACGGCTAAAGAAGACAGACATCGGGGGAAATATATGAAATGTTCCAAGGGGAACAGGATTTAATGGAGTGTCTCAAGTGTGCAAGAAAGGCCTTCCATGATCCCATGTTAAAGTTGCCTCTTATGTCACAAGGGGAACTCACACATATATTTGATGATTTGGATGCTTATATACTACTGCATGAAGTTTTGTTGATAAGAATAAAAGAAGCAACCAAACCTGACGAATAGTGGAGCAGATTGGGCACATTCTTGTGACCTGGTTGTCAGGTTTAAATGGTTATAAAAACCATTGTACTAATTAACTTGTGGCCAAAGCCCTTCTTGATAAAAACAAAGAAAATTCAAGAATCTAAGACTTCTTCCAGAAGTCGAAAACCAGACCTTTGGAACTTTCTAGGTATACCTTGAAATCACCTAGTCAGTACACTTTAGTGTTAAATTCTTAGATGCTCTTCAAAAGACCACCCTGATGTTGAGCTTCTGGAGTATACTGTATTGATAATGCAAGGAGTTCTCTCTGATATCAGCTGGATTCAATTCGGATACAAACTCAAGTATCTGAATGAAAAGCAGAAGGATCCTAGGATTGAAGTAAGGAAAGTATTGCTTTGCCATGGGGAATCGAAAAATAAAAATGGACATACACCTTACATTTCCCTGTTTCAAGACTTCTTGGTTTTGACTTGACCTGTGACACAAAATGAGCATCACCCTTACCAGTTTTACTGGCAATCAATTCCAGTCCAGGAGGTGTTCTTCAAATAGAATAGGAGAGTCCTCTCAACAGGCTTCAACAATTCAGATAAAGCTAAAAATATCTATAGCATTTGCTTACAAGACCCTTCTCCAGAAGTGATGTCATCAACATGGCAGCGTAAACAGCTGCCAAAAAGTTCTCCCCAGATATTCAACAAAAAAGGGAGATAACCCTGACTTGTTCGGAACTCTGGAGGAAGATATGGATAGGAGAAGGACCCTACAGATGTCGAATTCAAGAAGAAGAGAGATATAATTAATGAGAATGTTCAAAAATTGATTTTGGTGATGAATGCACAACTATATGATTATACTGTGAACAATTGTACACTGTAGATGATTGTAGTTTATGTGAATATATCTCAATAGAACTGAATTAAACAAACAAACAAAAGACCCCTCTCGGGACTAGTCTCAAACTCTGCAGATCTACCATGTGTTCCAATAGCCAATTGTATCCCAATGGATACAGCAAACCACCAGTCCAATAGCTTTTAAGGATTTGCCAGAGCTTGATGGAGAATATGAAGAGAACACATCTCTGCATCAAAAATCGAAGCCCAGAGAAAGGGCATCAACAGTTTCTAGGGTTATTCAAACAGAAGTTGAGGAAAATGCCTCTAGTGTTTCCTTAATACAAAATATGAAGTTTTAACATTGACATTAAATTCTACATGGAGTATACATGTGCAGTGTTTCAAAATTTGCATTGAAACATAACTTCTTTGGAAAACAGACCATAAGATTTAATAGATTTTCCATTTTACCAACTGGGCCGTTTTATCTTAGTTTTTCACTGTGCATTCTTCACTTTTCATTCAACATCCAATTATTATCTTGTATTGTAAGTAGCTTTTAGTATTTGCTTTTGTATTTTTACTTTGCTTCCTCTTCAAGTGGCATGTCTTCCTTGATTAAAAATGTGTTTGTGAATATTTAATCAATATCCACTTAAACAAGTGAAACTAAGCCATTCTATTTTTGAGCCAATTAAGAAAATTGCAGTTTTAAAAATGTAACATTTCAGCAAGATGAACACAAGTGAAATGAGAATATACTCTAGACTACTGCAAGAAAACCATCTTAAGAAATTCATTGAAAGTTTTAGCATGTCTGAAAAGCAAGATAGAAGGCAAACTGACTGGTAATAAGTCAAAAAAGAAGGTAGTTTTGTCTTAAAGTAAAAATGTCTAGCTGTGCCAGAATGTAATAGAAAACAGTAAAGGCTAAATTTGGGTGTATAGTGAGTTGTAGAAGACTTGAGGGAAAGTAAATTGTATTTACCTTGGTTTATAATACCAGAAAGCAATGAGTTTGAAAAGAAACAGTGAAATGTGTTGAAAATTTGGCAATTTTAGATCAATTTTGATGGATCTATCCATAAAATGGAAAAAAAGCCTGGTGAATACTGCAAAATGTTACATTGCTGATAGTCAGAAAGGGTGCCATTAGAATTTAGTTTTCTTTCTGTTAAAATATCAGTGAGTATTACAATAGTTTTTATGAAGAGGGGTGGGTGGACCAAAAGCCCCATGCCCTGGCAGATTTGAAATGATGATACATTCAAGTAAATATTGAACATTCTGTGAAATATATTCAGCCAGTGGAAATGAAAATTGGAAAAAAAACTGTAAATAGATCAATCAAAATGAATTCTCTCTATAAGTGAATTATACAATTAAAAAAGAAAGCACACACAGAAAAAAGTGGAAAACCATATTTTGGGTGTTGATGGAGAAGAAGGAGTAAAGGAAGTGAGAGATAAGGGGAGGCAGAGGGAGAGGAGGGAACTGAGGATCCTTCTTATGAGACAGGAGAGAAGAAGGAAATGGTAGGTACATACTGGGAGTTTTGGAGAGGAGAGGATTCAGGGAGTCATGTAGATGACCTTGTTATTCTCAAGAATGTAGGAGTTGGCAAGGTCATCACATCTTGCTGAGGTGCAGGAAGAAGTTCAACTGGAGTTTTGAGCAGGGGAAAAACATTTGTAAGGTTTGCAATGGCATGTGCTGCAGGGAACCAAAATGGGAAGCAATCTGATTATGCTTTGAGTGTTTCTCAAGTGGTAGAGAGATCATTTTTAGCCCCTGCTCTGATAAAGATGGCAGAGTAAGAAGCTTCAGGGCTCTGACCCTCTATAGAAACTTTGAAGAACTGGCAAGAACTGGCAGAAACATCTTTCTCAAAAGCTCCAGAAAACAATGAAAGGATTGCAGTAGTAGAGCAAGCACTGAATCAAGAAAAAGCCACTTAAAAGTGGTAGGATCTCCTGGCTCCCTGGCTGCCCCTTTCCCACCCTCATAGGCTTGGCACAGAGCCAGCCAATGCTCTTACTCCCAGTCCTGGAGGGAGCAGAGTAACCCTTGTGCACATACTGGGAGTATGTATGTCTTGGTCTAGTCTGTCTGGTGGTGACCTGAGAGACTTGCTGTCCCAGAACTTGCCCTATGTGTAGAAGGTGGCTCACAGAGCTCTTCTACAGAACTTTGTGGGAGAACAGTCAAGTGACTGCCTGAGGTAAGAGATTGCTGGCTGTGGGACATACAATGCAGTGCCTAGCACTGTGAGGAAACAATTTCCCAGGGAAGAGGGAACATTTGTATCTGTGTAAACAGCTAGGAATTGCTAGGGCCAAATGTGCATGCCCAAGACAATATGCATATGCAGAAAGGACCAGGGAAGCTCCTATGCTTTGGCCTAGAGCTCTTCTCTAAACTCATTGTTTGGATAAGCTCCAAAACAGAGTATTTGCATAGGTCAATCTGCAAAGACTGGGAAAGATGTGTTTTTTGTTTTTTGTTTTTTGTTTTTGTTTTATTTCGTTAGCTCCTGGTATTCAAGGAAAGCTCTGTCATATATTACCTGGATATAAGCTTAGGGAACAAATGCCTCAGGGACTAAATTCCAATGACAACACTTTAAAATATCAAAATGTCCAGGTTTTAACAAAGTTTTACAAAACATACGAAGAAAGAAGAAGCAATGGCTCAGGCAAAAGAGAAGATTAAAGCATTGGAAACCATCAATGAGGAAGATCAGACCTAGAATATTCCAGACAAAGACTAGAAAAAATGATGCTAATATGCTCAAACATCTAAAGGAAAACATGGACAAAGAACTAAAGGAAATCAGGAAAGTGATAGATAAACACAAAGAGAATATCAATACAGAGATGGAAATAATGAAAAAAAACAAAACAAAACCTGAATAGAGCTCAAGACCATGGTAACAGAAATGAAGAATTCCCTAGAGGGATTCAACACCAGTTTGTAGCTGGACAGAAGAAAGAATTAGTGAACTTGAAGATAAGACAATTGAAATAATCCAGTCTGAGGAGCAGAAAGAAGAAAGAATGAAGAAAAGTGAACAGAGCCTGAACATCATCAAGTTTACCAATATACACATTGCGAAAGTCCCAGGAGGAAAAGAAAGAGAGAGAAGGGCAGAGAGAATATTCAAAGAAATAATGGCTAAAAATTTCCCAAATTTAGCAAAAGACATGAACATACACATCCAAGATGTTCAATGAACTCCAAAAGGGATAAACCCAAATAGACTCCCACCATACCATGTTATAATCAAATTATTGGATGCCAAAGATAAAGAGAGAATTCTGAAAGCCCCAAAAGAAAAGCAATGTGCCATGTACAAGGGAGCCTCCATAAGGATAAGTGCTAACTGCTCATTGGAAACCATCAAGACAAGAAGATATAGTTAAATTGCTAAAAGCAAAAACTGCCAACCAAGAATTCTGTATCTAGTAAAACTGTCCTTCAAAAATGAAGAAGGGAGTAAGACCCAGATAAACAAAAGCTGAGGAAGTTGATCACCACTAGACCTGCCCTACAAGAAATGATAAAGGGAGTTCTGTAGGTTGAAAGGAAAGGACATGCAACAATTGACTGAAGCCACATGAAGAAATAAAGATGTCTGACAAAGATAAGAACATGGGTAAATATAAATACCAGTATTATTGTATTTTTGACTTGTAACTCCACTTTTTACTTTCTACAGTATCTAAAAGGCAAATGCATAAAACAATAATGATAAATCAATAGTTTTGGAATCGTAATGTATAAACATGTAATTTGTGATAAGAACTATATAAAGGTGGGGGGATGGAGGAGTATAGAGACAGGCTACGTATACTATTGAAGTTAAGTTGGTATCAAAGCAAATGACATTGTCACAGATTTAGGATGTTAACTTTAAGCCCCATGGTAACTACAAAGAAAATATTAGAGAATATGCAAACTTATAGAAACAGGAAGTTGAGTACAGGTTACCAGGTGGAGAGCAGGGCAATGGGGAGTTAATGCAAAATGAGTATAGGATTTTTGTTTGGGGTTAAGGGAAAGTTCTAGTAATGGATCGTGGTGAGGATACAACATTGTGAATGTGATTAATTCCACTGAATGGTATGCTTGGGAGGGAGTGGGATGGGAAAAATTATGTTGTATATATATTTTTACAATTAAAAAAAGAAAGAAACTAAAGAGATAATGACAATTAAATGCAATACATGATACTGGATTGAATCTAAGAATGGAGGAGAAAAGGCTCAAAAGGACATTACTGGGACATAAGAAAAATTGGAATATAGAATACAAGCTTTATATCAAAGTTAACTGTTTTAAACTTGATAACTGCATTTAAGGTGATTACATAAGTGAACATCCTTGTTCGTAGGAAATGTATATGGAAGTATTATTTGTTCAAGGAGTATGATGAGTGCAAACTGCTCTCAAATGTAAAATTTATAGATAGATAGAGTGATATGGCAAAGGTGGCAATATGTTAAAATTGGTGGTTCTGGGTGTATGGGGACATGGGAATATGCTGGTGTTCTCTGAATGAGGTTTGAATTATTTTTGCAACTGTTCTGTAAATTCGAAAATAAAGTGGCAGAGAAGAGTAGAGGACATGGGCTCATGAATGGAGGGGTGAGCAGTGACCTTTTTTTTTTACCTTCAAAGAGTGCAGCACTCAGGTGGTGGAAAGCTGCCTGGTGTCCTTTCTTCCCTTATACTCAGCAACATGGTGTGTTTCTGACACCTCCAATTACACACACTTGTGAGGGTGGTTACCCTCCCAAGCAGGGGTGCATCCGTCAGCATAACTGAGCTCTAAGATGATTTTGGCCACACATCATTTTCCCTAATCCACTTCTTTGTGTTAAAAGCACCTTCTTGAGATACAATCGATACGATTTGTCTTGAAATGTTCTACCCTAAGAATTTGCTCTCTGATCTTGAAATCATAACAGAAACACAACAAAAAGAAAGCAAAACAAGAACAACAAAAACAAGCCAAAACCATAAAACAAAAAACAAACCGAACCACATACTCCTTATCTGAAAATTTCAGAATTACCACTGCAAATACTTAAGGCCATTTTCTGTTATCTGATCTAGAAGGAGGAGAGGGGAGAGTTCCAGGGGAGAGAGTGGAAGGACAGAAAGGTAACAACTAAGGTGGTTTGTCTACTTCCCAATTTCCTTTTCCTGATAAAGTGATGACTTCTAAGTAGTAATTTTCTCACAAAGTCACTGTGTCCTCAGGTAGAGATTTCCTGTCTCGTCCCCATTGCCCTTCGCCATATCTCTCCTTTCTCTTAACCATTGAAAAGTTCTTCAGGCTCCATGCTGCAATGTCTGCCTCAATAACCAGGATGACTATTTTGTTTGGTCTTTGATTTGAATTAAGAAAATTAAGTAAACATTTATTGAGGGTCTACTGGGTCAAGAGCTGTGAGAAATGCAGAGATGAACGAGAAACTGCCACCCCTTCAAGAACTCACAGTCTAATGGGAGAGGCAAAGTCTGGCAGGAGGAGGTGGGGCCAGGCAGGAGAGGGACCACAATATTGTGGGATGGATGGCCAGAGAGATTGTTTCCAGCTGGGAGGGCTTGGGAGCGTTTCCTGATGAGGGTGATTTTGAACTGGGCTCACAGGGTGTAATGGATGAGGCAAGAGTTTGATCTGATGCCCAGGAGAAGGGGGCAGAGCATTCAGGGTAGAAGAAACTAGGTACGGAGGCAGGAAAGAGAAGGTGGCCAGGGACGGTGTGAGTTGGAGTACAAGCAGCGTGAAAGTGGTGGCTGTGCTTGCTTGCTCTGCTAAGGAGCTTGGATTTTCTTCAGTAAGCAGTTCGAGGCATTTGAAGGCTGCCTGCACTGCATTGCAAAGGCTTTTTCATTTATCTGCCGGTTTGCAGTTTAATCCGTGTCTCCCAGTTTCATCTGTTAAGAAGGAAAATCTGGAGGTTCTTTGGTAACTGCGATGCCATTTTTGAATCCTGTGCTTTTTGCTAACCCCTTTTTATCTAGGTCCTGTGATTTTGCTTGGCTTTTCTTGATTGCCTTCTATCACTATCTATACACAGGAGTTTCATTTGCTTTCGTGCTTTTGAGAATTCAGGATTGTGATTTTGGTAATTTTAAGTTTTAATAAGTGTACTCACCTGTTCATGGCTTTGTCTTTTGAAAGGAAAAATATATACAAGCAATAAGCATTAGATGACATTCTGAATATTGTTTGTTATGTCAACACAACAATTCCTCATTCTCCCAGGAGATCTTTGGCCCTAAAAACCACCTTAAATGAAAGTTGGCAGATGCAAAAATGAAAAGGAGTGTCACATATAATCTTTGCTTAGTTAGCTCAGTAATGGAAGTTTTGTGGGGTTCTTTTGTGGCACTTAGTAGGTACTCAATTAAATACTTTTTGTTAGTTCTCTTTGGAGAGAGAGATCATGGTAAGGTGGGAGGCATAAAGAGATTTTTCTCCCAGGCTTGTTATAGGTAGTTTTTATTCCTCCTTAAGTCCCAGTACTCTTACCAATGCAGGGTTGAGTTATTTTGCATTTTAAAACAAGCCATTTAAATGTTTAATCAAAGGGAATAGTAGTTTGGTAAATTATGGAACATCCACTTGTTGGATACTTTTGCCATTATTAAAAAGGTAATTACTAAGATCATCATGGAAAAATATATAAAACTATATATAAAATATATAAAAATATGTAAAAATGTAGTGATGAAGGGAGGAAAGCAGAATGTGAAATTACATATCAAATGAGATTTTAAATACTTAAAGAATTAAGTGAGCCTATTTTACAGACAAGCTTGTCTGCAACTGAAGGCTGGATCCAAGGATTGTCAAAGGTAACCACAGGCAGAGGCTGACCAAATGTAGGACTGCAACCCATCAACTCTCACAGCCTGAATCTGAAGCCAGTTAAGCAATACACTTTTCTGAATATGAGTAAATCTGTTTTCAAAAGAAAGAGATCCACTTTAGATATAGTGTTCTTTACCTGCCATCCAGGTATTAAAAAATATATATATATAGTAAATTATTTCCTAGTCACTCCCTTCTCCTTTTTTTTGGTCTCTCCCAATCAAATGCTTTCCTTTGGATTGGTCCCTCTAAAATTGATGCACAGATGATCTTTGCCATCTAGTTAATGTTGTTTACACACATCCAAGGAAACTCAGGGCCCCAGGTTAGGCATGCTGCTGGTCTGTGAGTGAGCTAGAGCTTTCTCAGACTCACGAATTCCATCTTTCTGGGACTGGGGTTAATAAATTGACTTGTCTACTTTAGGACTTGTGGCTGCCTCCTTTCCAGAGTACCCAGGAGTGGAATGGGGAGTAATAATCCCCTGGCTTTCACAGATGCACAAAGCCTGGGAGGTAACTGAGGTAGATGAACAGGTGATGGGCTTATGGCGGATGACCCCTGGTATATTGTCATAAGATTGTTTGTACCTTTTATGAAGATCCAGAAATAAAATCCTACTGTTTGGAAAAAAGAGAGAACTGGGCACCAGTTTCTTGGACTTTGAATACCATGCTCTTAAAGGGGGCAGGGGATCATTACTAGAGGTATTTACTTTCTCCTAAGAAAGGAAGTTATTTTAATGTTTCTTCTTCTCTGGTGCTTGCCCCTTGTTTTCTGCTCTCCCTTCACTAACCTCCTGCTCTTTCCTGCCATCATATTAAAGGTGATGTTTTCTTAATGATACTCCCTCACCTAGATCTCCTTGGAGCACAGTGCAGGGATACTGTTTGCTCAGTCTCCCTCCTATACCATAATTGCCCAATCATATCAGTAGGAAAAAGCCAACAGCAAAAACCATCTTAAATCTTCATTTCCACTTCTACACAACTGGAGTCAAGACATTACATTTTCCAGAGATGTCCAGCCTGAGAAAAATTATTGTAAAGCTGCCTAAATAAGCTGATCTTTTTCCTTCCTGGCCTCCCCCTCATGCACACTTATCTGCCGATATCTGAATGGGGTGCTTTGATGTGTGTGCATCAACAGACGCTCCCCCCCCACGAGTGATTTCTCATAAATGGTGGTGTATATGAACAAAAGCATCCTGTTGAGAGTTGGCTGTCTTCTTGCCTTCCTTTCTTCTTGAAACCTTACTGCCTAATCTGGAAGTCCAGGGGACCGTGCAGCTTCCATAATCATAGAATGCCAGAACTGAAAGGGGTTCTAGAGATGATCTGGTTCACCCCTTGTTTTTTAGATGAGGAAACTGAAGCCCAAGGGCTTTTTTCGTAGCCTTGTCCAACTGCCATCTTTTACAAAGCTCTTATAGGTGGACCTAATCATAAGAGAATTTAGCAATCTCTCTTAGTGTATTTTAAATCCCTGCAAAGCATCTGTAGTCTACAGTACTACCTTCAGTCCTGACATCAGTTTTACCCTCCCTAATGGACTATACGAGCCACTGAAGGGCAGCAATCTTGCCTTATTCATTTTTGTCTCATAATTCCTGGCACAGTGCCTAGAACCAGGTGGAGTCTCCATAAAGATAGGGGGAACAAATTATTGAGAGAAAGAATGAATGAACAGTGAACCCCTTGGAATTGCACCTTTGTTCTCTCCTGGAGTGGGAGTGCTGTGAATCAACATGTGATGAATCTCTGGAGATTGGGCGAGCTTTGTGAGTTATGGGGAAGTCTTTCTGTCTATCTGGCTGAGTGAGCAGTGATAACACTAAAAATGCAACCTTGGAGTAGCTAGGAGTGATTTAGGGAGCAATTCATATGGGCTCTTCAGAAATAAATCAACTCAATTGCTGCTACTAGCCAGTCAGGCAGGTCTGCCCCTCAACTGCACAGGTTTCTGGTGTTCACCTGGCCAGGACATTGAGAGCTGCTGAAAATTGCTCCACCGACAATGTGTGTTATACCAGCTTGGGGCTTCTTGCAGTCAGTATCTGCCTCTTTGAGTCTTTAAGGACTTTCCCAACCAATTAGGATAGGGGAGCAATAGCTTGTGTTTATAGCACCAAGGGGCAGCTGTCTCACTTCAGGTGTTCCCACAATGTGGCTGACTTTCTTGCCTGGATTTCTTCACTTATTCCTTTTTCTTGTGGGGACTATGAAGCTCCAAAACCATGTCTCAATATAGAACTGTAGGAAAGCTCTGCTGATAAGAAGATCTCTTTGAATTCTGGCCCATCTCAAGGAGTGGGTTTGAATTTGTATGTGACTCCATGCATCCTCCTCCCCATTAAAATATTTTTGCTCCTATATTAGTCTCAAAGGCCAGGATCTCTGGATTTACAAGGTAGTAATTATTTTAGTTGAAATGCTGATTTATATTTCTGCGTCAATAAGCTAAAATGAAGTTCTCCAAGTTCCTTCCTCCTATCACAATTTCTTCAACAATGAATATTTATTGACTACCTAGTAGTCCATGTCAGGAACAATATCAGGCTTTGGGGATATAAATATGAAATGTTCTTTGCTCTCAAGGATTTTGTAATCTGATAGAGGTAGCAGATACATGCATTGATGAGAGTATAAGGGCAACAGCCCTGTAATGGAGATGGGGTAAAGGGCTCTGGTAATAGGGAGGAGAGAGAAAAGTGTTCTGGCTGGCGGCTTTGGGAAGGTTCCACTAAACTGGGCCTTATGGCATGAGTAGGGTTTCAGCAGGTAGAGAAGGGGGAAGAGTAATCCAAGCAAAGGGCATATCATGCAAAAAGGACTTGATGGTGCATTTAGGGAATCAGGACTGTTTGTTCAGGTGCTCATTCATCCACAGATATTTACTGAGTTAAACTACATGACCAGTTCTGGGCTGGCTCCTGTGTTACCCAGGTGCATATGGCAGTGCCAGAGCTGAGTCTTTGTCCCCCAAGGAGCTCAAAGTTGAGATGGATGGTGGCATCATGGGGAGAGAGCTGGGGGATGAGGCTGCGAAGCTGGGCGTATCCTATTCTGTGAGAAGCTCTGATACTGGGCTAAGGAGTTTGGGCTTTGTTTGGTAATGCCTCTGCTTATGGGGTCTAAATCAAAGACCAGTCCACTAAGGAAGGAGGTTTAGGATAGTCACTTTTTTTTTTTTTTGCATTTATAAACACTATTGCAATGAATAACTTGCATATACACCATTTCATACGTGGAAGAGAATATCTGTAGGATCAATTTCTAAAACGGAATTGCTGGATCAAAGGGTACATTTGTAATTTTGGTAATTTTTCCCAAATTCCCATCCTTAAAAGTTATATCAATATTCATTCCCAGCAGAAATATATGAGATGCACCTCCATCCCTACTTTCACTGTCATTAATTTCAACACACTCACACACACACACACACACACACACACACACACACACACACACACTGCATATATGGTGTAATAAGGTAGTCTTTCGTTCTTCTCTCCAATTGTCATTCCCCTGGGAGCACAGATGGCCAAGCTCCAGCTCTCTCTGGAGGTACAAAGCCATAAGTCTGAGACGGAGCACAGTCCCTGAGAAGGGACCCAGTGCACAGAAGGAGCATTGTGTTTTGAGAGGCTAGTTTAGGAAAGATTGAGAACACACATAATGTCTGTTTTGAGATTCTAGGCATGAGAGTAAAAATGGCTTGAGGAAAGTGAAATCCATGGACAATAACTCTGGCAGAAATTTGGGAAGAACACACACACAAACACACAGGCTGTATGGAGTACATGCATTAGGTGAATCATTCACTTGAAACAAAAAATATGATCCTGTAAGTAGAGATCAAAAATTACTGGGAGATCTGATGTCTCTAGGCCTGAGACTTAGGGAGGGGAGATAGAAAAACTTGAAGGAAAGAGCTGGAAAGGAAGAGAAAGAAAGAAAGAGTGTGGGGACAGGAGAAGAAAGCAGGAAGGAAGAGAGAGAGAAAAGAAAGAGGAGGCTGGAGGCCAGCATTGGAAGAGAGAAAGAGGAGAGGAGCTGTCAGCACAGCCTGGGGGCACCTGGCCCTCAGCTGCCTGCCCTGGGCGGCTTTGCCCTTAGCTAACAGCCAAGGGCAAGAGGCGCCCTGGAAGCAAAGCGCAAGTCACAGGAAACCACTGTAACCACTGTCGCAGGTGCGACCCAGCTGGGCTTTGCTGCCCACATGGGAAAGGAAGTGACAGGCTGGCTATAATTAGCATCTGCCGGGGAGCCTAGAAAGCTGCCTCCTTTTGAGGTGGGGGAGTTCACAGGCAGCAAGTGAAAATGAGCTGGTGCAGACAGCCTGTGGACACCCTAAAGTCAACGTTTTCGCTGCTTGGCTCTTCGTGCAGCCCTGCAGGCTGGTCACCCTGGGCACTTGCGCCTCCAGGCAGCAAGTCTTACCTTAGAATGAGCGCTACGGAATTCCTTTCCTATCACTTATCTGTCTGGGCAAAATGTCCTTAGGGCTGCCTTTTTTGGCTCCCGGGACAGTTCCAGTCTGTGGGAGTGGCATTGCCTTGGCAGAAAGGGGGAGACTGGCCTTGGCAGCATAAAGAGGGCAATGCTTTCCCAAGGATATGCTCTTCTTGGAGAGTCTTTCTAATGCCTTGGCACTTATGCTCTTCGTTTCTGGGGGTTTGGGAGAGGGCATCTTTGCCTTTACTGTTCAGTTTCCACATGGAGATATCTGTATCTTTGCAATGAAATAGGGAGGACACCCTCCCCAAGGCTTCCCTTCCTCGTGTGTGTGTGTGTGTGTGTGTGTGTGTGTGTGTGTGTGTGTAGAGTTTGGGTTCAGGTGGGAGGGAGAAGATGGAGTCTATGATCTTTGCACTGCACTATAGCAAGGGACACAAAATGCCCTAGCATTGGAAGGAATCTATTTCACCCTTCTGTCCTCAGGAAGTAGAAGTCCCATGCCTGGGGAGTGGTGGTCCTGCCCTGGCAGCCACTCCTCCCTCCCTCCACCTGCCCATCACGAGAGAGTTCTTCCTTCTGTGGATCCCAAGTTAAATTCCTTGTAAGTCTCCATCTCAGACCCTGGTTTCCCTCTGGACATCCTAGAATCAGTTGACTCCTTTCTCCAAGTAAGAGCCTTTCCTTTATATTTTTGGAACCAATGTTTATATTCTTCCTGTTTTCTTCTTTCCCAGCTGATCATCCCCATTACTTTGACCACTCATGAATTCACCAAATATTTGTTTCCTGCCAGCCTAGTGCCATCTACTGTACTAGGTGCTGGGATACACAAAATAATAAAACATAGCCCTGGAAACTGGAAGAACTTTTTAAAAATAACTTTTTTAAAGAAAAACTAGTGGGAAAAATATAAACATGTCAGATAATTAGAATATGATGACAAGAGCCATGATAGAGATAAACATTTCTACTGCCTTTTGAGGGCCTATGATGTCATGGTACTAAGTGTGCTGCATATTCTATCTCAATTAGGGCCCACGACAATCCTGTGATTAATTGATAGATGAGGTTGAGTGACCTGCCTGGCTTCACAAGGCTTTTTAAGGTGATTGCCAACTTCATTGAAGGGCAGAGTCAGGATTTCCAGCAGATGAGACAAATGTAAACTCTCACCCTCAAGTTCAAACACTGAGACCATCTGGCTTCAGAACCCATACATATGACCACTATGCCATGTTGCCTTCTTGGAGGGCTCGGGGAACAGCAAGAAAGCAAAGATGTTAGGAGTAGTAGATTTCAGACCTGCCTCAGACCTGTGCTGAAGAAATATTTTTAGATACTCCTATGGAGTGAGTTGCTACACTGTGCCTTGTAGGAACACAGGCTCAGGCACAACAGACTTTTAGAAAATGATTGCTTTATTACTGACACAGGACAAAGGGTCCAGAAGAGCAGGGGAAGAGATTCCATCATGGCAAGTCTCCCAGGGAGGCCAGCTGCTCGGGTCAGGGTGGGTGAAGGGCAGCTCTGCACACCCCACTTTACATTGGAGGGGAGAGACACTGTGCTTTTTGAGTGTG
Source organism: Choloepus didactylus (assembly GCF_015220235.1). Lineage (NCBI taxonomy): Eukaryota > Metazoa > Chordata > Mammalia > Pilosa > Megalonychidae > Choloepus > Choloepus didactylus. The sequence continues at coordinate 29,107,688 of NC_051322.1, read as the reverse complement.
CTGTATTCATCCACCCTAGGGGCACAGGGCCCTGCCACTGAGAACTCCTGCCCTGATAAGCATCAGAGCTGCTTGTTCCTGGTTTCCAGGGTTAAAGGTCTGGTTGGGCCTTTTAATTAGACCTAACAACTCCCCTGGGTTGAGGGATGGAAACAGACTGAAATGTCATTGCCCAGTAGAAAAGGAGGCAGGGGCTGATTGAGGGCTGGGAAATGGCCGCTGAGCCTAGCTTCCCTCCACAGATATGAAGCTAGGTGAGCTAGCTCCCACCTTGCCGTGGTTCTTGGCATTGGTAATTTAGTTGCACATTACTGACACATTTGTTGCTGGGAATCCCTGCTTTCTTCCATCTTTCTGGTCACACTGGAAAGGCAAGGCTGCCCTGTGCACCTCTGACAATGGTCCATTCTTAGAGGAACCACCTTTCAAAGCCACCCTGTGAGTTCTGAATTAACTTCTGCAACTTGGAAGGCAGCAGCTGCCCGGAGAGGATGGGCGAAGCTTTGCTTAATCACCTGGCCCCTCGTTCAAACTGCTGGGGGAGACGGGGTTGCCCATGTGCTCCCATGACATAACCCTTAACACCTGTCACAGGCTGACTGTAAGGGCACTGGGAGGATCTGAACAGCTGCTTCCCTTCACCGCGATGCGGCAGAAAATTCTTGGCAGGACCCGTTAGGGCTCCACAGGCTTGAACAGTCCAATAGGAGATCACATTTTATTCCATTCTCCTGCCACAAAACAGCTTTTCTGATGATTGCATGTTTCAGCGTGAGGTGGGTGTGTATGCTTATTTCATTCTGGATGGTGGTGTGACCTGGACTGAGTGGGACATGCAGGAATAATTACTATTATCATTATTATTTTTAACTTCAATTGTGCACCATTGAGAGCATCAGGCATTCTCAGAGAACAGAATTAGATCTGCTTTTGGCCCAATTTAAATTAAACAGATTGCTCATAAACAGTAGGTTAGGTTAGTGGTTCTGGGGGTTGTTTGGGAGAGGGAAAATAGAATTCATTTGTTTCTCTGTTTTTTGGGGGGGGGGGGGCAGCAGAAATTAATAGTGCTGCTCTGATTGTGATTGTTATTTGTTTTCGCCTGGGTAAGTATTTAATGTCTTTGTGTCCTCTTTTATTTGTCAATAAAAATGTTTAGGACCTGTGCTGGTTTGAATCTATTATGTACCCCAGAAAAGACTATGTTCTTTTAATCCAATATTGTGGGGGCAGACCTATTGTGGGTGGGACATTTTGATTAGGTTGTTTCCATGGAGATATGACCCACCCAATTCAAGGTGGTCTTAATTCCCTTGCTGGAATCCTCTATGTGAGGATAAAAGGCAGAGATATTTTGAAGAAAGCTCAGCGAAGCTAAGAAAGGAAATGCCCTGGGAGAAAGCCATTTTGGAACCAGAGCCCAGGAGAAGAAGGACCAACAGACGTTGCCATGTGCCTTCCCATGTGACAGAGGAATCCTGGATGCCATCAGCCTTTCCTCAGAGACGGTAGCTACCTCTTGATGCCTTAATTTGGACATTTTCATGGCCTTAGAACTGTAAATTTGTTACCTAATAAATCCCCATTGAAAAAGCCAACCCATTTCTGGTATATTGCATGCTAGCTCCTTTAGCCAACTGGAACAGGGTCTCCTTCCCGTCAGTATCTCCTCCATGTGAACTCTTCCACCCCCCCCACCACCACGCACACCCCCCAACTATTCTCTAGCACAAGTTCTAAAGAAATCTTCTCAAATGCCACTCCCTTTCTTGAAATTCTTCACCATTTCCCTATTGGCTGCCACATCAGAGTGGAACTCTGCCAGGTATCCCATGCTTTCAGTGATCTGATTCCCTTCCACCCCTTCAGCCTCACATCTTAATCCTTGGGCTCTTCAACTCCATTTTCTCATCTTGCTTCCTTTTGCTCCAGGCCTCTGGGCATGCTACTTTCCCTGGCCTGCAATGATCTCCCTTCCCCTCCACTCGTCCGCCACCACCCAGTGCCCAGGCCCACCATTCCTAAGGCTCCCTCACAAGTCTCGAGGCCTTTCCTGGTGGTTCTGTCCCTCAGTCCTCTCCCCTCCTTTGAACACCTCTAATACTTGTGATGGTAGCTTGTACTATGGTCCTAGTGGTTCTCTCTCCCCTTCCCTGTGGGAGGATATGCATCCTTGTCTGTTGCCTCATGACCTGCAATGTCCCTCCCCACCCCACAGGAGAAGTAAACTTGCTACACTCTTGGACTTGGCCATGTGCTTGCTTGACCAGTGTGTTGAGATTGTCCCAAACCTTCAGTCAAGAGTGTGTTTCTAGCCAGTTACCAACTCACAGTGGGCTAATGGCTTCCTCTCATTGAACTCCAAGGAGTCCTGGGAGCAGAAACCAGAGATTATCAAAACAGGAAACAATGTTTGGAGGGCCTGGTTGCATTTCAGTTGAGGAAAATATGTTTAATTTGAAATTTAGCAACAGGTCAGTTTCTACCTCCTCTACCTACTCTTATTTCCTTCTACCCAGTTCAAAAGACACAAGACAACTCCTTGTGGGGCAGTATAGTAGAGAGGAAAGGACCCTGAATATAGTTAGGGCACATGGTTTGAGTTTAATGAGCTGTTACAGGTTTACTGAATGAGCCGGCCCTGGTACGGTGCAGGGAGGAGGTCACTCATTCCCAGCAAACCTCTCTCTACTAATCTGCCCTTGACGGGTTTTTGGAAAGTCCCAGAGCTTTTCTACTCACGCTACAAAGTCCCAGTCAATGTAATATCAAAACTCTAAACTGTCATCCAATTTAAAACTTTTACTTCCCACAGTCAGGGCTTAAGCCTGGGAAACAGGAAGTATGGAAGCCAGGCAAGGATGGCTTCTTCTCTCTTTTTCCTCCACCTCCTCCTTCACTCAGATGGTGTCTCATGCTCTCCAGAGTGGGATGGAGAAGAGGGTGTGTGTGGGTCTTTTGACGTTGGTGTCCTCTGATCATGTCTGTGTTGGTTTGTATATTAATGTCCCCCAGAAAACGCCATATTCTTTAATGCAGTCTTGTGGGGGCAGATGTATTAGTGTGGATTAGGTTAGAAACTATTGGTTCAGTATTTCCATGGAGGTGTGGCCACGCCCATTCGGCATAGGCCTTGTTTGGTTTACTAGAGCCTTATATAAGCTCAGACAGAAGGAGCTCATGGCTAGCTGGAGCTGAGACAGACATTTTGAAGATGGCCATTGGAAGCTGATGCAGACATTTTGGAGAACGCCATTTTGAATTGCAACCTGGAAGCAAGCAGACGCCAGTCACGTGCCTTACCAGCTAACAGAGGTTTTCCGGATGCCAATGGCCTTTCTCCAGTGAAGGTACCCTTTGTTGATGGGCACTTTATGGCCTTAAGACTGTAACTTTGTAACCAAATAAACCCCCTTTTATAAAAGCCAATCCATTTTTGGTGTTTTGCATTCTGGCAGCATTAGCAAACTAGAACAATGTCAGATTTCAAATGCAGATTTTTTTTCTCCTGGGTTGTGTGTAGCCAGCTTCAAGGGATCCCTTAATGAGTCCCACCTTCTGATATTCGCATTCTTGTGTAATACCCCTCTCCTACATTGTACCAGGACTGGTCGGTGTGATCAATAGAATGTGGCAGAAGTGACGACATGTCACTTTTGAGATTAGGTTATAAAAACTCTGCAGCTGCTGTTTGGGTCTCTCGCTCTCTCTCAGATTATTAGCTGTGGGGAAGTGAGCTGCCATGTTGGGAACCATCCAATGGAAAGCCCCATATGTTGAGGAGCTCAGTCCTCCAGCGAACAGCCAGCGAGGAACTGAGCCTCTTTCCAACAGCCATGTAACAGAGCTTGGAAGTGGATGTCCCAGACCAGTTGAGCCTTCAGATGACTGCAGCAAAGCCAGTGTTTTGGCTACAATCTCATGAGAGACACTGAGCCAGAGCCACCCAGCTAAGTGGCTTCCTGATTCCTGACCCTTGGAAACTGTGAGAAAACAAATGTTTGTTGTTGTACCTTGTGAAGCTTTTGGGTAATTTTTATGCATCAGTAGATTACCAACACAGGGTGCTTGGTGGGTTCTTCAGGACTCCCTCCTTGCTTGCTGGGACTCCCTGGACTCCAACAATACCTCTTTCTCTCCTTCACTTCTTTATCCCTCAGGTGCCAGCCCCACAGTTTCTGGTTGTGTGGTACTCTGTTGGGATTCCCTTGCCCCTCCTGGAGGAATCTCCCTCCTGAAGACCTGGTCTGACTTTCCTCCATGAGGGATCACTTCTGGTCCATGGGTGCATGCACACCTCCCCGCCCAGAAGAGCAGGTCATTTCCAGTGCATCCCTCTTTGCACCATCCCCACACCTTCACACCTTCAGACTTCGCAGGTTTTGAATTATATTCCAGTCTCTATGTCTTCTAAAAGCCAGTGACATGTAGCAAGTTCTTGGGTTATTCTGTAATGACCCCTCCCCTTCCTAATTTGGCAACCTCAATCCCTTTCCCCTGAGAAAAGAATGTCTGTGTGTGCATGCACAGTATGCAAACTGTAATACTCTAAATACTCTATCCAAAGAAATAGAACCTCCATGAACTTTTCAGTGGTGAATTGTGGCAGAGCTTGTTCAGTTTCTTTGTAGGTCCTGTCGAGATGGTCAGCATCTTGTTTTAGAATATGGGAGCACATGGTCTCTGTTAAAATGCCAAGATAACAGAGCATGTCACATTTGACAATTTGTTTCAGTCAGGAAATCTTTGATTTGCAACTCTGGCATTAACTAGCTGTGTGATGACACTTAACCTCTCTGAGCCACAGTTGAGTATGTGTGTGTGTGTTTGCGCATGTGCGCACATGTGCTTATATATGTGTGTGTGGAATCCTGATAGTCTTTTCCAGCTTAAAAATTCTTTTCTCTTTTATCCCTGCTCTAGGTCTTTACCCCGCTTATTAGGGGCTCATGTCTTTTAACCATAGCATTTCACTTTGGGCTTGGGGAAGAAAGAGCCCATTGGTATGTTTTTAGACTGACCAACCTCACAGGCTCAGCTCAGCATTACTCTGCTGGTAGGTTTTGCTCCACATAGCCCTCCAGTTGATTGACAATTTTCCCTCCAACTTGCACATTCCTTGAACAGAGGAGAGTCCTGCCTTACTTTGAGACCTCATTCTAAGCATTTTACAGATGGCCTTAGGTGGGGTCCAGAGGATATGGTGAAGTTTTCTTAAGCAGATCATAAAATCATCACAGGGACCCACCGTTGTAATGGGGAATCCACATTAGTCAGATGTTTCCTCCAAAGTTCCTAAAACCAGTTCTTGACTTGTCCTCATTAATGACAGAGTCATCTCCAAGAAGAGAAAGAGAGAAGGCAATGAAGGAACTGCTGTCCAGATGCAGTCTTGACCAACAAGAGGGGAGCTGGTTAGTAAAGGGTGGGGAACCATGGAGAAAAGTGTCGCTGTGCAGTCTATAACCCTCCAGTTATTGACACTTGGATTAGCCATGTACACACTCCGAATTTTGGGAAAGCAAAGCACAAGGCCTCAGACTCTGAAAGGGAGCAGTTCAAGTTAAAAAAATTATCCCAGTGAGAATAAAAAGGGCTACTTAGGGAGCTCTCTGATGAGTTCTGGTGGAAAATATACCCCTACACCAAAATGCATAAAGTAGGAAGACAAACAAAGATAAATACAAAAGAGTGGTGTGTGAGAAAGTGACAGAAAAGGTAATACTGAAAATAAACTTGGGTTTGTGAAAAATGCTGAGAATAAGAAAAATAGCATAAGGTATTTTTGCAACCTGAAGAAGAATCAAGAATGGCCAGGTGTTGGACCAGGTAACATTCTGCTAGCCTATGTTACACTATCATGGAGAATAGTGGTCAAATTATAAAGAGATGGACAAATATGATTAAAAGGGAAGTGAAAGCCAAGTGAAGTGAGAAAGTAGTAAGGAGAGTCCTAAGTAGTTTTCAAATATATTAAAATCTCCAGGACTAGATGGATTATATCCTCAAGTAGTGGTTTTCAAAATGTGGTTCCCAGTCCGGGAGCATCAGAATCCCCTGGGAACTTACTAGATTGGAAATTCTCAACTTTACCCTGAATCAGGCTCTCTGGGGCTGGAGCCAAGCAATGTGTTTTAACAAGCCCTACTCGTGATTCTTTTGCATGCTAACATCCTACAGCAGGAATTCTTAACCTGGACTCCATGGATGGGCTTAGATATGAATGTATTTGTCAAAGTGCATGTTTTGGGGGGGGTGGTGGTGGTGGCCCATGACTTTTCACTGGATTCTCAAAAAGTTTTGAGACCTCAAAAGTTTCAGAATCATTCTTTTAGCATATTGAAAGAACATTGCTGTCATCACCAAACTGTTTATTGTACTCTGAGAAATCATAGGTAGCGGGAAAATAAGGTATTCCTAGTTCTTAAAAATCAGAATAAGATGGATCCTGAAAACTAGGCTTGGTTAACTTTCCATTGATCTCTGCCAAAAATCTATAAAGCTTTATTAGGCAGTTGGTGTGTGAACCCTTAGCAAGGGAAGTACCTGAGTATCAAGAGGGAGGGATAGGTTTACTTATATTCAAATATACCAAATGGACTTTGTGTTGTTTTATTGCTGCTATTAAATAACATTCCGTATGTTTAAATACAGAAAAGTATAAAGAAGAAAGCAAACATGGCCCATAATTTCACTGCGAGATAACTCCCCTCTTTACCAGGCAAGGCTTTTTAAAAGAATTCTGGTATCTCTTCGGAAAAGAAAATTTACACATAAAAGGATTGCTCACTCTCTCTTTTGGCAAGTGTACGCTGCTGCAGTGGCTCAATGATATTAGGGCTTATGTCTCTTCTCTTCAGTTTTTCTGGCTTTTTCCTCGTGGTTGCAAGATGACTGTTGCAGCTCCACTCACCATGTCACTACACAAGGAAGAAAGAAGGGAGAAGGAGGAAGGAGAAAGGAGCAGTGACATCAACTTTATCAAGAAAAAATGCTACCTGAGCCTCCCCCAGCAAACTTCCACTCGTGTCATTGGCCAGAATTTTCTATTCAACCACAATTAATGGGGTCACAAAATTTGACAGAAACATTGGTGAAATGCTTTAATAATATGATAGGAGGAACCAAGAGAGGAGAAGGAACAGAGAGTTTTTTATAACATGTGAACGGTTAACAATGTTAATCTCTGAGAATGGGCTATGGAGCAGATATTTAATCTGACATTTACTTCCATACTTCTATACTCACATATGTTCAGCATTAAGAGAGAAGAAGTAGGGGGTTTAGGATTGATAACTCTCCACTGAAATGAAATCATCTGCAGATATAGGATATGAAATTGACCATAAAGATTATCCTCGTGATTTTCCTGCAACCAATCTCTGGAAACAAAATCAATTTATGAGCAATTTTTCTCCCTCTCTCTCTGTCTTTTTTTATTGTAAACATAGTGAGATGATGTTCTGGGCTGTTGCATTCTGGAGTCAAAGTGGTTTTCAGGAGATCCTCCCTCTCCATTTGAGAGTTGTATTTCAGTAATTGAGACCAGAACTTAACTTCTTGTGTCCACAATGCAACCAAATTAAATTAGGGATTTCATGGAAATAACAATGAAGGCCCAAATTCTATTACTAGGCTATTTACTAATATGTATGAACATGCAGATCTTCTAAGTAATAATATAAAACAGGCATTGCATTCCTGGGCTTTGAGTACTGGTTTTAGAAAATATTTTTAGTAGCATAACTCTTATTGTTAAGGGGACTTGGAGAATCTGATGGGGGAGATTTGAATTAGTCCCCTTTTATAGATGAGAAAACTAGGGGTCAAGGTTTCTCAAATCGAGTTGGGATTCAAAGTACCTCTTGTCTTATCCTATGTGCGCCTTCCTCTCGTCAAGAGAATGCATACTGACTAAAACAGGGTATATCTAGATAAAGAAATTAGGTCCAGAATGAAAGGATGGTTTTCTAGGCCAGAGGTCACTGTGGATTGGGGTTGGTGCTTCATTCTTGTGATTTGCTTTGTTTCGTGTGTGTGTTCTAGTGATTTAGACAAGAATGGATGAAATCGCTCTTGATGGCAACTGAGGATCTTTGCTGTGGGCCTGTCTGTGGGTTCTGTCTGTCTGTTACTGCTTTCCAACACAAAAGGGACACTGTGCTCAGATGTTTGTCCTCTGGATGTCCGCCTGTTTCTGGGCTGGTGTTCCTGTGGACTTTGGGGTGCCCATGTACTTCTGCCTTCACTGTACATGGACCTCCTCCTCCTCCCTGCCCCCCACCCCCACCTCAACAAAGAAGGACACACTCCCATTCTCCCTCAGTTCCCCAACCTGAGATGATGTGGGACATTTCCAAAAGAGTTTTTACTGAGGGGTGATTTTAAAAAGAGACTCAAAGGCATAGAAAGAGAGGTGCATTAAGCACAAATATTTCTGGCAGAGATGGGTTTGACTGGCATGGCTCATTTTTCTTCATTTCCATCCTGTCTAGGGAAACTTGCTCCAAAGCCTGTCCTTGGAAATTTCTCCTTTCCCTTCTCTGTTGTGGTCACCCACCCCCTCCAGCAGGGAGGTACTGCAGATAGAGTAGATGAACATTTGCCAGAACAAGTGTGCATGTAGGGGCTTTTCTTTACAGATGGCCAAGTCTGGTTTTCGCATTTATTTTTAATGCCATAACTTTGGATGGCTATTAATAGCACTAGTAAAAATCAAGAATAAAGTAAACAGAAACATTTCATTTAACATTCTTGTTTTCATCTCCAACTCTCATGTCAGTCTTGACACCCTTCAAAACAAACCATTATGTATTATGTATACATACATACATGTGTATATATACACATACATGTATATGCATTATATGTGCTCACACATACACACCTACACATCTCTGAGTTGGGATAAAGTTGCTGAGAGTGCTTTAGTAATGAATTGAGTTTACTTTTATCCATTTGTTTTCAAAGTCCCCATCCCCTCAACTCCCATCTTTAAATCATATAGACATAGCTATCACGAGCCATAAAAATGGATAAACTTTTGGACAAAGTAATCCCTCCTTGGGAAGTTATAACAAGATTTTTCAGTTTGCTAAATCTGCTGAAAAGCAGTATACCAGAAATGGGTTGGCTTTCACAATGGGGATTTATTAATTTACAAATTTACAGTTCCAAGGCCATGAAAATGTCCTAATTAGGGAATCAACAGGATGATCCGCTGGCAGCCGGGGTTCCTCTGTCAGATAGCAAGGCACATGGCTGGAGTCTGCTGGTCCTTCTCCCCCGGGTTTCGTTGCCTTCAGCTCCTGGTTCCAGTGGCCTCCTCTCCTCTCTGAGCTTCTGTGGGTCCTTCTTAGCTTCTCCAGAGCTTTTCTCTCTCACCTCTCTCCAAATTTCTCTGGGGGTTTCTCTCAGAACTCTCTTCAAAATTCTCTGAGTGTTTCTCTCTGAGCTCTCTGGGCTTTTTCTGTCTTTTATCCTCTCACAAAGGACTCCAATAAAAAAGATTACCTTGAATGGAGTGGGTCACATCTCAAATTGAAATAACCTAACCAAAAGGTCCTGCCCACGATAGGTCTTCACCCAAAGGAATGGCCTTTTCTGGGGTACATAATAGCTTCAAAGCAGAACACAAGGAAATAATTTGAAAGAAGGAAAAAGTTATAAAATATATCAATGCATTTTTTAGCACACGGGGGTATAGTGTTTCACAGTTTACAAGGTGCTTCCACACACTTTCTCTTATTTCATCTTCACAATAACTTCCTGAGAGAAGTGACTTTTTTCCCCTAATTTTGTAAATGAGGGGACAAGCTTAGACAGATGGCAATATTTATTTAATGTTGTGTAGTTAAGTGGCAGAGTAAAGATTCAAATCCAGGTCTTGGGACTCCAAGTGCAGGGTTCTGTTTACTACACCATCATCAGTCCCCAGTGGAGGAACCTTTTATTAACCTATATTAGGCCAACTTAATGAACATCATGGAGGGTTTACGTACTATAATTACAAAGGCTCTATAACAGAATGGAAAATGGTTTATGGCATAATTTAAATAATGATATAAAACAAATAGTTGTATCTAAAGTATGAATACAAATATGTAAAATTTGTATATTTAAGGATAAAAATTGCAAGGGAATATGGAAAAATATAAACAGTTATGTAAAGGGGATTGTAACTAAATTTTCATGATGTTTTTCTTAATGCAGTTAGAATTAACAACTTGATCAAAATAGTTATAATAATTTTAAAAAGGACGTTTATTGAATGCACGTCCTGTGCTAAGTACTTTCCAAGCCTAATTCTGTTTACTCACATCTCCATGAGGTAGATATTATTAGAATTTCCACTTTGCAGATGAGAAACTTGCATGTTAGAATGGTTAAATAACTTCTCCACTCTATAACTCCGTGCGCTCACTCCTCCCAGCCTCTTTCAGCCATCTTTCCTTGCCGCCACAATGGTGCGCATGAACGTCCTGGCCGATTGCTCTCAAAAGCATCAACAACGTGGAGAAGAGAGGCAAACACCAGTTTCTTATCAGGCCTTGCTCCAAAGTCATCATCTGCTTTCTAACTGTGATGATGAAGCATGGCTACATTGGCAAATTTGAAGTCATCGATGATCACAGAGCTAGGAAAATTGTTGTGAACCTCACAGGCAGGTTAAACAAGTGTGGAGTGATTAGTCCAAGGTTTGATGTGCAACTCAAAGATACAGAAAAATGGCAGAATAATCTGTTCCCATCTTGTCAGTTTGGTTTCATTGTACTGACAACCTCAGCTGGCATCATGGACCATGAGGAAGCAAGATGAAAACACACAGGAGGAAAAATCCTGGGATTCTTTTTCTAGGGATGTAATACATAATGCAAATAAAATGCCTTTATGGACAAAAAATATGTAACTTCTCCAAGGCTAGAAATCAAACCAGTGGGGAGATGGATTTATGTCCTGCTTTTTCCAACCTCTAATACCAACACTCCTTCAATGTGTGTCCTGTAAAGGGGACAATAGATCAGTTAAATTGTCCAACCCATATTCCATGCTGATGTGATTATACATTCTTTTTCTTCTTTTCTGATCATGGAAGAACAGTAATTGATGGACAGACATCAGCCATTCACAGAGTGTCTAATTACTTAGGAATTCTTTGTACACCATTCACAAATACTTTATGAGACACATTGGGGAAGTAGAGATTTACCACCTCCTTTGCAAAACTAGTGTCCAGAACGACAGATGCTGCTATGTAGGATGATTCTGAGTATGGGGCCAACAGTAGGTCTCATTCAGGTTAAATGACAACATTGACCAGAATTTTAGCCAGGTGGGAGGGGAGTTTGATAGCTCATGAAATGCAGAAGGGAGGATGTATCTCACACGCCAAGGAACAGCGCAAGCTCCAATATTTCTCCTCGATCTCCAGGAAGAAAGCCAACATTTTATTGCTCTTGGTTAGAATTGGTAGGACAAATGCTTCAGTTATCTACACTTTGTTCAAGCCTTAATCTTTTTTTGCTGTGAAGAAAGGAGACGTGTTCTTTCTTAGCAGAAGGGAGCAGCCCAAGTTTCCTGGTTTTAATGAGGAAAGGGTTTCACAAGTGGTGTGGAATTCCTCCCAAGACCTGAGTGATAAACCTTTGTAGAAATCTCCTTTCTTGCTTCAGGTTGCTGTGGAGCTAGTCTGTGGGGGCAGATCGCTCTTTGAAGGAGAGATGTACCAAGAATAGAGCACAAAGCTGTCTTTCCCATAGCCCTCAAGAAAGAGCTGGCCTCCTGGGTGTCTCTCCTTCACAGGATGGGGTTTTCAGAGGAAGCCTAGTAGTCTATAGGCTTCAGGTATACCTCCCTCATTACCTTTTCTCCTTCCTCTTTCAAAGCATATGCACTTTCAAGTTCTTTGTTGTGACTCTTTTTGATTAGTGTCCTAATCAAATGCTCTTGGTTGGGTTTTTCTTGCTTTCCAAACTAAGCAAAACAGAATCACTGCCTGGTCCTCCTTGTTTGTGTACTGCTCTCAGTTATTTAATTCTTAAAATGTGTTCTTATTCTGTGGCTTTTATTCTTTGGTGTGAAAATTGGCCCCATACTGACGCTCCTTAGCACCTTGCATAGAATTTCTCCTCTTCAAAACACTTCACACAGATTAATTAATCCTCTCAGCACCTCTGGTCCTGTGGGACAATTAAGAGTTGGCTAACAATAGAAGGAAAATGCAAATGATTCTTAATCTTAAGTATCCTCAGACTTCAAAGCACATTTCCCACCATTAGCTTTAATACAGAAGAGGAAAGAAGGAGAGGAGAGGAGTGATTTTGCAGAGGAAATCTCTGCCTCCTTCATGAAATTCTGTCAGTGATTTTGGTGCAGGTTCTTTAGGGGATAAACCATGTGGAGCCAGTTTTTTCTAAGGATTTGCATATGAGCTCAATTCTAATCTTAAATCTTCCTTCTGATTTGGGGCCATAGAATGTTAGAGGATTTAGACCTCAGTGATAAGGTAATTTAACCCTTTCACTTTACAGATGCAAAATCGAAAGCAGAGAAAGGTTAGAGATTATCTCAGGGTCAAACAAAGCTAGATTGGTTTGGTTCCTTGGCATGCCCTTGGCTTCTCTGTTAGATGGAATGTGTGCTCACCTTGAAGGTCTTATGAGAATGCGTTCATTAGTTGTGCCAGTGGCCGATGCTGGGCTCAGAGTTTGTGGCATGTCTGCCTGTGGGTTCCAGAGTGAATTGGATGTTCTTGCTGTAGCCAGCCAGCCAAAGAAAGACAGAAGAAGCTCCATTGCGTGAAAATGCTCTTAGTGTATTTGGAGCAAATGGGATATAGAATATATCATTAATCTTGAAAGAGAGTCAACAGAGATTTGATTTAAACAAGTATTCCATTATGGTGCTCTCTCTAGCAAATTCTGTAATTAAAAGTTTTATGGCAACTCCCATTACTAAACTATTTGCATCCCTCTCCTAGCTGTCTGAAAACCTGTAAATTGGGATGGAAACTTTTTCTGTGGCTACTTGACGCCTGGTAGAGAATGAATGGCTTCTGGGAGCACAGGGAAGGAAAGAATCTCATTAGCTGCCTCTGAGTTATTGTTGAATGGGAAGAAATGCAAGCATAATCCTTTTCCAGTTTGCAAAAGAGTTGAATGTTTCTCTTCCTTGTGTCATGAAATTGTGAAAAAGGAAGCAGAAAGACCTCATTTTCAAAGCTGTGGAGAATCACTAAGAACAGTTGGGGGGGGGGTTAGTTTTTCTGAGTCACTTCTAAGCATTCCTTGGATGCAGCTAGCTTTTGATTTCAGGATCTACCTTGCTATTATTTAAGTTTTACATTTTCTTCTGCGCTATTACTCGGTCACGTGTCCTTGGAGTCCTGGGTTCCTGGGATGGATAAAGGAGCTGAAACCTAGCCTGGGGGAGAGAGGCTTGGTATGCATCGTAGTTTGTGGTCATTTCTGAGGTGGTCAGTCCTAGCCTCAGGGGTAAAGGGATCATGTTGCGTTGATACAGTGCCATGTGCCAAGCATTCATTTTTTGAGGACACATAAACGATCTTCCATCACCCTGTGTTAACACTGAAATTTTTATTACTCAATCCTGTGCAGGCTCCTATACTATCAGGTCATTCACATGACTGTCTTCTCTATGTGTTTTGTTTCTGCCTCCAAGCTCCCTCATCCTGTCTTTCTGTGTTTCCTAATCCTACTCACCTTTCAAGGCTTCACTCAGTTTCATAGTTTCCTCTACTCCCCACAAACCTGCCCTGATTATCTCATGCTATTATTAAGTCTTCATTCTCAAAATTCACAGAGCATTTATTTGCTCTCCTGCCAGGTGGAAATAATTGCTTATAAATGGTTCAGATGGTTTGCGAATTGTTTCATGTACATTGCTGGTCTTTCTACCTACATTAGAAGTGCCTTGGGGACAGAGACCATTTTCTTTCAATTATCTTATTCTAGTATTAGGAGAATTCTGGTAAATAGTATATACTTAATTAACAGTTGTTGAGTTGTAATATATATGTGCATGGAAATGTCTTATTTCCCTCATAGGCTATAAGCTCTTTAAGAACATATTTTTTATTAATTCATCTTTTTTTGTGTCTTGCACTCATTTGATGCATAATAAATATTTATCAAAGAATGATTTGTGATCACCTGAGCTTTTCAGAGAGGCTACTTGTCATCAGCTTCCCCCAGATTCTCCAGGTGCCCAGGCCCTCATGGGGTGATAATGTCAATATCAATAAACTCTGCTTCTGATGGAACCTTTTCACAGCTACCTCTCATTATTTGTAGTATTCACAGGGACATGGAGTTATTTTTGGATGCTGTTGCTTCCTCCTAATACCTGGGGCTTTGTAAAAAATCATTTCCATGCAAAGTGCCCATTGTGTACTTTTTTTTTCATCCTGCATATCCAAAGATATAAATTTTAAAAATAGTAATATTTCCCTGTTCTGAATCCTACTTTCAGTGCCCTTCAACCTTGTTGGTAAATAAGTTGGGATAAAAATATTGAATAAAAGTATTCTAAAAGCACTGACCAGTAACCTGAAACAAAAATGACCATAGCCATCCTCGGCCCCCAACCCTTTCAGTGGGTGGGTCCTTCCCTGAAGCTGGGGCCTTCCTGCCGTGTTCTTCCTCACCATGTGGCATCGTGGACACTCTGCTTAAGAACTTACAATGGCTCCATGGAGCCTCTCACTGCAAATCCCACCTGCTCTGTTGACCTAGTTAATTTTTATCAATACTTTTCTTACCTAAAAATAAAAGACCTCAAAAATATTAATTTCCTAGAGTAACAGTAAGCTCATTTTTGAATTGGAGTCTATCATCTTATAACTATTCCTTCAATAATGAAATTATTAATATATTATACTTTACATAGTTCCTCAGCTACACTAAATATTTTGAGATACCCAGATAGGAAAAGGTATTTTGTTTATCACTTCATTTAGCAAACACTTACCCAATGTCTACTCTGTTATGTTGAGTGAAAAACTAAAAAAAAAATAAATAAATAAACAACAACAACAAAAAACTGATAGCATCCAATGTGCAGAGACAGAGCTGTCCACCAGGATTGTGGGGTCACAAATGAAGGAGCCATTTGTCATTATTGGGAGTAATCAGAAAGCTGAAAAGAGGGGTGGGGTGGGAGGTGAGAAGCTCTGATGAAAGAAAGTGCTTGAGTGGTTTGTGGGACGCATGCATGACAGGCTGGGGTGGGATGTCAGGGGGCAAAAAAAAAAAAAAAAGAAACAAAACATTAAGATACTCTCTAACTAGAGCAAAAAGCAATACCCATTCTTCTCTTTTAGTTCTTGATGGTGAAATTATTCATGTGTAAATACAATTAACATTGTTTCTATACATGTATCAAAAGTTCAGATACCAATGCCAAAGGAAAGAAAGGTGTTTTGGAAAGATAGTAGTGTATGTGGAGTCCTCAAATCGTGGCTCCTTGATGTCTGGGGGAGCTAAGGTTGGAGACATCCAGTCGATTGCTGGAGTGTTCCTTGAAAGACTAACAAAATGTATCCACAAATAGCGAAATTAGCAAAGCCTGAAGTTAGGGGTCTTGAGGTCTAAATTTGCTATGTGACCCTGGGGAAATCATTTCATCTTTCTAGGTCTTAACATACCCATCTGGAAAATGAAATGGTTAAGCAAGAAAGCCTGTAAGGTTTGTTTGGTTCATTCTCTGATTCTCTAGGCCAGTGTATTTCAAGCTTCCATTCACATCTGATTCACTATTAGGAAGTAGCTGCCTTTTTCACTAAAACCTTTGTGTATTTTTTGCTCCCTCATCCTCTCCCAAAGGATTCTTCTGCAGGTAATCCATGCTGAGAAAATCTGCAAAGTCTTGTCCTGGAGGACAGAGACCTATTTTTAACCTTTTCCTATCTTTCTGCACCTAACTTCATGGCATGTTGGACTTAGTTCAATAAATCTTTATTGAGACTTCCTGGGTGCCAGGTGTTGGGGGCACAAAGACTAAAATTTCCTTTGAGGGGCACTGTCCAATTGGGAGGACATACGTGCACATGAAATAAATACTTTGCAGATTGTAGATTGATTAAATGAACACTTAATACTTTTTTCAAATCTGAAGACCTATATATTTATTAATTCCACCACCACCACCCCTCACCACCACCCCCCGCCACTTTCCCATTAATAGCAATTCTCCGGGATCATGGAAGGAATATAAGGTCAGGAAGGGCAAATACATAAGTCATCATCAATTTATTGAACACCCACAAAGAGAAGGGTGATTTGTAAAATCCTCATACCCCAGTGCCTTCTTGATGAGCTTGTCAATTAAGTGTGCCTGAAACTTCAGATAACCGCTGGAAAGTTAAGGTGGCTGTGTCTTCTTTTACAACAAACACAATTGCTTGAAAAACAATAGCTAAAACTTGCAAAATCTGCAGGAAAGAACTTCTGGGCCCTTTGGAGTTTTTCGCCGAACACGAACAATCTCCTCAAAGGCAAGGAATAGCAATTATTAAAAAAGAGACTAGAAAATAGAAGGAATAAACAATGGAGTGTTTGCTCTGTAAGAAACATAGCCCATCTTATATTTCCATTTTGATAATGATCCCTAATCTTCCCAGGGGCCTTTGGAGCATTCATATTGTCTTAAAGCATGTTTGAACTTTGGTATTTTCTCGCCTTTACAAAGGCACCCATAATTAAGGGAGGACTCTTAAATTAGAGTGAATGGAACAATTAAATCTGTTTACCTGCTGACAATCCAAACCACTTCTTGATTGTAAACAAAGGGGTGAACCGGCTCTGGTGTTATGTGTAAGGGGTTTTCATATTAATTCTCTGGAAGTAGCTTGGAGTATTGTACTTTTGATTTTCTTCAGTTTAGCTGAGGTTGAAAATAATAATATGAATTCAGAATGAAATGTAATTTCCATTGCCACTTTAATTTTATGATATCTGTCTACCCAATAATAGTTAAGAATTAACCCTGGAATCATACTCAAGTTAAACTAGTTATTGAATTATGCCAAATTTGTCATTAATAATATGACTGGGAGAAATAGGAACCTAATTTTTTATGTTTCTTTATGTCATAAGGCTTTACACACCTGGCAGTGTAAGTTCCCTGACACCAGGGACACTTGCCCTAGAACCCTTCTGATTTTGGAATTCTAGAGCTTGATGTGGTCCTCAGTTGTGGCTGTGCAATCTAAGCTGAGGCTACCAGGAAGAGGAAAGCTTTCTTCACCCTGACCCAGGGCTTCTTCCCAGAGCTACTGTAGAGTGACCAACTTCAACCCCTGTGGAATGTGCGGCTGCTGAGAGCTGCCAATTTATCCCTTAACTAAAGGGAAAGGGAAACCACATGGACTTTAAATTGTACTAGTGCTGTGTTTTAAAGTAATGGTATATCCTTGAAGGACTTAAAATTGTGCTAAATTAAATCATTTAGTACTGGACACTAAACTAGATACTAAGGATAGAAAATTAAATAAAACACAGTCCTTGTCTTCAAATAGCTCCCTTAGCCAACAAGAAATAGGGGAGGGGTGGACTTTTCATTATGCTATACTATAATTGTGAGGAAAAAAGGTTGAATACAGCTTTTGTTAGTGAAAAATAATGAATTCAGATTTGCCTACTATGAATAAAGCTGTCATAAACAGTTGTATAAATAGTCATTGCGTGGACCTAATTTTTCTTTTGTTTTGGGTAAATGCCTTGAAACAAAATTGCTGGATCACATGGTATATGTATATTTAAATTTATTAGAATCTTTCAGACTTTTCCAAAGTAGTTGTCCCATTTTAGATACCCACCTGCAATATATGAAAGTTCTAGTTGCTCCATATTGTCACAGTTGGTGTTATTAGTGCTTTTAATTTAGCCATTCTGTGGGTATGTAGAGATATTTCACTGTGGTTTTAATTTGCATTTTCTGATGACTTTTGATATTGAGCATCCCCTCATGTGTTCATTGGCCATTCAAATATCTTATTTTGTGAAATGCCTTTTGCTTATTTTTTAATAGTGCTGTTTGACATTATTATTTAGTTGTAGAGTTCTTTATATATTTCAGATACAAGACCTTTGTAATATATATGAATTGTGAAAATTTTGTCCCAATTGGTGGCTTAACTTTAATATTCTCAGTGGTTATTTCAACAATGAAAAAGTGTTTAATTTTGATGAACTTCAATTTATCTTTTTTTTTCATGATTTGTGCTTTTTGTGTCCTAAGAAATCTTGACTTCCTTCAAGTTCCCAAAACTTTCTCCTATGTTTTCTCTAGGAGTTTTTATAGTTTTATCTTTATGTTTAGCTCTATAATACTATTTTAAATTAGTTTTTGTGCATAGCATGAGATAAGGGTCAACATTCATTTAGTCCATATGGATATCCAGGTGTTTCAGCATCAGTTGTTGAAAAGACTCTCTCCTCATTGAATTTCCTTGGCGCCCTTGTTGAAAATCAACCGACCATATATATGTGGATCTATTTTTGAACTATTTGTTCTGCTCCATTGACCTCATGTCAATACCACACTGTTTTGAGTACTGTATATTAGAGTAATTTTTGGTATCAGGTAATGCAAATTCTTCAACCTTTTTCTTCTTTTAAAAAATTATTTTGATATTCATGGTCCATTGCATTTTCATTTTCATTTTAGAATTAGCTTGTCAATTTATACAAAAAGCTAGGATTTTGATTGCGATAACTTGGAATCTGTAGATTAATTTGATGAGAATTGATATCTCAACAATATTGACTTTTTAAAAATACATAAACAATGTACCTCTTTTAAGGTCTTTTTGGTTTGTTTCAACAATGTTTTGTAGGATTTAGGTACAGGACTTTCACATATTTTGTTAAATTTATGCTTAAGTATTTTATGTATCTGATGCTACTGTTTATGGTATTGTTTTTTATGCAATTTTATTGAGATATAATCACATAACATGCAATCATTTGAAGCATACAATCCATTGTTCACATTATTGTCATATAGTTGTGCATTCATCACTACAAATCACTACAATCACACTTTGAACATTTTCATTACTCCAAAAAATAAAATTAAAATTAAAATAAAAAAGAACATCCAAAACATACCATTCCCCTTCTGTCCCCATTGTTCATTCACTTTTTTTAAATATAGTTGAATTGAGATATATTCACACGCCACAGTCATCCACAGTGTATGACAGTTATTCACAGCACAATCATACAGTTGTGCGTTCATCATCAGAATCAATTTTTGCAAATTTTCCTTACCCCAAAATAAAAATAAAAGCAAAAAAGAACACCTAAATCTTTCCATCCCCTCCATCTAACCCTATTCTTCATCCAATTTTTGTCCCCATTTTTCCACTCATCTGTCCATACACTGGATAAAGGGAGTGTGAGCCACAAGGTTTTCACAGTCGCACAGCCATACTGCGCAAGCTACATAGTTATACAATCGTCTTCAAGAATCAAGGTTACTAGGTTGCAGTTCAACAGCTTCCAGTATTTCCCTCTAGCCAGTCCAACAACACTAAAGACTAAAAGATGATATCTATACAGTGCATAAGAATACCCTCCAGAGTGGCCTCTCAACTCCATTTGAAAACTCTCAGCCACTGGAACCTTATTTTGTTTCATCTGTCTTCCCCCTTTTGGTCAAGAAGATTCTCTCAATCCCACAGTGCTGGGTCCAGGCTCATGTCCAGGAGTCATTTCCCATGTTGCCAAGGGGGATTTACACCCCTGGGAGTCATGTCTCACATAGGGGGGAGGGTAGTAAGTTCACCTGCCAAGTGGGCTTAGAGAGCGAGGGGGCCACATCTGAGTAACAAAGAGGTTCTCTGGGGTGGGGTGGGAGTACTCCTAGGCACAATTATAAGTGGGCTTAGCCTCTCCCTTGCAGCAACTAGCCTCACAAGGGAAAGCCGCCATATCGAGCGCTTGGCCCACCATATTGGCAGTTCTCAATGTTTGCGGGAAAAACAGCGAAAGCCCAGATGGGGAAGTCAAACATTTCTGCATTTCTCCCCAGTTCCTCGTGGAGGCCCCACAAATACACATTTACCCTCTGCCCAAATCACTCTGGGATGTATCAGGATTTCACCCCAGCCTGTACAAACTCACCAAATCCCACTTCCCATTCACCACTCCCTGCACCTATGGTGTTCAAACAAACTGATCATACAAGTTAAATTATTTAGTGAGCTACAGAAAATATAAATCCTGCACCAGATAAACATCTCCTCCCTTGGTCTCGCACAAAAGTTGTAGTCTTAAAACCCAGTCAGTATTGTCCTTTACCTTTGGGCATGATTTGCCTTAGTCCTAACCAGATCCTCTTCATTCATATCTCTAATTAAAGTCTGAATTCTTTTTCAGCTCTTTCAACAGTTGCTGTATGAGGTAATACTGACATTCATAGCTGCCAAGTTCTAGCTCCAAGTCTCAGGTGTCACACAGATACATGATATTGCTTTCTTTTTCTTCTTTTTTTAATAATTCAATTTTATTGAGATATATTCACATGCCATGCAGTTATACAAAGCGTACAATCAATTGTTCACAGTACCACCATATAGTTGTGCGTCCATCACCAAAATCAATTTTGAACATTTCATTATATGATATTGTTTTTTAATTTCAATTTTCAATTGCTCATTACTAGCATATAGAATACATTGATTTTTATATATTGACTTTGTATACCATGACCTTGCCAAATTCACTTTTAAGTTCTAGTAGCTTTCTTTTAGATTTTCTAGGATTTTCTGCATACATGGTCATGCTGTCTGCAAATAGACACTTTTAATTTCTCCTTTCCTATCTGCGTATGTCTTTTATTCTTGCCTTATTGTACTGTCTAAAGCCTCCAGTATAATGTTGGATAGAAGTGATAAGTGTTAAGAGTGGATATCATTGCCTCATTTGCTATCTTGGATGAAAGCTTCGAGTCTTTCACCACAAAGACTCAAGGTGTTAGCTATCAATTTTTGTTAGCTATTAATTGATGTTAGCTATCAATTGATGTTAGCTATCAATTTTTGTTAGCTGTCAATTGATGTTAACTATCAATTGATGTTAGCTATCAATTTTTGAAGATGTCAGGTTGAAAGAGCTTCCTTCTTTTACTAATTTTCAGAGATTTAAAAAAAATTATGAATGGATGTTAAATTTTGCCAAAGGCTTTCTTCACCTATTGAAATGACCATATTGTTTTTCCCTTTTAGTCTTTTGATATAGTGGGTTTCATTGATTGATTTTTTAATGTATTGGTCTGCTGTTTCTGTTTCCTTTTAATATCTTTATCTGGTTTTAGTATCAAGTCAGTGCTGTTTAACCCTTGTTTTTGCTGATCTTCTCAATCCACTATCTGTTTGGACACCTGCTATCAACTTTCTCTTCTCTACTTTGCTCATCTTACCCCTGAATCCTACCTTAACATTTGGTCTTTTAACTGGTACTTTTTGCTACTGACAACTTCTGGCTGAACTTCTCAAGCCATTTGGAACCATCACAGGTTTATGAAGAGAGTCCAGGTCCTGGTTTATCCTCTTTTACTGTATCCTACATACCAGTCAGTCATAGCTTATCAAGACCCAGAGGATGTTGATCCTGTATCTCACCACTTTGTTAAGGTCATTTATTAATTCTAGGAGGTCTGTTGTGGATTTTTCAGTATTTTCTGTATATAGGATCATGTCATCTGCAAATAGGGAAAATTTTACTTCTTCTTTTCTAACTTGGATACCTTTTATTTCTTTTTCTTGCTTATTATTGCTCTGGCAAGAACTTCCAGTACAGTGTTGAATAGCAGTGTTGACAGTGGGCATCCTTGTCTTGTTTCAGATCTTAGAGGGAAAGTTTTCAGCCTTTCATCATTAAGTAGGATGTTAGCTGTGGGCTTTTCATATATGCTCATTATTATGTTGAGAATGTTTCCTTCTATTCCTAGTGTTCTAAGTGTTTTTTTTTTTTTTTTTTTAATCATGAAGTGGTGCTGTAATTTGTCAAATGCCTTTTCTGTGTCAGTTGAAATGATTGTGTGGGTTTTTTTTCCTTCATTCTGTTAATGTGGTGTATTACACTAATTGATTTTCTTATGATGAACCAACTTTGCATACCAGGGATAAATTCCACTTGATGACGCTGTATACTTCTGTTAATATGCTGTTGAATTTGGTTGCCTAGTATTTTGATAAGGATTTTTGCATCTATATTCATAAGAAATATTGGATTGTAGTTTTCTTTGCCTGTGGTACCTTTATCTGGCTTTTGTATGAGGGTGATGGCCTCCTAGAATGAATTAGGGAGTGTTCCCTACTCTTCAGTTTTTTGGAAGAGTTTGAGCAGAATTGGAGTTAAGTCTTCTTGAAATGTTTAGTAGAATTCCCTTGTGAAGCCATTGAGTCCAGGGCTTTTCTTTATTGGGAGGTTTTTGATTACTGATTTAAGTTATTTAATAGTAATTGGTTTAAGACCTTTTATTTCTTCTTAAGTCAATGTAGGTAGTTTTTATGTGTTTCTAAGGATTTGTTCATTTCATCTAGGTTATCTAATTTATTGACATACAGTTTTTCATAATATCCTCTTATAGTCCTTTATCTTTCAGTGAGTTCAGTGGTCGTGTCCCCATTTTCATTTCTGATTTTCGTTATTTGTATCTTCTCTCTTTTCTTTGTCAGTCTAGCTAAGAGTTTGTCAATTTTATTGATTTTTTTTTTTTTTCAAGATTTCAACTTTTGGTTTTGTTGATTCTCTCTATTTACCTCCACTCTAATCTTTATTTCCTTCTTTCTGCTTTGGGTTTAGTTTGCTCTTCTTTTTCTAGTTCTTATAGTTTTGAGGTTAGGTGTCCAATTTAAAGTCTTTATTCTTTTTTAATGTAAGCATTTAGAGCTATAAATTTCCTCCTCAGCACTGCTTTTGCTGCATCCATAGTTTTGGTATGTTGTTATTTTTGTTTTCATTCCTGTCAAGATATTTCCTAATTTCATTTCTGATTTTGTCTTTAATCAAATGGTTAAGTGTATGTTCTTTAATTTCCACATATTTGTAAATTTTCCATCTCCCCCTCTGTTATTGATTTCTAGCTTCATTCCACTGTGGTCAGAGAATATGCATTGAATGATATAGTTTTGAATTATTTAGACGTTTTGTGACCCAACATATGGTCTATCCTGGAGAACAATTCATGTGCAATTGAGAAGAATGCATTTTCTGTTTTTGTTGGGTGAAGTGTTCTATATATGTCTGTTAGGTCTATCTGGTTTAGCAAATCATTCAAGTACTGTACTTCCTTATGTACTATCCATTATTGAGAGTGGTGTATTAAAGTCTCCTACTATTCACATAAAACTGTCAGTTTCTCCCTTCAAATGCATCAGTATTTGCTTCATATATTTTGGGGTGCCACTGTTAGGTGCATATATATTTATAATTGTTACATCTTTCTGTTGAATTATCCCCTTTATTAGTGTATAATGATGGCCTCTGTTGCTAGTAACAGTTTTTGACTTAAAGTCTATTTTATCCAATTTTAGTATAGCCACCCGAGCTCTCTTTTGGTTATTACTTGCATGGTATATATATATATATCCATCCTTTCACTTCCAACCTACTTTTATCTTTGAATTTAAGTGAGTTTCTTGCAGACAGCATATAGTTCGGTCATGCTTTTTTTGTCCATTCTGCCAATCTCTGCCTTTTGACTGGAGAGTTTAATCCATTCACATTTAAAGTCACTACTGATAATACAGGACTTTCCTCTGATATTTTGTATTTAGCTTATGTAAGTCTTATATCTTGTTTTGTTTGTCCCTTACTTTTGTTAATGCCTGCTTTTACAGTTATTGATTTTTTTGTGTTGTACCATATTGAGAATCTTTTCATTTCTATTTGGATATATTTTCTGTCTATTTTCTTTATAGCTACCATGGGGTTAAAATTTAACATCCTAAATATGTAACAATAATATTTGGTTTGATACCACCTTAACTTCAGTAGCATGCACGTACACTTTTCCTATACCCCTCTGTCTCCCCACCATTTTTTTTTGTACTTGTTACCATTTACATCTTTATACATTTTAAGTCCAAAAACATGTTTGTCATTACTTTCTATACACTTGCATTTTAGCATCTGTAGGGAGTAAGAAGTGGAGTTACATACCAAACAATATACTACAGTAATACTGGCATTTATGATTACCCAAATTGTTACCTTTACCACTTGTCTTTATTTCTTTATGCTGCTTTGAGCCATTGTATAGTGTCCTTTCCTTTCAGATGGGAGAACTCACTTCAGCATTGCTTGTAGCTCAGGTTTAGTGGTGATGAACTCCCTGAACTTTTGTTTGTCTGTGAATGACATAATCTCTCCCTTGTTTTGGAAGGAGAGTCTTGTGGATATAAAATTCTCCGCTGGCAGTTGTTTTCTTTCAGCACTTTAAGTATTTCCACTCACTGTCTTCTTGCCTCCATGGTTTCTGATGAGAAATTGGAACTCAATCTAATTGGGACTCCCCGATATTTTAACATGTTGCTTTTCTCTCACAGCTTTCAGAACTCTTTCCTTATCCTTTGCTTTCAATAGTGTGATCAGTATATGACGAGGTGTATGTTTCTTCCTGTTTATTCTGTTTGGCATTCTCTTGGCTTCTCGTGTGTGCATATGCACGTCTTTTGCTAAGTTTGGGAAATTCTCTGTTGTTATTTCTTTGACTATTCCTTCTGTCCTTTTCTCATTTTCTTCTCCTTCTGGGACTCTCATAATGTGTATATTGGTATGCTTGATGGTGTACCAGAGGTGCCTTAGGGTATTTTAGCATTTAGTATTTCTTTCTTTCTGCTCCTCATTTCAACTGTACTGTTTTTGAGTTCACTGATTCTTTCTCCTGCCAGCTCCAATCTGCTCTTGAAACTCGCCTGGGCATTTTTTTTCTTTCAGTTGTGTATTCAACTCCAGTAGTTATGTTTGGTTCCTTTTAAAAATTTCTATCTCTTTACTAAGACTCTCATATTGCACATTCATTGTTTTCCTGATATCCTTTAATTCTTTCTCTATATTTTCCTTCATCTCCTTGAGCATCTTTAAGATCATTTTTTTACAGCTTTGTTTGGTATGTCCACATTCTTGTCTTCTTAATTGGTGTTTTCTGTATTTTCATCCTCTTCCTTTGAATGGGCCATCATTTCCTGTTTCTGTGTTTTTCATGTACTGTTTTGTTACACACTGTGAATTTTAATATTTTAAAATTTTAGCTCTGGGATTTATTCCCCGAGATGACTGTTTCTTGATTTTGTAACCAGCTGGTGATAAGACAGAATTTCTTGAGCTTCAGCCCTCCTATCAGGAGGGTCTGCCCAAGGCAAATGCAGTGTGCAGGGTTTTCCCTGTCTTTCTGAGCCTCTGTCTTGTCCTAGGCTTTTGCTTGTTAGTTGTTTTGGAGTGCTCCTGTTTACAGGAGTTTCGTTGTCCCCTCTGTTTCCCAAAAGACAGGCTTCCCTTTCTTGGGTGTTTGAAGCCAGCTGGCCTTTGTCCCAAATCATCCACCTCTATAGTTTTTATATTCCTTTTGTTGTCTCAAGCTGCTTTCCCCTGGAGGGCAAATTCTGGGGGAGGAAACCTGGGACGGGACTTTCCTGTCAGTCTTTCCCAGACAAAACAGGGCCAGGGACCCATGAAGGGGGAACAGATCAGCTCCAAAGTGTCCTGAGAAGGGAAATAGGAAGGGTGCCAAGAGCTTCTCCTATGGCTCCCCAGAGCTGAGCTCTCCTGGCCTGTCCAGCAAATGCAACCCTTCAGCTAACTGTCCACTGCAGCCCTGAGGAAGCATAGCATCTTTAAGTTTCCACCATCACTGCTCCTGTCTGGGGTAGGTTGAAACAATGGCCACCATTGCCCTTGTTAGGATGGGTCAAAATAATGGCTGCTACCACCTTTGTCCAGGGTGGGTTGAAACAATAACTTCCCTCAGAGCCAGGACCCAGCAATCTGAATTCACTAATCAAAAGCCGTGATCAGTGATCAGCTATGCCCACCCCTGTTGTGGGGGAAGAGGATTTTTATGTCCCTTTCTATCACCAGCAGCTAGCCAAGGTGAGGACTCCATGGCTGCCTGCCATGAGAATGGGGTATGGATGCCTGTAGCCACCAGGCAGAGAGCGCATTTATTGTTCTTTACTGTAATTTATCAGCCTCTTCCCCCCACTCTTCCCTGGATGCTATATAG
Source organism: Choloepus didactylus (assembly GCF_015220235.1). Lineage (NCBI taxonomy): Eukaryota > Metazoa > Chordata > Mammalia > Pilosa > Megalonychidae > Choloepus > Choloepus didactylus. The sequence continues at coordinate 29,081,435 of NC_051322.1, read as the reverse complement.
TATTTTTCTAGTCTCCAGAGTTTCAAAATAGTTGTTTTGGTGAAAGGACTGAGTCCTAGAGCTCCATCCTCTTCCATCTTCCCAGGATAAGTACTTTTAAAAAATACATTATTTAGTTTATAAACACTGAGTAGCAAGAACAAACAAAACTGCAAGGAAGAGGCAGTAGATGAAGGCTCTCTGAAGAAGAGTGACTCAGGAGTACTTAGATTCCCTGACAATTGTTAGGAGCAACTCCGGGAGAGTCAATGAGTGAAGTCACAAGAGATTCCAGGAGACACAGGGCTCACCCTAGTTCCAGTATTTGGCAGGCTCTGGTGTGGGTCAGATGCTGTATATTCAGCTGGATTATAGTCATGGTGAGTGCTGCTTTGCATTTTCTGCTTCAGAGATCACCATGGCCTACCTTAAGCTCTCAGTTCTAGGTCAACAGAGAATATCTCTGTGGAATAAAATTATTACTAAGCTGATCCAGGTAGCAGGTATCAAGGGAAAAGCAGGGACTTCATCAGCATATTGTTAAGACAATACAGGTGCAGATCAGAATCTGGACCAGACTCACCCAGGCATTCAGTTCACTGGTTAATGAGATGGCAGTGGCAGTGAGCACCTTTGTGTTGTCACTCTCTTAGTCACTCTGTTCCTATCTGCTCTTGTCTGGTACAGAGCAGTCATTCCAGGACCAACCTTCGCTGTCTTCCTGGGAATTTCCTTTACTTCTTTCTTTGGTTGCATTTACTCTTAATTTACTCTATTGTTCCCATCTAGTAACATCTTGAGAAAGCACACAGGAGGTAATGTTTTGACAAATATTTCATGTATTTAAATGTCTTTATTTCTCCCTCATATCTGATTGATAATTGAAATGGATACAGAATTCTAAGTTGGAAATAATTTTCCTTCATAATTTTGAAGGCATTTCTACATTGTCTTCTTGCTTCTAATATTGCTGTTGAAATGTCTGAAGCCATGCTCATCTCTTAGCCTTTTTTTGGTAACTTGCTTTTAGCTCTGCAGGTTTGTAGAATCTTTTCTTCTTTCCCAGTGCCTTAATGGTCAAGCTAATATCCACTGTGCTGGGAATTCAGCCTTTTTGATCCAGCGACTCATGTCTTTCAGGTCCAGAAAGTTTTCTTGAATTATTTTCTGGATGATTTCTTTCTCTCCATTTCCTCTGTTCTATATTTCTCAACTTCTACTATTAAAATATTTACCTCCAGGATTGGTCTTAATTTTATCTTTTCTGTCCTTAATTTTATATTTTCCATTACTATATCTTTTTGCTCTACCTTCTGGGAGATTGTGACAGCTTTGTTCTTCAGACTGTCTTCTAAATTTTAATTTTTGCTATCATATTTTTGTTTTCTAAGAGCTCTTTGTTTTCTGAATAATTCTTTTAACCACATTCTTTTCTTGTCTCATGAATTGTTTTTTGTTTCTTGTTTCATACAATGTATTTTCACCTCTTTGGCAATAATAATGATGGTGTCTCTTTCTCCTTGTGCATTGTCTCTGTTTCCTCTGGGTTTCTTTCTTTCATGTATTTTGCTCTCTATTTTCCATGTAGGAATGCTGAGTATCTTCCTTTTGCTTCTCAAGATCCACTCCTGCCCTTCTTCACCTAGCTCTGAGACTTGGTGGCTGTGGTGGACTATACCAGTGGGCTTCTTTGCCCTCTGGCTTTCATTTGGGCTTGGTCAATGGGGAGCACTGGCAGGGATTGAAGGGAATGAAGTCTGTAAGGCTGGGGTATTCATTGCCCCAGCTCCCCTCCTGTGGGGTTACTTTATGCTGGCTGTATCCCTCAACTGAAGGTCTTCCTCAGGCAGTCCTTTTTACACAGCTTGCTTTGTCTCTGGGTTCCAGTAACTTTTGCCACCCTGCTTAGGGCCTAGGGGTTGTCACCAAGCTTTACTTTAACTAGCTCCAGGGTAGGGCACTCTCCCTTGTGGTTTTATTCTAGCTTTTATTACTACTGTAACATCATGGTTGATCTCTCAGCCTTGAGTCTTGCTCCCTTGAATCCATTCTTCACTCAACAACTAAGAGGTTGATGTAATTTTTTTCCAACCATTTCTCATTGTCTATGGGATAAAATCCAAACCACAATACTGAAATGGGCCTGAGATACTGTCTCTCTCACCCCCCCCCCACCACTCCATGTATTTCCTCCCATTAGTATCCCATCCCAGTTTGCCACCAGTGAAAGTATGAACAATTGTACCACTACACAAACTAACAAAACTGATGGGGTCCTCATTGTCAGTCAGTTGGTCAGTGATCCAGCTCCAAAGTCCAATTTTAGAGTTTGATTCCTAGGAACACTTCTGGTACCAATAGTAATAAAAAGTTGAGTTCCCCAGGAAATAGACTCTGCGATATGGTGTGCTTTTGGGAACAGTACTCTTAAGGGAGGAAGCAGGGTTGGGCGGAGGGAGAAGATGAACTGAAAGGCAGTTGAAATAGAGCTGATTTCAAGTGGAGCTAGTGGACTGGGATGGCCTTTGAGAATAGTTCTTTATTAAGGCAAGGTATCAGAGCCTTTATACCCTATCCACCAGTCATTGGTGTGGCCCCCTTTGGACGAAGCATTTAATTCTTAGAGAGGGGCTCAGCTGTGGTCCACCAGCAACCAACACTCCTGGCAGCTGGTGGAATGAGTAACTAGGTTCTGAAGGAGGGTATGGGTGTCTCACCACAACTTTCATTATGACATACAACACACTGCAAGTCTGGATTCTCCTCTCCTACCAGCCTCATCTTTTGCCGCTCCCTGTCCCACATACACACTCCAACTATTACGAAGTAGTTTCTGTCCTGTAGATGAGCCATGGATTTTTTTTTCTCCTATGACTTTGTTCATGCTGCTATTGCTACCTAAAACATCCTTCTCCAATTGCTTGTTATGATTCCTATTTGTCCTTTAATTCCTCATGTCTCAGCTCAGTGTTACTTGTATGACCCCCACCATAATCTGAGTTTGAGGGTCCCTTGAATTTGCTTCCAAACTCTATTTACATATCCTAGAACTTACCACATTATATTGAGTGCCTGCAACCTTACCTATCCCCTCATTAGACTCTCTTTGCCTCCCCTTGCAGGCCAGGGGACACCTTATTCATTTTTGGATTTACAGTACCTGGCACATGCTTGGCACGTGATAGATAGTCCACCAGTGTTTATTAAATGTATTAACCATCAGTTTTAATGCTAAAACATGAAGGGTTTAATATTGAAAAATTCTTTATCAGTTTTATATTTCTACCAAGAAGTGAGGCTCAACTACACATTTCCTGAACCCCAACTATGCACTTAGACATGTGTTTGGAGATTACATATATCAACATATTAATATCTACAAGTCTCTCTATATCATCTATATCTTTCTATTCATCTATCTATCTATATCTATTTATCTGTGTACCTATCTATCTGTGTGTCTAGCATTATCTATGCATCATCTATCTATCTATCCAATAAATTACGTATCACAGTCTCTGGCCTTGCAGAGCTCTTCATTCACCAGGAGAAATATTATTCACAACGGAAGTTTAAACAAAATTTGGACATATGGATTTACTAATGAATCTTTCTGACAGTAGACATTAGCATCTCTTGTTCTTTTTAGACCAACCACAACTTTAACCCAGCTTTCTATATGGCAATGTTTCTTAAAATTTAATATGCATGCAAATTGCCTGTAGATCTTTTCAAAATGCAGATTCTGATTCAGTGCTGATACTGTTGATCAAAGACCACACTTAGAGTTGTAAGGCTAAAAGACACATCTGGCCTTGAGAAGGGCACTCATTCTTCTCAAGCACGTTGGTGGCACAGGATGGAAACCTACTGAGCCCTTACTGGGATTGCTTTCTCTCCCTAGGATGAAAAATGATTAAATGTGATCTAGCTTTAGTTTATCTCCAGAAAAATTGTTTGTTCTGATTTCTGGTCTCCAAAGAACACAAGCCAATCTAGGGCCAACTAAGAGTTAGATGACTAGGGTATTATTTTCCATAGATGAGTTAAATCCATACTGTAGGAGAAAACCTATTTACTTAGAGTGCTTTAGGTTTGGGGGATACACACACTTTGGCTGCCGTCCTGGAAACCAAGAGCTCCTTAAGAGGTGATGTGTGATTGGCTGAGGTCAGCATACCAGGCTATCTCAGCTGGGTCCAGCTATGTTGAGGTGCAGAGTTAGGAGACATTTCCTCATTCCAACTATCTGTTTACATTCACTCACTAGCCCCCTGGATAAACAATGACAACAATGCTGACCGTCCTGGCATAGACTCTGTCCACAATTGGGCTGAAGATATAAACAGATTCCTCTGCTGGATGAGGGGGAAGAAAAGGGGTGTGGTGGGATAGTGGGGGAAGGCAAGCAAGATGGCAGGAAGGAAAAAATACATCTCTGTGCCGGTTTGAATGTATTGTGTCCCCCAAATGCCATTATCTTTGTGGTCTTGTGGGACAGACGTTCTGGTGCTGGTTAGATTTGCTTGGAATGTGCCCCACCCAGCTGTGGGTGGTGACTTTGGTGGGATACTCCCATGAAGGTGTGACCGCACCCATTCAGGGTGGGCCTTGATCAGTGGAGCCATATAAAACATGCTGACTCAAAGAGACTGAAGGGAGTGCAGCTGTGAGTGACGTTTTGAAGAAGAGCAAGCTTGCTAGAGAGGAACGTCCTGGGAGAAAGCCATTTTGAAACCAGAACTTTGGAGCAGACGCCAGCCACATGCCTTCCCAGCTAACAGAGGTTTTCCGGACGCCATTGGCCATCCTCCGGTAAAGGTACCCGATTGCTGATGTGTTACCTTGGACGTTTTGTGGCCTTAAGACTGTAACTGTGTAGCCAAATAAATGCCCTTTTTATAAAAGCCTATCCATCTCTGGTGTTCTGCATTCTGCAGCATTAGCAAACTAGAACAGATTTTGGTACCAGAGAAGTGGGGTGCTTTTGCTGCTGAGTTTGCAAATACCAAACATGTTGGAACGGTTTTTTAAATGGATAATGGGGAGTTTCTGGAAGAATTGTGAGGAGCTTGATAGAAAAGGCCTAAACTGCTTTAAAGAGACTGTTTGTGGAAATATGGACTCTAAAGATACTTCTGATGAGGACTTGAACAGAAATGATGAATGTGTTGTAAACTGGAAGAAAGGTGATCCTTGTTTTAAAGTGGCAGAGAATTTGGCAAAATTGAGTCCTGGTGTCAGATGGAAGGAAGAATTTGGAAGCGACAACCTGGAATACTTAGCTGAGGAGATCTCCAGACTACCTGTGGAGGATATACCCTGGCTTCTCCTTGCAGCTTATAGTAAAATGCGAGCGGAGAGAGATAAACTTAGAACTGAACTCTTGGGTTCAAAGAAACCAGAAGCTGATGGCTTGGAAAATTACGAGCTTCCAGGGGGTGGAATCCCAGAAGCTACAGCCCAACATGAGGATGTAACCAAACATGGAACCCAGCCGCCATTTCAGTACAAGCCAAGATTGGAGATGGAATTATCCAGAAAGGATTTGTGGAAAGTCCTATTGTCTGATGGCTTTGACCCCTGCATGCTTCATGCAAAGCCAACAGAATTTTTGCGAGATCTTTACAGACAGAGCTGCTGCCAGTCGGGACTGGAGGAGAAAGACAAGGAACAAACTGAAGGAAAAATTTCTTCAAAGACAGAGACATGGAGGTTGAGGTCTGAAGTCAAGAGGCCTTGGGCTGGGAGAGTGGAGCAGCCCACACACATGGAAAGGGTGAGTTTGCCCCGGAGGTTGAGGGTGGGCCTTCCACCTCGATGCTCTGGAAGAGTTTTGCCACCCGAGGTCCCAAAGAGGGTGGAGCACATTCCCAGGGAATTGGGGAGAGCCTGGCTGCCACCACACTGTTCTGAAGGGGTTGAGCATGTGCCCCGGAGATGGAAGGGAATCCGGGAGCAGCCCCAATGTTTGAGGAGGGTGGGGCCAAGAAGGTGGTCTCCCCAATGTGTGGGTATGTTGGAGCACTCACCTAAGCACTTGGAGAGGAAAGGGCTGCCGAAAAGGCCCTTAGGAAGGGTTAGGCTCCTGCTCTCTCAAGCCCCAAGGATGCAACGTCATTCTGTTAATGACTCTCAGACTTTGAAATCTAATGGAGTTTGTCCTGCAGGTTTTAGGAACTGTTTTGGTCCTGTTAACCCTGTTTTCTTTACTGTTTCTCCTTATGGCAATGGGAATGTTTATCCTGTGAATGTCCCTCCTTTGTATATTGGAAGCATATAACTTGTTCTAAATCCACAGATGCAAAGCTAAAGGAAAAGTATGCCTTAGGACTGACCACGCCTATATTTGATTTTGATGGGATTTTGTACTTAACTTTTGCTACTGAAATGGTTTAAGTTTTTGTGGTATTGTGATGAAATGAATGTATTTTGTATTTGGAAAGATAATGTCATTTTGGGGTCCAGGGGGTGGAATGTGCCGGTTTGAATGTATTGTGTCCCCCAAATGCCATTATCTTTGTGGTCTTGTGGGACAGACGTTCTGGTGCTGGTTAGATTTGCTTGGAATGTGCCCCACCCAGCTGTGGGTGGTGACTTTGGTGGGATACTCCCATGAAGGTGTGACCGCACCCATTCAGGGTGGGCCTTGATCAGTGGAGCCATATAAAACATGCTGACTCAAAGAGACTGAAGGGAGTGCAGCTGTGAGTGACGTTTTGAAGAAGAGCAAGCTTGCTAGAGAGGAACGTCCTGGGAGAAAGCCATTTTGAAACCAGAACTTTGGAGCAGACGCCAGCCACATGCCTTCCCAGCTAACAGAGGTTTTCCGGACGCCATTGGCCATCCTCCGGTAAAGGTACCCGATTGCTGATGTGTTACCTTGGACGTTTTGTGGCCTTAAGACTGTAACTGTGTAGCCAAATAAATGCCCTTTTTATAAAAGCCTATCCATCTCTGGTGTTCTGCATTCTGCAGCATTAGCAAACTAGAACAATCTCCTAAAGAAATTTTCCTATAAAGGAAGACATTGCTCTGGAGAGTGAGCCTGAGCCTGCAACAAGTCCTACAGGTTCGAGAGGAAGAGTGGTGTGGTTATTCAAGCTGTCCTTATTCAGCTACCCGGTGGTGCCTATGGGCTCAGGGCCCTGACTCTGTGTACAAGTTGAATCGTGGCAGTTGACAGCACTGGGGGCTTCCACAAGGCAGCTGTACCTCTCCCATCTCCTATTTTAAACACAGCATAAGTCAGAAGGAATGAACATTGTCCTTATGGATTTTCAAGACTGTCACTGACTGCATCTGGATTGAGTAGGTCAGTGGGACTGTCATGGCTCCATTGGCAGGACTCTCTCTGAAGCCATCCTGCAAGCCTGCTGAATCCTGGCTCAGCTTATTTACACTCATAGGTGGATGAAGCAAGACGCAAGGAGAAACGATGACTTGGAGCGGAGATCCCAGAGGTGGGAGAGGTGGTCTCTGGTTCTGGCTGAGAGAAGGCATGGCAGTAGGAAGGGCTGTGGATGGGGAAGCCTGGGTGGTGAGTATGGGGAGTATAACTGTGTGGGAACCTGAGATTTCCAAGAGTCTGTGGACTGGGAAGAGGGGAGAAGAGAAAAAGAGAGCCTAGAAGAAGGCAGGAATTGCCATTTGAGCCTGGCTGCTCAGGGAGGCTGGCAGAGTGCAGTGAGCCTAGAACAGGAGAAAGACTAGTCAGGGAATTTTTCTGATCAAAGTTGGAGTACTTTTTGAAATGGAAGATGGAAGTGGAAAGAAAATAACCTAAGGATCTGGCTGGAGAACAAGTCTGAGGGGTACAGAAGTCTGAAGGGGCATGAAACAGGTTGCGCTTTGGAGAAGTACTTATGCTTTAAACTCATGCCCAGCTGATTTAATTAAATATGAACATGCGTGCCTATAATTTATAAGATCCATATTATAAAACTTGAGACTCCATCACACTATCATAAAAGTATATGTGCACTGGAATGCCTCTGACCATCCTGCAATGGATCCATTTGGGGAAAAGCCTGAGGGAAAAAGCTGTAGTTTTAAGGGTAAGATTCTTAGAGGAGAGAGGCCTTAATTTAATAAAAAAAAATTTCAATATATAGCACTTACTAGATGCCCAGCCCTGTGCGATATGGTGGAAATTTAAATATCACCAAGACATGGCCCCTGCTCTCAAATGACTTTGTCTGATAAGATCCATAGCACCATGTGTTGGGAGGAGCTAAAAGGGAGGGAGCAGAAGGAATATAAGTCACAGGTTGGTGACACCCAGATTCATTAGGGATTGCTGACAAGACATCTTCCTAGGCCTATTCATTGTGCCTCTGGAAACATTAGGCTTGATGAAATATTTAAGACATAAAAATTTATAAAGGATAAGCTAATAGCTACCTATATACATACCATCTGACTTAAGAAGCAAAAATTACAAACTCAGATGAAGTCCCTTGTGTAACCGTTCTGGAGACATCTCAGTAAGTCTTAACCTGTCTTAAAAATGCTGGGTGGGCAGACTTCTTATAACACCTTAACTCTTGAGGGGCCCTGAATTAATTAGGACTTAGGTGGGTGAGAGGGCTATAATATAAGGAGGGTCAGTCCCAAGTACACCTAACTGGTAAACTTCCTTTTTAAAATGGAGTTTTATTCTTACAGCTCAGAACTTTGGGGTCAGGGACCTCCACCTAATACCCAAGCCTGGAGGCCCAGGGCTTGGAAGAATCCAGGACAGAAATAGGAGTCACCCCTAAAGCAGACCTAAGCTGCTTATTTATGTTAGAAAATAGGAACTTTCAAAGGGAACAATTGTCTCTCTTTGAAGAAACTGTCAGTGGAAAAGCTTTAAAAATAATTTCCTTGCGAAATGCACAATGCTCTTAAGCAGAACTCTCTGACACTGCTGTTTAGCAGCCTCCTCCATTTGTATGAGCTTTGGAATATTAAACATTTCTTGTGCAGATTCAGAAAATAGCTTGCTTATCACACCATGCCTGTCAGTTGCTTTGGGGATGTCAGCCCCAGCACAGTGGTGCCACCACGAGGCAGGGCTGAGTGATAACGTGTGTGCAGCTGAGATCAGGGGCTTGAAAAGTCCTGGCGCTTGAGATTATACAAAGGAGTGGATGGGTTAGTGGGATATTTCTTCCCAGCAGTCTGCCTGCCGTTCTTTCCCAGGGCGTTCTCTCAGGCCCACAGGGTCTCAGAAGTCCCACAGCAATCCCTGATAACATGATCTCCCAATTTTGGCTGTTGTCCTCTGCAGCAGGATGATGCTGGAGGGTTCCAGAAAGATTTGGCAGGCTTAAGACCAACTGCAGGTTGGTTAAACACCACAAAACTATGGGGAAGCTAATAGCAGGATGTAATTATTGAGCCCTTACTATGTACCATACGATGTATTTGACTGTTTTTATCCATAATTATATTAATTCTTACAATAAAATTCATTAGGTAAGTTTTATTTTTCCCCAAGTTAGAAATGAAAGAGGTTAGATAACTCACCTGAGTCACAGATATAACAGGGCTGGGCTTTGAATCTAGGTCATTCTGACTCCAAAGTCTGTGTTCTTTCCATCCTGCCAATGTTCCCCAAGTTAGTGTGCATAAGAATTACCTACAAGTATGTGAAAGACAACAACAACAGCTTCCTGGTCCCAACCCTCTTGGGATTCTTATTTATTAGGTGTGAGCTGAGCATTTTAACATACTTTCCAGGTGATTTTGATGCAGGAGGTTGAAATACCATACTTTGAGAAACACTGGAATGTGGCTATATCAATGGCCAAGCCATTTTCTGGGTCTCTGTAGCCATGCAGGAAGGGGAGAATTTATCACAGGAAGTGGATTGTTAACCCAGGTGGGTTAATTTCCTTGTCATGGAGAGTCACAAGGAACAGACTTTAGCTTCCCCAGTTATTTGGATTCCAGCTTTGGGTTGGAACAAGTGGGTACCCTCAGCCTGTGCCTCTGGCTGAAGAGAAGCCTGAAGGCCCAGTTTTCTGGAACTTCTTTGCTCTTCATTCAGAGTCAGAAAATCTAGGGGCAGTCAATGGGATAAGGTCTCCCTGCACCCTGTTTGTCACAGCTCCAAGTCCATGTTTTATAAGTGGGTGGACCTGAACAGACTTTTGAGGACACATGGCCTCATTGCCTTGACAACTTGCTTCCAGTGGCACATACTGCAGCCCTTACTGGCTAGCCAGTGGGTCTAGTTATGCCTTAGAACAAAGTCCATGAGGGAAGACAGTTCAAATCAACCCTACTGGGTCTGGCACTAAGTAAATTCTCAATTAATACTTAGTGAATGATTTTTTTCCTCAAGGAACCATTTTAGCAGATTGTAGTCCCCACCCAGGAAAGGTCAAATCACGGGATCCCCCTCTTCTCTGTCTCTGTCCTCTGCTTAGCACCAGCCCTTATTTCCTTCCTCAATACAGAGGCAACTTTCCTCCTTGAGGACCCTCCCCTAGGCCTCTCTTCAAGTAGAGATGTGCTTGTGTTTGTTGAGTTGCCTAACACGATTAAAAAAACTCTCCTCAAATTGACACACTCAATTTCAGCCCATTTTTGCCCCGGCATGTAGAAGATATGGCTGCAAAGCCATTTCCTGGAAAGATCTGGGAGACAGAAAACTTCCAGTCAAGGCTGTCTGACATGTGTCTGATTTCCATAGGACCTTGAAGTCAAAGCTTTGTCAGCTAATTCAGATAAACTGTCAAAGATTTACTGTGCTTTCCTGAGGAGCTTCACATTTTAAAAGAGAGGGGCTTGAGGGAAAGAAAGACAATACTCTCTAAGGAAAGCGTTTCAGCAAGTGATGGCAAGCCAGGTAGCTCCAGGAAATGGGTGGGGAAGCAGGGCATATGTTTTAGCCATTCAGATCAGAGACCTGAGTTTGGATTAATCTATAATTTAAATCTGTTGTGGGTTTTGCCCCAAATGTCCTGGGACTCTGGGCATGCGTTGACTGTTAAGCATTTCTTGGGTCTCCAGATGAGGCTGAGCATGTCTCATCTGAGCTGAGCCTGTGGGTCCTGCATGGGGTTAATCTCTGCAGCCATCTGCCAAGGGAGAGCCCTGGCTGCTGGGGGTCTCCTCCTCAGTGTGGCTTCTCTGTGGCACTCAGAGAATCTGGATCCCCAGTTGGTACTTTGGAGGTCATCCAAAATATTTTCAATGCACTAGAGCAGTGGTTCTCAACAAGGGGTGTGATTTTGCCCACCAGGGGACTTTTTGCAATGTCTGGAGACTTTGTTTTCACAATTGAGGGGGAGGGTGCTACCGGCATCTAGAAGGTAGAGGCCAGGGATGCTGCTAAATGATCTATGGTGTACAGGACAGCCCTGCAGAAGAATTATCTGGCTGAAACATCAATAGCGCCAAGGTAGAGAAAGCCTGCACTAGTGGAAGCCTATTGGGAGACAAGCGCATTTGCCCATTCCTGGGCAGGTGAATGGCTGCAGTTAGGGCTGGTGTGGTATTCGACCTCCTTGGTTAGGGGCCCCTGAGCAGTTTTGAACACTAGCTGTGATACATAAATCCAGCAATGGGAAGTAGCTCTTTTCTCTATAAGTAAGGGAAGGGAAAACGGGAGTTCAACTGCCCTTTTCATCTTTCTGCCAGGGCCACCTGAAGGAAGAAACGAATCCCTGCTCTTAACCCTGCATGCCCTGAAATAAATGGAAGGGCTATGGAGAGGCTGTGTCCGGGGCAAGCAATGGCCACCTTTTGTCTTTTCATTGAGTCCTTCCTGGAGAGGGTCCTTTGCCTGGGAGATCACAGGGGTAAGGGTGGGGTGGGCAGCAGGGCAGGACTGTTTTGCTCATAATTGTAACTGTAGCTTCTAGCATAGGGCTTGACACATATTGGGCATGCATTAAATATTTGTTGACGAAATGAGTAGAAGAGTGCCCTACTGAGCCAAAATAATTCTTAGATGATCTGCAGTCCGGGCTCTGAAAGTGGCTCCAGGTTAGAGAGGAGGGACATGGCTGACCATGGCCATAGGGGCAAGCCCTCCTCTTCTCTCCTGTGTAGGCCTTGGGTAGGATTATACCCCACACTCCCTTCAGTGTAATGTGGTAGTTCGCAATGGGCTTTTGAGTCAGACAGCTCTGCGCCTGCATTCTGGCTCCCCTGCTTCCAGGTGGTGTCAGGTTGGTTGAGTGACTTAACCTCTTCAAACATCTGTTTCCTCATCTGTAACTTAGACATAATTTTAGTTTTCTACTTAGCTCACAGAGTTTTCAATGATTACATGAAATAATGCATGACTAATAAAGGTGGACAAGAGATTTTCCCAAGAAGCTTGTAGTTGGAGAGGCAGATAGGTAGGTAAACAAGCAAAAATACAACAAACTAAGTGACATAGTAGAAATAAAAGTGATATAATATATGAAAACACCTATCTGGCACTTGGGAGGGTTTCAGTAATTATTAGTTCCCTTTCCCTTATGAAAAATATGGTGAAACTGCAGAGGAGGATGGACACAGATAGTAAAGCTCTCCATTTATTTTGAGCTATAGCAGGAGGTTAAATGAGTTTGTATTTTATGGCCTTTATTTACTCCTTGTAATGGGGACAAAGTCATTTCCAGAGAGAGAGGGAAGGGAATGGGAACAAGGTTAGACTTAAGATGGGTGGGGAGAGTATGGGATGTTGTGGGAAATGGGAAAGTAATCAAACAGGAATGAGAATGAAAGTGCTAAGACCCAGCTAAAATTGAAATTACATTTTTTAGAGGCACCAGTAGGCATAGGAAAACCATTTTTTCCAGTTCTCTCCTGCAGTCTGTATCCATGATTGGGAAAGGCAGCCCTTGCTTGAGTTAGGCATTTGGGGGGGGGGGGTTCAAGAGGGTGGGGACATGGACAGTATCAGTGAGAGTGCGGCAGGCTAGCATAGGGCACTCTGGGCAGGTCAGGGGCGTTGGTCAATTCAGATGGAGAGTCAGCATCAAGCCATAGACAGCCAGATGAAGAGGGAGAAGGAGGGGCTGAGCCAAAGGGGGACCAAACCCTATGAGATCATCTGAGACAGGCAGATGGACAGGCGGAGGAAGAAAGGAGAGGCTTGGTGAAAGGAGAGCCCCTAATTCCTAGAATCGGCTGACATAGCCAGATGGAGGAAAAGGAAGGGTTAAGCCAGGGAGGGGGACAAATGGGAATAGCCACCCCCAACCCTTGCCTGAAGTCTAGCAACTGGCTAACATATAAAACCTGGACGTAACTTAACCCGGGGTGGCCCCCTCTTGGGGCCCGCCTGCGCTGACCTCTCCAGCGTGTGTTCCTTTTTATCGACCTTTGCTATGCCCCGTGTGTGCTGGCTTTTTCAAATAAACTTTACTGTTTGCTACTATTCCTCTTGTCTCTGAATTCTTTCTTGAGACAAGAAAAATGAGCCTGCACTGGAGCCCACTTGGGTGCCAACCAGGCTCCGGTAACAAAGGTAGAGGTGAATTAGTGGGGCCCAAGCTGATGGAAAGGGTTATGAATCCGGGACATGCCTAACCGACTAGGGCCTGGTGTCGGAAATAAAGTGGTACCTGTAAGGGAATAAACGCTCTCTCGGTTCTGGAGGAGAAAAGAATTTATTTACTATCTTGCAAGATAGGGCGTCCAGCCAAACACATGGAAGGAAGGCTGGCGCGCGCGAGGAAGAGAATGGCGATGTTTAAATCTCCTACTCCTAATTCGCAAGTCCCTCCCGTTTCCCCATTGACTGGGTACTACAGAGGTTACAGCCTATCCGAGAACACTAACTAATTCATCTTTTGAGATTTTAATTTGTACAGCCAATCCCAGAGAGCCAACTAGCTCATTATTAAGATTTTGAACTGATTAGCCAATCCCCCACCAAATTTTTATTTTTTTGCTGTGAGTTCCCGCCTCTGATACTACCTCATGTCTCTTTACATCAGGCAGATTCTCTCTTCTCTTTGTCTGGGGCTTGTTTAAACTGGTTTTGCCTCCATTTCCCTTATTCCATGCTGTCTCTATGTGAAAACGAAACTTATTCCTTTCTTACAGATTCCCTCCTCTTTCTTTTTAAACACTTTTAGTTTTCACATTTTAGATTCTCAAATTTGCTAAGGGCTTTTTCACATTTTTTATCATAGGGATCTTTTTTTATTTTTGATTCTAGTGGTTTTGATGGGTTTTTGAACTAGCCTTTGAGCACACGGGATTATGTAGCACCCATCTGTTATAAACATTTTGGCTGGAATGATAAGGAAAATTAAAATAGATGTTGCAATTCCTTTCCATTTCTCGAACCAATTTTCCAACCATTCTATGAGTGGGTTGTTAATGCTAGAATTCTTTTCTAGTTTTTGAAATAAGGCTGTTAAGCCTTGTAGGGCTTTGGTGATAGTTCCATTAGGTGCAGTATTATTGGGGATGAATGTGCGACAATTTCCCCCAACTATAGCACAGATGCCTCCTTTTTCAGCTAGCATTATGTCTAGGGCCATTCTGTTCTCCCATGCCATTCGGCTAGTGGCATCTAACTGTTCTGCTATTTTTTAATGACATTCCTGGTATAGTTGATAAATTTTAGCTGATGATTGACATTTTTATTGATGGTGACCCACCAGAATAAGGATGATTTAAATTCTGCAGCTAATTGATTTTTAGCTTTAAACTCTTTAGGAACTTTCTGGGGAACCCCTATACTATTTACAAACATTTTTTATTGAAGGAACTAGGTACACTTTGTACATTTTTCTTTTCTCCTTTGCCTTGGGTTGGTACTTTATTACTTTCAAATGCCAGGGTAAATGAGACAGCCAATTGAACCAGAGCACAGGTTCCTCCCCACCTTTCAGGTAGTGTTGGCCAGAGGATGCCCTTCCCACAGTACCACCAGAGGTCTGCTCGGGGTATAGTTAGGCTGGAGAAGTTGCCAGTACTGTCCTTGCTCACATTCCACACCTGTGTACACAAAGCCATGGTACCAAGATTCTGGAGCCCTTCTTCCCATCTGGAGAGACAGGCAGAGTGGTTTCCGGGACCAAGGTGAGACGCTGGTATGGCTTTGACACTTCCCTCCTGGACTGGAGGGAAAAGGGAGGACAACGTACTACAACTTTCACCAGGAGTAGCATTTTGAAAGAGGAGTGTTATACATTTAAACTCCCTTTCATGCTTTTTCATCCCCAAGGGGAAGGGCGTAATCTGAACAGTGGGTTGTTTGGTTGTACAAGCAAACAGTTACTTCTGTTTAGACTCTGGATGGTATGTTTGCCCCATTCTACCCAGGCATTTGTATTTCCATAACCTGTCTCTATTTCTGTGGTTTGCTTTAAGTCTTTGGCCTTAAGTATTCTAATGACCTTGGGGTCAATTTGTACTGGAGAGTTAAATTCCAGCCAAGTTTTCCTTAATGGTTTTTCCTTCAACCTGGGTTAAGACCCATCCCTCATACTGTGTGGTCCACCAAGCAGTGTTCCAAGAATAACAGGGGTTAGGTGTCTCATAAGTTATACTCTCAAATGTTTGCTCCCCAACAATCTTGCTTTCTACTTGAACAGTCTGCTTTCATAAATGCTTATATTCCTTCCTCAGTTGTTGCTGATGTTTTAGATTTTTACAGCTCATTACTTGACAGACATCAAATTGTACAGTTTGAGACTTTAAGCCTTTGACTACACTTAAAACCAGCTTAGCAGAACCTGTTATTCCTTGAATATAGAACATTATGATCAGTATAAGCAATTTCATCATTAAGCTATACACAGAGCACAATGCAAACATAGGGTTTAATCCAGCCCTTCCTCCCTCCTAGTATGTTCTTTCAACTGTTGCCTGTTTAAGGTGATCCTTAGGGGATCTGAGGTAGGAGTCACTTTCCAGGATTCAGGTTGAGTTGCTGGATACTTATCGTCTGGTTCAGGCACCGGTCCCTTCACTCGTGTGTAATGAGTCCAGCCTCTTTCTGCCATTCGGACTGCCGTCTTAGTTGTCAGCAAGACTTGATAGGGTCCTTCCCAGATCGGTTGAAGTTTGGATTCTTTCCACGACTGGATCAGAACCCAGCTGCCAGGCTGATGTCGATGGGCAGCAAATTCAAGAGGCGGGGTCTGAGCCAACAGTCCACGGTGCCTGAGAGATGATAAAGTAGAAGACAAGGCCAGTATATAATTCTTAAGAAAAAGATCCTTTGTGTCTAGGGAGGGGAGCTCTCCAGTCCTCCTGGGGAAAGGCAAACCAAAAAACCAAAGGCCTACACCTTATAATTGCCTAAGTACTAAATTACACATGGCTTGCACCCCTCTAATGACTCCCCTAGTGTAAAACTGCTAATACCTGCTTTAGGTACAGACACTCCTGAAGTCATGTGCATGAAGAGCAGCAAGAACTTACCAACATTTCGGGCTGGAACAATTAGACTAAAGGACAACTATAATTTACAATAACCTAAGATTAATGAACATAAAAAGGCTTACCACTCTTAAATGCTAACTTAAAATTCAGTTTTTAGTACACCTAGTTTAGTGATGCTTGAATATACGTGATTCACATATATGCATACCCTGAACATACACACAAGTTTTGCTGTTAGATGAGTAAAAACCCACTCTCCAGGGAGAGGAGGACAAGCCTTGGTGTGTAGTATTTGACAATATATGTGGTGTCTTTATTCCTATTAGACTTAATGTTAAGATAGCAACCTGGCATTACCAAATGGAGACCTGGGAAGAGATATGAACCATTCACTGTTCTAAGTTTGTTTAATTCAGCTTTAGTGAACCTTAAACCCTTTTATAGGAACATTTACTTGCACTTTGAGTATGGACCTTTTGCTTTTGCCCAAAATATATCAGAAAAATTATTCTGCTTTTTACAAGAATACAGTCTCATATATCTGGAATACAGACACATATAACTTATATACACACTCATAACCATACGAAACAGACATACATTCCCATTTACAAGCATGTATAGCCAATACACTACTGTTACACATACATAGAAAACTTTTACACAGTTTTTCTCACTTTTTTCATTTTTCACACTATTGTGAAACTGCACACAATTGCCCAGCTTTAGAGTACACACAAACTAGTATACGCTATAAAGACACAAAGAAATAGCTTCAGTTTACTATAGATGAGTACACAGGAAATTTTTGCCAAGTTTTAAATTACACACTGACAAACTTTCACAGTTTGAAAGACTCCTACGTAATTATATTACATGCTTTTATTACATACAAATACAACTATCCCACATTCCTGTGTAAACATACAACTTAAACTCCCATTAGATTCATGAAGTTTTAACTCTCAGAATGCATCCAAATACAGTCCTAAAAAATGTGCATAGAACTTTCTATATACCCTGATACACACATTAAGGGACTTTAAATGTAGCTTCCACATGCCTTAGACTTAATTACACAGCACACTAAAATATGTAAATGTATTTATTAACACCTGTTTAGCCCCACATAAGTATATGAATAGAGAATCACACAAACCCCATGCTACAAATTTCCTTCCTCCTTTTTTTTTTTTTTTTAAACTGCTCCAATTACTTCTCTATCTCACTTTTGTCTGTTTCCTCCCTGGCTTGTTGACTCTCTGAATATTTCCTCTAATGGCTTATTCAGCCATTCATCGATTTTTGGATCTTCTCTGAATATTAGGCTAAAATTCCTTTATATAGCTGACCTTTTAAAGTCTGAGTTATTAACAGAATGACATTGTATTCTTGGGGCTTGAGGGAGTGGGAGTCCAACCCTTTTTAGAGGCTTTTGTGGCAGCCCTTTTCTTTTCAAAGTCTGGGGTGATGTTGGGGAGATTACCTTTTTGGCCCCACCCTTCTTAAACATCGGGGTGCCACCCAGACTCTGCCTCTTCAGGGTAAAGGCTCTACCTTCTCTGAACAGTGGGGTGGCAGCCAGGCTTTTCGCATTCCCCTGGGAATGTGCTCCACCCTCTGGGTCCTGAGGCGGCAAAACTTTTCTAGAGCATTGAGGCGGAAGGCCCACCCTCAACCCCCAGGGCAAACTCACCCTTTTCATGCATGTGGGCCACTCCACTCTCCCAGCCTGAGACCACTTGACTTCAGACCTCAACTTTCATCGTTCTTTGGGGATATGGGTACAGCCAATTTTATTTTAGGTGGATGCAGTCTCTCTCTTTCTCTCATAGCCGCCCTCTTTCCCATTTCCCTTTCTTCTCCCAAGAAAGGGATATTTACATAAACCAGAGTTTAAGAATTAAGTTAATTGTTATTCAGCTAGCCTTGCTAGGCTTTTTATTAATGATTCTTACCTTTCTTTCTTTAAGAGCCTTTAGAAACAGAAACTTTTGGAAATCTCTCCATTTTTTTTTTTTTTCTTAACTTTTGGTGGGTTGTAATTACTGGAGCAGTCAGCATTAACTGGCTCTCCAATTGCCTGGGGGCATAGACTGCTTCCACTAAAACCCCAGGCTTTAATGGTTCCCACCCCAGTGGGGGAGGGGAAACCATAAGGTGGGGGAATGCTTATCCCAGGTTTTAGTTTCTCTTTTTTTTTTTCCTGCAGCCACCACATGGCACAGTTCAATTCTGCCTTGGAAAAAGGTTTATTTTTATTAACATGACACACGAGGTCAGCACAAAGCCAACTCTTATCTGCCTTATATTTTGGCCAGAATATATTTGGCAGCAAAATGCCTTTTTTTTTTTTTTTTTTTTTTTTGTCTAAACATAACAATAATATTTGATCATTTTCTTTTACCCTTTCCCTTGGTCCAATTACTTTTAGCCCAATGTTTTAACATGTTTCCCAATGGATTATTTAGAGGAATGTTCCCCAGGGACCCTAAAGGTACCCCCTTCCCTTTATTCCCAGCCGGCTGACTGCCTCTATTCCCCATTCTGAGTCTTGCCTGAGCATCTTTCCCTTAGGATCAGCTCTAGGCTCATCAGAATGTCCCCATTCTGAGTCTTGTTTGGGCATCTTTCCCTCAGGATCAGCCCTAGACTCTCAGAATGCTTTAACCACCAAGGTAATATAATATTTCTTTCCTTACCTTGGTCCGTGCACGGAGTTGCCTGGTTAACCAGAGGCAGGCCTTTTCATTTCCCCCTTTTCTCATCCACAACCGGCAGATCCAAGCATCTGGTCTCGGGCCCTTTAGCTGCCGGAGATGGGCCCCCAATGGCGGAGTCCGAGACCGCTCAATCAGCGGGGCGCGCCTTCCCTTTGTCCACCTCGGGGGTCCCCCTCCGAAGCTTTGGATCCCGGACGAGCCCCCAAGTTGTCGGAAATAAAGTGGTACCTGTAAGGGAATAAACGCTCTCTCGGTTCTGGAGGAGAAAAGAATTTATTTACTATCTTGCAAGATAGGGCGTCCAGCCAAACACATGGAAGGAAGGCTGGCGCGCGCGAGGAAGAGAATGGCGATGTTTAAATCTCCTACTCCTAATTCGCAAGTCCCTCCCCTGTTTCCCCATTGACTGGGTACTACAGAGGTTACAGCCTATCCGAGAACACTAACTAATTCATCTTTTGAGATTTTAATTTGTACAGCCAATCCCAGAGAGCCAACTAGCTCATTATTAAGATTTTGAACTGATTAGCCAATCCCCCCCAAATTTTTATTTTTTTGCTGTGAGTTCCCGCCTCTGATACTACCTCATGTCTCTTTACATCAGGCAGATTCTCTCTTCTCTTTGTCTGGGGCTTGTTTAAACTGGTTTTGCCTCCATTTCCCTTATTCCATGCTGTCTCTATGTGAAAACGAAACTTATTCCTTTCTTACACTGGGGCTACGAGGAGAGTGGGAAGGAACAGGCAAAGCTGAAGGGTAGGGAACTGGGCTTAGCCAAGAGTATTTCAGAGTTCGCTATTTTGCAGGAGTAGAAGCTCCTGCATGAAGCTATGTGAATGTGCTGCTGAAGGAGAGGGTAATGTGCTTGGAGAAGAAGAGACTGAGGTTCTGTGGCACTGACTTTGCCCCCTGCTCCAGACCTGCCCATCCTTTAAGGCCCCGCTCACCTTCAGCACTTCCAGCAAGCCCTTCCGACTCCTCTGGGCACACTGACTTCCTTCTCTCAATTCCAGCCACACTTGGTCTTGCATAATCATGCATAACTTTGGCACATGATTACAATCTGTTTTATAATTTCCTTCAAATTGATTCAAGATTTGTCGTTACCTCATTGTAAGCACCTTGCCTTTCCTGAGGCAGTGCTCAGCATCTAGTAGCTGCCCGCTCCCTACTTGTGAATGTCTTTCTGCAGCTGTGTAAAACAGTTCAAGCGTGTTCATCTCATCTAGGTCACTTGCAATGCCAAGTGTGCTTTTCTGGGGCACTGCCATCCTGTGGGGTTTGAATACTGATGGACTCTCTTGGCTCATTGTGGAAAACTACAAAATGCACACAGTCCAAAAAGTCATCATGCATTTTAACATGAGAACAATTCAAATATAGTAGTGCTCAACTTTAAGGAAACCAGCAATATCAATTAAATGGTGGGGGTAGGAAGAAAGAATCTTCTGTTTACCTGAGAACTTAAAAAAATTTTTTTGGTAGTTTTAATTCCCTTGTTCCCTAGTATGTTATGCTTCTTTTAAAATAAACTTTTAAAGTTTTTTCTCTATTTATATACATCACAATAAAATTTGATTTCTACATCTTTCTGGGTGCATATACAGTGTATAAAATGAGATATGCCTGTATTGAGAATGAATAAAACTTAGAGAGACAAAGAGGCAGAACCTTTGTAAAAAAGGTGATCTGTAAATATATACGTGCAGGTCTGTGCAGAGAGTATCTTTGGAAGTTTGTGCCAGAAAATGGCAATAGTGATTGTCTCTGGGCAGGGGAACTAGGGAACTTGTGGTCAGAGAGAGGAGAAGGAAGGAAACTTTTCACTTTATATTATTTTGTGCTATTTGAATTTTTTAACCACGTGTGCTTTTGAAAGAGGGAGAGAAAGAAAAGAGGGAAGGAAGGAAGAGATGGAGAGAAGGAGGAAGGAAAGAAAGAGAGAAAAGAAATCAAGGTAGCTGAGACTGGAGGAGAATTAGGAAGCAAACACATGGTCGAGGTTTGGGTATGGGGTGAAAGCCTGCGCCTGGATGCAGGCTGGGAGAGGTGCACACACGCACACACACACACACCACGTCCACCTTTATGATTGGGTCTGCCATGCTTAAAAAGGACACATTCTCATTAGACTTTCCATGGGGTAGGATGATGTCCTTCCTGATACCACTCCAGGCACGAATGTTCTGCTGGCTTCACTGCCCCAGGTCTGTATCCCGCTCACTGTTCCGAGGGAGCCTCAGTCATCTTGCTTGCTTTGAATCCCACAGTCTCTTGGGCCCTCTTTTCCTATGAGAGTCATTTCTCATTCCCCCTGCCGGTCTCTCTTCCCATAATGAATCACAGGCAGTAGAAGAAGAATGATGGCATTTGAGTTGGAGGAGTCCTGGAAACGATGGGCTCCAATCTTCTTGGGTTAGATAGTGACAGACACACCCAGAGAGGGAACTTGCTCCAGCTCACACAGCTAGTTATATGGCAGAGCTGGGGCTGGGCTCTAGGGCGCTCAGCCCCTGCCCCGTGCTCTTTCCACAGGGCCGCAGGCTGTCTTCTACTTTGCACACCTCCCACCACATCACAGAGATGCTGCAGGCTGGACAGGGAACACTGGCCTTGGCACAAATGCAATGGAGAAGCACGTGTGCAACTAGGACAGAACAGAACTGAACTATCGACAAGACCCTGCGGGATTAATAACTGCAGTGTGGTGGTGAACTCGGTTTAAGGAACAGTTTCCGGCTGCCGGTGAGGTTTGGCTCAGAGCACTCTTTGAACTGTCTGATTCATCCTTGCCTTCCTCCCAACCAGCCTAGTACCGGAAACATAGTAGGGATATTTCACACATGTGTGTTAAGTTGATGGATTGACTTCTCATTTATACAGTCCCTCAACTACTTTTAAAAGCAAACTGGGTTCATCTTGAAGAAGAGTCCAGTTGAAAAGAGGTGCATCAAAGGAAGTGGAGACAGAAGCAGAGTTATGTTAAGGAAGCCAGTGTGTGCATGTATAATGCAGTGGAGAGGAAGTAAACTAGAACTGGTCCCCATACTCTTTGGCCCCCAAAGACAGCCGGCTGATGGCCTCCCCTGGTTGGGTGCTTGGTGCTGTTTGGGAAAAAAATGAAGCTTTTGTGTAGATGGGTGGACAGACATCAGGGTCGTGTGTTCTGAGGCAGCTTGTGGTTGCAAAAGAACATGAGGTGGTAGATTGTTGCTGATGTTCTCACAAACATTGAGGACTGACGGTTTGATATGCTGAACCCTCTATCATGGGACTTGCTCTTATGAAGCTCATTGCTGCAAAGGAGAGGCTGAACCTCTTGTGGTTGTGTCTAAGAGTCTCCCCTTGAGTGCCTCTTTGTTGCTCAGATGTGGCCCTCTCTCTCTAACTAAGCCACCTTGGCAGGTGAACTCACTGCCTTCCCCACTACGTGGGACCTGACTCCCAGGGGTGTAAATCTCCCTGGCAACGTGGAATATGACTCCTGGGGATGAATCTGGACCCGGCATCATGGGATTGAGAAGATCTTCTTGACCAAAAGGGGGATGCAAAATGAAACAAAATAACGTTTCACTGGCTGAGAGATTTCAAATGGAGTCGAGAGGTCACTCTGGTAGACATTCTTACATACTATATAGATAACCCTTTTTAGGATTTGATGTATTGGAATGGCTAGAAGTGAATACCTGAAACTATCAAACTCCAGCCCAGTAGCCTTGACTCTTGAGGACGATTGTGTAATAATGTAGATTATAATGGGTGACAGTGTGATTGTGAAAACCTTGTGGCTCCCACTCCCTTTATCCAATGTAAGGATAGGTAAGTAGAAAAATGGGGACAAAAACTAAATGAAAAATAGGGTGGGATGGGGGGGATGATTTGGGTATTCTTTTTTACTTCTTTTTTTAATTTTTATTTTTATTCTTTCTGGTGTAAGGAAAATCTTCAAAATTAGATTGGGATGATGAATGTGTAACTATATGATGGTACTATGAACAGTTAATTGTATACCATGGATAATTGTATGGTATGTGAGTATATCTCAATAAAACTGAATTTAATTAAAAAAAAAAAAAAAGGAAAGAACATGAGGTGGGACATGCAAGAGCCCAGCAAGTGAGAACAAGTGTTGAAAGGCATGGACTTGGCAAGCAGGGAGCTGACACATGTTGTCAGTCCTACAAGCAGCACGGTGGTGTGTGTGGGATTGCTCTCTCCCTCATGCCTGACTCCCTCACCCCTGCACACACATCCAGTGACAGATGGGGTCTCTGGGGGCTGAGGTCATCACCTGAGTTTCTTGGCCTTCAAGTCTCTCAGGTCACGTTCCCACTCTCTGAACTCAATGAGAATTTTAGAGAAAACCATTGTTCCCTCTCCCAGGGACAGATAAACAAAGAGCACAGGGGACTCTGTGAGAGGGAAGTCTTCTTTCTAGTCACATGCCCTTGCCTGGGACTTTGAGAACCAGAGCCTGAAGAAAGCCTTGGATTCACCTGGCTTCTCTCAGTTTCCTAGGGCTGCCACAACAAAGTGCCATGAACTGGGTGGCTCAGAACAGCAGAAATTTATTTTCTCACAGTTCTGGAGGCTAGAAATTGGAAATTATGGTGGCAGCAGGGCCTTGCTCCCTGTGAAGGACCTAGAGGAGCTTCTGGTGGCTCTAGGCATACCTCGGCTTATAGCAGCATCACTCCAAACTCTGCCTCAGTTGTCACATGGTCACCTTCCCTCCAGCTTATAAGGACACCAGCCATTGGACTTAGGACCCACCCTAATCCAGTATGACCTCGTCATAACCAATACATCTATTTCCAAATAAGGTCACATTCATAGGTACTGGGGGTTAAGTTAGACACAACATAGTCTAACCCTCATTTTACAAATGAAAACCCTGAGCTGTGAAGGAGGGCTCATGACTTACTCGAGATCAAAAAACCAGCAAGTGGTGGAAACAGTGGTCCAAATCGGGTCTCCCCATTTAGAATTGCATGGGTCGATTTTAGGGTAGAGGAATTCATCGAGTCACGTGAATGATTTGCACTTAACCTGATCAGAGCTAGTCCTGTTAACCAGGCTGACTCACTCTCTGGTACACTGCCTACTTTCTTGGTGTCTCCTCTCTAATCAGTCCTGCTCTTACGTCAAAAGTGTCAGGGGGGCATCAAGGGATTGAGAATGCCTTTTTGACCAAAACGTGGAAAAGAAAGGCAACAAAATAAGGTTTCAGTGACTAAGAGAATTCAAATAGAGTCAAGAGACTGTTCTGGAGGTTACTCCTATGCAAGCTGCAGCTAGATATGCCAAATGGCCACAGTATGATAAGCCCAAGTCAACAGTAGTCCTGAAAACCCTAAAGAATACCTGGATCCCTATCTGAGACTCTATGCAAGTTTCATTTACTAAGTTTATTCTTCAGAAACTTAAATCCTTCAGAGAACTCCTATGCCAGCTAAGTCCCACAACCCAAAGGCAATAGCCTCTTCAAGAACATCAACCAGATATGTCCACTTTTCCCACAATGTCGACTTCCCTTTTCTACATGAACAAGTTAGAGTGGTCACTGCCTAGACATCCTTGAAGATCGGGAAATTGATTAAATTAGAGAAAGGGGTAGCAACAGATAAGAAGAAATTTAACAAAGGATTATGAATACTGAATCTCTGTATAATTTGCTTTCTTTTAATTGCTAGGGTACTAGAATAGCTAGAAGGAAAGAATTGAAATGGTGGAACTGTAACCCATAGCATCCTTGGAAATTTGCTCTGTAACTACTAGTTAAATTGTAATTTGAAAGCTATCACCTTTATATATATATGTGTTATTATATTTCACAATAAGAAAATAACTGAAACTATGGAACTGTAACCCATAATATTCTTTGAAATTTGCGGACTACTTGTTAAATTGCACTTGGAAAGTTATCACTTCTATGTATATTTGTTATATTCTACAATAAAACAAACAAACAAACAAAACAAAACAAAACAAACAAACAAAAGAGCCACGGTGAGGGCAACAGCAGTTTGGTAAAGAGTGAGGCAGGGGTGGGAGGGGCGGCAGGCAGCGCGGGATCCCTTTACTATCTGGAGTCTCCGGTCTTCCCTGGTCATGCCCACCTATTTCATGTTTATGCACAACTAAGGTTTAGAGAGTTCTTCTCTAAGTAGTGTCCTGGGAGCTGTATATGCATTGCTTCATTCAATTCCCTTAGCCTGGGATACAGGCATTATCCCTCCTCTTGCAGACAAGAATGGAGGCTCTGAAGGATCCGGCCCACTGTTAGCAAGAGGAGCAGCCAGGATTTTAACGGCTTTGATGTTTACCTGTGCTTCCTGCACCACCCTCTGCCACTCCAAATCATGTGCTTTTTTTTGCTGTTTTTTTTTTCTCTGACTTCCATAACAAGTTCTATATTTGCATCAGTAGCTGAGACATTGACTTTCTGTGGGTGAATGCTGTAACCTTTCTTATTCTAAGGGAAAAACTTGAGCAAAATGAGAGACCAGCTGCTTTGAGTGTGTGGTGTAGCAACTTGTTATGGTACTAACTCTAAAATACATTTTAGCAATATTAAATTATGCAAACTTGCAGAGTCAGAATCTAGAATATAGGCTACCAGGGAACAGGGTAGAGATAGGGAATGGGAAGTTAAGGTTTAAAATGTTCAGGGTTCCTACTTGGAACAATGGAAATGTTATGGTAATGGATGGTGGTGATTATAGCACAACACTGTGAATATAATTAACAGCACTGAAATATGTATCTGAATGTGGTTAAAAGGGGGAAATGTTAGGTTGTATATAAGTAATAAAATATAAATTAAAAATAAAATCCATGGACCTGCACTGCACAAACAATGACCCCTAAGTTAAACCATGGACTATAGTTAATAGTACAATTATAAAAATATGCTTTCATCAATTGTAACAAATGTTCCACACCAATCCAAGATGTTAATACTAGGGGGGTATATGGTACTCCTGTAATTTATGAATGATTGTTCTGTAAACCTACAACTTCTCTAATAAAAAAAAAGTTAAGTTACAGAACCATTGCCATCTTGTCTGATCTCCCTGTACTGCCAGGAGGGGAATTCTCAGGTTAATTGGAAAAAGCGCCCCATAACCGCTCAGCATTGTTCTTCTCTGTGGTAAGGAGGATGGCTGAGGGGAATACCCAAGCCAGTTTGGGAAGGCAAGATGCTGGGTCAGCCTGACATGGATGGCTGGGGCCTAGGAAGTCAGCCAAGAGAATGGTCCTGCCTCAGCTTCCCACTGACAAGGTCCTGGCACGGGCTCAGAGGCTCAATAGGAGAAAGCAGAGTAGAGCTCATGGCACTGTGCAAGGAACACAGGCTGGGAATCCAGGGGCCTGAGTTCTTCACTTTCATTGGAGATGTCCCCTCCTGGGCCCCAGATAGACCAAATGTTCTTTCCATCTCTCACATTCTAGGTTTCTGTGACTCTGGTCTCTCTTTCCCATCACAGACTTTAAAAACACTGAGTCAGCATTCACTTCTCCCCTTAGTCTTCTCAATAGGTTAAACATTCTCAAGTGGTACTCTTTCTAGACCCAAACCCTCTGCTCTCACTCAAAACCCAGAATTGATCATTGTGCTTCAGGTTGAGTCTGGCTTGGTGGGGGAAGCACAGGGGGCATTTCTTTGGTCTGGATGCTTTTCTTCAGTAACACCATCTTCCCTGAGGTAACTCTGTCCCCCAGCTGGCCTGCTGGATGATGGTCAAATTATTCTATTTACACTTATTGTAACAGGATGAATTGGGCTTACTTAGGATCAGTGGTTCAGGCACATAGTTCTCATGTCGAGACTGAAGTGGCTGATAAGCTGGGGGTGTTAACAGTTCTGTTTGGGGACTCTTGGTGAATTTGACATATTCCCCAATTTCTTCAAAGGCTTCCTTTAGAAAACATCCCCCTTTCTTTCAATTACCAAAAAGGACCTATTCCCATTCTAGCTTTGGTTCCTACTCTGGAAGAGAGTATAAGAAAGTCTAAGGAATTTGAGGAGGAAGCAGTAAAAAGTGACAGCACTGTAAGTCAGTTTGACCCTGTGGAAACTAGGCAATCTTCATGAGTGACATTCAAAATATTTAATAGACTCCAGTTGGTAAGTCATCTCATTGCAGCCCACCTGATATTAGTCCTAACTTTATCATTTGACACATACCAGAGACAACTAACTCACACAGATGAAGATAAACCTGTTTTCTGATAGGGCTGGAATTCCTAATTACAGCACTAAGGCCCTGGACATTCCAGAACTGACCTGATCAATTAGACTGCAGCTACAGGAAGAAAAGCCATCAGCCTAGGCATACTTTTGTCAAGTCAGAATTACATTTAGAATTTCCATTTACTAGTCTAGCTCTCATTTCTGCCTAGTAATAGAAGATAGCCTGTCTGTGTTATCCCAGCCCTTGGTCTCAAGTCCTGGGTTTCACCTTTTACCCGGGTTCCTATGAACTGTACCATTCCTGCCCATCTACCTATGGACTCCTCCTGGAGTCCTTCAAAGACAACCAGCCTCATCATTTCCACTTAGTTCAGCACAGGGAACAATCTAGCAAAAATCAGGAGGTTCCACTTTTGCATTCAGGATCGTTGCATGCTGCCTGGGCTCTGTGTGTAGCTCTGTGGATTCATGGGAAGGAGATGAGGGGACTGCCCCTCGGGTGGGTCTCAGGTCTACCCTGGACACAGTTGTGGAGTCGGAAGAGCTAGACTTTGGCCGACTGTCCCCATGTTCCTTTGAGTCTGCACTCAGGATGCCCCAGGCCTTCTTGGGAAATGACCATTCCTCAACTCTTTCCCTTTCTCCCACAGCAGTAATCAAAATGAATACTGGCTGAGGAGTGTCAAGGCTTTTGGAGGTATTTGCATTTTAGCATTCTCTAATAAAGAGTGTCCAAATAATAAGTATTTGAAGCCTTGTGGACCATACAGTCTCTGCTATTATAGCATGAATGCAGTCATAGACAATATGTAAATGAATGAGCATGGCTGAGTTCCAATCAAAATTTACTTATGGACAATGAAAATTGAACTGCATATAATTTCATGGGTCATGAAATATTCTTCTTTTGATTAAAAAAAAAAAAACAATTTAAAAATGCAAAAGCCATTCTTCGCTCACAGGCCTACAAAAACGGGGGGTGAATAGATTTGATCCATCATTTGCTGACCCCTGATCCTACCTATAACAAAGGCCACCTGGCTGTAATGGACACTCACCTGAGCCAGTTCCGATTAGGTCAAGGAGGCCCCACCAATGATAGGAGCTGGAGTCACTATTGTTGCTGTAGGCCTAGTTGGGTTTTGTTTCCCACAATTCCTTAGAAAATGTGTACAACTTGTGGAGTTGATTTTTGTTTTTGTCCAGACCTGGCTTGGTACATATATTAGTTTTCTAGTACCATCATAAATTACTACAAATTTATCAGCTTAAAACAACACAAATTGATTATCTCACAGTTCTGCAGGTCAGAAGTCTGGGCTGGTTCTGTGGGTTTCTCTGCTTCAGGTTTCATGAAGCCAATATCAAGCCTGACTAGCTGGGCTCTTATCAGGAGGCTCTGGGAAGAATCCCCTTTCAAGCTCATTCAGGTTTGTGGAATAATCAAATTCCTTGCAGTTTTTCCTCATTCCTTGCTGCCTGTCAAGTGGGGGCTGTTCCTGTTCCCTAGAAGCCCTTCTCTGGGCCTTCCATATGGTCCCCTGCATTGAAACCTCTGCCTCCCAACTCAGTGACATCTCTTGGACTGTTCTGGAGAAAGTTCTCTGCTTTGAAGGGCTCATGTGATTAGACTGGGTCCACTTGGATAATCCAGGATAATCTCCTTATCTTAATGTCTGTAACTTTCATTACATTTTCAAAGTCCCTTCTGCCATGTAATGGAACATATTTACAGGTTCCAAGGATTAGCATGTGGGCATCTTTAAGGGGACTTTCTTCCGTCTACCTCAGTGCATTTTTGGAAACCTAAGCCACTGGACAGAGACTCCACATTTGCCAACTTCCACCTCTTTTTATGAAGCCATTCATGATCTTCCCACTTCGAAACAACTGTTCTCTGTTCTCAACTTTCATAACACCCTGTCCTAAGCATGACTCTAGTAGGCTGTGGTGGCTTTTGCTCTTTGCCGTTTTCCTTCTTCAAGTTACAGCATCCTCCTTCTATTGCGGACTCCACCTACACTCTGTGTCCACCCAGAGGGGCTGCCACTCCATGACCACAGGGGTGGGCAAGTGACCCAGCTGAGCTGACTTTTGCATTTATAAATTGGGTCAGACATTGGACATGTGACTCAAGTGAGTCTTCCTAAGAATTGATTTATGGGTGATGGGAGAGAGAAAGTCTATTTTAGCTGCAATTGCTGATCTGAAGGATGTGTATCTGTAGTTTCCAGCAGCCATTTTCTTTTTCATATGGAGAAATCCATCTGTAAAATGAAACCAAGCAGAGATGAGAAGCATCCATTTTGTTTCTTACTGTTTTACCTGTGCCTTGCACTGTGTGTGGTCCACAGTGAGTGCCTGGTGGATGTTAGTTGAAAGAATGGCATCCTGGAGGTCTTGAGTCCCAGATTCTAGTCTCTGAAGCCTCGGTTCTAGTAGCTCATCTTTTCATCCCATGGGTTACTCCATTAGCTTTTCTAGCTAGATGACTTAGTAAATTCCTTTACTCTCTTTAGGCTATGTTGACTTGGGTTCCACTCACTTGCAGTGGAAAGAATTCTGGCTAATATGGCGATGTATCACATAACTGCCCTGTATTCTGTTTAGAACGCCTCTCCCACTAGACCGCAGACTGCTTCAGAGCAGGGCTTGGGGTCCTTACATCTGTGTATCTCCCACAGTAATGGGCCCATAAACTCTGAATTAATAAGGCATGAGGAAGGGGGGACAGGCTGTGGGAGAGGAAGACCACCTGCGCATGAGAAAGAGCTGGAGAAGCAAAATGAGTGCAAAAGAGCCAGCAAATGAATACATGTGTGCACACATAGGCATTTCAGCAATAAAAAACTCAGAGGAAAGAGGGGGCAAATGTGGCTCTTATCTCATTTTTCCTTTCATGCCTGTCTATGTTTGTTTGTCTAGCAGCAGCAATGGGCACATGGCTGTAATCTCTAGGCATCATCATAGGCTATTAACTCCTGTCTTTCTGGAACTTCTCTTCTTGGTGAACCCACCAGTGATAGGAGCTGGAGTTACTATCATTGCTGCAAACCTAGTTGCGGGCATACTTTGTGCACACTTCTTCTCTTTCTCCTATGCCTACTTCATTCACGGCCTTTCTCAGTCCCTGACTGAGTCCAAAAAGGGCAAATAATCTCCTTGTCACTTAGGCAGCATGGAGTCCAAAATAGGAGAGGAAGAAGTCCTATTATGGCTCGTCTCCCAGGGTGGTGAAAACTGCTCCCGGAGGGCTCAGTAGGCGGCAGCTCTGCTTGCCTTTGCAAGGGAGAATCAGAGAAGAGACCAGTCTATACGTATCCACTTGGGGGAGAGGGCCTTGCCACTGGGATTTCCTGTTCTGATAAGCAACTGGTGCTGTTCATTCCTGGTTTGGGTGTTGGGTTGTTTTTAATGTTTGGTCCTGGCCTTTTCCTTAGATTTAACATCTCCCCCAGGTTGTGAAATGACATACAATAGAAAAGGAGGTGGTGGTTGTGGAAAGCCAGAGGATGGCAGCTTAGCCTGTGTTTGTGATTTCCCCAGAGGAGGATGTGGGGAGAGGCGAGGGCTGAGCATGGCCACTTCACAGGTGTCTGCAATTTCCCTAATGAAGGTGTGTGACCGACTGAATTATGTACCCCAGAAAATTCTTCAATTAATTTCATTTTGTGGGTGTGGACACATTGTAAATAGGATTTCTTGAAGGTGTTATTTTTAGTTAAGGTGCCACCATTTTAATCCTATTACCAGAGGCTCATAGAGAGAAAGGCACAAGGAGGAGCCGGAAGCCAGGAGTCAACGGAACCGGAAGAGAAGGGAAAGGTTAGCACCTCGTGATGGAAAAGCTGAGGAACCGGAGGACAGTCAGGCAGCCAGGAGGCTACTGACCCCGGGAGGGAACAAGCCCTCCAGTCTCTGAAACCATGAGCCTATAAATTCCTGTTGGAGAAAGGAAAGGACATGGCCGTGTGATGGAAAAGGTGAGGAACCCGAGGACTGCCAGGCAGCCAGAACGCCACTGACCCCAGAAGGAAACAAGCCTTCCAGCCCCTGAAACTCAAAGCCAGTGAATTCCTGCTGTTTAAGCCAACCCATTGTTCTGTTTGTCATAGTAGCCTGGAAACTAAGTCAGGGCTGCAGGTAGGAGAAGAAACCTCTTGGTTGGTACTTTATAGCAGACAGGGCTTCTTCGTGAGTGCCGTGACCTTGGCTCTAGGGCAGGGGTTTAGGAGCGTGGACTCCAGAGTCAAATCCTCCCTCTGCCCTTAATTCTGTGACTCTTGGCCTCAGGATCATTTTTTGCATAATAGGTACAATAATAATACTGGTATCATGGGGTTTTTTATACAGATGAAATAAGATAAAACATGTAAAAGGTTTATATCATGCCTGAGACCCTAGGGGTGCTCAATAAATATAACCAATTACATATTTTTATTGCTATACTTTTTATTATGTTTCCAAAATGAGTGAAGCTGTCAGGTGGGCCTAGTTCCCAAAATGTTTTGATGCTGACCAGCTCTAAGGATATATTTCATAACAAGCTATAGAACAAATATAAAATTTCTTTCTTATTATGGACAACTCTGATCCAAGCAAGCTAGTTTTGCACAGAGGCTATAATTCTAAAGGGTGTTGGGGATTAAATCATGTCCCCAACAGAAGTCAAGTTCAGGTCCCAACCCCTGGCTGGTCCTGTGAGTGTGAACTCATTTCTAAGTAGGACCTTTGAAGATGTTATTAGTTAAGTGCCCAGACTGAATGAGGGTGGGCCTTCATCCAATATGGCTGAAGCTCTTGTAAGCAAAGGAAATTGGTCACAGGTGAAAAAGCCATGGGGAGCAGCCAGAAGCTGGAAGTTAAGGGAACCCTGAAGAGAAATGAGAAGATGCTACTGTGTACACTGCCATGTGACAGAAAAGCCAGGGACCAAGGATTGCTGGCAGCCAGCCCCAGAGCACCACAGTCTTCTGGGAGAAATTATTGCCTTGCTGACACCTTGATTTTGGACTTCTCCCATCCTCAAAACCCTGAGTCAATAAATTTCCATTGTTTAGGCCAACCCATTGTATAGTATTGTTTTAGCACCTGAGAAACTAAACCAAGGACTAAGACTGGTAAGTGGCTCATATATGACTCTGATCCTGGATTCTGAAAGATGGATTTCAGACTTACAAAAGAAGGATTATCAATTCAGCAGTTTTGAGGAAAATTATGATTATCAGTTTCTGAGTGCCAAGAAGAGAGGATAAAAAGTAATTTTTAATGTGAATAGGAATTTCTGTGGATCATTTGGGGCAAAGGTTTTATCTTCTCTTATATATACTGGTCATTTTTAAGATGAATTTTTAGCTTTTACATCTCAAGCAGATGTCACATATTCCAACTTTATTAATGTTCTACCTTAAGCATGTTTCCAATGAGAAATCACAGAAGGATTATTGCTGAGGAGGAGGTTTCAAGTTTTTCAAAGGGTGAACATGGAAGACGTATAAAAAAATGGGGCTCTGGGGCGTTTTTTTTTTTTTTTTTTTTTTTTATGGTAGAGCTTGTAGAATTTTGAAGAGCTTGTAGAGTTTCATTCTTTTCTGTAGAGCGAGAGAGATACAGCTTTGGAAAGTTAGATCACTGGATACAGCTCTTCGATCACATTGATTGGATGGGATCTCCCCATCACTAGGCCAGTATGACACATAGTATGACTTATATTATATTTGTATAGGTGACTTATTTTGCTTTGTAGACTCTAAGGAAGCACATCTTATACAAGTGTCCTTCTTTCCCAATACCTAACCAAGGGTCTTCTATGTGACAGCACTCGATAAATGGGTGGGTTTGTGGGAGTTGAGCATAGCAGAAAGAGTGGTTTCAGAATTAGATACACAGACCATAGTCCTAGTCCATGGTCTAAGTTTCCTATCATCCACTAGTACTGACTGTACTGACCTCAGGCTTCAGTATTCTGATCATCTGGAAACTGTGGGTAATTACACTGACCATGGAGGGAAGATTAAGACCCCACTATGAAGCATGAAACAAGCTCAAAGCTACAAAAGACTTTAAAATAACAACCTCTTATATCGATATGGGTTTTGTTTTTTATAGCTTACCTTTTTTTTTTCTCTATTGCCCAAAAATTCTGGGGCAGTCAACTTATATTCTTTGAAGTCTTTGAGATTTCAGTTTGTCTTACTTTCAAAGCAAAATTCAAGTATTCTTGTCAACATGGAATGTTGGAGTTGGAGAGGCTATTTATGATTCTAGCATTAAGTCCCACCTCCTAATGCAGAAGCTGAGTCTGGCATCATGCAAGGGGGTGGATGGGCCTAGAACTTAAAAGATAATAGCATTGCTGCAAAGGAGAGGCTAGGCCTCCCTATAATTGTGCCTAAGAGCCTCCTCCTGAATGCCTCTTTGTTGCTCAGCTGTGGCCCTCTCTCTCCAGCTAAGCCAACTTGAAAGGTGAAATCACTGCCCTCCTGCCTACATGGGATCAGACACCCGGGGTAGTGAATCTCCCTGGCAACGTGGAATATGACTCCCAGGGAGGAATGCAGACCCGGCATCGTGGGACGGAGAACATCTTCTTGACCAGAAGGGGGATGTGAAAGGAAATGAAATAAGCTTCAGTGGCAGAGAGATTCCAAAAGGAGCTGAGAGGTCACTCTGGTGGGCACTCTTACGCACACTTTAGACAACCCTTTTTAGGTTCTAAAGAATTGGGGTAGCTGGTGGTGGATACCTGAAACTATCAAACTACAACCCAGAACCCATGAATCTTGAAGACAATTGTATAAAAATGTGGTTTATGAGCAGGGACAGTGGGATTGGGGGGGGGCATAGGGATCACACTCCCATTTGTCTAGTTTGTAGATGGATGAGTGGAAAGGTGGGGGAAGGAAACAAACAAACAGACAAGGGCGCCCAGTGTTCTTTTTTACTTTAGTTGCTCCTTTTCACTTTAATTATTATTCTGGTTATTTTTGTGTGTGTGGTAATGAGGGTGTCGGGGATTGATTTTGGTAATGAATGTACAACTATGTAATGGTACTGTGAACAATCAAATGTACGATTTGTTTTGTATGACTGCGTGGTATGTGACTGTATCTCAATAAAATGAATAATAAAAAGAAAAAAGCATTGGCTAAGTGGAAAACTGGGAGATGGAGACTATAGATTCTGGCAGGAGCTTGGAAGTGATGATGGGGACAGACAGAGATGAGATAAACGAAGCAGATATTTACTAGGTGTGGTTTAGAAATAGTGAGAAGAAAAATCTGCCTGGTGAGCAAGGATGGGAAGGTGAAAGGAACCTGCATTCCACAAGCCAGGCCTATACCAGGTGCTTACTTAATGTTCACAATAATTCCATTATTTCATTGATCCTTGGCCTATTTTATAGATAAAGAAGCAGTTTCTAAAAGTTAAAACTTGCCACTGGTCATGTAGCCAGTACATTTTCCCATCTGTTGTTTTGTGAAAGCCCAGGAAGGAGAATAAGTCACTGACATTAGATTGGAAATCTAGGTTGGGCCACTTTGCAAATGCTTTGACATTAGGCTAAGAAGTTTGGACTCATCCTAGAGGCAATGGAGAGTCATTAAAAGTTTTCAATTTGGGGGACAGGGGAATGAGGCTTATGATACAACAAAAGAGATGAAATAGGAAGTTTTAACCTGACAGCTGGAAATCCCTCAGCTCATCTTTGAAATTCAAGGTTGCCACTTTAGTTTCTGTCTATCCTAATTTGTTTATTAGATTGCACCCTTTCTTCAAGGGGAATGGGGGAAGGTAGAGTTTTCAAGACTCCACAGATCCATACTACTTGCACTTATTAGAGGTATTGTAATGAGAAGCAGGGAGTTTTCCCTCTTGCTGTTGGCAGAACCCAGAACAGAGCAGAGCATACTAACGCTTTCCTAGCAATGCTCAACAATTGTGCCCAAGATGGCATTATAAGCATTCATTCTGCATTTTTCATATCTTCTCCTTTCAGTTCTATCCCCTCAAGTCCTGTACTAACTTCAGGACTGGAAATCGTTTAGTTCACCATCAATTTCCTTGCTATT
Organism: Choloepus didactylus; assembly: GCF_015220235.1. Classification (NCBI taxonomy): domain Eukaryota; kingdom Metazoa; phylum Chordata; class Mammalia; order Pilosa; family Megalonychidae; genus Choloepus; species Choloepus didactylus. The sequence goes on along the minus strand of NC_051322.1, from coordinate 29,046,129 downwards.
AAGGAATAGAGGTGAGTCATCGATGTTATTAAATTATTGCCCATAAGTTTAATGGGAAATGGAATTATGTGATGGGACTCAACAGCTGTCTGCTGCCTTGAAAATTAACACCTCGCCTTCATTCTGGTGTTTATATTTAACAAGTGCTTTACCTCATCATTTGTCTTTTGGTAGCGTTGTTATCCGTCCTGTTGTGCACTTACCGTGGTGTGGCTGCCTAATGAGCCACGGATCCCTCTTGGCACGGTCCACCTGCCCTTTTCACAATGGGGGCCTATTGGGTTCCACATCACCTGGCACTGGCCCCTGAACTGTCGGGGTGACCCTGGGAAATGTTTTATGTAGGTGAAAGTTGTTGACAGCTTGCTCCTCTGTCCAATGCCTTCTTGCTGACCCTGGGCTGCTGACCATAAAGTCCCCTGCAGCATGGGCATTGCCAAATTCTTGGGGCTTTCTTGGCTGCCTTCTGCTCTATCAAAACTTACCCTGCCTTTTTTTTCCCCTTTGCTGCAGGGTCTTATTCTCAGCTAGGTGACCATAAGAGGCAATAAATTATTTAAAAAATATTACTCTCCACTAATGAATAGGTGAGCCAATGTTTTAACTTTCCAAGGTAACACAATACAGGCACCTTCTCTCCATCTCTTCTACTCCTTCTTATAGAGAAGTTAGAGCTGCAAGGAACTCAACACACCCTTCTAGTCCAAGTACCAGTGATTTTGATTTGATAAATTTGGAGTGGAGGTTAAGTATCTATATCTTGAAAAAGCTTCAGTTGATTTTCATATGTCTTCCTAAGTAAGAGTGACTACACTCTTGTGATAATGCTGCATTGTCGAATATGGTAGTCACTAGCCACATGTGACTCTTTAAATTTAAATTAATTGAGATTTATTAAAATAGAAGATTTAGTTCTTCAGTTACACTAGCCATGTTTCAAGTGCTCAATAGCCACATGTGGTTGCCATATTGGACAGTACAAATGTAGAACACTTCCTTCATCACAGAAAGTTCTTTTGGATATGCATCTCCTATGTAAGGCATTAATCAAATATTGGTTATTGTTTATTCTAAGTGAAGAAGCAGCCTCTTGGGAACCAGGACAGGGTGAGGAGGAGGCAGAGGAGGTCACAGGACCTGCTTTCCCTGGGGGGACAGTGCTGATCAACAGGCATTTTCCTGGTGCCCAGGACATTAGTCTGCTCAGGTTAGAGTGTAACTTCTAGCCTGGCTGCATTTTCATCAGGTGTTTAGCAATTGGCATGAATGTCAACTCACAATGACATACTAATTCTAGTAATACTTATGTTCCACTAGTCAGGTTTCTAGTTTATAAAGTAGCTCCATAGCTGTTGACTTACATGATGTTCACAATAATTATAGGAGTTAGGAAAACAGTAATATTTCCATGTAAGAGCCCAAGAACGTGAATACTCATTAATAGCAGAATAGTTCCTTATATGATTAAGCCATCATAAAAGGAATGTTTTAGAGGTATACCTGTTGATTTGGAGGGCTCTTCCCAAGGTAATATTGATTGAGAAAACAGATGCAGGAAAGCATGCGTAACTTTAGGCAGGTTGTTTGCCTTTAGATCTTGGATCCATTCCTTTCCCTCTCCTGCTCTGCTCTATACTGCAGGGTGGCTGACCCCTGCTGACTGTGTTTTTCAGGCACCTGTGTTAATTGGCCAAAGGGAGTCATTGGTAGATTATTGGAGGTGGGAGGAGGTAAGAAGCCAGGGTATTTCTCTCTGTCTCTCCACCTTGGGCGACATCTTTGGCAGAAATGAGTCTCCTTTGGGGTTCTGGTCCCAATGGGGGTGAGTGCCTATGTGGGTGGAGGGGCTGGGAGAGGGGAAGAGTGGAGCTAAGCAAAAAAGGAGGAAAAAGAGTGCACTAAAAATGCATGCTATGATGACATGTATGCACTTACACAATAGCATGCATGCTTATGTTTAACAAAAGAAATGATAAAACCACTTGCAGAGGTTTCTGACTGCCTATAGGCCAATAAGTGGTAGAGCTGGAACCTGCATCCAGATCTTCTAACTTCAAACTTGGGTGCAACTTGGTGGTCAAGAATGCAGATTCTGGAGCCAGACCACCAGTGCCTGTGATCCTGGCTCCATTGCTTTCTGCCTGGGCAGCCTTGGCCTGGCGTCCTCATCTGTAGAATGGACGTAATAATAGTGACTGCTTCCTAGAGTTGTTGAGGGAATTAAATGAGTTAATATTTTCAAAGCTCTGAGTCCAGTGCTTGGCACAGAATAGGTCCAATGTAAGTGTCAAAGGGCTGTTTCTCCTACTCTTTCACTCAGTTATATTAAATGTACCAAGAAAGTGTGGACATTGCTCCCACTGTTTTAATTTTTGCGTTTACACTTTGAGAAGCCGCAGCTGTAAGACTGATCGAAAGAGTCAACAATGCAATGTAAGCAAAATAATGTGCCTTTGCCAAGGGACTGAAAAACAAAAAGGAAGACATTAGAATAGAAATTTCACATTGGGGAATTTATCTTAATAAAGTAAAACCTCCTATGGAAACTGTTTTATGTACAAAATATGTTTATTGCTGCATTTTTATAATAGCAAAAGATTGGAAGCCACTTACATATCCTACCATGAGGGATTAGTTAAAATAACTGTTAAATATCTATTTGATGGAACATCATAAACCTGTACAATTGCTTAAAGAGTAGGTAATAACATGTTAAATACTCATGCCATAATGTTATGTAGAACTACAGAATTTTATATTATGTACATATTATGATTATGTTAAAATAACACTCCGCATGAGAAACAACCTGGCATGGCACATATACTTCTACAATGAAGAGAAAAGATCATATAAAAGTTTTTTAAGCAACCAGAGACCGACTTGAGGTAATGACTCCCCGTTATTGGCTGTCCTGTTCTACAGTTTCCATCCCTCCCCTGTTGTCTATGTCAGTTTTCGCTTCTGGGGGAAAACAGGTTGGAGGAAATGCACTGTGTGTCTTTTTCATGAGCTGATATTTCATTGGAATATACCTGTGCTGGGAGACTTCTGTCTATTTAAGGAAAGGTTGTTGCTAGATTTGTGGTGTAACCAGGGGAAGAATGGAGGGAGTGGAAAAAAAAATTCTCCACTATGTTGCATCCCTTTTTCCTTCTCTCCACAGCAGAGGTTCATCTCTGGGTCAGGACTAGAATGCTGAGCTCATACAGTCAGGGGTGTTCCTGGAGTCAGCAGCTAGAGGACCCTGATTAAGCCCTGCGTCAGAGCATCTCAGTGGTTCTCCTTCTCAAAAAACATACCATATTTTGATTTGTATTCATGTAATATCTTCAGTGTGAGCTTTTGAGGGCAAGGTCTGTGTGTGTGTGAATGCGTGTGGTTACTGAGAGAATTCACATACCATACAATGTACTGATTTCAAGTATTCAGTGGTTTTTAGTGTCACAGTGTTGTGCAACCATCACCACAATCAATTTTAGAACATTTCATTACCCCCCCAAGTAACCCCATATCCATTACAGTCACTCCTCATTTTCTACCAGTCTTCCCCTAGGCCTCAGCAACCACCAATCTTCTTTCTATCTTAATAGATTTGCATATTCTGGACATTCCATATAAATGGAATTATACAATATGTGGTCTTTTGTGATGGCTTCTTTCACTTAGCATAATATTTTCAAGGTTTTTCCATGTTTTAGCATGTATCAGTCCTTTGTTCCTTTCTTTGTGTCCTGTTTTTTAATTATTTTTTTAACTAGAGAAGTTGTAGGTTTACAGAAAAATCATGCATAAAATACTGAGTTCCCACATACCACTCACCCTATTATTAACCCTTGCATTAGTGTGGTACAATTTGTTGCAATATATGAAAGAATATTTTTATAATTGTACTATTAACTATAGTTCATGATTTAACTTAGGGTTCACTGTATGTGTTGTATAGTCCTATCGATTTAAAAAAAAGTTTTCTAGTAATATATACATATATGACCTGAAATTTCCCCTTTTAACCACATTAAAATACATATGTTTCAGTGCCGTTAATTCACAGTGTTGTGCTGTATCACCACTCTCCATTACCAAGTGCTTCATTCCTTTTAATTGCCAAATAATATTCCATTGTAAGCCAGTGTTTTCTTATCTCTCTACTGGTAGCAGCTAGCAGAGTGTCTGGCACCTAGGAAGCATGCACACAGTTTCTTTTTTTTATTCGAGAAGTGGTAGGTTTAAAGAAAAATTACCCATAAAATACAGCGTTCCCATGTATCATCCTGTTAACACCTAGCATTAATGTGGTATATTTGTTGCAACTCATGAAAGAACATTTTCATAATTATGCTATTAACTATGGTCCATCAATTACAATAGCATTCACTGTTTGTATGTCCTGTAAGTTTAAAAAAATTTTTTATTCTAGTAACATATATACAACCTCAATTTCTCCTTTTAACCACATCATATTTATAATTCAGAGGTCTTAATTTTATCTACAATGTTGTGCTATCATCACCACCAGCTATTATCAAGTACAACATTCCTTTTAATTGCCATATAATATTCCATCGTAAGCCAGAGTGTTCTTATCGTTCTTATCTCTGTACTGCTAGCAGCTAGCAGAATGTCTGGAATCGAGGAAGCATGCAAAACAGTTTCTTAATAATAGTCTTTAATGGTATTCTTTTAAAAATATTCCTTTTTCCCAGGCAACCACAGTCAATTTGTTTTTTCCTATATTATAGCAAATTTTCTTCTTACACTCACTGCATATATCTCCAACTCAACTTTCAGTCCCCTACCATTCCAGTTTATTCTATACACATGGACAATATTTAGCTTCTTAAAATAATGATATTATACACTCATCCTCTTGTACAAAAACATCCAGTGGCTCTCCATTGTTTATATTTCGGCAACTATTCTGTGAATGCCTATTACATTCTAGGAACTGCCTTAGGCACTAAGACAAACTTCTGAGCAACCTAGACACAGTTCCTGCTCTCTGAACCTTACAATCTCTCAAAAAATAGTCACATGAAAAAATAAATACTTATAAATTATGAAAATTATATGATGCAAAAATTGAAATGCTGTTTAGTTTGGGAGAGGAGGGAAGTCTTCCCTGCAGAGGGAGCATTTAGTCCTGGTCCTGAAGGCTGAGCAGACGCTAGCCAGGGGGAAGGTGGAGGAGCAGAGGGTTTAGCCTGGGAAGACCCAGTGGCAGGAATGTGCTTGTTATTTTCCAGAAAAGGAAAAAAAAGCCATTGAGCCTGGGGCATGATGTGTAAGGATATGAGTGACATGTGTTTTGATTGATGGGTTAGGCAGGGGTCAGATCATGTAACGTCTTTTGGGCCTTGTTAAGAATTTTGGATTTTATATTAAGTGCAATGGCAAGCCATTGATATATTTTAGGCAGGGAAATATTAATATTCAATATTTGTTTAAAAAAATCATTCTTGGGACTATGCAGAGAAGGAAGATTAGACAAGAGTTTTTTTTAATCTAGGTGAGAGCTGATGTTGGCTTAGACTAGGGTGGTTGCAGAGCAGATAGCTGGGTTCAAGGCATGTATTGAAAGTAGAATCTATAGGATTTGATTATCGGTTGGCTGTGGGCACAGAGGGAAAGGAAGGTGCCAAGGATGACTCCCAGTTTTCTAGCATAAGCTTCTGCCTGGGTGAAAGGGCCATTTCCTGAGATGGGGAAAGCTGGAGGAGGATTCCATGGAGGCCTTGGGGCTGGGATGATTAAGAGTTTGGAGTTCAGTGTTCATTGTTGGATTTGAGATGCTAATGAGGCATCTAAGTGGAGATAGCAGATAGGCAGATGGCTATCTCTATTTGAAACCCAAAGGATAGGTCTTGGCTGGAGATAGGTACTTGAGAGTTTTTGGCACAGAAAGGGCTCTGGGATATTTGTGATAGTCAAGGAAGGACACGATGAGTTAGAAGTGACGAAGGCCCAGGTCCCAACCCTGATTACCTCCAGCAATGATAGAGGAGGAGAGCCAGCAAAGGAGGCTGAGAAGAGATAGCTGGTCCATTAGAGGGGAAGCCACAAGAAGACAGTTTTGCGAAAAGGAGACCACAGCTGTCCTGAACGCTGCCAAGAGGGCTGGATCTTGGCAGTGTTGTGGTTGTCGACGTGCCTGGTAATGGCAGGTTTCATGGACTGCAGGAGGTAGATGCTAGACTAGAGTAAGAGGGTGAATACATGCAAAATGAGGAACTGGAGACAGAATTTAATTTTTTTTAATTATTCATTTTATTGAGATATATTCACATACCACACAGTCATACAAAACAAATCGTACATTTGATTGTTCACAGTACCATTACGTAGTTGTACATTCATTACCAAAGTCAATCCCCAACACCCTCATTACCACACATACAAAAATAACAAGAATAATAATTAAAGTGAAAAGGAGCAATTAAAGTAAAAAAGAACACTGGGCGCCCTTGTCTGTCTGTTTGTTTGTTTGTTTTCTTCCTTCCCCCACCTTTCCACTCATCCATCCACAAACTAGACAAAAGGGAGTGTGATCCCTATGGCCCCCCCCAATCCCACTGTCCTCCCTCATAAGCCACATTTTTATACAATTGTCTTCAAGATTCATGGGTTCTGGGTTGTAGTTTGATAGTTTCAGGTATCCACCACCAGCTACCCCAATTGATTAGAACCTAAAAAGGGTTGTCTATATTGTGTGTAAGAGTGCCCACCAGAGTGACCTCTCGGCTCCTTTTGGAATCTTTCTGCCACTGAAGCTTATTTCATTCCTTTCACATCCCCCTTTTGGTCAAGAAGATGTTCTCCATCCCACGATGCCGGGTCTGCATTCCTCCCCGGGAGTCATATTCCACGTTGCCAGGGAGATTCACTCCCCTGGGTGTCTGATCCCACGTAGGGGGGAGGGCAGTGATTTCACCTTTCAAGTTGGCTTAGCTAGAGAGAGAGGGCCACATATGAGCAACAAAGAGGCATTCGGGAGGAGGCTCTTAGGCACAATTATAGGGAGGCCTAGCCTCTCCTTTGCAGCAACAGTCTTCCCAAGGGCAAATTCCGTGGTAGAGGGCTCAATCCATCAAACCACCGATCCCCTATGTCTGTGGGCATGTTAGCAACCATTGAGGTAGGGCAGGCCAATACCCCTGCATTCTCCACCAGCTCCTCAAGGGGGTTCTGCATATTTTTTTCCTTTTTTTTTTTTAACTTTTTTTTTTCCTAAATCAACTATATGAAAAAACAAAACAAAACAAAACAAAAAAACAAAACATACAATAAAAGGACATTTCAAAGAGACCATAACAAGGGAGTAAGAAAAAGACAACTAACCTAACTACTTTACTTCCAACGTTTTCTTACTCTACCCCAAGAAAGTAACCTAATATAGCAACATTTCTGTGAACTTGGTCCTACTATACCCATCAGAAATTAACAGACCATAGTCATTCCTTGGCATTCCCAGAACATTAAATTTACCCATGATAGCTTATCTGTTCTTGGATTATTGTTCCCCTTCCTTAATTGCTCTCTATTGCTAGTTCCCCTACATTCTACATTATAAACCATTCGTTTTACATTTTTCAAAGTTCACATTAATGGTAGCATATAATATTTGTCTTTTTGTGCCTGGCTTATTTTGCTCAGCATTATGTCTTCAAGGTTCATCCATGTTGTCATATGTTTCACGAGATCGTTCCTTCTTACTGCCGTGTAGTATTCCATCGTGTGTATATACCACATTTTATTTATCCACTCATCTGTTGAAGGACATTTGGGTTGTTTTCATCTCTTGGCAATTGTGAATAATGCTGCTATGAACACTGGCGTGCAGATATCTGTTCGTGTCACTGCTCTCCGATCTTCCGGGTATATACCGAGAAGTGAAATCGCTGGATTGAAGGGTATCTCTGTATCTAGTTTTCTAAGGAACTGCCAGACTGACTTCCAGAGTGGCTGAACCATTATACAGTCCCACCAACAATGAATAAGAGTTTCAATTTCTCCACATCTCCTCCAGCATTTGTAGTTTCCTGTTTGCTAAATGCAGCCATTCTAATTGGTGTAAGATGGTATCTCATTGTGGTCTTAATTTGCATCTCTCTGATAGCTAGTGAAGCTGAACATTTTTTCATGTGTTTCTTGACCATTTGTATTTCCTCTTCAGAGAACTGTCTTTTCATATCTTTTGCCCATTTTATAATTGGGCTGTCTGTACTATCGCCATTGAGTTGTAGGATTTCTTTATATATGCAAGATATCAGTCTTTTGTCAGATATATGGTTTCCAAAAATTTTTTCCCATTGAGTTGGCTGCCTCTTTACCTTTTTGAGAAATTCCTTTGAGGTACAGAAACTTCTAAGCTTGAGGAGTTGCAATTTATCTATTTTTTCTTTTGTTGCTTGTGCTTTGGGTGTAAAGTCTAGGAAGTGGCCACCTAATACAAGGTCTTGAAGATGTTTTCCTACATTACCTTCTAGGAGTTTTATGGTGCTTTCTTTTATATTGAGATCTTTGGTCCATTTTGAGTTAATTTTTGTGTAGGGTGTGAGGTAGGGGTCCTCCTTCATTCTTTTGGATATGGATATCCAGCTCTCCTAGCCCCATTTGTTGAAAAGACCATTATGACTCAGTTCAGTGACTTTGGGGGCCTTATCAAAGATCAGTCAGCCATAGATCTGGGGGTCTATCTCCGAATTCTCAATTCGATGCCATTGATCTGTATGTTTATCTTTGTGCCAGTACCATGCTGTTTTGACAACTGTGGCTTTATAATAAGCTTCAAAGTCAGGGAGTGTAAGTCCTCCCACTTTGTTTTTCTTTTTTAGAGTGTCTTTAGCAATTCGAGGCATCTTCCCTTTCCAAATAAATTTGATAACTAGCTTTTCCAAGTCTGCAAAGTAGGTTGATGGAATTTTGATTGGGATTGCATTGAATCTGTAGATGAGTTTGGGTAGAATTGACATCTTAATGACATTTAGCCTTCCTTTCCATGAACATGGAATATTTTTCCATCTTTTAAGGTCCCCTTCTATTTCTTTTAATAGAGTTATATAGTTTTCTTTGTATAGGTCTTTTACATCTTTGGTTAAGTTTATTCCTAGGTACTTGATTTTTTTAGTTGCTATTGAAAATGGTATCTTTTTCTTGAGTGTCTCTTCAGTTTGTTCATTTCTAGCACATAGAAACATTACTGACTTGTGTGCATTAATCTTGTATACTGCTACTTTGCTAAATTTGTTTATTAGCTCTAGTAGCTGTATCGTCGATTTCTCGGGGTTTTCCAGATATAAGATCATATCATCTGGAAACAATGACAGTTTTACTTCTTCTTTTCCAATTTGGATGCCTTTTATTTCTTTGTCTTGCCGGATCGCCCTGGCTAGCACTTCTAGCACAATGTTGACTAACAGTGGTGATAGCGGGCATCCTTGTCTTGTTCCTGATCTTAGGGGGAAGGCTTTCAGTCTCTCACCATTGAGTACTGTGCTGGCTGTGGGTTTTTCATATATGCTCTTTATCATATTGAGGAAGTTTCCTTCAATTCCTACCTTTTGAAGTGTTTTTATCAAAAATGGATGTTGGATTTTGTCAAATGCTTTGTCAGCATCTATTGAGATGATCATTTGATTTTTCCCTTTTGATTTGATAGTGTGTTGTAATACATTGATTGATTTTCTTATGTTGAACCATCCTTGCATGCCTGGAATGAACCCCACTTGGTCATGGTGTATGATTTTTTTAATGTGTCTTTGGATTCAATTTGCAAGTATTTTGTTGAGGATTTTTGCATCTATATTCATTAGGGAGATTGGCTGGTAGTTTTCCTTTTTTGTAGCATCTTTGCCTGGTTTTGGTATTAGATTGATGTTAGCTTCATAAAATGAGTTAGGTAGTGTTCCATTTTCTTCAATGTTTTGAAAGAGTTTAAGTAAGATTGGTGTCAGTTCTTTCTGGAAAGTTTGGTAGAATTCTCCTGTGAAGCCATCTGGCCCTGGGCATTTATTTGTGGGAAGCTTTTTGATGACTGATTGGATCTCTTTGATTGTGATTGGTTTGTTGAGGTCTTCTATTTCTTCTCTGGTCAGTCTAGGTTGTTCATATGTTTCCAGGAAATTGTCCATTTCCTCTACATTATCCAGTTTGTTGCCATAGAGTTGTTCATAGTACCCTCTTATAATTTTTTAAATTTCCTCGGGATCTGCAGTAATGTCACCTTTCTCATTCATTATTTTGTTTATATGGATCTTCTTCTCTCTTTTTGATTTTGTCAGTCTAGCTAGGGACTTGTCAATCTTGTTGATCTTCTCAAAGAAGCAACTTTTGGTGTTATTTATCCTCTCTATTGTTTTTTTGTTCTCTATGTCATTTATTTCGGCTTTAATCCTTGTTATTTCTTTTCTTCTACTTGGCTTAGGATTGGTTTACTGTTCATTTTCTAGGTTTTTCAGTTGATCCATTAGTTCTTTGATTTTGGCTCTTTCTTCCTTTTTAATATATGCGTTTAGTGCTATAAATTTCCCCCTCAGTACCGCTTTTGCTGCATCCCATAGGTTTTGGTATGTTGTGTTCTCATTTTCATTCGTCTCTATATATTTAGCAATTTCTCTTGCTATTTCTTCTTTAACCCACTGATTGTTTAGGAGTGTGTTGTTTAACCTCCAGGTATTTGTGAATTTTCTAAGTCTCTGATGGTTATTGACTTCTAATTGTATTCCATTGTGGTCAGAGAATGTGCTTTGAATAATTTCAATCTTTTTAAATTTATTGAGGCTTGTTTTATGTCCCAGCATATGATCTATTCTGGAGAAAGTTCCATGAGCACTAGAAAAGTATGTGTATCCTGGTGATTTGGGATGTAATGTCCTGTATATGTCTGTTAAATCTAATTCATTTATCAGATTGTTTAGGTTTTCAATTTCCTTATTGGTCTTCTGTCTGGTTGATCTATCTATAGGAGAAAGTGATGTGTTGAAGTCTCCCACAATTATTGTGGAAACATCAATTGCTTCCTTTAGTTTTGCCAGTGTTTCTCTCATGTATTTTGTGGCACCTTGATTGGGTGCATAAACATTTATGATTGTTATTTCTTCTTGTTGAATTGCCCCTTTTATTAGTATGTAGTGACCTTCTTTGTCTCTCAAAACATCCCTGCATTTAAAGTCTATTTTATCTGAGATTAATATTGCTACACCTGCTTTCTTTTGGCTGTAGCTTGCATGAAATATTATTTTCCATCCTTTCACTTTCAATTTCTTTGTGTCCCTGTGTCTAAGATGAGTCTCTTGTATGCAGCATATTGATGGTTCATTTTTTTTGATCCATTCTGCAAATCTATACCTTTTAATTGGTGAGTTTAATCCATTTATATTCAACGTTATAACCGTGAAGGCATTTCTTGAATCAGCCATCTTATCCTTTGGTTTATGTTTGTTGTATATATTTTTCCCTCTCTCTATTAATATCCTTTAATGTACCCATACCGAATCTTTTTAGTATTGAACCTTTCTCCATGTCTCTCTGTCCTGTCTTTGTTTCTCTGTCTGTAGGGCTCCCTTTAGTATCTCCAGTAGGGCAGGCCTCTTGTTAGCAAACTCTCTCAGCATTTGTTTGTCTGTGAAAAATTTAAGCTCTCCCTCAAAGTTGAAGGAGAGCTTTGCTGGATAAAGTATTCTTGTTTGGAAATTTTTCTCACTCAGAATTTTAAATATGTCGTGCCACTGCCTTCTTGCCTCCATGGTGGCCGCTGAGTAGTCACTACTTAGTCTTATGCTGTTTCCTTTGTATGTGGTGAATTGCTTTTCTCTTGCTGCTTTCAGAACTTGCTCCTTCTCTTCTGTATTTGACAGTGTGATCAGAATATGTCTCGGAGTGTGTTTATTTGGATTTATTCTATTTGGAGTTCGCTGGGCATTTATGATTTGTGTATTTATGGTGTTTAGAAGATTTGGGAAGTTTTCCCCAGCAATTTCTTTGAATACTCTTCCTAGACCTTTACCCTTTTCTTCTCCTTCTGGAACACCAATGAGTCTTATATTTGGACGTTTTATATTATCTATCAAATCCCTGAGGTCCATTTAGAGTTTTTCAATTTTTTTCCCCGTTTTTTCTTTTGTGCTTTCATTTTCCATTCTGTCATCTTCCAGGTCACTGATTCATTGTTCAACTTCCTCTAGTCTTGTACTATGGGCATCCAGAATCTTTTTAATTTGGTCAACAGTTTCTTTAATTTCCATAAGATCATCTATTTTTTTATTTAGTCTTGCAGTGTCTTCTTTATGCTCTTCTAGGGTCTTCTTGATGTCCTTTATATCCTGTTCCATGCTCTTCTTGATGTCCTTTATATCCCATGCCATGGTCTCATCATTCATCTTTAGTTCTTTAATTAGTTGCTCTAACTACTGTATTTCTTCTGATCTTTTGATTTGGGTGCTTGGGCTTGGGTTATCTATATCTTCTGGTTTTTTCATATGCTTTAAAATTTTCTGTTGTTTTTGGCCTCTTGGCATTTGCTTAACTTGTTAGGGTTCTTTTAGGATTTGTAGACCAATTGAAATCCTTATCTCTAATTTGTCAGGTCTACAGCTTCGTGGAGTACACTTTCTGTGACTAACCAGCAGGTGGCGTCCACGAGCCACCTGTTCCCCTCAAGGCAGTTCTTCCCTGCTTTGCCTCTGTGGTGAGTGGGGGAGTAAGTCTTGTGGGGTCCAGTTGGTGTACCAAGCTTGCGTGTGTAGTTGGTGTTGCCCGCCCTGTATAAGGGGCGTGTGTCTGGGTGGTCAGGGAGGGGGCGGCTCTAACAACCAAATCTCCCTGGTGTTCCTGGAGTTTTAAAGCTGCTGCAATAGTCTAATCCTTGAGTTCAGTCCTGCCACAGTTTGTCTCTGCCACTGACCCACAAGTCCTTGGTATTGGTGTGTGGCCCCTGAGACTTGTGAACGGGTCCCTCTTCCAGGCCTCGCACCCCCTGGTCCTCTGTTGAGGGATGACTGTGCTATGTCACAGGTGAGTGCTGTCCCCCCAGGGCAGTTCTGGGCTGCTGGGCTGTGTAGGGAGGCTCCCAGTCTGCTGAAATGATGTCTGAATGGAGCTTGTTAATTCCCACTGCTCCACCTTCCCAAGTCTGGGACAACCAGCTGAGGGTGCAGGGAAGGCTAATGTCCATGCCCAATTTTGTGGTGTATGCATGTTATTTGAAGCACTTCTGTCACGCTGGGTTGTCTGGGGCAGCTCTGGGCTATGGGGCCGGTGATGGGCAGGAGTGTTTCCTGTCCACCAGGATGATGGCTGTGAGCGGACACCACCCTTTTCTTGGGAAGTTGTGGTGTTTAGTGAATTTTCTCAGCCACTGGATTGTTGCCTTTTGTCTCAGAGCTCTCAGTTCTGCTCTTGTCTTGACCTGCCCAAATTGCAAGTCTTTGAGGCTTACTGTATTGGGCTTCTTAGAGTAATTGTTTTAGAAAATGAAAAAAAAGATTAAAGAAAAAGAAAAAATAAAGGGCCCTCCTGGCAGATCTAATGGGTTATTGAAATGCTAAGAGACAAAGCAATTAGGGCTATTAAGGAAAGATCCAGGGGGCAGAGAGATCATTTTTCTTTGGGTTTTGCAAATGAGCCTGCGGGGCCTAAGCTCTGCCCTTCCCCTTTCTATGTTCACCAGAACTCCAAAAAGCATCCGCTTTTGTTTTTGAGTTTTTCTTGCTGTTTTTTTGCTATGCCTGTCTCCTCTCTGCTGGGCTGGCTGCTCTCAGATTCTCTGGTGTCTGGTCTCAGTCTATCTATGGTTGGAGTTTGGATGAGTAGAATGAGCTTCTGGTAAGAGCTGCCACTGCAGTTCTCCCTTCTCCTTCCCGGCGCTGACAGCCCCTCCTCCCACGGGACTGAGCCTGGCAGGGAGGGGTGCGGGTCCCCTGGCTGCAAAAACTTACAGATTTTGCTGATCCCAACAGTTCCACGTTTTCATGAGTGTTGTATGAAGTATGCCCAAAGTCAGATTGCTTTGTGGTGTCCAGTCCATGCAGTTCCTGTCTTTCTACCTACTTCCCTGGAGGAGTAACTAAAACATACAGCTCACCAATCCACCATCTTGCCCCGCCTCAGAATTTAATTTTAATCAAATTAAAGTCTGATTTGTCTGGATCTCCTGGACTCACCCAAGATAAGCCTAATCCATCAAAGAGTTTCCAAGAATTGTTCTCTTCTAGATGCTAAATATGATTTTGACGTATTTTGTTTCCTGGATTTACACCAAGATCATGCCAAGTTCCCATGTTGTGAGCCTGACGACAGAGTGAATGATAGCTCAACACACTGCATTTTTCTGAGCTCATCTCCAAATGTACCTGAAAAAACCCGAGTCTGGGTGGTTCCAATCCAGGGGCTTGATGGGACCAAATCATAAATGCATTTCATTATAGACAAGAAATATTACTGTATTGTAAATAATTTTTAGAAGATTAAATACTAACAGATAAGGAAAAAGGACCCATCATCTATTTTGCACCTATTAGCTAGCAATAACTGCAAGAAGCGTTCCTGTTTGTTATATTGTGTCAGTGAGTGGTCTGTTTCCAGGGAAGTAGGATCTTCTCTGGCTTGATGCAGCTAGTCCCACTGCGTGGATGGCATTGCCTACAGGGAACATGTTGCTTTCACAATTTCCTGCAGCCCTTAGGGTAGTGATGAAAGGAATGGCTTAGCCGGTGTGTTTGGGAGGACAAGGTAATAGAACAGGGATGTCCAGTCCCACAGTTAAAGAACAAGGGTCAGCAATCCAGGTTGTTTGAGATAAAATATGCTGAGTAGTACATAGTTACCAGAGGTAACAGACCAGCAGGAGACTAGAAGTGCAGGTAGGAAAGCAGGTAGTGGGGCAGATAAACGGCCTGGGTATGATGCACATATGCACTGAGGCTGGGTATTCAGAAAATCAAGGCAGTTCCCCGAGCCAGTATTCTGGCTTGAAGTTTCAAAAAGAGCAAGTTGGGGCAGGCTTCCAAATGAGTCGTCGTTCTTTCTTCCCACCCATGGACTAAGAGCAGACTTGCCACTTCTCTCTGTTTTCTGTTGCTCTGGGGTTGATGGCGAAACTGTGTTCCTCAGTCTCCTGGTATCCCTTCCTTAAGAGGCCCACCCCAAATAGCTGACTTGTGAGAGCCACACCTTCTGCATGGCCCTTTCTCAGCTTCACCATGTTGTTCCCTTAGAGCAGGTACCGAAAGAGGAGTGGGGCGAGGAGAGGGATGTTGGGATAAGTTGACACCAGCTACCTGGAAGAAGTTCATCTGCTTTCCTGTGACTATGCCTTTAATTCAGGCTTGTCCTTAAACCCAGGACTGACCCCTGCAAAATTTTGAGGTACATGGACTGTCTAATGGATCCCCCCAGTCTCCAAGCAACCTTGCCACCATGAGCTCATCCTGCTTCTCACTGTCCCATCCTCAATTAGTGACTTCACGTATCACCTCTGCCTAGGATATTTTTTTGTTTTGTTTGCTTTTTCCAGTTATCTGTTGAGTCAGAGACAATATGTCTTATTCCTTAAGAACTTGGGTTCTGGAGTCAGACCCATCTGCTGCTTTGAATCTGTGTGACCTCGGGCAAGCTTCTTAATTTCTCTAAGCATAGATGTGTTCATCTGTATAAAACAAAAAGCAATTCTACCCTCTGTATCTAGGGAAGGCACAGGTTTAATGCCCATCCTTTGTTCCAAGACCAGATCTGCTTCGAATCTCTACTTTGTTATTCATTCTTGAGCCACTTTGGAAACCCTAGAAGGAAACTGACTTTTCTTTTTATATTTTCTCTTTAACTCTAGGTACCCTTCTGTTCTAAGCGTGGGCTTACCTGTTTCCTTTCCTTTGGTGCCTCCTTTGACTTTCCAAAGCCAAAGATGCTTCCCAGAAGTAGGTACCAATTGCTGACAGGGCGGCGCAGGAATGAAACACGGACACAAAATATAAAGTTTTGGGAGCGGGGGACTCAGAGCCTTGAAGGGAAAAAGCACCTCTACTTGCTCCACAGCATATTTATTACCTTCAGTTTTTCACAGAAAATAGGGGAGTTACTAACAGGCTAGAGAAAGCAAGATAGGGAAGTTAGCAAAACAGGGAAGTCAAGGACAGACCATTCAAGACTTGCATGCTTCTTACATTAACAATGCGGGTGCTAGGGAAGTCAAGGATGCATTTCCAGCTCAGGCTATTTTCCCACAGGTACCTGCTGCTCCAAATGAGAAAGAAAGAACACCAGCTTCCCACTCAGTGGAACCATTGGCTGTGCCCCATGGCAGCAGCACTTTTCCTCCCAAGGAGGCTATTACTACTAAACCAGAAGAGATGAAAGCTGTAGGGACATAATGGGAGATGCCACCCCCAAGGTCACCTGAGAGAAAGAGCACCGTACATTGGTTGTTGGTCAGAGACTATCCCCCATGCTTTAGGACTGCACCTCATCCTTGCAAGGCATTGTTCCCCAGATGGAGCTCTAACGGTATCTCCAACAGGATAATCTACTTCCAGAGATGAGGTGTACAAGACCAGTAAATCCTTATGTCTACTGTAAATTAGTTCCTTGGTCGGAAGTATTGTTATGGGAGATGGGAGATATTGAAGGTGAGTAAGTTCAGTAAGTTCAAGAATGGTGGTTTTGGCGGAAGCATGGTGAGCAGCAAACCTGTTCAAGTTCAGAGAAACTGTCTATTCCAGTGAGAATGCCCCCTTCTTGATGGCAGAGGGTCAGTGTATGCAAATGGCCACCAGGTGGCAGTCTTGTCCCCCTGGGACATGATATACTGGTTGCAGCTCTGTGGCTGGCAAATTGGGCACTAAGCAAAATAATGTTTATTAATGTTTCTAAACTTCTTTAAAAACCTTTAACAAGGATAAAAATCTCACTGTCTATGCTGATTTTTAAATATATTCCCCTAGAAGGAAATACCTCTGGTTAAGAATTATTGCATTTTTTTGTAAGTTTCTACCTTCACCCACCAGGAATATTTTTGTGGAATTTTGTAGTCTCAAAAACAAGTTCCTTTTTTTTAAATAGAATATATTATATTAATAAAATTCCCCCCTCCGCTATTTGACAGAGGCCTTTCTCTACCCTGTCTCCTCCCAAGGTTTTCTAGTATCAGCAGAGGAGAGTATATATCTGCCCACCTCTACCCTACCATGTTTAGTTTTGTTGGTTTAACTACTGCTTAAGATGTTATCTATGGTGTTTTTAAAGAGCTGGTGATCATTTTTCCTGAATTGAAGTCCTTCTTCAGGTTATAATAGGTAATCTTGGAGTTCTAGTAAAAAATATTTCAATGCTCTAATAGGGACAATGAGACATAATAAGCAAATAAGCAAACCCAGTCCATCACTGTAAGAAGGAACTTTGTTGTGTGACTTCAGACATGTCATTTTTGCTCTCAAGGCCTCAGGGGCCTCAACCATGTATTAAGGAAGTTTGAGTGGTTTTCAGTTGTGATAAGTGGAATAACATCTTTAAGTTGCTTTGTTTTGGTATATTTACTTTAAATATTTTCACCCAAGGCTTTGTTTGTGTGTGTTTCATATTTATCTTGTATATCTTTTAAAAACTATTTTAATTTTCAATGTCTCTGTGTCTCCTTTTTCATCTTTTATAAACAGTGCTGCACCTTTTTAAAAATCAAATCTGACAATCTCTTTCTTATTATTGAGTTTATTCTATTTATTATAATTATAATGTATTAAGGCTTATTTATGACACTTAGAAGCATGTGTGTGTGTTTTCATTTTCTATACTTAGTTTTCTTTGTCCTGCCATTTCTTGGAAAGAATAAAATTTTTTGTTAGTTTTTTCTTTTTTCCTATATGTGGTAAAAATATGTTCTATTTTTATATTTTCTGCTAGTTATCTCTACTCACTAAGACTCACTCTTACACTCATTTTCTCCTATCAGTGTCTTAGGCTTATCATTAACAATGTCCTCACCCCGGATAAAACAAGAACCTTACAAATTTTCACATTTTTTGGTCTTCCCCTGCCCCAGATCCCCTGTAAGTATTATCTGGAATTTTATTTCTAGGTAGTTATCAATATATTATTTTGTAGTTATTTGTTAAGATACTTCCTTTCTTTAAACACATTTGTTATGTATCCCATTTGTTCTAGTTTGCTAATGCTACAGGAATGCAAAACACCAGAAATGGATTGGCTTTTATAAAAGGGGGTTTATTTGGTTACACAGGCACAGTCTTTAGGCCATAAAGTATCCAAGGTAATGTGTCAACAATCTGGTACCTTCACTGGAGGATGGCCAATGGCATCCGGTAAACCTCTGTTAGCTGGGAAGGCATGTGGCTGGCATCTCCTTGCTCCCAGGTTGTGTTCCAAAATGGCATTCTACAAAATGTCTGCATCAGTTTCCAGTGGCCATCTTCAAAATGTCTGTCTCAGCTCTAGCTTCTCTCTCAGCTCCTGCACATTCTTCAGAGTGTTCCTCTTGGCTGTAGCAAGCTCATTCCTTCTGTCTGAGCATATATAGTGCTGTAGTAAACTAATCAAGGCCCAGGCTGAATGGGCGGGGCCACACCTCCATGGAAACTGTCCAACCAGAGTTATCACCTACAGTTGGGTGGGTCACATCTCCATGGAAACACTCAATCCCAAAGAATTACAATCTAATCAACACTAATACATATGCTTGCCTACACAAGATTGCATCAAAGAACATGGCCTTTTCTGGGGCACACAAAATATACAAACCGGTACACCATTGTTTCCATTTGGGTTAATTTCTTTTTTTACTAGAATACTTTAAAGTCCTGGTATGACTGAAGATATTTTTATCTCATCCCCCACCAGACACACATTTAAATAAAAATGTAAAAGATATTCTTTCTTTTCTTCTGACTGACAGTATTCTGTTGAATAGACTAATGTTTAGCTGATTCTTATTCAGCCTTTTCTCTTCTGTCAAATTTTAGGTATTTCTCTATTTTAAAAGATGTTTCTAAGTTCACTCAGATATGCTGTTCTGTGTTTGTTTACTGATTTACTTATTTATTTATTAAAAATATTATCTATCCTTGGTAGGTATTCTATGATCCCTTTCAGTCTGTACTATATGGTTTTTAAATTTCTAGGGAATTTCTTGGTTATGATGTCTTCAAATATTGCCTCCCCTGTAGCCTCTTTTTCCTGTTGCTTTGGGATTTCTATTAAGTTGACATTGGCGCTTCTGTCCTCATATCTTTTAATATTGCTTGTACACTTTCCATGTCTTTATTCCTTATTTTTTTTTTGTCTCCCAGTTAACCAATTTATTCTCTGGCCTTATCTGGTTTGCCTTTTGTTATGTACATTGAGCTGTTTAGTTTGAAAAAGAGCTTTTCATGATTGCTGTATTAGTTTCTATTGCTGCTGTAACAAGTTACCACAAATTTAGTGAATTCAAGCAACACAAATGTATTAGCACACAGTTCTGGGGTCAGAAGTCTGACTTGGCTTTCACTGGGTTAAAATCAAGGTTGCACTCCTTCCTGGAGGTTTCAGTTTCCAGGGAGAATCTGCTTCCAGGCTCATGCAGGTTATTGGCATAATCAGTTTCAAGCGATGAGGGACTGAAGTCCCTGTTTCCTTGCTTGTTGTTCCCTGGGGATAGTGCTCAGCTTCTAAAGGTCACCCACGTGCCTGGCTGGGGACCTGCTCTGTCTTCAAAGCTACCAACAGTGGGTTGAGTCCTCCTCACATCTCATGCTCTGCCTTCTCTTCTGCCGCCTCTTTCTCTTACTGACTTCACCTGCCTTTAAGGGCTCATGTGATCAGACTGGTTTTACCTGGGTAATCCAGAATAATTTTGCCATCCCAAGATCTGTAATCTTAATCACTTCTGCAAAGACATTTTCACAGGTTCGGGGATTAGGGCGTAGTCATCTTTGGGGGCCCATTACTTAGCCAAGCACAATCACCTGTTCTTGCTTTCTGTTTTCAATGTCCATTCTCACCCTCTGGGGATAGTACCATGGCTGGGTTTTAACTTTCTTTTTAATCTGTTTAGTTAGATCTAATGATTCTGATGTAGGACATCCTACTTGTTGTCTTTCTTATATAGTGCTCAGGCTTCTTAATGTCTCATGGTTTTTGACTGTCAGCTACCTCTGCTTTTCATGGGAAGTGTGCACATTCTGTTGAAAGTTGTGACTCCACCTTGTGTCCTTCTCTCTCAGGCTGGGGGTTAGGCAGGCTTTGCCTCTCATGTAAGGGCCTCTTGTGATCCCCTGTGTGAGAATGGTTTGGGTTTTGGTACAGTTATTCCCTTACTCATCCTTCCCCATCCCCCATGGAGGTAGGGCTATTGAGGCAGGGGGTTTTGTCAAGACCCTATGTTGTAGGGAACCTGAAACACACTTCTTTCCCTGGCTGTGGAGAAGAGGCTCAGCTTGGCTCTCTCTGGCCAGGGGTCCAGATTGGAGCTCCCTGCCCAGCCCCCTCCTCTCCCTCCTCTTCTCTCCCTCTGTAGTACATCTCACAAACACTGACAGAGAGTGGAGGACTCAGTTCAAAACTATCCCTTCTCCAAATGCCCTACTGCTGAGCTTTTCAAATTGTGCATATAGACCTGTGTATGCCAATTGTTAGTCATTTAAAAAATAGTAATGTTACAGATGAGCTGATAAAAAACTTTCCATCTGATAAATTGTGCATAGTCTTTACTATACCTTTCAGTTATCAATGGTGGGAAGTGGTTTTGATAACCTTAACAATAATCTAACATGCCACCACATTTTTAAATAATTTTTTTTAGCTTTTCAATTTTGCTTTTACTAACTCATTCTCATAATAACTTTGTAAGGTGTTAATGTTACCCATTCTGTGGATAAAGAAACTGAGGAGTAAAGAGCTTTGCTTATTTCTTCCTGGTAATAGCATAAGCTAGTGACAAATAGGGCCCCTAACTTTGTGGGTGTTTTTTTTGTTTGTTTGTTTGTTTTGTAAATCAGGTGTTAAAGCTAGGCTATGCTGAGATAAAAGAAAAAAACCCTAAATTTTAGTAGCTTAAAAAAAAGGTTTATTTCTCACTCACATAAAGTCTGCTATGAAAGATCAGCCTTCCTCCATTTTACACTTTTGCCACCTGGAACACCAGACTTTCAAGGTCACCGACGTAGGAAATAGATGGAAGAGGCACCTGGCTTTTAATACCTAAACTGAGAAAACCACCAATAATTTCTGCCCATTGCTCTTGGCCTGAACAAGTCACATGGCCCTGGCCAAAGTACAAAGAAGACCGAGAATTGTGGAGGAGTCCATGAAATTTATGATGACAACTTAGTGCTTCTGTCATAGCCACCAGTGAACCAATTATCTGGGATTTCTTTAAAAATAACACGTGTCAACTAAAATGCCATATTACATGAAAATTGCTTACAAATACTAAAAAGAAAAAGAAAGATTGTGAAGGGGTGAAAGATGAAAGACTAGCAAAATGTTAATTGTCGAATCTTGGTAATGATACATGAAATTCATTATATTATTATCTTTACTTTCGTGTATCTTTGAAAATTTCCCATTATAAAAAGCTAAAAAAAATACAAAACCAAAAACCCAGAAGAACCAACACTGATTCAGAGGAACCTTATTCTGTATATCTGGAGTGGGGCTTGGGCATGAATAGTTTGCAAAATCTGTCTAGGTTATTCTGATAGTCAAGAACTAAGGTGATTCAACCATGCCACTCGTCAAGGTTCACATGCATGCCACGAATAATATAATACACACATATGTTTGTAGTTGTTGAACTTTTCGGTTCATGAATAATCCATTTTCATTATTTTTGCTCTGACTGCCTGTTAACTATACTTAACCTTGAATGTTTTCAAACCTGTGATCCTGATGTTATAAGATAAAATGTTTCTTTCCTACAAAGAAATTTAAGAAAAGAAAATTCTGCTGAGGTCAAAATATTCAGTTCCCTCTACCTCTGGGTTTTGGAAATTGGATGATGTGATAGATTTAAAATGCTGCAGATTCTTTGCAGTTTCTCTCATTGAGACTGGGCTCTATTTCCCCACTCTTGGATTTAGGCTGGCCTTGTGCCTTGCTCTGAGCCATAGAATGCAGCAGAAGGGACATTGTGGGAAT
Source organism: Choloepus didactylus (assembly GCF_015220235.1). Taxonomy (NCBI): domain Eukaryota; kingdom Metazoa; phylum Chordata; class Mammalia; order Pilosa; family Megalonychidae; genus Choloepus; species Choloepus didactylus. The sequence goes on along the minus strand of NC_051322.1, from coordinate 29,024,007 downwards.
TCTGAGCCTTGGCTTCAAGAGGTCTCACAGCTTCTGTTCTTACCCTCTTGGAACCCAGCTGCCATAAGAAGAAGCCAGAGCTGGCTTGCAGGAGACATGCCACCCAGCAAAAGCCACACCAGCTACAAGACATGTGAGTGAGGCCACATCAGACCATCTAGCTGAAATGACCTCCCAGATGACTGTAGTCACATGAATGACCTCAGGTAAGCCCAGCCCAAATTGTTGACCTGTAGAATCATCAGCAAATAAAATGGCTGTTATTTTTAAGCCACTAAATTTTGGGATGGTTTGTCCTGCAGCAATAGACAACTGATCAGATGGTCTTATACCCTCAGGCTCTCAAGTCAAAAGATTTTAAAATGTGATTTCTCTCTCTATATATATTTTTGCAGCCCTTTTTATTCACTTCTTAAAAATCTTTAGGCTGATATCTTAGATATTATTTAAAAAAGTCTCAGAGTTTTGTATATATATCAGTCATACTGCATCTCACTCCAAGGAGAACTGGTGTCCTTTAGTCACACAGCTTTACTTTTATCTACTTTTATGATATCTGAACTGTAATCTAATGTGATTTAATTTGGGGCTTGGAACAGAATTTACATTGGCATTGAGAGAGTTTTCCTGAGAGATAAACTTTCAAGGAAACACACCTCATAATTCAAGGGGGAAATGTGAGGTTTTAAAATAGTGTGATTTCAAAAGCAACACAGTTTAGGCACTAAAGCTAACACATGTGACTTATTCCCCAGATACGGTTGATGATATTTAGCTCTTCTATGATTGACTCAAGAACCTCAGAAGGCAAGGATAGTATTAGGGTTTTCAGTACAGAAGGTGGTAAAAGTAGGATTGAATGTAATAACTGTTTGACTTGCACTAGTTTCTTATTACAGTTGGGAGAGTTATAATGTTCTGCAAAATCACTCCAAAGACCTAGAAGTTTAATGAAGCAAACTTTCCCCTTTTTTGTGCCAACGCTGCATGAGTCAGGCACAGAGAACCACTGTTTTCCAACCATTCTCTTTCAAAGTCTCTATGCATTAAGGAAAGTTTGAATGAGAAACTTGCAATCAAGGTAGGGCTACTTATATGTCCCACAGATTAAAGCTATTGTGAACTCCTGAGTTACACCAGTGCATCTGCAGATCCTTGGGAATGAGTTGCTAACCTGCTGTTTTGAAGTGTTGTTATGGTGCTATTGCTATAGATTGAGCCTTGCTTGTGAGATACTGTATAAAAAAGAAACATGAATGAAAGGTATCAGTTTAGGGGGTGCTTTTTACCTTCAAAATGCTCACTATATCTAGCAAAGTTTACAATCCAGAATATTTGACCCTAGATGATAATTTTCAAAATACATTTTAACCAAGAATAACTTTTTCCTGTCTGAAAGCTATTTTAAATTTATTTTTAAGCTATGCAGTTTACATCACAAATGAGAAGAAATCATATACTAGAAGAAAGACATTTACTGTGAGAGAAGGCTGAGTACTATGCAAAGGGGTCAAATGGCAGACAGGCAACTTATTCAACCCCAAGACTCTGCTGATAGAAAGAGTGCCCAAGACAGCAGGGAAGGCTTTCAAGAGAAATCCAACAAGGGGGCTTTGAAGAGCTGCTTCTCTGTGCATGGCCTTGAACTCAGGGCTGCAGTCAACTCCAAAAATAATGAGGCACAGCCCTGTCCTGAAGCAATGTGCAGTCTAGTGGGTATATAAGGCATAAGGCATCTGAAAAGTTAAGAGCAATTAAACAGATAAATGAAAACACGAGATTTGAGTCATCACAGCAATGCATGATAAACCTGAAATGAGTGCTATGGTATATGCTAGAAGAACTAAGATAGAGCAGGGGTTGCCGAGGACTGGGCATGAAGGAAGACTGTACATCATATGCCGCTGGTTTAGTTTCTGGATTCTGAAGAATAGACAGAATTTGGAAAAGCTGAAGGGAATGGGGAAAGTAATCCAGTCTGGAACAGGATAGAGAAATTAGTATGTAGAATAACAAAGGAAAGAGGCAAGAAAGCCCTTGATATGAAACAAGTTTTGGAGACAGTGAGTACGAGAGTTTGATTCAAGTACAGTGAATGTGTGTTGATGGATTACTGGGTAATAATTTGTTTTTAAGCCTGACCCTGGATGCTCCTAATGGTCAAAATTTGGCCTACTTGTATTGGTAACTGGGATCTTATATGTTTTTGGGTGTTTTCAAAATTTGTTAAGCTGCCCCAAATCTTAGGACTATATGGGGTCTTAGTGAGTAGGCAGATAATTTCCTAAGAGTTATAAACTGAAAAAAGACGCACTACTCTTTCTATCTTGAAAGGGTGATGAAAAGCTCAGGGCAGCCCAGCTGATCCATTTAATTGGGATCAGGTTGAGAACCACCCTACACCAAAAAATGAAGTTGGTTTTATAATCTAAAGTCAATTTTATCTTACACAAAGTTGAGCATAAACAATCTTCACCATACTTCTTTACACAGACACATTTGTGTGTGCACAAACATACATACACATGCACTAAAGAGTGACATTTAAAATGTTGAACAATCAGAAAGGAATATAATAGATGTGCAAAATATATGTGTCATAAAGCTGATTACTGAGTGATTTAAAAGAAGTTGCAAGTTGTTCATCAACTTATTCTTAAAATTTCCAATTTGTTGATATTCAGAGGGTGATTATGACCTTTGTTTGAAGTGATTGTCACCTGAAAAATAATGCCCCTGTCTGAGCCCTGATTTGATGTAGGAAATATCATCAAACTCTTCTAAGACTACATTGAGTTGAGTCATGAGGTCCTCAGTGCCTGGTGCTTTGTGGCAACCAGAGGCTGGATTTGCAGCTGTGTTTTGTGGTTGGGTTTGCATGAGGTCTGGACCTGGAGAGCCCATGTTGCAGGTCCCACTGACAGTGCTGCCACCTGGTCCACTGACCTGCCCACGATGGCCCTCTGAGCAGATGGTGGAGCTGCCTACAACCCTGCTTCCTCGTGTTTACCAGCTGACATGAGCATCCCTTTTGCCAGGGTTGCATTTAATGGTGTTGCACAAGAAGTGGCAGGAGAGGGTTTCCATGTTCTGAGCTCTGAGGGATCCCACTTCTCTTTTGACTTCAGTGGGAAGGATCTCTTCCTGTAATAGTGGTTGGCCAAGAACCCTTCCCTTTGTGCCAAGAGGCCGATGAAGGCTGACTCACAGAAGCCTGAGAGGACTCAGGCACAAGCAAACGTCTATTTTCTTAAGTGCACAAAATTCAAGCAGCAGTCTCCATGGAGAAGAAAATGTAGGCTGGATGAGCTTTAGCCGATTAGCTTCTTTAAAGGCTGTTACCGTTCTTTTTTAATTAGGAGGAATTAGAGATTATGTTCAGAACTCAGTTACCTGTGTGTATAGAAAACGGAGTCTAGTTTTCCATATAGAATATTTTTAATCTGTCATCTTTATACAATCCTGAATGAAAGAACCCTCTTTGGAATTTTTTTTAATGTAAATAGGTGGACTAGGTGGACACTTCTTGCTGTAAACGTCAATGTCAGGTGACCAGGGAGGTTTAGCCAGGTAAATGTTCTATAACCATGAGGTATATTATTACAAACTGGGCCCACTGTTAAATATTGTTAACTTCAGCATTATATAACCAAAGATTATGGCAGAGGGTTTCAAGGCTTGATAGGTACTGTAAGCACTAATGGAGGGTCTAAAAATGCAAATCTTGGATCCCAACCCCAGAGACTGATTCAGCTGGGAAGGGCTCTGGAATCTTTGTTTTTAACAAATACCTATGGCATTCTGATGCACTCTTACCTCTGACACCTTAAGAAACACTGAACTAGGGCATTATGTTTCAGATGATTGTAACTGCAGATCTTTTAAAGGAGAGAGGGAATGATTAAAGGTAAAGTAAAGGGAAGATAAAGATGGTATTCTTGATATCTAAATCAAGAAATGAAAAGGAAAACATCAATAAGGAGCTTCTTTCTTCGAAAGAATTGCCCTAACATGCCATAGTTGTCTAGAAGCTGTGCAAAACAGGAATGAAATGAACTATGGTTCATTTCTCACAAATTTACAATCAGATTAAGACAGAGGTCATTATGGCAGAGACACCAGGCAGGGGAGAGATGGGATCATTCTGCCAGTCTCTTTGTTCCCAAAACTATTACCCTTTATGAATGAAATGAACATACTGCCAATTCTGATACTAGGTCATTAACCAAATAGTTAAATTTAATAAAATCCCAGACTAATCCGGACAATTGGTGGCCAATTGGAAACATTCTCATTGAGTTCTTGCTTACTCTCATTGAGTTATACTTACTTTTATAATATGCTAATGGATTCAAAGTCAATTATGCTAGAGAATAGTATGCACGAGGCAGAAGAAATGAGCTGGATTTACATGTAACAACATGGAATAGATCTTAAAAACAAAAAACTTAATGAAAAAATTAATGTACAGAATGAGATTGATGGCAGAATACCATTTATGCATATAATATGTACACACAAAACGATGTTACCTGTTTTTCAAGGCTGAACACACATCTAAATGAAAGTATGAAAGATAGAATGGAAATATATGTATTAAGTAGACCATGATGGGGTAAGGGAAATTGAGATTGTGGATGGAGGATGAAGGGAAAAACTACAGAACAAATCACAAGACAACAAAACAAAGCATGGGCCTTGCTACAAAGCAATGATGATTGAGGAGTATGATGGACTCAATTCCGTGCCTCTGAGAGCCACAAGAAAAAATGTTCAGGCTTTATGGATTGAAATTTGGTTGAAGTTATATGCGTGAAATAAATAAGAAAAGATATTGTTTAATCAAGAGTTAGATGGGCAGTATCAATGAGTGCTATGATATCTCAGAGAATAGAAATAAAAAAGAAAAAAGGCAATATTTTAAGGCAAAAGGAAAGGAAAAACAAAATGCTCTTTGATGTCTGCTGGTGGTTTTCAGATGCATTCAGTTGAATGACTTGCTTTGAAAATCCCTTACTTTCACCATTTTCTCAATGCTCCTTTGGAATGAATGCCAGACTAGATCTTTTCCTATTCCAGACTCCCAAGGACTATTACATTTATTTTATTCTTATATATGCCTCTTTTCCCATATGTACAGGAAAAAAGATTGAATCTTGCTCTAACAAGGAAAATGCTATTTTAACTTAATTTCATTTACTTTTTATTCATTGTTTTGCACTGCTTTTTACAGTCCTAGGGCTCCGTGAAGTCAGGTGATGTTTACAAAATGTGCTCTTCTAGCTCTTATTAGTTGAGGTAATGCTAACTGCCATAATAGATATACTGCAATTTCAGAGGATTGAAACTTATAAATGTATTTCTCACTCACATCACAGTACAATGATGGTTCTCCTGGACTTCTGGCTCTCATCTGAGCAGTGATTCAGGAATCAGGTTCTTTTAATCTTGTGCCCTAACCACCTTATACACATGACTCTCAATTTGCCCGGGGAGTTTTTTCCATTCCAGCCATGTGGAAGGGGAAAAGAAGATGGAAGACCATGTTTGGGAAGTTTTGATGGGCCAGGACTGGAAGTAGCAGTATGTTACTTCCTCTTCCCATCCCATTTGCTAGAAATAGTCAAATGGCTGATGGAGAGGCAGGGAAAGGTAATCTTGCTGTGTGCTCAAGTAGATGAAGAGATGGGTCTGCCATGTAACTCCCATTTATTTACTTAAAACAGTCCCTCATTCATAGGGTGTTCTGGTTTGCTAAAGCTGCCGGAATGCAAAATACCAGAAGTGGACTAGCTTTTACAATGGGTTTTTTTTAGTTCACAAATTTACGGTTGTTTAAATCCATGAAAATGTCCCAATTAAGGCATCAACAGGAGGATACCTTCTCTGAAGAAAGGCTGATGGCATCTGGGGTTCCTCTGTCATATGGAAAGGCATATGGCCAGAGTCTGCTGGGCCTCTTCCAGGTTTGGCTTCAGTTTCCGTTGCTTTCTCCAAAATGTCTCTGGGCTTCTGTCTTAGTTTCTCTCTCTCAGCTCATGTGTGTTCTTACTTGTTTCTCCAAGGGCATTTCTCTCTTAAGTGTCTGGGGGTCCTCTCTTAGCTTCTCTGGAGCAAACTCTGGATTTCATCTCTTAGCTTCTCTCCTGGTTCTGGTTTCAATGGCTGTTTCCAAAATGTCTCTGGGTTGTTTTCTCTCTAAGCATCTCTGAGCTCTCCTCAAAATGTCTCTGCCTTTTATCCTCTTATAGAGGATGCCAGTAAACTAATTAAGACTCACCTTGAATGGGCAGGGTCACCTCTCCATGGAAACAACCTAATCAAAAGGTCCCACCCACAGTAAATCTGCACCCACAAGGTTGGGTTAAAAGAACATGGCTTTCCTGGGGCACATAATAGATTCAAAACAGCCCATAGAGGGTGAAGAAATGGGGGATGATAAAAGTGATGGGAAATATACCTTTGATTTCACTTGTTATACTTGATGTATTCAACTGATTTTGGATAAGGAACCAGGAAGAAAGCTACATGAATAGAACAATTGTATGCACTGTAAGGACTAGTAAGCCTCTGCCTGGAAATTATCCCGGCATATGGCAGACTGGACAATAATCAGCTCTGCACAGCTAAGGCAGTCCCAGTGCCTATCCATCAGCTGCCTTTTCTGAATACTCTGAGCCAATTTCTAGATGTCTGCATTTTCCAGTCTTGGTTGAATTTTCTAGATTTTAACCCTGACCTGCCCACACCTTTGGGACTTGCTTGTCCCTTTATGCCTTAGGTGATTTCTTTGGAATCCACTTCTTGACAGCCTGATTTTCTTTACCTAATTGCCTCGACCCTGGCTGTGCCTGTAGAAATTTTCCTTCTAACTTGTTTGAGTGCATGGCCATCCACCTCACAGATAACTAAATACTGGATTGTGGCATAAACTGTTAGGTATTATTTTGTTGCTGTCTTCATCTCTTTGTGACTATGGTGTGCTAATAGTTGGGTTTCCTATGTGAAATCCCCACAAAAGAGCTGAATGTGTGTGTGTGTGTGTGTGTTTGTGTGTGTGTGTGTGTGTGAATGTATTTAAATGCAGGATGCACTTTTTTTTAAATAGAGAAGATGCAGGTTTACAGAAAAATCATGCATAAAAAGAGGGTTCCTGTATGTCACCCTATTATTACATCTTGCATTGGTAAGGTACATTTGTTAAAACTGATAAAAGCACATTTTTATAATTGTACTATTAAGTATAGTACATGGTTTAACTTCCAGTTCACTATGTTGTACAGTTTCAATTTTTAAAAAACTTTTATTCTAGTAACATATATACAACCTAATATTTCTCCTTTTAATCATATTCAAATATATAATTTAGTGGCATTAATTGCATTTACAATGTTGTGCTAGTATCACCACCATCCATTACCAAAACCTTTTCATCATCCCAAATAGAAACTCTGCACATTTAAGCCATAACTCCCTATTCCCTACTCCCACCTACATTTTAGATTCTGACTCCGTGAGTTTGCTTATTCTAATTCTTTCATATCAGTGAGATAATAAAAAATTTGCCCTTTTGTGTCTGGCTTATTTCACTCAACAAGATGTCTTGAGCAAGGTTCATCCGTGTTGTCACATATGTCAGAATGTCATTCCTTTTTATGGCTAAATAATGTTCTGTTTTGTGTATATACCACATTTTGTTTATCCATTCATCTGTCTGTGGACATTTGGGTTGCTTCCATCTTTTGGCAATCATGAATAATGACACTATGAACATTGGTATACAAATATGTTTGAGTTCCTGCTTTCAGTTCTTTTGGGTACATACATAGAAGTGGGGTTGCTGGGTCATAAGGTAATTCTATACTTAACTTTCTGAGGAGCAACCAAACTGGTTTCCACAGTGGTTACACCATTTTACATTCCCACCAGCAGTGAATGCGTGTTCCTATTTCTCCACATCTCTCCAACACCTGTAATTTTTTTTTTAATAGTAGCCATTCTTGTGGGTGTAAAATGGTATCTCTTTGTGGTTTTGATTTACATTTTCCTTATGACTGATGATGTTAAGAATACTCCATTTCATACCCCCCTGCTCCCCACCTTCTTTTGTACTTGTCACAAATTATACCCTTGTATATTGTATGTCTAAAACCACAGATTTATCATTAGTTTTTATGCATTTGCATTTTAGCATCTGTAGGAAGAAGTGGAGTTACATACCAAAAAAACAATACAATAGTAGTGGCATTATAATTACCCACATGCTTACCATTACTGGAGGTCTTTATTTATGCCCCTTTGAACCACTATTTAGTGTTCTTTTCTTTCGGTCCGAAGTACTATCTTTAGCATTGCTTATAGGACAGATCTTGTAGTAACGAACTCCCTCAGCTTTTGGTTACCTGGGAATGTCTAAATCTCTTCCTCATTTTTGAAAGAGTTGCTGGATATAAAATTCTTGATTAATAGTTGTTTCTTTCAGCACTTTAAGTATTTAAACCCACTGAGTTCTTGCTTCTGTGGTTTCTGATGAGAAATCAGAACAATCTAATTGGGACTCCCTTGTATATAACAAGTTGCTTTTCACTTACAACTTTCAGAACTCTCTCCTTATTCTTTGCATTCAACAGTTTGATCAGTGTGTGCTGGGGCATATTTTCCTTCAAGTTTATCCTGTTTGGTGTTCTCTGTGCTTCTTGGATGTGTGTATGCATGTCTTTTGCCAAGTTTGGGAAGTTTTCTGTCATTTATTTGAATATTTCTTCTGCCCTTTTCTCTTCTCCTTCTGGTGCCCTCATAATGTGTATATTGGTATGCTTGATGGTGTCCCCCAGGTGTCCTAGGCTATTTTTGCTATTTATAATTCTTTTTTTTCTTTTTGCTCCTCACCCTGACTCATATCAATTATTTTGTCTTCAAGGTCACTGATTCTTTCTTCTTTCTTTCTTTGGGGATTTTTCATTTCAGTTATTGTGCTCTTCAATAGTTCTGTTTGGTTCCTTTTTTTTTTTTTTTTTATTAAATTCAGTTTTATTGAAATACATTCACACACCATACAATCATCCATGGTATACAATCCACTGTCCACAGTATGATAACATAGTTATGCGTTCATCATCACAATCTATCTCTGAACATTTTCCTTACATCAGAAAGAACCAGAACAAGAATAAAAAATGAAAGTGAAAAAAAAAAAACACCCGAATCATCCGCCCATCCCATCCCATTTGTCCTTTAGTTTTTATCCCCATTTTTCTACTCATCCATACACTAGATAAAGGGGGTGTGATCCACAAGGTCTTCACAATCACACTGTCACCCCTTGTAAGCTACATTATTATATAATTGTCTTCAGGAGTCCAGAATGCTGGGTTGGAGTTTGGTAGTTTCAGGTATTTACTTCTAGCTATTTGTTTGGTTCCTTTTTAAAATTTCAGTCTCAGTATTGAGATTCTCATACTGTTCATTCATTGTTTTCCTGATAGCCTTTAGTTCTTTCTCTGTAGTTTCCTTCCTCTCCTTGAGCATATTGAAAATCATTTATTTTAAAAAGTCTTTGGTATATCCACAGTCTCGTCTTTGTTGATGTTTTCTGTATTTTTATCCTGTTCCTTTGGATGGGCAATCATTTCTTGTTTCTTTGTCCTGTAATCTTTTGTTGCACACTGTACATTTTGATATTTTGAAATGTTAACTCTGGGATTTATTCTTGAGTTGTTTCCTGAGTTTGTATCTGGCTAGTGATATGACAGATTTTCTTCAGTGCCAGGGGCTAACAGAACTAAGCAAACCTAAGTGAAAAAAAACAAAAAAACAAACCTTTCTCTCTGTTTGCAAATTGGGTTTTCATTCGCTGGTGCTCTCTGTCAGAGTTAGCCCTTTGATCAGGAAGGTCAGCTTAAGATGAATGCAAAGTACAGGGTCTTCCCTGTCTTTTCTGGGCCTGTGTCTTATCTTGGGCTCATGCTTGCTAGTGGCCTTAGGAGTTCCCCTGTTTATAGGAGTTTGACTGCTCCCCTCTATTTTCCAGGAAACAGACCTTCTTCCTCCCCCAAATGTTCCCCTGCAGGACTTAAAGCAGGTAAGCCATTGCCCCAGGCCACCTGCCTCAATTTTTTATTATACTGCTTTCCTTATCTCAAGCTGCTTTCACCTGGAGTGCAAATTTGGGGGTGTGGGGGGTGGGGGGCCACCCTAAGTCAGTCTTTCCCAACTGGATCAAGGCCAGGGATCCACAAAGGGAGCACGTACTGGCTCCAAACTGCCCTGGGGTGGGGATGAGGGAGGGGCCGGGAAGGATGCCAGGAGCTTCTTCCAAGACTCTCCAAGTACACTTTCTTGACTGAGCACTTGCCCAGCAAATGCAGCCCTTCAACCATCCTCTGCATTTCTGAGGAAACATGCATCAAATCTCTGTCACGTTTGTCTGGGGCAGATTGGTACAGTGACTGTCCTCATAGCCAGGCCCCCAGCAATCCGAAGTAGCTAATCAAAAGTAGTGATCACTGGTTGGACTGTGCCCCCCACCTCCTGGATCTTGGGGAACAAGGTTTTTATGTCTGTCTCTGGCACCAGCAAGCTGTGCCAGGTGCTGGAACCCACTGCTGCCTGCTGCGAGAATGGGGGGCAGGGGATGGTAACTGCTGTGTGACTAGCTCATTTCACTGGTCTCTACAGCAATTTACCAGTCTCTTCTTGCTCTTCCCTATATCCTGCACAGTGTCCAACTGGATTCCAGAGTTACAAAATAGTTGGTTCAGACAGTTCCTGCCTGTTTACCAGTTGTTCTGTTTACCAGAAGGATTGATTCCTGAGGCTTCCTGCTATACCATCTCATCACAATTCCTAGTGGGAGCGAAATATTTTATTCCACATTCTCCTGTGTATATTTGCACATGATGAGAAGTGTGATGAGTCATACAGATATTTCAAATAAAAACTTAAATTTGAATTATGAAAGGAAGTTCTCCTGGAGACATCTGTTCCAGTGTTTCTGCCATGTGTTTAGGAACCAGCTCATCATATTTGGTAACTGTTCAAAATGCTCTGGAGGGAAGTGAGGCTAAATACAGACTTTGGTTACATAGAATAACCTGGGTCTGAAATATGTGCAGGTGTAATCAATCCATGATGCATCTATTGATAATATATATTTGTCCCTCTTTACTCACACAGTTATATGAACTATCAATAATATATAGTGCAGTAATTTCTTTGCCTTTTCTTTAGTTGAACGATTGGCAAATAACACCCTGTGGGCCAAATCCAGCCCACTGCCTGTTTTGGCAAACCAGATCTTATTGGAAAACAGGCAAATGCGTTCATTTACATGTTGTCCATGGCTGCTTTTATGCTACCGTGGGTGGCAGAGTTGAGTAGTTGTAACAGAGACTGTATGCATTGCAGAGCCTAAAATATTTACTATCTGGCCTTTTGCAGAGAAAGTTTGCTAATCCCCTGCTTCAGGCATATAAAGTAAATGCAGACGCATTGAAAGCACTTAAATAATTCCCAGTACAGAATAGATGGCCAATAAATGTGAGTTTTCTATCCCATTCTTCCTTTCCTCGTGTTGTTCCTTCTATTTGGAATTCTTTGACTTTGATCATTTATTCATTTATCCAATGGATAATGTTTCATGTGCCTGCTGTGACGGGTACTCCTCTCACTGCTGGTGATGTGGCAGTGAACACAGCACACAGCCTCTGCTCTCACAGAGCTCATATTCTTATGTGGTGAGAGACAAGGGACAGATAAACAGTAGCTATGTAACAGCATGTCACCTCACGATTTGCCTTAGGAAGATAAATAAGGCAGGGTACAGGACTCTCTGCCTGTTTAATTCTTACTCATACACTAAGTTGTACTCAAGCTAACTTCTTTTAAGAAGTCATCTCGTTCTCCCTTCCTTGCCTGTTCTCTCGAAACTCACTTTATTTTGTTCTTTTAAGGCATTTAGGTCATTCTACCTTGGATTTGAGTTCTTTGGGTATGTATTTCTTCTCCATCATGGATTGTAAGCCCATTGATCACAAGGGCAATGTGTAAATTGTTTGTTTCTCAAGAGCCTGACAATTGCTGGGAAATTGGTAAATATCTTTAATCAACCACGTCTTGGTCTTAAAATGGAGGTTTTTCAGTCCTCAGGATGTGATTTAGACCCTCACTGTGTGTAGTCTTCCTGAGTTTGTGCCCATCCCAGCGGCCCACCAGTCACAGGTAGAAGGAGGGGGTTTCTTTCATTTCCTGGAGCTGGCAATTCTCTCAGGAATTAACCACAAACACAGGCCTGTCTGGCTCATAAGATTTACTCTTTCTCTTGATATAGAAATCAGACAAAATCTTCTTAATTGATTATACCTCGAATTTTCTCCAGTAAGGGGAAAAATCCAACAAATCAACTGAATAAAAGGGAGACAGAGAGGGAGTTGCACAGTTAGTTACCAAGTTGGCATTTTGCTGCTGCTTTAAACCACACACACCCTCAGAGTTCATGGGCTGGTCAGTTGGGAGAAAACAGGTTACTTTGTTGGAAAGAAAGCACTGGTGGTTGTATTAATCAGTGCTTAAGGATCAGTTAATTTCTTCCATGTGTGGGCTGAATGGGGCTATTCATGAAAAGGCATCTGGGAAGGAAGTGAGGGGATTGTGGCTGAGCTGGGCTAGCCCCTGAGAGTGGAAAGGAAATCTGCCATCTGAACAAATGAGCGTTAGCTGGGGTGAAGGAGAACACCAGAGGTGCTTGTAGAAGGTGAGTGAGAAGGAAATGAAGATTCTGAACTGTTACCAATTAGCACAGTTCTTGGGGCAAAGCCACAGAACTGGGCCGTGGGTCACAGCCTTACACTCCACAAGGGACCCTCCATGGAGAAGACCCCTGTCTGTGACCTTTGGCCTAGAAGATTCTGCTTTTGTGATTGTCTCATTTTCCTCAGAACCATCACTGATGTGTAATAATATTTCTTAGCACTGGAAGAAAAAAGCCAGTATTTGAGGTTCTATAATACCTAATAAAAAAAAATTCCTAGATTCCCTTAGCTTCTATCTCAGGACACCTAAGTTCTACTGAAATGGAAGGTTTGGAAATTTCTGTAGACATCTGGGAGTGTTTATATACTGGGGATGTGACAGCTGCTAATTTTCTGTGGGGACCTGTGAGTCTTTCCTCTGCCCACCATGTAAGCCCTCCCCTTTGAACCTGGGAGGTCTGCCTGACTGACATACACTTGCTTCCTACTTCCACTCTTCCACATCCAGACCAGTCAAGGGCCCTGGTCTCCTGGAAGCCAGCTTGTGTTCTTGGGCCATGGCTGATCTGTTTTTTTTGACAACCTGTAGGCACCTGGGATAGCAGCATCCCCTTGGGCAGATAGCTTGTAGTGCAATGGACTTATTTGCCCTGTAGGTTTTTACTCCTATGTTTTTAAAATCTTTACCATGAGGGCCATATTTGGACATATCCATCAGTTGAATCTGGCTTTGTGTCTATATAAAGTTTGTGTTGTCCAGCTGAGCAAGCAGAAAAAAAATTGTGATTTTTAGAAGGCGAAGACAAATCTATTACCCATCATTAGTGAACTTGTGCTTATCTCTAATGAAAACACAATCAACTTTTCCCTTTAGTAAGTATATGCACATTTATATAATAGTAATATTGGTATTACCAATGACTTACTGAGTGCTTATTATGTGTCTGGCATATGCTAAGCACTTCACAAACATAATGTAACATTTATAGTACCTTTATAACACTATATGCAAATACCAATATTATCTCTATTTTATAGATGAGGAATGCAAGGCTTCAGCTGATTAACTTTCTTAAAGACTCATAGCTAGCAAGAGGCAGAGACCGCAAACCTAATCTTGGTTAATTCCAGAAATCAAGTTCTTAGTCACTGTGTATAATTGTCACAGTTCACAAAACTAAAAAGTAGAGGAACAGAAATTCAAACCCAGCAGCCTGACACAGAGATCTCACTCATTTTTACTGCACTGTGTTTATATTTTTGTCTGTGTTTATATACTGAAAAAGAAAAGGCAATCTGTGGTGGTGGTGGTGGACCTGAAATAATTAACTTATTAACATGAGGTACAAGTCATGAAACAATTACTATTTCAAACTGCATGGCTTTCAGTAATTGTGAGAAGTTATATATCATATGACTTCTCACAATTATTTAAAATGCTTCATATTTCAGGCTGCTATGGGTTGAATATATACTAAAACAATTTAATGTCAAGAGAGTCCTCATCTCTCTTTACAATCAGGAAACACAACAGACAGGGTTTGTAAATTGGGATGAAAGTTAGAACATAGTGAAATACAACTTTACTTGAAATCTCTTCTTCCAAGGGATGAGGTGATAGATAAATTTTCTGTTTATCTAGCACAGAGAAGGGGTTTACAATGCAGTATCTGAAAAAAGCTTCATAATTTTCCTTTAATGTAAGCAAGAGGACCCCATTTTCTAATTTAATAGTTTCTACTCTCAAAGATGGGACTTATGTCACCTATTTACATAGCATTTGCCAGAAGTTTATTTAACCCAGATCTGATTTAAATCTAAAATTCCACAAAATAGACTCTTGGCAAAATGAGGAAATATGGATCTTTTGATTCTGAATTCGGGCACTTCACCCCTGCTGCCTGTTTCTTTCTGTGTCGCTCCATAAGCTTGTTGGAAGAGTACTGAGGCACAGGCCTTCAGGATGATATGTTAGTCATTTGTGCATGTTTTAGTCATTGACAAATGTTTATGGTTTGTCTTCCAGACACATAGTAAGTTGCGCTTCCTGGCTTCCTTGGAGTTTGGTGGGACCACATGACTAGTTCTGGGCAGTGAGTCATGGTGAGTCATGTTTGGAAGTGATGGGTGTCACTTTCTGTCATAGCACTGAATTGACAGTGCGTGACCGTCCAAAGCTCTTTCTTCTGCCATGGACTGGCCATGGACCTTATATGGCTATTCCGTTAGCTTGGTTTCTAGAGTGGGGATATCATGGAAAAGAGCTGAGACAAATGATTATGTGGCACGAGCAAAACTTTTTGCTTTGTTTTGTTTTAAGTCACTGATATCTGGGGGCTGTTCATTACTTAGCACAACTGGCCTAACTTGGGACCAGTGGTACTGGTTAGAATGTTGTATGGAATAGTCAAGCCCTAGAATCACCAAGGTATTCCTCAAGAACCATAAATGGAGGAGTGGGGAGATTTTCCTTACATATTAAACTTTATTATAAGGCTATAATAATTAAAACAGTGTGGTAAATTAATGCGATAGGTAAAATAGTCAGTGAAACAGAAATGAGAGTTCAGAAACAGTGCCAAGCATATTGGGAGGCTCTCTATTTGACATGGTAGTGTTGTAGATCACTGAGGGAAAATGGAGAAGTTAAGAAATGGTTCTGGGACAGTTGATGTTCCATATGGGAAAAAAAAAATCTTTATCTCACACACAAAAATAAATTCCCAATATATTAATTAACTGAATATGGAAAATAAAATTTTAAAGCTTCATTGGAAGCTTCTAGTGGGTAAAAATTTCTTAGAAGAGACAAAAAAGGTTGATGAAAAAATTGGTAAGTTAAGGTACATTCACTGCTATAAATATGAAGAGATAAATCACATAGAGCAACCCATATAACTTGCAAAGAATTGCGTATCAGAAAGAAAAAGATAAACAAATGAATACTAATTCACTTCATGAGCAAAAGATCATAGCCATTTCACAGAGGAGAAATACACACAGCAAATAGACATAAGAAAATATACTCAGTACCATTAATGAGGAGGAGAATGCAAATTAAAAGCACATTAAAAACTCAAAAATTAAGACGTCTGCCAATACCAAATGTAGCTGAGGATGTGGATCAATGGGAATTTTCATGTTCTCCTTATAGAAGCATAAGTTGGTACTATTTTGGAAAATATTTTCACTCTCTTGTAAAGCTGAGCATTTCATCAGCTCACACCCGAACAATGTCACTCATAGGTGTCAAAAAGAAATGCTTCTAAAAATGCATCTAAGACACGTGCGGGAATATTCATAGCAATATTGTTTGTAAGAGCAAAAATCCTGAAACAGCTCAAATGTCCATTGACAGGGATACAAATATTTGTGGAATATTGTTTTTTTTTTTAAAAAAAGGAATATTATACATCAATTAAAATTAATGGACTTCACATACATGTGTCAATATGAATGAATCTTTGGAAAATAATGCTGAATGAGAAAAAAGTCCTAAAAGAATATATATAAAATTGCACTACTCCTACAATGCTTCAAAACAAGCAACATTAACCAATATGTTGTTTGGAGATGCATGCATATATGATAAATAATATTTTGTAAGAGTAAAGGAATCATAACTGCAAAATTCAAGATAGTTGTTACTTGTGAGAAGGAAGTTTAGGAATGAGCTAGGAAGGGGAACACCTTTAGTAAAATGGTTTTGCTAATATTCCAGCTCTTCTGTGAATGATAGGTCCTTGGATGTTCATTTTATTAGTACATTTCCTACTTTATGTTTTTTTAAAATCTGTATTAGTTTTCTAGGGCCAAACTGCCACAAACTGAATGGCTTTCAACAATAGAAATTTCTTTTGCAGTTTTGGAGGTTAGAAATCAAGGGCTGGCAGGGCCATGCTCCTTCTGAAGGCTCTAGGGAAGAATCCTTCCTTGCCTCTTCCTAGATTTGGTCATTGTCTGTAATCCTTGGCATTCCTTAGCCTGTAGATGCAGCCCTCCAATCTCTGTCTCCATCTTCACATGGCCTTCTCTTCTCTGTGTCTCTTATGACATCTGTGATTGGATTTAGGGCCCACCATAATCCAGTATCTTAACTTGAAAGTCCCCATTTCCAAATAAGGTCACATTCACAGATACTGGGGTTTAGGACTTCAACATGTCTTTTTTTTTGGCAGGGGGTGGGGGGGTGAGCAGCACAATTGAACCCAAAACAAGTATGTAACAAGTATGTAACAAGTCATATATTTTTTCCCCCAAAGGTCTTACATAGGAAGAATAGCAAATATGTGTCCAACAACATTTGGACAAAAGATAGGATAGGTCTTTTCATTAGCAATCTCCTTCTGGCAACATGGAAATTCTTCCTTCTCTAAGTACCTTTTCACAGTGTTGAAAATTAGAGTTGCCTTTCCCAACATTTTTTGTTTCTGATTTCATTGTTCATGCATGTTTCTGAAAGTCTTGAATATATACCAAAAGAAGGAATCTTTCCCTGACGACATGTTCTTTTCTTCGTTTTCTTTGTCTTCTGTCTTCTCCTTTCTTTTTTTTTCCATTAAAAAAAAAATTCAACTTAATTGGTCTATTGATAATTTGTTGCTTTATAGTTGTAAGTCATTTTTCTTCCTTGGTCATGCATTATTTTTAAGACATTTTCCTCTAAAATATTTCTTTTTTGTCAACATGAAACACCTTTCTCAAATGATAGCCTGCCTTTTAAATATTTTTATTTACCTTTTCAGGCAATTCTTCCATGCCTCCATGCCAGCACTTGCACTTTCCCAGTAACTCTGATAATAGTTATAATACCTAACATTTATGTAGCACTTATTATGTGCCAGGTTCTATTCTAAGTGTTACCTCACAAAACCCTATGAGAATGTCCCATATTGCAGATGAGAAAACCAAGGCACTGAGAGATTAAAAATCTTGCTCAAAGTCATGAGTGGCAAAGTTGAAATTCAAACCCAAGCAGTCTAGTTCCGGACTTTGTGTTCTTAATGACTACACCAAGATAATCTCTTTAAAGAGGTTTTCTATTCAAAGATATAAAACTATTGCTTACTATAAAAAACTTTCTGCTGATATTTTCTGACACAGTTGTATGATGCTCATCTAGATGAGATGCGTGATTTTGCCCAGATTGTTACCTGATTGGCAGGTATGAAGATTTGCTCTATCTAATTCTGGAATCATGCAAGTGTAACTAGTCTAGCCTGCTGATGAGTTGTGGGGTACAATATAGTCATGTTTCTTTTAAAATTAATTTTCTAAATTTTTCATTATATGTATAATACACTTACATGGTTTTACAAACTTATAAATGATATAAACAGATTATAAAACAGATATAAAATAGATTATAAAACAGTGTGAAATATCTCCCTCCCACCTCGTCCCTCAGCCGCCCATCTTTTCTCCCTCATACAACCAACATCAGTTTCTTACAACTTCCAGAGAGAATTATATATAATTTTATATGTATAAAAGCAAATATACATATTTAAAAAAAATTTTTGAATATTAAAACTTCATTGTGTGGTTAACTTTCTATCATGTACTACCCTAAATGTTTTACTAATAACTCAGTGAGATAGGTTTTACTATTAGCCCGATTTTGCAGATGAGGAAACTAAGGCACAGATTTAAAACTGTACAAAACACAGCTGATATCTGAAGCTAGGGGGTCTGACTCCAGAGCTCATACTTTTTTTTTTTTTTTTAAATTAAACTCAGTTTTATTGAAATTTATTCACATACTATACAATCATCCATGGTGTACAATCAGCCATTCACAGTACGATCATATAGTTATGCATTCATCACCACAATCTATTTCTGAACATTTTCCTTACATCAGAAAGAATCAGAATCAGAATAAAAATAAAAGTAAAAAAGAACACCCAAATCACCCCCCATCCCACCCTATTTTTCCTTCAGTTTTTGTCCCCATTTTTCTACTCATCCATCCATACACTAGATAAACGGAGTGTGATTCACAAGGTTTTCGCAGTCACACTGTCACCCCTTGTAAGCTACATTGTTATACAGTCATCTTCAAGAGTCAGGGCTACTGGGTTGGAGTTTGATAGTTTCAGGTATTTACTTCTAGCTATTCCAATACATTAAAACCTTAGAGGTGTTATCTATATAGTGCATAAGAATGTCCACCAGAGTGACCTCTCAACTCCATTTGAAATATCTCAGCCACTGAAACTTCATTTTGTTTCATTTCGCATCCCCCTTTTAGTCAAGAAGATATTCTCAATCTGTGGGTGACCTTTTGATTAGGTTGTTTCTATGGAGATGTGACCCCACCTATTCAAAGATGGGACTTATCCCCTTGCTAGAGTCTTCTATGAGAGGATAAAAAGTGGAAACATTTTGGAGAGAGTTTAGAGATGCTTAGAGAGAAAACGCCCCAGGAGAAGCAAGAAGGGCCCACAAGTAAAGCTGAGACAGAAGCCCAGAGACATTTTGGAGAAAGCCACTGAAACCAGAGGCTAAACTCGGGGGGAGAAGGATCAGCAGAGCCAGCCTTGTGACTTCCCATGTTTCAGAGGAACTCTGGATGCCATTGGCCTTTCCTCGGAGAAGATATCTACCTCTTGATGCCTTACTTTGGACATTTTCATGGCCTTAGAACTGTAAATTTGCAACCTAATAAATCCCTATTGAAAAAGCCAATCCATTTCTGGTATATTGCATTCCAGTAGCTTTAGCAAACCGAAACACTACCTAATAGGGTTTTTATGACGATTATCTGAAATAATGCATATAAAGTGCTTAACACAGTACCTAGCACAGAGTAAATGCTCAATAAATGCTAGTGGTGGCTTATTATATCTAGAGGTAGGAGAGAGGGTTCTCTTCTTTTTCAGCTGTCATGATCCAGAGATTTGTCTATTGACTCTGGGCAAATGTGGGACCATTTCCATTTCCATAGTATCCTCTTGGCCCATTTGTCAACCTAATTATCATTTCATAATGGTTCACCACACTCACCTTAGCTTCACTTGTTTGACACATTTAAATAACTCATTTTAATAACAATAATAAAAAACTTTAAGAATATTTTCATTCAATTGCAACAATATTAAAATATTTAAGATACTGCAATGCATGAGGAGATGAGACCAATGGAGATGCTTTTTCCATTACTGGATATCTAAAAAATTGTTACACAAAATACTTTTGTTTGTCTAAAGCACCAAGTTACCAAGTGTGATGGTTGGGTTCATGTGTCAACTTGGCTAGGTGGCCTAGCTGTCTGGTCAAGCGGGCACTGGCCTGACGATTCCTGTGAGGCTATTTGAGGTTGGTTGGTTTGTCTGATCATCAGTCAATTGACTGCAGCTGACTGATGACTCATCAAGGGGCGTGCTTCCACAGTGAGAGAATGCAATTGGCTGGATTTGGTCCGGGTAATCAGTTGGAGGCTTATAAGCCGGACGGTTAGAGAACCTTCACTTCTTCTTCAGCTGCTCAGTGAAGCTTTTCCTGGGGAGCTCGTCGAAGTTGCCAGTTCGTTTCCTGAGGAGTTCGTCAAAGTTGTCGGTTCGTTTCCTGAGGAGTTCTTCAAAGTTGCCGGTTCGTTTCCTGAGGAGTTCGTCAAAGTTGTCGGTTCGTTTCCCGAGGAGTTCATCGGACGTCTTCCTTGGAGTTGACAGCTTGTTGACGGCTCTGCAGAATTTGGACTCGTGCGCTCCCGCAGTTGCGTGAGTCACTTTTACAATTGGATAATAAGAGACATCTCTCATTGATTCTGTTTCCAAGGAGAACCCTAACTAATACACCAAGTAAATAAACATGTTCTAGTAAGAATGTATGTAGCAAAGGCATTCTGTACATTCAGCCCGCTCAGCACAATTGCTCCAAGAAATTGCAATATTGTTCTCTTATTATCAGACTGACCTCATATTTTTATAGGAAAATTGACAAACATTCCTTCTTGTTTCCTCTTAAGATGCATATGAATTGGATTTTAAAGTGGGTTCCAGTAACCTCATTTAATTCCTCTCTTTTGTGTCCCTGACCCAGCTCTTTAAAGAAATGCAGAATCAGCATCTCTCCCATCTTTTTCTTTAGCGTCCCTGAGATTTTAGCAAAATTCCCCCAAAATCTGTTGGCATGGTTGGAGGCGGGCATACGCAATGATCTCTCCTATCTTTTTGCTTTTGTCCTGAGGTTACCCTGTTTTGCCAGCCTGGGAACACAGTCATTGGAAAGAGTGTAAGAGCAGAGTTGGTGATGGCAAAGTAATAGGGCCCTGAGCAACAGAAGGGCAGCCAGGCCCTGGTCTTGGTTATATCACTCATTGTGAGGAATCCTTTTTCTTTCTGGGTGTCATTCTCCTCATATTTAACAGGCTCTCTTAGATGATATCTTAATATCCATAAGGTCTGATTATGGAAAAAGGTGACTTTAATATTTTAAAATCAATGTTAGTCTGAATTGCTCACCTTTTCCCCTAACTCTGAAAATATTGGGCATTGTTTTATTTCAGTCTTGCTGGTTCAAAGAACAAAAACTCATTGGACTAGTCCAGATACAATGGGAGGTTATTGAAGGACTGCAATGGACTGTCTTGAAGGAATCCCA
Organism: Choloepus didactylus; assembly: GCF_015220235.1. Lineage (NCBI taxonomy): Eukaryota > Metazoa > Chordata > Mammalia > Pilosa > Megalonychidae > Choloepus > Choloepus didactylus. The sequence continues at coordinate 29,002,654 of NC_051322.1, read as the reverse complement.
GGGCAGCAAAGGAAGTTCTGCCAGGCCATAGGGCAACTAGGAATGGAAAGTTGGGAAATGGAACAACCCATTCTACTTAATTTTGTATTTCTTCTACTTAACTTCGTATTTTCTGCTTCCTTATAATGCTGAGTTATCTTGGCTCACTGCCAATGCTGTCTAAACTATAAGATCTTTTAGTTCCCTCACTTCCCATCATCCTACTTCCTCAGGCTCTTTGAGTCCTCTTTCCACAGCCTGAAGAAGAAGAGAGTGTCCTATTTGGGTCAAGAGTCACTCCTTGGTCCAGTCAGTGGTGGCCAGAGCCATGTCTATCAGGGGCTGTGGACAGGACAGTGTCTCTAAAAGGGAACGGGCAGTGAGACAAGGATGGGCACATCTAATAGAGGCTTAAAGAAAATTGAGCAAGGGGCTCCATGAGTTGGGCTAGTCATTGGTATCATTCATCAAATCCATTGGAGATGTTGGGGGTGGGCAGACACTGATGGGCCTCTAATCAATCAAGCACTCAGTAATTCCTGCTGATCTTCCATCAATTACAGACAGTACGTGCCTAACATGAGGCCTAACATGGGTGCTCCATATCTGACAACTCCCTCCTCACAAGAAGTTTCAATAATGTTGGGGAGACAGAATGATTTCGTTTCCAGTGAAATACAGGGAAAATGATCCAGGTCATTGAAGGGAGAACTCATGGGAGTGGTGTGGGTGGTCAGAAACATCTTCTCAGGTTTTTGTTGGGCCTTGTAGTAGGCTGAATAATGGCCTCCAAATATCTAAGGTCCTAATCCCTAGAACCTTATTTAGAGAAAGAGACTGCAGATGTGATTAAATTTAGGATCCTGAGTTAGGCAGATTATCCTGGATTATGCAGGTGGGAAGTAAAAGGAGATTAGACATGCAGAGGAGAAGGCGAAGTTAAGACAGAGAAGAAAGAGATTTGAAGATGCGGCCACAAGCCAAGGAATGCTGGCAGCCACCAGAAGCTGGAAGAGGCAGGGAACAGATTCTCCCCTAGAGCCTCTGGAGATAGCACAACCCTGCTGACACTTTGATTTTGTTTCAGTGATACTGATTTGGGACTTCTGGACCTGAGAACTGTGAGAGAAAAAATTTCTGTTGTTTTAAACATATGGTAGTTTATGTTTAATCATAAACTACCAAGTTTATGGTAGTTTGTTACAGCAACTCTAGGATAAACTAACACAGGCCTTGAGTAGGGGAGAGAATTCTGATGGAAGATAGGGAGGGGTGAATAATGTATTCCAGATTTCAGGAATATAAAAGAGCACTGGGGCCAGTTGTTGGGATTGATGGAACAAAGAGTAGACCATTCTGGAAGATTTTCCAAGTAAGAAGAGAAAGCCCTAACCCTTCAGGATTTAAAAACCTCCCCAGGGACTCTTCATCAGTTGGGTAAAAGGTATAGCAACTCCTTGTTTGGGCAGAACCTTAGATATTTATTAAGAATGGCTTGGCTCAGAAATGCTGCTAATAGCCAGTGTGCCTTGAACTTTGGAAGATAAGGTTCTTTATGAACTGGAGCTTAACAGATTTAGAGGTGTCTACATAGGTTACCACTGAAAAGGGCCCTCTAATCCTAATTCTCAGGGGGAGGAAGCCTTGAAGGCAAATAGCAGCCCTAATGGCTGGTGAAACATGGCTAGTGGGTATATTTATGACCCAGAAGGTTGAATCTAAAGGCCAGGGTTGGTTGCAGCTTGAGACTATTCTGTTGGGATCAAATAAATAATGTTCTCAAAATGAGAATAAAAATGCATTATAAAGGCATCACTGTGTTCTGAACTGCCAAATGCAAAACTTACTTATTTCTTCTCTAGGATTCCTTATCGTTTAAAACTGTAGTCAGCCTGCAATGTAAAATATGCTTATATTTCATATAGAACATAAAAGTCACCCCCACCCCCACCCCATGGATGATAGAGCCTTATACACATACGTATGTCACGCCATTATTGAATACGTCTAGCCCTGTGAATTAGTTATCTGTCATCATGGAACAAATTACTCCCAAATTTAGCAATTTTAAACAATAAACATTTATTGTCTCACAGTGTCTGAGAGTTAGGAATCCAGGAATGGCTTAGCTGGTAGTTCAGGCTCAGGGTCTCTCAGGAGATTATAGTTAAGCTTTTGAATACCGCCAAGACAGATGGTCCAGTCTTTTTATAGCCTAATCTTGGAAGTGACACACCATTGTTTCTGCCCTATGCTGTTGGTCACACACGTCCAATCCTGGTACAGTGTGGGGGCAGGGATTGCTCGGGGCCATCTTGGAGGCTGGCAAGTGAGCTATCTCCTCTGTTACTCATTTTCCTCTCTGTTAGGTGGGAATAAAAATGGCTACTGGAGCTGCCACTCCCAGAGGACTGAAACTTGGAGGAAGAGAACTGTAGTTTCATAAATGGAGAAACATGGGCTCTCTTAGGCCACCCTGCTGAGCTCCAGGGCTCAGTAGATGGAGACTGCAGTTTTGGAGTTAGTATGTTTACTTTTGTTGGCATAATAAGCTTTATGTTTAAGGAAAATAACTGAAGAAACAAGCCTCCCTGCAAGGTTTGAAAAGTTTCAGGATATCAACTTGTGCCTACCATGCAGTTTGTTAATTAGTCAATTGTCCACGAATTTCTAACACATGGATTCAGTTTTCCTGAAATGATGCATGACATGGAAAAATATATTTTGGGTTGCAATGTATGTAAGGACATTGAGTAGTGTGACTTAAAGAAAAATTGCCCAGCTCACATACCTTTATTCAGATCAGCATCAGGTCTCATTCACAGGCAAAATGTTCCTGCTGTGAAAGTTGCTGGTATCATTTCTTATTAACACATGAGGGGACCCCCTCTTGAGCTGTTGTTGCCCAGGCAGAGCTTACAGTGGAGTTGAGACCCTGATGCTGTGATAGTGTTCCAGCTTAGTTAAGCCTCTGCCTTCCAAAATAACCTCCTCATAATCGTGCCATATCTCCCAGTACCCACGCTTGGACTTACTTCTCTGGACTCTTTATATTCTTTATCTGTCGATCATCATAGTTCTCAGTTGATTCCTATATTGCTGAAATGATGGGATTATAATTGTTAGAGGCTGAAGACAATCTTAGAGAAGCTAGTACAGGGATGCAGTACTTGAGAAGACCAAGATGGGATCCGAGGAATGTCCAGGCCTCCTGGGGGTTATATACAACATTTTCTCCATTCTTATTTGAGAGATCCCTCTAATTTCATTAGCTTCTCTAAGTAGTTCTTGACTCAGCCCTCTCATTTGCAGATGAAGAGATGGAGGCCAGGAATGAAAGTGACTTGCCCAGAAGCACATTGCCACTGGTGAGGGTGTTGAGACCAGAACCCAGAGCTCATAACTATACTGTATAAAATTTGTATTTCTGTCTAATTGTTATTTTCTCTGCACTCCTATCTCCTAACAACTGTTCCTGGATGATTTCTTAAACTTATTGTAACTTTATCATCTTTTTTTAAAAAAAAAATCTGTTATGCCTTTCCAGAGTCTAGCCACTTTGCTTGTCCTTGATCTTCAGTAATAGTGTTCCGAGGGAAACTTTAAGGACTTAATATCCACTCATCTTAGATCCCACCCCTATAATTGACATCAGCATGTTTCTGAATTGAAGAACTCACAAGCTCAAGAACCTTTGTCCGTAAGAGATGTCCCACTCTTGGAATGGGCGACAGGGAAGGGATTTGGAAGGCAGCCTCATGTTGTCCTGTCTGATCACTGGTCCCACGTAACTAGGCTTCTGATTTAAAGTCTTGGAGGTCAAAGACTACTTATTTTAAACAGATTTGGTGTAGGTGAGGGAGATTCAGGAAAAGTTATTGCTATTACCAGAGCGGTAATGCATGCCTTCTGAGCTCTAAAGGGACCTGGCTCAAGTCTGTTGTAATACCATCGGGGTAAGCCAGAACTCCTGGAGCTCCGAGCCTGACTGAAAACAAGGGGTCATAGGGAATATTTTGCATAGTAGACAAGCATTGTTTATTTCTGCTTAGAACCAGGGATTCTCAGGGGAGGAGGGGACTGTTTAGGCCTCTTCTCCCACTCTATTCAGTTCTTGTGGGGTTGACAGTGTACCTCACCTCCTATGTCTCGGGGGAATACATATCCCAGGCTGGGCTGTTCACAGTACCAGTTCCCTGTGTGTCAGGTATGGGCATACATTAGGCCAATAAGTGGATCCCTACCCTTAGACATAGGGATTCAGGGATGGGCATAAGCTTGGGACCAGGGCCTCATTTCCTGCTGTAAGGATATGAGCCTAGGGTTGCCCATGCCTGTGTGTCTGGCTTTGGGGAAGTTGGTCTGAGGCAAAGAAGCCAAATGCAAAGAGATCTTGAGAGAGAGTGAATGAGCATGCTCTCACACGCATGTGCGAGAGTGATTACCTGAGCGCGCAGATGATGTTCTTCTCCCTAGATCGAATCTTCCTTTAGGCCTGCTCCATCCATACCTTCTCTGTGATTTGGTTAAGCCAGGTATTTCTCTTTTTTGGCTTAAGCTATTTCATTTGGAATAATATACTTGTTCTCCTGAGACACAAGCCTAGGTGTCGAAGGCATGGAACCCTCAACTTGATCTTAGTCAGCATATGAAAACATCTTAAATTGGGTATTTCTTGTGACTTGGTGCAGGCTCTTAAAGAGGTGGATTATCCTGCTCCTATAAGGTGCTAGAGGGGGAAAGACTGAGGAGTTACATTATATGTGGATCCTTGAACATCAAGTACGGGGATTGGACTTTTCAGGTGGTGGAAAGCCATTTAAGATATTCGACCAGGGAAGTGACATGATAAGAGCTGAGTTTAGGAAAATTAGTTTGATAGAAATATGCAAGACTGATTAGAAAACGGGAGGTGGGGGAGAGGTAATGGTGAACTGGGTAACCATTCTGTTTAAGCAACTAAAGCAGCTGGAGAAAATCTAAAAATAATTTCCTTTAAAGCAATAAAGAACTAAAATGATAGTTATCTTTGAAGTGTCACAGAACTAAATAGTTCGAAATTATCAACTAAGATCTTGACACGGATGAGAACCTAGAGAGATGAGATCATCATCCAATAGCACTTTGTTCTTGAAGACTTTTGCTGAACTGGAAGAGACAGATATTTGTGGGTTGTTTTCTCCTTTTGGCTCTTAGCTCCATTTCCAGCCTCTTTGCTTTGTATCTCAGGAGGCACAGAGCCTGAAAACTACATTTCCAAGACTCCCTTGCCAGCTGATTTCCGGTTAGGTTCTGACAATGGGAACCATTATTGTAAGACTGGAAAATGGCGGAAAGGAATGAAAAAATAAAAGTTAACTCACACTGAGAAAGTAAATATCTGCCCTGCTATCCATCAGGCTGGAATAACTGCCACGGGAAAAGCCAGCTGCAAAGTTAGTGGGGAACAGTGTTTCATCCAAGGACATGCTGTAGTTGCGAAGTTGTCATAATGACCCCTTTCTTTAAGTGACTCCTGCTTATAGACTGTCAGAAACATTGTCGTTTGAAATTCTATTGGTATGAATGAAACATCCTACTTTTGCCGGAAGAACTTCAGTCATTTTGATATAGAGAAGCAATTTTGATTTCCAATCCAAATGCTGAACTTCAGATGAGTGGTTTCGAGACACAACATTCCACATCTCTCCTAACTTTTTAGTTTCTAGGGAAATAGAACCATGTGCCCACTTTGTAGTCTAGATCTGATGGGGACCTCTTTATACACAGCCCTGCTTTGCTTTGAACCTATCCAAGCACTGCTCCACTCTTTCCCAAACATCCCATAATTACTCTACATTTTCCATGTTTTGGTGAGATGCTCTATAGTTCCTCTGGTGTGTAGTGTCCCTTGTTAGAGTAAGTAAATAAACCTGACTTTGTAGGTTTGACCTTGGTTGTCTTAAGTTGTTTGGGCTAGAAGAGAAAGCAGCTATTTTTTTCTGCTTCTAGCAGCAGCAGTTGTTGGCAACTGCAGGACCAACAGCTTTGGTGTTGATTTCTGTGGCATCAATGGGATTGCGAACTCCTGAGCTTCTGCTTAGAAGCAATGGGATAGTTTCAACAATCGTGGCAGGGACAGTGCAGAAGCAGTAGCGTGGACTTATGGGCTCCGACCCAGGTAATGAAGCAGCTTTCGATCTCCAGGTAACATCCCTTTTTTTTTTTTTTGCTCCTCTGGTATTTCCAACACTTTTATAACCTGTTCTGTGGTTGTAAACAACTAAATCTCTCTTGAAATATATAGGGTGATTTCTTTTTTCATTGGCCACTAGCTGATAAAGCATCTGAACTTCTGAACTGCACTTTTGGTAGCTTTCTGAGGCTAAAAGGAAAAATAACAGGAATCCAGGACCCGTCAAGGGTTATACCTTGGGTGGTAGGAGTTAATCAGAAATAAAACAGTTCCCACTTGTGTCAACAGCTTGGCTTCTAGTCATCTGAGTAGACCAGAAAATCTCAATACTTGAAATTGGATTAAGGTGGTCCTGGATTACTTAAACCTCCTAGGCTTATTAAATTAATCAGATTTGGAAAATTCTCAGTCTTATATTCTCAAATATTGCTTTGACTCTCTTTTATGGACACCAATTACTTGTCCATTACACATTCTCACTGTATGATCTGTGTTTCTTACCCACTTCTCTGTAGTTTCCATCCTTTTGTCCATGCTTAATGCTGAAAGATTCTTTTAACCTAATTTTCAATTCACCAATTCTTCAGCTAATTAATTGTCTAATTTGGGGGTAAAGCTATCCATTCTTAATTTTTGTTATTATTGTGTTTTCAAACTAGAATTTCTAGATAGTTCTTTCTCAAATCTACTAAGTCACTCTATAGTCTCCAGTTCCTTGCTAAAAAAAGTTTTAAATTTGACTTTATCTAGTACTTTAATTTGCATGATCTTAATAACATGGTTAAAATAGATTAATCAAAACCTGACAAAACAATGAGAATCATGCAATCATAATGTGATATGATAAAATTTCTCTCTCATTAAATCATAGAAGCAGAAAAAACCATTAATATAGATGATTTGAACAGCATAACTAATAAAACTACTTAATGTCCATATATAGAGCAGTGTACCCGACAATTGTAGAATGCGTGTAATTTTCCAAGCCTACATAGAATATTTACAGAAATTAATCACAGATCTATGGATTTATAGCTTCAAAGATGTCAGTTCTTCCCAAACTGATCCATAGACTAAGTGTATTCCCAATCAAAATGTACTAGCATGATATTTTCTAGAACTTCACAACCTGATTCTAAAATTTAAAATCAAAGAACTGAAAATATATAAGACATCTTGAAGAAGAAAAACTTGGGAAATTTTGGTCTATCTGCTATTGAGACTTATAAATTATATTGATTAAGATAGTGTGTTTATCTACACATGTATGGACACTTGATTTATGACGAAGGTGACCCCTCAGACCAGTGGGGAAAGGACATCTTTTCAATTAGTAATGCTAAGATAATTGGATATCCATATAGAAAAAAATGAAATAGGACCCCTTTTTCACAGTACATAAAAGAAAACAATTTTAGGTGGATTATAGAACTAAATGTGAGAGGCAAAACATTAAAGAAGGAAATATAGGACCATTATATTATCAAGACCTCAGGGTATAGGAAAACAATACTTTAACAATCCTAGCCATAAAATAAAGGACTGATATATTTGATTACATTAAAATCAACAGCTTTAATTCACTAAAAAGACACAAAATGAGAGACAAAAGGCAAATCTCAGAGTGGAAGAATATTTTTTGTAACATTTATAACAAATAAAAGTTTTGTATCTAGAAATATATTTTAAAACTCCTTCATATCAATAATTAAGAAACACATTATCCCATAGAAAAATGGGAGAAAAGACTTACAGAAGCATATCACAAAATAGAAAATCTCAATGACCAAATAATATATGAACAGATGAATTACCTTATTTTTCATGGAATTGCAAATTGAAACTTTGATAAGAGAATACTATATATCCATCAAATTGGCTGAAAGTGAAAAGTTTGACAATAAAAAATGTTGGGGAGTATACAAAAAAGCAGCAATTGTCATTCATTACTGATAGGAGAGTAATTGGCATGTTGGTTTTGGAAAATAGGTGATATTTTGTAGATGAGTGGACGACAACCACACCTTTTGACCAGCAGTGCCACTCCTTGGCATGTCCCCTGTCAAGAAGCATGCTTATGTGCTGAAGGATTCATATACTCAAATGTCTGTAGCAACATTGTTCATAATTGTCCATTTTATTGCACATGTTTTAATGTCTTGGTTATCTATCACTTGTATGATTTATTTTCTGTAGTCAACAAACATTACATGGACATGAAATGTTAACACATCACCACAGCTGAAAAGTTTTGTTTCTAGAATCCATTTGTATTTTTCATTTTTCAATGATTTCTCTTCTTTTGTCACTTCATCTACATCTATGATATATTTTGGATTAACTTTTGTGGATGGTGTGAGGTACACGTCAAGGTTCATATTTTTCTACACAGATATGAATAGTTTTGCCAGCACCATTTGTTGAAAGATTATCTTTTCCCGTTGAAAAACTCTGACATTTTTGTTGAAAATTAAATTGACTGCATAAGTAGGTGTCTGTATCTCAACTCTCTAGTCTTCATTGATTTATGTCTGTCTTTATGCCAAAATCACATTTTTTGATTACAGTAACTTCCTAGTAAATCATGAGAGTAAGTCCTCCTATTTTGTTCTTCTTTTCCAAGATTATTTTGCCTATTTTAAGTCCTTTGCTTTTTCATATAAATTTTAAAATCAGCTTGTCAATTTCTTCAAAAGAGTCTGCTAGGATTTTGACTAAGACTGCATTGAATCTATAAATCAATATGGAGAGAATTACCATCTTAACAATATTGAGTTTCTCAACCGTTGAGCATGAAGTATTCCTCCTTTTATTTAGGTCTTCTTTAATTTAATTAAATTTTTTCTTTAACTGTTTGATAGTTTTCACTGTAGAGCTCTTATACATCTCTTGTTAAATTTCTTAAGTATATTATTTTAATGTTTTCATTTTCTAATTTTTCATTGTTAGTATATAGAAATAAAGTAAATTTTTATAATTGACTTTGTGTCCTGTGACTTTGTTAAATCAATTAGTACTTCTGGCTGAATATTTGTATATTCCTTAGGATTTTCTAGGTACAGGATTATGTTGTCTGTGAGTAGTTTTCATTATTATTTTCTAATTATGCCTTTCATTTACTTCTCTGTACCTGTTAGCTAGGTCTATCAGTATAATGTTGAAGAGAAGTGAAAGTGGATAACCTTGACTTGTTCCTGATCTTGGGTTAAAAGCAGTGAACTTTTCTCCATTGACATCCATTGAACATGATGTTGACTGTAGTTCTTTCCTAGGTGCCTTTAATTAGGTTGTGTCCATTCCCTTTTATTCCAGATTATTTGTGGGTTGTATCACGAATGGGTGTTGAAATTGGAAATGCATTTTTGGGGGGGGGGTATTGATTAAAATGACCACATGTATTTTTTCTCCCTTTGCATATTAATATGGAGAATTATATTGATTAATTTTTGAATATTAAACTAAACCTGCATTCCTGGCATAAATCTTACTTGCCCATGGATATATTCCACTTTATGTGTATATACTCCTTTATTCCACTCACCAACATGGATTTTCTGTCTAGGTTTTTGAGGGATCTTGAACCATCATTCTCTTTTCTTGTGATATCTTTGTCTAATTTTGTTCAGGGTACTACTGGCTTCAAAAATGAAGTGGAAAGTGTTTCTCTCTATTTTCTGAAAGAGTTTATGTAGAATTTGTGTAATGTCTTTAGTAAACGTTTGATAGAAATATTGTTAGGGTAATCTTGGTTTGCAGTTTTCTCTGTGAGGTTTTTAATTATGAATTCAATGTTCTTTCATTGATAAAGGGCCATTTAGATTAGCTATTTGATCTTGGATCAGTTTCCTTTTTATGTGTCATTCAAGGATTTCGTCTGTTTTATCTGGATTGTCAAGTTTTTGGCTTTAAGTTGTATGAAATAGTCCCTTATTTATCCCCTTAATGTCCATAGGCTCTTTAGTTATGTCCCTTCTTTCATGCTTGATATTGGTAATTTGTATCCTTATTTTTTTGTTTAGTATAGTTAGACGCTTATCAATTTTATTGATCTTTTCAAAGAACCAGGTTTTATGGTTTCATTTTTTTCCCATTGTATTTTCATTTTTATTTTATTTTTAATGCTCTTATCTTTATTATTTTTCCTTCTTATTTTGAGTTTAATTTTCTCTTGTTTTTTTAATTTCTTAAGGTGGGAATCTCAGATCATTGAATCTATATTTTTCTTATTTTTAACATAGGCATTTAAATAAAGGTATGAATTTCCTTTTAACCATTATTTTAGCTGCATTCCACAGATTTTGATATGAATGATAATAAAATTATCATTCAGTTCAAACTATTTCAAGTTTCCCTCATGATTTCTTATTTGATTTGGAGGTTATTTGTAAGTATATTGTTTAATCTCTAGATATTTGGGATTTTCCCAATTATCTTATTGTTTTTGATTTCTAATTTAATTCCATTGTGATCAGGGAACATACTTTTTATCATTTCATTCTTTTATATTAATTGAGACTGTTTTATGATTGAGCATATAGTGCCTTTTTGTGAATGTTCCATATGCACTTGTAAAGAATATGTATTATGCCTCGGTTAGGTTTAATGTTCTATAATTATCAAGTCAAGATGGTTGATAGTGCTATTCAGATATTTTGTATGGTTGTTCTCGCAATTGCTGAGAGAATGGTGCTAAAGTTTACAACTACAATTATGGAAATGTCTATTTTAGTTTTAATTATGTCATTTTGTTCATGTACTTTGAAACTATATTAGGTGCATACACATTTATAATTGTCTTCTTGATGAATTGACATTTTTTAACAGAATTATCCCTCATTATCTCTAGTAACAACTTTTTCTTGAAATTCATTTTATCTGATATTATTAATACAGTCACTCCAGTCTTTTTATGCTTACTGTTTACAAGACGTATTTTTCCCTCCGTTTATTTTCAACCTGTTTCTTCATATTTATTCTTGTGTAGACAGCATATAGTTGAGTCTTGTTTCTTTTTTACTCTTTTGACATCAGCCTTTTTATTGGCATATTTAACCTTTTACTTATTAATAACTACATTAAATATTGATATAGTGTTGGGTCTATCATTTAGTTACTTTTTAAACTTTTCTCTTTTTATTCCTCTAATCATCTTTTCTTGCCTTTCTTTGATTATTTCAATATATTTAAAAATTCTATTTTAATTTTTCTACTCTGTTTTACACATACTCTTTTGCATTTTTAAAAATGGTTGCTTCAGAGATTACAGTATGTATTATCTTTTCACAGTCCCTTTTCAGCTAAAATTGTAAATTTTAAGACTTGCGACAATATAGCTCTAGTTCTAGAATTCAGTTCTAAAATTTTTATATTCTTTTTTTAGCATTTCTATTTTTCTCCTCAGATTTCCTATCTATGCATTCATTGTGAGCATATTTTATTTTGCTTCACTGAGGATAATTGTAATAGCTGCATTAAAATCCTTGTCTTGTAGTTCCAACATCCAGTTCATCTCAGGACCAGTCTTGCTTGATTTTCTTTTATTTTGGGAATGTTTTCCATTTTTGTGGTCCTTTACAAATTGGGTAATTTTAGATTATATCCCTAACATTATGAATGTAATCTTAAATGGATTCTGAATTGTGCCACTTTTCTTAAATGACGTGTTCTTTTGTTTTACCAGGCAACTATCTTGGCAGGTCTTGCACTGTAAACTCTGTTTCTTGTGCAGTCGTCTGGACTCAATTCAGATCTTTTGTCTTCAGCTGAGTTGCTCTGAGTGTTGTCACGGCCCAAGGCGGCTTTTGCAGCCTAAGGACTAAAGAAGACACTGGGCATATTCTGAAGCATGAGCTTTTTATTCAGGGCTTACTTACACGGAAATGAAAGTTGGTCATGTTGCCCTGTAGTCAGGAGCCGCTCTCAATGGTGGCAAGTTCAGAGCTCAATGTGAAGATACTCTGCAAAAGCAGGGGTGCCAGGGAGTGGTTTGTAAGGGTTAGAATTCCAGTGGGTATGAAGCATGGGAGCGGGGGTCTTGTGACAAAGGGAGGGATGGATTGCCATCAACAGGGAAAAGGGGAGGATTATAGGTTATCTATTGTACCTAAGGGAGTTTCAGAGAGGAGGTAAGCTATAGATTACATTTAGCACCAGAGGCCTGATCCTACAAGGACTGAGTAGGTCAAACCTTAACTGACCTGGGTCACGCAAGCTGCCATGTGCAGTCTTCAAGGCCCTTAGGAAAGGCCCTGGGCCTGGGGCTCCCACAAGTGTCTTTTGCACACGTATGGTTCAGAGGTCAGTTAGCAACATGTGTAGTGAGAATTTGGTAGTCTGCATGATTAACAAACTCTCTTGTCTTCACCGTCAAATGCTTGAAAACATTGTTTCTCTCATGGTCTCCAGTTTTAATCTTCTATTTTATCTTTACATTACTGAAATCAGGCTTTCACTGTCAGTATTCCAAACTGCTTTTGCTCAAGGCCACCAAAGATAAACCAAATGCCAAATCTAATGGATGCTCTTCATCCTTACCTTATAGTTTCTTTTCTACATTTTCCACTATGGTTCCTTCCCTTGCAGTGTCACCTCCTGCCCTTCTTGACAATTAATTCTTTTTCTTTTAGAGTAAGCAAGCAGAAAATTTAAGAAAGCATAGTCAGAGGACATGTGGGCACTATCACAAAGACAAGAGGGGTGAGAAGCAAGAGGCCCTGACCATTGGGCAATTTGCTTTTATAGATTAGCTTTACTTACCGACCCACCCGTTCCTTATTCAGGGTTCTTTCCTCCCTCCCCTCTCTCCAGGGACGTGCCTGGGGGTAGGCAGTACATGTGAGTGGGTCAGTTAGTTCCACCCTTCTCTGTAGATGACTCACTGAGATGGGGGGGGCAGTCTGTCATTTGGCCCCCAGGTGCTGCTTATTACTGTTCTTCTCAGAGATATCTTTTTCCTTGAGGCCTGACCACTTCTGGGAATTTTTTCTTTGCTCAGTCAAGCCACCGCTCTAATTCTAACCCTAATTTATTGCCCCCCTATCCCCACCCAGAGACTTCTAACTCTCCTTAATCTTAAGGGAATTTGGGCTGATGGTCCGTCTTCTATAATTGCTTCAAGCCGTCAGTGGGGTCGCAGGCCCTACTTGTGGGGGCAAAGAAGTCTCTGGCTCTGCTGTTGAGGGTGGCTGGTTGAGTGTGGGGAACAGGAGCATAGCCTCTGGGAAGAGAAGTTTGTTGTGAAAGGCTTCTAATCTGGAAGAAACAACCTAGATGAGAAATTGTTTACATAGTCTGAACAGAAGCAGGAGCAAGATGGAGCTCAGGGTATTCTCGCAAGTTTCTAGGAACACTGTTGGTTGGGGCTTGGCATACTGTGGCAGTTTGTAATATCTGGCTGAAATTTGTAATATATGAATAACATTTCACCTATGTACACTTAGCTAACAGAAGGACAGAAAATCCTTTTCAATTATTTTAGTATTTTTTATGTAATATGTTAAACTATTTTAGCACCTCACTTTTACACGGTGAAAAACGCATCCTTTGTAACAGTTTTCCTTTAAGAGTAAGACTTGTCTTTTGAAATAAAAGATGAAAAGGTCAACATAAATATCAACAAGGATATTATTCTGATATGATATAAAATTTTAATCTTTTAGACAGAGTATGCAGATGGTTAAGAAAAAAATTTATAACCTTTCATTAAGAGCAGACCAACAATCTGCATTATTTTAACAAAATTCATTTTCTTAAACATTCCGCAAATTTCTATACCCATCTAGGGCTTGCACAGTCCTAAACCCTCTGCAACCTTCTATATCCATCTAGGGCTTGTAGTCAGCAATGACTACAGATAAAATTCACTTTTCACAAACTTTCTATAACTTTCTGTATGCATTCAGTCAGCAATGACTACAACAAACAAAATTCAATTTCCTTTTAGGAATATGTTACTTCACAAAACTGACATATTGAAAGACTGTGCTCTGAGGTAGTTGGAGGTCAGTAAGGTCTGCTGCTAAAGCATTCCTAAAGATATGGGAATTATTTGGAAACCCTTGGGGTATCACTGTCTAAGTGAGCAGGGTAGGACTATTTTTCTTAAGTCCCTGCCATTCAAAGGCAAATAGGTATTGAGAGTCAAGGTGAAGAGGGATACAAAAAAGTGCATCTTTAAGATCTAGGACTGACAATCTGAATGCAGACATGGGCTATTCAGAGGGCTAGCCTGGGATGCCTTCATTTCATACAGATGGGTCTAAAATTTGCTCAAGGATCTCCTTTGGGATGCTGAGAGGCCTCAATCTAGTAGGGGCCTTGGGGCAAGCAAGGGTGTAAACAATGGGTTTACCAGTCTTAAGGTGACCCTCATGGAGTGAAGATCCCTCTCTAGAAGGGGCTGGGGGATTCAGGGACAATGAGAAATGGATGGGACACTAGAATATCTCCAAGTTTACAAAGGAGAGGGGTAGGGTTTTAGTTTTGGCTTTACTGTCAACTCCCATAACTAGGCAAGTCCAGGTGGAGGTAGGTCTAGAGTGGCAGCTCAGGACAGAGTAGTCCAGTGTTAAGAAATCAATAATCTTACCTGCCACATTGGGTGTCACCGGGGCTCTTCTAGGTTGATGGTCAGATGTAAAGTCAGTGGTGCCATAAGCAGCTTAGGCACCCTCTGTCTTCTTCACTTGCCACGAGCAGGGCTCTAAGGGGCTCTCCCACCCTGACCCTTTGGGAGAAGATGCAGTCCCTGGGCCCCATGCCCATGTTGGTGGCACTTGGGGCAAGGCCCCATTGGGTCCCAAGGTTCAAGGTTGTCTCGAGGTTTCTGGCACTCTCTCTGCCAGTGGCCCTCTGACCCACAGTTAAGGCAAGGCCCATAGGCTTGGAGCCGGATTCAGGTGACCTCAAGGAGAACAGTGACTACAATAAGCTGAGCCTGTATTCTGATCTCTTGCTTACTTCTCTTTGCCTTCTTCTCTCCTCCTCAGCCTTGCCCTGATTGTTAAAGACACAAAAGACAGTTTCTAACAGGTTATTAGTGGGAGTTTGTGGGCCCATGGAGAGCTTTTGCAGCTTTCTCTGAATATCAGGGGCAGACTGATTGGTGAAATGGGTGCCCAGCAAAATCTGACCTTCCCAGGTGTCTGGGCTTACATTAGTATACGTTTTTTAGGGCTTCCACTAACTTCCTTGGAACAGGGCCATGTTTTCCTCTTTCTCCTGAGTGATCTCCCATTTCCTTTACTTATTTTAATTAACTGGCTTGGTGGTACATTTTCTCATGCCTTTTAGCAAACAAGTTTTAAAAGGTAATTATCAAGAAGATTTTTTTCGCTAATGTAAATTGAGGTATGAGTGTAACACAAGTGACAAGTCCTTCTCAGGTCCTTGTCTTGATAGAGAGCTATAAACAGCTGGGCACAGGGAACTTCTGACTATTTTCTGCTTGTTTTACAGACTGGAGGATGGTGTTATAATTGTGTGTCCCATTGGAGGGCTATGCTTCCCCATCTTTTAGCTTATGTTGACTGTTGGCATTTCCTATTTTTCCTGAAAAAGGAAATAGAGGAGCCTCACTAGTGCCAGTGTGATGGTGTGGTGTCCCAATGTGCATCAGAGCTGGGTGTTTCCCTCTCCACTAATCCCCAGGACACCTTTCCTGAGAGATGTCTGGACCTACATTCCTGGGGGTTTCCCAAGCCTTCCTGGAAGAATTCCAGGCAGTGCTGTCAAGGAGTCCTTCTCCTCTGTCGGAACACGGTTATGAGTCACTGGGGGTCCCCGGGATATTCCTCCCTGGGAGATGTCTAGATCTATACTCCCAAGGTGGGGACGCTCGCCTCACCTGAGAGAAGTCTAGGACAATGCGCCCGGGCCTGTTTCCTGATGGAGGAAGTGAGCATAGTCTAGAAGGGAGCTTTATGTTTGGCTGCAATGGGTCTCAATATAGACTAAATGATCAAGGCCTGAAGGGGAGACACTCCCATTGGAAAGTACCCAATTCCCATGGGCCTAAACGAGAGGTGACTCCTTAGAATGTGAAAGACAACATTTTATTTGGTACAAAATCCTCAGCCTAGAATCCTGTGTCACAAAAGATGGAATGTCTCAGAAGGCACTGAAAGCCAGACAGAGGAGAAAGATAGAGACTCTCATGGAGGCAGGGGAGAGGCCCTCTGTGGAAGAGGTGAAAAGAGGAAAACATTCAGCATGAGGAAGGTTCTGTGGGGCCAATAAATCTTAGGCAGTGAGGATCAAGAGATGGTCCCCAGAGGGGAGGAAAGGAGAGAGTTTGGGGAAGTCTTGGAGAACTGTGGAGAGAGAGAGGGGGAGAGAGAGAAAGCGTGTGCGTGAGTGTGTGAGAGAGCATGAGCCGGGGACTTGATCTGGCTTCCGTTGGACTCCTGCTTGACATGGGAAGAAGACTCCAGTTAGGTCCCAAGGGTGGTATCACCTGCTGCCCTGAGCCTCCTTGGATCTGCACAGCATGGAGACAGGCTCCTGTCACCCTTGATGAGAGACCAGAGGCTCAGAGTGGACTGAGTTTATGTCCTGGGGGAGCTGGATCAGAGCCCATAGATTCCTAGAGATGCAGAAGCCAAGTGAGTGGGGAAGTCTTGGAGAGCTGAAGGGGGTGGGGTGGGGAGAGAGGTAGGTAGGTAGATAGGGACTTGATTTGGCTCCCATTGGACTCCTGCTTGACATGGGGAGAAGCCCCCAGTCATGTCCCAAGGGCAATATCACCCACTGCCCTGAGCCTCCTTGGATCTGCACGGTGTGGAGATGGGCTTCTGCCACCTCTGAGGTGGGAGCCAGAGTCTCAGACTGGACCAAGTTTATGTCTTTGTGGAGCTGGACCAGAGCCCCTAGATTCCTAGAGACACAGAGTTAAATGAAGACATAGGAGAGGATAGCAGTGAGCCAAATGAGCAGAAAAAGTGAAAGCACGCAGCCAAGCCTCCCAGTCAATAGCCATGACTTATCAGTCCAGAGAGTTGGAGAGGAGTGTCTCCTGGCTGGCTCTCCAAAACATGTTGCCAGATTCAGCTTCCTAGGTTCTTGACCAGGCTGTGAGAAAGAATTCAAGGGCAGCCTAGAGTAAGCAGGCAGAAAATTTATTAAGAACACATGTGAGAGAACATGCAGGCAGGCACTCTAGCAAAGAAAGAGGGGTGAGAGGCCAGAGGCCAACATTCTTAATTATGTGTCATGAATAACTTCTCTGTGCTTTTCCCTTCCATTTAGATATTGTGATGGTTTTAATCTCATGCCTTTTCTCTTTTCATCCCACATGCTTTCCCTGGACATTCATGCCCATGGCCTCAAATGCCATCCTGTTGGTGGCTTTCAGAACTACTCTTCTAGGCTGGAGCTCCCTCTAAGCTCCAGTTTCATTTATCCAGTTGCTTGTGGACATCTCCACCTGATCATCCCATGTTGTATCCATAATAAGACTCATAATCTTTACCCCAAAGTCTACTCCCTTCTCTTCTATCCCTTGTTCTCTCTAATGGCACCATCAATCCACTCAAGCCAGAACCTGGGAATGAATCATTCAGGATTCTTTCTTTGCCTCCCCTCACCATACCTAACAGGTAATCATGCTGGATAAGTTTTGATGACTAAATATCTCTTGATTCTGTCTTCTCTTCTTTATCGCGACTATAAATAAATTGATTCAGTTCTTCACCATTTCTTACTTATCAATTATAATAAGCTAGTATGGCTTCCCTGCCTCCAGGTTTATACTATTGTAAACCTCTAGTGACAAAGAAATCTTTCCAACTATCAAATCTAATTATATGATCCCTACTCAAACTCTCAGTAACTTGCACATACCAAAGAATAATCTCCAAATTCCTTAGTGTGAAATATCAGACCCTTCTTGGATTGGTTTTTGACTACCTCACCTTTTGACATTTCTACCACAGTCTTCCAAGTACATGCTTTCTGTATCTTCAGCTACTTGAGGTCCCCTGAAAAATCTTGCAGTTTCCACTGGTTGAGATGCTCTTCTTCATTGACTCCATCTGGGTTAAGGGCCCTCCCTTAATCAAGGGTCCTCTCCCTTTATAAAATATGTAGCAATTACTTCTCCAGGTTCCCATAGAATCTTGTACATACTCTCATTTATTGCCCTTAGTCATTTGCATTGTACTAATTATAACTTTATCTTCTTGCTATTTTATAATATTCTTGAGAACGGGGCCAATGTTTGTTCCTTTCTGTTCTCATCACCTTGAATATAACCAACACTTAATTGATATTTGTTGAAGATTTAAATGAATGAATAAAGGAGTGAATGAGTACTTTGAGAAAAGGAGTGAGGAAGTGAGGTGGGAGAGAAAACCAAGAGTATGGCATTACAAATTTCTTGTGTTTGTTCTGCAATTTGCTGTTTACAAAACATGTTCTCCTTTTTACAGTCTATATGCTTTCATTTATATGTTTATAGTTTATTGTCTAGCTTCTATCACTATAATATAATCTCAGTGAGGAGAGGACTTTCTTTTGTCTGTTTTGTATACTGATGTACCCTAGTAGCTAGAATAGTGCCTGGTACCTAGTTGTTGCTCAATAAATACTTATTTGGTGTTCTCATTTAATCTTCATATCAAACCCAAGAAGGAAAGACTGGTATTATTCCTAGATTGTAACGAGAAAAAAAAGGCTCAGAGAGCCCATAAATGGCTAGCCCAGGTTCACCAGATAGTAGGTAATAAGGCCAAGGCTCAAAAACATGCCTCTAGATGCCAAAGCCCACTTGATTCCCTCTGTATCCCCTGTACCACTTCACAGTGCTGCTAACAACCAGTCATGGGCAAGGAGGTAAAAGTATTCCAGAGAGGTAAAGGGCAGGCCCCAGCTGACAAACTTTTCCATGGAGGGTTAGAGGATGCCATCACTCCAAAAAATCTGCTGTGAGTGGCTCAAAAACCTGGGGATGGGAATAATCTTCTTCATTGAAATTGTCAGATTATTTTCATATAATTCACCAGTTTTCAGATGTGATGATACCCACAGGGTTAAGGCTGGGTAGTCTCCATTCTTCTGTGGCTTGGCTGATTAACTCAGTCATCTTTTTCCAAATGCCGGCATTTAGTAGTCTCAGCTAAGAACTGCCTCCTCTTGTCATTACTCAGAACTGTTGATATTTGCTACCGCAGGCTGGTGGGGCTTGATGTATATAACAAATGGAAAGTGAATTATAAGGATTATAAGACCTCAAATTAATTTATGCATTCTTAGATTTAAACAATGTGATGTAGCATAAAAGTTCATGAAAACGTTGATCATTTACCATTAGCTCAATGTATGCCAGTCTGTGCTTTACAAAGTCAGATATGACAGCAAAACACAGTGTATGATTTATAAAGCCTCGTACATGGCATATATGGTGGGCAAGCTCCAATGCTCCTGAACAGAAGATGGAGAAAGACTACCATGAATAGCCAATTTAATGAAATGATGTTTGAAAGAAGCCAGTAGCACTTTTCATCTCTGCAAGGAGATATTTTTTTCAGTGTCTAAGGGAAATCAGTCCCAGAAATTTTGAGAGTCTTGTGAGAAATATACTCTCTTCTCTTTCTTAGAAATTCAAAATACAGTGACTTCCTAGCATTGCTACCCACAGTTATGATCTGCTTGAATGGGTTACAGCCCAGCAATCTCTGAACCATAGTGATTCACCTGGTGAGGTGTCTATCAGTGTCTTGGTTTCAAGGGTCTGTCCAAGTTGAATGTATAGGGGCAAGCTCTGCAAGGGAGCTAGTTAGAACTTACAGGTTTGTCAAGTTACAAGGCCATAGGGCTCAGACTCAGGCCAGGTTACAGGCCCAGCAGGGACAAGGTACAACTAGTAACTGGGGCTAATAGATGCCCAATATTATGGATGAGACCCTCAATGGGGGGTGATGTTGTAGAGGAGAAGCTGTAGACCAATGAATGCTGGTTGGCTGGGGGCTCATACAGGCTATAAGACTAAATTCTAAAAATCCCTTTTTAGAATTATAGTACCCCAGTTTTCTGTTCTAAAATCCCTTTTACTGTAACCCCTCAAAGAATCCACATTTACTTTTCTTCTCCAGACTTTGGCATTCTTATCTAAACTCTCCATCCAGAAACCATCCAGACACTACCAGTCAATTATATTTCTGGGAATCTTAGTGGTCAACCAAGCTGAAGCACATAAAGTAAAGTTCTGAATCTGAAAAATGGAAGTTTTGTACCCTAATCCTAGTTTGGGATAGAAACTGTGCAACCTTCAGTAAGTGAGGTGGCCTCTGAACTTCAGCAAATACATCATCAAAGCTCCAAAGAGTTGCTGTGATGCTAAACAGAAGTGGTGAACATGGTTGAGGTTCAGAAAGGAAACTGACAAGGGTACATTTCCAAGACCCTTTCTATCCTTTAAATTCCTGAAAAGAAGACAAGTTTCCTTCCAGTCTCCTTGAGTACTCTCCACTCCTTCACAAGACACACACACACACACACACACACACACACACACACTCACTCACTCTCTCATACACTCACACATACCACAGGAGGACCTCACTGTTCCCCAAAAGACTGCAGACCACTGGTGAGGTGGAACATCAGTTGTGTTTGCTGAATACATGGATGCGTGTGGTATCAAACTCGATTCTTAAGGAAAGCTACTTGCCAGCCATTACATACAGACAGCATGGCTTTCAAAGAGACAACATGGATTCTGTTCACACAGCACAGGAATGGAGCAGAGGATAAATACTTCATATCCCTTATTTTTGCAAAACTTTGTGCACAAGCCTTGTATTTTTCAGAGCCCTTTCACATCTATTATCCTCAAAAGTAAGTAGAAAGGAAAGTTATTACTGCCCACATTTTACAGCTGAGGAATGTGAGGTGGTTTTAGCCTGCTTCTATATACCTTTTACAATTTCTGCTCTTAAGGTTTCAAAAGTTGTTGCTTTGTAGCATTTCGTTATGTAGCATAATATATCCGGCACCTACAATATATTTAGCAATTTATTATAGTACCCTAGTTTTCTGTTCTGAAAAATGCTGGAGTTGGACTCGATAATCTTTGAGTCCCTTTTAGTACATTCTCTGATTCTTATACCCTGCTTAACAAAACCTCTGGGAATGGAACTTGTTAAAAATGAAGTCAGACAGAGTTGGAGAACGACCCATTTAAAACGTAGCCTCCTGGAAACTGAAGATCATTAAACACAAAAGCTATCAAGTTGCTGAGACTGGTGGGGAGCGTGTAGCCTGGCGCTAGGGTCTGGCAACGTGGAGCATCTGGCCCATCAAGGGAGGACTTAGAACAGGTGTGGGGAGGCAGAACTGGGACAGATGGAAGAATAAAGAAACCCTTCTTTAGATATGCTCCACATACCTTCCCCAAAGGGTTGAACCTGTTTGAATCTGTTTAAAGAGCAGGTGACAGGTCGCCTCACAGACTCCCAGAGCCAGACTTGAGGTGCGGACTTGGCGCAGCTCCACTTTCCGACTCTGAAAAGCTGCACTCTGCCCCATGGGGCTCTGCTTCCCGTCACTCTGACACAGACTGTTGGCTTTTGTTTTTTCTCTCTCTTTTTTTTCTTCCCCTCTGTTTCACGAGCCCCTTGCAGGGTCGGTTTGGCAGGCAGCTTTGGGCCCTGCTGTGATGGCGAATCTAACTCGTCCTGCCAATTGATTAAACACGATGGGCAACTGAAGACTGGAGCATGAAAATTACTTGGTTGTGATTGTCCTAATGGCTGTGCTCACTAATTAATGGAGTTTGATTACAGCACAGCCTCGCGAGTGCCTTCTGTTGCCCCGGTTTGGGGGATTCTTCTGCTTCAAGTGCATCTTGGAAAGCAGTAGAGAGTTCTTTCAGGACCTGTGGGAATGGGGCCAAGGGGATTTTTTTCTTTTCTTTCTTTTTTCTTTTTTCTTTCTTCCTTTTTTTTTTTTTTTTAACCCCAGTCATTGCTTCAAATCCTTCTCTGCACAGTTTCAAGACAGAAGGTGATTCAATAGAAACAGGATGGACACAACCTGAAAGCCACCTGCTAGTAAGAAATGGAGAAGAGTCAGCTTCATTAATCCCAACATTTAGGCCTGGGTGTTCCAAATCAACCACAGTGGCATCCTCTGAGGGTGCATCTGGAAGCCTGAAATCATATAACTGTTTCCACAGGGGAGGTCATCTTTTTGCAATCAGACCTTCGGAATTTGGAAAACAGTGTAGTTGACCTGTAGGTTTATCTGTACATGATTCCTTTTCAGCAACTGGGCAGGGACATGACCACAGGCATTGCATTATTTCTGCTCGTTGCTTG
The DNA here is from genome assembly GCF_015220235.1 of Choloepus didactylus. NCBI lineage: Eukaryota > Metazoa > Chordata > Mammalia > Pilosa > Megalonychidae > Choloepus > Choloepus didactylus. The sequence goes on along the minus strand of NC_051322.1, from coordinate 28,980,187 downwards.
TTCTCTCTAACTAAGTTATAGGCAAATAGACCTTGGTTCTTTATTTGTAAAATAAGGGCATTGAAGATGAGCTCTAAGGTAGCTTCCAGCTTTTAAAAGCCCCATGTTTGTATTTTAACTGCCCCTCCAGACAAGCAGTTACTGACATGTGCTCTAACGTGGGCTCAGTGCTGCCCATCCCTTGGAATGTATTTCTACCCCAAAAGGAAGCTTATGAGAAGTCTCTGGTAGAGGAGGAAACTGACCTCTTATCAGATCTACCATAGGACATGATTAAACATGAAGACCTGAATTAATACTCTACACTGCTCTTTCTCTATTCCCAACCTCCTTTATTCTCCTAAACTCAGCTGGCTTTCCTGGATTTCTGACCACTGGTCCGCTTTGGTCTCTGGTAACTGCATATCCTGAACTTGTGCCAGGCTCTGTGGGAATTTGCAGCTGCATTGGGAGTTGTTACCCAGCCCCACATGTAGCACACTGCACAGATGCTTTAGGACACATACGGGTTTTTCTGGAGGAGTTTTGCCTGCTTTTAACACTTTCCTAGGTCTAGTATCTCATTTATACCCTCCTGACTATCTCCCTCAGATCAGAGGTAATTTGTCTGGACCTGATCTCCACTGAGGTTAGTTGCTTAAGGTGATAGTTTGTCAAACTGACAGAGATCAGGAGGTCCAGTAAAGACAGGGTTGGATGAGTGAGAAGCTGGTTTCAAGATGACCTTGCAGTAGGTAACAGGTTCAAGTCTGGAGACATAGGGATTCTACATCAAGGAGATGCAAGCACAGGACAGAAGGGCTTCCCTGGCTGGGGCCACTGAGTTAGGAGTCCACTTCTAGTAAGAGTGCAAGGGAGAACGGCAGGGCTGGAACCCACCTGTGCAAAAGGGGATAGGATTTTAACCTTCTTCCTAGACTGAGCATAAGGCTTGGCTCTAGGAGAATGGTTACAATAGTTTGGTTATGACAACCTAGCTACAAGGTAAGAACTGCCTTAGTAACCAAGCCAATCTGATGTTGAATCACTGACATACTGATCTCGTCTTTCTTATATTTCTCTGTATGAGGACCGGCCTGGTTTAAAAGATGGGATAAACCCCAAATGTTAAGGCACTGGTACTCAACTGATATATGTGACTGGAGTGTTGGGAAGGTGGATGCAGTGTGTGTGTTGGTACAAATAATTACCAAGACATTATTACCAAATGTGTGTGTGTGTGTGTTATATGTTATAATGACCAATATGGGAAGTGTTTATGAATGGGTGGGGCAAATTGATATATCTATTCTGTACCCCTTTCCCTGACCCTTAAGGCATGGAAATGCAACTTTCTCCCCCTTTCCTATCCAGTGCCCTCACCTCTACCCAGTACATAGGTTGAGAATCAATGTGATGGAGGAATATATGGGCAAGGAGATAGGAAGATCACTGCATAGTTCACTTGATTCACTGCATTAGGGGAGTGCTAGATGATGTAACAACAACAACAGCAGAAAACCCTCAAGTGTTGGTGTTTTGCATAATGAGGTTTCTTTTTTCACTAATGTAATAGCTCAGTGTAGGTGTCCTGGGCAGCAGTACTGCCCACACAAGAGTCAGGGACCCAACCTCCTTCATCTTGTGGCTCTCATTGTCCAGGCTCCCTGGGAAAGAGGGTATATAAAAGTCTCATGCACTGCTCAGAAGCCATGGTCCTGAAGTGAAAAATATCACTTCTCTCCCATTCCGTTGGAGAGACAGCCACCTGGCCCTACCTAGAAGCAAATGGGAGAAAGAGAGGAAATGTGGTCCCTGGCTGTGTCCACCTTCCAGCAACATTCCCACCACCCATTTTTGGTAGTTAGCTATCCACCTGTGTCATAGAACTTCACATAGTTCTAGAAATTTCCTTCCACTCTTTAAGTTTTAATTTAATGAATAATAGAATTGGCAGCTGGCTGTAGTAAGAAAGAGGCAATCTTTTTTGACTCAGACCTGTGTATGAATTTTAGTTCCAACATTTAGTAATTTGTAAACCATGGGCATTTTACCAAAACTCTCTGAGTTTCAATTTTCAGATCTGTTAAATATGGATAATAATATATCCTTATAGAGTTAATGATTGAAAATGATGTATATAAAGCAGTTGGCATGGAATAAGTGCTCATTAAATGGTAGTTTTTATCATCATTTCAATAAAATGGCCAACAGATTTTTGTCAGCTAACATGTTACTGTTAAACTCATGATTTCTTTAAGTTTGAGATTTTTTTCTGTAACCTAAATAAGTTTCTATTTATTTCTAGAAGGTTAGAGTTAGACGGTCCTTGGGTGTCATCCTATCTGATTTCTGGGGACACTGAATGACTTATTCAAGGTCAGAGAGGTAATTAGTGGCAGAGATAGGACCAAACCTTAAGTCGTTTGACTTGAAGTTCAGTGTGCTATCCAATTCTTTCTATTAAATTTACTGAAAATAGAGCACTCTAAAATTGTAGCTTCTAAGTTGGAACTTTTAAATGGCCCATTTGTCTGTTTGGTTGGGTGTGATTTCTGTCATTTTCCTGAATTTCCTGTCATGTTTCACATCATGGTGCAAGAATTATCTTCAAACAATGACTTTTATTGTATCCAGAGAGGTGACTTTCAGTTCACTTTCTCCAGTAAAAAAGTAGTGATATAAAGGACATGAAAAACAGATTCTCTAAAAACCATCTTTTAAACCAATATTTTTCTTTATATTCCTCCCTTCCCAAATCGTTGGGCTCTCCTTTCTCTCGATGTTTTGCTGACTATTAAGAATGTACCATTTCTGCCTTTTTTCTCACTTAATAAATACATTATAATATTCTATAGTGAAAATCCCAACTATTCAGTTTCATTGTTTTGAGTGAACTGACTAGTCATGGACAGTGTTAAATACCAGAAATGCAAGGGAAGTGAACGAACGTGTTCTGAAAGAGCAGGAAGCCTTAGTGAAGGACAAACTGCCTACTTTCCAGACCTGTGAGCTGGTGGTGGAGGCATGCGAAGAGTGTGCGGTGACCGGCAAATCAATGGCCTTCTGCTCTGTGATGTGGTAGAAGCCACTTTTATAACACTTGTTCTAGAAAGCAATAGAAATCTTTATTTATAGGCACACCACATTCTGCATGGTGTGTGTGCATGTGTGTGTGTGTGTGTGTGTTGTGCTGTGTTATCCCAAGAACCTTTTGTCTTAAGGATCATGGTATACTCAGGTTGGAATGTCACACTCTGATGGGCGTGTTCTAACCCTTGTCCACAGCACATGGCTTGGCAAGTGAACAGAATCAACAGAAAGGATGTACAGAGGACAATTGTGTGTCTCTGGCCTGCTTTGGATATGATCATGAGGAAGGCTTTGCTTCAGGTGGGGGAGGGGTAGGAGAGTGGGGGGCATTGTAGATTGCTCTGGGCTGCACTCCCATGTTTATTTTGGGAGCAATGGAGACTCAAAACCCAGCATGACACTTGCATGACAATTTATTTTTAAAGTGGTTATAAATATGTAACTCTTTTAGCAAGGAATCAAAGCTCTTCGGGTATATTTTATAATCAGCTACCAGCACCTTCCCTCTCTCTTAAATAAGCTAGATTACATTTTAATGCCATTTGCATTAATGATTTCATTTTGATTTAATCATCAGCATTTTCTTTGCTGGCATATAACACATGCTTCCGATGGTTGTCTGTTTCAAAGCCAAGAGACCCAGTGATTACTTCCCCCGGAGGCAGACTCAGGGTTAAAATCCCTTTTCTCACTTCTCAAGACATTTACTCCTAGTTCTCCTTCTTGTTATGAGCCTTCCTTTCTAATATGATAAAAATAGACTCTGGTAGAGCAGAATGAAAAAATAAAAGGCAGAATGACATCAGTAGGTATATTTTGCATAACCTTGTGCGGTGGAGGGTGTGGGCTTGAGAATTAGATATTGTGGATTCACTTCCAGGATTGATGATTTACCGCTAATCTTGGACAAATTACCTAACAGAACTTTTCCTTATTTGTAAAATGTGAAAAATACTTCCTTCCTCATAGTGTTATTAAAAAATTGAAAAGACACCATATGTAATATATTAGGCATGTGACAGTAACTTAATAAGTGTTAGTTTCCTCCTTTCACTTAAAGCAGAGGCAGGAATCTTGAAGTTTATGCAAGAGATGTAATATTTATTTTACTGTTGGGGGTAGTGTATCAGTCGAGATAGGCTAGATTATGCTGTACTAATAAACAGTCCAAAAATCTATTTTATCTCATGCTACATGTCCATCACAGCTCAGCTGCAACTTTGTTCCTCTTCACTGTGGGACCAGAAGGACGGTGCAGTCTCCATCTGGGATGTGCTAATCTTCATGGCAGAAGGTGAGAATCTCAAGAACCATGAGCTGGCTCTTAAAGCTTTTGCCCAAAAAACTGTGGACATAGATCACTTTGTCCCACATTCCATTGGCCTATCAAGTGGCATGGCTAATCATATTATTGATGGGGATTGGAAAGTAGAACTCGTTATCCCCTTGTGGACTGGTAGAGCTGGTCTGTTGAAAAGATAGAGTAAAACTGAGGTTATGAATCAGGATGGTACATGAGAATCACATATGGAGCTTGTCAAAAATACATATGACAAAGCCCAAATGAATAAAAATCTGTGGTAGGTCCAGGAATAGACATTCTTGCTACTTTTCACAGGTAATTCTGGCATGCAGCCCTGGTTAACAGCCACTGTACTAAAAGCCAAGAAAATAAATAAGCTGATTAGCTTCAAATAGAACTATTAAAAAGAGGTAACTCTTCCTTTTTCTCTAAGTCTTTAAAGTGTCTCTTTCTTCTTTCTCTCTCCTGTTACATTTTTTATTGAATTGCTCCATGGTCTCCGTATTTCTTATTTACGAGGCAAGTGAGTTGAATACTTTATATTTCTCCAAGGAAGATACAGAACTAGGTTGCTTTTTATTTGTTTGTGGCCCTCAATTGATTTTTAAATGGGTCAGTGGCTCACCCTGGAAAATGGCATCACTACCTTTGTCTTAAATCTCTCTGGGATGCATGAAGATAGATGTTGAGGCAAAGCTAGCTCTTCATTAGCCATTTGCTTTGGGTACTGCCTGTCTCCTGCCGTGTAGTTGGTCTTCAGTTAGCTTCCCATTGCTTTGTAAGTCAATCATAAATATTGAAAATTTCTTTTCTATTATTCTCATTTTTTTCCTGTGATACAAAATAAGACTATGAAAGAATACCACTGGGGGTGGGGATGTGAGGGAGGAGGACACAGAAAAGCAAAGGAGCATATGTAAATTCAGCATCCTCACTCCAAAATGCCTTTTGGACAGTAATGTTTCTTCAATCTTCATTAATCTCATCCTCCAATGCTAGATGTCCCTTTGGCCCAAAGGAGGGGCCTGAGTAGGCACCTCCCCACATCCTACTCGGAAAAACACCCAGTATGTGTATGCCCAGACCTTGATGGATGTGGCTATTTAGTGCAGAGATGTCTTACTGAGGGAAGTAGGTTGGTAACATCTACTTTCTTGGATCCAACGAATGTGTTGAAGTTCAGGACTTCAAAGAACTCTCAGTGGGATTACTGGAGTCAGGGTCATGTGGTGAGTCACTTCCCCCCAAGCTGATGCTTACCGTGCGTTTAAATTATGCTTCCCATTTCAGAAAATTAGAAGCTGAAATGTAGAAAGTTTAAGCAAGTGCTCAAATACTCTTAGAAGCCAACCCTACGACCAGTTTCAGGACCACAGTCTAGCATCCCTTGCTCTAGTATCCTTTATAGTTGTCTCTCTTTGTGTGTTTGGGGAGTGCCTGGCAGCGCTGACCTGTGTCTTGGCTGAAAATCTCTGCACTGAGGTTTCAGAACAGCAGAGATGTCTTCACTGCCCGTGCATGCCACTGGGTGAATGACTGACAGCTGGAATTCAATCAGCTTTTTTTTGGGCTGAAGTTTTGGTTTCTTTTAAAATAGAAATGCCTCTGGGATGATTTGAATCTCATTTTATGTGGGCTATGTGACTCTGTGTGATTTTTGTGAAAATAAAATGCAGTGCTGTGTAAATTATAATGATGCTTGACAAATGTTTGCTACTTTTTTTTTCTGGGGTTGTGGCACAGATGGTTAGTGCCTTTTCCATAATATAAAGTCATCACTGGGAAGTAGCTGCCCAAGGATTACATTTCCCATCCCCTTTGAGATCTAAGTTTGGCCACATTACTGAGTTCTAGCCAAGAAAATGTGATTGGAAATGATGTGCACTTATGGGCCTCTCCCATATATACCTTCCAACCCACTCATCCATATTTCCTTTTCTGGTTGGCTGGAAGGAGGTGATCATGACCTCAGTGTGACCTTCACAGCCATATGTTAAAAATGGCAGAACTGCTGTCAATCTGGTTGAGTGGAGTAGAATGACTGAGTGGAGGAGGGTGACTCACTGAGCTGTTGGCCCAGGCAATACTATTGTATGGAGCAAGATATAGATTTCTATTGTTTGACCCATTATACTTTGTGGGTACATTTGTTACAGCAGCTAGAATTAACTTGTACGGTATTGGGGGCAGTGAGGTTTAATGAGAACTACTATCTTCCCTTTCGTGTGTGACATTGTTCTTCTTATGTTTCAGGTTCCTCATGCTTAAAACAGTTCCTCTTTTATTTGTCTCCTTGTTTTCATGGAAGAGTCCCACATTCTCTTCCCACTCCATTCTGTTCCCCTCAGTTGGAGAGCTGTAAAGGTTGGCTGGGTGGGAGTAGGAGCCAATATTGGAAAGCATGGTCAGAAGGTGGCATAGAAGCCTCAGGTTCTAGCCTTGAGTTTGCAACCTGCTGTCTCTTTTGCCTTGGGTATGTTTCTTATCCTCTTGGAGCCTCCTTGTTCTCATCTCTAAGATGCAATGATGATTCCAACAACCTGTGATATTGTGAGGATTTGGTGAGGTAACACCTGAAATGTTACTGCATAGTCTAGATAACTAACATGGTGGAAGCCATTTCACATATGTTATCCCATTTAGTTCCTACATCACTGTGATGCCCTGTTTTATCAGTGGAGAAACTGAGGTTCAGAGAGATGTTCCCCAGGTCAGAAGCTTAGATGTAGTAGAGTTTGATATCAAACCCATCTATTAGAGTCCAAAGTCTGATCTGGTAAGCTCTTTTTGTATTGTGCTTTAACCCACTATATTTATTACTATTTAAGAGAGAAGGAGGAAGGGATAATTTGGGCAAATGTATGCACACTGACACTCACAGAGACATAGACACACACCAATCCATATACGAGTTGTCATTTCTTTACAGAGAAAAGTGTGAATTTGGAGTCTTCTCCTCTTACAGAGATTAGAAAATTAATCTCTCAACCATTACTTTAAAAAACACAACTTTATTGTGGTAACATAAAACACAAATTTTTCTATTTTAGTCACTTTTATGTACACAATTCAGTGATACTAACATTCACAATATTGTGGTACCATCACCACCATTTGTTTCTAAAACTTTCCATCATCCCACATAGAAACTTTGTACCCATTAAGCAGTAACTCCCCAATCTCCCTCTCTGCAGCCCCAATAACCTGTAATCCATTTTCTGTCTCTATGTATTTGCTTATTCTAGGGATTTCATGTAAGTGGAATCATAGGATATTTTTCCTTGTTTTCAATTCTCTTGGGTATATACCTAGAAATGGAATTGCCATGCAATATGGTAATTCTATGTTTAACTTTTTTGAGGAAACACCAAGCTGTTTTCTACAGCGGATTCACACAAGGCTAAGCTCTAAAGTCATTGAAAGTTGAGGTGCCTGAAGCAGTGGTATATAGTTGACTGCAAGAGTGCAAGGGAGCTGGCCCTGTAGGCTGACAGATTATGAGTCAAAGGCATTGAAGCTTTTGAAAGGAGGAGGAGGAGAATGACCTGGAAGAAGCAATGTGGAGCAGGGAGGACATGGACCCAGTGCTCAGGCCTTGTGGGACATGGGAGATGGGAGGAAAAATAGCAACAGCTGGAGAGGGCAGCAGGGAAGAAAAAATTAGATAAGAGTAATGAAAAGCAAATTAGGATGGAAGATTAGTTGTCCATATAGGGTCCATATAGTTCCCTATTTTTCTCAAGAGAGTAATTTGAATGTGGAGTTTCCATATTGGGTGATCCCCATATTAGAAGGCCCTTGCCTCACTCAAAGCCTGGTAGGACATTTGGAGGGTTTGGCAGCTGGTAGGCTCCTAATGTGCACAGACCTACTCTAAGTAATCCTGCTTCTGGTCAGTTTTCTGTTAAAGAATTTTGATATGTTGTAAAGAAAAGTTGACTGCACACAATAATTTTCTTCTTTAGAAACTGCAAATGTGTGTATTTCGTCTACTCCTGTAGGCTGCTATGGGAACCCAGCTATATGACGACAGCAATGCTAGTGGTTATGGTACGTGTGTGCATGTGTGTGTGTGTGTCTGGTGTGTATGTGAGACTCTGTATTACAAGGTGATGGCCAAGGGGTTGGAGGGTGCTCTGAAGTCAGTCTCGGTTTGAATCCAGACTCCAATAGTTACTAGTGGTATAACTTTGCATGAGATATTAACTTTTGTTGGCTTTGTTTTTCTCATCTATAAAATCATGTTAATAATCCTATTTACCTTACTGGGTTTTTGTGAGGGATAAGTGAAATAGTATAAAGCTCACAATTATAGAGCCTGGACAAAAAATATACAACGCAAAGAAAAAGACAAACAAAAAACAAAAGCAACTGTGTTTGGCACATGGTAAACATACGATTGTTATAGTTACTTTGTTATTATTTAAAAAGAAATTCTGTGTTTGAAATATTGTACCAAATAGACCATGAAATGTAGTTTTAAGTTAGAAAATGCCTATTTGTATTTAAGAACAAAATAGCTCTGAAGTATCTTTGTATTCAAAGAAAACAGCAGCACCTAATCAGGAAATATTGATTAGGGGCTGTGCCCGGAGCCCTGAGAAGTTTTGGCAGCACAAACAGACAGTGAGGCATGAGGTTGTAAGATGTTTTATAGGAAAATCCATGAAAACTTCAAGCCTTATATAATACTGATAAAGAATAATTTAAATCATTTATATTTTATTAGAAAATGTCAGTGGTTATTGGTTAATCAATTTCAAATGGAATTTGTTTAAAATTGGCATTTTAGAAAGTGAATTCATTGCTCTTCCAATGTGAAATTCTTATATTAGTAGTAAATGCACTTTGATTAAATCTCTATCATTAATCAAATACTCTTAAATTGAACTCCTAATAATATTTTATAAGATTAAATAAAAAGACTCAGAGGATGCTGGCTGTTTTTCAAGGCCTTAACCAAGGAGTAGGAAATGGTGACTCTAGAGGATATTGTTGCTATTAGTTTTGTCTATTTTGGTTGCCCAGAGTCTGGAACTCTCTCCTATGTTTGAGCAACACCCACTACTTATGAGCCTTGGTGCAAGGCAAAGTCCTCCTCTTCTAAAGAAGGTGGTAGGGTAGCAAGCTGGAAGGTCAGATACTCCAGTCTCCCTTGCAGAAAGAGTGGAGAGTAGGTTCTACACTCCAGCACTCAGATATCCCACCCCAGACTTTGGATCATTGCAAATGAAGCTCAGAAGTAGACTCAGTGGATAATCCATTCTGGCAGCAGAGGCAGTGGTGGAAGCAACTGCAGATGGAAGTCAGTGGCAGGGCCAGTGCAAAGTGGCAACCAGTGTTCTTCAGAAGTGTGGTTCAAGGTCCATGCAAGTAAGATGACTGTACATCCTAGTTTTCCTGGGACAGTTCCAGTTTATATCTGTTGTTTTATGTGATTATTAATAGCATGCCCCTTTGCTTTCAAAATTGTTCCGGTTTAGAAAGTAAATAATATGGCTGTCCCAGTCATAAACAATGTCTCTTATATCCTCAGCTTCTCACTTTGCTCCCTGCACCTTCTTACTCTGAAATCGGGCTCTTCTGCAAGGACTCTTCTTTATTCATGGCCTCCTCCACTCCTCATTCTGTTGGGACTGGAATGGGGAAGGCATCTTCCTGTCATCCTTGCTTCTTATTGCAGTTTCCCAATCATCCCCTCTTTCTCCATAACCCTCTAGATCCAATGACTGTTATGTCATTTGGCTCTATGATTATGCTGCAGTCATCTACAGACCTCCTTTACTCTTTTAACTCTTGCTAATGATAAACCTATTCTTGTCAGTGTTTTTGGCCCATTTCAATGCCCAGATAGATTGAAGAGCATGCTTCTACTGGCTCCTTGTTTCCCCCAAAGATTTTTTCTCCCACTGCTCCAGCCATCCGTTCTTATGCTCATGCCCTAGACATTTTAAAATTTATTACTAATTACTGTTTTCTTTATTCAGACAATCTGCTCTCCAATGGTTGCCTTTTACCTTTTCAGTTCACTCTTTCTAGTACCCTACTCCAACACCTTTTGGCTCCACCAAGACCTCCAATCCAATGACCCTATCGCTTTTCATCATCTACCACCCCCCTTATGATCTCATTTATGTCTTTCCTGGCTTGAATTCCATGGTTCATTATTATAATCTTTCCCTTTTATACACTATCAGATCCTTTGATCCCTCTCTCTCTGGCATAGTTGCCTGGGAAAACCTTAACCCTGATTCTCCCCAACGGCAAGCCTGTGATTGAGCAAGGGGAAGCCACACAATCATGCTGTAATGGAAACTGCTAATTACTCCAATAACACTTTCTTTCCTTTTTCCTCAGTAATATCATTCCTGAATTTTTGGCTGGATTCAGGGCTACATGGAAAAAAAAGTTCTGTCTAGTGAGATGTAAGAAGAAGTGTTGTATGCAATTTTAGGGAAATGTTCTTAAATGAAGGGTGTATGTTACTGTATGTGTGAACTTGCTTAACTTTCTTCCTTCCAGTTGACTGGAACATGGATGTGAAGGCTGGAGCCTGAACAGCTGCCTTTCTTGGTAGCATGTAAGGATGTAGATTTTGGATCCAAATGATCACACTGTGATCTAGGCCTATACCCCCTATCTCTGGACTCCTTCCTGTAAGAGAAGGAGGATTTGGGAAATGAACTTTTCTGGTATGGTGGGCAGACTAATAGTCTTCCAAAGGTGAACACATTCTAATAACTGGAACCTGTGAATATGTTCCCTTACGTGGCAAAAAGTACTTAGGAGATGTGATTAAGTTAAGAATCTTGAGATAGTGAGATTATCCTGGATTGTTCAAGTGGGCCCAATTTAATCACATGACTCATTAAAAGTGGAGTCCAGCTGGAGTCAGTCAGAAAAAGTGGGAAATGGAAAAAAGATCAAAGAAATGCAGTGTTCCTAGCTTTGAGGATAGAGGAATAGGGTCACAAGACAAAGAATGCAGATGGCCTCCTGAAGCTGAAAAAGACAAGAAAACATATTCTCTTCTCCCTAGAATCTTGAAAAAGGAATTCAGGCCTATTGTCACCTTGCTTTTTAGTCCCATAAGACCCATTTTGGACTTCTGACCTCCAGAACTGTAAGACAATAAATTGTGTTGTTTTAAGCCACTAAATTTGTGAGAATTTGTTATGGCAGCAATAGAAAACTAATATAGGTGCCTAGTACCTTATTTTGTGTCTTTCTGTAACATACAGCTATATCTAATCTCAACTAACATACACACTGACTGGTTTCAACTGAATACAAGACCATCATCCTCAAATTGGTACTTGGTACTACCAGCCATGCTGTTACGTTTTCCTAGTTAGCTCATTCTTCCATTCTTCCAAATATAAATGTTTTACCTTTTGTCCTTTCCTTAAACCTCTAATATCTCCTCCTCGGAAACTTACTTTTAGTCAGCGAACTTGCTCCTTATTTCATTTAGAAAATAAAAGCAACCAGAGGAGAACTTCTTCACACTCTCACCACCAAATATGCACAAATATACTAACTTACTCACATGTTACCCATTTACTTGGCCATCCTTCCCTTTGCAATGGAATGACTCTGCTATTTTAGGCCAAATCCTTCACTTAAGCACTGGATTCCCTGCCCTTACTCAAAGGTGTCACACCTTCAGTTTCTCTTCTTCCAGCATCATCAATGTTTTCCCTCTATTGGCTCATTCCTGTCAACAAACCAACATGCTTCATATTACCCAACCTGGTCCCTTCAAATACCACCCAAATCCTCTGCTTCTCTTGGTGGACAATCTCCCGGAAAGAATTGTCTGTACGTACAGACTCCATTTCATTACATTTTCTCTCAAACTTACTTCAATCAGACTTTAATCCCTGCCATTCCACCAAACCTCTCAGCAAGGACAGCAGTGATTTCCACATTGCCAAATGCAGTGGGTGATTCTCAGTTCTCATCTTAATCTCTCAGCAGCATGTGACATGGCTAATCACCTGCTCCTTGATTCTTCTACCTCATTTGATGCTTCTTCTTGGCTTCCTCTGATGGTTATTCTTTTTTTAAAAAAATTATTAGGGAAGTTATGGGTTTACAGAACAATCATGCATAAAATACAGGATTCTCATACACCACCCCACCACCAACACCTTGCATTGGTGTAGACATTTATTACAAATGATGATAGCATATTTTTATAACTGTACTATTAATTAAAGTCCATGGTTTAACTTAGGAGTTCACTGTGAAGTGTAGTTCCATGGATTTTTTAAAAATTTTTATTCTGTTACCATATATACAATCTAACATTCCCCCTTTTAATCATATTGAAATATATATTTCAGTGCTGTTAATTGCATTCATAAGGTTGTGCTACCATCACCACCATCCATTACCAAATCATTTCCATCATTCAGAATAGGAACCCTGTACCTTTTAAGCCTTAACATCCCATTTCCTATCCCTCCCCTGTCCCCTAGGAACCTACATTCTAGATTCTGACACGATGAGTTTGCTTATTCTAATGTTTCAAAAGCATGAGATTACACAACATTTGTCCTGCTGGTTATCTTTATTTACCTTAATGATGACTCAGTATTGGAGTTCCCTGGGGCTCACAGTTGGATATCTCCTCTTTTCTGTTATAATTGATTTCCGAGTAATTTCATCCCATGTGTGTAAAGACCTTTACCACTGTGATAGCTACCAAATATGTGTCTCTCTCTGATTTCCAGCCAACTCTTCCCTGCTCAGCATTTCCACCTGAATGTCTAATGGCATCTCAGTAGACATCTCAATCATAATATGTCTCATACTAACCTCTTGTTTGCTTCTCCACACTCACCCCATACATTCTCATCTCAAAACCTTCCCCATCTCAGTAAATGGTAAGTGTGTTACTTCAGTTGCTTAGGCCAGTGACTTCAGTGACATTCTTCCACTTCTTCCTTTCTCTTACTCCCAACCCTGCCAGCTTCACCTTAGGGAGGATGGAGAACAGCCATTCCTCATTCTCTCTATCGCTGCCACCCTCATCACCACCATCCCTTGCTCACGGTATTGCAATAGTCTACTCACTGGCACCCCTGCTTCCCACCCTCATTTGCCCTTTGTAGACTTCTGTCTATTGAACAGAGTGATTCTTTTAAAAAGATCCTCCATTTAAGTCAGGTTTTGTCCCTCTTCTGCTCAAAGCACTCCAATGACTTACCACCTCAGAGTAAGTGGCCCCAAATAAAATTCAAATTCCTTACACTGATGTGAGGCCCTAAATGATCTATGTCTCCACTGCCCCCACCCCCATCTCTGACTCTGTGCTCATTTACTCCAGCCATCAGGCCTCCTCCCTGCTCCTTGAACATACTACATGCCCACCTGTCTTTAGGCCTTTGCCCTGTTATTCCTTCTGCCTGGGAGGTTCTTTCCCTGAGTGGCTCACTCTCCCACTTACCCTATTTAAAATTGGATGCTTGGCCCCACTCACCTCTCATCCAAACACTTCCTATCATCTTTCCCTGATTTATTTTCTTCATGGCACTTATCATCCCTTGATCTGCTGTTTATTCACAGTTTTCCTCAACCAAGGTTCAAGAGAACAGGGACATTGTCTTTTTGTTCCCTGCTGTATCCTTGGCACCTGGAACAATGCCTGGCACATAGTAGGCACTCAGTATGTATTTCTTACCTGGGTGATAACTGCACCTCAATGACCCCCAACTGAGCACACACTTCTAATATAGGCATATTTATCTACAGAGAATATAAAGGGATTATTGTCAACCCATATCTTTAATATTAGGAAAGCTTAATTGCTTTTGTTATGCATAGATAAAGTTAAATACCAATAGCTCCTCAACGTAGAGATAGGGGTTTCCCCTCAGCTGCCACCACAGCTGCCTGCTGAGCTCTGCCGCGCCTGTGGCCTGTGGCCTTAATGCAGTTTTATGTTGGTTTTTAGTTGTCAAAAAAAGCTTTGACTGCAGAAATGGTATGTCCCACTGTCAGAGAAAGAGAAGAAAAAGATCACAAGGAAATTGTTCAAACCGTTTTAGTATATAAACCTAAAATGTTTAGCTTTCTTGAGAAAGCTTTCTCAATAAATAATAATCCAAAGATTATTTACAAAAGACTATGCAAGTCTGTGTTTTTGCTGTGCTGTTGAGGATCAGATCAATAAACTAATAACCTTGGAAATAATTAATCATTAGTTGGAATTACTTGAAAGTATTTTGGCAGTGTGTGTGGACTTGATATCTTTAATTCTGAGTAGGCTTGTTTTATTTTGGATGAGTTTCTCTTGGGAGAGGAACTTCAAGGAACATCTAAGGAAAATGTCCTGAAGACCACTGAGCCGGCAGATCTGCAGGAGAAAGCTGAAACCCATGTAATGTTCTTGAAGAAACTGGACTGACACAACGCTTCTCTGTTGTTGATGACTTCTTGTGGCATTTCACACACTGTAGCTGTTCACTGCCTTCATGTCTATGTCAGCTAATGGTGTAAGTTGATATTTATCAGTATTACTGTTTGCTAAGCTGCTTCATTCAGGCCTACACAATTTTTTTTTTTTTTTGCTAAGGAGAACTCTGGTTAAGTGATAAATAAAGGGACTTAAATATTAATTAGAATGATGCAGGAAAGACAGATAACTTTTCTGGATATTTGAAAGTTTGAAGGTCAGTTTCTGTTAATCTGATTATCTATGTGTGTGAAAATGACCTAATCAGGTAATGTGTATTTATTGTATTACTATATTTGACAAAGGAAACTATTAAATTATAATATGGAACCTGCTTTATGAAACCAAATATTAGTGCAATATTTTAGCATGTATGAGAATAAAGGGAATTAACATGTCATACTTGAATGAAAATTTAACTTTATGTTGAAACTTTAAAAAAAAATGAATTTATACCACAGACCTTGTTGGAAGCTACACGCCTTAAAACATAGAGAGAATACAGACTTTTAGTGACTTAATTGAAATGATGGGGATTTACACTCAGAATGATCTCTTAGGAGTTCTGAACCTGGGACAAGGAGCAGAGATCGACTGTTCCATAGTAAGGAACACATTCTTTTTAAGCCAAGGCATATTTCACTGTTGAGATGAATTCTCTATTGTTGTAATCCTTTAGTCATTTGGTTAGAATGTTTTGATTCCCCAAGTGAAGTCAAAATGTTGATTTATCAGGAATTCTTCATAATAGTATCTTAACAGAAAATGTGTGGGTCCCTCCGCAAAGCATTGCATAAGTCATTGCTTAAAGTACAATCTTCTTTTTATTTCTGGGGTGCTTTTTAAACCCAAATTCATTTTGCTTCCCTATTGGTTCCCTCCCTTAGAAGTGCTACAAACTTTGTGGTATCTTCCTTCCCTTCCATGGTACGGTCTAGCTATCAGAAGTCTTATAGTAATAAAAAAGACTTTTCATAGAAAAGTGAGAGTTGAATGAGGTAAAATGGCATTAGCATGTCCTGTATATTTAAAAGCTATGTAATTGTTTCAATACCACTGTTGTGTGTACTCATACGTATTTAAACATTTTCACAGTTTACACTTTCACTTGTATATACCTAGGAGGATTAAGCTTATTGTAATCATGAATATTTAGGACATGTTATCATTATCTTATCACATCACAATGTTCAATATACACTCTCCCAAATACAAGTAGAATATTTAATTTTTTTCTATATTCCAATGACTTGTTCTTTTATACCCCTTGAAGAATATGCACCCCCTTTTTGAAGACGATTGCACTTGACAACCCCTAGAAATTGCTCTAAGTGTTACGGGAAATGGTTTCTAGGTGGCCTTGTCTGGCTTGATACTGGGAAGCCCTTATATCAAGTAATTGTTGTCCAGAATATTAGATTTGGAAGGGATTGTAGAGGCTTGCTGGTTGTGATGGTTAGGTTCATGTGTCAATTTGGCCAGGTGATGGTACCCATGTGTCTGGTCAAGCAAGCACTGGCCTAACAGTTGCTGTGAGGATGTTTGTGGCTGCTTGATAAACCAAAAGGCTTGTTTATTAAATCATCAATCAATTGGCTGCAGCTGTGACTGCAGCCAGTGAAGGGGTGTGTCTTCCACAATGAGAGAATGCAGTCAGCTGGATTTAATCCAATCAGTTGAAGACTTCTAAGCGAGACAGATAGAGGAACTTCACTTCTTCAGCTGACCAGCAAAGCGTTTCCTGAGGAGTTTGTTGAAGTTGCCAGTTCATTTCCTGAGGAGTTCATTAAACATATTCATCAAAGGTGCTAGTTCACTGCCTGAAGAGTTCATCGAACATCTTCATTGGAGTTGCCAGTTTACTGCCTGCCCTATGGAATTTGGATTCATGCATACCCACAGTTGAGTGAGACACTTTTATGAATCTTATATTTATAGATATCTCTTGTTGATTCTGTTTCCCTAGAAACCTTAACTAATACACTGGTCTACCTTCATAGACAAAGTGGTATCTTTTCCATTAGATCCACTGTCTGCTTTCATCAGCAGGAGACTCTTACTTCATAAGTCAGTTCCTTACATGTTTGGAAAACTGTCCCAGTTAGGAATGCTTCCCTGAGAATGAGTTGAAACCTGCTAACCTGCAACTTCTACCCATAAGTCCTAAATTTGCCACCTTGAATGTACACATTGGCTTAATCCCCATTGCTCATGACAACTCCTTCTACATGTGTAGATGGTTATATAGTTGTCCACAACTTCTTGATTTTCAATTCTTTCAGTTCTTTCAAAGGTATCTTTTATGATGTAGTTTGCTTATTTGGGGATTGTGTCATGACAGCTCAAAACAAGAGGAATGTTAGCAAGATGGCAACCTAGAACAAAGATGCCAGTGAATATAGCTGAGGAACTTCTAAAGAGCAGTCATGTCTACTATTCAATTTTATGGTGTTTTCTCTTCTATGTTAGGTACTATAATTTCTTCCACCCCATTATCCCCAAACATTCAGTTTACTGTGCAGTAGTCTTGCCTTAGTGGTACTTTGGGTAATATAGGAGAATGGATGAGGGCTGCAGAGAGTTGGCAGCAGTTGCAGCAAACAAGGTAATTAGTGAAATCACCAAGAATTCAACAGAAGAAATTTAGAGAGTATTAACCAGGGGAAGCATACTGAAAATTCAGGGAAATTATAGAGAAGTTGGGTGGGAAATTGAGCCATTTATTTGGACATTAAAAGACAGGATATGGTAGATCAGTTGCAAAAATGGCCCTAATTCTTTCCTTCCCTGTATTTGTACCCTTGCAATGTGACTTTGTGACTCCTTTCTTCAAGAAGAGGCATCTATTTCCCCACCTGCTGGATCTGGACAGGCTCATGGAATACTGCCACAGCAATACCCACCATCTTCCCTGCTTCCTGTTCTTGCCTTATGCCCCTTTTCTCTCCCTTTATTTGTCCTGGATTTCCATCTTCTAAATACAGCATCAACACAAAATTTCATATCTAAATTTTGTTTTGTAGAGAACCCCAGCTAAGGTGTTCAGAAAAATAAAAAAGGAAATGATTCAAAATTCATTAACTTAAAAAATTTACTTCAGCAACTTAAAAAACAAAACAAGAATATCCAATTATCCTCTAAAGTATTCAAATTATAAAAGACAATCCAAACCATTATTACTGGTATTTAATTAATATTTAATAGCTTCAATTAAGTTTATGTCAGATTTATCATAGAACTATTTTTATTATTTAACCACAGAATTGTTTTTATTATGGATCCCTGTTTATTTTATAGAAAATCAAGACCCCTTCTTTTATCCACTTGTCCAGTACTTTATTTCTATTTTGTGGATCTTGGAATGTAATTGTACTGTTTTTAATGATTATAGAAGTAGGTAATCTCTGGTATTTATTTTGTGTCAAACTATCTGCCTCCCCCTGTTAAAATATAGTTCCTTTGGGAAACAGTATCCATTTAGCTATGATATCTTTATTACGCCTCCAGGGTATGTATAGGGTAAGAACAGGGTCTGCCTTTAGTGGTAGGAAAATGAACATAATTTCTATTATGAAAGTATTGTCATCCTTTTGCATACAGCTTTGCTCTGGGCTCATATTTTTTTAACTGTTGGACAAAATTCATCAGATCCTTTTCCCCACTGATTAGTACATCAATAAAATAGTAAATATGCCAAGTAGATAGCCTCTATTTTTCAATAGAATTCAGTATTTTCTATGTGATGTCTTAAAAAGAAGTACAGCTTTTCTGTGGCTGTGAATATTTAGGAAGACCTAGAAGAAATTTCCTTATGGGGAGGCCACAAAGGGCAACTCACCAAAGGCCCTGAGTGAGTGGGAACAAAGCGGGACCTGGAGAGGGGTTGGGCAATGGGTTGCACCCAGGAAGAAAGGCAAGAAAGGGGCAGTGACAGAGTGTGTGCTTTGTGAGAGGTAAAGAGCAAGGCAGCAGAGAGAAAGAGAGCATTTAAGAAAGAGGGAAAATAGATACGAAAAAAGATGAGGAAGCAGAGAAAGGGGAAGACAGCTCTGAGTGAAGCAGCTTCACAGTCTTAGTTCTTTGATCTGTAAAAGCCTCAAAAGGGCACTGGGTTGTTTCCAGGCTTGGGGCAGGAAAACTCTTGTTTTACTGGTGATCATACTGAGGCTTTGTTGGTACAATGACATGTCCCAGCTTTCAAATTAAGTCATAAATGAGACATGACTTTTCCTGCCTATTTTGCTTTGCTTCGACCTTTGACATGGGAAGGAAGAAATGAAGGAGAGGGGGTATGGGTATGTGTACACAGGAGAGCTGTCTATGAATCTTAACTTTTTCTCTCTGCAGCTTCAACTGCAAAAACAATTGAAATCAACAGAGATTTATTTAGGTTCTGTAAACACACAATTTTTTATTTAGTAAGGAATTATGTGGTTGTAAAATAATGTAAGTGCTCATCACTAGTCCTAAATTTTCCACGGAAGTCCTGATGTAAAATACTTTTATTCACTATCTCCATCACCACATCTGTCCCTGTCGGCTTGTCAGGCAGGGTTCAAAAATATTACATCACAGAAGACACTATCCCTGACCTTGAATTCATTTGGGGATTTCACACACGAAGTGCTAAAGGACAAAAGCTACAACAGAAGGTGGCAGCCCCCTGTGAAGGGAGGAGACTTGAGGGTAGAAGAGTGGTTCCCCAGGAGTGGCAGAGCATTGGCTGCCAGTCCTGAACGAGACCAGAGCGAAGCTAAGTGGAGATCGGTCGCAGCACTGTCTGCTAAAACTGTCCAGCAGTGCAGGTGGGCATCCAACTTTATTAGAAGCTGCCATTGGTTCTCCAAAGTGGCTGTACCATTTTATACTCCCACCAGCCACATAAGAGAGTTCTACGTGTTCCATACCCTTGTTAACACTTGCACTGCTTGTCTTTATAATTTTTAGCCATTCTGGTGGTATATAGTGTTTTCTCACTGGTTTTAGTTTGCATTTCCCCAAGGAGCAATTATATTGAGCACCTTTTCATAGATTTATTGGCCATAGTATATCTTCTTTTGTGAAATGCCTGTTTAAATCTTTTGCTTTTTTTTATTGGGTTGTGCATCTCATTATTATTTATTTGTAGGAGTTTTTTGTGTAGTGTGGATACAAATCCTTTGTCAAATATAAGTCAGGTTACAAATAACAGAACTTGACTGGTGTGACTTAAGCAATAACATTATCTGCTATACCAGAAAATCAGAGCAGGACAATCCTTGCGTCTCAGCACTTTGGCTTTTCATGCTTGTGCTTGAAACCTCCTGGCTGCAAGATGGTCATCATTGCTTCAAGTATTATACCTGCATTAAAAGGCAGGAAGCAGTGGGGGCATTAGGAAGGCAATACAGAGAAGTCCTTATGTGAGTGCTCCTTCTTTCACAGGAGATAAAAGTCATTTCTTAGAAGCCTTCTCAAGCTTCCTCTTATTTCTTGTTTGCCAGAATTGGGAATCATACATTGTAGTATGATGAAAACTTGATTAGTATTTGTCCTCAGTTCCTGGGGAAACAACCTCTGAATCTTTGGAATTTCCCGTGATAGGAGTATCCTATCCTTTGTCCTTCATGGTGGGCCCAGGGCCACATCTGATAGTTACATGTGGGGGCAGCCACACCTGCGGTCTTAGGGTGGGGGCTGCCACAGCAGACCACACATTTGGTTAGGGAGATGGGCCTTTGAGCCACAGTCACATCAGCCCACAATAGCCTCCCTGACCTCTGGGAGGGGAGGGGGTCTGCAGATTGAGTTCAACCACATGAACATTGAGACCCCAAGTCGGTGAGCTTCCATGATTGAGAAAATAAATTTCTGCTGGGAGGGTGACACATTCTGATTCCGCATATAGAGGACACAGAAGCTTGCATGTGTGACTCTCCCAGACCTCGCCCTATGTGTCTTTTCTTTTGGCTTCTCCTTATTTGTATCCTTTTAGTATAATAAACCTGCAACTGTAATTATAGCACTTTCAGTGAATTCTGTGAGTTGTTCCAGATAATTATCAAACCCAAGGGGTAGGAAACTTCCAAATTTGTAGCCAGTTGGCCAGAAGTATGAGAGGCCTGGGCCCCCAAACCTGTGGCTGGTGCCTGTGGGGCAGTCTTGTAGAAGAGCGTTGTTCACTGTAGAGTCTGGCCTAACTCCAGGTAGAATCAGAATTGAATATTGAATTGTTCGAGTTACTGCAGTGTTTGCAGTTGGTGTCAGAAGCTGTGCTGGAAGTGATAGACACTTTTGATCCCTTTTATACCATATACCAGCATCAAGGAAGACTGGGAAAATGAGTACTGGGCAACAAAGAGGACTGTAACCATATTGGATTGGATCAATAACGATTCGTGTCCTGGGGCTGGGCACATTGCATGAAGAAGATGCTATCAGTAAGCAGGAAGAGAGGAATGGCTGCTGGGCAGGCACCTAACACGTCAACATTAAAGCCCAAAAAAGCTGTGTGCTGCTCTCCAATGCAGTGAGAGATTCTTTGGGGAAAAAAAGAAGAGGCCTTGGTAAGCTATGACCACATAAAGATGGCAATAAAAAATGTTAGAAAACCAAGTCCCTCGACTTAAATGCATAAAACAACAATACAAATGCCCATTAATCTGATCTCAGAAAAGCTGCACTGGCTTGAACTGCTGAATTAAGTTGTTAGTTCTGATCACATTTTGTTGATGCAATAGGAAAACAGGATCCACAATACATTTTCCAAGGGAACAAGACCAGATGGGACCAATAGATGTGTTGAAGGCAAAGTAGGGGTTAGGAGTCCATGCCCTGGCCTGGCTTTACCCTGAAAGCAGAGCCTGGGGCAAGGGCATTTCAGGTAGTTTATTTGGGAAGTGACCCCAGGAAGCAGGAGTGAGGGTCTGGGGAGAGTGAAATGGGGGAAGGGAAGACAGGGTGGAGGCATGTTAAAGGTTGGTCATCTCTGTGGGTTTCTGGAGCTTGATCCTCCTGGGAGCTGCATAGAATACACCACAGAATTGCCTACCCCAATGGTTCTCCAAATGTTCTCCTCCAACCAGCACTGCATCACTTGTGACAATGTTACAAATGCAGATTCACAGGTCTCACCCTGACTCTCTGAATCAGAATCTCTTTTGGGGTTGGGGAAGGATATTGTATTTTAATAAGCTCTTCAGATGATTCTTGTGCATGTTGAAGAACCACTGTTGTGCCCCACAGGGAGAGCCCTTATCGGTTGGTTCACAGCCCACATTATCAGACTGTGGAACATCAGCTCCCTTGCACTTTCAGGTTGCTCATGCATTGGTGTGTCACTCACCACCTGTCAGAGAAGCCCAGGGTAGAAAGCAAAAGGTTTATTGTGCAGTTGAGGCAAGGCTTGCCAAGGTACATTTATAGGATACTGGTTTCTGCAACAACAGCTGGAATAAAAGGTGAGCCAGAAGACTTTGGCACAAGGCTTTTTGATTCAGGAGAGGAGGACAAGAATAGGCCAGTTTAGATCATGACAGCTTCTTCAATATCTGAACTTCATGGGGTAATCCAGGAAATCACTTTCTAAAGCATTAAGCTCTTTATAAAAGGCCTTAAGCTCCTAGAAGGAAATCCATTAAAGGTGTAATTGCGTGGGACTTTAGTATACAGAAAACATTAACAAGACACATGAGAAACAGTAGCTGTTTATGCTGTAGTATATCCTTGAGGCAGGTGGAGTGTTTCCATTTGTTGAAAGTGGCCTCACTGATGTCTCCCTATTGGGATCAAGTTAAAGAGAACAGATTTCTTGCTTTATTGGGAAAAAGCTTCTAAACAGCAGATATTCATCAGCCCTCCCTCAGTTTCCTTGAGAATTTAAATCTCTGCAGTTTCCATCTCTATTTTCTTTCATATTACCTTGGGAAAACTTCTATTTCTCTACCTGTCCCTGTTCCTCTTCCAGTTTTCTCTTTTGGCTCCCCAAATATCAGCATTTATTATGATTGGATTTGAATTATTTGAGGAAAAAAAATAGCCCACTGAGACTAGAACTGAGAATGGGGGAATGGTGGAGAGGAACATCCTGCAAGTAGGTATGTAAGTGAGTGAGTGAGTGAGTGAGTGATGTCTGATTCAACAGAAGAAATTTAAGATTTTTTTTCCAGAAATATTAGGCTGGAGAGACAGCAGCATGAGATGCAAGATAAGATGATCTTTTTGATGTGCCAACTTGGCTAGGCTAAGTCCCCAGTTATTCAGCAAACATTAATTTAGGTGTTACTGTTAATGTATTTTCTAGATATGATTTAAGTCTGTAATCAGTTAATTTTAAGTAAGAGAGATTATCCTAAGTAGTCTGGGTGGGCCTAATTCAATCCACTGAAAGGCCTTAAAAGTAGAGCTGAGGCTTCCCTGAAGAAGAAGAAATTCTATCTGTGGATAGCATTTACAGGACATGCCTAAGAGTTACAGCCTGCCCTTCCTGATGGCCTCCCTGAAGGATTTTGGACTTGTCTATCCAGCCTTTACAATTGCATAAGCCAATTCCTAGCAGTAAATCTCTTAAGATATATCTCCTACTGTTTCTGCTGCTCTGGTTGAATCCTGACTAATACACACGGATTGAGAGAGAACATATTTGCAGAGTTTTTCTGTTGTGGATGAGAGACACATAAAAACCCACTTTAAAACAGTGCAGCTACTCCAGTTTGGATTTTAAGAATCAGAGTGCATTATAGAGGTTCACCTGGGGAAAGATCGTTGGCTTTTCCCTTAATTTATACCCCCTCCTACTCTGGACCTTCCGTTCCAGTATGTATCTTCCATCTCCAAATTACCAATCATATCTGGTGATGACATTTAGTGTAAAGTGGATTATTCCTGTCGATGATGACTGAAATTGTTCACTACACAGGTCTCCTGATGAGGCCTGGTTTAGTGTCTGAGAATCTGTGAGAGTGTTACTGTGATTTCCTTTGAAAGGAAAGGTGGTAGGATTCCAGGAAGAAACAGCTCCTAATTGGTAGAAAGTTTCTAGATTCATCTTCCTAAAATGTAGCTCTTACTTTGTCCCTACTCAGTTCTAGAATCCTATTATGCATCCCTAATGGATAGCTCAGATGTCAGCCAGGGCATCAGCTCTCATGTTCTAGGCCAAATTAGTCCCCGACTTTACACATTGTAGGACCCCTAGGATACCCCTAGGGCCTGTGAACTAACACTGGATTAGACTGTCAAATTAGACCCACATCAAATTGCCCAGTTTTCATCTTTGCTAATTAATTTCCAGGATATGGACAATCAAAGGGCTCTCCTGAAGAGAGGGCTCTGGGACATCGAGGGTGGTTCCCCTCTCTTCGATTCCCAGTCGGACATGCCTCTCTGGCCCAGAATAGGCAAGGTCTTTCAGTGAGGTGTGCAGAGATCCTCTTACAGGAACATCTCCATTATACTTCAGAGAGGGTATAAACAGAGGGCCATTCTCTAGGAAGCCAATCCTGGGTTCTATTGCCTATAGGAAACCCATAGCCAGGACATCCTGCTAAGGGTGTTTTAGAGATGGGGTCACTTTTTCCCAGCAAGTGTCATTAGCTCATTTACCTACAGGTCCATTTGACAAGGAGATGAGACTGATGGCCTGTCTGTTTTTTTCCGCCAGGTCATCTTCCCGTCCCCCTCTCCCAACCTAGAGAAGAGAGTGAATGGAGAGCAGGTCATATGCTTTAACTGCTTCCTGCTATCCTACTACAATTTTTGAGAATTGGGTGGGGTGTGTGTGTCATAACTTCAAGTCTTTTTGTTCTGTGTGCCATCCATTCTGCCCCATATTTACCCTATATGAAACATGTAAAATGTCCTATTAAGTATTGATGAGTTTTATAGATTTATTGAAGGATGTACCTCTCTGGACAAAATGAAAAGCAAGAATTTATGTATCATTGGTGTTCCAGAAGGAGAAGAGAAGGGAAAAGGGGGAGAAGCAATAATAGAGGAAATAATCAATGAAAATTTCCCATCTCTTATGAAAGACATAAAATTATGGATCCAAGAAGTGCAGCATACCCCAAACAGAAAAGATCTGAATAGGCCTATGCCAAGACACTTAGTAATCAGATTATCAAATGTCAAAGATAAAGAGAGAATCCTGAAAGCAGCAAGAGAAAAGCGATCCATCACATACAAAGGAAGCTTGATAAGACTATGTGTGGATTTCTCAATAGAAACCATGGAGGTAAAAAGGAAGTGGGGTGATATATTTAAGATACTGAAAGAAAAACCAGCAACCAAGAATCCTATATTTGGCAAAACTATCCTTCAAATATGGGGGAGAACTTAAAATATTCTCTGACAAACAGACAATGACAGAATTTGCGAACAAGATACCCACTCTATAGGAAACACTAAAGGAAGTACTGCAGACAGAAAGGAAAAGACAAGAGTGAGAGGTTTGGAAAACAATTTGGAGAGATACTAGCACAACAATGTAAGAACACTGAACAAAGATGACTGTGAATATGGTTGAAAGAGGAAGGCTGGGACCATCTGGGACACCAGAACAAAAGATGAATGGTAAAGACTGGGATTGTGTAGCTCAGGGAAGCCTAGCGTACTCAGCAATTGTGATAAAAGGTACAGGTATGCTTTTGCATGAGGTAGAACAGACGGATATTGACATTACAAGTTGTTGAAGGTGGGGTGGTATTGCGGGGAAAATGCAGTCAATGCAAACTACAGATTATAATTTATGGAAAACATTGTGTTGTGCTTTCTTTAATGTAACAAAGGCAATATACCAAAGCTAAATGCATATGGGGGTGGGGTGGGGAATAGGGGAAGTGTATGGGACTCCTGGCATTGGTGATGCTGTCTGACTTTTTATTCTGTTTTAGGTTGATGCTATCTTTCCTTTTGTCACTTTCTAGCTATCAAGTTTTGTTTTTTTGTTTGTTTTTTCTCTCTTTCTTCTTTCTTCTTCTTTTGCCTCTCTGCCTTCTTTGACTCTTCCTCCATCTTTGTGGAGGAAATGGAGATGTCCTTGTGTAGATGGTGGCAATGGTGCTGAATACATAAATGCATGACTATACAGGGAACCAATGATTGTTTACTTAGGATGGAATGTATGGTGTGTGAACAAAACCATCTTAAAAGAAATGGGTTGATGAGGAGGCCTTGAGGGCACTATATTGTGTGAGGTAAGACAGACACATAAAGGCAGGTATTGCAGGGTCTCACTGATGTGAACTAGTTGTAATGTGTGGATTCATAGACATGAGGTATAGGTTACCAGGATATAGAATGAGGCTAAAGAGTGGGGAGCGGTTGCTTATTATGAGCAGAATGTTCAACTAGGGTGAACTTAAATGTTTGGAAATGGACAGGGGTGATGGTAGCATGTTGTGAAAATAACAGTGCTGAATGGTGCATGACTGTGGTGGTAAGGGTAAGCTCAGAGTCATGCATGTCACCAGAAGGAAAGTTGGAGGTTAAAAGATGGGAATGTATGGAACAGTGAATCTTGTGGTGGACAATGTCCATGATTAACTATACAAATATTGGAGATCCCTCTCATGAACTGGAGTAAATGTATGACACTATGGCTAGAGGTTGATAATAGAGAGGCATATAGGAAAAAAATATATACCTACTGCAGACTGTGTACTACAGTTGGTGGTGTTTTGACATTCTTTCATCAGCAGTAGCAGGTGTACTGTAACAAGGCTATGGGTCGATGGAGGGGGGTGTGGTTGGGGGTATGGGAGGATCTGAGTTTCCTTTTTTTGTCTTTGTTTCTTTTCTGTAGTAATGAAAATGTTCTAAAAATTGAAAAAAAGTTGATTGTGTTGATGGATGCACAGCTGTATGATGGTGCCATGGGCAATTGATTGTATACTTTGGATCTTTGGATAGCTGTATGGTATGTGAACAATCTCAATTAAAAAAAATTAAAAAAAAATATGGGATGCAGTGAAGGCAGTGCTGAGAGGGAAATTTATAGCCCTAAACACTTACATTAAAAAGAAGAAAGGGCTAAAGTCAAAGACCTAACTGCACCTAACTGAAGAAACTAGAAAAAGAACAGCAAACTAACCCAAAGCATGCGGAAGGAAAGAAATAAAGATTAGAGCAGAAATAATGGAAATTGAGAATTAAAAAAAAATGGATATTTAACAAAACCAAAGTTGATCCTTTAAAAAGCTCAATAAAATTGAAAAAATCCTTAGCTAGCCTGACAAAGAGAAAAAGAGTGAGATGCAAATAAATAAAATCAGATATGAGAAAGGGGACAATACTACTGACCCCATAGAAATAAGAAGAATCGTAAGTGGATACTATGAACAACTGTATGCCAACAAATTAGACAATCTATATGAAATGGACAAATTCCTAGAAACACATGAAAAATTCATAATGACTACAAGAAATACATACCTCAATAGACCAATTACAAGTGAAGAGGTTGAATCAGCCATCACAAACCTCCCAACAAAGAAAAGCCCAGGACTAGATGGCTTCGAAGGTGCATTCTGGGAATCATTCCAAGAAGAATTAATATCAATTTCTGCTCAAACTCTTCAAAAAAATGGAAGAGAAAGGAACAATACCTAACTTGCTCTATGAGGCCAACATCACCCCTAATGCCAAAGCCAGATGAATGTACTAAAAGAAAAGAAAAATTAGAGACCAATTTCTCTTATAAATATAGATGCAAAAATCCTCAACAAAATACTTGCAAATTGAATCCAACAAAACATCAAAATAATTATATATCATGATCAAATGGGTTTTATCCCAGGTATACAAAGATAGTTCAGTGTAAGAAAATCAATTAATGTAATACTTCTCATCAGCAAAATGAAGGGAAAAACACACATGATCATTGCAATTGATGTAGAAAAGGTATTTGACAAAATTCAGCATCCTTTCTTGATAAAAAAACACTTAGAAAAGTAGAAATAGAAGGGAACTTCCTTAACATGATGAAGGACATCTATGAAAAACTCACAGCTAACATCATAAACAAAGGCAAAAGACTGAAAGCTTTCCCTCTAAGATACGGAACAAGACAAGGATGCCCATTGCCACCACTGTTATTCAACATTGTCCTGGAAGTTCTAGCCAGAGGAATTAGGCAAGATAAAGAAATAAAAGGCATCCAAATTGGAAAGGAAGAGTAAAACTTTCACTATTTGCAGAAGACATGATCCCAAATATAGAAAGTCCTGAAAAATTGACAACAAAGCTACTACTAGAGCAAATAAACGAGTTCACCAAGGTGGTGGGATACAAGATGAACATGGAAAAATCAGTAGTCTTTCTGTACACTAATAGAAAAGGAAATCAAGAAAAACAATTCTATTTACAATAGCAACTAAAAGAATCAAGTATCTAGGAATAAATTTAACCAGTGATGTAAAGGACTTGTACACAGAAAACCACAAAACACTGCTAAAAGAAGTTAAAGAAGACCTAAATAAATGGAAGGTCATTCTATATTTGTGAATTGGAAGACTAAATATCGCTAAGTTGCCAATTCTTCCTAAAATGATTTACAGATTCAACACAATACCAATCAAAATTCCAACAGCCTACTTTGCAAAAATGGAAAAGGCAATTATCAAATTTATTTGGAAGGGTAAGGAGCCCCCCAACGAATAAATCATTTGGAGGACTCAACTTTCTGATTTTAAATCATATTACAAAGCTACAGTGGCCAAAATAGCATAGTACTGGCACCAGGATGGCTATATTGACCAATGAAATTGAATTGAGAGTTCAGAAATAAGCCCTCATGCCTATGGCCAATTGATTTTTGATAAGACTGCCAAGTCCACTCAGTTGGGAAAGAATAGTCTCTTCAACAAAAGGTGTTTGAGAACTGGATTTCCATATGCAAAAGAATGAAAGTGGACCCCTATTGCACACCCTATACAAAAATTAACTCAGAGAACCTAAGATGGCGGCTAGGTGAGACGGCAAAAAAACACGTCCATGAAAAATACTAGACAAAAGCCAGAAAGTGACCCAGAACACCAGTTCCAGCAATGTACCAGCCGGACAAGGTCTGCTAAATCCACAGGGACTGTGCATTTGGTGAAACCGGGAGTCTGCATTCTGAAACGAGTGAGTGAGCTGGCTGAAAGTCTGGTGGTCATGCTGTGGTGTGGGGAAACTGCGGGTTGGTGTTTGGAGATGGACTAGTTCTTTAAAAATACAACAAACAAACAAAAAAAAAACCCAGGAGTGGCTTTATTTACGACGGTGAGAACCTCACAGTGAAGCATGGTAGGAGCAGGCTGTGCCAACCTCTCGATGTCTGGCTTGGAGGATAGCGCGCTGCTGAT
This sequence comes from Choloepus didactylus, assembly GCF_015220235.1. Taxonomy (NCBI): domain Eukaryota; kingdom Metazoa; phylum Chordata; class Mammalia; order Pilosa; family Megalonychidae; genus Choloepus; species Choloepus didactylus. The sequence goes on along the minus strand of NC_051322.1, from coordinate 28,951,026 downwards.
TGTCTCAGGGCCAGGGGAGCAGAGGGGAGCCAAAAGGAGAAAGAAACCATGCCCCTTGTAGCCGTCTCCCCCGCGGGCTGGGAACGCTCCTGCCTGGGGCCAGAGCTATAGCCCAGAGCCATGCTGAGAAACCCAGTGTGACGTGGAGTGTCTCCTACAGCACCGCCACAGTATTGGCCGTGGACAGTGTCCTTTAGGGCACCCACAGCTAATTGTCCCAGAGCTGGGAAGGGAGAGCTGTGCGAAAAGGGGGAAATTAACACACCCCATTCAACCATCTTTAAAGCAGGCTGGGAATGCCCCTGCATGGCCCAGTGGCCCAGAGCTTCCTCCGGGGAAGTGCCAGTGTGCACTATGACATGGCACAGCCTTCCCTCAGCAAAGGTCCTGGAAGAGCATGACTGAGAAGGAGGGCCTGCTTGGAAATCCCAGGACCCTATGCCAATACCAAGGACTTGTGGGTCAGCAGCAGAGACAATCTGTGGCAAGACTGAAATGAAGGCTTAGACTCTTGCAACAGCCTTAAATCTCCGGGAACACCTGGGAGGTTTGATTATTAAAGCTGCTCTGCCTCCCTAACCACCCAGACGCACGCCCCACATTCAGGGTGGACAGCAACAACAACACACCCAAACTTAGTGCACCAATTGAACCCCACAAGAACCGGATCCTCACACACCACAAAGACAGTGTTGGGGAGAACTGACTTGAGGGGAATAGGTGACTCATGGATGCCATCTGCTGGTTAGTTAGAGAAAGTGTACACCACCAAGCTGTAGATCTGACAAATTAGAGATCGGTATTTTTCATATCCAGAAAGAACCCTATCAAGTAAAGCAAATGCCAAGAGGCCAAAAACAACAGAAAATCTTAAAGCATATGATAAAATCAGACAATATGGAGAACCCAATCCCAAACACCCAAATCAAAATGTCAGAAGAGACACAGTACTTGGTGCAATTAATCAAAGAACTAAAGTCAAACAACGAGAGTGTGGCACAGGATATAAAGGACATGAAGAAGAGCATGGCACAGGATATAAAGGACATAAAGAAGACCCTAGAAGAGCATAAAGAAGAACTTGCAAGAGTACATAAAAAAATAGAAGATCTTATGGAAATAAAAGAAACTGTTGGCCAAATTAAAAAGACTCTAGATACTCATAATACAAGATTAGAGGAAGCTGAACAATGACTTGGCGTCCTTGAGGACCACAGAACGGAAAATGAAAGAACAAAAGAAAGAATGGGGAAAAAAATCCAAAAAATTGAAATGGGTCTCAGGGATATGATAGATAAAATAAAACGTCCAAATTTAAGACTCATTGGTATCCCAGAAGGGGAAGAGAAAGGGTAAAGGTCTAGAAAGAGTAGTCAAAGAAATTGTTAAGGAAAACTTCCCAAATTTTCTACACAATATAAATACACAAAGCATAAATGCCTAGTGAACTCCAAGTAGAATAAATACAAATAAACCCACTCTGAGACATGTTCTGATCAAACGCTCAAATACTGAAGAGAAGGAGCAAGTTCTGAAAGCAGCAAGAGAAAAGCAATTCACCACATACAAAGGAAACAACATAAGACTAAGTAGTGACAACTCAGCGGCCACCATGGAGGCAAGAAGGCAGTGGCATGACATATTTAAAATTCTGAGAGAGAAAAACTTCCACCCAAGAATACTTTATCCAGCAAAACTCTCCTTCAAATTTGAGGGCGAGCTTAGATTTTTCACAGACAAACAAATACTGAGAGATTTTGCTAATAAAAGACTGCCCTACTTCAGATTCTAAAGGGAGCCCTACCAACAGAGAAACAGAGAAAGGTGAGAGAGATATAGAGAAATTTAACAGGCATATATAGAACATTACATCCCAAATCACCGGGACACATTCTTCTCTGGTGATCATGGATCTTTCTCCAGAATGGACCATATGCTGGGACATAAAACAAGCCTCAATAAATTAAAAAAAATTTTGAATATATTCAAAGCACATTCTCTGACCACAATGGAATACAAATAGAAGTCAATAACCATCAGAGTCTCAGAAAATTCACAAACAACTGGAGGGTAAAAATGAAGGGGAGATGAAAACATTCTCGGATAATCAAAAGCTGAGGGACTTCATCACCAGTAGATCAGTCCTATAAGAAATGCTAAAGGGAATTAAGCAGGCTGAAAGGAAGAGACACTAAACAATTGACTGAAACCACATGAAGAAATAAAGATTTCCAGTAAAGATCACATGGTAAATATAAATACCAATACTAGCGTATTTTTGATTTGTAACTCCACTATTTACTTCCTACAGGATCTAAAATACATAAAGTGTAATGATAAATCAGTGGTTTTGGACTCAATGTAAAATATGTAATTTTTGACAAGAACTACATAAAGGTAGGGGAATGGAGGAGTATAGGAACATAGTTTACGTGTCCTATTGAAGTTAAGTTGTTATCAAAGAAAAACAAGATTGTTATAGATTTAAGAGGTTAAATTTAAGCCCAGTGGTAAACACAAAGAAAGTATCAGAGAATTGACCATAGCGATGAAAAGTAGAGTATGGGTTATGAGAAGTGGGGCAATGGGGAGTTAAGAAATGAGTGTAGGGTTTCTGTTTGGGGTGAAGGGAAATTTCTAGTAATGGATGGTGGAAGGTGATCGCATTGCAGCTTTTTAAATGTGATTCATCCCACTAGTGGAATGCTAGGGAGGGGTTGGAATGGGAAGATTTAGGCTGTATATATGATTCCACAATTGAAAAAAAAATACAGTCTAAATAGATAATGACAATTAAATGCCAAGGATGATCCTGTATGGGATCTGAGGATGGAGGAGAGGAGGCTCAAAGGGACACAGTTGGGACATAAGGAAAAAAAAAAAAGAAATTACAGAATATAAGCTTTGTATCAATGTTGAATTTCTTGAACTTCTTAGCTGCACTTAAGGGGATTGTGTAAAAGAATGTTCTTGTTCATGGGAAATGTGTATGTGAATTATATTGTTTTTTCAAGGATGTGTGCAGCTTGCTCTCATATTCAGAAGACAGAGCAATAGATGATGGATGATAGGGAGGGAGGGAAAGAAAGAAATGGTGGTGTGACAGGATGTTAAAGTTGGTGGATCGGGGTATCGGGGGAGGGGTGTCGGGGTATGCTGGAGTTCTGTGTATGGGGTTTGTAGTGTTTTTGCAACTGTTCCTGTAAGTTTGAATTTATTTCAAAATAAAATTAAAAAAAAAATTAACTCAAAATGGATCAAAGACCTAAAGATAAGAGCCAGGACTATAAAACTCCTAGAAGAAAATGTAGGGAAGCATCTTTAGGATCTTGAGTTTGGCAATGGTTTCTTAAACTTTACACCCAAAGCACAAAAAATGAAAGATTAAATAGATAAAGGGGTTCTCCTCAAAATTGAAAACTTGGCACATCAAAAGACTGTAATAAAAGTGAAAAGACAACCTACTCAATGGGAGAAAATGTTTGGAAACCATATAACTGATAAGGGTTTAATATCCAGAATATATAAAGAAATCCTGCAACTCAACAATAAAAAGGCAAACAAACCAATTTTTTAAAATGGGCAAAAGACTTGACAATGGGCATTTCTCCAGAGGATATACAAATGACTAAAAAGCACATTAAAAGATGCGCAACATCACTAGCTGTTAGGGAAATGCAAATCAAAACCACAATGAGATATTGCACACCCACTAGAATGGCTACTATTAAAAGAAAAAAAAAAAACAGAAAACTACAGGTGTTGGAGACGATGTGAGAAATAAGAACACTTATTCAGTTTTGATGGGAAAGTAAAATGGTGCAGCTGCTGTGGAACACTGTTTGGCAGTTCCTCAGTGTGCTGAGTCAGAACTGTTATGTACCCCACAAAAGGCCATGTTCCTTTAATCCATTCTTGTGGGTGCAGACCTATTGTGGGTGGTACCTTTTGATTAGGTTGTTTTCATGGAGGTATGACCCAGCCCATTCAAGGTGGGTCTTAATCTCCTTGTGGAGTCCTTTATGAGAGAGTAAAAGACAGATGAAACTGAGGGAGCTAAGAGAGAAGCTAAGAGATGAAACCAGAGTTTGCCTCAGAAAAGCTAAGAGAGGACCCACAGATGCTCAGAGACATTTGTAAACAGCCATTGAAATCAGAACTAGGAGAGAAGGACCAGCAGAAGTTACCATGTGCCTTCCCATGTGACGAGGAACCTGGGATACCAGCAGCCTTCCCTCAGAGAAGGTATCTTTCTCTTAATGCCTTAATTTGGACATTTTCATGGCCTTAGAACTGTAAATTTGTAACCTAATAAAATCCCACTGAAAAAGCCAATTCATTTCTTGTATATTGCATTCTCGCAGCTTTACCAAACTGAAACACTCAGGAATCTAAATACAAAGTTACCATATGACCCAGCAATCTCAGTACAAGGTACATACCCAGAAGAATTGAAAGCAGGTACTCAAGGAAATATTTTCAGACCCATGTTCATAGTGACATTATTCACAATTGCTAAAAGATGGAAGCAGCCCAAGTGTCTATCACCCGATGAATGGATAAACAAAATGTGATATATACATACGATAGCATATTATTCAGCTGTAAAAAGGAATGAAGTCCTGATGCACATGACATCATGGATGAGCCTTGAGGACATTATGTTGAGTGAAATAAGCCAGGCACAAAAGGACAAATATTGTTGATCTCACTGGCATCAACTAATTATAATCGGCAAATTCATAGAATTAGAATCTAGAATATAAGTGACCACGGGATAGATTGGGGTAGAGAATGGAGATCTGATGTTTAATTTGTGCAGAATTTCTATTTAGGTTGATCATAAAGATTTGGAAATGGATGGTGGTGATGGTAGCACATTATTGTGAATGTAATTAACAGTGCTGAATTATATATGTGAATGAGGTTGAAAGGAGAAGTTTTAAGTTTTGTATGTTACTAGAATGAAAGTTAGAAGATAAAACATGGGACTGTGTAATGCAGTGAATCCTGCTGTGGATGATGGCCTGGAGTTAATAGTACAAATATGAGAATGTTCTTTCGTGAATCATAACAAATATATGACAGTAAAATAAGGTGTTAATAAAAGGGTGGTATATGGGGAAAATATACCTAATGTAAACTATGGGCTATAGGTAACAGTACTATTTTAATATTCTTTCATCATTTGTAGCAAAGGTACCACGCTAATGCAAAGTGTCAACAAGAAGGGGGTACTTGGGAACACTATTTTTCACATAACTTTTCTGTGAACTTACAACTTCTCTAATTAAAAAAAAAATCATTAAAAAAAATAAACTTTATACAAAGTGAAAGAATCCAGACACAAAGTACTACACATTGTATGATTCCATTTACATTAAATGTAAATATGAATAAATCTATAGAGATAGAAATGGATTAATTGTTATGTAGGGATGGGGAAGATAGATGGATTGAGAGGTGACTGCTAAGGGGTATTGGGTTTTTCTTTTTAGAGTAATGGAAATGTTCTAAAATTGATAGTAGTGGTGAATGCACAACACTATGAATATACTAAAGACCATTAACTATGCACTTTGGATGGATTGTCTGGTATGTGAATATATCTCAATAAAACTGCTTTGAAAAAAGAGGAAGATTCAGTCTTAGAAAGGATGAGGAAATACATCTTCACATGGAGATAGGAGGAAGGGAAAGTTATGCCTGAATTTACTTATGCTTCTGGAGGTGATGGTGCCAGAAAATTGAGGGAGTTCATGTCTGATTCTCTATTTTATTTGAAAGAGAGGAATCAAAGACATCTGGTGCAAGCAAGTGCTAGAGGAAAGTGTTAGCATTTTAGATCTGCTACTGTCAAGGAGAGGAATAAGATATGTAGAAGAGAAATTCAATTTTAAAATTCTAGAGCCTGCACATTTTTAGAACTAGAGAGAGAATCTTCATATCTACAAGGGAGATGGACCAAAGAGATCTAGCTCTGTTTTTCTTGAGTTTCAACTTCTCTTTGGGTTGCTCTTTTGTCCATTATTGCTTCTTTTCTTTTGCCAGCCTCTAGTAAGTGGGAAGCATTTCTTTAGAATTGTAGGCAGAGAATACATTCCATTATCTCCATTCCCTTTATCACAATTGAGGCAAGTCAGAATTTTCAAAATGGACCATTAATTGACAAGTGAAACATAAATGAGAATAACCGGGAAAAATATTAGAAACAAGAAAGCAGGTTTACCGGATTCAGTTTCTGAAATTACCTTTTCTAGCTCACTCTCTGATTCAAAGTCTCTTTCACCTCCCAAGCCGCGTCCTAGGAAATAAAGGGTTAGCTACAGTCCAGCCTTCAAGGCTGGCATGACTTTAGAAGAGACGTCCTCCCCATCTCCAAAGCGCCTCCAAGTTCATGGCTCCATCAAGTGGCGCAGCAAGCAGGTGCTGCCACCTGGACCTCTTGATGTCTGCAACGTGAAAGCAGCAGAGAGACGCTCACCTTGCTGCTCTCTCTCTAGGGCTATGTGGCCCACTAGGAAGCTTTCTCTCCAAGAAGCAGGCCCTTTTCCCTGTTTACTGGCATACCTGTTGAGATTGAAGCAATGACCTCAACTTTCAGAGGCCACTTCCCGTATACAAGGAATAACCTGCAGCTCATTAGAGGCCCAACAATTTCATGCTACAATAAAAATATTACCCAAACAGCAGGAACTATAATGAAGAAGACTTTATCTAGGATATCTGGGAATCTAAACATTGCAGTCTCCAAACAATGAAGTTATTCTGAAAGGATTTAAAATGTTTTTCTGTGTTTTAAATCATACCATTGTAATAATGAAAGATTACTTTTATAGTATAGTTCACAAGGCTGTGATTTATCCGTCTATGTATGAATCCCCAATTGTTCATTCTGACACATATGTTTTGGCAGGCAAAAATCTCTTTTTGAATAATAATTGTGAAAATAAAAATTATCATTCTTTCTTACTGTGCAGAATTGAGATGTAAGTTGAAAAACAGGATTGGAACTCAGCTCTGTTTGGCTCCAATTTTGGTGAAAGAATAGTTAAATCAAAACACACTACCAGGAAAGCCTACCACTAACAGCAACAATAATTAACAAATATTCCAAATACTTTGTGGAGGGCTAATGCATTGTTTTAACAACTGCTTACTCCCTATTGTGAATTATACATCTGATTCTTTTTTTTATGGTTCAGAGGAAGAAGACAAGGATGGTGATGGTAGAGGGACTAAGGGACATTAAATCTGATTGGCACTTTTCATGATATCGCCACAGGTTATCATGATGCTTTTAATCTGCAAATGTAGCATAAATATAAGATCGCTTGGTCCCCCGAAATAGTATTGGTATAACTTTAACACTTCTTTCCGTTCCATACTGGGTTCAGAAAGCAGCTTTTCCCTTGTTAATTCATGACAGAAGGTGAATAAGAAGTGAATTCAGTTTCCTCTCCAGGTCCTCAGCCTGGGAATAAGATTTCTAGCAATGCATTGCTTTTACTTAGATTCCAGCAGATCAAAATAGCCTGGAGGCCTTGTGGATGTAAATACAGCGTGATTTTTATGCTGAGAATTTCCTGTGACTATTTGAGTCTGATTTTGCTCTGGGAGACCTGTGCCCTGGCCTCCTATGGGGATATGTAGGGGAGGGACCCCACTGTGAGAGTCTCAGACCCACTGGAACAGAGCTCCCAAGCTTCCAACCCCAGATATCACATTATCACGAGTCCTAAACTCTACTGGCAAAACCTCATCCCCCTCTACTTAGTAGAGAAATCTTTCAGAGAGTAGGGATGGGGTAGGGATTCCACAGGGATGCTAGATGACCTTGGTGGTACAGGACTCTTCAGAATTCCCAGTCCGGTTCCTGTCCTAGTCATTTCCTGATCATCCGTGACCAGGATTAACACATCTGGAAAGTCAGAGGTTCCATAGATTACAGACTGTGTGGCTGGACTGGGGAATCTAAGAGGAACAGGGTTGAACTTCCTATTAGCTAAAGGGATGAATGTATGGGTCTAATGAGACAATTAGACAGATAGAGGTGATATTGGGAAAGGAAACAGGTATTTTCCTGGGCCTGGAGCAGGAAGCTGCTCTCTTGTGGTGCAGAGAGAAAACTACCACAAGCTTAGTTACAGAACAGTTGAGTTCTACAATAACATTTTTTTAAAACAGAAATTTTTAAAAATAATTTTAAGCAGAAAAATTACTTGTATATCATTTTATATAAGTTCTTAGCAAATATAACATTCTATTTGTAAATATTATTTGTACCAATTTTGTGAGTCTCCAATATTCATTAACAGAAATAACCCAGACCTGATTTTATTTGCTTCATGATTTAAACAGGGTTTATTTTTTAACTACGGGCAAAAAAATTTTTTTCAGCCAAATTTAAACCTCTGAAAACCTAGTTCTAAGGAAAAAATGAGCTCACTGGGGATCAAAAAAAAAAAGATAAGGAAAGGGGAAGAAAGGGACTATATGATAAATTGACTATCAGTATGAGGGATCCTTTTGCATCAGTGTGTTTTAACTCTAAATGACCCTAAGGAGACAGTGTTCATGAAGAAAACAATTCCGGGCTATAAGTTGGTTGTATCTCTTAGCCTGATTAGCTGTGTGACCAATTTATCTCAGTCTCAACTTTACATTTGTAAAATGATGGAGCTGGACTATATGAACTCTGAGACCCCTTTCTCCTCTCACATACTTGAAATCTGAACAATTCCTTTAACTTTGGATTTAAAATAACAAAATATTTTGATTTAATTTAAAATTTAGGAAAATACTTACTTGTATTTAGTCACTTAACTCAGGTTGAACAAAACCTCTTAATTTGGCTATATCCTTTCGATTCCCTACAACCCTTGATTCCAAGTAGTAGTATGTACCTGAGCAGGTATGATGTTTTTCCATGTACATGGAGGGGGAACAATGTGGCCATTAGCTGCTTAGGGCTTCCTTCAAGAAAGTCAGTCCGAGGTTCATTCTCTCATCCAAAGTACTATGTACCTTGACTGACTCTTGTGGTTAGTTTTAAGGAACTCTCCTCCTGTGACATCAAGGGCCAGGACACTCAGACCCCTGCCATCTTTCCCATTCACTAACCTTACCTATGATGACACTGGAATGAGACGAAAGCATTTCTTCCCAGAAAAGAGTACCAAGCTGAGAGTGAATCAGCAGCTTTGCTTTGTAACACCCACCCATCCTAGAGAGGAAAATGGTGCCATATACTCTTCTGTATTACCATTTACCAGTGGGAACAACCAAGGTAGGTATCTTTTATGAGTTGTGGTCTTCAGGATCATTTAATGGAGAGAGATCTTGGCTGGAAGTTAGAATAGGTTTCTGGTCCTAGTTGATGGACCAAGTTGAACAAGCACCTTCCCATCCCTAGGCCAATTTTTTTTTTCCTTCACCAGGTAAATGAGGAATTTGTGCTCTTTCAATATTTTCCCAACTGGATTAACATTTTCCAGATTGTTCCACTTGAAGTTTTCCGGTGTTACAAGGTAAAAAGGATTCCGTGGTTAAATGTTTGAGAAATAGCACGTGCAATAATGTTAACAACTTTTATTACTACAAAACTTCTTGTAGCCTCTACTATGCAGATTTCCTTCGACTCTCTATTAAGGGATTTTGAAAATGATTCTTTTTTTTTGAGGAGCATCTTGTGGTACCAGTGTTCACCAAGTTCTTTCAGCTTTTTTAATCCAATGGTAAAAGTATACTAATTATGTTAGAAGGGTTGAAATATCTATCAAACCCTATTATCTTTTGCGGCTCCAATGAAGAGGCACATCCTCTGGAAAGCCACTCTGTATTTCACTGTTTTTCAACAGGGACCTTCTATTTCACTGTTTTAGTTTTCTATTGATGTGCAACAAATTACCACAAACTTAGTGGCTTAAAACAACACACATTTATTATCTCATCATTTCTGTAGGTCTAAAGTCTAGGCCTGGCTTAACTGGGTCCTGTGCTCAGGGTCTCACAAGGCTGAAATTTAGGTATCAACCAGGCTGTGTTCTTATCTGGAGACTTGACTGGGGAAAAATGTGCTTCCAAGCTCATTCAGGTTGTTGGTAGAATTCATCTCCTTGTAGTTGTAGGACTGATGTCCTGGTTTTCTTACTGGCTGTCAGCAGGGAATGCGCTCAGATTCTATAGGTCCACTAAAGTTCTTGCATATGACCCTCTCACAGGCACTCTAGCAACATGGCAGCTTACTTCTTCAAAGTCTGCAGGAGAGTCCCTCTCATGCCTCTGTGCTAAGATGGAGCCTTGTATGATATAATCATGGGAGGAACATCCCATCACTGTTGTCATGTAATGTAACCTAATTAAGAAAGTGACATTCCATCACCTTTGCCATATTCTATTGGTTAGAATCAAGTCGGAGGTTCTGCCCACACTGAAGTGGAGGGGATCATACAAGAGCATGACTCCTCCGAGGTCACCTTATGGTGAGTGTGCCACATCCAGTGATACTACAAACTGTTGTCTCCCCATCCCTGAACCTTTTACTCAGGCTGATCTTCATCATCTCTTGGTTTTGTTTGTTTTTCCTTTTCTGGAATGCCTTTTTTCCTCCCTCCAGTATTTTCAGATAATCTTAGATATAATCTTCTCTGTGAAGACTTCCTTGATCATTTCAGCCCTTTCCTGACTTCCTGGAGCTAGAACATCTACATAGATAACTTGGCACTTAATTGTGTAATGTCTTACACTACCCCCTGCTAGTTCATGACTGGGTCTCCATCTTGTCATCTAAATATATTTCCAATGCAGTGATCTTCCTAGCTAACACTTCTCTGTATTTCTACATTTTACCATACTTGAACTAGAATAAGATAGAGATACATTTCAGAAATTAAAACAATCCACTACAGCCTCTGCTTGTTCAGGGTCTTTGAGGATGGGGGACTAGGATTGATTCATCTTGAGATTTTCTTAACACTTTGCAATTGGGTGCTCAAAAAATGTTTGTTAAGTAAATGAAACCAGAAGGACTCTTGGATGCCTCCACCTTCCAAAAGAATATTCTCAATGGAGAGAATATTTTCAATGACCAATGGTAAAGGGAATTATCAAAAAGAGTGCTTTTGAATAATTTGATACAAGTTTCCTTTACTTTTATTAACTTCCCCACCTCCGTATAATGATTTTTTCTTTTCTATTTTTTTTGAGCCTGCCTTATGAAAAAGTCAATACATGGAAATGCAAATATATACAGCATAAAAATGAGATAACTATTTATATAAAAGGGAAATTCTTCACTTTACAAAATGATTCCTCCAAGGGTCTATTTTAAAGAGAATGGGATTTGGAGAAACTGAAGGCAAATTCATTGGTTTCACAATTTTTCTTTTAAGTTTTGCAGTGTTTATCAATCTTAACCTTAAGGGTGCTTTCTTACATGCTCTTGTTTATCCTATAGTTAGATCTGATCCCTCTATTCTTTTCTGAGTCTCACTTCCACCCCCCTGAAAACTAGCATTCATTCAGCTTTTCTAGCCTTAGAGATGGTCCCCTCTTTCCTCTCACTGCCTCTGCCCTGCTCTCGGACTCCCTGCTGGTCAGAGGGGCCCTGCCCATCTGCGGAGGATCACTGTTGAATGTGCCCCTAGCCAGGACCTCATTGTTCAATTTTCCATTATTGCTTGTAGCTTAGAGATGATATTATTTTACAGAGATTATCATCCTCAATTGAAAAGAAACCTTTGGTAATCAGTTTTTTACCATGCATCTGAAACATATGTTCTATTTTTTCAGTTGTCCAAGTTGCTAAAACTTATTCTCCCTGGCTGGGAAAACAGTTTCTTCTTCAGACTGCTATAATAAATCAAGATGTACACAAAATTTTAAAGGTGTTTCCTGCTGTGTTCACCCAATCATTATGAAGACAAAGGAACAGCAGTTGGATCATTGATATGCTGGTGAAAAGCATTAGCTTTCTTGTAAGAGTAATTTGCCTATTTAGGTATAATTAGGCCACTTAAATCCTTATCTTTGTTAGTCAATGGACTCAGGAGTCTTTATCCTTATCATGACTGATGTGGCTCATGGAGAATCTCAGCTCTAAATGGAGATGCTGCATCAGAGTAAGTTAGTTCCTGCTGGATTTTCCAGCATTTTGATCTCAAGGGCTTACCCCCAATTAATTTATAGAACATTTCCGTCACTCCTGAAAGTTTCCTTTTGTTTCTTTCCAGTCAGTATCCTACCCGCCAACAAGTTGTTCTGAATTATATCACCTTAAGGTGAGTTGTGCTTGTCCTTGAACCTCTTAAAAATAGAATAATGCAGTGTGTATGCTTGTGTCTGGCTTTTTTGCTCAGCATAATGTTTTTGATATTCATCCCAGTTTGTTGCATGTACCAGTAGTTAGTTTTTTATTTTATGAATATACCACAGTGTGTTATCCGTTTGTTATTTATTTATCTCTGATGTTAGATATTTTGGTTGTTTCTGGCTTCAGGTTATTGTGGCAGAAGCTGCTATGAACATTCTTATACCCATTTTTATTTTATTTTATTTTTTTATTTTTTGACTTTATGAAAAAATTAAAAAACAATAAAAAAATTCAAACAAAACCAAAACAAAGAAATAAGAAAAAGCAAATAACCTAAAATAACTACATTGCTCCCAACATGTTCCTACCCTACCCCAAGAAAATAAACAATAACCAAAGGAATAAGAAAGACAAATAACCTAAAATAATAACATTTTTGTACATGTTTTAAAACATATGTGTCTGTCTAAGAAATTTTGGCTATCCCTAGGTCATAAAAATAGTTACCCATGCTTTTCTTTTTAAGATGTTTTATTGCCTTAGCTTTTATGTTTTTATCTGTAATCTATCTCATATTAATTTTTATGTGTGGTGAAGTGGAGGTTCATTTTTTCCCTTTTGGTTTTCCAGTTGTTCCAGCACCAATTGTTGGATGTCTTTACAATGGAGATAAACTGCCTCTAGCACCCTAGCTGGCAACTTGATTTTATTTGATGAGAAGCAATCACCCAGATTTTAGAAACCTTTTTAAAATAGAGAGGTGTTTATGCATCTCAAAAAAATTTACTATTGTTTATCAAATGAATTGCTTATGGCTCTGTTGACATTTCTATCCTTAAAATAGAGGTGATTCTGAATAGTAACTCTGCTCAGACCATATCAAGTAGTGGTGTTGGGGATAGAGTAATTGATGAGTGTGATGAATGTGATGGCTCATAACCATGAGGTGGCACCCTAAGGGTGAAAGGCAGTCTGGAATGGTGGCAACTCTTAGGATTTTTGTGGTCACTGTTGAACTATTGAACTAGTTCTGCATTGCTTACTTGCAGATACTTGTTCAAGTCTTCTACATCTCTATTTCTGGCACGCGTCTCCGTATTTCCTGGCTTTTGAAAATGGGCAATAAATATCCATGTGTTTAAGCCACTGATATTTAACTCTTTTCTTATGTGTAGTCAAAGGCATAATTAACTGGTGTAGAATGCATTTGTGCCAGTTTGAATGTATTATGTCCCCCAAAACACCATTATCTTTGATGCAATCTTGTGGTGCAGATTGGTTAATCTTTTTGATTAGGGTGTGACCTTTTGATTGAGTGTTTCCATGGAGATGTGACCCACCCAACTGTAGGTGATAACTCTGATTAGATAATTTCCATGGAGGCATGGCCCCACCCATTCAGCATGGGCCTTGATTAGTGCACTGGAGCCCTAATTAAGCTCAGACAGAGGGAGCGAGCTTGCTACAGCCAAGAGGGACACTTCGAAGAATGCACAGGAGCTGAGAGAGGAACTGCAGTTTACAGAGACATTTTGGAGATGGCCTTTGAGAGCAGACTTTTGCTCCGGAGAAGCTAAGAGAGGACAAATGCCCCAAGAGCAACTAAGAGTGATATTTTTGAGGAACTGCAGCCTAGAGAGGAATGCCCTGGGAGAAAGCCATTTTGAAACCAGAACTCTGGAGCAGACACCAGCCCTGTGCCTTCCCAGCTAACAGAGGTTTGCCAGACACCATTGGCCATCCTCCAGTGAAGATACCTGATTCTTGATGATTTATCTTGGATACTTTATGGCCTTGAGACTGTAACTTTGTAACCAAATAAACCCCCTTTATAAAAGCCAATCTATCTCTGGTGTTTCACGTTCCGGCAGCATTAGCAAACTAGAACAGCATTTAATCCTTTTTGTCATTTGTAACCACTTCTTTATAAGGTGCAAACAAAATGGAAATAAACTGGAAGTTAGGGCATATAGAAAACTGCAGCTGTCATCCACAACATCTGATTTCAAATGTTTGTATTCATCAAAAATTTGTATTCATCAAAACTCTTTCATTGGCCCCATTGATTGACTTTATTAAAAGCAAATGCCATAATTGAACTCCAATTATAAAGGTTAATTAATAAAACTTTGAATTTAACTTTTTATATTTTGCCATTCCAATTAAGATTTCATTTGGGAAAAAAGCTAAAATAATTGAAAAACACAGCAAAAGCCAAAGGGAAATAATCAAAGGGTAGTTGAATGTTTGTGGCTGTGTATATGTGAATGTATTAATTGCTGCATTCATCTGATCATGTAAAATTATATAATACCTCCTATATGCTATCTACTCATCTGTGGGCTAGAGATCCAAGGCTAAATAAAACAGCCTCTGCCATATACCGGACTTCATCTTGCTAAATGGCACCACAATTCAACCAGAAGCTCAAGCTGAAAGCCATGTTGTCATCCTTGAGTCATATTTTTCTCACACACTCCATATGTAAGCCACCAGCAAATCAGTTTGGCTCTGCCTTCACAAGTCCTTTTCATGCTCTTCATTGCTCCCACCCAAGTTCAAGCCACCACCGTCTTCCATGCTTTTCTTGCTCTACCATTTCTTCTCTGTTATGATAACCAGTGATCTTTTTAAACACAAAGGAAAAAAATATTTGGAAACCATGTATCTGAAAAAAGACTGATTATCTTGCATATATAAAGAAATCCTACAACTCAACAACGATAGTACAGGCAACCCAATTAAAAAATGGGCGAAAGATATGAAAAGACAGTTCTCTGAAGAGGAAATACAAATGGCCAAAAAACACATGAAAAAATGTTCAACTTCACTATCTATTAGGGAGATGCAAATTAAGGCCACAATGAGATATCATCTCATACCAATTAGATTGGCTGCCTTAAAATTAAACAAATAGGAAACTACAAATGCTGGAGAGGATGTGGAGAAATTGGAACTCTTATCCATTGTTGATGGGGCTGTATAATGGTACAGCCACTCTGGAAGTCAGTCTGGCTGTTCCTTAGAAAACTAGATATAGAATTACCTTTGATTCAACAATTGCACTTCTTGGTATATACCCGGAAGATCTGAAAGCAGTGACATGAACAGATATCTGCACACCAGTGTTCATAGCAGCAATATTCACGATTGCAAAGAGATGGAAACAACCCAAATGTCCTTCAACAGATGAGTGGGTAAACAAAATGTGGTATATACGCACGATGGAATACTACGTGGCAGTAAGAAGCAATGATGTGAAACATTTGACAACATGGATGAACCTTGAAGACATAATGCTGAGCAAAATGAGTCAGGCACAAAAAGAGAAATATTGTATGTTACCACTAACGTGAACACTGTGAAAAATGTAAAATAAATGGTTTGTGTTGTAAAATGTAGGGGACCTAGTGACAGACAGCAAATAGCAAGGGGGGAGTGATAATCTAATAAGAACAGAAAAGTTACGGAGGGTAAACTTAATGTGGGAATGCTCAAGAATGACTATGGTTTGTTAATTTCTGGGGGGTATGGTGGGAACAAGTTCACAGAAATGTAGTTATTTTAGGTTATTTTTCTTATTCCTTTGTTGGGTTATAGTCTATTTTCCTGGGGTAGGGTAGGAACATGTTGGAAGCAATGTAGTTATTTTAGGTTATTTGTTTCTTCTTATTCCTTTGTTTTGATTTTGTTTGAAATGTTTTTTTTTTTTTTAATTTTTTGATAAAGTTAAAAAATGAATGTGTGGAAAAAAAAGTAAATGAACAATGGGGGTAGAAGGGGAATGGAATGTTTTGGATATTCTTTTTTGTTCTAATTTTTATTTTATTTTTTGGAGTTATGAAAATGTTCGAAGACTGTGGTGATCAATGCACAACTATGAACAACTGATTGTACACTTTGAAGGATTGTATGTTATGTGAATATATCTCAGTAAAATTGGATAAAAAAATCCACACACACACACACACACACACACACACAGAGGAAACCATGACATTCTGTTCTGTTCAATACCTCCGTGGTTTTGCATAACTATTAAACAAAATTCAAAATTCTCTCCCTAGCATATACGGCTTCATTATGATCTAGCACCAATGACCTCTCAATGCAATTCCTACCTTGCTATTCCTCCTTCACATATTTTGGCCTCATTGCCAGGCGTGCTCAATTCATGGTAACCTTTCACCTGCCACCTCACTTCATTCAGGTCTCTGCTCAGAAGTTACCCCGGGGAGGTCTCCCCTGAGTCCTTCATCATCTCCTCTATCTCCTTATAAGGTATTACATATTTTTTGGTTTGTGGTCTGTCTCCCTTGAACATTAACTCCATGAGGGCAAGGACTTAGCCGTATTGATGAGTCCAAATGAATGAATGAATGAATGAGCTGT
Source organism: Choloepus didactylus (assembly GCF_015220235.1). Lineage (NCBI taxonomy): Eukaryota > Metazoa > Chordata > Mammalia > Pilosa > Megalonychidae > Choloepus > Choloepus didactylus. The sequence goes on along the minus strand of NC_051322.1, from coordinate 28,934,321 downwards.
TGGGGAGGAGCTAGGTTCTTTCCAGCCCTGATTCTGCCCTCACTGGTAATGTGTTCTGGGCCAGTTAAGTTCACTCTCTGTGCCTCTGGGTTTGCACTGAGAAGGTGCTGAGTAATGTGGGCCTCTCTTTCCTTACCCCTACCAAGAAAAGCCAGCAAGCCAGCCATGGAGTCAACAAAGTTCTCTTCTGTGTTTGCACCTTTTCTGTGCCCCTCCTCAGCCTGTTGCTGTCTTCCTGTCAGGAACTTAATGGAATCTTGCTCCCCTGTCCTTTCATCCCAAAGGGTAGAGAGGAAAACCAAATGTATCTATAAGTGTTTAGGATATATTTATTTCTCTTTTGGGTGTCTTTGTACAGAGCTGTGAAAAGAGCAGTCTCCTTGCACTCTCAGCCCATCCCCTCTCTAGCTCTGCCTCTTTTCTAGCTGTTTGAGCTTGGGCGGGTATCTCCACCTTTCTGAGCCTCAGTTCTTTATTCCACCATGTGAGAACACTAAGACCCGCATTATATTGTTGGAATGGCAGTTAAATGAGGCTGTGTGGAGAAGGCACTAGCACAATGCACATAGTGTCATGATTAAAAAAAAGACTAGAGAAAAGATAAATGATAATTCAAAGATATTTGCCTTTTTAGCATCCTTTAAGTTCACTCTGTATGCCAATTCTGTTCAAATAAATGGCCTGTCTTGCTTATAAGCATGGAAACGGGAACCTCTGGAAACGATGCCAAGATGATGAAAAACTATTGTTAAAGACATCAATACTTTCATAAACCTGGACCCATTCTAACAGAGCGTGCAGCCTGTACACTCTTTGTGGCACTGATGCTGTCAGGCTGGAGGAGCTACTGAGCCCACCCCCAGGCTGCTTTCTCCCATTGCCGGTTGTGCTTTCTCTCCAGGGCCCGGAATGCTTGTCCCTGCTCTGTAACTCAAGCTTGGTCTGTGACTCCGCAGGGGTGAGGGTGGAGGTGGGGAGTCTAGCTCACTCATCAACAAGAAATTGTGTCAGGCCTGTGAGAAATGGGCTGGAAGGAGGGCGCTGCCAGCCTGTCCTTGGGAGATGGGAGATGGGAGGAGGGAGAGTGGGAGGCAGTGAGCTCGGAGAGGATAGAGCCTTGCCATTACCTCGATTGATTATGGAATTTATCAGCAGAAGCAAACCTGTAGTGAAAGGTCAGAAATCTGCAGTTTTCTGTCTGTGGGTGGACAAAGGAGTTTTGTTTGCCTGGAAGTCTTAGAGCCTGTGGCAACAGAAGTTTTGGGACAGGCAAAGGGCT